>NC_054867.1:7647354-8897354 GCF_018320785.1 Cheilinus undulatus
AATGAGCAGTTTCATAATTTCATGCAGTTAATTTGGTGAATACGGCGACTTTGATGACTGTTGTGCTGCTGAGGAATGTTGATGTGTGTTTAGTCATGCAGCCCTGTGTCACTGTCCATCTGGGCTTTGCCCTGTGACATAAGTCCAGACTAGACGATGATAACAGCAGGGGCCTGAGTGTAATTACCATTTGTCTATTTTCTAGACCACTTATCCCATTGGGGGTCATGGAGGGCTGGAGCCATTCCCAGCTGTCATTGGGCGAGAGGCAGGGTACACCCTGGACTGATTGCCAGTTAATCACAAGGCTGACCTAGAGAGATGAACAACCAGTAAATCTGACAACTTCAGCCCATTTAGAGTCACCAATTAACCCAGTGCTTCCCAAACTTTTTTGCCGGGCCCTCCTTTGGCAGATGAAAATATTTTCAGGCCCCCCCCTACCCCTCATCGGGCATATGAACATATAAAAACATGTAACTGTATGACAAACACATTGGTATTCACAACTTTTGCACACAAATTCCTATTTTTTTTTAATTTATTTATTACAACATAAAACTTAAAAATTTTGAGTTTTTAATTCACTGAACCACTGAATTAACCTAACAAGTATGTTTTTGGTGGTGGGAGGAAGCCGGACCTGGAGAGAAACCAAGCATGCACAGGGAGAACATGCGAACTCTGCACTGAAAGGCTTTGACCAGGAAGCGAACCAGGAAGCGTTTTGCTGTGAGGTAACAGCGCTAACCCCTGTGCTGCCCTGCAGCCTGCCATAACATGCCATTATGTTTGTCATCAAGATGTATTTTCACTAAAACATCTGATTTCAACAAGGACAGAGCAGACAGGGTCACACGCCCCCTTGAAAACTCTGGTGACCCCCAATGGGCGTGTGGACCCCAGGTTGGGAAACACAGCATAAGAACGTTATGGGAATGTAATGATAATACCAGCAGCTGGAGAAAAGAAATTTTTGCTTTTGATCCACACACAAGAAATAATAAGTTAGTGATTTCATTGATTATTTTCTTTGGCATATGATTATGGTATAAGCGGGATAATGCCCTTCAAGGTCTTCAGTTATCAGGGATTAATGGACTTTGCGGAAGCTACTGTCTGACACGTGGGCCACCATATCATCCATTACTCCCTGATAAATGTACACCTCCTAAGGCATTAACCCTTATGTGGTTAATGTTGATTAAATGTCCCCACTAATTATCTTGCCTACTGAATTGCATGTAGTACCATTTAAACAATTTGAATGTGTGTATATATATTTATATATATGTATATATATATATATATATATATATATATATATATATATATATATATATATATATACATACATATATATATATAATATATACAGTACTGTACATAAGTTTTAGGCATGTTTCGGCCTAAAATTGAGGCTGAAGTGGCCTGTAATGCTGAGTACACCCACCTGAGGGCCCCACTGGGCGGGAAGGAGGATTGACACAATCCAGGTCATGCTCTGGATGTCTTTGTACCTTACCAAGGGCATGGGAAAATAATCTGATGAAAACAAAATAAAAACCACAGGTAGATGTGGTGCTTAAACATAGCCTAAGGTACTGTTAGGGCGGGTAGGAGGGTTGCCACAACCCCCTGGTTGTCGTGTGTATGTTCTAAGCACCTGAAAACTGTTGGTGGTTGCTGGGCGTATTACCAGGGGTGCAAAGGCCTAGACAAAAGAAATGCTGTTAAGCTCAACCTTGGCTGCTGAGCGACACATGTACATGTCAAATGTGTCGACACTGACCCTGGCCGCCCTCCCTCCTCTCTCCAGCCCGGGTTTGTGGAACATCAGGACCTGTGAAGAACCGTTAGTGCTCTACATGCCTAAAACTTCTGCACAGTACTGTATAAGCAGAGAAAATATGCATTAAAATGTTTTTTACAGTGCACTGTGACCTCACATAATGTGACCTTGTACCATATTGAAACTTCTAAGAGCTCTGGCTCTTTCACCCACCACTGTGCTTTTACTGTGGGTACTTTAAAACAGTTTTTTGTTGTTTTGGCAATAACTGCATGGCTTATTTTTGAATTATTTAATGAAAATAAGAGGATATTAGTCATTGCATCTATGTATTTTTAAACCCTCCATCATTAGCCCATGGTAACTGCCTTTACTCTGCATATTGCTGACTTTATTTGCATATAACAGTGTAAATGTGTCGGTTCATGTGCTCCACAGAGCTGAGGCTGCAGCAGCGCAGCTTTCACCTCTCAGCGGACACCACACAGAGCCGTCTCAAATAAGAGCTGTCACAACATCAATGGGTGCATTTAGAGGGAGTTGTTTAGTTATTAAGAGACATTGATTTTGTCGTGTGGATGTGCACACTGCCACTGAGGGACTGCTCTCCTCCCTCCTCCTCTGCCTGCGTCTCTCTTTTTTTTTCTCTTAGTTGCTTCCCTGATCCATCTTTTATTCCAGTGTTTACAGCGGAGCATTCAGAGGAGTCTGCAGAGTTTTATAGAAACACATATTGACATTGATTTCATGTGTACAAGCGGATGGAGCTGGCTTTGTGGTGCAGGTCTAAGGTGTAATATGTAATGATTGTTTCCTGATGTTTTCTTTCTGCTTAGAGTAAAGAATGAGTGAAAAGACTGCAGCAAGCTCATCTTCTTTTGCTTGTTTAGTATTTTTTAAACAAAACGTGTTTTTATTCCAGCTAAACTTTTCAAAAACAAAAGGTTAATTAAAGCAGTAACCTGCTTCTAACTTTTTAAATGTGTCCAGTTTCTTACTTTATGCATGCTTATTTTTTCCTTAGATTCCTGCAGAATCACATTTTATTCAACATGCCTCATCCACTATTTTACTAACAAATGAGCAACCAGAGAAACTATCACATCTTTAGTCGACAGCTCCAGCTAACAATGAGGATGTCGATAAAAAGGAGAATCTATTAATGAGGAGGCTCAGCATGAGGAAGAAAGCACAACTACAACTTAGTCTGATGGTAAGGAGTGCAATTATTCAAGCACTTTACATCTGTACAGATCCTGATTAGACCCTATAGTGCAAATATATAAGCCCCTACTATTCTGAATATTTTTATCAGATCAGAATCTAAACAAAGAAACCGTCTTTTCAGCCCAAGTAATGAAGATTATTTACAGATAATACATAACAAGTAAACCATAGAACTTACTGCATACTGCTTCATCTTTATCGTCTTTATTTCACATCCTCTTCAAGTTAAGATTTTGTCACTGTTCTTTTGTGTCAGCCTTTGATGATGTTAGCCACACCACCGAGTTACAAATGAGAATGACTTACCCAGCGCTCTATTTCACCATTAAAACTGATTTTTTTTTAAAAATGAAAGGATTAGGCAGCATCCATTTTTTAATCATGTTAAAACTTCCCAAAATTTTCCCACAGTTATATGTTTCTGCCTAACATTGTAAAGCAGATGATTCGCCCGTTTCTGTGTTTCTCATGGCAAATTCATTTTGCAAAGCTCCCATCTGGGTCCGGTCACTTTCTAACCAAGCTCCCGGTTAGAATGTGACAGGACCAATCAGCGATGAGGGGCAGTACTTTCATGACGTGAGCAAGCAGCAACAAGAGGCCGGTGCAATTTTGGTGGAAGAGATTAGCGTGGGTGCTGCTAAAGCGGCAGTTTTATCAGAACTGTGTGACATTTCTTTGTAAAAAAAATAGAACAAAGAACAGCAGTGAGTTGTTTTCTTTTCAGAAATGACAAAAGTTGTATACTGATATGTCTACAGTCGCCATGGTTCGCGTTATGCAGTTCTCTATGGAGTTTACTCATCGATAGTGGCTATGTCATGTGTTTTGTGGCTCCGATTGGCCCGTAAAGATGTGACAGACAGAACGTTCATCCAATCACCCTCCGAGTTTTTTTTTCAAAAGCTCTGCCCTTTCCCAAACACTATCTATGGAATGTTTTCCAGATAGATGTGTGAAACATCCATCTGGCATGCCAGGTTAGTTACTGCCAGGTATTTAACAAACTGCATTACACAGGTCGACCAGACACTGGCCAGTATGGCAGGCAGAGTCCTGTATATATACAGTGCTTAACAAATTTATTAGACCACCTGTCATATTTGTCTCAGAGACCATCCAGCATTATGAAGTGCTTTAATGTGGACTCTTTCATTTTCAGTGAGCTCTCCACGTTTTACCATTTGAACAGGAATGAGGGATTTCAGACTGAATTCACCTTTTTAAACCCAAATTTGCTCACTGGGCTTCTCTGAGAAGTCAGAAATGAATCAAGCATAGCATTCAACCACTAAAACTCATTTTTCTGTTCAGGAGTGCAAGTAAATAACTATAATATGACATATTAATCAAAAAATAATAATGTGCTTTACTATGTTTTCAGGTTTTTTTGTAAATCAGTAAATTTGAAAATTGGTGGATAACAATAATAATTATATTTTAGCATTAAAATATCATTTGGGTTAAAGAGCTTCTACATATTGATGTATTAACCATTGCAGAAACATAAAAAAAAAGATTTTGGTTTTACCAATTTTTACCAATGCTGTTAATTTAGGGCAGCTGTGGCATAAACCTTACTTTGGGTGGAGGTCTAATAAAGTTGTTAAGCACTGTATATATATGAAAATAAACATAAATATGAAAATAAATCATGACTAGAAAGATGATGTTCAAAGGCATACTTAAGCTACTTTTAGAGATAAAACAAACTTTAAGAGGATCTGTTAATGTTTTAGCAAAAAAGTTCAAATAAAAAAAAATTATCATTTTAGAGATTAGCAAGTCATACACTTCAAAGAAAACAAACTCAGAATCTCAGATTTTCAGAAGTTGTAAGTTTATTTATTTTTTTTTAAATCCAAGTTTATAAAGTTTTAAATTTTGACAACAGAAACTCAAAAATGTCAAATTTTCAAATTCATAAAATTACAACGTTGTAAGGGCAAAAAAAATTCACAGGAACCCAGACAACAGTGGTTGGGTTTTCAACTTTTTGGCATTAGAAACTCAAAAAATTCAGAGGTTTGGTTCCCATATATTTGAGACTGTTAAATAACTAAGAGTTAAACTGTATTCTTTTTTATTCTTACTTTTTAAGAGTGGTTTATATGCTGTAACAATAATGAACGGTTTATGCAGACCATTTCACAAGACCAAGCGTCTGTAGGCCTGTAAGGCTGTGAGTTTGTCGATCAATAAAAAGTGACATGTACTTTTTCCAATGGGCTCCAGGGGAGCTTAGCTTTTCTCAGATTCAAGTGGGGGGGGCCCTAAGGAAAAAGGTTGGGCACCACTGATCTAAATGGAGATTTCTCTGTAAGCCTGGTTGTCTCTTTTCATTTCAGTCTACAGAGGCTATGGAGGCTGACTCCTCTATAGGATGGCTCATTTGCAGGCTGTAGACTTTGAATTGAGGATCTCTGTACTAAAATGACAGTCTATGCACACGTACTCTTCCTTCTACAGAGCACTTAGGCATAAACATACAAAAATGCATGAACATTTCTGTTGACAGGCAACTCCAAGTGACTCTAAACTACAAAGAGAGTATATCTGAAGAAAGTGTTCAGTGGGAGTGAGTGGCACAAACTGGTTGTTGTGTGGTCCACCTACTCATACATGGGTTTGAAAGTACTGCACAAGTGCGTAAAGTCTCTGTTGTCCATTCTTTAAACTTTCTCAGCCTACAGAAACACTGTTGTTGTTTAAATGAAGAGCCAAAATGCAATGAAATAGTAATGTGTAAACGTGACCTTAGATTCTTCATGCTCCACAGTAAAACATCCGACTGTTAAAATATCCGGCTGTATTTATACCGAACATCCTTTTCCTCTGCACTTTTTAAAAAAGTAGAACCAAACAGCTTGTTCCCGTTCTTTCCACATAACTGCTCTCTCGAGATAAACACAATCTACTACTCCCTTCAACTGTGCTGGTAATCATCTTTAATCATCCATTTTATTATTTTTACAAGAAAACCCAGTCCTCTCAAGCCTCAATAGCCTGTCATTAAACAGATGCTTTTATTCACATGACTGCACCCGATAAATCACCAGAATAAATCAGCCTTTTTTTTTCTTTTTCCTTTTGGCCAGTCAAGTCTTCTGATCAAGATTTGGTCCCATACAGAGGAAACATCCTCCGTGTCAGAACAGTATGCTAATGACTCTGACTGCTGGACTTGAGCCCAAATTGTAGAGCAGGAGAATCGCTGTGCTCGGCAAACTGGGTGTCAGAAGTCAGGCCATTAGAGGAGTCTGTTCTCACTTCAGGCAGGTGTGAGGACTACTAATCAGAAGTCAAGGCTCACACTCTCATTTTATTTATTTTTACTGAAAATCTCCTCATTTGATATGTACATTTACATATATACGTATTGATGAAAATAAATATAGAAATTCTTAAAAGCCAAAAAATAAAATAAATATTTTAAAGTGATAACTTTGGTTCTCCTGAAGGCTTAATTCGTGTCAGGTTAACTGAAAGATAAACATTGGGAAATTGTAAATGATCTGTTCTTTATAAACCTTTTTCTAGTTCTCTAACCACTTTTATTCGACATGTCACATTAACCCTGTGGTTCCCGTTCCATCCAACAATGAGAAAACTGCCTTTGCCTGTCGCATAAAGCTTAGCCACAAACACACCATTTAATAATAAAAAGAATGTGGAATTGAGGTTAAAAACACTACATTTCATTGTCAAAACTTTGATCAAACAGAAGCTACACGCTGATTCAAATAATGGGACACCTGAATACATCTAATACAATATGCTACAGACACAAAGAGAATGGTAAACAGCTATATGTAATCTATAAATGAAGACTGAATACACATTAAGTACCGGATGCCTGTTTTCTGAACTTCAACCCTGAACAACCATATTGTTCTATTCAAAGAATTAATGAAATACTTTGCATCAGCTGACCTTCAGTGTTTATGGCCTCCATAAGCGGCCATATGTGGGTGGCTATTGTGAAGTGAAGCCCATTTCAGTGAATTCCACTAATTGAGCCACGGGAGCATTGTTGGTTGAGAGTACAGAGAGGACACTGATCAACTGGAGACGTTCAAACTGTCCTCGATAACTGTATTCGTTCATTCTTCCACGGTCCTTCTGTTTACTATTCCACTTCCTCTCCCAGCAGGGACCGCAGAGGAGGCCATTTTCAGCTCCTTTCCTCCCAGCTCCCCTTATAACACGAACAAAGTCATTTGCACTACAGAGACATGTTGGAAACCGGGGGATGTTTAAAATATCCCCCCGCTTGAACACGGCTCCATCCGGATTCCCCAAAGAAATTAAAAGCAGCCTAACTGGGGGCTCCTATAATGTCCTCGTCCATGCTCCTATGCAACTGTGACAGTCCCCACTGGACACGGACATACATGGGTGCTTTTTAAGTTCACAATGCTCCAGATAGAGGAAGGAAAAGTGAACACTTTAATGACAAATAGGGCTGATAGGGGGTAGGAGTGTACCTACAGAGTCCGCTAGACTCAAGAACATCAAGGCCCTCTCTGAGCCTGAGTCTGAACTCTCTCATTCTGAGCCAGTTTAGAAACAAAGAAGGACTTATTTTTGGGTTAAAATGTACAAAGCAAATAGTGCTAGTGGGTTTTTACAGCAGAATGAAACCCAAAAAGAAAGATGATAATGTCTCACGTTGTCCTACTCCAAACAGTGATCCTTGAACATTTGACCCACCAGTGCTAACTATCCAACTAAAAACAGAACCAGGTCACAGTTTTACAAAAAATGTAAATGCAGCATTTTAAATTGGCAAATCAGTTTGGCTGTGATGAAGTCTGTTAGAGCATAGACACCTTCAGCACCTACACTTTTCATTATTTATTTATTTATTTAAATTTATAACCTTCAATCAGGATTTGATGAATTAGAATTGCAAAATGACTCCTAATACTTGTTATAAAATGCCAACAGGATGAAATAACGCCTACAGTACAGGGTGAATTTTGGCAGCTATTTCAACTTTAGTCTTGGTCTAAAGCCCAAAACACAAACATTAGCACACTAGCCACATCTGGGCCAGGCGCTTGATACCAGAAAGCTCACTGGGGACTCGCCTCACCACCTCACCAAGTAAGTACAGAGACGATAAGCACAGTGGTGATTCACCAGTAGCTGAGGCTTCCAACTTTTTCTCCACCTCCAACAGAAAATGGTGCTAAGTTTCCTCTTCTGTGAGCTCAAACAGAGCTACTCATCAGCAGCAGAGATGAGCAAGACAGCTGTTTTCTTCAGGAAAGACTCCACCAGCCAGGGCCACCCCTGGCCAAAATAAGGCCCTAAGCAGACTCTGATATAAGGGCCCCCCAACACTGGCCCCCCATCCACCATCACCCCAGCAGACTCACTTAACAATACTCATACAAAATTATCTTAAAACAACTAAAAGAAATATAATTACAATAACAATAAATACAATGTATTTAGCAATTTAGCCCGAGTTAGATGCATATAAACAACACTGTTCTTATTGTAATTGAGTCATCATCAAGGATCACAAACCATAAACTATCACAGACCTGTCTTTCAGCAAAACTAAGTTTAATTTGAAAACAATTATAGAAATGACCACTGCTTTTAATGATCAATAATTCATGTTTAATAAAGGGTAGTCCCTGTGGGTTCATTATTTTCATAATAACAACAATCCCACTTTATTAACTATCTGTTTTATTGGGATCTTCTCTTCAATATTGAACTAGCATAAACCAGCTGAAATTGCCAGTTAACCTCAGCCCCCCTTCACAAACACTCCCTCACACATCAGCTCATCTGTTTTCCCCCTTTTCTCCCTCACTGTTTTTCTGCTTCAGTGTTATCATCAGTAGAATTTTTTTTATTAAATCATCTTACCATACATTATCTTTATTTGTTGTCACCCACAATCTGATTTTAGAACAGCTGATCTGCGCAAAGAAGTTTGAATGCATCAATACATTTCTGATTAGAATCAGTGCAGGAACTTCATGAAGTTTCATCATAAATTAACAAATGAATAGAGGTTAATATTTGCCAAGAAAAGTTGCAGGATAACAGGTGACGGGACAAGGAGAGAGAGCGAGTGGACACTGCACGCACTTAGTTGATCATGGATGGCACCAAAAATAGATGTTTTTAGGGATAACGTGTGAAGGCCAGGTAAAGTTTATGTTTGGTCAATGTTGTACATCATCTTGATCATATTTATCATGCAAAAACTGGATGGATGTGCAGAGACAGAGAGATGAAAAATGCTCAAAGTGAAGCCACCCCGGATGAGGAGGTCTTACGTGCTCTGCGTAGTCTCCTCTTATGCTGGGGAAGCCCTGCCTCCAGCCACTGCTGGAATAAAGGGGGGGGGGGTGTGTCGATACAGCAGTGCGATATTTTGTCTGGTGGTATATCTTATCATCTCATCCACTCAGTATCGATTTTTTCAAATTAATTTGCTGGTATGAACTGAAGTCTATGATAATGGAAAAATAAAATCAATTGTTTGTCCAGTGAGGTCAGCAGAGGTGATGTTCCTAGAGCAGGAGAAGTTAGTACAACAAACATGGCAGCACCAGGGGAAGGACATGAGGAATGGAGGCAGGGTACAAATGAGATGGACACGACACATGAGGTTTGCAAGAAGTGCTACATGAAATACAAAACAATGGGAATACGACAAACATGAGGGCAAGACTATTGCTAAATTAGCAATAAAGTTGAAGAAATTGTATAGATCGCAATATATGGTATCACAAGACTGACTGTACTGCAAAATGTTTAAAATCACAATAATACTGAATCGAGATCCAAGTATTGTAATTATATTGTATCCTGGGACCACTAGTGATTCCCACCCATAGTAACTGTCAGGTGGGTCTGGTTGCTGTTGGTGTGGGTTTGTTGACAGAAAATAATTGGGGACATTATTTGGATGTGCATCAGACTGCTCTGTTGTGTTTTGGGCGTTAGTCTTTATGTAGAAATGTTCTTTAATTTTAGTCACATCTAAGGCATTTTTAGCCTTTTCAATTTTAGACAAGTTTTAGCCAAAGGAAATTAAAAAACATTTTAGTCCAGTTTTTTTTTTTTTTTTTAAGAAAGTGATTACATTTGAGTCTTCACAGTGAGTCAGGTCATTTATTATCTTTACACAAATTTCTTCAGCTACATTGTAAAATAAATATAGATATAAAACTTCCATGTAAATACACCATCAGTACTTTAATTGATTTAAAACCCACTGATGAAAAACAACATACGCGGAGTGAAGAACTGTGGATTTTCCAGAGTCCGTCAGTCCTGTTTTAGTGTCTTTGACAAAAACTAAGCTTACTTTGTGTCAGTTTTTATTTTTAGCTAGGGCCAATCCTATTTCTACTCCTTACCCTTTCTCCTCAAAATAGAGGTAAGGAGCAGGGCTGAAAGCCTTCCTGTAAGAAATGGAGCGCCACTGCTGTTCATCGTCACACATTGCCGATAAACAGTGCATCATCAGAGGTGACAATAAAGCTTTGACCATCTCATCCACACTATGGTGTTGATCTTCTCCACATATTTAAATGGTTAATAGCCCTGATCACACATGTATACCTCAAACACAATTAACTCCTATCCCTAGTAGCTAAAAGCTGAATATATGAGAAAACACAACTAGTGTATTTACTTTAATCAATGCCAAAATATTTGCATTTCATTGTGGGAAATTCATCATACCCCTTGGTTTCAAGTGTGGTCCTCAAAATCTTTGTTTCAAGGGCTGTGTGGCCCTTAGTCCTCAACTCAAAAGAGAAATGGGACACCATTTCACCTGCCGTGGACGCACAAAATCAAGGGAAAGGGTTAAGATTGGGGCTAAAGGGTAGAAATAGGATTGACCCTTAGTCTTTCTCATGGAAAAACAATAGTCACAAATGTTTTGGTCATAGTTTTAGTTGATGAAATTAGCACGTCTACAGTAATTTATCAATGCTGTGGGGGACAGGGGAAACTCGTGGATGTTTTGGCCCTTAGTTTGATGATCTTGAGGTGATTTGGGCCCTAGGAAACTAATTTGAGAACCATGTGCTGCTCAGTACCAGCCTATTAATTTGGCAATTGATGATAAATTAGCTATAATGTTACTTAACAAAATTGGGTTTTATATCTTCTTCTAAAGAGAATTTATCCATCTGGTGCAGGTGAGTGCAGTTGCGGTTTGCCCTGCGGCAGTTATTTGCTGTTTGTGCACAATTTTAGTATTACTGAACATTTTAGATTTTAAACAAAATACAGCTTATAACTATTTCTATTCTAAAATTGATACCTTCAAATATTGCGCTTGCGATTTGATACACGATTATTCCTCAACTTTCTTTTATTCCTTAACTAGGGCTGAACAATTCTTTAAAAATATTGCATTCTGATGATTTTGACTCGTATTGTCAATTAGATGTAAAATGTGCATCGAAGGGTTTTGTCATTCTCATATTTAATAAGAAAAAACTACAAAAAAAAAGTACAAAAATTAAGAAGGATTTTTGTTTACTTTTCTTAAAAATGGCACTCTAATGATTGAATGATATGCATAACATCTCTGCTGCTGCAAAGAAGTTTCAAACAGATATTTTAACACAAATTTCAGGTCAAAGAAGTATTGCACCTTTTGTAATATGAAAATGGCAGCAGGCCATATTGTGATTCAATCTAACTGTCGATTAATTGCCCTATTTTAAAATATTTTTCTTAAAATTTTTTTTTTTTGAGCTTTAGAATTTTACTGTGAATATTTTCTCTGAAGCCAATATCAAAACATTTTCTACACCTCACTTTCTACAACTATGCATTGTCACAGAGTTTTTTCTTACCAGAATGAAGCCAAGTTGAAGCAATGAGAAAAAGTATCAGGACTCATAGATGTGAAAGGGGATTTATGAGACTGAAGTGAATCTGAGCCTACATAGTATGTGGGGTTTGTACCATAAGAACAGAATAATGCAGTTTCTCTTTCAGTAGTCACCCTGATTATATTGACTTTTGGGCCACATGTGGCCTTTATCTGGCACCTTTGGCTGAGATGTTGCATGGGAAACCATATCAGGACCAAATCATGACTACAACTTTGCTTTGCCAAACATTGAAACTTGTGAGAATTTCCTATCAGGGGGATAGAGCACTCAGTCAAAAAAAATTCTATTGGCCTTTGCTCCATGTGTGGTATGTGTGGTATGTAAACGGGAGAACACTGAGGCCAAATCATAACCATTTGCCTTTTTGCAATACTATCAGTATCAGAGGGGAACCGTCCTAAAGATTGCATATGTAAGTGAAGCCCTTGGTCCAGATAAGAGAGTCATTTCTGAATGGGCCACATCTTTGCTCCAAGCAGAGCTGATAGGAATTTTCTATCAGGGTGTTCCACTTACTGAGCTTTACTGCACCAACAGTATTAATCCAGGCACTTGTTTCTCCCACCACAAACCCATGGTTAGAGAGTCAGTTTGAAGAGTAGAACTGAGGAATGGCAAACGTCATCTTTGGACCCACAGGTTTCATAGTTAAAGAAAAAAATTTAATAGTTTGGTTCTTTTATTGGCCTGAGGATTAGAAAGTGAGACTCTGACAACATGTGGTATCTAAAGTCAAGAATACAGAGTTTATAGTTTACTGTAATAAAGCAGAGGTAGCACCAGCAAAGCTTGCACATTTTATCCACGAGAAGCTCCAAAGATTTAGTTTTTGAAAGCAGTAAGAGAGGAGAGGCAGTGGAGTGATTTCCAAAAGAAACTCCATTTCAAGTCGAGTTTAATGTAAAACATCAACACTTTTCCTCCAAGGCAGTGTGTAAAAGACCTTTCAAGGCTTTCATAGAAGTGAGTGCTTCTGAGGTTATGATATTTCTCAGCTCAATTCATGCCCAGGGAGCATAAAAGGAGGAAGCAGTTTTACCTAGTTCAGAGTAAAACCTGAGGAGGATTTTAGAAACTTCAGGAAGGGTTGTTCTGATTCTCAGTTATTGAGGTGGAGTTTATTTTCTCTTTTTAATACATTTTTCTTCTATCTTTCTACATGTTTCACAAGGGCTCAACTAAACTGTTATCTGTCTTTTAATTCCACATGCTTTTAATGTTAAACAAACAGGGAATGGATTCCTTAATCCTTATGCTCTCATTCTCATTTTTCTAAAAGAGGCACATCTGTATTACCTTAGCTCTGATAAGACAGGATGCATGGACCAGCATCTGCATAAACAGAACCATGAATTCAATTTCATAGCATGCACAAGAGCCCTTCCAGTGCATGTCAGACTTTTATCTTCTAGTTGCATGCATCTGCATCTGCACACATGGTCAAAGTGATTGAATGAGAAAGCTGGAGAGAGAAGGAAGGAGAGGGTGCAGGGGTGCAACCCAAACAACACCAAAACTAGGATTAATCCATAGACTGAATAAAGAGTTGGACAAAGCCTGTGTGATGTCAGTCATCTTCTTATAATAGGCAGACTCAAACTGCTCTTGAAGCCAATCAGCTGTGGCTTCCATATTGAAATCGCGGTCTCAACCGAACTTTGGATCAACCTAATGGCCCGCCCACTAAGGTCGACTTCCTGTCAGCTAGCTAGCTAGCATACTGGTTGACAGAAACGTAGCTTCTGTCTGTTGAGCTATATGTCAATCAAATGAGACACGCCAATCAGTGCGCAGTGAGGTTAAGCCAAAATATATCCTAAACGATTGTGGTACAAAAAAATTCACCCCCCGTACAGTGAGAGCACATGAAGACATTAGCTAATGAGATACATAATGCAATTTTTTGCACATCTGCATTAGCTGCATTTTTCAGGACCGGAGGTTGCCACTTGGATTAATCTCAAGCAAACAAGAAATCAAAATTCAGCCAGATATTGGTAGTAATGCATAGTATTAAAAAACACTAAAGCTATTACAGTTTGCTTGCAACATATTAAGTTTGACAGAGGCCTCAATGTAATCTAGAGATGAGGTAGCACTTACTGTGGATGTTTTCTGCTGTGTTTGGAACATATCCCAGTCATCTGGACTTGGAAAACAGTTGCTGATGGGGATATCTGCAATCACAGATTGCTTACTGATTTCATCCTTGACTAGTACACGAAAATGCTAACCTGGCACGCCAGATGGATCACACATCCATCTGGAAAACCACTTATAGACAGCGTTTGGGAAAAAGCAGAGCCTTTGAAAAAAAACCCCGGAGGGTGATTAAATAAACGTTCTGTCTGTCACATCTTTACGGGCCAATCAGAGCAACAAAACACGTGACATAACCGAGCTGCTCGCCTACTGACGGAGTAAACTCCATAGAGAACTAACCTTGCAAAGCAGATGGATATGCCCTTTTCCGTCTGGTGAATCTATCTTGCAAAGCTCCCATCTGAATTGTTTGGGCCCGGTAAGTGACAGGACCAATCAGCGATGAGGGGCAGTACTTTCAGACCAGTGTTGCCAACTTAGCGACTTTGTGGCTATATTTAGTGAGTTTTCAGACCCCTCTAGTGACTCTTTTCAAAAAAAGCAATTAGCGACAAATCTAGCAACTTTCTCTGGTGTTACTGGAGACTTTAGGAGACTCCTACGTTAAAGCATGCATCGTTGTTGCTCCTCTCCGTGGGCCCCTCCCCGTCCCAAAGCACTCACAGGCAGCACAGTCCTCACAGTCTGCTGCTCACGCCCCCGTGTCAGACTGCAAATTACCCGCTCTGTGAAGGTGCCTTAACAGTTTTTTCTATTGTCCCATTTGGTCAATTTAAAGTTGATAATAAAGACTTTATACAAAAAATATTTATAAATGTTATAGTTAAAAATGTTAATGTTTCACTGGAATTTGATGTAGGCTTGTAAGTGGACCATAAGACTTAAAACAAAACAAAAGTAAGAGTTAAACTTAGAAAAATAGAATAATAAATAGAATAATAAACTACATATAAAAATTAAAGTAACTCTGCCAGAGTATCTCTAGAGTCATTTTTGCCAGTCCCAGTAAAGGAGGAGGGTTGGAATTGTGATGTTATAAAAACAAGAATCCACAGAATCAAATTTGTTTGTAGTTTTATACATCTTATTGATCTTTTTACTCACTTTTTGTCTCTCTCATGACGTTTTCCCTCTCTCCTCCAGCGTCCATTACAATGAAATGCATACCGATGATTATGCAAATTAGTCGATGACATCATTTAGTGACGTCTGGTGACTTTTAGGACAGCAAGTAGCTACTTTCCTCACTAAGGAGTTGGCATCACTGGTCATGACGTAAGCAAGCAGCGACAAGAGGCCGGTGCAATTATGGGGGAAGCGCTTAGCGTGGATGCTGCTAAAGCATCAGTTTTATCAGAACTTGATGACAGGACTTTGTTAAAAGAAGAACAAAGAACAGCAGTGAGTTGTTTTCCTGTTCAAAAATGACAAAAGATGTGCATTGACATGTCTACAGTTGCCAAGATTCATGTTATTCCTCGGTATTCCTCGGCTGCGTCACGTGTTTTTTTGCCCTGTTTGGCCCGTAAAGATGTGACAGATAGAACGTTCATACAATCACCCTCTGAGTGTTTTTTTCCAAAGGCTCTGCCCTTTCCCAAATGATTAGTATTGAGGGTTTTCCAGATGGATGTTCGAAACAAATCCATCTGGTGTTTCAGGTTATTTATTTCACACATCCATCTGGAAAACTACTCATAGACAGCATTTGGGAAAGGGCAGCCATTGGAAAAAAAAACTCAGAGGGTGATTGTATGAACGTTCTGTCTGTCACATCTTTACAGTGAGAAACACAGAAACAGGCATATCCATCTGCTTTCCAAGGTCACAAAAATGCTATTCAACTACAGCAATTTAAGTACATGCAATCAGTTACTTTCCACCTCTGGAAATGACAAAGCTTGATATTGTTCATTTCTAAACAGTATGCATCATAATAGTTTGGCAAACATAAGCAGGGGTTTGATTAAAGTGGGGCCCTAGGCTACTCTTTTTATGGGGCCCAACTTACTCATCATGCTTTGCCAAGAGAAAGATAATATGTGCATAAAATCATTCTAGGAATTTAACAGGGATACTCAATTCACACTTACATGCACTATACCAGGGGTCATCAACTACATTCAAACATTTGTTTTGTTTTTGTTTTTTTTTTTTAGGTCATTTTAGGCAGAAGTGAACCTAAATTAAGAAGCTGTTGAAGCAAGACTAAACAGATGAGTTTGTGTTACTCCAGGACATTTTGCAGGAGGAAAAGGAATTTTTGCCCAAAAGTCACCCAAAAGTAACCGTTAGCTTTATCAGAATTACTGAGAAGTTTGTATTCAGTCTCAAAGGCACACATCGTCCATCAGACGATGATAGCTGATGGATTCTGAGATTGGGGAAACATAAAAAGGCTCATTTTCATAAATGTGTTTCCACACCTCCGGAATTAGTGTTCTCCAGGTTCAAACAGTGCAAACCTTGTCTCACATTCCCATGTTTACATGGATTTACATAATTGGTGACCTCCTTTTTTGCATAAAATGTGTGGGTGTTTGTTTTGCAGCATAGCCTATTCCTGTCAAATTCTCCTAATTAAACCACAGCATGGAGCATTGTTGGTACAGACCTGAAATCTCTGCCTCCTGTTTTAAACTCTGTGGAAATGAAGTGGCAGACAAATGGAGCTGAGGAGTGGACGAATGATGGTGACAGGATGACATCTAAGAGCCGACGGCGTGTCAGTGAAACTGTTTACACACACACATAAGAAGTATGAAGGCAGAGCAATTCAGCTGACACAAGAAGGCAGCCTTCTGAGCCACTGTGATGTGATCCATGGGAAACACTAACAAAACGCTGCCACCTTCTATTTCAACAAAACGCTCCACACGCCTTCATCAGTCAGGTCCTGGCGCTCAGCCAGCTACTTAGGCCTCTCTTATAAAAAAGAAGGGAATTATCCATGCAGCTCCATGGTACCATTGGAGCTAAGTCTTCATTAAAGTGTAACACTTTAAAAGTCATTTGTCTTAGAAAAAGGTCAACATTCTTGTGACATTAGGTGAATTCCTTTTCTTACATGGCTAGGACAGAAACTCCATTCTGTTTGTTCATTTTTTTTTCATTCAACAAGGTGTTATCCCTTATAGCAGACCATTGCTGTAAGGAAAACAGAGGTTAAAGCTTTTTACACCTTTGCACATTATATTCCTGATGGCATACATACAAAACAGGCATGGCATGCAGCACGTTGGCTGTGTCTCTCTGCTATCACCACCCTATCTTTCTTTATTAGTTTTACCACAATAAATCTCACAACTAGTGGCCTCATTAATTAGACAACAGGGCTGGAAAAAAAAAATCATAGTACAATCTTCCTATGCAAACAAGAGGAGTTTCTCTGCAGAAATGCTGAACCTGGCTTTTACTTTGAAAAGCTGGGATTGTAACGTGTTTTATCTTGCCTGTGAAATGTTCTACATGGACTTGAGATTGTTTAGCACTTTTCTAGTCCTCTAACTACTTGCGGTGCTTTTGCACCACAGGTCACACCTACCCATTCAGTTCACATTCAGACCCTAAAGCCGCGTTTCCACCAGGTGGTCCGGTTTGGTTGCGTACGGTTTGGTATGTTCAGGACACTAAAATAGTTTGCATTTCCACAGACACCCATGCCCTCACTTGGTGGGCGAGCTGTAAAGGCATGCATGTGAAGTCACATGCATGCCAGTCTGCCAGTCCAGCCGCTGAGTTATAGAGAGAATGAGTGACAGAAATTAGTAGGGAATAAGCATTAAACAGCTTTATTTCAGCAGCTATATCTCAAGTATTTCAACCACGGTCAATATAGATCCTCAGAAGATGGAAAAAATGTGTACAGAAACATTTTGAGTTGTAACAGTACGTTAATATGCAAATATATCTAGTCTATAACAGTTTATATGACATAATATAAAAGTTTAGCTGATCAGCTGATCTAAAGCTTTGGATTCACAATACTTCAACATTAATTTAGTTTCACATCCATCGCCAATAGACCAGGCTGATGTGAGCCTTCAGGCTCTGATTTGTGTTCTTAAAATCAGGTCCAGATAAACGTCAAGAAACTCGATTTGTGTCCACATATATATATCCACAGACTAGGAAACAGTCTCTGTTGAGTCCAAATATCCCTGATTTAAGCAGATACTGGTATGTTTTTCTCTCGTTTTTGCCTTGTAACACCCAGTTAGATTGCATTTCTTTCAGTAGTTTTTTGCATTTCCTGTTTTATTTTGAAGTCTAACATATCCTGTCATTTCAGTGCCTGCCGTCAGGTGTGTCTCAGCTCCCTGATTACCAGCAGCTGCTCTCAGTACTCACCTGCCTTTAATCAGCTCGTTAGCCAGCCACTATATATACTCCTTTGTTTCCCCTCCTCATTTGCTAGATTATCTCTGTTATCTCAGTAAATTCCTTGCCCTCAAGCCATATGTTAGTTTTTGGATCTCCTTAGTTAACCTTGGCCTATGTATTTGAGTTGGATTGTTTCACCAGACTGCCTTTTTGTTATCTACCCAGTTTTGAAAGTAAAGGACCAAGAGAACTTTTGAACTACTACTGTGTCAGCTCATTTCTGCATCTGAGTCTATTTGGTACATGAAACCTTTCATGCCTGTTCCTCACAGAGACTTCTGTGTTTTGTAGTCCAGAGCTGAGCAGTTGGGATGTCAGTAACCTCCTATTATTGTGTGTGTAGCCCCACCTTTTTTTTGGGACAGATAAGATTGGTACCCCTGGTGGGGTTTGGCATTGGTGGAGAAAATTTGGCACATTTTTCATGGGTGCAACCCACATACTCAGCTCTGCTGCTCATCCCACAAATGCATGTTCCTTACAAATGTGGCATCATTTAAAAAAGTAATAAACAGGCTTTCCAGCGGTATAAGATTTATTGCCAAGAAGCATTGTTACAGCGAAGAAACAATCTACCAATCAAAAATGTCCTTACTTTTTGCGCTAAGTTCATAAAATATGGATATCACAGCTTACCTCTACAATGGACCATGATTTTCCTGACCTTCATGGGCCCCCAGTTTGGCCAGTCCAAAGGAAGCTCTCCCCTTACTGGCAGTCTTGTTTGTACATGACTATTCTTGAATGTGCATGGTTGTGTTCAACCACCATCAGGTACAGTGGGGGTCCCCGGTCACTGGCACTGTTATTTTGGGGAATGCGGGGTGAAAAGGGTGAGAACCACTGTTTCTGGGGACAGTATATGTAATAGAAGTGAATATGTGTCCAGAGACTACCAGTGCTAACACCACTGACAGCTTGTTTTTGTAATGCTCAGAGTTCAGTTAAGATTTTTCATCCCAGCAGCCATTGTGATCCGTCCAAATGGCTGACAAATGAATGAAACACTTGAATGTTAGTGAAACTTTGACAATGACTCACTTCCTTTAAAACTTTAAGTAAGTCTGTACAATGGCATGCTGAATGAGGCATAAATCATCACTTGCTCCGACATCCTCCAAACTGCTCTCGCTGTTAGCTAAAGTGAAAACTGAGTTCAAGTGGTAAATGCTTGTCAGCACATCAGATGGTGCCTTCTTCACTGAGCAATTCACCACAGGTCGTGGGTGAGCAGAGCTGAATGAACATATTGAGAAGGGTGCTGTAATGTGTTTGAGAAAACAGGAGACGACAAAGAGCAAGTCTGAGAGTTACAAACTGCTGTGAAATGTTGACAAGATGCTAAAAGAGAACAACAGCTTGATAGCCTTTTCCATATGCTGCGCTAAATAAGCTCAATACATCCCACAGTCGGGGAAATAATCATCAGTTTCATCTCTGACGAATGCCTTCAACAGGACGTTCTGGGGAACGTTCAGAAACGTGACACAGCCAAGCACCCTGGAAAGCATGCTAGCTGTGATGCTAAATTGTGCAGCATGTCTTCCTGCAGGGACAGATGGTGATCCCTAGGAGCCATGAAACAAACAGAGCGGCCTCAACATGCGATTAGACAGAGCTGAGAAAGAAAGCATGAAGACTGGAATGTAATCGATGTTTACAGTACAACATTAGCAGGAAAGACAACCATGTGTCAGGTATAACTGTGGCCTTTCTTTTCTAGTGTCTCTGCAGAACTAGCAAACATAAATCACACATCTATTACTGTAAGATGAGTTTTTATGAAGGTAGTGTTATGGAGAGACTTAATATATTATTTTATACAATTTGAGCTTGATTTTTTGAGCACTGAAACTTGTCACTATCACCTCCAACACTGGAATGGGCTCTATGCACGGCAGAGGGTGGCATATATCCGGTGGAAAATAAGACCAGTTCACAACTTCCACCCAACGATACGTGCTAAGCCAAAACGGAATCTAAACCCTCCTATACTGCCTTAATTTGTCTGTTTATTTTTTATTTTTTATTTTTTTGGCTTTGATTGTTGTTTGTGTTTACTCTATCATCATCGCTTGGCATCCAAACATGCCAAAGCACTTCTGGACATCGCTGCTGCGTGCTGCAATGCACATCTTCAGATAAATTTAACTCGTCATTGACAGGCAGCTCAGGTAACTCATGCAAACAGCAAGTAAACCGCAATGAATTTGCCATCATACGCCTTTCCCTTCTCCCCGGCTGGAAGTGTGGGAGTGGTCTAATGCCAAATGCAGAAGCAGTTCATGCATAGAACCCATTAGTCCAGCTGCCCTTGCCCTTCCACCAGTTTAGGAGATTTTAACAAATGCTTGTACTTCTAAACCCCAGCCTGAGACTGTAGTGCAATACTGAATGCTGACCTGAATGGCCTGAATATATATGAAATCACTCATTTTTACATCATACAACTGACATCATTTGGTGAAATCTGTTTTCAATTTGACATTTAAGAGTTTTTTTTTTTTCTTCATCAAAAAAGCAGAATTATATTGACCAAGATTGATTTATAAAACCAGTGAAAGGGTAAACATCCAAGGTTGTGACTACTTTTAATATGCACAGTATATTTATAAGTGTTTTGGACATTTCCTTAAATGTTTAAAGACAAAGAAATTCTCTATTTTTATAATTTTACCAGGCTGTGTATTTTTATGTAGGAGAAACTGAAAAAGGTACTTCTGGGTTCATGCTGGAAGCAGCAGCGATGTACGTGCACTCGAGTGCCACTTCCAGTGCACGTGTGCATTCCTGGACTGCTTCCAGAGCAAACGCAGAAGTGCCTTCTTTGTGAACTCAGTACAACTAAATGAAAAATCAAAATCAAATCAAATCAAGGATTATGATAAGGATATTAAAGCTTAGAGAAATGTAAAGGAAAAAATAAATGTACAAGCAACCTCTTAGGATGGTAGGAGGGAAAAGTGGCATGTATTTCATTTGGTCGCCCTAAAGTATGGTATTAACACCCCTGAGTGGTTTTTCCAAGACATTAACAGCTCTGAGCGTGTCCTGTACACCTGGCAAGACAGAGCTCTACCTCTACTCCGCCTGCTCATTCCATCACAACAGTTGCTGCTGATGAAAGCCCCCTGGTGGTGGAATTTTACATACTGTGTGTTAAAAGGCTGGCTCTGTCTACACAAAGTCAAACGGCATCAATGCAGCTTTAACCTTGCAAAGCAGATGGATACGTCCGTTTCCATGTTTCTCACTGGCAAATCCATCTTGCAACGCTGGTCTGAACTGTTTAGGTCGGTTAGAAAGTGACAGGACCAATCAGCGTGGAGGGGCAGTACTTTTGGGTGCGGCGAAGTCGTGACCTAAGCAAGCAGCAACAAGAGGCCGATGCAATAATGGCGAAAGATATTAGCATGGATGCTGCTACAGCGTCAGTTTTATCAGAGCTTGACGACATTTCTTCAAAGGTTCGCGTTATGCAGTTCTCTGTTTACTCCTCCGTAGCGGCGGACTTCGTTTTGAGGCTATGACATCATGTGAATTGTTGCTCTGATTGGTCTGTAAAGATGTGACAGACAGAACGTTCATCCAATCACCCTCTATTTTTTTTTTCAAAAACTCTGCACTTTCCCAAATTCTGCCTATGAAAGATTTGCCGGATAGATGTGTGGAACAAATCCTTCTGGTGTGTCAGGTTAGTGCAGCTCACTGTTATGCCTGAATATGAGTGACCAGAAAGAAACCTGTACTCTGAGCCATTCTTTTGGAGTATCTATCTATCTATCTATCTATCTATCTATCTATCTATCTATCTACAAATATTTATGCTTCTTTCTTACTTTAACATCAGTTTCACATTTTTAAATTCCATTCATTTAAGTTAGCTTGAAAAGGAAGAATACTATTACTGAAACATGATTTAAGGTAAGAACATTTCACAGACTAAACTTGAACTATTTTTTTTGTTTTTGTTGACTAAAGCTAGAGATTAAAAATGATAAAAACAACAAAAATGTCACTATTGTAAGTCATTCTTCCTTTTAAATTGAATTAAAAATTGCTGCAAATTTTTTATTACCTTTTCCTTTATCAACATTTTCTCAACATTTGCTCTCCGATGAAAGAGATGGACGATGCTAATTTTGCAACTTCATGTTAAATCGAGCGTAAAGCGTTAGTTCAGGCAGGCTATGAAACTCACATAAGCCCTTCCCAGCTGAGAGTCAGCTGATTTGCTCTGAGCACCCTATTGGTTAATTGCATTTAAACTGCTCTTGCCTGACTATGCTCTGTCTCTCTCTCTCTGCAAGCTACTTTTTGCAACCCTCCTCCACCCCAGCTCCTCCTCCTGATTTAACCAGTGTCATTCAGTTGTCACTGATGCCTGCTCTGCTCTGGGTTTTTACTGCTTCTCTCCCTGCCTCAGGCTTTCTTTATCAGCATTAGAAGAGCAAGAACGTATGCCGTTCTTGCTTAATGCCTTCCACCTATGTTCACAGAAGAGCAGGGGGATCCTAGAACAGCCACACCCCTAAATATAAACAACAGCAATAAATGCTGAGTAATGACTGCTAATAAAGAAATATTAATAGCCTCAAATCATGTGTGTTTCTTGACTTAGTGGTCCTGACTGAACTGTAGTGTAGTTTCACATTGTATTACTGAGCCTCCCTACAGTTTAGTCAGTGGAAAGATGGCTCCATTCAGCAAAGATTGCCCATCATTTAAATGACAGGAAGTCAGCTGTTTTTGATGGCCATTTTGTGAAAGAAAATCTTTTAACTTCCTTTTCCAAGGAGGTTTTGAACTGAAAGACAAATTCCACTATTTTCTGATGTATCATTTTCCTGAAACTATTTAAAAAAGACAAACAGCAGTCTGTCTGAGAGACAATGAAGGATGACCACACTAACAGATCTGAAGACCTTTTCCCTGTTTCTGCTCTTGTAAAATCCCTGAATGATAAATCAGAACTTAACAGTGACAAGAAATGTCCTTTTATATGATCACTCAGTTAAAGGAGAACAGCCAGTGATAAGATCGAAAGAGGAACAGACAGAATCAAACACAGTGAGGCCTTGGAGATGGAGACGGAGAGCGGGAGAATTGAGACGCTATAATTCATTGCCGGGACGGTGTCAGTGGAGTGCAGTGGTGTGGCTGCAGAAATGGAACAGATAGAGACGGGGGGATAGGAGGAATCGATTGGAAAGTTACAGAGTGGAATGAAACATTATTATCCGAAAGCTAAATAAGTAAGGGTCATTTTCCTCCTGCACCCATGGGGCTTCCCATTGAAGAGGGCGACAGCACTGGGAAGTGTAGTGATGATGAAAGATCTGGGTGAGTACTAAACTAATGCAAGCTCGAGTTAGTGTGTGATTCCTATTTTAAGGACACGTCATGAAAGGTAAGAGTCAAATGGGAAAAGACGCTGATTTCTACTAAACGCTGACAGACTATGCTAGAGTTTCTATGAAAGCTAAAGGACTGGGCTCATATTTGACATATTTGTTATGAACGTATCGGTTTATATCAATCATTGGCTGTAAAAAATACTCTGCTATACACATGTAGAAGTGTTAATAATTCCACTTGACATTACTTGGCTTCATTTGCACTTATTTATTACTCTGTGTACATATTTATCTGTTTTTACTGGGATTGATGTTTTCATAAAAACACTGTAAAAAATAAAACAGTCTTGTGCTTTTAGGGAAACAACCAAATCCTCATTTATTGCAGTTCTGCAAATTTAAAAATTCTGCAAACTTTTAAATTTGCATTCACATCAAAATGAACCAGACTCTGGGCTCAAGTGTAGAACAAGGACCCTATAAAAACAATTTTAATCACAAAAACTGCCATTTAAAGGATTAAAAATGTAAAACAGGATGAACATTTGCTATGTATGATGAGCATCAAAGTCACTGATACTACTCATAAAAAAGTAGAACGACACATTATTATATTACATTTCTATGGTAGTGTTTATTGGGGGTGTTTTTTACCCTTAGGGACACAGGTAACACACTTTTTATACACTCTGACACTGCACAAATAAAATAAAAATAGTTAAAAATCAAAGTTTCTGCCAATCTTTCACACTCTGATGAACCCATTCAAAAAAATCTGCTTGGCATATAAGAATGGAAATAATTCACTTTTTGTTTTTTTTGTTTTAAACCAAAATCAAGTTCTAACCACAAATGCTGGCATTTTAGGGGTTAAAATTTTGAAATAGGATGAATATTCATTATGTATGGTGAGAATTGAAGTTACTAATAGTATTTCTGGGAAGAAAATGGAATGAAACATAAATATATTGTATTTATCCACTCATCAGACTCGTCCTCCTGGACCTCTCAGCTGCATTGGCACCATAAATCCCTCCATCCTGCTCTCTCTTTTGGAACATCCACTCAACATCAACTGACCGATAATTCATTCACATCAGCAACTGCTCCTCCTCCACTGGTGTCCCCCAAGGTTTGGTGCTTGGTCCCCTCCTATTCATCATCTATCTGCTCCCCCTTGGTCAAATCATTTGCCACCATGGACTTCACTTTCACTGCTATGCAGATGACATCCAGCTTTACATCTCCACCACCTCCATCACCTCAGACACACACTCCACATTAACCAACTGCCTCTCTGAAATAAAAACCTGGATGAACAATTTATTTTCACTAAATTACAATAAATCTGAACTCATGATCATTGGTCCCAAATCCCTCACCAAATCCATCCATAACTTCAGTCTCCACATTGACACCCTCACCCTGTCCCCCTCCCCTCACACCCACAACCTTGGCATCTCTTTCGACAGTAACCTCTCCTTTCATCAGCACGTCACCCAGCTCACAAAAACCGCCTTCTTCTACCTACAAAACATAGCCTGTATCCACCCACTTCTCTCCTTCCCCTCAGCTGAAGCTCTCATCCACGCCTTCATCACATCCTGACTGGATTACTGCAATAGCATCCTTTATGGCACATCCTCAACAGTCCTCAATGAACTTCAGTCCATCCAGAACTCTGCAGCACATCTCCTCACCCGCTCTCATGACCACATCACGCCTGTCCTCCAAAACCTCCACTGGCTCCCTGTCCCCTACCGCATCCAATTAAAAATGCTTCTCCTTACCCACAAAGCCCTAAACCAAGAGGCTTACCTCCTTACCTTACTGACCTCCTATACACCAAAGCCCTCCCATAACCTCCACCAATCTCCCCTCTCCACCAATAAGAACAAAGCACCAGACCTGGGGGGACAGAGCCTTCTCCAGAGCCGCCTCCCTTCCCTTTGGAACTCACTCTCTAAAAATATCCAAAACTGTACAAACTCACCCTCATTCAAATCACTGCTCAAAGCTCACCTTTTTGAACTGACTTTTAATGTGTGATTCTGTTGTTGTCTTGTCAGTTTGCTACTTGTTTATCTGCTTGTTTGATTGCTTGTTGTCTATTTGTTATGTAGTCTTTTGGTTTTCTTTGGTATGTAATGGCTTTGAATATTGTAAAGTGTCTGAGTTTTTGAAAGCACTTAATAAATAAAATGTATTGTTAATAATAATAATAATAATAATAATAATGATAAAGAAAAATACAATAAAATTCAATTAAAGTTAAAAAAACTCTACAATGTTTGAGATGGAAAATAATTCACTTTTTGTGTTTTTCATTTTAACTCAAATTCAAGTTCTAATCACAAAAACTGGCATTCAAGTTTTATGAGGGAATTCAGGGCATTTTTTTACCCTGAGAGACACAGGTGTCACATTTATTAAAAAGATGCAGAGGTTAACATTTATTCTTTTTTGAAAGAACAGACTGATCACAGACTCTCGCCCAGTAACAGCTGATTGATTAATTGGATACAAAATGAGACAATATAGACCGCTAACCAAATCATCTTTAGAGATGCAAACCTCTTTACCACGTCACAAAAAACAACTTCACCACCCCGATACCGTGAACTTCTTTAACTGAAATTCTGTAAATTATCACCAACTTTGCTTGTTCACAGGAGGATGGACAATAGTCCAGTTAAATGGGTTTAATGGAATGGTAAACACAGATTGACCTTAATGCACGTTAAATTTAAACTGATGCATCTTTGGTAAAAAGGTGTCACAAGAGAAGTGGGTATTTGACTCCAAAAAGCCCTTGTAAAAACCAGGGCAAAACACTGTTTTCTATTTTGTAAAAATATCCAGACATACCTTAATGTCACATTATACATAACTGGAATCTATGTTCTTGTGCAAGAAATCTCAATGGCAGATGTATCTTTATTTTAACTAAATTTAATTTTGTTTTATTTTATTTAATTTACTCTTTTATTTTTCATTTCAATAAGGGTGTTTTGTGTACAGTGTAAATTCCTTGGGTATTTTGGTAATATAACTTTATTTCTATCACAAGTTTTCTTGAATATATTGTTTTATTTCATATTTTTATACTTTTTAGTCTTTTGTAGAGCTGACTAAGGAAGCAACTGTACCTGTACTGTCCTGTACCTGTGCAAATGGCAACAAGCATCTATTCTATTCTATTTCTTCAGTTTTACTTTTCCTTTATTACAGTATGATGACGAATATTAAAACCCAAAAACTTTAAAAAAGGCAAGAGGTCATGTGCATGAGACTGTACCCCAGGAAGTAAAGCAGATGTCAAATGAACCCAAGGGTCAGAGGTTCTTAGTGAGCTGGTAACACAACGCATTTGACCTCAGTCTTGTCGGTGGATTAAACTTAGATACTTAAAAAAAGACACTTTATCCTATTAAAACTTTTACAGCCTCACTTGAGCTACTTTAGTGCTCTGGGCTACTGGAGACCACGACAAGACCTCCATGAAGCTCTGTTTTTAGAATAATTTACAGTCAACTAAATGTGCTGTGGTCTGGACATAATGGCCATCAAGTTCTCTGGACTAAAGAGGAAAGGGACCATACAGATTGTTATCAATGCAAAGTTTAAACTCAGCATCTGTGACTGTGTGGGTGTATAAGAGCTCACGGCATGGTTAAGTTGCACATCTGGGAATGTGAACACGTTGTATCAGCACATGTGTAAATAGCACTCTATAAAGTTAGTCATTTTAACACATTTTAGCAGAGCTTGTTATAAATTAACTTATCAAGGGGACAGCAAGGTGTGGCTACAGTACAGCGGGTTAAACACACAAGTCTGCAGGAGTCCAGTAGAGGGCGCTTATGTCACAACAAGCACCATTGCCAATGGAAATGCAAAACAAATGCATTGTACACAATATTTACCCAATCAAAATGGTAAAAAAAGCAAATTATGGTAAAAGAAAGCAAACAAATGCCATGTATGCTCAGACCTGCTCTTTCTGTTAAATATCTCAGGATAATGGACCTATAGTGGACATCAAAGTCTTGATAACCAGGATAAAGACAAAATCCTTTGTTAAACTCCGTTGTGAACGTCCATCAAGGTTTACACCTGCACTATCTCTTACAATATTCATTGCTTTTGACGTACATACTGATCTCCATCCAGTTAAGGACTTATGCATAACATGGCACTTTGAAATAACGAAGTTCAGTCATATAATTATAATGACCACAGAACGATGATAGAAAAGTAAGTTTTGTTAAACTGAAAGTCTTTATTCACAGAAAAGTTGACTGCATCTGTATCCTTGCATAATGCAGCGTCCTACTTAACTGTTTGAAAATCCTCATTACTTGAGTGTCTTCAGGCACGTACTGGTTGAATACAATCATCAAATCTCCACAGGCCATCCTTGACCTGAAGACTGTGAAGAACTGCAAACATTACATAGAAAATGATCAGAATTATTATTCATGTTGTGCCTCGGTGTATATTAAATTATCAGAACAGACACAGAGAGAGGTAGATGGCGGAAGCCGACATTAGAATCAGCATTCTTATTATCAAGGGGTCCAAACTGAATGTTTGCTGCAATTACTCTCTCAGAGACAGTATTGTGTTGATCTGATTGCCAAACTCATTGCTTCTTCTACAATGGGCACAGGAAAGCATTAAAAAAAAACAGGTCAGAGCGGTGATTAAATTCTGAAGACCTATTTGGGTCGAAACTGATTCATTGCTCTACTGCTGCCACAGTCCTACATATCAAACAAAGACAAGACAATAAATCACTTCAAATTCATTTAGACATGTGCAGGCATGAGATCTTTTTTGTTGAGGTTAAAACAAGAGTGAAGAAAAAAACACGTCTGAGAGAGTATATCTAATGCCCTTTAACTGCAGCTGTGATATTTATATAGCATCAAAGAAACATAATAAAAGGCTTAAACTCGTATTCTGTGTGTGCAAAGATATTAAAGAGCTTAAAGCAAATCTAGGAAATTTAGATGTAGTACAATGGTATAGCCACTTTTCCCTTCTCTGTGGTTGCGGAGCAGCCTGAGCAATCTTCCTCGCTCACTATGGCCTCCAGGCTCTCGCCACTTTGTAGCCCCCCTTCCCATGAAAAAACACAACACCAATTTTCAGTCAATAGCCCTACGCTGCTAACGCAGCTGAAAAGGGGGTTGGCATCCCTTGCCTCCAGAGCCTTTGCACCCCCAGACCCTTAAGCCTGTTTTATGCTTGATGCATCTGCAAGGTCACGAGTGTCCGTGCGTCGAACGTGACGTCAAAAATGAAGACACGCCCCTTCATGGGGCCAATTTTTGTTTGTCTGTGCACATCCCGAAATTTTTTCAGACACGGACGCGGCAGACGTCAGAATGGCCGATTTTGAGGAGCTTTTGGTGACAGAAGTCAGAAAATATAAACACCTGTATGATTCTTTTTTGAAAGATCACAGAGACTGTCATGTACTTCCTCATCCATCTCTCGCATTGGCCGTACAAGAATATTGTACTCCCCCTCATCCTTCCTCTCTTGATTGAGTGGCAGTATGGACCATCTTCTCTCTCTTTTATGCTGTAACAACAACAGTAAACACAGTAGCTCCTCTTCAAGGTTCTCCATGATGTAAACAACAAATCTTCCTCTATGACTTGCATTAAACACGCTACAGACGTAGTTCTTGAAGACACTGCCCCGTAGCTTTTGGGAAAATATCAGTTTGCGGCGAAGAGGAAGCCAGCGCTAGGTATAACTGCACCAGACGTTTCCGCATCATGATTCCGCATCAGTTTTTGTCCATGCAGCCGTCTGCACGGAAAGCATAACCAAGCCTTTAAGCTACATTGCATGTAAAGACTTGACACTGCAGCCATTAGACAAGCTGTGCATCACATGAGGGGGACAGCCCTTGGGACCCTCTTTGCCAGACTGGGAGGAAATCCCAGTGCCACAAACCTTGATCAGGTAGGTTGCATGTTGCTGGTGGTGCTAAAGTGTCGACGACCAGCTGTTTCAGCTTAACCTGAGGCAGTCCCTCCAGGTTGCACCTGAAACATGACTTATGTTCTGTAGGACTCGTGAAAACCTGAGCTGTCAAGAGAGATTGCTCAGCATGGGACCTTCAGCTAATGGTTGCAACCCTGAAATCACAGCTGTGGTGTTAATGTCCAGATCACCAATCTGGACTTTGCTGATGATGCCATTGGTGAAGTCTTCCATCTTGGCAGGGTTATCTATTGAACCGCTAACTGACTGTTAACTCTGGCCCCATTGTCCATTTTAACCCTAACCTGCTAAGAGTCCTGCCGGTCTGAGAGGCCTGTGAGAGGCTGAGACCAGCTGCAGACTTGACCTTGTACATAGGGTGATGGGTTCACTGGGTGAGTTGGTATGGTCCTCCCAGTAGTGCTGCACTCTTGTGATGTCCAGACAATGACTGATGGCCTGAGGCACCAGTTGGACTTTTGTGTGGCAATTTCTCTTTGTCCCATTTTTGGGTATCTTTGGCAAGACCTGCACTTCTATGGGCACCTGGGCTGGGAAAATCCATTTTACCCCATACTGGGTGCCTGGGACCCAGTGGGTTGGACCAGACCTCAGGGGAAGCCACATGCGTCATGGAGGGGTCTGCTAAGATGATACCTGGAGAGATGGGTCCTGGACAATGGCCAGCAGGAGGCCAGAGCAGTACAGGCTAAGGTTAACATGGCAAAGTCCCAAATTGGAATATATGTCCTGACTGGAGCACTGCTGGGATGTCATTGCTTCATTTTTCACATAAAGTAAACTCAGTGTCTTCTTAATGAAAAGGCTAACTGTATCCACTGCAGCATAATTTGGAGATAAAAAAGCAAATATGTGTTCTCATGCAGTGAGTTTAACATATAAACAGGAAAACCTCTGTACTTTTTTAGTCAATTATATTGTAGGGACATGCCCTCATTCGTAACATCTTTTTTTTTGTTTAATACTCAAAAATGCAAAGTTTATATATTTGTTTTTATTTAGGATATCATGCTTTATATGTGTACACGTTGTTGATGTCATTTACAGCCATCAGCTATGGTGATATTCATAAAAAACCTAATAAGTGAAATCTTGATGGAGCAGACGGTAGGAAGTGTTTGTGTTTTTAAGGCCCAGAATCCTTGACTCAAACACAGATGGCGAAAGGGATGGTGGCTCTACTGGCCAAGTTTCTATTTTTGTGTTTCAGACAGAGGTCAGTGAAAAAACAGCCCATCTGTCCATAGTTTAGAGTAAGAGTGTGCATGCTTTAAATATATCAAACTTTACTTATTCCATTAATAAATCTTCACCCTCTGTTTGATGCATCAGAAGCACAACTTAACTGTATGGTGCTCATTCTGCACCAGTAAATGGAGCATTTCCTCATGTTTCCATCTGAGGCCTCTTAAATATAAATAATGACCATGTTAGAAAAGCTTGCACTGTAAATGTGTACCACTTTCACAGGGAGTTAGGACGTGTTAAGGGAAAGCCACTGAGGGAAAGAAGGATCTGTAACTGTTTGGTGGAACTCTACAACAAAATCCCAATTTGAAATGTATGTAAGGTGCAGTGTTAATTTCGTTGACTAAAACTATGACTAAAACTATTCGTCGACAGCCTTTTTTCCCATGACAAAAACTAGACTAAAACTAACAAAAATAGATCTGTGATGACTAAAACTGACAAAAACGAAGTTTATTTTTTTTCAAAATGACTAAAACTAGACTAAAATGTACTTTTTGTCGGACATATTCAAAATCCTTGATGTTTCTCCGCTGTGGGTAAATCTTTCAAAATGCAATGCATCTGCAACTTTCTTACTTCTCAGCTGTAGTAAGCAGGGACCCCAGGTTTAGCAGGGTGCAGAGAACACACTACCATGACTTGGTAACAGATTGAGGCAAAAAAATAAATGCTTGGACAAAAAGTTCAGACTAAAGTGTGAGGACTTTTTATGGACTAAAACTAGACTAAATTTTTTTTTTAATTTTTGTGGACTAAAACTAGACAAACTAAAATGGGTAGAAATTACTAAAATGTGACTAAAACTAAAATGCATTTCATTTAAAGACTAAAACTTAAACTAAAATTAAAAATAGCTGTCAAAATTAACACTAGTAAGGTACATCAACAGATGTTACCAGAAGTTATATTCCTATGCCTCTTTTGCATCTGCATTTGTTTGGCTGATGAACAAATATTAAGATGGCTATAATAAGGGTCATCAGCAACCACAAGTAGCTAACTCTTATCACAGTCAACTTAAATTTTTAACTTATCACACATTTTCAACTCAATACAAGACAATATTATGTTAAAGACATACAAAAGACATCAGGTGCAAGTTGTCACTGCTTCAATAGTGACTGGTTGAGTAAAAACTAACTATTCCAGACCTGAATGCAGCAAAAATTTAAATCACACAAAACTATTATTTATTGATTGATTTACTTACTTGTTAGTATTAGTCTAATATGCCATCAGTGTACTTTCTCCCTCTGTCACAGCTTTGTTGCTTCGTCCTGATGTCTGGCCGGTCCGGTCCAAGCTAAATTTCTCCTCCAATGTCAGCGCCTTATTCGTAAACACTCCACTGAGTTTTCTCTTTGCATTTTGCTGTCTTCCTAGCATCTCTTGATGAGCTAAACAATAAACGCAAGAAAGCCAGTGTGACTGTGACGGTGCATGGGTTACTCTGTGTGTCTCAAATAACCGAACGTATTTCTCTGTTGCCACCTGTCTGGCAAGTGGTTAGTAGTAATCCCACTCGGGCATGCTTAAGTGTAGCGCCCACAGAGCTCCTGTCTCTTGTATTGAAGAGGAGCGAAGTTCACGCGCAGCTTATAACGGCGGTCTATGGAAGGCTGTGAGTGCTGGAGCCAAGCACCCCAGAGAGGAAATGACTGAACAGAGAGTAAAGGCAAACACGTAGAACGTTTGTGATCTACGGATTTATTACTCATTACACATTTTAATCTCTCAATAAATCATAAACATACAGTGTATGATAGAGTTTATCTATATTCATATACACTTTCTTGCCAAAAGTATTCGCTCACCTGCCTTGACTCACATATGAACTGAAATGACATCCCATTCTTAATCCATAGGGTTTAATATAATGTCAGTCCACCCTTTCCAGCTATAACAGCTTCAACTCTTCTTGGAATTCTTTCCACAAGGTTTAGGAGTGTGTTTATGGAAATTATTGACCATTCTTCCAGAGGCACATTCGTGAGGTCACACATTGATGTTGGATGAGAAGGCCTGGCTCTCAGTCTCCACCTTAATTCATCTCAGAGGTGTTCTATCAGGTTGAGGTCAGGACTCTGTGCAGGCCAGTCAAGTTCATCCACACCAAACTCTCTCATCCATGTCTTTATGGACCTTGCTTTGTTCACTGGTGCACAGTAATGTTGGAACAGGAAGGGGCCATCCCCAAACTGTTCCCACAAAGTTAGGAGCATGGAATTGTCCAAAATCTCTTGGTATGCTGAAGCATTCAGAGTTCTTTTCACTGGAAATAAAGGGCCAAGCCCAGCTCCTGAAAAACAATCCCACAACATAATCCCCCCTCCACCAAACTTTACACTTGGCGCAATGCAGTCAGACAAGTACCGTTCTCCTGGAACCCACCAAACCCAGACTGGTCCATCAGATTGCCAGATGGAGAAGCGAAATTCACCACTCCAGAGAACATGGTCTCCACTGCTCTAGAGTCCAGTGGCGGTGTGCTTTACGCCACTGCATCCGACGCTTTGCATTGCACTTGGTGATGTATGGCTTGGATTCAGCTGCTCGGCCATGGAGACCTGTTCCATGAAGCTCTCTACGCACTGTTCTTGAGCTAATCTGAAGGCCACGTGATGTTTGGAGGTCTGTAGTGATTGACTCTGCAGAAGGTTGGCGATCTCTGCGCTCTATGTGCCTCAGCATCCGCTGACCCCACTCCATCATTTTACGTGGCCTACCACTTCGTGGCTGAGTGGCTGTCGTTCCCAATGGCTTCCACTTTGTTATAATACCACTGACAGTTGACTGTGGAATATTTAGGAGTGAAGAAATTTCACCACTGGACTTGTTGCACTGGTGGCATCCTATCACAGTACCACGCTGGAATTCACTGAGCTCCTGAGAGCGACCCATTCTTTCATAAATGTTTGTAGAAACAGTCTGCATGCCTAGGTGCTTGATTTTATACACCTGTGGCCATGGAAGTGATTGGAACACCTGATTTTATTTATTTGGATGGGTGAGTGAATACTTTTGGCAATATAGTGTATATGTCAATGTGTGCCTATTTGAAAGGCTTGTTGTGAACTTTTTTCTTTTAGTTTCAGGGTGCTTAATGATGACTAAAAAAAATTACACCAGGTGAACTCCAAGTGCCTACCAAGGAGGCTGCTACACCATGAACTGTTTTTTTTTTTTTTTTTTTTAAATAATAGATTCCAACACAAAGATATGCATGTCATGTCATGTCGTGGCACTGACCCTTACACAGATGCCCAGAGCAGTGTCCTTTCATTGAAACATGGCATGGTGTACCTTATTAGAATTGTAATCGCACTGACATTAAGACTTGTCATTCACAACAATAATCACTGCCACTGGCTCAATTCATTCTGAGATTACACCCTATGTGCCCACCAATGCATCAGTTTGCAGGTGCATCTAGCTCTTAGGGTACAGGTGTCAAAGTCAAGGTCCGGGGACCTAATCCTGCCCTTGGTACAGTTGTATCTGGCCCGCAAGATCATACGATCTTTCTATTACAACTGGCTCATCAGTATGAGGTCTGTTAGATTATAAAAATCAGAAAATGTACAGAGGTAAAAAAGAAAGTTAGATAAAAAGTCAGGAAGGTGGGAAAAGAAATAAATGTTGTAATTTAATATTTTCAATTTTGCATCTCACAGTTCTGACTTATACTTATGATTTTGACTTTTTCATGTTTGACCTTGAAGATTCACAATATGAGTCATATTAGCAATATAGTTATTCGCCTTTTAAAAACATTATTTTGCCTTTAAATTTCATGTTTTGACCTTGAAGATTCACAATATGAGTCATATTAGTAATATAGTTATTTGCCTTTTAAAAACATTATTTTGCCTTTAAATTTCATGTTTTGACCTTTTGAACTCAGAAGTTTGACTTTTTATCTCAGACTATGAGCCTTTAAACTTATCATTTTTACTTTTTTAATCTCCGAATGGTTTTTTATCAGTGTTATTTATATTTTTTTCATATTTTACTAATGGTGAAAATGAGGTTGAGAGTTTATGTTTAAATGTTGACCTTTTTAGGCTCTTAGGTAAGGCCTAAATTCAGAATCCGCAATTGACTTTCACAATCCTGGCCTTAGGACTTCTCATCGGAGCAAATCTGGCCCTGGACTCATGAGTTTGACACCCTAGGGGAATGAGAGCTGATTGGTTTGATTCATGTTACATGTAAAACACACTGAAGTACATGCAGGTCACTTAACTCAACCTCTCTGCGTCTTCTGCCTCACTTTCTGCCAGAACAGCTGGCAGAATATAAGACACACCCTGTATGAATTTGCAGAATGGACTCAGGTCCCCAAGACACAAAGCATGGCTCTCTTTAGCTTAGCTGGAATTTCTTTGCCACTGATGCAGTAGTGGAAGGGTAAAATGAATGAAAAACTATTCCAAAAGGAATAGCGAGATTACGCCATCTATCCACAGCCTGAACTCGCTAAAGGATATTAGCAGAAATGTCCCGAACATTTGTGTTTCAGCTGACAGCATGAAGAGAGTAAAGTCCAAACAACCTCATTATAACAAATAATCATGAGCTGCCATTGTGTTCCACCATCACAAAAAGGCTCAAATGTAATTGAGTTCAGTTCTCCCATAGGAGGTCGAGTATAGAAAAGATGAAGGGCCGCGGACTCTCCGGACCACTCTGCATTGATTAATTCTCCTGTTTGAAATAACCTCCAGTCCACGACGAGAGCAGCTTGTTGCCCCAGCAGGGCTCTCACCACACAAAGATGTTTGGTCATTAGTGGCCGGATCATGTCTATCAACACTCCTCACAGCTCTGAGATGAGAGAGCCCAGAAGTCATGCTGATAAAGGCAGTAACAAGCTTAAGAGGAGTCAACGAGCTTAAGTGGCATCTTCTTTTAAAAAGACTGACATTTTGATTAAAAGCATCATTCTGAAGTTGGTGGATGTAACAGACTCTTCATCAGTGTCGTTATTGGTTTGATGGATTCAGCTGCAGAGGGAGGGAGCGATGCACCGGCCATTTAAGCAGCAGCTGCTCTCTTGGAAAAAAAAAAAAAAAACGAATAGTCATTTAGCACTGCATTACAAAACTAAACTGTGTAACCCACAAAAGACATCTTTTAATAACAGATGCATGATCATATTCACATTAGTTCAGGGCAATAATCTAGTGAGACATAAAAACAATATCTTATACATAAGGGTGTTATTTTTGGATTGTCCCTCTTTATTGTTCGTTTTGCTTCTAAAAACCTGATCTAGGGTTCTTTGTCCTTATGGTGTGAGTCCCACCAGAAGGATTTAGGCCTTTTCTGGTGTTTGACAGCAGTCAAAAGTTATTCTAAAAAGTTGGGGTACTGTGTAATGCCATTTAATGTCAGAGTAAAAATGATTGAAAAGCACTGATTTTAATTCAGACTTGCACTGTTTCCACAAAGACATATGATTAAACTCACAAAGTCAGTCAAACTTTTTGATTTAAAAAGGTCAAAGTTCAACAGGAAAATACATGGATTTCTTTTCAAAGAAAATAAAACCATATCAACTATTTTCAACAACAGTGAAGTCTCAGTATCAAATGTAAATCAAGATATAGCTGGCAATGCATGATGTCCTATTCAGTGGAAAGGTGATCAGTCATACATTTCTCTAAACCTAAAATAAGTATTTTAACACAACATCTCTTCTTATTTGCTTTCTGAAGTGACAAAAGCATTTCTGTGGTCTTTCTGGCCATCTTGATTTGTTGAAATTAGGAGTACATGGGCTTTGGTTGGCCAGAGGGAGAAAGAGTCGCTGATGTCCACCATGGACTGTGGAAGCTCGGAGTGGCGTCACCCTTCTGGTTACTGAAACATCTGAAGTGGTCGTCATATTGTAGACTCTGGCTGAATCCCAACTTAACCCTCAATCTTAACCCTCAGTCTCAAAATGCGCGTTCCCGCTAAGTGCGAGGGCTGTCCCAATATCTCCCTCAATTTTGAGATGTTCCTGGAGCTCCCTTGGTATCAAGGGTTATCACTCAAAGAAAGATGGCGGCGAATGCGGGGAAGAAACTGAGCCACAAATGTAAATTTCATTGTTAATAGATATCTAATAATTACAAAAAAACACTCCAATATCTTAGTTGAATGTTATTTTAGGGATTATTTGCCTTTTTGCAGAGTAACATTTACTTTTATTTTTACCATCATAAGCTGGTAACCGTGCCATCTCCTTCTTCTTCTTCTTCCTCTAAATTGACACACTACGCAGTTTTGGCACATTACTGCCCCCTACAGTCTGAAATCATAACCGCTGTTAAGGGGTGTCCCATTTGTAAGTCACGAGATGGCCCTTACACTTGGTTTTGAGGGGCGAGTCTGAGGTTTGAGCTTGAGGGTAAGACTGAGGGTTAAGGGGAGAAATGGGATTCAGCCTCTGTCTTGTACAAACTTACTTTTAGGGCTGGAACTGAGATCGACCTAAAGCCAGCTGGCACACAGTCACACTGTGCTGGCTTAGCTTTGCCCTACTGCATAACTTGCCTTATCTAAAAAAAAACCAAAATGGACGAGTTTAAAAAGGATTCAAAAATTGCATGAGCACAAGGACTTGGACTATTCTGAGCAGAATTGTTTTGTGAACAAGAAGTTAATGTTTACAAGAGCATCCCAAAAAATTAGAATACCATTTAAAAAAAAAAAAAATTGTCCTGATTTACTTAAGAAAGTTAAACGTTCATATTTTATAGAATCACCCCATACAAAGTGAAACATTTCTTGTCCATCTTAATCTTGATGACTGGCTTACAGCTCACTAAAACTAAAATCCACAATCTTAAAATACGTATAGGAATATTTTGAAAATGTCCAGTTTGCAGTCAGCATTCAATCTTTGACTCTGGTGCAGTACACACCACAGAATCATGGGGAAGACTCTTGACTTGATAAATGTGCAGAAGACAATCAGCTATGTTTACATGGACCACATATGATCAGAATAAATGCCTGATCTGAGTAAAAATGATTCATATACACACTCCATTCAGAATAAAATCTTCCAATCTAGCTCATTCGGAATGAAATTTCATTCTGGATGAGAGGGGTGGCGGCCCGCACGGCAGAGCAGGGGTTAGCACTGTTGCTTCACAGCAAGAAGGTCCCTGGTTTGCTTCCCAGTCAGGGCCTTTCTGTGCAGAGTTTGCATGTTCTCCCCAAGCATGCATGGGTTCTCTCTGGGAACTCCAGGTTCCTCCTACCACCAAAAACATGCTCATTAAGTTTATTGGACCAACAGGCATCATTTGGAGTTAATTTTCTGGAGCACTTGACTTGGATTCATGCCCAAAAGACTCAAGACTTGATTTGGGCTTGTGATTTGAGACTCATGGACAGTCTTTGGTTTTACATTTTTCCATCATGATCTCTTGTACCCCTTTCACTCTTTTCCCCTTTCCTCCACTTCCATTTGACTGTTCACGCGTCGTTTACGCGGCACCAATCAGCCGCTCTCCTCTCATCCTCGTCTTCTTTCACGCTGCATAACAATGACACACAAACGCGACGCTCACACACACACACCTACTCTGAAACGCACGCTAACATGTTGGTAGTGCAAGACTGCAGACTTCAGGCTTCAGTCTGTTGAGGGCAAAAGTTTCAGAATATCTGAGCTCTTTTCTCCTGCATTAAAGCTCCCCTCTGACCACGGAGGATCAGCGTCACCGCTGTGTGTGTGTGCGGTCCAGTGTCTCTGTGTCGCCTGCGATAGCCACAGGTGTGTGCAATGTTAGAATATTATTTGGTAAATATTTCCTTAATATCATATGTTTATGGGGAACAATTTAATGTAAGAATCTCTGCATTGTCACTTATTGATAATGAACGGACATAAAAGACGATATGAACATTAAAACTTTAAATACGGTTCATGGAGGCAGCGAGAACCAGAGACAGATGGATAAGAGGCTGTAACACATAAATTAGTAACTAAGGAGTTCGGGAGATTTCAGCTGAATAAAGTCAAATTTATCTTGATTTTACCCATATAAAGAAATCTACACCATGAACGATGACAGAAGTTTATTAAAGAGAATGGAGAACTACTCAGTGTACTCTGTTGAAGATCTGTCTGAGTGAGAATTAGAAATGCTGATTGAGTTTTTATTTTATTTCAGAACAGTTCATTAACAGTTAGTGTTTTTGTGTTAGTATAAAATTACTACCATTAAAGAAATATATCTGACAAATAGCAACAACATTTAATCTCCAGTGTCTCAGTGTCTGTCTCCATCAGTGAAGTGTAACATGTGTCTGTAGTGTTTCATATGAACACAGAGAAGAGCTTTACTAAGAGGAGAGCTGATATTGATCATGTTGATGAAGGAAAAAGAGAGAGCATGTGTTTCATCTTATAGCAGAGGATATGGTATATATAGCAAATACATTCCCATCAACAGAGCTGTGGCTAGGGGAAACACTGAGTGGCTAGTAGCCATTAGTCACAGTGGATGGTGTGAAAAAGTTAATGTCAAGCCCTGTTCATATACAAGTGCGTACACCACGGTGAGCCAGCCACAGACAATACCCCACCCTGCTGATGGTGATAATACAGTACAGGATTTAAAGTCCTTAGATAGAACGATGCAGTGGTCTAAACAGACTGGACGTCAGAGGCAGATCATAGAACGCTGAGAACGAGACTTTAAACTTGACTTGGACTCCTGACCAAAGACTTGAGACTTGACTTGGACTTGCAATAAATGACTTGTTTGCATCTCTGCACTTTTGTGCCTCTTAACAATGCTCCTCTAACAAAGCAAATGAGTCCCATGTGAAGAACCCGCCATGTATGATAGAAGTCCTCCTGCAGTTCAACACTAAAAAAAATCAGAGTTCTTTGACCATAGCTTCTTGTTTCTTCCTCCATGCAGCTGATCAAAAGGTCAAAACACTTAGTGCACTGAAAATCCATTGACCTTTTGGAGGTGTTACACTTTCAGCCCAGGAGGGACAACAGAATGTTGTAAAGGAAAAAAGTTACTACATGTAGTGCAGGCCAAACTTATAATACAACACAACAGTCTCGACAAGGCCATGGACTATGAAGACCAGTGTGGATCTAGAGCACAATCAACAGCAGTGTCACAGTATTGTGTGTTCTGTGGTTCACTACAGCAGGATAACAATGCCTTAAAAGACGTGCTTTGATCAGGTCCAATGCTCAAAAATGAAGGGAATGCAAGGTCAGATTTCTCAGCATGCTCAGACCTGGATTTGTTTTTTGTATTGAACTTTTTTTCCCTCTGCTTGCTCTACAGAAAAGCGCTGAAAATAATTGTTTTCCCTGTGTAAACCCATGTTGTACACATGGGTTTACACAAACTGTATTTTCATCCCGTTGTTACATACTAAATAAATACATCTGCATTCCACCTCTGTATTTTCTTAAAGTAAATGACATAAATATGTCATATGGGCTGTTGTGTCAGGAGTGACAGTGCAGCCGTGCAGCCATTATATAATTGAACCTCCTCCAGAGACACAGGGGTCCTCAGAATCTGTCACTGTTATTTTGGGGGAACCTTTGCTCTAGACCACTGGTTCACAACAGGTCTAGTCTTGAGACCCATCAATGTCAAACCATGATCCAATTTTCCACAAGTCCTCAGATGGAATCAGAAATATGAATGACTTGATTTACATGCTTCTTCCTCTGTGTGTATTTTTGCTATTTTTGCATTGATATTGAGAATCCCCCCTGAATTTTTTGGCACCCCTCTAAGGGGGGGTCGGTACCCCAGGTTGGGAATCAGTGGTTTAAAACATGCCCCTGTTTACTGGGGACATTTTGCAAACAGGAAGTAGTCACAATTGAAAGAGGAGAAGAGAAATCTCTGACGACCACTCTCACAACAGTTCATCTGAGACACAGTGCCTGTCCGAACTGAAATACACACTGTCAAAACAAAAATGGGATTAAACTTCCTTTTAGGGTTAGGGTAATGGTAGGATACTTAAAGGTAAAAGGTAAAAGTTATAAACCTATCCTGAAAAATCTGATTACAAGATGTTGAATAAACTTGGTTAAACAGTCTGCTTACGGAAAAAACCCTCATCCTAATAACCCATGAAAAACTTTTGAAATAGCTGTGAATGCTATATAGATTAATATAGATTAGTAGCTATGTAACTAATGTTGCAGAAACACATTTTCTGCCAAGAAAAGCTTTGGTGTGGTTCTTTGCTTAAAAAACAAACAAAAAAAATGTCTAACACTCACAAACTCATAAAACTGTCACCATAGCTGCATCCGGGCTAATCTCTTCATTGGCCACCATCGTTTAGAGGCTTGTAGTAGAACCAAACCAGCCCAAAGCTTGTTGGTCAATTTGTGCTCTGACAAGCATTTTTGCCCAAAATTTTGCAAGATGGATCTGCCTGATGACAGAGATGGAATCTGTCAGTCAGCAGTTCTTTCAAGATCATGGAGAAAATGCCTCATTATGGCAGCCCTTCACCGTTTTCTCAGTCTGTTATGTGAATTACGTTATTTGGCAGAGTCACTGGTATTTGAGTTACGCAGGATAACTATATGTTGTTACTTCCTGTTACTTTCATGTCTCCAGAATACACCTTGAATGTAACTCTTCCAGAATGCATAGCAGCCTTAACTTAACACCAGGACTTTGGCTGTGACTTGTAGCGTGGTATGTTATAATAGTGATGCAAAGGGTCTGTGTGAAGTATTCTGAATGAACTGCTCCAAATCAACCCTACCAAATCATTGGGGGACAGGGAAAAATTAGGCCTAAAATCCTCTGTGTAGCCAGCTTTTACTTTGGACTTGTGAGGTGAGATTTTTCCCTTGTAAGGCTGCATCTGTCAGCGTAACAGTATTCCAGACACAGGTCTAATTTTGTTTTGACGTTCATCCTATGTTACCTTTAGGATGAGTCATTTCACTGTGAGCACACAGCATTTTAAACTGTTGGGTAACAGTGAAAGATGATTGAAAGAGCAAATAATACAGAATCTCTCAGCCAGTCTCTTCATGTCTGTAGCAGACACTCATGCTCACACTCACTGCAATGTGCTATGGCACCTTTGGACATGGATCGTCTGTCATGTTATCTTCCTTACACCATTAAACCCAGCTGGGCAGGTGTGTTTGATAAAGGGTGGATTTTACATATGAGAGCCTGTGGAGGACAGCAAAGAGGAAAACTTGGCTCTGATTTTTAACTTTTTATATAATGCTCTCATCAGTGGTCTCACTTTTGCCTGCAGAAATAAGTTTTCTGAAGGGTTCCGATATGTTGTGTTTACTTGTGATGTAGTTTGACTTTCTGAAGGTGACATTCATCTTCTGCTCCTCCACAGCTTATGAAGATGTTTGCAGTAGAGCTAAAATTATCAGTATGCATAGAGATAACTGCTGATAATTAGGGCTTAGGGATTTGATAATATCCACTATACACATAAAGCAGCACTGACTCTGTTTCCACTTGTTATTGCTTTCTGAAGATAAGCATAGAAATCAAATCAACACCTCAAAATGCAATATGAACATCAGGACTCATCTCCCTTTAATACTGGGAGAATTATACTCTGTCTGAAACTCTCTGCCAAAAGTTACTCCTCCCAGGTGCCTGTGGCTGACAACTTACCTCTCAGAAGATAAAAGATAAGCCGCTGTGCATTGCTGTAATAAATTTCTGACTAGCTTAAATCTGGCAGTGATCAGATGGATGACTATACAGTAAAGACACTGAAAGATAAGTTCTGGATCCATGACAGTGGGCTTACAAACTTTTCTGAACACAGCTTTTACTTATCAGTCCTGTTTTGTTTGACTTGTCCACTCTCAAGTAAACCAAGTCCAAAGTTACACTAAGATTGACAAGGGAATCAATATAAGACCAACATATCCTCCATAACTAGAATTTTTCAAAGTCCTGCCCTTTTGTGATCAAAGTTTTTGCCAACACAGCCAAAGCTATGAGTCACAGGGCCAAAAAGTAAAAAGGTTACACAGAAGAACTCAAAGCTTTAGTTCCTCAGATGGCCCAGTAAGGTTGTCTAAGGGTGAATTCACACAAGTCCATCTGTACCGGGCCAGGGCCTGTTTGAGCTTAAAGTCCAGTACTTTTGACCAGTCTGAGTACAATCATTCCGTGCTTGGGTGGGGCAAGGACTGCCCCTGGATGCTGATTGGTCCTGTCACTTTCTAACCGGGCCCAAATGTTTCAGATGGGAGCTTTACAAGATGGATTAGCCAGTAAGAAACACAGAAACGGGCCAATCCCTCTGCTTTGCATATGAAATTATAATGCCAAACTATTATACGCTGTATTCATTTACTTATTATTCTATTTCGTGTCATCAAGAAGTGAAATTGTGGTCTTGATCGCTGACATTTGAACGTCTTATTTACCCTGTGGTGTTTTCACTTCAGGCTCTCATCAGAGGGTTAAAATCGCTCTTGTTCCGGTAAAAAAATATTCTAACTGAACATTTAATCTTGCTCTGGACACAGGCTGTCCTATGACAGGAGAGCTTGTTTGGTGCAGCACTGAAAGGCATCCAAAATTACCCAGAGAGATGGCACAGTTCATGGCACATAAAGGACTGCCAGGGGGATTCAGAAAATACATGGACACGCAGAACTTGACTTTAGGGGCTCATACCAGTTACAAAGTCAGGGTTTCATTCAGCAGAAGTGCTTGGAACTCTGATTAGGCTCCAGATTATATGCTGTGAGGGATGATTCTCCGCTATGCACCGCTTTCTCTCTCTCTCTCCTCACTGGGCTCTGTATACTTAACGTAGCTGCTGATCCCACGTCAGGTGACATAACCCTGGTGTCAGATCAGGTATCGTATAAAACTGCTGCTATTTTACAGCCTAAAATACAAAACTTATGTACACTGAGTCATCAACACATATAAGCTCATCAACAGTGGATGCTTCGTGTGATGTATCAGCTTGCGACGCATCCGTGCTCAGGCCTGGATGCGTTGAGCAGTGTGAGTGCGGGCCAAAGGGGGACAGAGGAGGGGATCAAATGGGCTTTAGCATGATATGAATACAGCACAGTAGGGATGGCCTAGTGTGAGTGAACCTTTAAAGAATGAATCAGTCCTCATAGACTCTATTATTCCTAATGTAACTGCAGATATGAAGTCATTCTGCAAGATATACTGTGCTTTATTGATCTGATTGTGAAAAAGTGTTCCTCATAGTAGAACTCTGCTGGTTGATGTCACATTTTACATCCATATTTCGAATAAGCATTAGAAATATGCAGTAACTGTTGGAGCTGTGCTGTTATGATGCATTACGTTTCTTGAAAGTCCGTGTGCATACTTTAATTACACATGTAAGATGATGTTAAATAAATAATGTTTTATTCAGTCAAAGCATAAGGTATAAAGTATAGTAAGTCTAAGTATAAAGAACAAATTTTCTCTGAAGGCAGCGGACTCTACAGCTTATATCAGCGTGTCTTTAACAACATACCTTGCTATTAGTCTGTTAGTGCTGCCTTGGTGACACACTCTGCAACTGGCGGTGATTTAAATTCCAGCCGTGGTTGTTTACATGAAGTGATTCCTCTTTGGTCTGCCGGGCTAACGTGAGCTGTACCTGGGTTAGCGGTGTTTGTAGCATCCGGCTCTCTAGAAACTAGCTTAGCTGTAGCATGTGTTTAACTCAGTACTTCATAAGGTTGGAATAACTGTTCTTGGTGGTGGGAAAATTTACTTCCCTGTTCTCTTTCGTCCTTTATCCGGAGAAGGGAAAAGTAAAGCTGGTGTTTCCAAGACAGAGAGCTCACGCTCAAGTGCTCAGCCATGTGTGTGCGCACTTTAGTGCCTGTTTTTGTTTGTGTTCGCAGAGGCTGTTCTTTGTCACAGGATGCTGATGTGATTACGTCCCGTCACGTCGTCCGCTGAACCGGATGTTTTCTAACCTTCATCAACGAGTTGTTGGCTGTAAAAGTAACGAGTTAAGTAACGATTTAAATGCTCAGTAACTGTAACGGCATTAATGATTTTAGAAAGAAACTCATTACACTACTAGTTGCCATGAAAAGTAACAGAGTTACGGTAACGCGTTACTCCCAACACTGATTAAATGTCATGGACTTAGAAAATTTAGACACTCATCTCTCATCTCTCTAGACTTTAACATTCACACACGTGGACATAGTTGTTGATACAACTATTGAACAAACTAATGCAAATGACCTGGCCAAAAATGATGGTACCCCTTGAAAAGATTGAAGACAATTTGACCATAGGGACATGCTAAACTAAGGTGTGTCCTGTAATTATCATCACAGGTGTCTTCAAACATGTAATCAGTCAGTTTGTGGATTTAAAGGGTAAAAAGTAGTCACTGTGCTGTTTGGTATCATGGTGTGTACCACACTGAACATGGAGCACAGAAAGCTAAGGAGACAGTTGTTCCAGGAGATTAGAAAGGAAATGATAGACAAGCATGTTAAAGGTAAAGGCTGTAAGACCATCTCCAAGCAGCTTGATGTTCCTGTGACTACAGTTGACCATATTATTTAGAAGTTTAAGGTCCACAGGACTGTAACCAACCTTCCTGGATGTGGCCGCAAGAGGATAATTGATGACAAAGAGATGAAAAATATTAATGGTAACCAAAAGGCCAGTGTCCTTTGGATACATGAGACAAAACTGGAGCTTTCTGGCAAATCACATTAGCTCTATGTTCACAGACTCATAAATGAAGCACACAAAGAAAAGAACACTGTAGCTACGGTGAAACATGGAGGAGTCTCAGTTATGTTCTGGAGCTGCTTTGCTGCATCTGGCACAGGGGACCTTGAATCTGTGCAGGGTACAATGAAATCTCAAGACTATCATGGCATTCTGGAGCCAAATGTGCTGTCAGTGTCAGAAAGCTTGGTCTCAGTCAGGTCATGGGTCCTCCAACAGGATAACAAATCAAAACACAGAGCTAAAAACAGCCAAGAATGGCTAAGAACAAAACACCTGGACTATTCTGAAGTGGCCTTCTATGAGCCCTGATCTAAATCCTGTTGAGCATCTGTGGAAGGAGCTGAAACATGCAGTCTGGAGAAGGCACCCTTCAAACCTGAGACAGCTGGAGCAGTTTGCTCAGGAGGAGTGGGCCAAAATACCTGGGACAGGTGTAGAAGTCTCACTGAGAGTTACAGAAATTACTTGATTGCACTACATTGCACTGTGTAAGTCCCATGCATGCTACTAGTGACCCCATGACTTTTCCTCTAGTGCCAGCCATTGAATGAAGGAATAGGTACGGCTCTAAAGAAAGCAAAGCATCACTAAGTACCAGGTTTCATTTCTTTCCCCTTATTTAGCACATAATTACTAAATCAGTTCTCACTACACATGAGAGTTAACCCCTGCAGCCATGAATGTTGGATTAATGGAGTTTAAAAAGGCTCATGTTCCTCTGAAAATGTAAAGCTAGGAATAATCAGCTACAACACAAATAGACTGAGACAGGCCACCTAACATCTCTTCTTTTTCTTTTGGCTACAAAGGACAAAAAATTAATAAAGCATAGGGAGAGAGTAAGACATCCTGGGAACAAAAGAAAGACACAAACAAGCCTTTCAAAGCCAGTCTGATGCACTGTGACAGCTCTTTTTGGGCAAGGTGACACTGTAAAGAAAATTGAAAGTGTCATGCGGTATATCAGAGAGAGACAGAGATACCAACGGAGAGACAGAGGGAGACAGAGGAAGAGACAGGGCGATGCAGCGAACACAGAGAAAGATAGCTACAGCAGTGTTTAGCTGCTGCTGACTCTACTCTCTATCACAGAGCTGCTGTCAGCCCACGAGATCCACTGTGCAGCCGGGGCCTCCCGCGCTTCACTTCATCTAAATAAAATGACAATAGAACTGCACTCCCGAGTCCTATCCCTTCTCTTTACAGCGATAAACAGCCCGCTCACTGTGGCTTCACTGTCACGCACTATCTGCATCTGATAAAGCTGTGGACTTCCTCGCCTGGCGGAGGGGCGGAAGTAATAAATAGCTTTTTACCAGGCATGCAGCGAGGAGCTGATTTCAAAACCTCACTTTGTTATTGACTTTTATTCACAAATATTAGGACAAGTGTATTTGACTTCATTGAACTGTAATTTAAATCCCCTGTGGTTATGTCCGTTTATCATAAAATGATCTGAAAGTGCCTGAAAAGACTCTCAGAATCAGTGTGAATTTTTCAAAACTATAATTACTTATGAACAGGCTACAGCCCTAACTGTGAGGCTACAAAAGAAAACTAATGGCTTTATTTTTATGTTTATTCTCAGAAAGTAGAGCTTCAACAGAAGTGAAACGCCTCATTGTAAAATGGGTTAGTATGTTTCCCTTACATATTGTAACTCACTATGTTTTTTAAAAAATGTAAAGATAGCTGTTACTGACACAATGTAAATCAATATCTTACATCAAATTCTGTCAAATCAGGGTTTCTTCTTTCCTAATTACAACATCAGGTGTTTGAACAGGAAAAAAAGATGACCAAAAAAATGCCAGAATGGATTGTCCAGATTGCCTGTCTGTCATTGTGCAGATCCATCTTACAGAGCTGCAGGTTGAAACGATTGTCTAAGAGGTCTAAGAATAGACCGGACCAATCAGCATTATTTAAGGAGAATTAGGGCGGGGTTTAGTTGTTCTGAGGGCAGGTAAAAATGGCTTCCACTGGTGTATAGCAGTACCTTTTAAAGGCTCTGTAGCCCAGGCCTGGCCCCAGGATTACATTTTTGGATGTGCCCATTAAAACTGGTATAGGCCTATTTTAATCAAAACTTAAACTGTCCCTCTTTCATCTAGACAAATATGCTTTCTAGCCTACATTTTTTTAGAATTTGCTGGAGATGATTGAAACATAGCTTATAATAGAGACAGCCTTTTGTTTACAAAACAACAACTTACACTAATTTATCTGCACTAGTAAAGGATGCAGTTTTTATTGCCTAATGCAAAAAATATTATTTGATTCATTTTCTTGTATGCTAAGACCAATAAATAGATAAACTCATGAGGACTATTCTTTAAATCAGTGGTTCTCAATCTAGGGGTCGGGACCCCCCTTGGGGATTGTGAGACACTTATAGAGGGGGTGAGCAGATGCCTTAAAAAATCTAAGATTTTTTAAGTTACACTGTTGCAACATTACACCAATTTTACCAAATGTTGACGATTTTTCATCTATTTTTAACACCAATTTTGCCAATTTTAAGTCATTTTGCAACTTAAAACCCATTTTAGTGCATTTTTTCTTTCCACCACTGTTTTCTGCCTAGTTTTACCACTTCTACACCAACTGTTGTCACTTTCTGCCTACTGTTACCTTTGTTGACCCTTTATTGCCACTATTTACCCCTTTTTACATCCCTTTTGCCCATTTTAACCAGTTAAACCATTTTTGCCAGTTTAAATAATTTTTTTTTATCCCATTCCACCTAATTTCTACCAATTTTCTGCACTTCAAAGCCATTTCAGCCACTTTCTAATCTCCCTTTACCACTTTTTGTGTCTGTTTTTTGCTGTTTCAACCTATTTTTGGTTATTTTTTGCCACTTTTAACCCATTTATGTTATTTAAATATACAATTTCACCAACTTCTCCACCATTTTTGCCATTATTAACCATTGTTTGCTATTTTAACCCATTTAGATTAGGTTTTTTAAACACAAGTTTTCATTTTTAAGAAGGTCATTAACTACACAAATAATTAAATAAAGATTTTTATTTCTTTAATTAGAGTGGTTATTATTCAGGTCAAATATAATATATGGTTTTCACAGCTTAACTTTACAATTGACCATGATATGCTGACCTCCATGGGCCGCCAGTTTTGCTGGATTCCAGAAACCTCCCCCTTTATCCCTCCTGATGGGCGGCCTTGTCTGCACATGATTTTTCTTGAATGTTCTTGGCTGTGTTCAACCACTTGTGGGCACAGTGGAGATCCCCTGTCTCTGGCACCTTTATTTTGGGGGTTGCGGGCTGAAAAGATTGAGAACCACTGCTTTAAATGATATGCAGGAAAATTCTCTCTTCTTGAAGACAAGGATGATTTATTATTCAGTTATTGATCGTGGAATGAGAGAACGAGAGAGAGAGAGAGAAATAGTCAATGGTAAAAGAGCAGCGGTGTCAGTTTGATCTTTTATCAGAAAGAGTTTGATTTCTTCATTAAGACTTTTAAAGACATTCAGATCAGCAACATTTTTTGTCTTTCCTTATCTATTCTGTCGGGTTTTACTGTAAATTTAAGAAACTCTAATCCAGTTCTGAAAATCACACGAGACTCTCAGCTGGTGCAGTGTCGAACACTGTGGATAAGACTGATAGGACCTTAGGGACATTTTCAGATTTTAACATGTTGAGACCTGAATCCCCCTCCTTAACATTTAGTTTTCTATGTCCCTCATGGATCATCTGATGATTATCTGAGAATCGTATGCACACACAAGCGCACATGCACTACTTTTACAGGCATATGTCTTGATATGACCGGCTCTGACTTCCTACCTGATTACTGCATAACCATAAATTATGTTATATAATAAAAAAACTACAGTGACAGAAAGTCTATGACATATCTTCCAAACTTTTAGGGTGGGCCAAATGGACAAGTGGTTGGGCCCGGGCCCATCAGGCCTGCCTATAATGTTGTGGCTGCTGTAGCCACTCTATACCCGCTTACAGCACAACTAAACTCTTCCTGTAACTGTTGCAATCTCACTACAATTTTACTCCATTCTTCTTTGTAAAACTGCTCAAGCTCTGTTGGGTTGCCCAGGAATCGGGCATGAACAGCCCCTTTCAAGTCAGACCATAAATTCTCTATTGGGCTGAGGTCTGGGATTTTACTCAGCAGAACATTCACCTTCTTGTCTTTAAACCATTTCTGTGTAGCTTTTGCTGTATGCTTTAAATCACCGAATTCTTGGAAAATAAATCTTTTCCCAAGCTGTAGTTCTCTTGCAGACTGAATAAAATTGATTAAAATTGTGGGGATGGTGTGTTTGTGGTGATGTGCAGTGTTTGGCGTCTCCCATGACATGTCTTTTGGTGAACTCTAGTCCAGATTTAATCTGAATTTTCTTCAGCAGTGGCTTTATCTTTGCCAATTTCATTTAAAGCTTTGCCTGGTGAAGAACCTGGCCAACAGTTGTTGTCTGCAGAGTCTCTCCCATCTCAGCTGCTGAAGCTTGTAAGCCCTTCAGAGTAGTCATAGATGTCTTGGTGGTCTCTCTCACTAGTCTCCTTCTTGCACGCTCACTCAGTTAGTGAGGAGTGAGGTTAGTGAGGTCTGATCTCTGCAGATTTACACATGTGCCATATTGCTTCCATGTCTTGGTGGTGGATTTTACTGAACTCTGGGGGATGTTCAGTGCCTTGGATTTTTTTTTTTTTTTTTTATCCATCCCCCAACTTACACTTTTTAATAACATTTCCCCAAAGTTGCTTGGAGTGTTCTTTTGCCTTCATGGTGTAACGGTAGCAAGGGATACTGATTAACCAGGGAATGGATCTACCAGACAGTCATCTTTATTCTACAATAATGTGAGATGCATTTACTGCACTCAGGTGATCCTCATTTCACTGTTTGTGAGACTACTAGTACTAATTGGCTGGAATTTTTAATTACAAAAATTGTTGATTGTTGACAAAAATGATTGATTTATACAGTCCATATAAGGATTAAACACTCAAGGGGCGGTGCACTTTTTATAGGCCCTGTATACACTTTGCATTTAATTTACGTCTTTACTATGATATGGTGATACGATGTGGAAAACACCTCCTAACTTGGAAACTGACTTAGAACTTTGAAATTTTGAAAGTCTCACAGGTCGATTATGACTGTGTCACACCAAAGAAGCTAAACCCCTTAAGCCCTAGCAGGACCAAATTTGGTCCTGCTAGCTTTGATCCAAACAAACTTGCTCTGTGCACTCTATTTTTGCACAAAAATAGTCACGTTACACATCAAATTAAACAGAAGACACTCAGCCACAAGCCCTAAAAAATAATTTTTACCTTGACCACATCCAACTCAAAAAGGACTCAAATCAATGACCACATATCAAAGTAGCCATACGGCTACGTAGCCAGACACTTCTGCCCCCTATGGGACGGTGCCTGGTACTACAGACACAAACATGCTCTCATTTGAAAGCCCAGCCTCTACTGAAAATTCTAGTCATGTTTGTGCACTTTCCATTGGTTTCAACAGTTTCTTTTAGTTTTATGCACTTTATTTTATGTTGTTTTTGTGCCATTGAAAATAAATCTGGTCTTTTTGGTGTCAAACTTTGATTCCTTCGTAAGACTTCCTTTGAAAGGGAAATATATGGAGGTCTGGGTGATTTGATGGGAGAAAAAGGAATTCCATGAAACAGTGACCACCTTTAATGGCATATGAGTGAAGAAAAAGTTTGACACCTTATATTTTTTAAATGGCAGAGATTGGGCCAAATAGGACCAACAAGAGGGGATTTCGCCTGGATATATATATATATATATACATTTTTTTTTTTTTTTTTTTTACCAAAATCTCTCTTATTTTGTCCTAATAACCCTCTAGTGGCATGAAAGTTGTATGAGGTCATGTCAAAATGTGGTGCTTTGGCCTACTGGAGATTTTCGGACTTCAACTGCATTATCTCTGTGAGGTATATATGCTAAAATTGAAAAAAAAAAAAAAAAATAGGTGAAAAAGGAATTTTTCATTTGCCAACTTGATTCTCTCTGCTCCACTAACATATATACACATATTTTCATTTCTGAACAAATCTCACAAGTGCCCTCTTCATAATTGTGCTTTGATCATTCAAATAGACCTTGTAGTTACAGAGTTATACTCATTTAAAGATGAACTGTAAATTTCGAGTAGTAGCCTAATAAAAGGAGCTAGGGCTTAACAGGTTTAAAACATTTTTCATTTTAATTGGATCTTTAAGTAAGTCATCCTTTACAGCTCATGTCTGCATCCTTCACCTTTTGTTCAGTGTTCACCAGTGTACTTCATTTTTTTTCTAATAATCTTTATGTAAAGGTGATATGATATTAGAGCCCGGCACCAAATAAGCAGGTATACCATGCTGCCCTTTACACCACCATCATCACTGTGCATTAGTGGCCATTAGTGCAGCTTGGACACTGAGGCATTTGAGCAGAACACATTTAAAGGAAACTGTAAGCATCTGGCTCTGTTTCCTCCCTTTTTTACAATGTTGAGAGAAAAGGCTCCACCTGCTCTATTGCCTCTTAAAGAGTCTTTATGAAGAAATAAATGTGTTAAATCTGGTCCATAAAACACTTAACAGAGGTAAGGTATGAGGGGAGCAAACACTGGGTGATTATTCAGTGCAAAGAAAAACACCTCCAAGAAAAATGCTCTCATTTCCTGGGTGTGACATGGAAAATATAAATGGTGGTGGTGCCACTGCTCTCACAATAACCCTTATGATCGCATGCAAATTAAAAACAAACCTATTTATATTTTGCTGCTGGGACTGTGCTGTGGAGCCGCACGTTTCATTTCTCCCCTCAGGCACGATGAGGAAGTGTACTGAAGTTCTTTTTATTAGACGTGGTTATTAGAATATTCATATCAAACACTCACCACTTATTGATATTCATTTGCTACAGACTCTCTTGTTACAAATTCAAAATGTCACAGTGAAATTTAAAACAGCCTGAAAGGCATGTTCATTATTTTCTTATTGAAGTGTTGTGGTTCATTGGTTTGGAGATTCTGTCTCCTGGGGGCTGTAGAGCCCTCTGATATTTGTTCTAACTCATCTCTCAGATGTTTAATTAAAGTTATTAGGAGCCACAGGTGAATCAGTTCATTAGCAGTGAATTGTGTTTTCAGATTCCTGCAATAACACACACATGCACACAAGCCTTCCTCTCTGAGAACAATGCAAGTTATGCAGAGCCAGAATCTGCTTTTCCTCTACTAATTTTAAAAATCTATTTAGCGCCTGGAGGGGGGGAAAGATAAACTAGGAAATTGCCCAGAGTGCCGTCAGCTAGGAACAGAAGCAAAGATCCCACATTAACTTTAAAATCAAAGAGTGTGGGGGGTTAATATTCAAGCAACTCAGATTTAGTTCAACATGATTTGACTTTCATTCTTTTTAGATTTTAAAGCTATTAATAAGAGCTCTCTGATATGAAAATTTATTGCATCCACAATGGAGTGAAACAAACAAACAAAATAAAAATTAGTTTGTGCATTTTCCCATTAGGTACATCTGTTTTTCCGGTGCCTGGTTACTACTTCTATCATCTAATGGATACATATATATTTATAGTCTATGCTGACAATGGAAACCATCCTTCTACAAAGGTGCTTTTTATTCTTGAGATTGCCAACAAGGAACCCTCTTCATACTTCTCAATCACTCTGCAGTCCAGAGGATGAAATGGATCCATGCTTTGCAGATATATACGCTGGTTTTTGAAGAGGTAGGAGATGTTTAGAATTGCCTAAAATACCCTTCACTCCAGCATGATTGAAAGCACATCTCTGAGTCTGGCTCTCTTATATGCTTTTGTTCACAATCATCAAGTCAAGTGGACTTTGGGAACAAGTGTACTTAGTCCTAATGTAAAGCAACCCGTACATGTTTGACTTTTATGATAACCCTTTTTATATAATTTTAAAATAATATGGACAAATGTTATAAAATCAGTGAACTTCTGTTTTTGCATGTGGTACCTATGAAAATGAATAACTTGCTTGGATGTTCAACTGATTTTCTTAACAATTTTGGTCAGTATGATTTTGTCTTTGACCAAAGAATTACATACAAAAAAACCCAGCTCTTTCATGTCTAAGTGAATACAGATTACTCCAAAGTAATGCCAGTTGAATAAAAATATGTCAGGTGAAATAAGTGACTGCATAAAAATTAACCCCTTTTAAGTGACTTACCTAATTCAACAGGAGTCTAGCCAACGGGTGGGAATAGTCTCACAATTTGTGAAGTAGGGATCAACAGAGTGCAATGAACCACCAGATTTTTCAAAAACGTTAGTTTCTTTTTAGTTAGTTTCATATTTCATTATTCTATTTTATTTTATTTTATTTTTAATTGTGTTTATTATGTAGGAATGAAAAAAGATGTTAGTAATGAAAAGACAGTTTAAAGAGAGGTGCAATTCGTCACTCCAGAGAACGCGTCTCTACTGCTCTGGAGTCTGATGGTGGCGTGCTTTACACCACTGCATCCGACGCTTTGCATTGCACTTGGTGATGTATGGCTTGGATGCAGCTGCTCGGCCATGGAAACCTATTCTATGAAGTTCTCTATGCACTGTTCTTAAGCTAATCTGAAAAGAAGTTTCAAAAGAAGTTAAAGATATTTAAATTTGGGCATATGCTCCATCCTTAACTTTTTTTAATGTATAAATATTACATAAACTTTATTGCCAAAAGAATTCATCACCTGCCTTGATGCATGTGAGCTTGAGTAACATCCCATTCTTAACCCATAGGGTTTAATATTACGTCGGTCCACCCTTTGCAGCTATAACAGCTTCAACTCTTCTGGGAAGGCTTTCCACAAGTTTTAGGAGTGTGTTTATGGGAATTTCTGACCATTCCTCCAGAAGCGCATTTTTGAGGTCACACACTGATGTTGGCTGAGGAGGCCTGACTCTCAGTCTCCGCTCTTATTTATCCCAAAGGTGTTCTATCAGGTTGAGGTCAGGACTCTGTGCCTGCCAGTCAAGTTCATCCACACCAAACTCTCTCATCCATGTCTTTATGGACCTTGCTTTGTGCACTGGTGCACAGTCATGTTGGAACAGGAAGGGGCCATTCCCAAACTGTTCCCACAAAGTTGGGAGCATGGAATTGTCCAAAGTCTCTTGGTATGCCGAAAAATTCAGAGTTCCTTTCACTGGAACTAAGGGGCCAAGCCCAGCTCCTGAAAAACAACCCCACACCATAACCCCCCCTCCACCAAACTTTACATTTGGCACAATGCAGTCAGACAAGTACTGTTCTCCTGGCAGGCGCCAAACCCAGACTCGTCCATCAGATTGCCAGATGGAGAAGCGGGATTCCACTGCTCTAGGGTCCAGTGGTGGCGTGCTTTACACCACTGCATCTGCCACTTTGCATTGCACATGGTGATGTATGGCTTGGATGCAGCTGCTCAGCCATGGAAACCCATTCCATGAAGTTCTCTACACACTGTTCTTGAGCTAATCTGAAGGCCACATAAAGTTTGGAGGTCTGTAGCCATTGACTCTGCAGAAAGTTGGCCACCTTTGCGCACTATGTGCCTCAGCATCTGTTTACCCCGCTCCATCATTTTACGTGGCCTACCACTTCATGGCTGAGTTGCTGTCGTCCCCAGTGTCCACCTTGTTATAATACCACTGACAGTTGACTGTGGAATATTTAGGAGTGAGGAAATTTCACCACTGGACTTGTTGCACAGGTGGCATCCTATCACAGTACCACGCTGGAATTCACTGAGCTCCTGAGAGCGACCCATTCTTTCACAAATGTTTGTAGAAACAGTCTGCATGCCTAGGTGCTTGATTTTATACACCTGTGGGCATGGAAGTGATTGGAACACCTGATTTCAATTTTTGGATGGGTGAGTGAATACTTTTGGCAATATAGTGTATAACAGTTGTGTAATATAATGCACCTGCTGAAGGCATTTATCATCCCTAACTTGGTTGGTTTAACTCTCTGCTTCACTAGCTTTAATTGGTTATCACCATTGAATGTAGCATCCTGTTCAATACTGATAAAACAGGGCTGAATCAATCCCAAGGGCAGTCAGAGAACGAGTGAGTATTTATCAACACTAAATCAGAGAAAATAGGTAGTCATGAAATAGATATGAGATAAAGATTTGTGACCAGGATCAGTGAAATATCTTCCTCTGAAAAAGGCAAAACATTACCAGGTGTGAAGGTTAAAAACACAGGTGGTAGGTTATTTTCATTGAAATAAATAAACACTCCAGGCTATCTTACTTGAAAAATATGTGATTTAAATGGTGGAAAAAGGTCCTAAATAATTCACTTGAAGAAAAACCCATCCAGCCACCCATCCAGCTTTCTCTACCAATCAGGGTAAGATCATCCCACCACCTCTTAAACTAATTTAAGTCCAGACTTTGAGTAGGTCGATACAAAACCTTCATTTTTAATTTTTTTTTAAGTCATTCGTTGGTGGACTGACTGATGTATTTCAGATCATTGTCCTATTGCATAACCCAAGTGTGCTTGAGCTTAAATTCACACACTGATGGCTGGACATTCTCCTTCAAGATTTTCTGGTAGAGAGAAGAATCCATGGTTCCATCAGTTAAGTGGTCCAGGTCCTGAAGCAGCAAAGCAGCCCCAGACCATCACACTACCACCACCATGTTTGACTGGTGGTATGATGTTCATTTGATGAAATGCTGCATTGGTTTTATGCCATATGTGACTGGATGGACACCTTTCTAAAAAGATCAACTTGTCTCATCAGTCCAAAGAATATTTTCCCCAAAGTCTCAAATGTGAGATGGGCCTTTGTGATCTTTTTGGTCAGTAGTGGTTTTGCTTTTCACAGCAAGAAGGTCCCTGGTTCACTTCCCGGTCAGGGCCTTTCTAAGCGGAGTTTGCATGTTCTCCCCGTGCACATGTGGGTTTCCTCCGGGTACTCCAGCTTCCTCCCACCACTAAAAACTTGCTCCAAATTGGCTGTAGATGTGAACATGAGAGTGCCTGGTTGTCTGTCTCTCTATGACAGCCCTGTGATTGACTGGAGACCAGTCCAGGGTGTACCCTGCCTCTCGCCCAATGACAGCCGGGATAGGCTCCAGCCCCCCTGTGACCCTGAACGGGATAAGCGGTATAAAAAATGGATGGATGGATGGTTATGCCTTGGAACTCTCTCATGGATGCTATTTTTTCCCTTTTCTCTTGGAGATATGTTGACCACTCCTGGGAAGGTCCACCACTGTTCCAAGTTTTCTCCATTTGTGGATAATGGTTCTCACAGTGGTTCTCTGGAGTCCCAAAGCTGTAAAATGGCTTTGTAACCCATAGATGTCAATGACTTTGTTTCTCATCTTTTCTTGACTTTCTAGATGGCGCCATGATGTGTTGCTTTTTGAGGTCTTTTAGCCTACTTCACTTTGTCAGACAGGTTCTATTTAAGGGATTTCTGGATGACAGTAACTACATAAACCTGGGTGTGGACAGTAAACTGAACATGGCTTTCCAAAAAATGTTGTCAATCACAGTTAGCTCATGATTTAACAAGAGGGGACAAATACTTTTTCACACAGGCACATGTAGGTTTGGATGACTTTTTCCCTTAATAGATAACCTTTTTGAATTTACTCAGGTTATCCTTGTCTAATTTTAACATTTATTGGTATTCTGAAACATAGAAGTATGACAAATATGCAAAAATGGTCAGAAATGAGGAAGGGGGCAGATACTTTTTCATATCACTGTATATTGCAAGTGTTTATGAGGCCAATGTCCACTTGGCCTTATATCTATCCACTGATAGATAAAAGGCAGAAGTTGATTGTACTGCAAAGGGGAAATTAGAGGAGACATTGGAATAGATTGAATTTCAGCTGGTGAATTAGACAGACTACCAGGAGCATTATAGGCCCACACATTATCTGATTGACGTTCAGCATGTTCACTTTCTTCTCTTTATGATGGAGGAGATGGTGCCAAATGCACCAAACCACTACTGATTCCAATCTACAACATCCTTGGGACTGCAGTTACCCCGTAATCTTTAGGTTTTTGCCCTCCACATGTTTGCACTCTACTCACATGCCCTAAGTGAATCTATTCTGTTTTAATTAGCTGTTGACAGTAATGAAGATTTTGGTCCAAGTTATGCACATCAGATAAAGTTTTGGGCATTTTTGTAGCAGTTTGCAAGCATGACGCCGATCAGTCAGACTCATCATAGACGCTGTTGTTCCTCTCACAGTCCCCGGCCTTCCTGGGCAGCACATGGACGTGGACATGCTGGAGGCACACAAACAAGACACAGGGAGAGTTTAGATGTGGTGCTCCGTCTAGAGAAACGGGTGCTTTTTCACCTGGGAGCTGTCTGACAGGCTGATGTGACAGAGCCGCTTTCCATGGAGAGTCTTCATTACTTCACAGTACGTTGGAGAAGCCGGAGCCGAGTGTTACTGCTGTGCCACAAATCACAGGAGGGTGACCGTGCATTTCAACAAGCGTGCTACCTGCACACCGCAGAGACTCCTTATTTTTATGCTTTCAAGGATTTAATTGACTTTTTCGGCCTCCTCTCTGGTGTCAGCTCCCCTGCTGTCACAAACATGGCCGTGTGTATGCTTAACTTGATTTCCGTCTCTGCATGGATGATAATGGTAATGTCCCTAAGAAACTGCTTTACTTGACAGAAACACACACCAAGCTGAAAACAAACAACAAAAACTCACTTATGCAGAAACAACAAAGTGTTTCTCCTGATACACATTTTACATCCTGTCAATATTCATCAGAGCACACAATGAAGCCTCAATGAGACTGATTACATGACAAATAAGTAATCCATAACAGCAACAAGCTGACGTTTAAGAGACAAGAAGGCATCACATGCACATCAATAGACCATATATTAAACCAGTAGTTTAGGCAATATTTTTATCAACATTTTTTTTAGAAGTCTTCTGAGGGCTTGGGAGGTTGGTTTCGGCTTAGAGCATTCAGGTGTACCATCAGCTGTGGCCAAAGAAGGACGACTAATCTCTTTGCACATCTTGTCTTGAACATGTCTGAAGGCCGGCTCAGACTACACAATTTTTTGGGTCGTTCACAACAGCACCATGTCAGACTATGCAACAAAAATCTTGTCCCGTCTTGGCCGACAACCTGGCCACACTACAAGAGTGATCCTGACCGCTCATCGTATGCTGACGTCACCGCTGTCTCCACAACTGAGTGCGAGTTCACAGGTTGACGGGGGGGGGGTCATAGGGTGTCTTTCACTCTACAACAGAGGTGCTCTATGTGATTTAAGTGGTCTTTTGTTTGTAAAAAGGAAAATAAGAAACAGTTATGTTTTGGATTTGTGGTGTAGGTGGAGTTGAGGACCCAGAATACGACCAGACTCATGAGTTCTAACAGATTTATTGGTAATATTGTTGGTGTGGGGGGTGGGTGGACCTGTGGGGGGGTCCCACAGGTCCAGGGGAGTGAGAGTGCTGAGGCTAGGCTGTGGTGAAACACGGAGTGAGGCACTGGAAAAGAGGGAGGAGAGGCAATAATAGTAACAATGTCACACAAAGCACTAGAAATGTTCAAATACATGAATCACTGAAGGAGCCTGAGAGCCGAGGTTACCATTGGTGAGTAGCTGGCACTACTCTGGCGCTGAGGTGAGTCTCTGCAGGCTTCTTGAAGTCTGCTTGATTGTTGATCAGAGACAGGTGGGAGCAATCACCCAGTGCAGCTGGGTGAAGGGAGCCTCAGAGGAAGCACAGTGAAGTTAGGCAAAACCACAACCAAACAGGAAGTGGAAATTACCAAAATAAAAGTCAGTGCAGACACAAAACACCACAGGATTATGGATAACAGTTATGGATGTGTCAAGAGGACAATATGGACTGGCTCTCATTCAGATAGAACTTAAGGTATGCATTTAACTCTTTAAGTGCCAAAGTCGCAAAATTGCGACCAGAAATATTGCTTAATTAAACAGGCTGTAGCTGCAAATATGGTGTCTAATGTTGTTACTACTTTACACCAGGAGATGGGGGACATGAGTAATTTCAATCCCAGCAGCATTTGTGGGTGTGTTTTGGAGAGAGATAGTTTGATAGACGCACCGCCAGTCGAGGAGACAAAGAAGTTGTAGTAGTGGTTGTAGTCAGTGTGTAAATAGAGAAAGAGAGCAAATTGTAGCGAGAATACTCACAATGCTGGAAGGAATAGTGGAATATTCACCCCTGTGACAATGACTTTCAGTTGTCCGGTGAGACCGAGACTGCCAGTGTGTCGGAGCCACAGTGGCTCTGTGCGCCATGAGAGTCCACAAGAAGCACATGCCAAAACCAATGCTTTTGGCATTTGGAGGTAGAGGGAATAAAAAAACACTGCGGAGGTAGGGGCAGACGTGGTAGAAGCCGTGGTGTGGAGGCCACTTGGTGACATCAGAATATGCAAATTAGATGAGTGAATTTACTTCCACCACAAACTATGGGTGATACTGAAGATTTTTCTCATTTACAGTATGCCTTTATCTTCAATTACTTTCAAGCTACAGCCTTTTGAAACTTTGATATCACAATTGTATATTTTCTTGAAAAAACTGTGCAGCCTAAAGGGTTAATAACATAAATAAAATAGAATAAAATAAAATTTACACATTAGTTTTTGGGAATGACAGGGGATAAAAAGTGGTAAATCTTGTAAATGATGATGCAAAGATAAGGAGCAAATGCTCTTCTGTTGGTAGACGTCAGGATTCACATCGTTAACATCAGGTCAGGGTGTCAAACTAGACGACGATGTAAGAAAAAGTCTGATATGCTAGTCTTGTAGAATTGTGGTGGTGGGGCATTTGGGATGCGTCGTTAATTACGTCACACTACAAGACTGTTTTTGTGTCCCCGACACTCTAGATCGAGCAAGAGTTTAGACAACGAGCTGCAACATTGCAGTCAGGCTTAAATCTGGCTAAATTCATGTAATCTGAGCCGGCCTTAAGTAGTGTTTCTAATGTCTTACATGCTGCATTCTGCATTCTTCACAAACTGAACTCTCTTCTCTGTGCATTTCAGGTTCCTATCACTACTACTAGGAAATCTAGGGCTCTTATGTTGAATGTGAAGAAAAAAGAGCTGGCCAGGGCTGCTGCAGGTTTTTGTCCACTTGGATGTTAGTCATGCAAAGTGATTATGTGGGGAAGAAAAGGAAATTTGCATTCTTAACATTTGTTGGACTACGTGAAAATAAAAGCCCCTCCCCACCTCCCCAGCAGCAGTTTACTGACAATAGCTTTCCACTCCATCGTCTACCAATCCAAGGACAGCAGATTGTGGTGGCGTCGTTCTTTCATGTTGATTTTTTAAGGCATTTGTCCTTGTTTTTCTGAGGGTCTGAAGTGGTTTATCTAACCTTCAAGTGGAACATTGTGTTGTTAAGGCTAACAGTGGTGTTGGTCCTCCTCTGTGCTCTGATCCACTTTATTTACATATTTTGTCCGTTGGCTACGGATGGTTCAGCGCTGTGAATTGTACTTTAAATCCCCTATGTAATCCGTGGCCTTGTCCTCGTGTGTTTGTGTGCACATATCATCAAGGGCATAATAACCTAATTGTGGCTCTTTTATTCATTTTTCATTTCAACACTGTGATAAACTGTGGAGGCAGGCTGAATGAATGTTTATAAATGCTACAAACAAGATAGCATGTTTGGAGGCGTCTGCTTTTTCACTACGCATTTTCTATTTAATGAGGTCATTTACATAATGTCTGCATTATTAAATTTGCCTACCTTGAGGAAAACTTCTGAGGCAGAAAAAATAACACATCATGGCAGGGGAGCTATTTATCACAGAGGTTTCCTAAATGAGTGCTGAGTGAATGAGGCGGTGGCCAATGGACACCGTGTGTGTGATGATAATGTGTGTGTGAGCGTGAGCAGGGTTGGTATGGCTGTTATGGGAAATAAGAGCGGCCTGACACAGCAGTGTGTGTTTGTCTGTGGAAGGTTCCACACAGTTAAATGCCCACATGCACAGCGAGAGGCACATAGCATGGGATCTATTCATGTCTCTCTCCTTAACTTGGTGAAAACAGACCTCCCACAGGCGGACACAGGAGGCGTTTGTGTTTGCATTCCTATTTAAAAAAAATACCTGAAATAAAACTTTTAGCATACTCCCTTACTTAATTTGAGCAGTTAAGGCCAACAAAGATAAACATTCATAAAACTCAAATACAGACTTGTAAAATTACTGATGAAGTTCAGTCAAAAGGGACCATTCCTATGTCATATAGTCCATTCAGACCCCCTTCGCTTAATCAATATTGCCATGTTGCAGCCTGATGCTACAGTTGAAAACAAAATAAAACATTTCAAAATTCAGTTTAAAAACTGAAATATCACACTGACATAATTATTTAGTATTCAGACCGTGTGAAATTTAGCTCAGCTTCCTCTCAGTTCTCTGGATAACTGCTGAGATGTTTCTACACCTTGTTTGTAGTCCACCTTTGGTAAATTCAGTCGATTGGACATGATTTTGAAAGGCACAGCTGAAAGTGCCTATCAGAGCCAAAACCATGCCATGACTTCAGAGTAACTGCCTGCAGAGGCAGGCTACAAAAAAAAAAAAAAAAAAAAAAGAATCTGCTGCACTAAATGTTCCCGAGAGCACAGTTGCCTCCATACTTTTCAAATGGAAGAAGTTTGGTGCAACCAGGACTCTACCAAGAGCTGGTCACCCAGCCAAACTGAGCAATCAGAGGAGAAGGGGCTAAGGAGCTGAGCAAGAACCTGAAGGTCACTCTGTCTGAGCTCCAGAGATCCTGTGTGGAGATTGGACCAAATTCCAGAAGGTCAAACATCTCTTCAGTCCTCCACCAATCTGGGCTGATGGCAGGGTGGATTGATGGAAACCTCTCCTCTGTGCACATCAAAGCCTGCTTGGAGATGCAGGCTTTCTTGGTCACCTCTCTCACAAATGACCTTCACCCAAGATTGCTCAGTTTGGCCGTGTGACCAGCTCTGGATAAATGCTTGTTGTGCAAAGCTTCCTCCATTTGAGAATTATGTAGGCAACTCTTTTTTTTTTTTTGGAACTTTTAGTGTAGCAGGTTTTCTCATAGCCTTCCCTAGGTCTGTACCTTGCAGCAATCAGGTCCATGAGCTCCGCAGGCAGTTCCTTTGACCTCATGGCTTGTTTTGGCTTGGGTGTGGTCTGAATATTTTATGACTTGTGACTTTATGCACTGTATATCAAGAAAAAGTTAAACATAGTAAAACTTAGACACAGACTTGTAAAGTTGCTCATGAAGTTCAGTAGACTTGGTAGAATTTCTGCACTGAAATATTTATTTATTGTACATTAATTGTAATGTAAGTGACCATTCCTGTGTTCTATATATTTTGATTGAGGTGTTGCAGTATCTTAAATATGTCCTAACTTTTTCAAAGAGAGAAAATTTCCATAATTATGACAGGACGTGTCTTGTCATCGTGGCTGCTGTAGGTTGCAAGGTCAATCGCCCAAACTCACCTCTGTTACATGGAAAGCAGAGTTTCTGTTAGATGACATCTACCAGTCTTTGGCAGGTTTCACAGGAGAATGTCTGGCAGATATAATATTATCAGCAAAAATATCCAGCTGAAAATTGTGTAAATTAACAAATAAATAAATAGTGAATAACTGCATATTATATATTGTTTTGTTACCTAGATATTAATTTAAACTCAAGGTAACTTCATTAGGACCTATTTCCGGTTCAGTGCTGGGGTAGTTCATTTACGTAGAGGACATGAATAATCTGGGTGATGAATATTCACAGGCTCAATGTGATTGGCGACCAACAAAGCCTTTCTCTGACGGACTGAAAACAAAGTAGGAGAATTGGCAGTATGGAGGGATTTTGAGTAGGTTGCCACTTCAGGTAATAAAGAAGCCAAAAAAGGGACTGCAGACAGCTGAGCAACACAAATACAGATTCCTGGCTGGGATGAAGACAGGCCCGGGGTCAAGCAAAGAGTTGTAGTGGACTTTGATGAGTGGTTAAATCTACCTATGACCAATTATCTGAAGTGGGATTTTGTTCAACAGAGAATCATGTCATGCGGAGGCTTTTGTCTTTCTTTGGTACTTCTCCAAAGAAACCACAATGATTGGGATTTGCTGTATTAGCTGAGGTTACAGTTGAGGTCATCAGTTCATGAGGACTAATGTGAGACAAGTGATGGGAGGACTAAATTTTTAATTGTAATGAGTTTTAATGTGGTGTTTAATTAGCAGAGCACTGGTTAGTTTTTTTGTTTGGATGGTTTGTTAGTGTTTTCTGTGGAGGATGGTATTTGGCTGTTGTAATCTGCCAAGGGATGCTAGCAGCTAATGGGCTAACTAAAAGCCAACAGTGCCTATGTGAAGCTAAGTGCTACTGTTTGTGTTAATAGTAGGTGTATATTGTGCAACTGCATTTAAGCAAGGAAAAGCTCACTAGCTGCAATGACAGGGTAAAAGGTTACCATAAGGCTTGGCTTCTACTGTCTGGGTCAGGTTCTAAAATAAAAATGTGTTCCCAGTCCCGTTTTAGCACAGACATGAAGCTGCATCACAGTGTTTCTGTTTTTGTATGTTCTATTACTATTAAATGCAGGTTGTTGGACACATGGCTATTTAAAGCACATGTTTGAAAGTTGTTTAAAAGGCTGAAATTCCCAGCCACTTTGACTGGAGACAAATAAGTCAAGCAGAAACTCTGATGGAAACCCCCACACTCACATTTTCAACGAGTTAAGATCAGCACTGCTCAGCACCATCCACCTTCATGGCCTCGGTCCAATAAAACAGCACCTCATAAACTATTTACTCCACAGAAAACTGACCTGTTTTTTTCAGTAATAAGTTTCTCATAATGAGGGAGAAATGCAGTGAAAAAGGCACTTCCATGTTCATCGGAATCAGCTGGATGCACATGCGCTCTGGTGTCGCTTCCAGCACACATGCATATTCTGAGACTGCTTCTTTTTCATGCACTCTAGATAACTAAATTACATGACAAGCACAGACTAAAGTAATTCTGATGTAGATGATGTAATATCTTGAAGAAATGTAAAGTTTAAGGAAAAACAAAAGAAAAATGTGCCATCAGCCTCTTGGTGGGAGGGAAAAGCTGTATGGATTTCATTCGCTGCATGGTCGCCCTGAAGTATGGTTTAAAACCCCTGAGTGGGTTTATCCAAGACATTAACAGCTCTGAGTGTGTGCTGTATATCTGCGAGGCACACCTGGTGAGACAGAGCTCTACCGCTCTTCCGTCAGCTCACTCCAACACAACAGCTGCTGCAAATAATAACATATTATTGGCTGTTGAAAAGTAACTATTGGCTTTATTTCCAGATTAGTCAATGCTCATTTGAAAGGCTTTTACACCAGCATGAAAGGGTTCCACTTCAAAATGCTACAAATCAATGTCATTATAAAAGAGCAGCCAAATATTTATCAGCTAATAGAAGAAAACACAAACCACTCCTGCCTGAGATTCAAATGTAGTCATTTTTACAATTAAAGTGGAATAAATCTCAACATTTTAGCTTTTATCATATGAGGTCTGGTCACGATCAACTCAACTTCAAGGTCACCTTTATTCATAGAGCGCTTTCAAAACAGTGTACACCAAAGAGCAGTACAGGACAAATTAAAAAGAATATCTAAAATCGCCCATAAGTATGTAAGTACATACACTATATTGCAAAAAGTATTCACTCACCCATCCAAATAATTGAAATCTGATGTGTCAATCACTTCCATGGCCACAGGTGTGTAAATCAAGCACGTAGGCATGCAGACTGATTCTACAAACATTTGTGAAAGAATGGGTCGCCCTCAGGAGCTCAGTGAATTCCAGCGTGATACTGTGATAGGATGCCACCTGTGCAACAAGTCCAGTGGTGAAAGTTCCTCACTCCTAAATATTCCACAGTCAACTGTCAGTGATATTATAACAAAGTGGAAGTGATTGGGGATGACAGCAACTCAGCCATGAAGTGGTAGGCCACATAAAATGATGGAGTGGGGTCAGCGGATGCTGAAGCGCATAGTGCACAGAGGTGGCCAACTTTCTGTAGAGTCAATTGCCACAGATGTCCAAACTTTATGTGGTCTTCAGATTAGCTCAAGAACAGTGCGTAGAGAGCTTCATGGAATGGGTTTCCATGGCCGAGCAGCTGAATCCAAGCCATACACACCAAGTGCAATGCAAAGCGTTGAATGCAGTGGTGTAAAGCACACCGCCACTGGACTCTAGGGCAGTAGAGATGCATTCTCTGGAGTGACGAATGGCGCTTCTCGAGCTGAAAATCTGATGGATGAGTCTGTGTTTGGCAGTTGCCAGGAGAACAGTACTTGTCTGACTGCATTGTGGCAAGATAAGGTTTGGTGGAGGGGGGATTATGGTGTGGGGTTGCTTTTCAGGAGCTGGGGTTGGCCTCTTAGTTCCAGTGAAAGGAACTCTGAATGCTTCAGCATACCGAGAGATTTTAGACAGTTCCATGCTCCTAACTTTGTGGGAACAGTTTGGGGATGGCCCCTTCCTGTTCCAACATGACTGTGCACCAGTGAACAAAGCAAGGTCCATAAAGACATGGATGAGAGAGTTTGGTGTGGATGAACTTGACTGGCCTGCACAGAGTCCTGACCTCAACCTGATAGAACACCTTTGGGGTGAATCAGAGCGGAGACTGAGAGCCAGGCCTTCTCGTCCAACATCAGTGTGTGACCTCACAAATGCACTTCTGGAAGAATGGTCAAAAATTCCCATAAACACACTCCTAAACATTGTGGAAAGCCTTCCCAGAAGAGTTGAAGCAGTTATAGCTGCAAAGGGTGGACCGACATCATATTAAACCCTATGGATTAAGAATGGGATGTCACTTCAGTTCAAATGCAAGTCAAGGCAGATGTGCTAATACTTTTGGTAATAAAGTATATGGGAATACCACTTGCACATCAATTTACACTGCCATAGTTAAAAAGTCCATTAACTTTCTCAGACAGAAAAACACACATACACATACATACAAAATAGGGCGACCATAAAACGAGGAGGAAACAAGGACACAAATCCAGGAGGAATGAACTGCTGAAAAAGGCAGAGAATAAAAGTGAGTCTTCAAGTGTTTTTTGAAGCAGCCCACAGAATAAGCTGATCGTATATGTGATGGTAGGTTGTTCCACACTGTTGGAGTGGCTACTGAGAAAGCCCTGTCAGCCAAAAGATTATGATGTGATCGTGAGATGGTTAATAGTCCTTGATCTGATGAGTGAGGCCACGAAGGGCCTTAATCAGACATGAGAATTTTGTATGGGATTCTGTAATGAACAAGTAGCCAGTGAAAGGATGGTAATATAGGTGTGTTGTGATTTACAAAGGAGTTATGCAGCAGCATTTTGGACAAGTTATAAGTGGAGTATAGATGACAGGTTGATGCCAAAATAAAGTGAATTGCAGTAGTCATGTCTGGAGGATATCAAGACGGAGGAATGTTCAGAATAAGCCTTTATTTCATAAAGGAATAAATACATTTTTATAGTATTACCACCAAATTATTTTAGCATGAATACAAGTACAAGTCAAAAAGGGACTGATCCATTTTTATTAATTTCTAACTTCATTGCTGTTTGTCCCTTCGTGATTTGCTGATCTGCTGATTATGGGCATTTACTCTTGAAGAACAAAACCAACCAGATCAAGACACCACCTCTACTAACCAGTCATTCTGCTGATATCAAACTTTAAATTTGGCTTTACTATCTTTTGCTGTCTGCTTTTCTTCAACATAGATCCATTAGATCAGTGTTTTTCAATCTTTTTTTGCCCAAGGCACACCTGAGATCAAGACAAAATCTGGAGGCACACCACAACCATATCTTCACAAAATAGCCTCTTATGTGTTACAGTAAATCAAACGTATAGCGTTGGTTCAGGCAGGCCATGGAGTTTAGTGATGCCATATAAGTGACATCAGCTGATCTAATAAAAGACCTTGTCAGCTGACAGCAAGCTGATGCACTCTAGGCATACTACTGGCAAATCACACTCATGCTGCCATATCCAAAGCCTGTCTACACTGTGCTGCTCCCTCTGCAAGCTGCTTTTTACAACCCTCCTCCATCCAAGCTCCTCTGTTATTCTACGACAACTTCAGCAGTGTCATTGATGCCTGTTCTGCTCTGCCTTTGAGTGCAAATCTATGACTGTTTATGAAGCAAAAATTTTTTATAACCACACATCATTTGTGTTTCTTGACAATGGGGTCCCAACTCAACCTAAGTTATCATATAATTGTAGTAATTACGTATTGTTAAATTCCTACGGCACACCAAGACTTGGCTCAAGTCTCACCAGTGTGCCTTGCCACACCATTTGAGAACCATTACATTAGACCCCCCTCTACCCAGTCACCTCCTGTCCAGATCTTCGGTATATGGGTCCAGATCATCATTGTATAGCTGCTCTTCAGTGTTTCATACAGCTGCTCTGCATCACATCCTACATACTCCTTTACCACCACCAGTGCCTAGACTCCATAATGGGGGGTTTCTTGTCCTGCTGTTGGCCTCACTGCCCCTTTGAATTGACAAAGGCAGCACAATGTAGTCTAAATGCCAAAGACATTTCACATTTCTTATTTTCTAAAATTGTAGGATAAATGATTCCCTAAGCAGCTGAAGCTTCTCCTGATTGAAATGACACATTTTGACATTTGGTTTGGAGAACTTGTCAGAGAAAGCTTTAGGGCCATTACAATCAAACATGTTTCAGCCCCCTGGGCATTGTGATTGGCCATAGAAAGTTTCTCACTGATCTGATTCCTGACATTTCTGACAATGAATGTGCAGAAAAATGTTCCAGATACACTATATTGCCAAAAGTATTCACTCACCCATCCAAATAATTGAAATCAGATGTGTCAATCACTTCCATGGCCACAGGTGTGTAAATCAAGCACGTAGGCATGCAGACTGATTCTACAAACATTTGTGAAAGAATGGTTCGCTCTCAGGAGCTCAGTGAATTCCAGCATGGTACTGTGATAGGATGCCACCTGTGCAACAAGTCCGGTGGTGAAATTTTTTGCTCCTAGATATTCTGTAGTCAACTGTCAGTGGTATTATAACAAAGTGGAAGCCATTGGGAATGACGGCAACTCAGCCACAAAGTGGTAGGCCACATAAAATGATGGAGCGGGGTCAGCGGATGCTGAAGCGCATAGTGAGCAGGGGTTGACAACTTTCTGCAGAGTCAATTGCTACAGACCTCCAAACTTCATGTGGCCTTCAGATTAGCTCAAGAACAGTGCGTAGAGAGCTTCATGGAATGGGTTTCCATGGCCGAGCAGCTGAATCCAAGCCATACATCACCAAGTGCAATGCAAAGCGTTGAATGCAGTGGTGTAAAGCACCCCTGCCACTGGACTCTAGAGAAGTGCAGATGCGTTCTCTGGAGTGACGAATTGTACCCCTCCATCTGGCAATCTGATGGATGAGTCTGGGTTTGGTGGTTGCCAGGAGAACGGTACTTGTCTGACTGCATTGTGCCAGGTGTAAAGTTTGGTGGAGGGGGAATTATGGTGTGGGGTTGTTTTTCAGGAGCTGGGCTTGCCCCCTTAGTTCCAGTGAAAGGAACTCTGAATTTTTCAGCATACCAAGAGACTTTGGACAATTCCATGCTCCCAACTTTGTGGAAACAGTTTGGGAATGGCCCCTTCCTGTTCCAACATGACTGTGCACCAGTGCACAAAGCAAGGTCCATAAAGACATGAATGAGAGAGTTTGGTGTGGATGAACTTGACTGGCCTGCACAGAGTCCTGACCTCAACCTGACAGAACACCTTTGGGATGAGTTAGAGCGGAGACTGAGAGCCAGGCCTTCTCATTCAACATCAGTGTGTGACCTTACAAATACGCTTCTGGAAGAATGGTCAAAAATTCCCATAAACACACTCCTAAACCTTGTGGAAAGCCTTTCCAGAAGAGTTGAAGCAGTTATAGCTGCAAAGGGTGGACCGACATCATATTAAACCCTATGGATTAAGAATAGAGTGTCATTTAAGTTTATATGCGAGTCAGGGCAGGTGTGCGAATACTTTTGGTAATATAGTGTATCCATTAGTTTTCTAGAGCCAAAGGCTGTGTCACTGGGGGCCTTCAGTGCCACAGCAAGGTAAAGTGTACCATTTCAAAAAGAGCAAAAGCCCATCATCAGTGACTCTCCTCTTTGTGCAGCGCAGCTCTGAGATTTCCTCCGACTCTTTGTGTCCTTGACACGAAGTCACAGAGTCGTTCCCCTCTTATTGGCGTTGCCTGATTACACACTCTGCAGATGTTGAGGTCATGGTTCACTGTTAGTTCCTTTGCGGCGTCCTTCAGTCGGGCTGTGGGTGAGCACCTCCCCAGGCTGTATGTCCTGTCGATAATTAGTCAATCAACCGCTGCTTGAGATTATGCACACTCAAACAGAACGTCCTTCATGCTGAGCTGCTTGTTCACCTTCCTTCAACTGCACGGAGAGATAGAGGTATCTCAGGAAGAATTTACTTTTACACAATAGCTGCATAAAGCTGTGATGCTTTCCTTGGAATAATCAGACCAGATGGCTCTCTGTTAATCTGTAAGCAACAACTAATGAAAATGGCTACCATGTAATTAGAGCGAGATGGTCAGATCAAGTCTGACAGGCATACAGAAAGTCTTTGTCATAAACAGATGTGCTCTCCATTAATGGAATGGGGAAAATAAGGTTGACAAGATCAAAGCAGAGCGCGCTAATTAGGTAAGAAAGGCAAGAGAGAGATCGGGAGGGAGAGATTCTTCCCACGATGCCCTGCTTTCCGAGGCCAACATCACCTGAAACCAAAGTGATGTTTCCCTCCATCACAGGAGAACCTACTCTCGTTAGACAGGTTTCAGTTTCACTCATCTTTTCCATAATTTTCTTTCACAATCCTGTTGGGAAATTAATCCGAATGAGCAGCTGCCAAGCAGATCTTTCCCCTCACCAGTGACAATGGCTTCAGGCCCCATTCTGAACTCAAATTACAATAGAGGCTACGCAGAAGGAGGGGGGTGTACAGTTTAAGTTTTTAAGTTTGTTAAATTCTGTAGCACTGTTGGTTATAGAGCACTTGGTGTGTTTAAAAGGCACGGTAACAGAACAGTGAACACACAGTGAATGTTCTCTGTTAATTGTACATTTACCTACATTGACCATATGGTCTAATTTAACGATGTAATATGTGGGTTAGCACTGTTTTGCTGAAATATGCAAGGCCTCCCCTAAAAGAGATGTCAGGATGGGAGCATATGTTGCTCTCAAACCTCTATGGACAAACCTTTTGTCCATTGAGCCCCCCCTTCACATGTCTAAGAAGAGCTGTGGCTCCCAGCAACCCACACAAAAAAGTGACTTATTGCTCTCAAAAATACATAACAAATTGTTTTCATTATTTAATGCCAAACAAAAAAGGCTAAAACAGAAGTGTTATTACCAAAAGAATTTTGTATGAACCATTCAAGTATTTTATCATGATTTTAGATAGTTTGAATGACCCTAATTTTAACAACCTCAGAGCAAACGGACCCTCGGTCCCCAGACCCCAGGTTGGAAACCAAGGCTCTTTATCTTTTTCAGCTTTGATAGTGCCATAGGCACTAATGCAACCCCATAGCATCAGGACCAGGCTTTTGAACTATGCGCTGATAACAAGCTGGATGATCCCTCTCCTCTTTAGTCCTCATGACACATCAGCCGTGGGTCCTGAAAAGAATTTCAAATTTTGATTCATCTGACCACAGAACAGTTTTCCATTTTGCTTCAGTCCATTTTTAAGGGGACATATTATGCAAAAATCCCCTTTTCAGGCTTTTCTAACACAAATATGTCCCCCTGGCCTGTCCACAATCCCCTCAAGAACCAGAAAAATTAATTCCCTCTCCCCCTCTCTTTCTCCACCTTTCAGAAAATGTGTGCTGAAACAAGCCGTTCTCAGATTTTACACTAGTGACCTCACATGGGGAGTAAGCATCTGCCCCCAGGTTTGGTTGGCCCTCCCCTACTTGGAGGAAAGTTTTGCCCTCCTCTTCTGATCTTCCTCTCAGCTGCCAGCTGAGATGCCGGATAGCTTAGTGGGTTACCCTGCTGACTATGGTCTGGGAGGGGAGGTTGATGGCTCAAACCCCAGTCAGTTCCTAAACTTTGGATAAAAGTGTCTGTAACATCAGGAGAGCCACATCCATTCCTTGAGAGGGCCGTGGTCAGGGGCGGAGTCAGAGAGCTAATTAACATTTACAGACAAAGAAACTGCTTGTTCCGAGTGGGGCTTAAACAGAAGGGTTTATAGACATGCAAAAATCCTATACTAAAATGTTTTTTTCTGCAACAAACTTCACAGGCATCTTTTGGGGACCCCTGAGAACAACACCAAATTGTCTTAAAAGGGTAAAATATGTCCCCTTAAAATGGCTTCTTTGCATGATTAAGAGCTGAAGTAGGTGACTCTGGCACAACTTCCAAGGTGCATGGAGGATGAAGAGAGTTTTTAAGAGAACAGAACTTCCCAGCAACACTTGTAGTTTAGAGAACAACTTTCTTAGACCAACGCATTTCGGCATGTAGTCTTTATCAGTGTCAAGGATGATGAAGGCTACATGCTGAAACGCGTTGGTCTAATAAAGTTGTTTTCTAAACTACAACTGTTGCTGGAGATTTCAGTTTTCTTCTTTGCATAAGTACCAAGGAAAGGCAAATTTATTTAGCACATTTCAGCAAATTTTTCCACACAAGACATCAAACACACAACAACAAAGAAGCACGTAAAAACCCACACAAGATAAAAAACAAAGATCACAACATGATGTCCGTGGTGGATCTCTCATCTCCTTACTTCTACCTGACCCCATCTGAATTCAATGGTTCAAGTCAAGCATGAGATTTAATTGTTCCCTTGCAATGTCTTTTACAGGGATTTGTTTTTTCTCCCAGGTAATGATGCCTAACGTTAACACTCAGCCCCCACTTAGTTTTCTTATTCGACTTAAGTTCTTGTGAACATTACAGGTTTTTTTAATTTCTGTTATTTATGGCCTGTATCTCTCATTTATCTGAGCTCATGCATCTTGAATTAGATTTCTAAAGAACATAATTTCTGGATTATTTTGACTATAAAAAATAATCAGATGAAACATAGTATACTGTTTATCACAAACTGCTTTGTGTGAAAGTTCCAAAGGAGATTTGTTTGGAAACCATTTAAAATTTTTATACAGTCACAAAAAGTATCACCTGTTGTGTTCCTGGACAAAAGTGACCGGGGAGATTTTCTTTGTGTACAAAGGAAATTATCCCAACACTACACCTGACGATTTCACAATACTCCAAGCTCAATGTCTTAATACCTTAAAGAACAAATAACAAAAACAATGGTGTTTTTTCTCATGCACATGTTGGACAATATGTGAAGGTTGTTGCATTTGCCTTGCAAGTATATGCATTGCATTTATGGCACATTATTCTTGTTTTCACATCTTTTGGTGCATGCAGACTGAACCTCTTCCTTTTGTCACCTCTCTCTCAATTTGATTCTGCACACTTGATGCGAATGTTTCCAGGAAGCTAGTGGGAATGTTGCTCCAAGTGATGAAGATGGCTTCACGAAGGGCATCCACCCTCTGGAATTGATGTCTGTTTTTGTAAACTTGCCTTTCATCCACTCCGTGTTCTCAGTTGGATTTAGATCACCGGAACACGCAAGATGGTCCAAAAGAGTGACGTTATTCTCCTGGGGAAGTCCTTTGTCAGGCAGGCATTGTGAACTGCAGTGTTGTCCTGTTGAAAAACCCAGTCATTACCACACAGATGTGGGCCCTCAGTCATGAGGGATGCCCGCTGCAACATCTCCACATAGCCAGCCACCGTTTGACGCCCCTGCATGACCTGAAGCTCCATTGTTCCATTGAAGGAAAAAGCACCCCAGATCATGATGGCGCCCCCTCCACTGTGCCGCGTAGAAAACATCTCAAGCGGGATCTCCTTGCCATGCCAGTAAAGTTGGAAACCATCAGGACCGTCAAGGTTACATTTTTTCTCATCAGAAAATAAAACTTTTTTCCACCTTTCAGTGTCTCATGTTTGGTGCTCCCTTGCAAAGTCCAAACTGGCAAGTTTGTGGCATTGAAGGAGACGAGGCCTTTGAAGAAGGATCGTCCTGCTTCTTGACAGAAATCCAATCGGATCCTCCGGCTCAGCACCGGTGAAATCTTTTTGGGTCTACCACTTGACTTATTTATTCCATAACCCTCAGGATCTTTGAAGAAATTCAAAATGACTGTCTTACTGCGTCCAACCTCAGCAGTGATGGTGCGTTGTGAGAGGCCTTGCTTATGCAGCTCAACAATCCGACCACGTTCAAAGACAGAAAGCTTTTTTGCCTTTGCCATCAGGAGGTCATGACAGTGAGAATACCTGACAGAAAATGACATTGAATACAACAAGTAATGCTCCAGTAGGAGAGAGACTCTACTGGGAAAAGATTACCGTAGTGGTTGCCAGGGAACCCAGGTGTTGTGTGTGTGTGGGGTGTGTGTGTGTGTGTGTGTGGGGGGGGGGGGTGTCCATCTGACAAATGAGGATGCACTTGAGCTCAATTTTTTACTCTAATTGTAGTTCCCTCATTCATTTTCTAATGACTGATCATTTTTGACCAGGAACATCATGAGTGTAGAAAAGTTGAATAAAAAGCACAAAATTGTATGCAAATTAATTAATTTTGTGTGTTGAAATCCTCTTTGTAGACAAAGTCACAGAATCTTAGGTCAGTCTGCTCAAATTAACTACATTTTTCAGATATAAAAACTTTAAATTGGTCAAATTTGACCAGAACACACCATGGGGATTAAAAGAGCATTTAAAAAGTGATAAAGTGTTCAAAAACAGGACAAATAAATAATAATAATAATAATAATAATAATAATAATAACAGTATATCCTATTTTTGAAACCCCATGTCCCAGCTTAAGCATATCTAAATACCAAAACGTTGAAAAGACTTTGAATATCCCGCCATCTGTTGTACATAATATCAAAAGATTCAGAGATTCTGGAGAAATATCTGTAGGCAAGGGACGAGGTCAAAGGTCAGTATTGGAGGCTTTTGATCTTCTGGCTCTCTGTCTGCTATGCATTAAAAACAGACATGATTCTGTACTGGAAATCATTGCACTGACTCAGGAATACTTCCAGAAACCATTAGCTGTGCTTACACGAACAGTTTTTTTTTCACAGTCTGATTGAATTTATTCGGATACGAGATTTAAATTACTCTGTTCACATGGACAAAGATCGTCCCACCAGCAACTCCTTCCAAAAATTTGCTGCAAATGAATACATTCTTCGCCTTTGTTTTAAATAAGCGTTTAATAAGCCCTTGTTCGCTTTAACTCCAGCTTGCGTAAAATAGTGGATTTTACTACTATTTCACATCTCTAACTTAAATGATCTAATCAACAATTCTGAGCTCTTTTCAAGCTGTGAGAAGGACTCGAACGACTATCGGTATCTCTCGAATGGAATCAAATTTCATTTGGAATAAGCTGAATTGGAGGATTTTATTCCAGATGGTTAAATTAAGCATTTTTATTCAGATCAGGCATTTATTCGAATTCGATGTGTTCCATGCAAACATAGCTAAGGTCAGTCAACACACACTTGTTTTGTGCCATCCACAAATGCAAGTTAAAGCTATTTAATGCAAATAAGAACTCTTATGTGACCACAATCCAGAAACACTGCCATCTTCTCTGGGCCAAAGCTCCTTTAAAAAAGACTGAGGCAAAAAAAAAAAAAAAAAAAAAAAAAAAAAGGAAAACTGTTCTGTGGTCAGGTGATTCAAAATTTGAGAGTCTTTTGGAAAACAACAGTCAGTGTGGTCTGTGGACTAGAGGGGAGGAACCATCCAGCTTATTATCAGCGCACACTTCTAAAGCCTGCATCTGTAATGGTGTGGGGGTTGCATTCGTGCCTATGGTGTGGGAAGCTTACACATCTGGAAAGGCACCATCAACAAGTCTGGGTGCTGAACTGGCCTACCTTAAGTCCAGACCTTTCTCCAACAAAATACATATGATGCATCAAAAAGCATAAATCCTTGCAAAGACAACCTGGGACTGCTGAGCAGTTAGAATCGTAACTCAGACAAGAATGGGACAACATTCCTCTCCCAAAACTCCAGGACCTGGTCTCCTCACTTCCCAGATTACAGACTGTTGTTAAAACAAGAGAGAACGCTACAATATAAACATGACCCTGTCCCTAATTATTTGAGATGTGCTGCTGTCATCAAATTCACACTGAGCTCATATTTATCATGAAATGGTAAATATTAGCTCATCTGACATGTTGTTTGTGTTCTACTGTGGATAAAATGTCAGTTTATGAGATTTGGAATCGATTGCTTAGTTTTATTCATATTTTACACAGTGCCCTAACTTTTTAGGAATTGGGTGTGCTAAGTTTTGTGTTGTTTGACCCATCTACATTTTTAAATACAATCTATAAGGCTGTATCAGCACATTTACTGAGAATTTCCAGTGGAGTGATGTAAACACAACCTGATATACAGCTTCAACCACAGTTACACAGGAAGTCTTGCAAGCAGTAACACCGTCTATTTCCTTTGACTAATTTCCTCTCATAAAACTCACACACTGTCGTCTCCATGTTCCTTTCTCCCACCACTTTCAGTTTCCTCTCGGTCTCTCTAAATAGATTCTAACAGCCCTTGATTTAATTCAGTGCTCAGTGGGAACAGTGGAACCGTAAAGGAGAACAGCTCTCAACTGTTGCTCAGATACAAGTCTAATGTGCCTCACTGACCTGACTGTTTCTCTGGGTTAGAACAGTGAAAAAAAAGGATCACCAAGAGAAAAGATCTGCATACAAAGGTCGATGATTCAGCCTGGAGTTAGAGGCACTTCAGCAATCAATCCCCTCATATATCTTATAGGTGGGTTATTTTATCATTAAAACAGTGAGTTGGCTGGAGATGAATAGGATTTTTTTGCTTCTGAAGCACATGCCCTCATTGTAAAGCATCTTGATATAACTTTGGCATAATTGGTGCTATACAGATAAAGGCTGATGGATTAATAATCTGTGCTTGGGAAATAAAAAATGAAATGCATATTAACATTGCCTACCTCTACCTTTTCTAATGCTGCTGAAAGAATTGAAAATTTGTCCTTTTGTCAAATAATCTCATAAACCACTCTCATGGTTATTCCCCTACTTATTTAGGGGTGTTACAAATGCATACATGTAGTTAAAAGCGAATATATCTGGCAAATGTCACCACAACATGATTAGACAGGAAAACCTCTGGTTAAAAGCCTTTGTGACAAAAACCACAGTAAACTCAAACTGGCTGTACTTCCATTAAGCAATAAAAACGACTACTGCTAATTGGGATCAAATTTCTTTATATTAGGACATCGATGCCAGCAAAAAAAATCAAATGACACTCCTTCTGATAAAGGTTCACACATGTCAGAGGTAGACTGACAACCAAACTTTCCCATCTTCACACCCACAGGACTACAGTTGCTTCACACTAATATAGCCCTCCATTTTTCATACCTCTATTTTTAGCCAGGTTGCCAATTGGCAACTATCATTGGCACCATACATAAGATGGCAGTTGTCACAAGTGTCCAGTATGAAAATAATTACTTGAGACATCCAAAGAGATCGATCTGTGATTGTAATTTGACAGAGAAAATAGAGCCTTCAAACACACTCCATAGAGCTGTCACTCTTGGTTAGACACCCAGGAACTCTCACAGTCATAAAAAAATACTGCAGCTGTCAGCACACTCATACGAATGGAAACTATCTTATGCATTAGCATATTCTATTTATTTCTTTATATTTTTTACCCACATCCAGGTGCATGATAATTCTCCTCAATTCATGAAACTTTATTCATCCCTTAAGGGCCAATTAGTTCAGAGCAGCTTGTAAAGATATATGAAAACAGGGACAAACAGACAACAATGAATTGTACACAAGAGAGAGAACCAATTTTTTTTACATGACGATCAGAGCTTGTTCTCACTGGGTGGTTTTACAAAAAATGGAGTTTAGCTTTTTACAGATTTTAATTTTGATCATTGCTTCTAGGATCTGCAGAATGAGTCACTAAAGCAGAGGTCTTGTGCTGCTGAATTGTTAGATAATATGAAAATAGTGCCAAGTTGCCATCCATCTTTCCATTATCTGACACTGTCTAAGCAAGTCAACCCATCCCTCTTAAAAGCAGCATTTCTCAACCTTGGGTCCAGATCCCCTCGAAGGGTGCAAGATTATTTCTGGAGGTCCCCAAATAATTTTGGAAAAATATAAATACACATTAAGCTTGCAAAGTAGATGGATATGTCTGTTTCTGTGTTTCTCACTGGCAAATCCATCTTGCAAAGCTCCTGTTGGAACCATTTGGGCCTGGTTAGAAAGTGACAGGACCAATCAGTAACGAGGGGCAGTGCTTTCGAGTGCGGCAGAGTCGTGAAGTAAGCAAGCAGCGAGAGGGGGCCCTTGCAGTAATGGTGGAAGACATTGACGTGGATGCTGCTAAAGCGCCAGTTTTATCAGAGCTTGACGACATTTCTTCGTTAAAAGAAGAACAAAGGGGGGCGCAGGTGGCCTAGTGGTTAAAGGGATACTTCAACATTTTGGCAAATTCGCCCATTGCCATATTTCCTTTAGTCTTAGTAATAGGTTTGTTTCCTTTAGTTGTCAGTGCAAGCTGTTTCTAGATCTGTGGGGACCGATATACCAGCTGCACAACTAACGCTATGGAAGCAGACTTTTCAAAAATGACAGAAGTCATGTACTGACATGTCTACAGTTGCCATGGCTCGCGTTATGCAGTTCTTTATGAAATTTACTCCTCTGTAGCGGCTACATCAAGTGTTTTGTTGCTCTGATTGGCCCGTAAAGATGCAACAGACAGAACACTTGTCCAATCACCCTCAAAGTTTTTTTTCAAAGGCTCTGCCCTTTCCCAAACGCTGTCTATGAGAGGTTTACCAGACAAATGTTTGAATCACATAACCTCCTGGATGAGTCGTCGATGAACTGTTGGAATAATTTTTGGAGGCCGGCCACTCTTGGGAATGTTCACCACTGTTCCAAGTTTTGTCCATTTGTGGCTAATGGCTCTCACTGTGGTTTGCTGGAGTCCCAAGCTCAGAAAAGGCTTTGTAAGCCTTTCTAAATAACTGTCAATGACTTTGTTACCCACGCCGATGAAATCAGCAGGGGGTTATGTAAAGGGTTCCGTATCTTTGTTTCTTTGTTTGTTTGTGTACAAGATAACTCGAGAACGGAAAGTTGGATCTTCATCAAACTTTCAGAGAATATTGGGATAGTGACAGGGAAGAATCGGTTAGATTTTGGTGAGGATCCGCACACCCGTTCGGTTTTTCTCGGACTTCGAATTTTGAACACCATAGTAATCAATGGGAGTGTGAGTTCCTCGGTGGCGCTGCTTAGGTGTGGGTCTGCCGCCTCAGACGGCCATTCTAGTGATAAAATGTGTTTGATGATCTGAAACAACTCAAACATTCAGTTATTGAGAGCATACGCCACTAAAGGATTACGTGCTAATCTTGAATCAATACTGAATATGTGTTTCCAAATCAAAATCAATAATTTCTCTTCCCTCTTCCTCCTCCGCCTCCTACTCATCCTTCAGTATTCACAGCTAAGGAAATATAGCCTTGAGTTTGCTTTCAGTATCGCCTACTTTGTGAATATTACAGCTCATCATCTTTATCCATAAAAACTCATATATAACTGCCAGGCTTGCTTAGTAAACAGGCAGAATCTATACATGGGCCTCCACATGATAAATCACCGTAATCACACTGCACTTTCCATAAGACAAAAATAAAATCCAATTCCATCATTCAAAACACACAGATCTGTCTTGTGTCTGTGTGACTCAAGGCGGTGAGTTTATAAGAGTGCATTTGCCTCTCTCTTATAGCCCGCCTCGCTCTTATTCAATCAAAGGACCAGTTTTATTGCTGGCGTGCAGGCACCTGATTGCAATAACCCAGTTGATAGATGGGGGTGGGCTGCTACTGTAGCAGGTGTGCTATATGCGCTCTAATAATCTGTTTTCATAAAAAGACTAGACAGGTCTCCACATCAACAGTTGCTTTGTATCAGAATTACTTGATAAAATATGTAGATTATTTAAGTGAGTACAGAACAACAGCTCCTATATCACCGCCTTGATTCACTGCTCCCCTGATGTTCTCTCCTGCACTAAAAACGCTCTCAACAAGAGCCTGTGAGAATATTTTTTACAGCTGCTGATGCTGTGGTAATTCTAAAATATAACCTACCTGCTGGTGTGAATCTAACTGAACTCAAGCAAAAATGCATTACTCTTTGACCTTGTTTGTATTGCCAGATGAAAGCCATTTCATCTCACACAATCTGTAGATGAAAAATGGAGGCTGTTGTGGAAATGGGAAAATAAAGATCTTTAAAAAGACATTGTTCTCTAAAGGCACATAGTAGAGATTGCTTTTTTAAGGGAGAGGGGACAAAGAGATAGAAAACAACAGTTCCTGGACACAAGAGAATTTTGCAACGGTATAACATATAGGCTGATTTAGTGCTCTTTTTAATGATTAGTGCCTGCCTTGCAAGTGCAGCCAAGAGACAATACCTACAGGGCCAACAATCATGGTCAATATAATTTGGATTTTTTTCTCAAAAAAACCCTCTTAGATGTCAAAGTGAAAAAATATTTCACTGCATAAATAAATATTTACCCCCTATTTACCCCAATCAGTATCCCTGGCTACCGTTACACCATAAAGACAAAAGAACACTCCAAGCAGCTCAGAGAAAAAGTTATTTAAAAGTGTAAGTCAGTGGATGGAGACAAAACAATTTCCAAGACACTGCACACCCCCCCAGAGATCAGTTAAATCCATCATCAAGACATGGAAGGAATATGGCACATGTAAATCTGCTTAGATCAGGCTGTTCTAACAAACTGAATTACAGTGCAAGAAGGAGACTAGTGAGAGAGGCCACCAAGACACCTATGACTACTCTGAAGGAGTAACAAGCTTCAGCAGCTGAGATGGGAGAGACTGCAGACAACGACTGTTGGCCAGTCAAAGTTTTAAGGGAGAGTGGCAAGGATAAAGCCACTGTTGGAAAAAACAAGACTTCACCAAAAAGCATGAAGGAGACTCCATGGTCAAGTGGAAGAAAGCTCTCTGGTGTGATGAGACCAAACTTGAACTTTTTGACCCTCAGACAAAACACCAAACACTGCACATCACCACAAACACACCTTCCCGCCTGGGAAGCATGATGCTGGCAGCATCATGCTGTGGGGATGCGTCTCAGCAACTGTCTATCCTTACAAGCCCTGGAAGGCTTGTAAGGCTAGACGTTAAAATGAATGTGGCAAATATATTAGAATCCAGGGGGACAATCTCATTCAGTCTGCACAATGACAATGATCCAAAGCATACAGAGAAAGCTGCACAGAAATAGTTAAAGACAGCAAGGTGAATGTCCTGGAGTGGCCGAGTCAAAGCCCAGACCTCAGTCCTATAGAGAATACGGGGCTGGACTTGAAATGGGCTGTTCATGTTTGATCTCTGTGCAACCTGACTGAGCTTGAGCAGTTTTGTAAAGAAGAATGGAGTAAAACTGCAGTGTCCAGATGTGCAAGCCTGATTGAGAGCTATCCACAAAGACTCAGTGTTGTGACTGCAGCCAAAGGTGACTCTACTAAATACTGACTTGAAGGGGGTTAACATTTATGCAATCACTTATTCTAGATGACATGTTTTTATTACATTGACTTTATTCTAGATTAATGTTTTTTTATTTAGTGATGCAAGCAGTACAACATAGGTGATCAGTAAACAAATATAGTGTGGAAAGATGCAACAATACTATGTGCAAACATTACCACAGCAGAAACCAACAAGAGGAAATGACAATCTATTGAAAAAACCAGCATTGAGGGAGTTGAACGGCTATGTCAGAGTGTGGAATGTGTGCATCTCTGTGTGTTTGCAATTATTTCAATTTTATGGATTATCCCTTCAACTTAAGTCTCTTTTTGAATGAATTTGTAGAAACAAAATAATACTTATAATTTAGGTTGGACTAAAATTAAGCTTTGACAACAAAGAGGTTTTTTGTCAAAAAACCCAAATTATATCAACCGTGGTTGATTTTTAAAATCAATAAAAAATCAACAAAAAATAAAAAAATCCAAGGGGTTGAACACTACTGTTAATATTTTTTTTTAGATTTTTATATCAGATATGTAGAGTATCTCCTGCCTGCTCTTATAAAAATAAGATTTCTAAATTATGGAAAAGACCTTTATCTGTTTAGATGATGCCATTGACTGTTGACATTAAATACAGTGTAAAATTTCGTTAACAAAAACCATGATGAAAAACGTTTGTTAACAACCTTTTTTAAGGAGGAAGACAGGACGAGGACGGGCTAAAAATAGATCACTGGTGATAAAAACTCTGGCGAAAAGCACATAACTTTCTGTGACGGAGATGAGACTAAAATGTCTGTGCGGGACTGATGGACATTCAGAATTTGTGATACTGCTACCTACCAGCAGGAGGAGCAGGTGTGTCTGGGTGCGTGACAGAGAGAGGAGCTTATAGGTAGATTAAAACATCATCTCATTTTTCCACCCAAAATGCACAAATATTCCTTTTAATATTACTAATATTATCAATAAAGAGACTGATAATCAAGGCACATTAATAAAAGCACCATTATGAATAAAAATGACTCTCATACCAAAAGTCTGGTATCCAGTGTGTGTTAGTGATTTCATTAGTTTTTTTTTTTTTTTTTTTCCAAATATTACATGTAGACCATTAATTGTACAAAGTAAGTGTTTATTTATTTATTCATTTATTTCACAGTTTGGCTATTTTTTTAAGAGAGACAATATCATGTGACTAAAAGTAAAGGCTAAAATGTAAGGACTTTTTGTTGATTAAAACTGAACTTAAATGTTTTCAGAGTAGAATTAGACTAAAACTATGAACGGGACTAAAATGTGACTAAAACTTAAACAGTTTTTGGTCTTTAGTTTTAGTAAACTAAAATTATTTTTGAATTTTAGTTTTAGTCATTTAGTCAGTTTTAGTTAAATTAACAACCTTGAGCCTGACAAACGGACACTGGTTAAATACCGTGTTATTCAGCATTTTTCCAAACATGCATGTACACAATTTTACACATGTGGACTTAAATATAGGGATGCACCGATCAACTTTTTTTCAGTTCTGATACGATTCTGATAAATATGTGCCGATACCAGTACTGATTGCGATATATATGTGTGTGTGTGTGGGGGTGTGTGTGTGTGTGTGTATTTTTTTAAACAATTATTATTGTTGTTGGTAAGATGTGTGAGGTTACATGAGGCTGTAGTAAACCACCCAGCTCCTCTTGTTAAAAAGCAAAAAAAGAAACAAAACACAAAACCAAAAATGAATTGAATTTAAATGTATTCCAAACAAATTCATCTGAACTACTACTAAAAATTAAATATCAACATTATCCAAAAACAAACTGAGTATAAGTTATAAATCCCTGTCTTTAATGTGCTTTAATGAACCTCCTCACTAGAGACCGCTGTAGCTTCGGTTAATGGCCGCAGCCTTCCTCTCTGACCCTTCATCGGATGTAAACAATGAGCCGGGCGGTGGCTAACGGCTAACCTGTTAGCATACAGTAGAAAGACCGCGGTACCACAGTTTTCTAAAGTAGTAAATGGAAATAAAGTGGTATGTGGGCTGTCGAGGGTTAAGCTCGACTACTCACCCGAAGTGAAAAAAGGCCAAATATCAAAGCACGATATTAATCTGCAAAGAGGAATGAAGGCGGCGCTAGCATTGAAAGCTAGCGCCGCCTGTTATCAGGCTAACGTCACACCCACTCTTCTTCGTGTTCTCTCATAGACTAGTTTTGACCCTTCTAAATATAGATTTACATTTAATCTACTAGGTAATTATACCGCTAAGAACATCCTAACTAATACTAGCTCAGTTACACACAGACTGTCTCGTGTTAGACTGTGGTGCGTTCATGATCTACCGCAAACTGTAGGATGGATTTGGATCCGTTACTTGGATTGGCGCCGTCAGTCAGATCCATCCCTACTTAAATACATATCAAAAACAAACAGAAACTGGGATATTGTCACCCTTTGAATAAATAATTCTGAATCATTGACAGAAAACAGTGGGAGAACCGAGACCACACGATGAAGATGGAAGCATCACTGACTCTCTGACAACGACAGTTAACTTGCGTACTAAACTGGCAGAATTTTTCTTACTTTTAGGAATTGTACAAGAATAAGTTTTTATTCTAGTTGACTGCTGAGTGTTCCTGAAGTCTTTCCCACGGTATCACTTGTGACGTTATGACAAAATATGAAACCACAGCAGTAAGAAAGTGCAGTGAGTCTAGAGAGGGAGTGTAGCCGCAGTGACTGATCATGATTCTGTCCCTCACTTTAACCCTCGTGGACCACAGAGGGTCCCCAGTCAGCCTCTCGAATCTTCCTCACAGCCCCCAACCAAACCAAAAATGATTCAAACCTTTAAGAAAAGATCTCTGAATAATTCAGCCATGCCAAGAGTTTAGCACGGCAAATGTGATGATTATTTAATAGTGTGTAACTGTTGCGGAGACCTCATGACATATTTAAAGGCGGTGAATTATTGAGTTCTCACCTTCACGGTTTGTCCGGCTTCAGGGCCGTCCTGGTGGGAACAGAAAGAGGTAATTAGAGAAGAGCTGGGAATTCAGAATTATTTACATCAATAATTCAGTGACAGATTATAATTTCAGATGAGCTACAGCACCTCAGCCCTTTTCCTTGAGAAAAGAAAAGTCCCTCTGGTTTGTTTCACGGCCTTCTTTGTCCTGACAGTCATTTGGACCATTTTTACTCTCTGACTTTTCTTGGAGTCCAAAGGAAAGATGACAGATCATGTTTTCATGAGCTTAAATAAACCTTTAAAAATCAAATAATCCACCAAGGTTTAAATAGATCTCACTAGAATGCAGAAACATTTTAAATTGTCATCTTTCTGGCCTTTTTTTTCCCACTCTGTCTCCGCTCTCTGACACGGTCAGCCAAAACGAATAATTTTGCCTGTGGCGTTCATGAAATCTAGTCCTTTTTAAATGAAAATGAGAGATTTATTTAGATATAAAGCTGACTGTGGCTTATCAAAGCCCTGTTTATGGTTTAATATTCTGGTGCACCATGGATTCTGTCAAAAAAAACAATCCAACTTGATCTTTTGGGAGATGGTCAGGAGTTGTGGAGTAATTTATGGTAAAATCCTGTCTTTATGTCGCACTTTTCACACTTTTTTAGTTTGATGCTGCTGATATACCAGGACGACTTGTTTAGTAGAATGTACTAAAATTCAGAATGTTAATACTGCAGGTGCCACGGTTACTCACTGCACAAGACTTAACACCACTGAAAACTGATCACCATTCATTGTGCATTCAAGTGGCACAAAATGTGCTTAGATCCATAAAGATACACTAGCAGGGATTGGAGCCACTTTTTAACTGCTTTTCCCCCTTGTTAGGTCATAACAATAACCTTGCAAAGTGGATGGATACGCCTGTTTCCGTGTCTTCACTGGCGAATCCATATTGAAAAGTTCCCGTCTGAACTGTTTGGGCCCGGTTAGAAAGTGACAGGACCAATCAGCATCGAGGGGCAGTATTTTCGGGCACAGCAGAGTCCTGATGTAAGCAAGCAGCAACAAGAGACCGGTGCCATTGTTGCAGACCCGTGCAGGACAGCCTGCACGTTTTCCTGCCCTCCTCTGCCTCTCACCTCCCATCAGAGCAATAAAACATGTGACGTAGCTGCTATTGAGGTGTAAACACCATAGAGAATTGCATAACGTGAACCATGGTGACTGTACACATGTCAGTACACAACTTTTGTTGTTTTTGAAAAGAAAACAACTCACTGCTGTTCTTTGTTCTTCTTTTAACGAAGAACTGTCATCAAGATCTGATAAAACTGGTGCTTTAGCAGCATCTATGCTAATGTCTTCTGCCATAATTGCACCGGCCTCTTGTTGATGGTTACTTACATGACGACCCTGCCACTCTAGAAAGTACTGCCCCTCAACACTGATTGGCCCTGTCACTTTCTAACCGGGCTCAATCTGTTCAGATGGGAGCTTTGCAAGATGGATTCACCATAGACTGTAGAGAGAATTGGACAAACCCCGTGAGACGTCAGTTGTCTGCTAACAATAGGCGGACTCAAACGGCTCTTGAAGCCAATCCGCAGAGGCTTCCATATTGAAATCGTGGTCTCAACCGAACTTTGAATCAACCTAACGGCCCACCCACTAAGCGCGACTTCCTGTCAGCCTGCTAGCTAGCTTTCTGGTTGACAGAAACGGAGCCGCTGCCTGCCGAGCTATCTGTCAATCAAATGAGACGCGCCAATCAGCTTTCATCCTAAATATAATCCAAACAACATGGTACAAAAAAAGTCACCCCCCGTACAGTGGGAGCACAATAAGACACTAAATAATGAGACACGTTTGGTGTTTTGAACCAGGCTGTAAACCAGTTTATTTCTAGTGTCAAAACCGGCTGTTTAACATTTGTCCAGACGGGACTTCTGTGTTCCTGCAGCCAGCCTCAAGTGGACACTCGCAGTGTAGCAATTTTTTGCACCTCAACATTGGCTTCATTTTTCAGGACCGGTGATTGCCGCTTGGGATTCACCAGTGAAAACATGGAAACAGGCAAATCCATCTGCTTTGAAAAGTTAAGTGAAATGGACTTTAGCATTGGAGTTGCTTGACAAAGTTGTTCCACCAGTGTTAATGCAACTCTGTAGAGTCAACTGACCTTCGCTCCGACCACTGCGCTTTCAAATCTGGGGGGATGTCAGAGCAGAGTTCCCCATCATACCCCTGGACTGAGTGCTTAGATGTATTTTATACATATTTAGCTGTGGTTGGATGTTGCTTGTTGAACAGTAATGCTTGCTGGGAATCTTTTGCTCATGTTTCTGGTGAATGGTTGTTGTTGTTAGACACATTTGCACCATGTATGAATTTATCCACTGAGTTAGAGCTCCGCTTGTGACTTTTAAAGTGTTAGATTAAATTCCACATGAGTGGGATTAACACTGGAAATTTAGCAGATTTACTTTTTTTTTTTTCAATAGAGGCCTGACTTTGTGGATCAGTCTGGTTGGAGATCTACTCTCTTGTTGTTCTTGCCAGTAAAGACAGCCCATATTTTACTGTACAACTCCTCCGTAGTTACTCAGTTCTCAGTACTATAGTATTTGTTCCTGATTAGTCTTTTGTCTTGCATATTTTTCATACTTTCATATATAGCCTGAGTATGTAGACAGTAACCATCCCACCCCAGTTAAATCGTCAACTATCTGTAATTTAACCAAATTTTTTGGGAAGCTGAGTTCAGTTTCACCATCCACACCTAGTCGTGATGACTGCCAGACTTGTTGAATCAAGAAATCCTTAAAATAGATCCTGTCTGACAAATGGAAGTAGAATATCTCATAAAGCAAGACATCATGGCACCATCTAAAGAAAATAAACAGCAGATGAGAAACAAAGTCATGCCATCCATGAGTCTGGAAAGGGTTACAAAGACATTTCTGTGGCTTTAGGACTCCAGCAAATCAGAGTGAGAGCCATTATCCATAAAAGAAAACTTGGAACAGTGGTGAACCTTTCCAGGAGTGATCAGCCCACCAAAGTTACTCCAAAGCTGATGCACAACTTATCCAGGAGGTCACAAAAGAACCCAGAGCAACATCCAAAGAACTGCAGGCCTTCACTAGACACAGTGAAAGTCAGTGTTCATGGTTCAACAGTAAGACAGAGACTGGGCAAAAAGATGACATCCATGGGGAGAGTTCCAAGGGCCAAACCACTGCTGGCCAAAAAGAACACAACTAGGCTCATGTTTGGCCAAAAAGAAAAAAAAAAAAACTTCCCAATGATCCCCATCACTTTTGGGAAGTGTTCTGTGGGCGTGCCTCTCTCTGTAGCATTTCATTCTCAACTCCATATTAAGAAAATAACAGCATGACAGCTGGAGAAACAAAACATTCAGATTTAGAGGATTATCAATAAAGTGTGATGCTGTATCTTGTGTTTTTTAGGATTTTATTTTGATTCAATCCTGAGAAAATGAAACATTTTGACTCCAGACTTGTTAATTGAGAATATATTTTGTTTTTTATAAGACAAAGTTGGTATTTGTCCTCTAATACACCTCAAACATCAGGCTGGAGAGTGAATAAACCGCTTCCCAAACATATGATAAACTCTGCTGTTATACTTCAGCACTGATGGAGGAAAAGAGAGCATCTGTGTCATCATCCTAAAATCTATTTTTCACCACCAATCCTCCAGTGAGGTTGATTTGTGTGATATTATTATTTGTCACAGCAGTGGCAGTTGCCCCCTCCTGCAGAGAGCTCTCCTTTAATGTGTTAGCTGTAACCCGGGAGCTGTCACAACTAATCTCCTATTATCACTTCTCATCACCTCCGCAGTCACAGAGAGTGATATCCAACGTAAAGATTACTCTGTTCTTCTGCTTTTTCTTCTTCTCTCCCCTAACCTGTGAAACAATTTTCTCTGACAGGGCCGCACTGAAAGCTAGGTGCTATTTCGATATTAGCATATATATCACCAGTTATGCAGAATAGGCCATTCAGTCTGAGACGAGAGCCTGTCTGCCTGTCAGACTCAGCTCTGTATTTAACTTCCATCATAAGACAGCAGAGCTGATCCATATTGAAACACCGACGGGCCTCTTTGTTCTCTGCTGCAGAGCAAACTTTCCATCTTTTCAACTCATTTGGTCTTTTATTGCCATCAAAGAAATCTTATTTTCCTCAAACAACTGATGCAGACAGTATATTGAGACTTCTATTTACTGTATATTCTTATGCTTAGTTTCATAAAATGCAAACTTATTTTTATTTGAAAACCCTTAACTGCTTGGTTTTGTTTTAAAGGCTCTGGAAAAAGGTTGAAACATTTGCTAGAAGTTCCTTTAATGTGGCTGAAAGCTGTCTGGCAATGACACAAGGGGTGAATAGAAGGCTTTTTTCTGCAGGCTGCACGCCTCACTCAGCAAATATAGACACTTAAAGTCTCGTATAAACTGTTTAACTAAAATTTTGCCATGATTTTAATGCCAGTGTATGGCAATGTAATTCCACTGACTAGGGCCCCGTCCACACACAGACGAAAACGATATATTGCCGTTTAATTTTGAAAAAGTTTTCCGTAAAGACGGGACTGTTTCAGGAGACCGACTGAAAACGCTGTAGTGCATATGCCAAGCCTGTACGTGGTGCTGTATTGCTGCCACAGAAATGCACCAAAAGAGAGAAGAAGATCACAGAAAACTGACACTGACAAACTTTCTTTTGCCCTTCTGGTTGTCCTCTGCGTTGGATTTAAGAACATATGGTGTGTGCGTTTCATGGTGGTGGTAAAGGAGCATCAGATTTTGCTGTAAAAGCCATAACAAGCTCAGCAGCTTCTGAAGCACAAACACAACTCTGTAATCCCCATTGTTGTTTTGGCTGTATGGATGCAATCGTATCCGTCTGCGCTGGGAGTAATAGACACTCATATCACTTTCTTCAGCTGCTTCAGGACAGTTTTCTTCTTCAGCTGCTCAGATAAATGCTGAAAAGTGCTTCCAAACTTTGTAGCAAGTCCTGTTTGGTAACAATATTAATCCAGTGTAGGAATCTGTGCTGGGATTGGCAGGATTGAAGTTAATTAGCAAACTTAAAGAGCTGGAGGACAGAGAATATGATGCGTTGCGGTAACCTCAGTAAACTAGACGACTATACTCTATGTTATAATATGTTTAAATGTCACGATTGAGTTGTAAATATGAAGAGTGTGTTTGTATTTGAGGAATATAAAATAGATGTGAGTCTTTTTAACTCAAGCACTACTCAGCATAGACCACTTTCAGTGTTAATATTTGTCCTCATTTTGTCTTTCCATCAAACTATAGAAAAGTACCGATAACGGTATCGTTAAATACTCGGATCAATAAGGAGTATCAATAAGGGTATCAATATCAGTGAAAATTCACAATCCCCATCCCTACTTTTTACCATGTTACCTCACATTCTTTGTCCATTTTCTTTCCTTGACCCTTTTATTGCATCTTTTAACCAATATTTTATTATTTTACCTTTAGTAATTTGAGTTCCCTTGTACTTTATTCTCTGGCATCCTGACATTTGTTCACATCATGGCTTTGCTATGAATTCTGACATTACTTTCCAAATATTTTCATCAGTTTGCCCATGCACATTGCTGCTATTAGCCATACAGACGTACTGATGATGAATACTGCTGACAATCCTTCAAATTCTTTTACACATTTTACCAGAGCGCTAATCTCATTTGGGTTAATGCTAAAGATGACATCAATGGAAGCACTTTGGGCTTCTTGGTTTAATGTCCACATGTTAGTGAAATATCATTAATAAGTGCTGAACAAAAAGTTACACCTGTGGTTGAAAGGAATACAATCCATTTTGCAGGAATTTGGTTATAAAATGAAAAAAATGAAGCTGTTCTTCTGTGTTAGTGATGACGCTAGAGTGCATGAGTAAAACAACACCTAACTGATGTATCAATATTGGTACGGTTTCAGAATACAACTTAATTGTGAAAGTACACTGTGTTCAGATTTTTCTCACAGTTCATCAAGAGTGAGCAAAGGCGTGAAGAAAAATGATCCATTTCATTTAAGTCATAAAGGTCAGGGAACATATTGCGAGGAAAGCTCTCATCCCACGTCAGACTGATTGCACACAGAAAAGTAATCGAGCTCAGTGACAGAAGTAAGACATAGTTTGATGAGTACTATGATGGCTACAGCCGCGGGCAAATATCCAAAAGGCTTCAGGAACATGTTGCTTTCCGTCACGGGTCATTTGATCAATAACAGCGGCTTAGAGGGGAAAGTGAGACGTAGTTCTCCGGAAATAATAGAACAGAAGAAAAGCCATAAAAGAACAAAGGTGCGTCACAGGGCCATGATGAAGATGAAGTTACACTGGATACAAAAGGGAAAAAGGAAACGTGACGTGCTTCTAGATTCAAGGCATCAATAAATGATTTGCTGTTAAATGAGCCCTGGTATCTCTGTAATGCTAAACCTTTAAGAGCTGAATCATGTAAAGAGAGGAGCAGACACCAAAGTGCAGCCCCACAAATGGATCTGTTTAGACACTGTCGACTTTTCTTCACGTTGTTGATGAACCAAGCTGAAACTTTCACTTGTGGCACCAACAAGCTAACCTGGCACGCCGGATGGATGTGTTTCACACATCCATCTGGAAAACCTTCAATACTAAGCGTTTAAGAAAGGGCAGAGGATTTGAAAAAAACCTGGAGTGTGATTGGATGAGCGTTCTGTCCCATCTTTACGGGCCAATCAGAGCAACAAAACGTGACATAGCCGCGGCCGAGATGCGCGTGAGCAGTTACTGAGGAATAACCCGAACCATGGTGACTATACTTTGTCGTTTTGAAAAGAAAACAACTCAGTGCTGCTCTTTGTTCTTTTTTTGTCAAAGAAATGTCGTCAAGTTCTGATAAAACTGGCGCTTTAGCAGCATCCATGCTAATGTCTTCCTTCATAATTGCACCGGCCTCTTGTCGCTGCTTGCTTACATCACAACTCCACCGCGCCTGAAAGTACTGCCCCTCGTCGCTGGTTGGTCCTGTCACTTTCTAACTGAGCCCAAACGGTTCAGACGGCAGCTTTGCAAGATTGATTAACCAGTGAGAAACAAGGAAACGGGCGTATCCATCTGCTTTGCAGGGTTAGTTATGGACCATAATAGACAGAAAAATGGTAAATGGAGAGCAATTTTTACCTTTTTGTAGCACATATGTATATCCACGTGGGTAAAACATGTTTAGAAAGTGTCTTCATAACCCTGAGGAAGGTCACAAACGTAAATGCGCCTGTTTGATAAAGTTGTTCTCTAAAGATCTACAATTAGTGAACATTTCTGTCTCCATGCTGGTAGGATATGTCACAGGAAAGATAAACACAGTGTGAGTGCACTTCTGGTGTTTGCTTTTCAAATTAAAAGCCTGGTTTAGCATTTCTGTAGAGAAACCTCTTTTATTGAATGCTTTTATCTTGAATAGTTCCCAACCTATTTCCACTATACACTGAATAAAGTTGCTTGTAGGGTTTTTCTAGGTACAACTTATGAAGAAGGACAGGGCTTTGTCAGTAAGGAGATGCAGCTGACATGCAGCAAACTCACCAGCCAGGGCAGACACGCACGGCACACGCAAACAGCAAAACACTCTTCTAGTCTGAAACGGGCTTAAAGTCCGTTACAGCAATAAAGATAATGTGTTGCATTTTGAAAATAAAATCTACCCCTTTGACTTCCTGTTTGGAGCTTTTTTTAATCCAAAGGAATTGACAGATTGGCAGTGGCCTGCATAAAAACCAAAATAAAGACTATTTCATTTCTCCAATGAAGCAGAGCAGAGTGGCGCTACCAGACTGGAGTACGCCAGTGAAACTGCTCTGATTGACTAGAGCAGTGGTTCTCAACCTTGGGGTTGGGACCCCCATGGGGGTCGCAAGACACTGAGGTGGGGTCGGAAGATGCCCTAAAAAAAACTTTTTTTAAATTACACTGTTGCCACTTTACACCAGTTTTGCTAAATTTCAACCAATTTTTAACACCTTTTAACACTAATTTTGCCAATTTTAACACATTCTTGCAACCTAAAACCCATTTTTTGACATTTCAAAACCCTTTCCACCACTATTTTCTGCCTGTTTTTGCCACTTCTAAACCAAGTCTTGCCACTTTGCACCTATTGTTGCCTCTGTTGACCCACTATTGCCTCTATTAACCACTTTTACCACATTTTACGCCCATGTCAACCACATTTCAATATTTGATATTTGATATTTTACCAGTTTAACCCATTTCTGCCAATTTTTACCCATTTTTCTATCTTAGTTAACCCTTTATGCCAATTTATATCAATTTTTATCCCATTTCACCAGATGTTCCACCCTTTTTTGCCAATTTAAAGTCAGTTCAGCTTACCACTATCTATGCCCATTTTTGCCAATTTTTTTGCCAATTTTTTTGCCAACTATGATTCCCTGGTAAATTGCGGTGCAGTTACGTGCGTACATGGAAATTAGAGGTTAGTAAGCAAGAGAAAAGAAAGCAGCAGGTGCTGTTTTGAATCATCAATTACCCATCTAAATGGCTTGGACTGATGCAAAGATTTGTATCAAAACTTGTTCGGAAAAGAATGACGATTGAAACTTTTGGTGTCAGTGTGCGAAAATGTTTAGAACATATTTATTTTCTTTTAATGTGGACGAATACAGATTATGAAAAAATAGACTCAGTGTGTAAAGGCCTTAAGACTCTAATATGCACACTGAAACCACACATAAGCCATAACCATAAAAACCATACATGGCAAAATCCATGTGTCATCAACATCCAGAGGCAGCGCTAACATCTCTGGTAGAGCTCATCTCAGATGGACTGACCTAAAATTGCTGCTGAGTCCACATTTTAAATGGTTTTTGTAAATAATGGCCACTGAGTCTTTCAGACTGAAGACGAAAAGTTCCAACCAGATTAGCAACACAGAGCTCAAAAGCCAGCATCTGTGATGGTGTTGGGTGTGTAAGTGACCATGGCATGGGTAACTTTCCAATCTATGACGGTGTCATTTAATGCACATATGTAGATATGTAGATGTAGATGTCTTCTTCAGAAATGTCCCTGCTGATTTCAGGGAGACAATGTTAAGAAGTCTAAAACCCAAAACAAAAACTAAAAGTTGGGTAAAAATCAGGAGAGGCTTCCTGATTAAAGTCCACCTTAAGAAGAGATTTCAAAGAGATTCCTGACTCAGCTGACCTGATTTGTCCAAAGGGGCCTTTGCTCAGACATATTTCTAAGATATATTTCAATATGAAAATTACAACAACTTGACATTTTTATTATTAATGACCACTAGAAGAAATATGAAATCTTATTTTATGCCAGAGTATTTCCTTGTAAGCTGCAGATCTTTGAAAGGGTCAAAAAATTTTGATTTCCTTTAGAAATAAGAAAGCATGAGATGAAGTTAAAAAGACGACTGTTCAGAAAAAAACACTCTTAAGGCAGCGGGCAATAAAAGCAGTGAAAGAGACACTGAAGTTCATTCCCTCTCATGAAACAGCATCCCGTTGTGAGAAGATGATTACATCTTAGCATTTCATGCCACAGTAGCCTCGTCTGGGATCCATTCATCTCAAGAGCCACAAGCAGAGGCACAAATGGTCGCTTTGGTTTTGTTTTTCTGTGTGTGCTCGTGTTTGTGTGTACGCTGCACTGGAATGAAATCAGATGTCACATGAGCTGATATCTTTCTTCCCTCGGTGCCGCCACGGTGATGGAGCTTGCCCACATGAAAGATGATGCAGGGCCGAGGCCGGAGAGCGCAGAGACGCAGACAAAGATTGTTTACTTTGTGGTGCTGGATGAATTATGTCTCACAGCAAACCCATTAACCTCGTCAACACATCCACTACTGTACAGCCAGTGTGATGTGTGAGGAGAGGACAGACCAAAGTCTTTTTATATGGCACGTACAAAATCATAACAAGGGTTAAAACTCCTGGATGACTCAGTTTACTGATTCATCTTAGAGGTCGGACAGTTGTGAAAGTTCTCACCACAGATTCATGAGTCAAAAGAAACTTTTTAAATCGCACCTTTTGACAGATGGAGGATTCATAACCTACAATTTTCAGTTTCAATATCACAAATCTATCATTTTTGGGTCATTTTTAAGATTAACGTTTGACTGGCTTCCACCTTTCAGAGGCTCACAGGTCATTACTCCTGTGCTGCTTTGATTTTACTGTAAAACCTGCAACATGTAAGACTCACTGATGGAGAACAGCACCTGAAAATTGCAAACTTGAATTTTATCCATATAATAAGCAGAAGAAAACATTTTTTGGTTAAAAAGATAAATTTAGAACAACAAAGCGGTGGTGTTACTGTGCAGTGTGAATTAATGACAAAGCCCAACTCCTAAAAGTCCATTACCCGTTTTAATTCTGGCTAATTTATGTAACTTTTACTTCTTAAATTGACAATTAATTTTGAAGAACTTGTTTACTTTGCCAGAAAGTTTTTAATGACTGAGCCCGAGCTTCCATCATGTTTTTTTATCAAGTGTTTCTGCCTTTATCTTGGGTATCAAATGAGACTTTTGCACTACAATTAATTTGCAACTTGTTTTGAAGAACTGTGCAAAAATACTTGTGCATGATTTCAGATGCTATTATTTGAGCTTTTCTTCTTGTATGCAACACAGAAGGTTAATTTGTTTAAGGGCTGGGATTTCTCCAAAAACCAGAAAAGCACTTGGAGAGCACATTAGCCCTATCTCCAAATAGTAAAGAATCCTTTAAAAAATTCCTGGATCCGTCCCCATGTGCCCCCCACCACGGCATAGGCAGATTACTCCATCCCCGGTGGGGTGGAAACATGGTGAGGCAAAGCATTGGCTTCGCTATGGGTGCCAACAGATGCACCCATGGTCTCACCAGATGACTGGAAGTCATGGCAGAGGGTGAATATTCTTCTATTCCTCCCAGCATTGTGAGTATTCTCACTACAGTTTGCTGTCTTTCTCTCTGTTACGCTCCGACTCTCCCTGACCGGACGTGCGTCTTTCAAACTCTATAAACTCCAAAGCTTTGAACAGAAACACCAAACTGCTGCTGGGATTGAAGTTACTCATGTCTGCCATCTCCTGGTTTAAAGTGGTAACAGCGCAGACCTCTGCCATTAGTCCTATCTCCCAATAGTACAGAATCCTTTGAAAAACTCCTGGATCCAGACGGTGATCCGGATCATTCCCAAAATCTAATCAGTTCTTCCTTATGCCATTCCTGACATTTCCTGAAAATTCATCAAAATCCATCCACAACTGTTTGAGTTATGTTGCTAACAAACGAGCAAACAAAGGAACAAACCCACCTGATCACATAACCTCCTTGGTAGAGGAAACTAAAGCGACATACTGACAAGATAGAACAGGAGCACATACGTGTGTGAGGGGAAAAGATAACCTGGTTGGAGGTCATTTCACTGTGAAAGCCCATTGGGAATCGAAAGAAGCTACTCAGTACTGAGTACATTTTAAATGACTCACTTTTTACTTTTACTCGAGTATATTTATAGACCAGTACTTTTACTTCTACTCAAGTTAATTTAACCCAGAGTAACTGTACTTTTGCCTGAGTACAAAAGTCTGGTACTTTTTCGACCTCTGGTCACACCTAGGGTTCACCTTGCAAAGCAAACTAACTGGCCAGATCATTCATCAGGGGGATCCATCTATCAAAGCTCCAGAGCTTTAAAGAAAATTTATAAGACATACAACTTTTTACAATGACAGTAAAACACTCGTTCCTGGTTGAGGAATGAACTGACCAGTTGGCATCATTTAACCCTCTGAGCCCTCAGCTATTTTTTCAACCATTTTGTCTCTCCTGGACTGTTGTCTTAAAAAGCTCGTAAATCATCAACCCTGTGGTGTACAGTCACGCTCAAAACATCCTTTTCTTCAGGACAACCTGGGCTTTAAGAATATGTGTGCTGCTGCAATGTCATGTGAAGTTTGAAAAAGTTATGGCATCATAAAGACAAGAGAAAAACTAATCAGAAATTAAAACTCAAATATTTTTATGTGTTAAACAGTAACCAACTAGAAAAGCACTTGGAGAGTGCAGACCTCTGCTATTAGCCCTATCTCCCAGTAGTGCAGAATCCTTTAAAAAATTCCTGGATCCAGACAGGGATCTGGATCAATCCCAAAATCTAATCAGTTCTTCCTTATGCCATTTTTGACATGTCCTGAAAATTTTGTCAAAATCTGTCCATAACTTTTTGAGTTATGTTGCGAACAAACAAACAAACAAACAAACTAACAAACCTTACCGGTCACATAATCTCCTTGGCGGAGGTAATAATGACTTAGGGTTTTTCACACAAATTTCTTCTCCTATCTCTTTAGACCAAACAGTTAACAAAGAATCATTTTGTGACAAAAACTCTTCATAATATTTACATTTTCACCCCAAAAAGTCCTTGTGCTCCCTTTGGGAGTTTCATAAGATTGATCTCATAAATATGAGCCAAAAATCATTAACACATGATAAAATGAATATAATGTGATTAAAAAGCAAGAACTGCAAGGTATAAATTCATGTGTGTGAGATTAAAATCATCATGTAGAAATAAGGTAACTATAATGAGAGAGTCTGTTTTTTTCTCATAATGTAGAATTTTTCATCTCATAATTGTGATTAACAAACATAACTTGACTGCTGCTGTAGTTATTAAGTTTTTTTCTTATACTTATAGCAAGTCATGCTACTTTATTTATGACAATGTTCACTTACATTACTACCCCTGAATAATATGTCGTAACGCAATACGTTTTAATAAATTGCACGAAATGAAGTTACTCATGAAGTTACTCACTACTTGAGTAGTCTTTTAATAAGATACTTATTTACTCTTACTCAAGTACTTATTTTTATGAGTACTTTTACTTCTACCAGTGTTAATTTTGGCAGCTATTTTTAATATTAGTCTCAGTCTTAGTCTTTAGATGAAATGTCTTTTAGTTTAAGTCAGATTTTAGTCATTTCCATCCTTTTTAGTTTTAGTCTAGTTTAGTCCATATAAAGTCCTCACATTTTAGTCTTTACTTTTAGTTCAAGCATCTATTCTCCTGCCTAAATCTGGTACCAAGTCATGGAAGTGTGTTCTCTGCACTCTGCTAAACCTGGGGCCCCTGCTTTCTACAGCTGAGAGGCAGAAGAGCTATAGATGCATTGCATTTTGACAGATTTACCCACAGTGGAGAAATAACACGGATTCTGAATGTCTAATGCAATCAAGCCTATTGTTAAAGCACCTCTGGAAACTTTCTTAAGAAAAAAGTTTAGAAAAATCTTTGGAAGATATTTGTGAAAAAGGCCAACATCATCCTGTCTTATTCCAGCTTGACTGTCATATAAACATGAAAATCTGACAACTGCCACTTCCATGAATGACATATTCTGATCACATATTTGAACATGTTTATTTCAGGCTGAGGTAAAACTCACTAGATTTATTTGCGATTCCTTTGTAATGCCAGCCGCACAGATCTGTATTTGAGCTCTACTGTTATATTCACATTAATGCACGTTTTGCAACATGAAACGTGGTACAATCTCTCTCTGGGTTTTGAGCATCTATTGCTTTTGAAGTCTGTTTTTAAAGACAAAAGTAGAAGTCAGAATCTCAACGTTTAGATGACAAATATTTGACACTGGGCATAAATCACCCACAGAAAGCCTCTGCCATCCCGGGCTGCAGCCCCAAACCTAATCAGGAAGCAGACTATACACCAGGCTGGCAGTCTAATAATCATCTGAGCCTAATAAACACTGGAAACTTTTCACAAGCTGCCAATCCCTCACTCCTTTCACTGCATGCCAAGCACCTTTCAGTAGGTATCTACGCACACACCCAACCAACAGTTTTTTCAGGGGATCCCAAATGGCCCGGGTCATTAGCGTGCCTGGGGAGGATGATTTCATCCTCACAACCATTGTGTGGCTAAGAGAGGAGAGAGCTTTCCATATGTCTCTGCCCGGGCCAATCTCATCTCCCACTCTGAACAGCCTCTTCCTCTCTGTCTCCGGCCGGCTGCTCCAGTCGGGGGGTTTGAAGGATGAGATTGAAGAGCCTGAGCATTTCCATATAGTGAGAAAACCATCTGCTCATATCCCATTATTATCTGTCACAACAGTTATTTGACTGCTTTCGTCTGATTCACTCCCGGGGTCGTGGTGCATGTAATAAGAACAAGGCATCGCAGATTGGTTTTACATTGCAAATGCAATCATTTCTTTGAGGGAAAACATCTGTCCCCATGCCCCTTGCGCCCCTCCCTCCTCACACCCAAACCCCCCCATTCACATCCCTGTTCCCAGTGCCACACAGTCGATTTTACGCCGGCACAACGGCTTCACCTGAGCCTGAAAAAATCCTCTCTGTGACCTTCCTCCTCCTCTCAGTCCCATCTGTATCACACCAATTTCACACTACATACTAATGCTAATATAGTTTGATTCTGTGGGCTGCTCACACTGGAAAATTACCAAATGAGTTCGACTTTATAACGTCCACATGCAGGATAAAGGTGCTCCAGGTGGGAGTGTGGCACTGATGGACTCCACTGTAATCTAATACCAGTGCTGTAAAAGGCATGAGTATTTATGTCCACAGTGCACTAATTTGCATTTATATGCAATATGATGGAAGAAATGACATGAAGGTGCATGGAGGGTATTTGCATCAAAGTGTATTTTCACAATAGACTGAACCAGTTAATCATGGGAATGTATTTGTTTTAATTTTTAACCCTTAAATGGGCAGACATGGAACTATTTTTACTCTAACAACTAAATACTAATGTATCTGGATTATAAGAACAATGGGCCTCATTCACAAATCTTTTCCTTAAATTTGTGCTTTAAAGGGGACATATTTCACCTGTTTAAGAAAAGTTTATATTGGTCTCAGAGGTCCTCAAAACTTGCCTAGAAGGTTTGTTGTTAAAAAGAAAAAAAAAAAAATCCAGTATTGGATTTTTGCATGTCTAAAACCCCTCTGTTTCAGCCCTGCTCAGAACGAGCTGTTTCTGTGTCTGTGGCTTTAAATGTTAAAGCGATACTTCAACATTTTAGCAAATTCGTCCATTGCCATAATTCCTATAGTCTTAGTAATAGGTTCGTTACCTTCGATAAACACACAAAAAATATGCTTTATAGTATTATATTTCATCATTCCATGTCCAGTCTTTGGTCTCCATTTTCCACCTCCCTTTTTAACGTTTTTTTAAGTTGAGGTAACCCTACAATCATTATTGTTATTGTGGTTTATATCACCATCTCTAAGTGTTTCTCTCCAGCCTTTTCATATCGGGGATGCTTGTTTTCTGTGTTTCACATTTTTTAGTGTGAGGTTTTGCAAAAGATCCCCATTATTGTGTCTCCATTTATGTAAAAGTTTGACATAAAGTTTTAACAGAACTGTAATTTCCACTCTGTAGAATCCACTGTTCAGGCCTTGAGAGAAAAAACGGAACCTTTTACTGAGCTGTGTCTCTAAAGCCCCCCGCCCCCCCCACATTGGCGTTGGTGTTGGGTGATGCAGGCCTCATTGTCTCCTTTTGCAAATTCAGAAAAATAGCTAGGACCACACCTTTTATTCAGTGTGTATTTTTCCTAACCCTGAATATTATCCCGTCCACAACCTCAGTCTGGTTTCAGAGAATTGTGCAGCTTTGTCGTAAACTTCTCCTTCCTCTGTGCAGTGAATAAAACTCATCTGAGCCAGCCATACAATTGGACCTGAAAGATGATTTTTTCCTCAGTAGTTGGCTCTTGCAATGAAATTCTGAGAATCCACACAGTGGCATTGCCAAAGTGAGCTCTAATGTTGGGAGTCCTTTGAAAAACACCAACAGAGACAAATCGTGCATTTCCCGTGCTTGGATTGTTTTATTTCTTTTCAGCAATACTTTGTTGAAAATATTCTGTGAAGCACTAACATGACATTCTCAAGAACAAAGGTGGTTTTATCTTAAATTTTATCCTTCTGTAATGTTAAACAAATTTAAAGAATTTAAATTAAACAACTGACTGGTTAGTGGTGTAGTTAAATGCAAGGTGAGCAGGAGCAGTTAATCTAACGATGTGAATGGTCTTTACCGCCAGTAAGAAAGGACACCAAATATAATGACAGCCAAGGTCTTGAACATCATGTGATCTATCTGTTAGAAATAGCTTTAAAACCTCTGACTTTGAAATAAATAAACTTAGATTGTGACAGGGACCAGTTAGTTATTGCAAGTGATGTGATGAGGCTGGTTCGCTTGTAACTGCTAGAGTTGGAAAGCCCCCTTAAAGAAAGCCCCACGCCTCTTATAGAAGGCCTCACAGCTGACAATGCTTATCAGAGCAAAAAAAAACCTCAAGCCATGAGGTCAAAGGAACTGCCTGCAGAGCTCAGAGACAGGATTGTTGCTGATCTGGGGAAAGCTATGGAAAGATTCTGCAGCACTGAAGGTTCCCAAGAGCACAGTGGACTCCATGATTCCAAATGGAAAAGTCTGGCACATCCAGGACTCTTCAGGTCCTTCAGCCAAAGACAGGTGACCAAGAACCTGATGGTCATTCTGACTGAGCTCCAGAGATCCGGTCTGGAGATGGGACAATGTTCCAGAAGGACAACCATCACTGCAGCCTTCACTGCTCTGGGCTTATGGCAGAGCGGCTAGATTGAAACCTCCCCTCAATGCAAAATGCATGAAAGCCTGCTTGGATTTCACTTTGAGTATCCTGCAAACTCCAAGTGGACTTTATGTTTTGTCAGCTGTGAGGCCTTCTATAGAGAGGTGTGTGCCTTTCCAAATCAAGTCCAATTTATTACATTTGTCACAGGTGGACTCCAGTCACGAGAAATGGAGGATTCTGAGCTAAATGTCACGTGTTTTTGCAGAGGGAGGGTCTGAATACTTCTGTACATGTGATATTTCAGGGTTTTAATTTTTATTAAATTTGCAAAAATATCCATAATGAGGGTAATTTTTTTTTAACTGTAGTATCAGGGTGCACCTTAACAACACTGAAAAACTTGAAGGGGGTCTGAGTACTTATAAACAAGCTGCCCAAGGGCATCATGGGAAAACTCAGCCTGCATATCCCCTGATATAAAAACATTAGTAACAAGTTCAGGGTTCATTGTGTAGATGAATTTAGGAAGACTGGCTAACATTACATGAATTGTTCTTGTTCAGGAAAAAACATGTCTTGTGTTTAAAACAAATATATATTGACTTCAAAAATACATTTATGTATGTTAAGCTAAATCTTATTCTTTAATTGTTGATGTTTCTCAGATTTATGATTTTTTTTTTTAAGTAATTTTTTTTTTCTGCCTAGCAACAGCTAGGTTGGGGAACTCAAACTGTCTTCTTTAATTTAGACCTTTAAATTTGATCTCAAAACCGATATCAGGGGAGTTAAAGCAGTGGTTCTAACAAGGTTATAATAGTTTTGGATTTTTTATTAGTTTTTATTTTTATTTCATTTTTACTTTCTGTTTGATTTCAGTTTTGTTTTTATTAGTTTTGACTGCTGGTTTGTTAGTTTAGTTTAGTTTTTATTTTGCAAAAATAATCCTTTTAGTTTAGTTTTTATTAGTTTAAGTGTTAGTTTTAGTTTTTACAGATAGATGTTGAGGCTGAGTGAGTGTCATACATTTTTAAAAAAAATACTAAAACAGGCAACTCATCACCCATCATTTTATTTACTGTGATGATGTTTGAATACAACACCAGAGATAAAACTACCACTGTGTGACATCTTAACCAATCAGATCTGGCAATTTTACATTCCTCTGACTTGGGTATAGGTGCCAGTCAGTCTGGTTGTGTCAAAGACTAAAACTAAGGAAAGAACTAAAGCTTACTTTTGAATTATTTTCAGTTAACAAAAATGTTTTTAGAATTCCAGTTTTAGTTATTTAGTTAGTTTTAGTTAACCCTTTACCAACTGACCCAGCGTCGGCGGTGTGTTTTATACATCCAGAGTATTATTACCGTAACTCTGTCAAAGTTTATATAATCAGAAAAATTCCAATAGTGTTGGAAAGCTGAGAATTGTGGGCATGCACACACACATGGTTCATTACAGTACTCACAACCATATGACGTGGGCATTCATAGCAAAACACCAGAAGTATTACGAGACTGCTACACAGATTCTCAACACTAAAACTCCTCGGAAGTTTGCTCAATCTAAAAAATTCCAATGCTGACAGAGAGCTGAGAATCTGTGCTTTCCAGCAATATATGATGTGTGGTATATATATATATATTACGGTAATGTCAAACAGCACCACAAAAACAGCAGCTTTGGCAGAATACGAGTGAGAAAAGGAGAGCGAAGGAAGAGAGTAAAAGGAGAGAGAGTGGAGTTTTGTTTTCAAAAAATAGCGTTAGATAGTGGAATTTGTGTGTGTATGTCATGTGCAATAATAATATGTTACTTGAAAATGTTGAGAATGCATTTTTCCACCTTTATTTGCACTAATTTTCGTCTATGTATATGGTTATCTTTTACACTGTTTTGAGTCTTAGACTCAAAAAATGACTGGTGTTGTTCTAAACATGTATAGGTTCACATTTCAAATGTCAAATCAAACTTCATGAGCAATAACAAAATTTCTTCTCATAAAAGCCATGAAAAACAAAACGTTTTTGTGTTTTTCTTCTTTTAAACTGCTGACAATTCCATATAATGTGCAATAATCATTAACCAGATGTTGAAAAGTCAGGTTCAAGTACTCCTGGGAAAAGGGACCAAAGCTCTCAGACTTAGTGCATTTCCTGACTATTTTACAGCCATAATAACAAAACATGTCCAAATCGCCATTTTTAGACCCAGTACGTAAAGGGTCAACTTTAACAACCTTGGTTCCTAACCCTTTTTTCACATCAGTTTTGTTTTCATTGATATAATCCCAACATAAAAGGCCTAAATATACTTGTTCTTGTCAAAGAGTAAATTATCCATAATTATAGCAGTATATAAAGGCCACTGTAGAAAAAGCAGTAATAAAGAGGAGCTGTTTATTTTCATTAAAAAAAAGATTTTTAAACCAATTGTCCAATTATTTTTTATATCAAAAGTCATCATCGTACATGAACCAAAACTTAGAACTTTTAAGAGCATAAAGACGAATATCCAAACGTTGTTTTCAGGTTGGTTTCATGTAAATTTTTGAAATTATACTGTTTTAAATGTACATTTTCACAACTAAATTTTTTGACTTTCTTACGTCAAAATGTAAGACTTCTTCAATTTAGAAATTTTTATTTTTTCATAATTTACCACTTTCAAACTCTGAAATTTAAACTCTGAGTTGCTTTCTTGTAAATATATGACTTTATAATCTCAATCATTTCAATTTTTTGACTTTTTTGGTTTATGAATTAACAGGTTCTCAATTCTTTCTCATTATAGGTTGGACCTAAATATGCTGTTGTGTTCATATGTTTATGATAATGATTTTTAAACAAAACATATATATATAATTATGAAACCACCTAACATCTCATTTTGATAACATCGGCGCAGGCAGGGTCCCGCACCCCACCTGGGGGTGCCCAGACCCCAGGTTGTGAACCGCTGTTTTAGGGGTTTATATTCTCAGTGACATTTTTATCATGGAATGTCAAATGACAAAATGAATGAAAAAATTGAAACCAATTGTTTTCAAAGATTTTTAAATAGAGGGCCTCGGCGGTTCCTCACTATATTTAAAAATCCCAATTTTTCATTATAATTTCCCCAGCTTTGCTTTCCTTTTTCAGAGATAAAGACAAGAGAGACACTTAAAAATGAACACTTCTGTCTCAGTAGTATTGTGAGGTGATGCGTCATTTCTTTGTGCGCTGTAAAAAGCCTTTCTCTGCCTGTGAACAGGCTCGCTGCTACGATTAAAAAGAGTTAAGAGAAAGATAAAACCTGGAACACTCATTCTTCGCCCCTCTCTGTCTCTCTCTCACAAACTCCCAGTATAAGAGGCTGTGATGAAGGCAGCGGGCCTTCAAATGAATCAAAATGCCCTTTCCCTTGGCAGCTCCAAATCCTGCCTGGCCAAAACAAAGAGATCCATCACTGCTGCTGCAACAATTGGCTCTTTCTGCCCGATTACAGTTGGCCTAAAATGGCCCCTATCACCCAATCAAGCCCTGGGAAATGACACACCGCTCCTGACATGAGCATCCATCTACGCACAATAAATATTTAAGGGCTTCTGTGCAGTCATGACCATACATCAGGGACATATTTGTTTAGCGTGCATGTAAGTGGAAGGGGAAAAAAATCAGTTAATTCTCAACCTTATTATTCTTTTTTTTAAACTTTAATTACGCCATTTTATTAAATAGTTGTTCCACTTATGATTTACTTTTCATAAAATATTGAAACCTTCATAATGAGGCTTTAATTTAAGCTAAAAACCTGAGAAAAAATTGAATCAGCTTGGTATTCAGAGCCACTGCTGCAATATTGGCTTGACATCAGTGATGGAGGACTTTTTGAGCCTTTTGTTTTCACATGCATGAAGCCATCATCCCCCCACCCCCGGCCCAGAGCTCTGTCAGCCCTGTAAGCACAGAGTAAAAACATCTAATTAAGAGTTTTGGTGTGTGACACTGAGTGCGCTTTGTGGTATTTGTGGTTTGGTGTAAAAGGTAGGGAAAGAAATTAAGCATGAGCGGAGGAGATAAAGGGTTCAATGAGGTTTTTGGCTTGGGTTCAGAGCTTTTTATATCAACAACCACTGGCCAGATTGTGATTGAAGTTACCATAGCTCTTCATGGTTCCCTGTGGATGACTACTTTTGGTTTTAAAATGGGTTTCTTCTAGTTTTTAAGTCCAAAACACCAACAAACAGAATACCAAGACTGGCCAAAATCTACTATAGTAAGTACAGTTCAAACAGCAACCCCAAACAATGAAGAATGAATGCCTAAGAAAGTGCAGAAATCTGCAGTGTCTTAAGTTTCCACTAGACGCTGGCTTGAAAAGCCCAACAAACTCCATTAACACCCATATTATAAGACCTATTTGGAAAAAAAAAAAAAATACGATTATAGCCTCAACCGAACTCATAATTTAGTATAATGTATGTAAACAGTGCTTGAAAACCACAGAAAATGGGGATATTGATTTAAAGTGCAAGTTTTAGTCACATTGAACCCTTATACAGCACCAGAGATGCTTGTGAGATTGCTTAGTCCCAGCAAGAGCTTTGCTTTTGTGATGTGTGTATATTAAATGCATTAGACAAAGAAAACCCAAGTAAATACAGCATTTGTTTTTGAATTATTTAATTTTATAAAGGGAATCCAAACCTACCCGGCCATCTATGAAAAAGCATTGCCCCCTCTTGTTATATCAGGAATTAACTGAATAACCAGCTAAGTGTCATGAACCATGGACTTGAACACAGAATAAAGCAGGACCCAAATGCACGACTCAGGAGACAGGTAGACGTGAAGCAAAAATCAGAATCTTTAATACAGTCCGAGTCAAAAACTAGAGATCCAAAACTCACAGGCAAAGGTACAGGCAGGGATCAGGCAAGAGCAGAGACAGATAACTGGCTGCGTCGTTAACAATAAGGCAAGACGAGAACAAACTAAAGAGCCGGAACGTGAACTAAGGAGAACAACGGACTGACAAGGAGGTGAGTGTGCAGGTGAGTATTATACTATGACTAATCAGTGATGCAGGACAGGTGTGAGGAGCAGCATGCAGGACGGAGAGCAGCAGTGGGAGGAGACGAGGTGAGTGACACATGAGGGATTGGGAGTCAGTGAGGAAAGGCGGGGCAAGGTGAGCGGAGCGGAATCAATCTAAAACAGAAAAGGAAAATTAGAACATGCAAAACATAAAACAGACATGAATGTGCAAAAATAAAAGTGAACAAAAATAGACTTAACAGACAGGGATCGTGACACTAAGTTCAGTTTCACTAGCCACACACAGACTTGATCACTGCCAGACCTGCTGAATCTAGAAATCACTTAAAGAGAACCTCTATAGCGTTACAAAGCCATTTCTAAGGCTTTGGGATTCCAGTGAAACACGGCGAGAGCCATTTGCCACAAATGGAGAAAACTTGGAACAGTGATGAAACTTCCCAGGAGCAACAAAGTTACCCCAATAAGGCATGGACGACGCATCCAGGAGGTCACAAAAGAACCCAGAACAACACCTAAAGACCTGCAGGCCTCACTGGGCTCAGTTAAGGTCAGTGTTCATGATTCAACAGTGAGAAAGTGACTGGGCAAAAATGGCATATAGGCCTGTCTCATAATTGCCAAAAAACAACCTCAAGAATTTTGGGAAAATATTCTGTGGACTAATGAGACAAAAGCTGAACTTTTTGGGGGATGGTGCCCCGTTACATCTGGAGTGAATCTAACACAGCGTTTCATAAAAAGAACACTAAACCAACAGTCAGACATGGTGGTAGCAGTGTGATAGTCTGAGGCTGAGGATCTGGAAACTTGTCATAATTGGTGGAAGCATGAATTCTGCTGTCTACCAGAAAATCCTGAAGAAGAACTTTCGAATGCCAGCAGTTCATGACCTCAAGTTTAAGAGCACTTGGGCAGAGCAGCAGGAAAGTGACCTGAAACACACCAGCATGTCCACCTCTGAATGGCTTAAATGTACAAAATGAAGGATTTGGAGTGGTCAGAGTGTGGACTTAAATGATTGAGATGCTGTGGCATGACTTTAAACAGGCTGTTCATGCTCAAAAACCCTCCAGTGTGTGTGAACTTAAACAATTCTGTAAAGAATTCCTCCACAGCGATGGGAAAGACAGTGCCAGTTATCACAAATGTTTGCTTGCAGCTGAAGTTGCATCATTGCTTTTCATCTAATTCAGGTAATGTGCTACTTTAGGGTGATTCATTTACAAAGGAAAATTATAAGTCTACCCTAGTGCCTGGTTGCTCCAACATTACAGTATATATAAAAATGATACTAAGGAAACTGGGTTAAATTTAAAGAGCCCATAATGGGTAAATAAAGGTGTAGAAGGTAAAACTACACACTAAGCCAAGGCAAGACCAACCCTGCAATTGCAGTTGCAGCTGCCATTCTTTTCTCTATTTCTAGTTTGTATATGCAGACTTTAAAAGTGGACTGATAGCAGTGTTGAATGAACAGACTCTTCACCCCGCAGCCTTTGAAGAGGATCAGACAAAACCGTACAGCTGTTAACAGCCTGAGTTGTGCTTCACATCACAAGTAAACTGATCTTTTCAAAACCTTTGGAAGGATTCTCTGGGTAAAAAACAAGAGAGCAGCTTCCTGAGGCTTCCTCCAGGCCCTGGCCTCCCGAACACCCCCACCACCCATTCATTGAGCTTTTGTTCCCAGAATGCTCTGCTGTGCCCCCTCCCCGCTGATGGACACTGGCCTCCTCAGCCAGAACAACCCCACATCCCCGCTCTCTTCTCTCTCTCAGCAGGAGTAAATGTGCCAGCATATTAACTTGTACTGGGGGATCTTGATGGGAAATTTCTGTATGTGATGGAATAGCTTCATATCTTCGTGTCAGCCTGAGGGTTTTTTTTTCTTTTCTCTTCCAGTTGGCAGGATAAACAAAGAAGCTCAGGGTTAAGATGAGTTGAGACAGCAGATGAACAACTTCTGCAGGATTTATTTTACACTTTATTAATTGAACTTTAAGGATAAAAGAAACTGACGGTTAAATGAGATTATATAATGATTTTTAAAGACAATTAAAAACAATGCTACTTTATTTTTTACATGAGTCTGTAATGACTCATCTTAAGGGGTGAATTTGCTTTCAAATATATTTTCAGGGCTGTCAAACAACCAAATTCTTAATCAAAAATAATTACCAGATTCAACATTTAATTTTATTATAGTAACTGTTAGATTTTTTTTATTGAATGCACTGCTGTACATTGTGAACTATGCAGCAGAGTCATGACGTACGCAAAAAGCTACAAGAGGACGGTGAAATTACGGAGGAAGAGATTAGCGTGGATGCTGCTAAAGCATCAGGTTTATCAGAACTTGACGACATTTCTTCGTTAAAAGAAGAACAAAGAACAGCAGTGAGTTGTTTTCTTTTCAAAAATGACAAAAGTCGAGTACTGACATGTCTACCATTGCCATGGTTCGCATTATGCAGTTCTCTATGAAGTTTACCAGAGGTGGGAGTAAGTCACTCATGTGCAAGTCACAAGCAAGTCTCAACCTTCAAGTCAAGCAAGTCATGTCGAGTCCCTGCAGTAAGTCAAGCTAGTCACAAGTCGAGTCATACAAAAATCGGATGATCTACCCCAGTTTCCACATTTAAACCAGTAAAGACAGTGGTGCTTACAAACTCACAATGAATTTGATCATCAGAAAATAACGTAACATGTAATTATGAATGAAGCAACGTCTGCCATGTTAAAATCAACACCTGGGATGTAATCCCCTGCTGTCCGCCTGGTCATCCTATCAGAAAATGAATATTACTTCATATAACGTCACGTTAATCTTATGCATATCTTAAACTTAACGTTAGTTTAATAAGCTACGTTAGCATTCATGTTAGCAAACGTTACCACCAGACAGTGTATATACACTGCTGCCTCAATGTTAAAAAAAACAAAACAGAAAGGCGCCAGTCAATCTGTCCACATTGGACAACAAATATGAATGAAATATGAATCAAACTGCTTACGAAAAGCTAATTCACACAAACTTTATATCACACACACACACACGCAAACACACACCTACATGCAAACACATCCTTTCTAGTTAATGTTTGACCCATTTGACAGGCCAATAAGTTAGCTAAAGATACTTTTACTGCACATTTTATTGAGAAGACATGTACATTACGTAGCTTGTTTAAGCTATGTTAGTGTTAGCAAACGTTAGTTTTCTAACAGCCGTAACAGCTAGCTAAAAGACACATTTATGTAGCTTACCTTTCTTAGGTTTTGTAGTGACAGATGAAGTTGGTCGTTGTGGTGGTCGTGTCACTGATTTCTGAGCTGCAGACCTTGCATACCGCTGTTCTCTCCTTCATACCATCATCGACAACATAATCCTTGAACCCAAATTGAATTATTGGTTGCTGGTTGCCTCCATGACTGCTGCTCCTGTGTTGACCGCTGTTAGCCCGTGCTACGTGCTACGTGCTGCGTACATTGCACGGTCAAATCACCCAATCCTGTTTCAAAATAAAACACAATTTCTAACGTAATCTAATTTAAAAATTGCAAATATTTAAATTAAAAAAGGCAAATCCTTTCAAGTCATCTGTCTCAAGTCTAAGTCAAGTCTCAATTCATGAAGACCAAGTCACAAGCAAGTCGAGTCGTTTATCAGTGCTCGTCAAGCAAGTCTCAAGTCCTCAAATTTGCGGCTCGAGTCTGACTCGAGTCAAGTCACATGACTCGAGTCCCCCACCTCTGGCGTTTACTCCTCGGTAGTGGCTACAATGTCATGTGTTTTGTTGCTCTGATTGGCCTGTGAAGATGTGAAAGACAGAGTGTTCATCCAATCACCCTCCAAGTTTTTTTTTCAAAGGTTCTGCCCTTTTCCAAACACTGTCTATTTGAGGTTTTCTAGATGGATGTGTGAAACAAATCCATCTGGCATGTCAGGTTACCTGGATAGCCATGTTACAGTAGCTTGTACCAGAGTTTAAAGCTCATGAATTACGCCCTAACTCACATCACAATTAAAGCATGACTGCCGGCAGCCTTAGATTTTTTACTTTGTAGAGGTAAAAGCCCATGGAGGTACAGATGATAAAAGTTTAACATTTCTTAATCTAAAATGGAATTAAATTAAAACTTAGATAATGTTTTTTGATCTCAGTCTAGTTTTAAAGCCTCTGAGTTGCTCGTGTCTCTGCCTTGTTCTTCCTTAAATAGGTCTGATGTTTCGCTCACTGACAGCTCATTTTCCCAATTAGAGACACAATCATCTAATCATAGCTTTGTAGATGAGGTCACGTCCTCCCAAATAGGAAAAATATGGAAATAATTGTAACTGACCAGGCACATCATTAAATCCATCCAAAAATTAAGCAAATGCAAATCCATTCCATTTCATATTCAATGCTTTATTGAGTGCAAACACTCAGAATTCATGACAACTGATGAAGCAGACAAATGAATGCCATTTGGCTGATTCTGGTTTTAATATGAAGTCACCTTTACACCATCTGTCAGGAGGGAATGCTGTGCCCTTATTCTGCCAAGCTATCCCACATTAAAAATTGTGAGGATGATGATGTTACAGTGGGCCAGCTACAAATGTGGCGATGGAGTCGAGCAAAGCTGGAGATAAGTCTCAGAGCCCTATCATGGTGATTTTATCTTTTCAGCTCCGTCTGCTTTGAGGTTGTCAAAAATACAACTGCATAAGTCATAATATAGCACTGGAAAGTTTACACAAAGGTCTTTTGGTAAAAACAAGTGCATGAATCTATTTTGTCAATGAAACGTTTAAAGTTGTTTCACTTTACACTTAATTTTAGACTGCAATGCATTTCTTAACTTGTTTGCCTGTTTTTCTTGGGTTCTGAGGGTGGTGGGGCAGTGGGTCCATCATTCCTGAAAATACGGCACAACTCATGAACTTGAAGCTTACTAAAAATGTTCAACAAAAATGTACTGAATGCCATAAGAGGGGGCATTCATATCATCTCTTCTCATGAGCATTGTGAGCATGACCTCATTTCAAGGCACCGGTATCGCTGGCTTTCTCCAAGCATAGGACCAGAGTCTGTATTGTGTTTGAACCTCATCCTGCTTCCACTCCGTGTCTGCAGGAATCTTTAAGGCTCTTCACTTTCACACAAAATACAGCCCAACAGAAAACACAATAAGGATGTGAACCATTCTCATCTGTTGAGAACACAGCATCAGTGTTAATTTTATCAACTAAAACTATTCGTCGGCAGCCTTTTTTCCATGACCAAAAAAACAATGCAGTTGTATCTATTCTGCCTCTCAGCTGTAGAAAGCAGGGACCCCAGGTTTAAAGGCAAAATAAAAAACAAATTTGAATTTGAAACTTAAAGGTTTTCGTTGATAATGCACAGTAAACAATAGTGACAAAGCATTTTCTTTGTATAGACTTGCTCTCCCATCTCTTGGGGACAAAACTGTGAAAAAAATAAACATTCTGTGACTAACGGTTTTCAAGATATCTATTTAATATACAAAAAAATCCATGCACCTTTTTGCAGTTAGATTCATTTGTGCTGTTCCTTTAAGCAGTAGAGAAGCAACTGGTCAACTACAACTCCCACAATTCTTTGCATCTAAACATTGCCCTCAACAAATATGACGCTTCCCACTGAAGAAAGCCAAAGTAAATGATTGAGTATGGATTATAAATGGACAAAAAGACGCTTATTATCAGATCTAACGCCGTGGATTTAATATTTAAAGACCCCGAAAACTCACCGAAGTTCCGGGCTCGCTAGAACGGCGTCCTTAAGGGCTACAGAGACATCAAGGGTAGCAAACGACCAGCAAATGGTCACCTTTCAGAGGAAAAAAGAGTAAGAGTTAGTCTACGACGTATGGTTCAAAAGTTGTTAACGTTTTTTTCTAAACTGTGTCGCTTCTTGTTGTATACGACAATCCTGTCTTCAGAGATCCCTGGAAGTCAGCCAGGTTCTGGGCTCACTAGAAAATGTTCTGTAAGAGCTATGAATGCATCAAGAACATATTTAGAAAGGCACAACACAGAGCTTTCACGGGAAAAAACAAGTTAGTGCCTGTGACTTATGGTTCAAAAGTTACTAAGCAATTTACAAAGGGGTGTGTGCAGCACGGATTCGTGCTGCTGGAGCTCTAAGGGTTAATAATGGCTGACAGGGGGGTTCTGTAAAAACTGGTCAAATCGAATTTATTCTGCACAAAACTGTTGAAAAATTGATCATTTTGGGGGTTTATTTAATAGCTACAGGGACATGAAGACAAAAATACCTTATAAACAGAGGTTTTCTGAATTTAACAGTCGTTTGGGGGCCCAGAAAGATTTGGGGAGCCTGATATGGTCCCACACGCCGCCAGTCGATGATCAAAGCTTTAAGATCAGCAATTGTGTACAGAGAAAGACTTTTTCAGTCTAGTTTTATTAGGTTTCTGTTTGTGAGCACCCTGAATCACTTCATTCATCACTGACATTTTGTTAAATCAGGCCAATTCTATTTTGTCACTTCCTCTTACTTTAATTGCTAAAAATGCCAACATTACTATTGACCAAAAGAAGTCCTAGCCTAATGTAAACACTGGAGTAACATCGCCACTTCTGCCATCCACCATAGAGACTGACGTATGTGTGCCATGACACTCAAGTAAATCAGATTCTGAATCTCAGTAAGGCTGGACTAGTTTCATAATTTAGGATAAATTTGCATAAACTTAATTCCTGTTACAACGACATGAACATCGTGAACCTCACCCATAGTACAAGTGTGAGCATTCTTAACTTTATAATCTCAACATTCTGAGTGAGTTGTACCAGAGTCACTCACAGAAAAGCAAAAACTTGCTGAAAAACTTCTTTCCAGGTTGTTTTGTTTTTCCCTCCTGCCATCTGCCTAACCACGCGTTAAATGTGAGCCTTATTCTTCCTGGCTGCCGCATGCAGATTTATTCAAAATCGCCAGATAAAAGAAGACGGTCCCCTGCAAAGCGTGGACTAATGTTCTAATGTCAAAATCAGCATGGGATGCATGAAGCAGAGGCAGTTAAGTGAAGAGTAAGGTGTGCCGCCTGCCAGTAAGAAAAAGTTCAGCTTGGGAAAACTCAGCTAGCAGCCACAAGTCATCGCTGACAGGCGGCACAGAGAGAATGGGAGAAGAATAAGTGCTCCCCATCATGTTCCTTTCAGGAGAACAAAGCCACGCGCTCATCGGGAGTCTTCCTCATGCTCAAGAAACGTCTACTCACTTGAACACTCTCAGCCTAAAACATACATCATTCCTGGCATCACAAAAACAACAGGGGTGGGAAAGGAGTGAGGAGGAAGAAAACGGAATGTGAATTTTATTTCAATACGCTCTATTGAGATTTGACAGGCATTGTGTGGATGTGCAGGACTTCTTTTCTAAATCACAGTCTCATTGTCTGTGAAGATACGAATTCTCTGCCTGTGGTTGAATGGTTTTCAGGACTGATTGGCAGTGATTAGCCAAAAAACTCTCAAACCAAGATATGATAAAATGAAGAGCATGACAGCTGTGAGAACTTCTATTGACGAGACATGACACCTTTATTTTAGAAGCTTTAACTTCAGAGCATTTCTCCTCCACAATCAGAGCGGATGACTCCCCCCAGCACCTGGCAGCATTTCTCACATCAGGAGACAAAATGAATCTTCAAATCAAATTGCATCTATACGATCAATCAGGCTAAAGTGACACCTCTCCACCTACAATATGGCCTGCGGAAGGAGGCAAAGCCGTTTAGCTCCCGAGCGCCTACGGCCATATATGTGATCTATGATAGAAGGAGAACCTTTACCAAACACAAGGGCAAGCAAGCGTGGTGTTATGTGTCCCCATTATAAATACGCAGCCCCTCTGTTGGAGGGCGTATTATTCAGGGGGCTCTGCTGTGTTCATGATTTATGATTGAAATATCTCCCTGCCTGAAATGCAGACAAAAGCGGGGGATAAATAATCACATTAGGGGGAGACGCAGAGCTTGAAATTATGCACACACTACTCCATATTCGCCCCATAAAACAGACATGAAGACCTGTAATTTTTGATGAATACACAGAGAGTGGAATAGTAAAGTCAGAGCAGAGCACAGGTCTGGGAGCAGTGATAGCAGCTGCTAGATTGAGGTGTGGTGATCTGCATTTAAATGAGTAAAGTTACACTTAAATATCATGCTGGAAATCTTTTTAAATCTGTTTAAATCCAACAGAATGCACTGATCTGATATAAAGTCTTTTATATCTTTATTCTGACACATTTAAAACCTGAAGCATTTAATCGCTCTTTTCAAGACAGTAATTCTGAACCATTTCACATGGTAAATGCAGTCACCTGTAGAACTATCATTCAGTCATCATTCACTATCATATCATTTACTACATCCTGCACATGTTTTTTATGCAGTCAGGTGATTAGGCACACATGCCTAATGGACGTCAGGAAGAGGGTCGCCAAGGGTTCTCAACCTTTTCAGCCCGCAAGCCCCAAAATAAAGGTGCCTGAGGCCCATGGAGGGTTAGCAAAATGATGGTCCATTGTACAGTTAAGCTGTGATAAATATATTTTATATTTAAGCTGAATAATAGCCACTCTTATCAAAGCAGCAAATGCCCTTTTATTAACTTGTGCCATAGTCTTAAAATTGTAAATCCCTTTTCTTGTATAAAGTGGGTAAAGAATTTCTAAAATAGGTTAAAAATGTCAAAAAACAGGTGGAAAAGGTATTAAAATGTGATTTTAAAAGTGGCAGAAATGAGCTAGATATGGCCAAAAATTAGGTAAAAGTGGCCAAATAATGACAAATAATTGGCAAAAATGGGTTAAAGTGGCAAAAATGGACATAAATAGTGAAATGTGGTTAAATGGGCAAAATTGGTAAAAAAGGGAAAAAAAAGGATTTATAGTGGCAATTGTGGGTCGGCAAAGGCAACAATAGGCAGAAAGTGGTGAGAATTAGTTTAGAAGTGGCAAAAACAGGTAGAAAAAGTGGTTGGAAGTGTTGCAAATGGACAAAAATCAATTGTAAGTGGCAAAAGATGTGTTTAAATTGGTAAAAGTCGGTGGGAAAAAGTGATCAAAACAGGATTAAATTTGGCAAGATTTGTGTAAAGTGGCAAAAGTGAGTAAAATGAGGCACAAAATGGGCCCACATTGTGCAAAAATGAATGAAAAGTGGCAAGTAATTGGGGCGAAATTGGGTTGCAAAAGTGGTTACAAAATAGCAAAAATACATGCTTTCAACATTAGAACCCAATAGATGCTTTCAACATTAGAACCCAATAGATGCTTTCAACATTAGAACCCAATACATGCTTTCAACATTAGAACCCAATACATGCTTTCAACATTAGAACCCAATACATGCTTTCAACATTAGAACCCAATAGATGCTTTCAACATTAGAACCCAATAAATGCTTTCAACATTAGAACCCAATAGATGCTTTCAACATTAGAACCCAATACATGCTTTCAACATTAGAACCCAATACATGCTTTCAACATTAGAACCCAATAATAGTTTGACACATTTTTCAGCTCCAGAACTGTTAGCCAGGATGCTAGCACCAATGCTACCAATTTGACACACAAAGATTATTACTCTGAATGGCATCCAAAATTAACTCTCTAGATGAAGACTGACTAAAGGAAAACTGTATGGACTGTACGTATAAGTGTGTTCCACACACACACATCAGATAGAGAGTAAAAGAGAGAATTAGGCACGTACTGCACTAAAACAGATGCAAACTACAGAGCTGGACAACTGACCCTTAAAACAGCAGACATATTGAAAACACTGGTACGACACTGTGACTACATTTCTTCCTAAAAGAGGTGAATTCCTCATTTTCCCAGTGTGTCAAACACTTGTAGAACAGCATCTATCTGTTTAAATGTCCTTTGACTGTAATCAGTACCTGTCCAGTCAGACATTTGTCTGTCATCATACTCCTTGGGTGTTTTTAACCATTAATCAGCCAGAAGAGTCAGTACTGTTACGGGCATCATCAAAAGAACCTTTAGGACTGGGTTTCTGAAGAAAATCTCAAAACCTGGCAGATGTCACTCTTGGTAGCTGTACAAAAATTTACAGCATGCAGTTTGTAACAAAGAGCCATTCCTACTGTAAAAAAGACTCGTAACTAGTTTATGTCAGGGTTGGAAAGTAACTAATTACATTTACTTGAATTACAGTAATTGAGTAACTTTAGTGTGTGCGTGTACTTTTTTAGTAGTTTTTAAAATCACTACTTTTACTTTTGCTTAAGTATATTTTGAGTGAAGTATTATACTTATTAACATTTTAAAAAGCTTCAAGTACTGAGTAAACAATAAACACTAAAAGCCACAACAGGGAGGTTTATGCTTTCTGCCAACAACATGACAACCACCAGTCATTCACAACACATGACGGTCAGTACATGCACATAGCGAGAGAATGATTCCATATTTCCTCCCAAACAGCTGTTGCAATGTTTTTTTTTTAGGTTAGGTTCAACCAGGTTATAATAAATAACCTGGTTGGAGGTCCATATTTAGAACCCAAGCACAGACCTCAGAACAAGGACCCTATTGTATCTGTGGGCCTTCTTAGATATTACTTATCCAACCCTTTGTGGCTTGTTTTGGGACCTTGACATACCTAAAAATTCCAGAGAAATGTTCCCAAGGGGAAATGTTTGTGTTTAGGTGGAAATGTGCAAGTCCATTGCATATGGGCCCTACAGTGGCCAGCACATGTATGTATCAGATCTAGACAAAATAAAAAGTCACCTGGGACCATCCTCTAATATGTACAGGAAATGCACTACAAACAGGGTTAAAGGTCATGTTTTGGCCTTTATTGGCTGTTTTGGGCAGCATCACTGTTGTCACATCTGAAGGACCTGCACCTACAGTTTCAATCAGATTGCCCCAAAATTTATATGTTCATTGTAGACAAGATGGAGATCTTAAGTTGTGCAAACTATGCATTTTCACCACAGGGCGGGGCTGTGAAAGGAGCCCAAAGCTGGAAAACCTTATTTCCATATTGTCCCAACTGTGTGCCAACTATTGTGATCCTATATAACTCTGTAGTGTTTATGTCAGTCACCACCAAATTTAACAGGGATGATCACACTTTGACACTTTGACTTTGACATTTATGCATCAATTTCATCACTATGTCACAGCACCCCCTTCTGCTGATTGATAATTTCCTCTTCTGAATTTTGATTTTTGTCCTTTATAATGCCTTTAAACATTCTGCCTCATTCACCTTTTACCTAGGTTTATGATTTTTGATCTGCATATGGATCATCATCAGACCTACATAAAACCCTCTTGACATGTGCTGGGGTGCGAGGGCCCTTCAGTGCTCTTTGCAGCCCTAGTTTCTTCTTGTAATAGCAAATAACAGATCATATTTCACTGTGAAGGCCCCTTGGGTATCAAAATTGGCTACTCAGTACTCAGGACATTTTAAATGACTTACTTTTTACTTGAGTAGATTTATAGACCAAAATTTTTACTTCTACTCAAGTAAGTTTAACCAGAAAAACTGTATTTTAATTTGCGTACAATAGTCTGGCACTTTTTCCACCTCTGGCTTATGTAAGAGAAGTCACTTTACATCGGTGAAATCATTTTCAAATTATACATTTTTGCTTTCAATAGTTGTGGAATAAGCTGAAAAAAATTCTATTAGGTTGTTATATTACCTCCGTATAACCACATCCATATCCATTTTAAAGATTGTAGTTGCTCAGAAAACTGACGCAGTATGAAGCATGGATATCTTAAGATTTTTTTCCTGTACTGCACATGGTAGAACTATCTACCTCATGGTTGACATGACAATATCCAATCCACTACAAATGGTCAGACTTTACACCGGCTGAGTTGGGCTAAGCCTGAAGTGTCCCGTTTCTCACGCTGCCAAAGCTCGCTCACACTGTTAAAAATAGAATTCCCCCATCTCCTGTCAATAGCGAGCACAGCTCTCATTCAATACCCAGTGTCTTGGGCAAAGCCTGCCTCCACAATAATTACTTAACTGTCAGCCAGGATTAGACAGTCTTAAGCCACCCTGAGCCAATCCACAACCCAAAGAAAAAACACCAGAGAGATACACTGACATCTCAGCAGCGAGGATGGAGTGAGCAGAGAATGGAAGACAAAACCTGCGAGGAATCATCTGGGATAACAAATACAACTCCCCTCTCCAAATCCCCATCTCAACAAGATCACACTAGGGCTTTGTGAAAACCAAAGATGGGTGTAAGGGCTTTAATAATGCACTTCTCCATAGAAAGAAGATTAACATAAGACCACATAAACTCTACTATAACTGAGTTTTTTTATCGCTCCAAACCAGTGCCAAAAAAGAACCTTGAATTGTGTTTCTTCCTCATATACCAACAGAGAGCTACAGTAAAGGTGAAAATGAAAATACTTGAGCTTGGATAGGGCTTCTATAGTTGTCTGACTACTCAAACAACTTTTACCCTGAAGGTCACGCTTACCTAGCTTGACACGCTATAGACTTTTACATGTATTCATGCATGGGATATGGGATCATGATTTTTCTCCGACTTTGTGATTTTGTCTCTGACTTTGAAATCGCTTAAAACGTTGTTAGGTGTACTATTAGGTGTCACTATTGTTTTGACTCCTAATACCCCCACCACATCCCCTCCTTGCAGATTACTCCCACCCCGGCCATGATGAGGCAAAACATCGGCTTCGGTACGTGCTGCTTGTGGACTGTCATGGCGCACGGGACTCCCACCGTCAGTCTCACCCATGGTTTCACCGAATGACTGAACGTCATGTCAGAGGGTGAATATTCCTCTATTCCTCCCGGCATTGTGAGTATTCTCGCTACAGTTTGCTCTCTTTTCTCTCTGTTATACTCCGACTACAACCACTTCTGCGTCCTCGTCTCCTCCGGGAGGAGGGGGTGCATCTTTCAAACTCTCTGTCTCCAAAACTTTGAAAAGAAACACCCCCACAAATGCTGCTGGGATTTAAGTTACTCATGTCCATCATCTCCTGGTGTAAAGTAGTAACAACATTAGGCACCATATTTGCAGCTAGAGCCTGTTTAATGCAGCAATGTTACTTGTTGCAATTTTGCAACTTTGGCACTTAAAGAGTTAAGTGTCCCTGAAGATGTGAAAATGACCTCCGCAAAGTATCTAGAGTTTCTGACTGACCGCTTTCTTCCATGGTACAAAAAGAGGAACTGTGCCATCTGTAGCACAGTTATCTTCATGCATGACAATGCACCATCTCATGCTGCAAAGAATCCCTCTGTGTCATTGGCTGCTATGGGCATAAAAGGAGAGAAACCCATGGTGTGGCCCCCATCCTCCCCTAACATCAACCCTATTGAGAACCTTTGGTGCATCTTCAAGCTACAGATCTATGAGGGTGGGAGGCAGTTCACATCAGACCAGCAGCTCTGGGAGGCTGTTCTGACATCTTGCAAAGAAATTCAAGCAGAAACTCTCCAAAAACTCCCAAGTTCAATGGATGCAAGAATTGTGAAGGTGATATCAAAGAAGGGCTCCTATGTTAACACGTAACTTGGCCTGTTAAGATGTTTTTGATTGAAATAGCTTTTGATTTCAGTAAATATGACCTCCTAATGCTGTAAATTCAACAAATGACCATTTTCAGCTCTTTGCAACCAGTAAAATGTTTCGAAACTCTGTTGTACAAAATAATGTGGATTTTTTTTTAAGTTATGATTTGAAAGTTTGTTTCAAGAAATCTGAATGGTTGATGACTTGAAAATCATCCTGTCTGTCATCTGCATCGAATACTAGAAAAAAATCAGAGAAAAATTTAATTTGCATAATAATTTGGAATGCGGTGTACAAACTCTATTGTTCACAGCCCCTGCCTGTCGAGCTCAGGTTACTTCCAGATGCCTGATATTGCCTTCTGTTTTGTCTCTGATTGGCCTGTAATGAATGTGACAAACAGAACATTTGTCTAATCACTTACTGAGAATTTTTAATTTTTTTTTTTCCTGCCCTTGCCATTCACTTTGTATGGGAGGTTTCACAGATGAGTGTTAAATATATCCAGTGCAACAGTGACATGAAACAGTCTATCTGATGTGTCAGGTTAATCAATCTAATATGTAAAGAATTCACTGTTAATCATTTATAACACGGAAGTCCATTGGCTTTACCATTTCTAAAATCATCACACCCATCATCTTTAAGCTTTCATGAAAGTTTGACTTACTAGGCCATGCATTTTATAAGAGTAAAGTGATCACATGGTCTCTGAACACAGTAAACACAGCCCCATTTGAATGCACCACAGTAAAATAAATAATGTCCAGGAAAACCATTTACCAGGGATGGAGTTATTCACCGTAGGGTAAAAAACAAATGGCCCTTTAAAGAGACAGATTTATAAATTGCTTTTTCATGGCAAACAGCCAGGCTTTGTAAAAATCAAAGAAATAAACCCAATAATGAAGGGTCATTTTTAAGTAGTCAGTCACTTTGAACCGACTACCATCTCAAGTCAGAGCTAATCAAAGCATTTTCCATTTTCCTCTCAGATTCGTCCTCAAATGTACATCGATTCTGTCAGATCAATTTAAACTCAAGGACCCTAACATACCAGAATCGCATTTAAAAAAGAAAATGCCTCAGATAGAAATTGGCAGCTTTGTCTCAGGCAATCAATTCTATCAATGTTGAACAGGCCTCTGAATCTGATATGATTAAACAAAAGAGTCAAGCATGGGGAAGGGAAGAGGAAAAGGGGAAAAATCAATATGTGTGGTAAACGCTTCCAAGAAGGATGCTGAGCTTTTAGATAAGGACATCACACCACTCGACTCCCACCTCTTTTGTCTCTCTCTCTCTCTCTCTCTCTCTCTCTGTGAGATGTTCAGGGACTGTCAGCCAGAGGAACAGCTGCTTTTCCGGATCACAGGGTTAAAGCAGTCAGAAAGCCCTGGACCTCAGAGACACAGGCTTGTCAAAGCAATAAGCCTTGTCAGGAAACAGCAAAGCCCCACAATGCTCCTGTATCTTTGCTACAAGCTCCAGCCTCAGTGACCATCAAAGAGCGAGGAGCTTTCCACCCGACGATGAAGAGATGCTGCACAGCAGCACTAGCAGCTACAGATGGGAGACAGAAACACAGGATTTTCAGCACCTGTACCTTTAATCTGAGAAATATTGACAGCAGAGATAAAGACATCTACTTCTTAGCGGGAAGAAAAACTGAGATTTTAACTGCTCTGCACAAACAGACAAAGCTGTCAAACAAGCCCAGGAGAAAAGTAAATAATAAATACCATCATTCAAGCATTTTTTTTCAAGCACTATTTTATTTTTACTTTTCGAACAGGTTGAGAAATGTACAATAGTGCATGAATATTGAATATGGTATTAAATACTGTATTAAAGGCATCATATCATTAAAGCAACATAAAATAATGTCCATCCTATTTCCACAGACAGACCCTGGCTACCTGCTTTCAGCACTGTATAACTTTGGCTGCAGTTTTCGTCTATGAGCACCTTACAGCTTTTAGACACTAGTTCACACATTGGCCTTCAGCTAAAAAGTGTTGATGACCCTTGATAACAGGAAATAGAATTAAAGGTAGATTAGTTCAGTGGATGATAGTATGGCATTATACTTTTATAATAAGGGAGGTTAAATCAGCTGTGAGATTAACCCTGGCACACACTTGTCTGTGCATTTAGCAGACTCTCGTTTATGCACGGAGCATGTAAGGTGTGTGTTATCCTGTGAGCTGTTGTTTGTGACTCAATCAAGACAAGAAGCTTTATTTCACAAACCAAAAAAACCTCTCACAGTTGTCAAAGCCTGACTTTGCAAGAAACTGGTCAGAAATATGGACAGGACTGGGATTCATTGGAACAAGGTCGTATGGAGCTGTGCGGGGTTAAATTCTTCAGCTCTTATAAAAACTTTGTAACTTGTTGAAATACAATAAGACAAAATATATACGTCTCTCTATGTTTCTAGAAAAAAAAATCCTGCTGTGTCTAGCATGCAGCTGCTGCCTGGTGTGCTCGCTGCGCTCCGAAGAAGGTCCTCTTGTTCACTGTAAATTCTAACAAGTAAAGTTTACTTAAAAGAATTTAGGAAACCGATTACCTTTGGAAAAGTAAGTAAAAGAACTTAATTGTGTCAAGTAGAGTGAAATTATTATATCTGAGTAAACTGTACTTCTTTTAAAGTTGTGAGCACTGAAAGTATCTCAGTGTAGTTAACTTCAAATCAAGCTATTACAACTAATATTCCTTTGTGTAGAGTCTATTAGTTGATGTTTTTAGTGAGAAATGTTTTTGAAGTGTGACACCATGAGTGAGGGGGTCAATGTTGCAGACCACTCTATCTGTATGTGACTGTATCTGTGATTCTGAATAGATAAGAACTGCTCACACCTCCTGTGCAAGAGCTTGTCAAACTCATTCAACTTGTCTGGGAGCCATTCCTCATGACTGCTTGCCACAACCAGAAAAGCACTCAGAAATTGCAGACTTCCACCATTAGCCCACTCCCAATAATGAGTAGTCCTTTATAAACATTACTGGATCCAGACCAGCTGATTACTCCCTCTCAGGTGGAGTGTAGACAGGGTGAGGTAAAGCATTGGCTTCACCATGTTTCGTTAACATGATGGAAGCATTGCCTGCTGGTGTCAACAGATGCACTGACAGTCTCACCCATGGTTTCTTGAAAATTCTGAAATAGCCCCTCCCCTTAAAAAACTAAACATACTAAGTTATCTCAGCTTAACATGATCATTGCATTGCATCTTTCAGCTGAATAGAACAAACAACTAATTTGATTTAGTAATGTCAAAGTTTTTTGACAAAACATAAAAGAATAAGTAATGATTGCAAAATCCGGGTTTACAGTGTAGTCTGTACTAAACCTTGAGCACTAATAACTTCCTTACCCAAGTACTCTAAACAAAAGAATTTTACTTATTTGACCTGAAGTGCAATTGTTCTTTACTTAAAACGCTGTGTTAAAAGCTCACTACTCTCAGTTGAAACAATTAATAAAGAAATACTTGTTACCTGCTAAACAACTTACATTGTGGTCTGTCGTCAAAAAAAAAAGCTTCCTCTGAGGTAAAAATACAAGCTGCTTGTGTTGCCAAAGCGTGGGCAAACTTCACGTTGGCTTCTTCACAAGCTCAAACACACGTATCTTCTTCTCTCCAGTTTTCAAACAAATGCAGTTCTTCTTCTTTATCCCCCAGTCCTAACTCGATGTAGTTACTGCCACCTACTGGCCTGTGGGTGTTAAGCAGCAGGTTTGAAACCCATCTTTGGCTTTACTTGATTCTTTTTAGTTGGCATCACTCAAAACAGGAGTATGGATGATTTTTCTACCCTGTAATTTAGTGGTACTCAGTATAACTTAGTAAGAAGTACACTTTTTTGAAAATTAGTTACTTCAACTTATTTTTCTGAGTTGGGACTGCTATTGGATTTTACAGTGTTGTTAGTTTATGTTATGTCATATTCCCTTGTTGCCGCTTGTGCTCCTTCATTTGCATCAGTGCCGTGCCTAGGCCTACCTCGTCCTTCTGTGCCAAGGCTGTGAAGCATGTCGCACCGAAGCACAGAATGAATGCACTCACACTGGCCAAACGTACCTGACTCTAGGCTGAAATGGGCCCAGGCCCAGTACGGATAGCCTGGTGTGAGTGCGCCCTAAAAAACCTCAGAAAGCAACACATCATGGCGCCATCTAGAAATTCAAGAACAGATGAGAAAGAAAGTCATTGACATATACCAGTATGGGAAGGGTTACAATGCCATTTTAAGGCTTTGACACTCCAGCAAACCACAATGAGAGCTGTTATCCACAAATGGAGAAAACTTGAAACAATGGTGAAACTTCCTAGGAGTCGCTGGCCTTCCAAAATGACTCTAAGAGCGCATCAAGGATTCATCCAAGAGGTCACAAAAGAACCTAGAACAACATCTAAAGACCTGCAGGCCTCACTTAACCCAGTTAAGGTCAGAGTTCATGATACAACAATAAGAGAGAGGCAGGGCAAAAATTGCATCCATGGGAGAGTTCTGAGGACAAAACCACTTCTGACCAAAAAGAACACAAAGGCTAGTCTCAGGAACCAAAAAACATCTTGATGATCCTCTAAACATTTGTGAACTGACACACAATAGCAAGTCCAACTCTGAATGGCTTAGAAATAATAATTAAAAAAAAAAAAGTTCTGGAGTGGCCTTGCCAAAGTTTGGATGTTCTTGTGTTTTACATACATGGGCCAGATGTGGCCATCCAACAGGCCGGGTGGATCTGGCACCATGTAGTTCCTAGAGCACCTCCTCTTTTTCGTTCTTTGTAGGGGATGGAAATAAAGTAACTTTGGTTCAGCACGTCGATCAAAGTTTCTTAGGTGTAAAAGCAGAGAGCCATCCACAATAAGGATGTCAGTCTCCTCCTCTTTAGTGTCAGACTTTGGGGCAATCTCAGTGTCCAGGGTGTGCATGAGATTTCTCACACTTAACCGGATTCTCCAACCATGCATAGATCGTACTCATCATGGCGTCCATGTCCAGAGCAGTGATAACATCGTACTTCTTAAAGCCATCTTCTCCAACTTCAATGAGTTGGTGGGGCTTGGAGAAGTTATCCTGATGGACCACACGACAGTTGGGCAGGTTTTTTGATCCGTCTGTTGGTGAGGGGGGGTTTCAGTCCATTAGTTCTGCTGCCGATGCTGTACTTTATGATTTGAGAGTTAAAAATTTCAAAAAACCAGTCAGACTGATTAGACGGGAAGAACGCTTCAAAAAGAAGGTTGCAGCAGGAAACATCAGTCACTCAATTCCTCAATGGCACTTGAGTTAATTGAGGTGTTGTAGCATGACCTTAAACAGTCTGTTCATGCTGAAAAACCCTCCAATGTGGCAGAATTAAAACAATTCTGGAAAGAAGAGTGGGCAAAAATTCCTCCACAGCGATGCAAATGCCTCATTGCCAGTTATTGCAATTGCTTGCTTGCAGTTGTTGCACAGGGGGGCACAAACAGTTTTAAGGTTTAGGGGGCTATAACTTTTTCACACACCAGGTGGGTTTGGATGGCTTTTTTTCACCTTAATAATTGAAATCATCATTCAAAAACTGCATTTTGTGTTTACTGGGGTTATCTGTGTCTAATATTAAATTTGTTCAGTGATCTGTGACACCGAAGTTTGAAAAAAAAAAAAAAAAAAAAATCTGGGAGGCGGAGAAAACCTTTTTGCCAGCACTGGAGGAAAGTGTACAAAAGTATGCAGTACAATTATACATTTTCAAGATTCCAATATTCTCCTGTTTGCTCTCCATCATTAGAGCATAATCTAGGTGAGTGCTAATTTGCTAACAATAGCTTGCTTCCATTCCTTGATTACAGTACAAGGATCCCAAGTTGTTGCACAAGCTCCTAGCTTATTATGACTACATGGTATTAATCAAACTCAGAAAGAAAGGAAAATAAAAGTCAGCTCTTCAAGAGTCCAAGTCATGCATTGGATAAATGTTTGTCTTGGTGACTAAACTTAGCAAAATCTTACTGGTGAAGAAGGCCCATGGGCTGCAACAACATTTATCATAAAGTGTTGACAATGTGAGAATGTATTTTTGAAAACAGAAAGATGATATTTGGCATGTTTATGTATTTTTCTGTAGTTGGAAATGTGGAAATCCTCATGTGGATTCATGTTTCTTCACAGAAACAGCTTTAAACACTGAGCTGGCTCAGTTTTTACACAGTGCAGTGCAGTTATCTGAAGGTGTTTTATGCTTTGTTATGCTTTTTTTATTTATTTATTTTTTTTAGTTCAGGTGACAAACAAGTGTTTTCACCTTTACATGGAAAACATTTCAACAAAACCATTTTTACTCCATGAGAGTGACAGCAGAGCAGTATGACACGCAGCTTTGTGAAGTGATTCCAGCAGCCCATGTTTGACATGCCCCCCTAAGCGTAGCCTGAATGCATTTCAGAAACTGCTTGTTGCTGAGAAACAACACCAGCATGTGAGCCTTTAATATTGTCCCCCCTCTGATACTGTATGAAACATTTCAAACTAAAAAATAGTCACCTTGGCTGGTGTGTTTCCTCTTTGATAACCCGCCTCAAGCCATTATTTGTTCCGTGGATGGCAGTCGTGAAGGATGACAAAATGGCTCCTGGTGTTTTGTTTTGGCCCCCATCTGGTGTCTGGTCCACAATGAGCGATAGAAGAGAGCGGGTATGTGGAGGAAAAGTGCTGAGATGACAATCTATAAATCTTCTTCAGTGTGAAAGATGAGTCCTTTTGGTCAGCTCTCTAAAGCGGCTGTGGAGATCCATTCACATTACGGTCTGAAGCAACATGTGACAGAGGACGGCGAGAGGGATGATGGACAATGTGGAATTAGCTGTAGCCGCAGTGCATTAAGAGAGCACGCAGAGTTTTTGGGGAGACAGATGATATAATCAATATCAATTTCATCTCCAGAAGGTTTGGGATGTGTTTAGTTTTGTCTAGCTCAAAGCCTGAGAGCGAGGGAAATGATGTCCTAGTTTATTTAAAGCAGAGTATGCATAAATAAGACAGGCTGAAAAATAACCCTTTAAACTAATCTGGATTTAGTATGTACTGATTAGAAGAAGCCCTTATTTCACCCTTATGGCATATGGATATGCTAGTACTTAAACTACTGCAAGGACAATAAGGAGGCAGCCAGAACTACTATGGTTTATGTTATCACTTTAACACATATGTAAAGAAACAGTTGAGCCAACTCCCCTGAACCTCGCGTGTGCCCTTAATATTATTAATAACTAGTTTATAGAATGGATAAAAAGTCTGTCCCCACTCCCAGTCAACTTGGCTGATTAAAGATGGCAGTGCAGTGTAAAAAACAGTGAAATAAAATAGCCCTGATCTCCTACCTGTGCATGAAGGTACCATGACACTTGGACTGGGGGAGATGGAGGCAGAAACCTCATTTTATTTCCAGCTCTAATTAATCTCAGTTAACCAAAGGGTCATGTGAAACACTGCAGGCTTTTGCAAATATTTTGTAGCACGTATAGCATATTTGCAAAATTGCATGACTCCTAGTGTTCAGGACAGAAAAAGAGCAACAAAATTAGCCTCCTAAAAATCTACATTTCCGTACCATTTTTTCGCTTCATCCTTCGCTGCAGTTTCCACATAGGACAACTGCAACGTATCGAAGCGCCACCGGTTTGGTCTGACTGAAGGTGAGCGACCTCACCCACTGGAGGCGGGTCTAGAGGGCTGCGGCACCGCGCCCTGATTAGCAAGTAGAGATCACTGGAGAATTGCGAGTTCATGCAGGAATAGTATGTCAACAGTTGACTACTTTACCTTTCGGGGTTAATTTATCATCCTTTGCGGTACAAGTCCATGATGTTATTGCTTCCACCATTGGGTGAGTACAGGAAGTTAAAAGGTTAATGTTTGCTAATGGATCTGTGTTTTTTGTAAATTCTTTGGCTAAATGTCCTCAAAAGTTAACTTTTCCTCATCAATGGCGCCATTGTAGCTCTGTGACCCACTGACCTCTCTGTGACCGTTTGCCCTCGCTGCAGGATGAGACGTGATGTTGATATGGTGACGATTTAGGATCGGAGTCTGTGCCTTGTGTTACATTTTGAAAGAACTGGATATTCTACGCTTGTGACTCCCTAATTGGAGCTTTCTGATCAATGGGTATTGACGCAGTTTGGCAGCAGCAAGCGCTGAAAATAGACTTGCAGCGTACGAAGCGGAGAGAAGAGGCATGCGCCACTGCCGGTCTGGAGCGCTGGCTGTGGAAATGCTCTAATAGACTAGAGAGGGAGCAATGTGCTCCGCAGTACAATTCACCAGCAGCTGTATATAGAAATTGGAGGTAAATGTGCCTTAAGACCACTTGGAAAGGGGGAGTCTTAGTCCACTGTCATTCTGACTCTTGTGCTCCTTCAATCTGACCTAACTGCAGGTAGCATTTTACATTTTTTGAAATACACCAGCTATTGTAGCTAGAGGGATACATATTAACTCATTGAGTGCCAGCCCTTTTATAAAATGGAAAGTGGCTTGTGCCAGTGTTTTTGGCCATTTTGAGTCATCTTTCAAGACCCACAGATTATTTTGTACTATGACTCTGAAAACACCAAATAGCTAAAATGAAAGAAGAAACTCTCTATTACATCTAGCAAAAAACGTTTGCAGCTATTTCAATTCTTGATTTATCTGAAGTTGAATAGAGGTTACTTTCACCAAAAAGACCACTTTTTCTCTAGAAAGCTGAGAAAAATGCATTTTTGTGAAAGAGAGTCTGTCAAGCAAAACAATGATTTGAATGTTATAATTTTGCCTTCAATGACATAAAAGACATCTGAAAATTGTATCACAAATGTTTTTTTTATTGCAAAATAAATAAAAATATTTGTAAAATACAGCATAATACAACTGGACGGCTGCAATGCCCACGTCCTCTCCTGCTTGCGTGTCCCCTGGCACTGCCTGTAAATTATAGAAGTAATATAAAATATGTTTATATATATATATAATATATAATTTTTTTGTTCTTACCTCGTTTTCTTCCATCAGACGGTGTTGCAGAACTTCATGGGGCTTGCTCTTCTCTCAAGTCTGCATCTGAAATCACAAGTGAAAGCATGAGTGAAGTTTGGCTGAATAATCAGTGGGTTCGTAACATTAACTTACCTCCATTGCTCTGGGCTGAGGCAGGTGAATGAACGCGCTGATCCCTGGATTTGCTGACGGTTTCAGAGTAACCGATTTCTCACGCAAAGGTTTAAAGTTTTTTCCAGCGTCCGCTGGCGAAACTGGCCACTTGATTCCCTCAGTTTTTTGGGGGGCATTTTGTGCCGATACTGAATATTTTAGAACTTTTAGCTTAGATTACCTCCATCCCGGCGTCTCCACTTCCTGCTCTGATCTCAGTGGCTTTGATCTACCGTCTCTTCCGTGTTCCGACTACGTATCCCAGAAGCCCCAGAATTACTCACAGGGAGCATGAGAGCGCCCCCGTGTCCCTGCCACCGAAAAACACGATGTATATTTACGTCAGTGGCACTCAATTAATTTAAAATCCCAGGTTGACCTAAAGAATCTTAAGAAACAATCACGCAAGCATCTTTATTTCTCCCTCTCATCAGGCTGCTGTTTAAGTGAGACATTTTACAGAGTAAAAACATGGACTTTACCTGGGCATCACGGTCCACTTTGGGAACCACTGGCCTAGTGTGAGTGCACCTTAAGAGGACAAAATTTGACAAAGTGCTCTCTAGGTTGCCCCTTAGTACTGAAAACATGATGAAGGGCCCTCTAAGGCAATGGCTCTCAAACGGTGTGGTGAGGCATACTGATGTGCCTAGAGTCAAATCTAGGTGTGCCTTGGGAATTCGTACAACCATTAAGTAATAATGCAACTATTCAACAACTAACAGTATATCTAATAGCCTTTGGTAACATGGGTGAAAGAAGCTTCTTAGCATTGATAGAGTATGATGTGCCTTAGAGAAATAAAGTTTGAAATCTGCTCTAAGGCACAAATGATGATGAAAATGCAATTACTATAATTTCCAGAGTTTAAAGTTAATACTCACTGACATCCTCCCTTGTGTATCTCAGTAAGAAATATTAAATTGTTAATAATTTCTCATCTATTGTATTAAAGCAGTGTAGTAGGTTTGATCACATAATTAAAAACATTTAATCATATCTGGGGCTTTTTTGTATTTGACTACAAATGTATGACAAGTTTGGTGCACCTGCATACAGCAGGTGTCCTTTTTTATTTTTTGCCTCTGCCCCTCAAACATCCTGAGTCTGCCACTGCTGTCTCATCATCTCAGTTCTGCTACAACAGAAGACGGTTTCTGGTTCTGAAAATGTATTTGATGGCATTATCACATAGCTACTGGAAAATGTACTAAAACTAGTAACACTACTATTTGTAGTGGTATTGCTGCCCAGTACTGACTGAACGTGACTTTTATTATGACTTTTAAATCCTCAGCTCTAAATGATGCTCTCAAAATATACTTGTTATCTTTAAACATCGTCCCTGTTTATGGAAAGTCAATGAACTCATGAACAGAGTGAATATCCAGTAAGTGACAGACTGTTATTACCACATTTTACAGTCCAATCCTACAACTCTGTCTTGGGTGAAAATGAATTTTAACATGATTTAATTTTACCATTTAATTTCCCATGGACAATAGTTATTTTATTCCAACAAAGCACATTAAAATATTGAAAAACCAAGGGACACTAAACAAGGAATGTTCTGTGACTGCTGTGGCTTTCACTGTTAATGATTCATGACTGAGCAAGTGACAAGAATCAGCCATTGTGAAAGAGCTGAGCGTTAATTAACCATGATTACTGTTTTCATTACAAGATGCTCAGCGCTCTGTGAGCCTGGCCATTTGCCAACAGGCTCCAAACTCTTTTGTTGCCTTGTCTCATAAAGACTAGAAAATTGGATTGCTCCTGGCTTCACTGGGTGCTGTTCTTCTACCTCCACATACCCCAGAGGATTCCCCAGCGTGAGTGCTGTTAGTGGATGTGAGGATCCATTCGCTGATACGGCTGCTCCTGCTGGTGCCACTAGAAATCTTAATCAGTTTATTTAGCAACCTCCTCAGCAGCTGCTTCAATTAAATGATAGTGTACTGACCTGTTATAGGCGAAGTAGGACTCAAAGAGGGTAACCCAATTTATTACATTAATATGATTTACTGGTCATGGTTAGCACTGACGGTTATCAACAGCTGTAAACCCGAAGCTCTTCATCAACACAACATGGCATTTTAAAACGTGTCATTTTTTTTCAGAGATTGTGAGAGGGGTCTGACTGCAGACTGCTCATCTCTGACACCCTCACAGAACGTTCATCTGTACATCTCAGAAAGGAAGTGCTGCACTTTACTGGTGCATCTAATATAGTTTTTTTGTTTTTTTTTAGTTTAATTTAACTTTATTCAAAAATGACGTCTGGCAGTAACATTCATGAAAAAACCTCAATGCAAACTTTACAGACTAAGAAAAAAAAATCATAAATTAGACAGAATAAAGTTCAGAGGTCTCATTCAGGATTAAATCATGTATAGACATGTATTGGAAGTCGGTACGTGAAAGGTGACTTCGTTAGCTGTAGCTAAAGCTACTTTAGCTAAGCTAGCTACATAAGTTATGATACTACATAAACTAATGTTGTACTAAAGTAAGCTTTAGTAATGTGAGCTTCAGCAAACGTTGTTAAAGGTAATGTAAGCTTCATTGATAACATATCTATGTAGCTTACAAAGCTGCTTTATTAGCTTAGTTTTAGATATGTAGCTCTGCTAGCCACATAGCTGCATCATTTATAGCTGAGTAGGTGAGAGCAACGGGAGCTTAAACAAACATAATTGAAGCTAGTTTAGCTACACTGATAGTGTATCTATAGCTGTGTTTCCATTAGGTGGTCTGGTTTGATTGAGTACAGTTTGGTATGGCTGGTACGCTAAACACTAAAGTAGTTTGCATTTCCACAGACATCGGTACCCTCACTTGGTGGGCGGGCTGTAAAGGCTATGAATGTGAAGTCACATGCAGCGTGAGTTATAGAAAGGATGAATGACAGAACTCAGTAAGTAATAAACAGCTTTATTTCAGCTGAAAGGGCTTTTTTAAACAATAACTACATCTTAAATATGTTAATCGCAGTAAATACAGATCCTCAGCTGATGGAATACGTGTTCAGAAACATTTTGAGTTGTAGTGGTATGTTAATCTGTGAATATATATAGTCTATAACAGTTTATACAACATAATATAAAAGCTTAGAGCTGTACCATGAGATTTTGTCACAATAAAAAAGAACTTAAGGTTTAACTGGTGTTAAAATCAAACTAGATTAAGTCAGAAATCCTGGGTGTGATGATCTTATTCTAAAATAGGCTCCAGCCTGAAGTTTTACAAACAGATTCAACAGCCACAGAGCGATGTTTTCACACGTTATCTAAAGGAGGGTATACACTGTGTGGTTTTAAGCCAACCATAGGACAGTTGTGGAAGAATATGATCTCATACTGTATGACTGTATTGCTTGCGACACACGACCATTGCACACGACCTGAGTGCTCACACTGTGCGAGTGAAGTCGGGTTGGACTGCGACAGAAACCTGCAGAATTTCCTTTCTGAAAAGTCACACATAGTGAGGGTGAAGTGTTTCCAGTCATATTCCCTCTCTCCTCCCCCATTATCTCTCCCACTTTCTCCGTCTCTCTCTCTCTTCCTCTCCCGCTACCTCTCTCTGTCCCACAAACACACAAACATTGTCACCATCCGTGTCAGCTGCAAGTCCGCGGGTAGGAATATTTCCTTCTCGTTTATTTCCTTTATCATAGCAGGGATGGAGGGGCATCAGAAAGTTATTCTAGCTGTTGTCATGGTAATTTAGGACGTTGTCTAACAGTTTACAGAAGAAAACAATCCCCCAAGTTGTTTATTCTGCTCGCGTTTCTGCTCTCACTGTGAAGTGTCTGGAGTCGTATGACCAAAATATCAAACATGGCAGAAATCCTTCCAACCAGTTAGGAACAGGTCGTCAGGTCGTAGTTGAGCTATGGTCGTACCCCCCTGTACACAGCACAACAAACTAGCCCTATCCAACTGACAGTTGGTCTGATTTCAAAGTGAGTCGTGCGACTAAAAATTTGTGGCAGAATTGGAGGAAAATCGCACAGTGTACACCTGACTTAAAGTAGGAAGTAGTTTGGTTACAATACAGCGAATCAACCAATCTAAATCTTTGTATTCATAAAACTTCAGTATTAATTTAGTTTCACATCCATCGCGGATATACCAGGCTGATGTGAGCCTTCAAGCTCTGCTTTGTGTTCTTATAATCAGGTCCAGATAAACGTCAGGAAACTTGATTTGTGCCCACATATTATATATATATATATCCTCAGACCAGGAAATAGTGTGGATCTCTGTTGAGTCCAAATATCCCTGATTGTTGCAGATTTTAGTCTGTTTTTCTCCTCTTTTTGCTGACTCATCACAGAGCAGACTTTCGCAGCCCGGAGCCCAGCAGTCATGTCGGGCATTGATATAACGCCAGCTCAAACCCCTATTGTTGTGTGTGTAGCCCCACCTTTTTGGGCTGGATAGGTAAGATTGGTACCCCTACAGAAGGGCGCCAAAAAGTGGGACGGTACGGGTCGGTTTTTTAGAACCCTTTAAACTTTTGGAAAGGGGCAGGAGGATGTTGGTGTTCCTTAGGAACAGTCTTGTTTCATTTCAGTTGTGGAACTACTTGAATTGTTGGAGTTAGAAAACAATCTGATGTTGATTTTGACTTTTTATCACAAGGCTTATTTACTGCTTGTATAACTCTTGTGGGACAGATCTATTGCACTCAAGGTCGAGATGTCGTTCTGATACATATTTGTCAGATTTGTATGCATTCCAAGATACATACACACTAAAACACACAGTTTATGTGGTCTGTTTAAGTGTTACTAAAGAGAAAATACATTTTGATGCTTTGGCAGCTTTACTCTTATAACTTTCATGCCAATAAATGTTTTCATATTTGGATGTAAGTATGGATAAGAAGTCCAAAATACTCTCCAAACTCTTGCTTGGCATCATGAACCAGAACTCTGTAGGACGAAGTGGAAACAGAATAATGTAAAGTGTTTTAAACCCTGACTTCTTCAAAATGAAAAGCAGTGATTGTTTAAAAAAAAAGAAATGAATGGTATAAAGACGATAAAGGCTATGTCAATCAAAACACGCTCATGAGCGAAGTATATATTTGACAGTAACCCCAAAGTTTCTCTGACATTAACTCAAGAACTTTTCTAAATGTAGAGGGAGTTTTTTGTTTTGGCTTGGAGCTCCAAAATAAATCAACATGTGAAAGCAAGACTGATAAAAAACATTCAACACACCTAAAAAAGGTTCTTGGTAGTCACTCCTCAAGTAATAGAGCCTGTTGTGTTCTCTTACTGATAAACAGCTAAAGACGAAGTGAACTGGGAATTGCAGTGGCTCTTGGATCATTGTCAAGTATCACATGAGAGCTAGGACATCAATTCCCAGAAGCCCCTAGGCCTCTCAGAAAAGCAGACGGAATTTTGGCCGGATGATTATTCCAAAAGTACACAAGAGTATCTGGCTCTGAGACTTCACCGGCAGCTAAATTCAGATGGATTTGTGTTGAATAAAACAATTCACACACCGCTGAGGAACTGGTGTAACAATGAGAATAAACTGTGCTGCAGCAAAACAAGATTTTAAACATGCAGTGGAAACAACAACCCTCCTATTTTCTCATCTACTGTCATTTATATCTTAGGGAAAGAAAAGAGAACACTGCAAGTGGCTGTCAACATTTATAGCATTAGTCCCTGCAGTCACAATGACATGAAATAAATCCACCACTGATCCTTAATGTCTCATTTCACTTTAAAAAACTCAGACAGCTCAGTGGACAAGCCAGATGTCATCTGTACCTTGTGTTATCAGACATTTACCTTGTTACTGGTCCCTTAATACCTCCGCCAAGGAGGTTATGTGATGGGGTGGGTTTGTTTGTTCGTTCGTTAGCAACAAAACTCAAAAAGTTGTGGATGGATTTTGATGAAATATTTAGGTAATGTCACAAATGGCATAAGGAAGAACTGGTTAGATTTTGGGAGTGATCCGGATCACCGTCTGGATCCAGGAATTTTTTAAAGGATTCTGTACTATTGGGAGATAAGGCTAATGGTGGAGGGCTGCGCTGTTACCACTTTACACCAGGAGATGGCAGACATGAGTAACTTCATTCCCAGCAGCATTTTGGGTGTGTTTTTACTCAAAGTTTTGGAGTTTACCGAGTTTGAAAGAGGGATGCCTGGTCGAGGAGACGAGTCAGAGCATAACAGAGAGAAAGACAGCGAATTGTAGTGAGAATACTCACATTGCTGGGAGGAATAGAGGAATATTCACCCTCTGCCATGACTTCCAGTCGTCCGGTGAGACCATGGGTGATACTGTCAGTGCATCTGATGGCACCAGCAGGCAATGCTTCCACCATGACAGTCCACCTATAGAGAAGCCAATGTTCTGCCTCACCGTGTTTCCACCCCACCAGGGAGGGAGTAATCGGCAAACGCCATGGTGGGGGGCACACGGGGGCGGATCCAGGAATTCTTTAAAGGATTCTTCACTATTAGGAGATAGGGCTAATGGCAGAGGTCTGCGCACTCTGAGTGCTTTGTCGTTGCCTTTGTAATCCATAGAAAGTTCATTTTTCTCTGATTAAGTTCATGTGAAGTTCTTTGATCTGCCTATAAAAGTAGGTGTGCTGGCATCCAAAGAGGAAGTCGGGACAGAAGGAAAAGCCAATTTGTCAGAATGCCTCTTCAATATCAAAGTGAAAACACATTCATATCAATCAATTAAAAATATGCAATGTAAAATGAGGGACTGCATTAATATTCACCTCTTCAAGTCAGTATTTAGTAGATGCACCTTTGGCTACAATCACAGCACTGAGTCTGTGTGGATATCCCTCAAGCTGCTCAAGCTCTGTTAGTTTGCACAGAGATCAGGTATAAAGAGCTCATTTCAGAACATTCACTTTGTTGTCGTTGAACCATTTCTGTGTAGCTTTCTCTCTATGCTTCAGATCATTGTATTGCTGGAAAATAAATCCTCTTCCATGCCAAAGTTCTCTTGCAGACTGAATAAGATTGTCCTCCAGGATTTTCCTGAATTTTGCCACTTTCATGTTACCCTCTACCTTTACAAGCCTTCCAGTGCTTCCAGCTGCTGAGAAGCATCCCCACAACACGATGCTGCCACCACCATGCTTCACAGTGGGGATAGTGTGTTTGTGGTGCACAACAGTACCTTCTCTGATGGCCAAAAAGAACATTTTGGTCTCATTGGCCCAAAGACCTGTCTCCCACTTGACCATGGAGTCTCCCACATGCCTTTTGATGAACTCTAGTCCAGATTGAATCGGAGTTTTCCTCTTTGCCACTGTCCCATAAAGCTTTGACTGTGAAGAACCTGGCCAACAGTTGCATGCAGAGTCTCTCCAGTCTCAGCTGCTGAAGTTTGTAACTCTTCAGAGTAGTCACAGGTGTCTTGGTGGTCTATCTCATATCTATAGTCTCCTTCTTGTACGGCCACTCAGTTTATGAGGATAGTCTGATCCAGACAGATTTACACATGTGCCATATTGGTTCTGTTTTTTTCATGATGGATTTAGCTGAACTCCGGGGGATGTTTAGTGCCTTGGATTCTTTTTGTATCCATTCCCTGACTTACAATTTTCTGTAATATTTTCTCTGAGTGGCTTGGAGTGTTCTTTTGTCTCCATGGTGTAATGGTAGCCAGGAATACTGATTAACCACTGACTGGACCTTCCAGACACAGGTGTCTTTATACCACATTGACTTAAGACACACTCACTGCACCCATTTCACCAGTGATACCCAACATGTGGCTCTTTTGTGATTATTTGTGGCTCTTTTATGTCTTAATTTAAAAAAGGGAAACCTTTTGTCCCTTATTACCATTTTTTGCCACTTTTCATCTATTAAAGCTACCTTTTGTCATTAAATACCACTTTTTTCCTATTTTTGCTCATTTTTGTCACTTCTGTCTGCTGCTTTTTCCCAATTTTTTGTCACTTTTTCCAATTTTTGCCCTTTTCACTTTTTTTGCCACTTTTGTCATTAAATACCACTTGTTTCCTTTTTTTCTCAATTTTTGCCTCTTGTTTTTTCTTTTTTCCCATTTTTGCCCTTTTTTGCCATTTTTTGCCTATTTTCCCCATTTAAAATACCTATTGCTATTAAATGCCCCTATTTTCCTATTTTTGCCCATTTTTAAAACTTTTCTTTTCCAATTGTTGCTACCTTTATTTAATTTATGCCCTTTTTCATCATTTTGTTGCCACTTTTGCCTATTTAAGCTGCCTTTTGCCATTAAATACCAATAGTTTCCAATTTTTTTTTGCCCATTTTTGCCACTTCTTTTAGCCACTTTTATTCCATTTTTGCCATTTTCACAATTTTTTGCCCATTTAAGCATCCTTTTGCCATTAAGCACCACTTGTTTCCTATTTTTTGCTCATTTTTACCACTCTTGACTGCCTTTTGCCCATTTTAGTCACTTTTTAACTTTTTTTGCCTTGATTTTTCCATTTTTGGACCATTTTGCCACCTGTAACTCATTTTTTTTTAAACTTCTCACTTATTTTTGCTGCTTTCTGACTCCTTTTCCACCTTTTCCTTCCCATTTTCGCCCCTTCTCATCCATTTGTGCTGCTTTTTGATCATTTTTGCCAGCTTTAACTTTTTTTGTGCTTCTTCAAGCTGTTCTCACCACTGTTTGCCACTTAGATTGTGGTTATTGCAAAGGTATTTTTCAACAATGTGGCTCTTTGGTTGAGCAGGGTTGAGTAACACTGCATTTCACTATTTGTGAGACTATTAGCATCAACTGGCTGGACCTCTGTTGAATTAGGTCAGTCACTTTAACTTATTTTTCTTCAATTGATATTACTTTGGAAAAATCTGTTTTTTGGTCAAAAAGTATTGACCATGTCTGACTTATAAAAAGGGTAAAACATCTAAGAGGGTGAATATTTTTTTATAGGCACTGTGTATAACCTTGAAAAGTAGATGGACTGGTCTGATTCCCTGTCTGACACCATGCATGGGAGGGCTAGGCTTCAAAGACCAGTGGGTGACAACAAGGTGTGTAGGTCCACTGCTTTCATTCAGTCTAAATCACAGACAGGCTGAATACATTTTCCTCCCAGCCTTCACTGAAACCTCATTTAACCAGCTTTATTTAAACAGTAAAATAGGCCAATCTATTTTTCCTCCAACTGCACAAAAGATCTCAGGTCTGATTGGCAACAAGTCTCCATCTCTCCTTTGTATCCCTCCCTCCTCGCCCAGCTGTCTATGTCATGCTCCATACAAATGAGTCACTGCTGGTCACGGAAAATGAATCAAAGGAGGGTGCCCCAGCTATCTTCCTCAGTCAGGTTGTAGCATAATGGCCTGGGACTTGTGTGTCTACTATAATATGTGAATGAAACAGCCTCCTGATGCTTTCTAGTCTCTGAACTGAAAGGATGAAAAAAAAAAAAAAACTTCCAACAGAACCTTCAGCCTAGTGTTAAGCAAAGCCCCTCAGAGTAAAGAAAAGTAGACATAAAAAGAGGCTATCACTTAAGATTCATGTTCTGAGAAGGTGAATGGAGTCTTAAACCACAGCAGCTCTGTGCCCCAAAAGCAGCTCCTTTCACTCTCCACCCTGCTGATGCTTTTAATGATTTTTGGTGAAGGCTGCTCTGTCCGTGCCTCAAGGCTGGCAGCAGTATTAATTCTTTATCAGAATACTTGTTATGCTGCTAGTTTTTCTGAGATTCACAAGCAGCTTAAATATACATTAGCAGGTTGGGGCTGAGCAGGATGTGACAAAGGAGAGGATGAGAGGAGGCAGAGGAGAGAAGGACAGACTTTAAATGAAAACACTGTGTTGGATTTATTTGATCATGTTGTGTATGATCGGTTTGGGTAGAGATTTTTTTTTTTTTCCACAGAGCATTATGTGGGATTGATTCCAGAGATCTTTGTGTTTTTATTAGTATAGAGAGGAACAAAAGACATGCATACTCAAAAAATGTAAGCAAGTTACCCCACAGAAAGACAGAATATCAACAGAAGAGTCCATAAATGGTTACAGAGAATCTAAAGCTGCAGAGGCAGAGCAGCAAGCTCTGATAAAATAGGATAGGATCATCAGAGCCCTTCTGCCCAACATTATGATACTCCTCACCTCCCACAGTCTACACTGAGGCCAGAGCATCATCAGGGACCACTCCCACCCAGCTCATCACCTGTCTGACCCCCTGCCCTCGGGCAAAAGATTCAGGTCTACCAGGCTGCGGGACAGTTTCTTCCCTCATGCCGTTCAACTTCTGAAAAATCCTCCCCAAGCCACAGTCTCTGCCCTTCGTCTGCAGCAGTGGTTCTTAACAGGTGGGTCGGGATCCAAAAATGGGTCATGGAGCAGTTTTCAGTGCGTTGCAAATAAGTGTCTGAAAAAAAAAATGGTGGCCAAAAGCCCTGAAATCTTTAATGGACATGTGTTGATACGTCTAATTTGAAAATTTTACAACAAAATTGGGTAAATGAGCAGCTAAAAGAGATGCTTTAAATCCCTAGTTCTCAACTGGTCAGGTATCAGGACCCAACCCACCTCTTTATGAGAAAGCCTAACCCAAATTCTATAATCTAATAGAACAGACAATTTTGCTGTCTGGATCTTGACCATGTTGAATACTTCCTTTTACTGAGATATAAAATGTTGTTATTTTCTTAAAGAATTACCTTGTTACCTTTGGAAAACTAACTTTGTAATCCCAATAGAACAATTATAAAAAGCCTAAACCTTAAGGAAATTAGGTACAGATGCATGTCCCCTTAAGGTTTCCTTACATCCTAGACTTTTTACAGTTTTTTGACAGGAACTCATTCGTGACCAACTGGAAGGAGCTCTGCAACCCAGTGTTAATTTCGTGGACTAATACTATGACTAGAACTGTTCATGGACAGCTTTTTTTCCATGACAAAAACTAGACTAAGACTAACAAAAATAGATCTGTGATGACTAAAACTGACAATAACTAAGTTTAGTTTTTGTCAGGATGACTAAAACTAGACCAAAATGTAACGTAGTTTTCGTTAGACATTCAAAATCAGTGATATTTATCTACTGTGGGTAAATCTGTCAAAAAACATTTGTTGGGTATCTATTCTGCCTCTGATAAGGCAAAGTCAGAGTTGTTTAGGTGAATCCTGTTTTTGTTTGGACCCTCTCTAACCCTGATTGTGTTGCAGGTCTGCCACACCTCCCCCGCTCCATTCTGCCACACCTCAGGAGTCTGCAGCAGCTGAGGCTGATCTGGCTCATCTGAGAGCTTACAAAAGACACCCAAGATAGAGCTTCAGTCTCTCTCCCTCCACTCCTGACCCATGATGTGTTGACCTAAATGTTGTAAGCTTGCTCCTGTTTGCATCTGATTAAACCAAACAATTTTAGTTAAAGACAGAGGAAGGGTAGGGAAATCTCTGCCATTTTTGTTAGGTTTTGGTTTTCTCCTGTTTTGTGGGTAGTTTAGAATTGTATTTTAATTTTGGTACAGATAGTCTAGGTTGGTTCTGTTGTAGTTAGATCTGGGGTTTTGTTTGTTATTTTGGCCTTTGAGTTCCCCGGAGTCAATACTTCCATTTTAGGTTTTCATTAGTCAATTCTTTGTTAGCAAAGTTTTTCCTTTGTTCACCTTTTGGTCAATTAAGGGTTAATTTTGTTATTACCTATTTTCCCTGTAAATAAATATTTGAAACTTTTGTTTCTAGGGAGTTTTTTGTTAGTTACTCTTGTTTGGTTTTATAAAATTATTATGTTACTCCTTTTAGTTACCCCGAGATAACAAAAAGGTCGTAACAGCCTCTCAGCTGCAGAAAGCAGGGACCCCAGGTTTGGCAAGGTGCAGAGAACACACTACCATGATTTGGTACCAGATTCAGGCAAGAGGATTAATGCTTGGACTAAACGTAAAGATGAAAAAGTGAAGACTTTTTATGGACTAAAACTAGACTAAAATGTCTTGAGTTTTTGTCAACGAAAACTAGTAAAACTTTACCACCACTGCGAAACACATACACCATATGTTCTTAAATCCAATGCAGAGAACAACCAGAAGGGCAACTAGAAGAAAGTTTGTCAGTTTTCGGTGTTCTTCTTCTCTCTTTTGGTGCATTTCCATGGCAGCAATACAGTGCCTTAATCACTCCCCACCGATATCTTACATGCAGAACTGAGGAGTGATGAGAGAAAATCTTAAACGCCCAGTCGGAGCCAACAGACTGATGCTGGGGTGGAGGTGGGTTGAAGCCAGAGCACAGTGCCGATTGAGCAGAGGAAGAGACAGGAAATCCTGCAGCTTAAAAAGGCCGATGAATTAGGAGGATGGGATTCATTTGATTTGATTAGATAGATGTTAGGTGTGAATCAAATTACTGCCTGAACTAACTCACAAATGTGACTTCAAGCGTGTTACTGTGATGGATGCCACCTTTGCAATAAGATGGTTCGTGAAATTTCATCCCTGCTGAATATTCAAGCTGGGAGCAACAGCAAAAGACCACATAAAATCACAGAGCTGTGGTCCACCGCTAAGGTGCATAGTGTGAAAGAGAGTTTTAGACTTCTGAACTTCGACTGGCAGTTATGTTTCCATGGCTGAGCACCTGCATACAAGCCTCCCATCACCAAGTCCAATGCCAAGCTTCGGATGGAGTGGTGCAAAGCACCCAGACACTGCACTGTTGAGGAACTGCTTCAGCTTTGTGGCAAAAGACCCTTTTGTATTCCAACATGAATGTTCCCCAGTGCACAAAGCAAAGACTATAAAGACATGGTCTGATGAGTTCAGTATGGAAGAACTTGACTGGCCCACACAGAGTCCTGACATCAACACCATAGAGCATCTTTGGGATGAATTTGAACAGAGGTGTTAACTAGGGTTTCTCGCTAAGCATTAGTGCCTCAAAAGTGCAGTATAAGAAAGAGAATCAGAAAGAGAATGTGTGTACAAGTTCTGTATCTCTATGATACAATTAAGTAAAACAGGAGTTGTAATTGCCCATCTGGTTACATTGCATTCCCCCCTGAAGTAGCAACATACTTCCCCAAAAAGTGCATGTCGATTACAGGTGTTGTCTCACTCTGCTTCCTCTGAAATTTCCCCACATCACCACTGGAGCTGGTAAGATTAAAAACTGGGTTATGTCTTAAAGCAGGAAAATAAAATATTCACATCACTGATTGTGTTGTTATGCAACATCATTTGCCAACATCTGTTTGCTTCTGGATAAACTGATATTTACAAAAATAATGGACTGAACGTCTGCACAGATGCATGAGCAGGCAGAAAGAAATGAAGGCTTTAAAAAGTGAAGGGCCTTTGTGGAGCCTGTGAGCCAAACAAACTTCCAGCATGGCGGTTGTTGCTGAACTTGCTAATTACATCAAATTAAGACCATTTACTACAGCGGGAGTTTTCAATCCGATAATTGGTATCCTTTCACCAGCCTTTGTTCTGCTTTGTAATTGGTTTCCTCGAAGAAGAAATTAGTGCAATTATTTGTGCTCTGTAATCCTGAAGCCCACAAAGAGCCAAATGTGTAGTTGTAGTGGTGTAATGCAGAGACAGAGAGACCCCACTGATTATGGATAGAAAATATTTACAGTGGAAGGAGAGTGGTATGATCTAAACAGTGTCCTAACCTGTTATTCTATACTGTAGGAATGTTCTGATCATTTTTTTTCTGGAACCGATCACAAGCTGGGTTTGGATTCACTGCTGATTTAGCAGCTGGTCAGTTGAGGGCTTTGGGACCTCCTACAGAGGGCAGCACGTCCTGGCAAAAGGAGCACAAAAGTCATTCTTATTCAGTCAAGAACATGCTTTTACTGACTTTGTCTTAAGAGAACAAAAGCCTCCCAAGGAGCAATGCAATAAGCCTCCTACAGTTGAGACAACTTAGTTACGCAATGTCATTATTCAATCATTTTGGCAAATTTATGGCCTTGGAGATAGGGTGAGGAGTTGAGACATCTGGAGGGAACTAGGAGTAGAACCGCTGCTCCTTTGCATTTAAAGGATTCCTCCTGGGCTCCTCCCTCTTCTGAGCATATCACTGGAAGATCCAGAATACAGTGGAGGGATTGTGTATCCTGTCTGGTCTGGGAATGCCTCAGGACCCCTCAGATGGAGTTGAAAAGTGTCAACTTGGGAGAGGGATGTGTGGGTTGACTGGGTTAACCTGTTGCTACCATGACCCAGCCCCGGATAAATGAAAGTAGATGGCTGGGTGGATGGATGCATAGATGGATGGATGGATGGATGGATGCATAGATGGATGGATGGATGCATAGATGGGTGCATAGATGGGTGGATGGGTGCATAGATGGGTGGATGGATGCATAGATGGATGCATAGATGGATGGATAGATGGATGGATGGATGGATGCATAGATGGGTGCATAGATGGGTGGAGGAATCATTGCAAAGTTTAAAGGCTTTTGCCATGACTGCTTCAAGTGAGGGAAGACTGACCTGCTGCAGCAAGCAGAAGACGATTGATGGACTATTTTTCAAGCCATTTTGTTCTGTTTATGTTAAATTTGATTAACAGCGCTGATGTGCTTAATACTTACTAGCTAACAATTTAGTTACCGTTTATAACTAGACTGAACTGTGCACACAATCATCTCAGCCCCAGGAGATAGCAGCTGAGTACACCAGCTGGGTGTAAACAAAGTCAGTCCCCTACATCTTCTCTTCTGACGTGGTTACAGAAGTTGCAAATGCAGCTAAAGGAGGGTCAGCGGTCCTTAGCCTCCAGTGCCATGTACCACAGAGTTTGCACTCCTATGTCTTTAAACTACATTGCACATAATTGCACAAACGGGATTTCTCTTAAGGAGGACACTCACATAACTGCAACACTGAAGGAGCTGGCTCAGCTTGGAATTGCTGCATTGTCTGAAGTGAGGCGCCCTGGCACTGGCAAGACTAGTGTAGGTGGATACACCCACTACAGTTTTGGCTGCACTGATGGACGCTACACTGAGGGAGTGGCACTGGCAATTGTGAGCCGATTGGCCAGCTTGATATTGGAGGTAAAGCCTATCAATGAGGGTTTACTGCAGACCAGACTGACTCGTTCACTGGGCCAGGGTAAGTGAACTGATGACGGTCTGGAAATCTTATTTTCTCATTAACGTTTTAATGCAAAAGGTTATTGATGTAGCAAAAAAAACCATGATCCACTAAAGTTTAGATTTTGATAAAAATGTTTCGGTAATCCCCTCATGTTAGTGAGGGTGAAAAGGTCAAGTGAGGTCAGTATAAAATCGAATGTTTCAGCAGCACTGGGCATAGACATGAATGAGGGTACTAAAAACCAAAGGGAAGGGCAGAGATTAAAATTAAGAAAGCAATGTTGGCTGAGGGTGGGAAATCTGCTAAATAAATGAGTAATTTTCCAAACCAACCTCTAATATTGGCTGCCAGTTTAACAAGCAGCAGTGAGGCCTCTGCTAGCAGTGCTTATGCACTAACAAACTTTAAGATATTCTTGGCTCTAACTTGTCAGTCAAGTATTTGTATAGTATAACAAAAAACAATGCCTTCAGTCTCTGTAGAGTATTATCATTCTGCACACCAGTGATGCTCAATAGAGTTAGCCTCAGCATCAACCACCTCCTCAATGACAAATCACTACCCACATGTCTGAGGGTTTTTCAATTACAGACAAATGTTTTAATGAAAATGGGACGTGAACGAAGAGATGGAGATTTTTCCTTTCAAATAAAAGCACACCATCGGCACTTTTTGCCACTTTTGGGGCTGGACCCAGCAGTTGAAAACTGATCTAAACAGCAAGACATCAGCGAAGTGTTTTAGAATCAGACTGCAAATTTCATTTAAAAATAAAACCATAAAATTCAATGTTTTGTGAAATTCTCTCACTGAGTAACTCACCGACACAGATGCTCCATGAGAGGGCTTGTTCAGATCTGGATAAATCCCCACGGGTCTCTGGTGGAATGAGAGGCCAGTTTGGTTAGTGAAGAAAAGTCTGGATTCTGAGAAGCACACACTATGTAAAGACTGTTTCCAGTGCTTTAAAGATGTGTAAGGAGCAGCAGTGATTACGGCAGCTTAAACTGTTTACTGCCTGCTGACAGTTTTACTTCAAATGGACCTCATCAGTTTGTTATTATCATATTTGATGTGTGTGAGGGAGTGAGCCTCCCACACAGGGCATTCTGCAGAAAGGTGCTAGTTATTATATCATGAGGTTATGGGTGTGTCTGAGTTTTTCTGTAAACACAGATAGTGATTTTTTTTTTTTTAATCAAACCTTTAATGATTGCTATCCTTCCATGTTTGTTGTTTAAATGTAGGAGAAGGCTGAAAGTCTCACTGTTTTCAAACGTCTATTCACAGTGACCAAGGTGAAACTCAACTATACAAAGCAACATGCCAAGACAAACAAAAACAGATTTTTACTCAAAGTATGAAATATCTTCATGCACTCATTTACCAAATTAACAAGGTAAAGGATTAACGTCAGAGAATATTAAAGAATAGATAAAACCCCATAACATGTCCAAAATTAATAGATGTAATCAGTAGCCCATTGTGTACTGCCTCCTCCAAACATCCTGAGATGGAGGTTGAACATATTGGGTGTAAACAATCAGATAAGACACTTATAAGATAATGAGTACGATGATAGTCTAATAGTCTGCCAGGAAACACTAATTTACTTTTTAAAACTCTGACTGAATCATGGAAATTTGATAATACTTATATAACTTACTGTGCTTGATAGTAACAAAAATACATCATTAGCAATACAGCAACTATAAAAATTCCTCCTTCGCCTACCTGGGTGCTATTGTGTCTCCTTCAAGCTCGGGTCCTCTTCCAGAGGCCTGGGAGTCTGAGGATCTTAGCTGTTCCTAGGACTGTGCATTTTATTTGCTGGAGCCAGCCCCTGGTGCCCCAGTCACTCCTGGTACCACTGTTACCTTCACACCCCACGTCTTCTCCAGCTCTTCCTTCAGCCCTTGGTATTTTTTGTGTTTCTCATGTTGCTATATGTATTGCTACATCTATCACTACTGCTGTTTTCTGATGTCTATCAACCAGCACTGTCAGGCTGATTAGCCGTCTCCATCTTGTCAGTCTGGCTCTGGAAGCCCCGCAGGATTTTGCCTTGCTTGTTCTCAACCACCTTAGTTGGCGTCTCCCATCTTGACCCTTGGACCTCCAGTCCATACTCGGCACAGATGTTCCTGTACACCGTGCCAGCGTCCTGGTTATGCCGTTCCATGTATGCCTTGCCTGCCAGCATCTTAAATTTAACACCACTATTTTTTTACACACAAGATTAACGCACATTCTGTATGCTCCTCAACCCAACCTGTAGTTTTAGAGACCAGGAGGCAGTGCCACAGTGATGTGGTGCAAGCAAGTTGAAATGAATAAAATACAGAGACTTTGTAAAGGTAAGTTCAGCTTTCAGATCATGCCAGATAAGACTTCAGTTATTTGCTCTTAGTGTCGATGTTAACTGAGTTACCCAGAGTGTGTAGAGTCTTAAATACCCCGTACCATTTGCTGGCTTAGCGCACCATAAATGTAGAGACCTGCCCTCCCAGACAAAGGCAGGCCATGCTGGATTGTTTACATTGGAGAGGCTCAGACAACTCTTAACCAGTTTGCAGACAACTCTGCAAACTGGTTAAGGTTTTTCAAAGGCTCTGCCCTTTCCCAAACACTGTGTATGAGTGGTTTTCCACATGGATGTGTGAAACAAATCCATCTGGTGCACCAGGCTAATATTGTGGTGGATGAGGAAATGAAAGATTTAGTAAAAGATCCTGGATCATTAGTGCAGCAGCTCGCTTTCTCTCCCTCATTTGCATAAACATACACTCATGTTTGGGCAGTTGCGGGTGAACACCCCAGGGAACTGTAGACAACATAGGATAAATAATTCTTTCACAGGCGGCAGCGAGCTGCTACATAGCCTTTCCAAGTGTAGTTACCGACATATCCGCCTTCTGCGATCAGTTAACTCATCCATAACCTCCCTTTTTTAAGCTTTGCGTGTGTGTTGTTCTGGCCCCTCTTAAAGCAGATCACAGCAAGCACGTAAGAAACACTTCACGAGTGGTTAATAAAGATATTGATCAAATATAGAGTGCTGTTAGAATTAGATTTAATATTACAGAGACAGGTAGAGAAAGAGGAGAGACTGTATACAAGCTGGGGTAGATGTGTGTGACAATTATGGACCTAAGTAAGCAGAAAAAAGTTGCTCTTATAATGTAGTAATAACCAAACCCTGCAAAAGTAACCTTATCCATAATAAATCGGTTGCATACTTCCTTATTTGTTGACTGTTTATGATGTTTGTATGGAGAGAAGGCTCGAATAATAACTAATGTAAACTTTCAGTGTGATACTGATGTGTAAAATAATAGTGGAGCAGATAAGTGAAATATTCGTTCAAATAGTGATATAAGCATGAAATTTGGTACATGTACTCTTCAGGGTCTACTCTTTTCAAAATTAATGCTGGCCACGCAAAAATCCAAGATGGCCAACACATCACACAGAGCCCATTGTAATGCTTAAAAAACTGAAGGGAAAAAAACCACAATTATTGTCCAAGTCCAGGTTTTTGAACACTAAAACGGCAGGTGATGGTAATTCTGTCCATGGCAGTTGTATATTAGACTTTAACCAAGATGGCGTCCAAGATCGCTGCTGCAAAAGACAAATTTGGCCATTTCTCAGCTACTAATAGAGATAGACAAATGATTTTTGTGTCTTATCCTACCTTTTTCGGGTCAGAGAATCTAATGGACTTGTTCCAATAACCATAAAGGCTACCTGAACTGCTGCATCAAAAATGGCATTAGGGATGTCTGCCATGAAACATATATTTTCATTTAAAAATATTGCCAGGGTCACCGCATGTCTTTTGCCGCATGTCTCTCCCCCACTCTCGCCCCTGTTTCTGAGTCTATCCACTATCCTCCTCCACCCAAATAAAGGGCACGAAAAGGCCCAAAATTGCCTATTTTGTTTGATCCTGCCTTCCAAAGTGATTTATCCAACAAAGAAAAAATACACAAAACTATGCATATCCTGGCTTAAAACCCATATTTTCAAGGATAGGTGTTTCGAAGGAAAACTTTATAAGAAACTTAAAGTTTTACATTCATTCAAAGATTTTGTCAGCTGCCATGTTAGTTCCAAAAGAAGGCCAAAGTTCAGCAATGGTACACTGTTGGCACGCCTGGTGCACTGGAGCAAAGCTGCTCTGGTTTGTGGAATTGCCTCGTAGGGCCTCTGCTTTCTGGCAAACATGTCAAGTCTGGCCTCATCCACAGTGGCAGCAGTGCTGGACCTGTCATCCATCAGTATGACAAACTTCTCCAGTGTCTCCAGGTCGCCATCTTCCACTGTGAGAGGGCACTGGCTCAGCTCGGAGAAGACAGGGGAGGCCTCTGGACAAATGTCCCATGTTAGCCGGGCAGTTTTCTTGCCCTTGTTGCAGAAGGTTGTCACTTAAGTCCCGTGTGATCTGTACACCATCCGGGTAACTACATGAGCAAGTCATGTAGAGCCCCCTTACCCTTGGCTCGGCTCTCCCACGCCGCACCTGAATTGACACGCCCTGTCAATTCAGGTGCGGCTATCTAACTATACAGTATCTAATAACTACCAATTACTGTTTACTACCTAATTGATATGGGGCTGTTAGACAGCATTTGGGACACTAAACTAAACTACAACTACAACTACTAGTCTAATACTACAGTATTAGTAAAGCTAGATCAGCTGACACTGAACCCCATGCTGAGTTACACAGCAGCGATGTCACCAGTGTGACCTGGTTGTGTGCTGACATTCACTCTATTGCATTTGTAAGCTCTCATCATTGCATCAGTGCTGTACTTACAAATGTGAAAATGGCTCCACTGGAATCTACGACCCAAAAATTGTAAGTGCACAACAAAAAAATCATGTATATACAGTGCTTAACAAATGTATTATACCACCTGTCATATTTGTCTCAGAGACCATCCAGCATCATGAAGTGCTTTAATGCGGACTCTTTCATTTTCAGTGAGCTCTCAGTTTTACCATTTTGAACAGGAAAGAGGAATTTCAAACTGAATTCACCTTTTTATACCCAAATTTGAGCCGGTTCACTGGGCTTCTCTGAGAAGTCAGAAATGAATCAAGCATAACATTCAACCACTAAAACTCATTTTTCTGTTCAGGAATGCGAGTAAATAACTATAATTTGACATATTAATCAAGAAATAATAGTGTTCCTTTCTTTTTTTTCAGGTTTTTTTTTTGTAAATCAGTAAATTTGAAAATTCATGGATTACAATAATAATTATATTTTAGCATTACAAATATCTTTTGGGTTAAAGAGCTTCTACATATTGTTGTATTAACCATTGCAGAAACATAAAAAAATGATTTTGGTAATTACCAATGCTGTTAATTTAGGGCAGCTGTGGCATAAACCTTACTTTGGGTGGTGGTCTAATAAATTTGTTAAGCACTGTATGTTCAGTAGTTGCCTAGGTATAAATACTTTAAATTAATGGCGGCCATCTTGGATGCCATTTTTGTAACCAAATTTTATGTTAAGACAAAACTCATGAAGCTGGTTATCAAAAAACTTTTTTATCTTGAAAAAAATCATCAGGCAACAATTTAATAAAATGAAATAAAGCAAAATGTGGTCAGGCAAGGCAGCCATATTGAAAAATGACCGCCATCTTCGATTTTTATGTGGCCAGCGTTATTTTTTAAAAAGAGTAGACCTTGAAGAGTACATGTACCAAATTTCATGCTTGTATCACTATTTGAACGATTCTTGTGAAGTATGCAATTATCTGCTGCACTATTAGATGCAATATAATTTCTGATGACACTATTGATAATGATGCCAGTCGATGTCTACCAGACATTAGACATTGATACTCAGCAGTGAAAAGACCTTATCAGGCTGATCAGAGATGACTGTTACAGTCTAATCCAGGGGTGTCAAACTCAATCACAGCAGGGGCCAGATTCTGGATTCAGGACCAACCTGAGGGCCTAACAGCTTCACCTTTTTAACCATAAACTGTCAACTTTGTTTCACCGGTAATAGAATATGAAAATATTCTATATATTTAATCCTTACTTTTCAGATTTTGTGACTTAACAAGGATATCTTAAATCATCAAGGATAAGTTCACATTTTTATACTTGAGGAAATCTGCAGACCTCATACTGGTGGTCTAGTTATAACAGAAATATGAGATCATCTTGTGGGCTGGATTAAACTGTTCCATGTGCCCGATTTGACCCCTGGGCCTTGAGTTTGACACCTGCGCTTTAAACCTTTCTTAGGGTATGAAAAAGTCAATGAGAAGCATTAAGCTAAAATGATGACAGCACTTACAGTTCCTCCTCTGAACAGCAGGATGGTACCTGCACCACTAAAGCTATGAGAAGAGCACTTTGCCCCTGAACCTAGTAATCGGTCACATAATTGATCATCTCATCCTCTAGGCAGTGTACTTTTTTTTTTTAGTAACTGACTGAGTAATGAAAGAAACACCTCCCTTTGATCAGGTTTTCATTGATGCTACAGAAGCCTCAACGCTTCGCTGCGTGTTGGACGGCTCTGGCCTTCAGATGGACACCTAATCTTAACTCTCAGTTCATACTTAGACTTTTATTTCACAAAATGTGCATACAAATTAAATCATGCATATCATATATTCAGCATATTCATTGTTCAACATAAATTAAAAGTGAGGTTCATTTTGCAAAAGTAATTCAGAAGTACCAGACAGAAAATGAAACTCAGTCTGGTAGAAGCGTTCTGGAGTATAGGAGGATCTTATGAACTCTGCCATCCTGGAGGTTGCTCCATAATTTTCCACAGTTATCTCTCCAAAACTCTTGTACCACGGGCTCACCTCAGTCGGTTATCTAAATCAGTCTCGCTACCGTCTCGCTGCACTCTGCCACTGTGCTTTCCTCGCTATCTCCACTTTGCTGCTTTCACTCTCTTTCCTCTCTGTTCCCTTTCAAGTTCCAGCCTTGCTTTCTCGCCTTCTCCCCTGTCCTGTTTCATCCCGACCTGCTGGTTGACACCTCCGCCTGCCCCCTGGTTTCTGCAGACCTTGTGAAGCGTGCAAACAAGCCTTCAGGCAGTGGAAGTACCACACAGTTAGTATTTTGTGCAAGCTCTCACTTTATATCCTGGCTCTCCTTTTTCTTCATGCTGTAATATGAATGAGTTGATCTCAATCTACAAATTAAAGGGAAGAAATAGTTTCAGGTTAAAGTAACTTTCATTTTAAGACATGATGAGGGACTGATGGGCTCAGGGAGAGTGGTAATTGCCCCCCTTGATGCACAAATGTGAACAAAACATTACCAAAAGTGCCCTCTTGGATGCCCTCACATTGGACAAAACGTGATAAAATGGCTTTCAAAGTGCAACTTCCTGTGGACAAAACATATTAAAGTGCCGTTTAGAGTACCCTTCGGCGGACATATTGTCACTATTTTCCTTTGAAGGTGTCCTTTGAGTAGACAAATGGTGGTAAAATGCCCTTTAGGTCAGGAGCCCCGTAACTAAACATGATGAGATGCCTTTTAGGGCACCCTTTCTGGTGGAAAAACATGGTAAAGTGCCTTTAAATGTGTACTTCTACCAAACTAATGTGTGGAAGTTCCCTAAAACCGTGTTTATCAATCTTTTTTTGGCAAAGGCAAACCAAAACCATATCTTTACAAAATAGCTTCTTACATGTTAGAGTAAATTAAGTGTATAGCATTAGTTCAGGCAGGCCACAGAGTCAGGTGCTGCCAAATAACTAAGATCAGCTCATCTCACACGAGCCCTCAGCTGATGGCAAACTAATTCATTCTAAGCATGCTATTGGCAAATCTAACTAATGCTGCCATATTTAAACTGTTCTAGCCAAGCTCTGTGAGACATTTGTTGCAACACTCCTCCATCCCAGCTCCTCCTTTACTCTGCCTTTGACTTTAGAGGTCCAGTCAGAGAAAATGTATTAAACCAAAGGTCCAGAACATCATAATGTCTAACGTGAGTTTGTGTGATATGTGGATCTGGGTGCAACTACAAGGACCTGTTGGGCTGATAAAATATGAAAATTAGTTTTCCTTTAATGCTGTGAATTTTATTTTAAACACAAGTTTTTATTTAAACAAAGCAACACGTAACAGAAGTAAAAGTGAAAAGTATAATTTGATTGTCATTTTAAAGCTAATTTACAAAATTTATTCACCCGTTTCTCCGTCTGTGATTCTCTCCTTGTCTCAGCTCACTTGTCTTTTCATCTTCTCTTTGTTGTTCTTTATTTATTTCTTTCCTTTCCATTCCTTTTCATTTCTATTTCTGTCTTCCTCTTGTCTGTCCCTAGTATGAATGCAGCGGTTTAATGTTTCCCGCTTGAAATGCAGACAGTTTATTGGCTGAGTAGCGTCTCGTGAGATGGCTTAACTCAAATGCAGTTGGTTTTTGCTTTTCCTGATCCGGAACAACAGTACCGTAAATCCTTGAATAGCTGCGCTGGTTAAAATAGAAGCGCCCTGTCAAATTTAAAGTTCCCTTTTAATCTAATGATATAGGTCCAGGTCCAGGTCAGAATAATTTACAAAAATCTTCCTTTTCTTGTTTTTGTATGTTTTTCTTAGTCAAAATAACAATTACATAAAAAGATTAATTTAGAAATTGATATCAACTTTGCTATATGAGCCAACATAATTGCAATTAATTTTTTTGTTTTTCAAAATAGTTAACAGTTAATTAATTGAATATTGTGCTGGTTATGATAGGCTACAGACTGGATTAATGTTTATGTTTGCTAAATAATACACAAGATAAGGAAGCTAGAATATTTGAATATCAAATCACACTTCCAATATTGGAAACAAAGACAAAAGACCTGTTTCTTCAATGTGTTTTTCAACAATCAGGACCCAGCACATTCACGTCAAATCCAGAGACACATGGCAACCGCAGAAATATGTATATAAGTTAGTGTATAAGTTCACTACTAACAATGAAAAATAAGGCGCATTTCAAAGAAAATAAAAATATTCAAACAATATTTCATTTAGATAATATTTTTAGGCTTTATTATTGTCTGGCCTCCACAGTGTCTGCACAGACAAAAGCTGGCCCTCATAAAAATGTAGTTGATGATCTTTGTTATAAGGCCTGAATAGTTCCAAATATAGATCCAGTTGGGAGCAGACAGCAGGTTTTTTTTTTTTGCCTAGTTGAACCAAACAGTCTAGATCCTTGGCTTGCACATAACTTAAATCATTATATCACTTTTGAGTAACTCATGCAATTGTCTTTGTGTTAGAATATTTCTGTCAAGGGCTATTTTGTTGGGATTTAACAAAAATATGTCAAATTTATGTTAATTTTGGCTGCTATTCTTTTTCTTGTTGGGGGGGCCCAGACTTTCTTGGATACACTGTTCTAGATCACTAAAAAGAGCTCAAATCCTCATCACTGTAGCGTATAACAAACGCAAACTGCAGGAGCGGACAGACTTAATGATGTAAGTAGCATATGCTTTGTAAATTGGACCTTGAGACTGAGAAGACAGAGGCCCCAAGTGATGTGCAGCTATTAGCGGTAATGCAGCTTTATGAAAATAATCACAGCTTAATGAAAATAATTAGTCATGCAGTGAATTTACAGTAAACCCCTTCTCTCAATACCCCCCTAATGCATGGAGTGTTGTTTTTAATAAATTAAAGTAATCACCGAGAGTTGTTTCACAAAATAAAATATTATTGTGAGTTCTTCTTAACAGACACAATGCCCTTTAAATAGAATTTTCTCTGTGATAATGAAGTGAGCTGATCTGATGTTCACATCTCCAGTGCCTGCAGGAAGGCCATGAGTGCTCTGTAATCATTATTAAGCGTGGAGGCTGCAGATGCAACGAAACGAACTTGCCTTCACAGTCATTAACTACATCTCAGCTCCGGCGTCTTCACCACAGAGCTTTCTCTTCACAACAGCTACCTCTCTATGCTTTAGGCTACACTCACCACAAACTATCCACATAAGCTCTTTAGAGACTCCATTAGAGCAAAGAAAGACACCATTTGTGAAGACACGATGTATATTGGAGAGTTAATCAAGCTGCTTAATTCGCCCGAGGCCCATTACTCACCGTGGCTTATTGTGTGGTCAAGAAGACAAACATGGCGTGTCGCAAATAGACACAATGCACCTTTAATCTTCCCAGGGCAGGCGAAAACCAACAAACTACCTGCCAATCACATAAATTGCAACATGCTTTTTCATTAAAAGTTAAAGAAGTCCTCAGTGTTGGCAAACAGCCTCAGAGCCTCTGTCTGCTAAACTGTAAACACTCTACTGATCTGCCTCACCTGAATTACATTACATCAAAACATTTGACTTTTAAATTTAATCTCACAGGAAACCAGTTTAAAACCACAAACACGATTATGGTTGAAAAATGTCTCCACCTGTGGGACGCCCCTCATAAATAATCAGGTCCAGGAGTTAAAAGTGATTAGTGGCTGGTGGGGATGTTCGATGGCACCATGCAGAGTTCGTCCCCTGGGTGGGAGATGAAGGCGTGGATAGCTGTAGAAGTCTCATTTTAGAGTTTCCACTGTAAGTTTGGAGAGAGAGCCAAGGATAACACAACCTCCAAACTGTCTCCTTCTTTTCTGCTGATGTCAGAAAGGCCTGAATGCAAAACTCACCACGCTGTCACTGCTTACTATTATTCATCCACCTCTCCCTCAGGCAATGCCATGTAGTGAAGCACAATGAGGAAAAATGCAGAGCTGGAGTCAGAGTAGGAGAGTGCTTCTCAGGTTTTGTTTGCTTATGCTGTCACTTTCACAGCAAATAAACTTTAAGAGATTTAGGGCTGATATCAAAGCTGCAGGAAGACACCCTAAGCGTCGGCTTGATCACTCATAATTATCTCTATTATTTGTCAGTTAATTCATGTGTGCCTGCACTAGACCCTTTCCCTTTCTAATGCACTTTGTTACCGGGGAAAAACTATCTATTAAAGGATTTAACTTGACTGGGAAATGGACTTGAGCCTGTAAAGCCCTTTTCTAGTCATCCGACTATTTAAAGTGCTTTTACACTACTGGTCAAACCTTCTTATTCACTCACACATTCATACACTGATGGCAAAGGTTGCTATGGAGAATTGGCCATCAGTATTAGCTAATCTCATTCACACATCCATACTCACTGACATGCTGATGAAGCAGTGGGAGCAAACTGGAGTTAAGGCACAATGCCTTTTCTCTCCTTAACCCTCAATCTTAACCCTCAAGCTCAACCCTCAGTCTTAACTCGCCCCTCAAAACCAAGTGTAAGGGCCATCTCATGACTTAGAAATGGGACACCCCTTAATAGCAATTACGATGTCAGACTGCAGTTTATGGTAAATTACAACCAGCAGAAGTAGAAAGAGAGAAGAACGATCACGATTGAGGAGAAAAAGTGTATTAGACCAAAGCATGGACAGAGAACAACCATCGACAATGCTGTCTGCAGCTGTGGTTTGTTCTTTCGCATGGGCTTTAAGCATTTTTATGAGACTGCACGCAGCTGACCAATGGAGAAGACAACTTCGACGTGTGAGATTATTGTTGGATCGGATTCAGGTATGTGCATTTGATTACAGACACGTATGGTTGTCGGTTATCTGGCTAGCTGACCACATGCTCACATTAAGGTTATTACATCTGTACTACAATTGTACTGCAATTGTATCAGTCCATTTTTGATAAGGACTTTCCTTAAACAAACTTTCATAAACACATCGATTTGCATTTAATTTGTGATCAACTGTGTGCAGATTTGATGAAATACGGTACATGTGCATTGAATTTAACATTAGTCTGCTAGTTTAATAGGTTAGATATTAAATTGGCACATTCAGTATTGGTTTCGGGGATGGGGAGATTTATTTTTACACTTCAATTTAAAAAACTATGTCTTATATTCCCTTTTCTGCATTTTCACTTGGTAAAATATGTAATGTGGACTTTTCAGGGTGGTCATCCAATGGCGTACTGTACTGGACCAGGACATGCCTATCCTGCGACTATGGTTCAACATCGAGGCCGAGCTACAGCAGGACTTCAGCCTGACCAGGAAGACTGCTGCAGAGGGACCAGGATCATGGTTGGGGCTCACAGCTAGAGGTCTTGATCTATGTGTACTGGCTGGCTCATGGACTATCTTACAGGGTCGTTTCCAGTGTCTTCGGTGTGCCTAGATCGACAGTCCATCGTGTTGTCCACAGAGTCGCCCAATAGATCTGGCGGAACTTGAAGCTAGCCATACACCTGCCAAAACCAGAGGAACTTTATGAGATTGGACAAGGATTTGGGCAGCTTTCAGGAACCCCTGTTTTTAACTGTGTTGTTGGTGCAATAGATGGCTGTCATTTTCGATTCAAACCTCCCTCTCAGCACAGAATACATTACCTAAATTACAAAGGTTTCTTTTCCATAAATATGCAGGCCATTTGTGATTCTAATGGAAAGTTTCTGGACATATGTGTTGGTTTTCTAGGCTCAGTTCATGATACACGCATCATGAAGAACAGTACCTTCAGGGCACAACAATACCCTCCCACAGGTGACAGCAGTCTTGGTAATGGAGGCTATCCCTTTCTGGAAAAAACGATCACACTAATCACACCCTACAAAGAGCCTGTTTGGGACGCACAGAGTCACGTTTCAACTTCCACCATTACCGAGGGCGCAGCATCATTGAAAGGGCTTTTGGTGTGATGAAAACCAGATGGAGGTGGACACTTTTCAAGGCCCTAGAGGTTAGGCCCACATGCTCCCCTTTGGTCATATCTACCTGTGCTTTCCTACGCAACGTGTGTTTGGAAAATGGAGACAAGCTTGAGCCAGAAAATGATGTAGCACAGGACACTTTCAGCTCTCTACCACCTCATGAAGCCTTAGTGGCAAATGAAAGCTCAGGGAATGTGAACTGGCTGCATTGATCTCTGGCCATGTGTAGGTCCCACAGTAACCGTGCTGTGCTCCCTAAATAAATGCAGTGTTGTAAATAGTTTATACTGTTAAGTAAAAAAAAAAAAAAAAAAAAAATCCTTGTTGGCTACTTTATTTGACACACAGATCCATGTTAATTTAAGGATATGCTAATATTTTTTGTTATTTAAACAACTTGTTTCAAATAAATTGTTATCAGATGAACTTTTTAGTACTTTTATCAAAAAAGTTAGAGTGGCTAAAGCAAAATCAGAGATCTGAGCACTTCTAACTACTCCATGTTTTGCTGTAACTTTATGTAACTATGATGTAAAATTTTACTATTTTGTCTTTATTTTTGCTTTTGTAATCAATTGTTACTGTCTTTATGCACTTTTTATGCAAACTTGATATCTCTACTTTTACCTTCTTTCATTTTCTAAAAGCCTTACTAGGTCAGGAGATGGAAACTAGCAAAAGCTATAATCTCTTTATGTGAAACATCAGTTACTTTAGCTTGATTTTAACAGGCTGAAGTTGCCCTATGTAATGTGCATTGTCCCTATCAAATAAACTTAATAAATAAATAAAAATAATTTCTGTTGTTACTACCCTCCTATCATGGTAATGTCATTGCTAGATTTGTGGAAGAAATTTATGAATACATAAGAATATTAATGCTCACAATCTGTTGCACCCTCTGTTTTATTAAAACAAAATATCTTTCCAAACATGATAAATTATGATATTGGGCCAAATATTTTTGCTAGAAAAACCTAAAAAAAGTGTATTTTGCATAAGTGACCCTTAAAAGTCCCTGATCTCTATGGTTGGTTAAAAGTATGTTGCTTTTCTATGCCAATATAAATAAAAGCAAAACGTGCTGAACAAGTGGACCTTGCTTATCACAACATGGTAATTTCATTCTTAAAGTGAAACATAATTTTAGATAATTATAATTTTTCCCAATGACTTTTACACACACTGAAATATGAAATGTACTTTAAAAACTATTCTAAAAATATTCAGCATCTTTTGAATCAATACATGTAACCTTGTATGTTGTTCTCTGTTTGAAATTCTATAGTTCTAGTTAGAGATGTTCCAAACCCAATGTTTCCTTCCTGATAATGATCCAATACCAGACTGAACTTTCTGACTGTGCAAAGGAGCAAATTATTTTAGATCTATATTTGACTCAGAATATGGCTCAACAAATACAATTATAATGTACAGCATCTCTGTCACCCAGACGTTGTTTTTCTGCTTATTATTGAGTTTAACTGCTAAATATTAAAACAACATTAATACAAGTGGCTGCAGCACAGGCTCTCTCTCTGACAGGCAGAATGGCGGGATTACAGAACAGCCTGCCATTGGCTGACAGTATGACAGTGATGACATGATTTAAAATATTAGCTTTACCAGTGTGGATTTAATCATTAAAGTCTCAAATAGTCACACAACTTCCAGTTTCATTTCTGCCTCTGAGTTTTGGTCAATGGATGTAGCAAGAAATAAAGGATCATGGGAAATAAAGCTTGCTGATCACAGCATGGTCATACTGAAAAAAATCAAAGTATTTTTATTCTATTCCTAAGACTTTGTGTGCACACTGCTGTGAAAAAAATCACTGTATTGAATTTAATACAACTGATAACCTTGCAAAGCAGATGGATACACCCATTTCCTTGTTTTTCACTGGCGAATCCATCTTGTTAAGCTCCCATCAGAGCTTAACAAGTGCTTTAATGCGGACTCTTTCATTTTCAGTGAGCTCTCCACGTTTGACCATTTTGAACAGGAATGAGGAATTTCAAACTGAATTCACCTTTTTATACCCAAATTTGAGCCAGCTCACTGGACTTCTCTGAGAAGTCAGAAATGAATCAAGCATAACATTCAACCACTAAAACAAATTTTTCTGTTCAGGAATGCAAGTAAATAACTATAATTAGACATATTAATCAAGATATAATAATGTGCTTTACTATTTTTTCAGGGTTTTTGTGTAAATCAGTACATTTGAAAATTCATGGATAACAATAATAATTATATTTTAGCATTAAAAATATCATTTGGGTTAAAGAGCATCTACATATTGGTGTATTAACCATTGCAGAAACATAAAAAAATGATTTTGGTAATTACCAGTGCTGTTAATTTAGGGCAGCTGTGGCATAAACCTTACTTTGGGTGGTGGTCTAAATTTGTTAAACACTGTACATTCTTTATTTTTTATAATAACAGTGGGATGTGTGTTTTTATGTTTTAAAGTTTGTCTCAAAGTTTCATTTAATCTGAGTCTCTGAGGGAGACGGTGCAGTGAGCTGTGCATGGGCCTTCACTATACCTGGACATATCTGCAAACTAGCATTCCTATACATTTATGTTTAATCAGTTTAATAATCAGTGTTTATCTTAAAAATGGAAAAAATGGATTCTAAGCAGCACAGTGGGTTTTTGACAGTATCCTGAGGCTCTTTATTTCTGGGGTTTGTGAGCCTAAGGGAAGCTGTAACCTATGATGGAGCATTCATGCTTTCTTCAAATGAATCAAAGCTGAAAATCACCAAAACTGGAGATATAAAGTTTATAAAAGTTTAATTTGACATTGGAAAAAAAGAGAAATAGAGCAGATCAGTTATTGTGACAATCAAAAAACGCTGTTCAAATGACAGAATGCACTTTTTTTTTCTTAGATATTACCCATTATATCATGGCTTAGATATGGAACTAAAAAGTTATTTAATCATCTCATCACACAAACCTGCTCATCATTCATCTTAATGTCTCCCTTTAGTCTTTTTCAAGTGTTAATTGAGTTGAAGAATGCGTTTTAATATATTTATCTTTGGCATTTTTGCAGAAAACATCATAATATCTCAGGACAACAAAAGTGATGAATTATGAAATCAAAGCGCTTCTTCATCCTCATTAATAAGAAACAAACATCCAAATGATTGAAACCGGTCTTGATCCTTCTGAAAGCTGTCTGCAGCTTTGATATAAAATGTTTTTTTTTTTTTTATCTTCAAATTCTCATCAGATCACGCTTTAACTTGAAAAAGGAGAAAAAATATTTATTTTAGAGTAGTCATGTAACAATATTTAACAACATGCACACATTTCCCTTTGATAAAGCTAAAGTTTGATTTCATTTTACTTCCCTAAATCTCAGATGACCATGGAGCATTAATCAATGTACATTTGCAGTAAATGAAATAGAAGTATGTCGTTTTAGAAGGGACATTTTTCTCCCATGTTATATCTTGACAGACCAGAAAAGTGAATGCAGTTTCCATTTCCAGTCTGAGAACCTCCCCTTTAATATCTTTTGTATTATTATATGCTGATTAAACTTTCTAAAACAAAACAGCTGCAGGCAAATAAGAATATTGTTTGCTTTTTTGTCTTTGACATTTCAATAATCAAACTAAGTCTTCATCCTCAGACTGTGCACAGCAGAAGATTTTCTTTCAAAGCCGTTTGGTAAAGCATTTGATTCTCTTTTTGACCTTAGAATCCTCTCTGATTGGCTCATTCTGCTCATCTCCAGACGCCAGTGCTGGACTCTTAAGTGATAACATCTTCCTCCTCTACTGCAGTAATAAGGAAAGCTTCTGTTGGTGGAGTTAGATGAGGTGTTGGAGTTCAGGCCATGGAACTCTCTGGATCTAGGCTGAGTTCCTCAGGCCTGACCTGACCTCCAAGACTGAAGCTTTATCACTGACTTCAGCTGGCAGGGTTAGTGCAGGGGATGGAGCTGATAACAGAGCAGGCAGGGGTTGTAGATCAAGGGTCTTGATCTTAACCTCCCCCTCTAGGATTGAAGCATTAAAGGAGACTTTAGCTGGCTGGGTACCCAATGGTGTTTTAACATCTGGAGTCAGATTCTCGGGGACAAAATCTACAGGGCCTCAGTCTGTACCTCGTCCTCCAGAACCAGAGACTTATTGCATCTTCAGCTGGGTGGGTTTCAGTTGATGCAAGAGCTGGTACCTTTGCAGGTTCTGGGTTGATGCTGAATGCTTCAGTCCCTACCTCCTCTTCAGGACTGAAAGCTTGTTTGTATCTTCAGCTGGCAGGCTTTCAGTTGATACTCAAGCTGGTATCTCTGCAGGCTCTGGGCCAAGACTGTGGACCTTGGTCTTGACCCAACCCCCCAGGACTGAAGCATTTAAGGAGACTTGGTATGTTTATTGTTGGCATTACAGTGTCTTGAGTCAGATCTGAAGGAACATCTGCAAGTTCTGATTTGAGACTGAGAACCTCTGTCCTGACCCCTTCCCTGCAGGACTGAATCCTTATGCAATATTGGTGATGATGATCAATACTTCTGCTTCAAAGCTGTTCAGCTCTTTTCTCAGTGTGTCTGAAGAGAACATCTGCCGTATCTTATTCTCGACAGGGAGGACTGTGTCATCTCTTAGGGATACAGAAAAGGCAGCCTGATGGGACATCGACTGAAGGGTGGAAAAACTCGATCTAAACAGCCTTTGTGATCCTCCAGTCATTGGCCCAGCTACTGGTAGGGCATGTTATGGGAGGTGTTTCTGTTTGGCCTCCAGAAGCCCTGAATCACTTTGGGTGTCACCTCCATGACCACCCCCTGCAGGCCAAATATTCTGGAAACAGAAACCTACCGTTAAAGCTTGTCAAGGATCTTGGGATGTTTTAAATAAGAAGAGATGGTTTATGGTGAGTTGAGCATTCTTCTTGCCTTGAACTCAACATCCCCTTACATTAAAGTGTGGGAGAGTGAGCCCCGCCTAAGAGAAGATTATGACTTCCTTTTGTGGAGAGGTGTGGAAATTCAGTCTGCATTGACAGCAAGTCAACAAATTCTCTGTTGGATTGAGGTCTGGGCTTTGATTTTCCCACTCCAGAACATTCACCTTGTTGTCTTTAGCACATTTCTGTGTAGCTTTCACTGTATGCTTTGGGTCATTGTCTTCCTGTAAAATAACCCTTCTCCCAAGCTGTAGCCCTCATGCAGACTGAATGAGATTGTCCTCCAGGGTTTTCTGTTTCTATTTTGCCAGATTCATTTTACCTTCTACCTTTATATGCCTTCCAGGGCCGGCTGCTGCTGATAAGCCTCCCCACAGCATGATGCTGCCACCTTCGTGGTGATGTGCAATGTTTGATGTCTTTTGGATGGCCAAAAAGCACCATTTTGGTCTCATCAGACCAAAGAACTCTGTCCCACATGGCCATGGAGTCTCACACATGCCTTTTGGTGAACTCTGGGGATTTATATGAGTTTTCTTCAACAGTGACTTTCTCTTTGCCATGCTCCTAAAAAGCTTGACTGTTAAAGAACCCGGTTAGTCTTTCCCATTTCAACTGTTTTTTATTATTTTTTTATTTTTTATTTTTTTTATCCATCCCCTGACTTATACTTTTCAATAACCTTTGCTCTGAGTTGCTTGGAGTGTTCTTTTGTCTTTATGGTGTAATGGTAGCCAGGAATACTGATTAATCAGTGATCCTTCAGTACAAGTGTCTTTACTTGAGACACATTCACTGCACTCAGGTGATCCCCATTTCACTAAACCTGAGACTACATGCACCAACTGGCCAGACCTCTGATGAATTAGGTTGGTCGCTTACGAGGGGGTGAATAATTATTTTTAAAAATGGTTATTTTACCTTCAATATTTTTATTTCATAGACTTACTTTGTATAAGTCTGTTTTTTCTTTGACATTTAAGAGTTTTTTGTAATTAAAAAGTAAAATCATATTTACCATAATTGATTTATAGAATTAGTAAAAGGATTAAACATCCAGAGGGGTGGATTCTGTAAAACAGACGCTGTAAGGTTAATGCTGACAGAGAGATCAACTTTTAAAATTCTCACTGCTGGAGTTTGGATCTTTGTTTTTGCTTTGAAAGTACCAGAAGTGTTTTTGATTACATGATCATATTCTCTTTTTTGAACAGATATACCAAAGGTCAGAGGCAAGAATGGTTAAAATGCAACTTCCCACAAAAGCATCTCCAAAAATGCAGTTAGTTTGAGAGCATCCTACACATACTTCAGGCTATGTGCTCTCTTGTTTAGAGCAGCAGTGAGAGGATGTCGATGATAAGGAGGAGATGGAGAGGAAATATGTGAAAAATAAAAATGATTTGAGGATGCCAGTGAATGGAAGAGATAAAAACAAATAAAAAAGGGTCGAAATTGGATGCAGAAATTTTGTGCAGAAGCTAATAACACTTCTGATCCCCATTAATTTGGCGGCATCGTCAGCCCCCTTCATGATCGCGCTGATAGACTCAGTCAGAGATTATGCAAACACAAAACTCTGCACTTTCCATAAAGAGGACGATGTAAGTGAGTACACTCAGCCACAGCAAACCCAATACAAACAAGCTCTCGCCACATCTGCATGAGTGCATTTGAGTGTGTTTATTTCATATGCAGCACTGTATTAGCATATTGAGAAAAGGCAGCAGAAGCAGTGTAATTATCCCAAGTATCAGTTAAACCATCAAGAGCCTCTCTCCTCGCCACGATGCTGCACCACATTATTTTGATTTACTCATGTTAATGACTTTAACAGGACTGTGGATGTGATCTGTAAAGTGTCAGAGCCTCTACTTTCACCAACAAACAACATCAACCAATGCATAATAACTTCTGAGAACCACTATAATTATTGGATTTGTCACCAACCACTGAGACAACAGCTTAAGAACCACTTTGTCTTTGAATGCACTCTGACTGGAGATGCACTGATCATTGGAAAATAACTGAAAAGCTTGTATAACCCAATGTACCCTTTGTTCAGATTTATTGCAGCAAACCAACCTGGGTTTTGGTGAGAATTTAAGTTTGTTTTCATGAATGAAGTTTGGTGGGCTCACTGTGACTCAGGCAGATGCTTATCATGTATAGGGCTTGGGACATCCATTTAGGCAACACCCTATTGATGATGTTTGGGAAGGGCAGAACCTTTAAAAATACTTGGAGGGTGACTGGATGAATGTTCTGTCTGGCACATTAATTTCAAGCGGATCAGAGCAATAAAACATATGATGCAGTTGGCCTGTGTTGCTGATTAGGTGTAAACTACACTATGGCAGCCATTGTCATGCCAATACATTCTTCACTATTGGTGGAATCATTTGGTAATCAACTGGTGGTTCTAATAAAGCTGAGATAACCATGGCCAGCTCCTTCCACGGTGATCTTGTCAACAGTCACCATTGCCTCTGCCTGAAGCTCTGCAGGATGGATCTTCCTGATGACGGACATGAAATCTGGACAGTCTATCTGCTTTGTAATGTGAGATATTCAAGGTTAAAATTGCAGCAATTGTGTTTTTTTTATTAGGTCCTGTTGGCTTTACCATTGTACTTTGTGAAGTGCGCCAAAGCAGGTCAAATGTAAAAGTCAGTGGTTCACAGCTGATGGAGAATCAAGACCCACTAAATAAATAATGCAGCTCAAATTTACGTAAGAGGAAATGTTTTATTTTGGAACAAAGGACAGAGCAGACACGTTAAGCTAATAGCTGCAGAAGGACATGCATGCATTCATTTTATTTCTACTCCCCTTTTCTGAGATAGCATGGACATTTAAAAAAATCCTTTATTAAACAGGTTTAATAAAGTTTAATAAAGGATTTTCATTACATCAGAATGCCTTGGATTCTCAGTTCTGACTGCCATCTATACTGTGGAATTTTATTGATAAGTTAACAGGCAAGTCATTGCTCCTTTCTTTTGCAAACGATAAATGTTTTGAAACTCTGTTGTGCATAGTAATTTGGACCAGTGCATTTTGAGTTTTTTTAATTTTTGAAAAATCTTCACATCTTCGATACAACTTGAAATATGCTCTAATAGTCAATGACTTGAAAATTATACTGAATGTTATTTGCTTCGACTATTTAGGAAAATCATAGAAAAATATCATTTGCATAATAATTTGGAAGACGGTGTAAATCCCACCTGCAGCCACCGCCTTGTTCTCCTAAAATGACATGGATTGGTCAAGTCCTTGCTCAGACCTGGCACAGTTGTTCCAGATGGCAGCTTGGCTGCAATCAGCCTCATGACAGACTCTGGCCCATCTGCTCTGAAGGGTTAACCACTTGGACCAATATAGAGAGTGCAGCCTAGATACATTTAAAATGCAATCTGATGGTGCAGACTTCATCCCACCAATAAACAGCAGTAGACCATACACTTAACACTGATTTCTGACCTCTCCATTTGACCTCATTTAAATTTAAAGAGTACTACTGCCTCATGATGCCCACCATGCTTAAAGCTCACAGTAAGCTTGGTGCTCCAACAGTGTCTCGACTAACTGATTAGTTTTGTACAGTTTTGATCAAACCTGTCTGGCTTCTGAAAGACTCTACTTCTGAAGTATTCTTTGATCTCATGTTATCAAAGCTGAGCAAAATGTCCAGAAAAAGTCATAAGCACTATCACTGGGGTGCAGAAGGCTAAGTAGATGGGCCATGTCACATATATGCAATCCACCAAGTGTGTGACCCGGCTTCAAGTCTGGACCTTCACTCCTTTACTTCATGTCATTCCTTTAGTTCTCAACCCTCTCTTCTCTACTTTATCTACTGTCCTATCCACATAAGAAGCCCCAAAATTACTAGAAACAAAATCAATTCAATCACTTTTTGAAGCTTAGTGTTAGTTCATGCAGGACATAGAAGTTAAATACCCTGTTGTAATCAGCTGAGGACCAGCTGATGTACTGATCGTCACCCAGCTGCAGCCAATCACAGCTCATTCTTCAGCAAGATGGTCCATCTTAATATGACGCCCTTCTCACTCATCCCTGTTTCATCACTATGCTTCACATCCTCCACCCCAGCCTCCTTTTTTCTAGCCTAAAACTTTTGTCATATTGACTTTTATGCTGTTTAAGAGTGGACTATGACACAACTACACTTTTTTATTTGACATGCATTGCCATAACTGTATCTGTCCATCTATTTGTGCTTGTGAAGCTCAAGCACACTGCTTGGCTAACCTAAGGAGGATCTTAGCATAACAGAGCCCTCAACACAAAGCAAAATTATTTATCCATTCAGCAATAACTGATTAAATCTATGATGACAGGTATCTTCAAACACCAGACCAAAATTAAACCTAGCATCAGTTCATGCAGGATACAGTAATCATATGTCCAGCTGTGATCAGCTGACAGCCAGCTGATCCAAATTATCGCCTCTCAGCTCCCACGCCAATCACAGCTCTTTCTTTCAACACAGCGGTGTATATAAATATGATGTCTTTCTCACTAATCCCTGCTTGCATTCATGCCGATGCATCATGCTGCTGCTGGCAAAGCTTAACCTCCTCCACCCCAGCCTCCTCCTTTATAGCATAAAGCTTGTTTCAGATTCATGCTACTATGGATTCATTGCTTTTGAAGTAATCTATTTTATACAATATGGATGGTCATAATCGTATCTATCTATGTATAAGCAGATTTTTGACTATAAATGTAAGTCATCAGTCAAACTTATTTTCAGGAAGTACCCCTTTCACTCATGGTGCAAAAGTGTAGAGCATCAAAATCAACAACAATCCATCAGAAAGATGAACAAAGGAATTCCAGCAGTGATCTCTGTACAACATTCAACATGTAAACTTACCTGATCACATTTAACCATATCTAAACACATATAAACACTCTACCCCAGGGCATCATGGGAAAATCCTGCTTACATATCCCCAGATTTTAATCCCACCAATCTGATCTATCATCACTGCCATGTCTTCAGTTAGCAGTTCATCTATTCCTGATTGTTAGAAAAGCCATTTATGACTAATTTGAAATTCCCACAATGCATCACAGGGGTTTTTTATTTATAAATAATGAAGCATTTTGTAGTTTTGCAACACAGAATGAAACTGAGTAAAGGTCAGGCTTAGTTATGTGGATAAACTTTGGAAGATTATGTTACATTACCTAAATTATTCTTGTTTAGGAAAAAAATCACAATGTTTTGTTTTTTTGACAAAGTAAAGTGACAACTAGGGGCGTGACGAGACACTTATCTCACGAGAAGAGACGAGACAAGATTGGGGCCCACGAGACACGGGATGAGACGAGATTTTACACTTTTTTTTAAATTTTGGGAAAAAAAAGTACATGGGTGGATAATATGTCCTTTATACAACTGAAAGTCATAGTTGCAACGCATTCAGGTCTACTAAAAAATGTTTGAATTAAGTACTGAACAGCCTATTAATGCTTTCAAAGAGTATGTTTTGTCTAACTTTGACTCAAACTGTACATTTTAATGCTCTTCAAATCAAACCTTTCATTTTAACAGTCTACAAAATCTTTAATTTTCTACACTATGCACTCATTGCTACAATTACCTTTTTTTAATATTATACTTAATTATATATAATAAAAGCATTTAGATTATTTTTAAAGTACTTTAAGCACCGTTTACAACAGACTGAAATATAAAGAGCTGCATCAGTAAAATCAAACTATTTTTCATCCTCTTTAGGGACATCCATATTTTAAACACTTTAAATAAATCTTTAAGTCAATAACATGTAATTTAAAGTAATAGATTATTGTACCGTTTTGTGGTCTTTTTTCTCATATGAGCTTTAACAGTGTTGGACACAAGGCACAGATGAGCGTGTGTGTTCATGTGTGTGCGTTGGTGAGTGAGTGTGTGTCTCTGTCTGCTGTCATACAACAAACAAGGCACGTTTAACTGAAGCTCGAACTTCTCTTTTTGGAGCTAACAGTGGACTCTATCTCAGACAGAGTTTGTTTTGCTAAGTTTACCGCTGCAGTATGCAGCCATGTTGCACTACACATGTTAAGCTTCTGACTGATGATACGCACAGCCAACAGCTGATGGATTTGTGACTGGAAGACGGCGAGTCGAGAAGGAGACATGACGAAGCCGCGACTCAAAGTTACAAAGTCACAGATGGCAGCACTACAAGTGAGTCTGCGCACATACACGAACTAAATAAACACCGTATTCTCCTCATGGAGACTGCACAGGCTTTCACCAGCAGCATTTCATCAATTCACACTGTTATGATGATGCATAGGCGGATCACGCGGCCCAAGCAGTGCACCCGAGGGGGTGGTTGGAGCAGTCGTCTTAATGGATATTGGATCAGCTCCGTTTCCTCATTTGCTCTCTCATCAACAGTTTAAAGTGTCCAGGACATGTTTGTGATCTTTTATAAGTTCCAGTTTGGTATTGTTTCCTGTAAGGAGAGCTGCTGCTCCAAGTGTCTGCGCAATGTTGATCTTGCGAGATTGATTTTTCTGCGACGAGAAATCTCGTGGCATTTTGATCTCACAAGATCTCGTGGCACGAGATCTCATCACACCCCTACTGACAACAACATTAGATTTACTTATGTCAAGCTAGAAACTTGGATTTTTATTGTCGATATCAATGATTAAAATAAGTTAAATTTACTCTGCCTAGATTCATTTTTCTCAGTGTAATTGGACATCCAAATAAAGACAAAACAGCCAAAACTTTCAGTAAATATCCTGTTTGATTGCATTGCCTTAATCTCTTATGACTGCCTTTGAAAAGGAAACCAGATTTATACTCCAAATGAGGTAAAGTACTAGGATAGCCTGGATCTTGTTGGTTTTCTAAGTATTGTCAAAAAGAAAAAGCAGATGTTGCTTCTGTTCTGCTCCTAAAATGACAGAAGTGATGTTTGCTGGAACAACAGGCACAGATTCTGTAACAGCAAAAACTTCTTCAAAGAAAGCAGCTCCTCTCAGTTCTGTCAGTTTTCTCACTGCTCTCTACTTTTTTTCAATTCAGAGTTCCTCTCAGTCTGAACAGTTATACTTCAAGCACATGTGGCGTACAGTGTGAGTTCCTCTTTCTTTGGCTCTGTGTGCATACATACCACATCAAATCATCAGTATTATTATGATTAATAGTACAGTGTGCAGCCACGTGGATCTAAAGTGCATGCGAGTGTTCTGTAGGTCTCTGTTGAATCAGTGATATTAGCGCAGACAGGACTGTCAGAAGATAGTGTAACCAAGTATAATGAAAGTGTGTTATATAAGTCAGCTGCAGGTGTCTGACTGTGCAGATCTCCTCAGAGGGTGCAGTATAAAAAATTACATCTCCTCATGAATGCACACAGCAATCACAGTGATTTGACTCGCAGGCAGCAGAACTGCTCATCTCAATATATTTCAATTTCATTTAAATATATTTAAATACCTCAATGGTAGCCTGTGGCTGATTTGCATGGCTGGGACAGAGGAGACATATCTTTAAAGGGCTAAAAAAGGAGGATGGGGACTCCAGGTGACTCTGAGGTGGACTTGACAGACAGCTAAGTGTCATGTTATAATGACAATTATTCAGGGAAATTAGAATAGATCTACATAAAGATTGATCCAGTCAGTAATTACTGCCACAGGATATAAGAAAAGTGCTGTGCTGCAAACTTCTGCTACATATCAAGCTTAAAAGTATGCTCATGTTACAGTTTCCAGTTAAGCTTTTATCAAAGTGAATTATTTAAAGGATTCACACCTGGAGAAGAGATATTGACTTTTAGAAAAGTCTGAAATGCTGCAGATTTGAACACAACAAAGAGGCAGAGAGGTGGAACTGTGTACAACTTTTAATTTAAAAGTTTGTGGGCTTTGTTAGCTCGTTTGTGCAAAACACTGTAACCAGTCACTACGGCAGTTTGAATCTAAAAACATCATTTATAAGACACACTGAATGCCTTCACATAAAGGAAAATTCTTCTTTTTCAGGTCATTAAACAAGTAACTTTTGGAATTGTGATTATTCACTGAATTTTGGCAGATTTGGCAGGTGGATTTCTTTATCAGACATTTAAAACTAAATGTTTTGCATGCGCCTTGTTATTTGTCTCCTTGTGTGGTGACCAGCCCAGGTTGTACCTGGCTCTCTCCCAGTGACAGCTGGGGTTTGCCCCAGCCCCCTAAGACCCTGAATGGGTAGAAAATGCAATGTAGAAAATGGATGGAAAATTTTAAGTCCATCTTGAAACCGGAATACTCTTACTAGTCATGATTTGTAAATGGAATAAAATGAGAGATGTATTTGATGTTCTTAATTCATGCATTAACAATACTCACCACTTATTCTGTTTGATTTGGAGCAGTTCCCCTGTATCATCCAGTGAGAGGCAGGTAGATCCTGGACTGGTCAGTCACAGAGCTGACATATAAATCCCCACCATCAGTCACACTCACATCAACAGGAGTGTTTTTGGACTGTGGGAGGACGTCTGCAAAACTCCCTGGCCCTGTCAGATGAGGATCCAAACAAGGAACCCTCCTGCTTTGAGACAACAGTGCTAACAACTGCACCAACGTGTGGGCTTATTTTATGATTTTGACTTTAAGATTCTTCATTTAAATGAGTGCTGCACCAGTGTGGTCTGAAGAGGAAGGAGACATTTTCAAGCCAAGATTTGTTAAACTGTTCAGCACTGTTATACATACATAAATGTGCTGAACTGTACTGGATGCTTAGAACTTGATTGTGCACCACAGAGTTGATGTTTTAAGAGCGCTTTAAGGCAAAAAAAAAAAAAAAAAAAAATGTCCAGGAGACACACAATGGTTAAAAAATGGCAAAGGGCTGAGAAGCCTGAGCAGATTTGTTCACTGATTCTCACTCCTGGCATGTGCACTTTGGATGCTGTTTAAACTATGAGAGAAAAAGAAAACACTATGATCAAAATGTTAATAATGAACGGTGAAAATGTGGATATCCACTGAGCTGACTGCGAGTCTTTTTAAGTGAAATAAGACATTTAGAGGAACAGTGGTGCCTTTATTTTCCATCAGTAGTATCAAGCTGCTGCCCTGCTTTAGTAATTTAACTACAAGTGCCAAAAAGGACAAAATACTAGCTGTTAATGTGATAAAAAATGTCCTGCATTAATTTTAGATTTGAATTGCATTGCAATTAATGCCTCAATGCTAACACTTATCACACCAGGACATGTGAGAGACAGGAAATAAAACAAAAACAAACCAAAAGAAACCTTGTCAGCCTCACTCGGCAGGTAATAACGTTCATTTTAAAACTTTTCCAGTTGAAGAAAAGTTGCCTGGTGTTCAGTTAACAACAGTTTTCTGACAGCTGCCTTCAGCTACAGGCATATTTTAGTTTTTTTCTCCTTGTAAATAAGTGATATTACAAAGAACAGTCTTTTGTTTTATAATCTTCCTATTTTTTAAGAATAAATCATCTTTTTATTTAGTTATTATCTGCTTCATCACTGGATTACTTGGAAGTCTGCTTTTTGAAATGCAAGAGTCAGAACTTCTCATCCACTCAGAACTGATATCAGTCCTATGGCGTTGTTCACTTGAGAACTAAGCAGCAGCATCAGGAGGTTTCCATCTTTACCCTGTTGTCACTTCTGCTTTAAAATGGTCTAAAAAGTATGTTTCATTGCAAACTGACTTACATTCATTGCATCTTCCCTCTAGCCAGAAGACAAGCAAGACATGCAAGGACAACATATAGAGTGATACCGGATCTATGAATAATCAATTTCCTCCTCCGATTTGATCAAGGCGTTTCTAGCAGCATATAATCTAATACAGGAATGGGTCTGGAGTATTCACATTGGCCCTTAATCAGAAGGAATCAGTCAGAATCAGCTTCTCTCACTCCCTAGTCTTACACCAGCTCTCACTTTGATAGATCAAACATAAACAGGCCTTGATCAACAGATAACTAATCATTAAAACCCCGTCTACTTCAAGAAGGGCCTGCTGCGACAGATGTTCCAAGTGTAAAATCCTCATGATCATTCCGGCCCAGAGATTTAGAGGAGGTTGGAGTGATTACTCTGAAACCAAACGCATCATCAGAGCAATAACATCAATCAGAGCACGGCTGCACACTCACTTATGAGGGTTAATGAGAAAGAGACCAGCCATGATTCAGGCCTGCTCGGGTCAGTATACCATGTGAAATTGAAAGCAGAGACACTGTGTTAGGTAAATAAGAACTCTTCGAAGTGGAAAAACAAACGATCAAAAGTGTTTAATGTGAGTTTTTTTCATGACAGAGCAAAAAAAGAAGTCTTAAGGTCATAAAAAAGAAGGCTTGTGATGAAGTACTCAGTTTGAAATGAGTAAGCAGAGCTAATTCAAAAGAAAGTGAAGTTGCTGTTTGGGCTTTAAAACTTTGCTGAACTCATTTAAGATCATCAGTTTGAACTGGCCTCTGTCAAGTGTGCTACTTCTTTCCAATCATTTTCATCAAAGCTGCATCTGAAGTTGTAGTGTGCAGTGCTGTCGTCAGCTTTTTCATCATTTCTTGACATTTATCAGCCACAGCGCTCTGATTTTCTTTTACTAAAAACTTGTTTTGTGTATCCAAGGATTGAAAGAATACAAAAATCACAGCTACATTTAAATTAGGACTAAGACAGGTGCATCAGGTCATTCACAAAGCCTCCAATCTATTACAGGCCTATTGTCATAACAGGATGCTACAGTTTAGGTTGTTTCTGGGGTCACTAACCATCTGTTTTTGCTAAAATGGTTTGTCCCAAATCTTGATATAACCTGTAGTTGCTAGATGTCACTATAGAGCACTGATCATCAACTGGCACCCAAGGGCCACATCAGGCCCCCCAGAGCTTCCTGTCCAGCCCCCGAAAGATCATTAAAATCAGAAAAGGAGGAAAAGAAGATGTTGTGAAAATTGTTGGCACTCTCAACTTAATATTTGGTTGCACATCCTTGGAAAAAAATAACTGAAAACAATGGCTTCCTATAACCATCAACAAGCTTCTTACACCTCTCAACTGGAATTTTGGACCACTCTTCTTTGCAAACTGCTCCAGGTCTCTCAGATTTGAAGGGTGCTTCTTGCAACAGCAGTTCTGAAATCTCTCCATAGGCGTTCAGTGAGATTTAGATCCGGAGTCATTGCTGGCCACTTCAGAACTCTCCAGTGCTTTGTCTCCAACCATTTCTTGGTGCTGTTTGAAGTATGTTTGGGGTCATTGTCCTGCTGGAACACCTATGACCTCTGATGCAGACCCAGCTTTCTGACACTAGGCCTTACATTGCGGCCCAACATTTTTTAATAGTCTCCAGATTTCATTATTCCTTGCACACAGTCAAGGCACCCAGTGCCAGAGGCGGCAAAATAACCCCAAAACATCCTTGAACCTCCACAATGTTTGACTGTAGGTACTGTGTTTTTTTCTTTGTAGGCCTCATTCTGTTTCCTGTAAACAGTAGAATGACGTGCTTTTCCAAAAAGCTCTACCTTAGTCTCATCTGTCCACAAAATGTTCTTCCAGAAGGATTGAGGCTTACTCAGTTACATTTTTGCAAACTACAGTCTGGCTTTTTTATGCCTCTTTGTCAGCAGTGGGGTTCTCCTCGGTCTCCTGCCATAGCGCTTCATCTCATTCAGATGGCCAGGTATGGTCCCAGCTGACACTTTTGCGTCCTGAGTCTGCAGGACAGCCTGAATTTATGTGGAAGTTGACTGAGGATGTTTATCCACCATTCCAACTATCCTGCGTTGCATTCTTTTGTCCATTTTTCTTTTCCGTCCACATCCGGGGAGATTAGCCACAGTTCCATGGTTATAAACTTCTTGATTATATTACGCACAGTGGACAAAGGAATGTCAAGATCTCTGGAGATGGTCTTGTGACCTTGAGATTGTTCATATTTTTCCACAATTTTGCTTCTTGAGTCCTCAGATGATTTTGGGCTCTTCTTTCTCTTCTCCATGCTTGGTGTGACACACACAGGAACACAACACAAAGGTTGAGTCAACTTTTATACTTTCTAACTGGCTTCAGGTGTGATTTCTAGATTGCCAGCACCTGTTATGAGTTTAAATGAGCATTAAATTTTCTGTTAAATTATGTCAGTTTTGTCTTTTTTCTTTGGATTTTCTTTGTGTTGTTCCAATGCACATAATTTCCTCAAGTGTAAATGTTTAAGTCTCCCCTTGTTCCAGGTCTTTCTGCATACTGACTGCTTGCGTGTGTGTCACTGTCAGCCAGCAGACGTCCATATTTCATTTGTTCACCAGCAGCAGAGAAAAACATAACATAACATTATAACATTATAACATTATTGAAATAGATTTTAGAATGACTTAACATTTGATCTGTTTTTACGGGAATTCATTTGTGAACCATTATCAGTAAATATTTTTAAATGGGTTAAGACTGGCAGAAATGTTGCAAAAATGGCCGAATAAAGGGGTGAAAAGGGGTTAGAGAGGGGCAGAAATGGGTGGTAAGTGTCAAAATGGGTTGTGGAGTGGCACAAAGGGACACAAATTTTCAGGAAAAGTGTTGAAAAGGGGTTAAAATGTCCCATGATGCCCATGATGCTAAATAAGAGGAGGGAAAATGGAGTGAGGATCAGACTATAGTTATCACAAACTGAATGCACGTAGGCTATAATGCAAACAGTATGGTCTACTGTATTATAGCTCTACTGATGCAATTTTACAGGGCCAAACATTTCCATACACATTTGACATTGGCTGAAAACCTAAGCTGCCTGCTGTGAACATCGTTTACTGCTCACACCCTACTGATTTCTGTCACCAGTATGCAGCCTAATGCTACTCTGTAGCTGGAACTGCAATGACTCTCGCTGACTATGACATGTCATGCATATTATCAATGTGGTGATCCTAGATCAAATTATCTTGCACCGCCAGTAGCCTATGATCACATCTATGAAATGACATCCAATCACAGCCCACCTCATGTGCGTCAGATGTACATATGGCATGAAAACTGCTGATAGAAGTTTCCTGTTGTTTGGTTGGCTTGTAGAGCATAAATGTTAAAGAAAATCCAGAGAAACTGGATAAAAGGAAACTTTGCAGCTCCAACATACAAGAGGAAGCAAAGGAGACACAACTACAGCTTTGTGAACTTAATGCTGTTTTCAGTCAGCCACGGTGAGCATGGGTGCACGCTGCTGCTCAGATGTACCAAAGGTGCTGTTACTCCACGTGTCAAATTCACCCAGTCACAACGCATTGAGATGGCAGAGGCTGCTACATAATTTGCCCAACTACCCATCAGTACCAGGACATTCAAACTTACTCACAAGCTGCCATTTTAGCTGCAGGAGTTTGGGACCAAACTGCCAAAAATCCGTCCTTACTCGTGATCCAAAGCTGCCCCTCTAACCATAGTTTAAATATTTTTGAAACATGTTGTTTTGGTAGTTATTCAACAGTTAATCATCATTTTGTATACCGAATAAAAATCCACTCTTAAAAGAAGACTAATATGTAAATGTTTATCTGTGGAGGAGGTAAAAAGAGTGTTTTAAAAACTTTGATGCTTGCCAGTTCTGGAACTTTTTGGATCAGTGTGGCAGAAAGGTTAAGAAGTAAACTTTTGCAGCGTTTAATCCTTTCTATGATCACTCATTTCAAATGTCAGTGGAGCTGATCGCACAATACACCTGCTGTTAATCCATTATTTTGTTTATCTCAACATTTGATAGACATCTCAGTGCAGCAGTGCAGAAATTACAGTCACGTCTGGTTAAAAAGTATCACCGGTCGCAGTCAAATATCTTGTCAACATGCAGTTGTCTGACAATAGGAACAGAAAAAAAGAGCTGATGAGAATGTCTTTAATCTGGCTTTGACTGTATTATGACACAGCAAAGGTTGTTACAAAGATAAAAAGGAGAAAAACGATTTTATCAGTCAAAGTTATGTCTCTCTTAACTCAGGTTTTTGGTGGATTTGATGGAATCATATTGGAAGCTGGCACAGGGCATAAATAGTGCACAGCAGAGTCATCCATTATGGATTACCATTGGCTGGTCAGGGCTAATCCTCAACAGATGTTTGCCGTGATGCACAGAACTGGAGGTTTTAGACTGGAAAGGACAAAAAAGACATCCACATACTCAGTCAGTAAGGATGTTTTAGAACAAATCAGCTCAAGATCTCAGGTTTTATAGATGTTATAGATAGTTTTTAAATGGTTTTAAATGGATAACAAAGTAGCAGTTCAGACAATGCATTACAGCTGATTAACCATCTGTGCTGTTGTGGGTGCATCCTTACAACAATGACCAAAAAGCAGAACTCATTTATCCATCTCTTATGCAAACAACAGTCCAGACATCATTTCTGTGATTCTCTTAACATGGTAATGTATCTCTACATGCTGAGTGCAGTAAAGCTGCAGTAAATATGAAAGAATGGGGGACAAATCAGCCACAAAAAGGCCAGCAGTGCCTCTTTAACAGCTTTTCTCCCTCATACTGCTAAGCAAGCTTTTAAAGGTGCAGTGTGTAATATTTAGCCTAGTAGCATTTAGCTGAACAAACTTGGTAAAATAAAGCAAATCATTTCTAAGACGGTCTATCAATAATAAATGTTTAGTCATCCAAATTCAAAAATAGCTATTTTGAAAAAAAAAAAACAAAAAAAAAAACAACAACTCAGAATAAACCTTTAATTCATACATAGGGAGGGTCCCCTCCATGGATGCTGCCATCTTGGATTTTTACATGTTTCCATGGTAACATAGAGGAAAAAAGGAAAAAGGATAAATAAAGTTATTGTATGGTATTGTATTGTATTCACATTACAGAAACACATTAAAATTAACTGGTTGCCACAGTTTCCAGCAGAGAAATGCAATCTAGAACCCACTTCTAGATGTTGATATTCAGTTTTACACACTGCACCTTTGAATGACAAAATAATATTTTAGCAAATAAATCTGGGGTACCGGTTAAATTGAATGTAAGTTGATAAATTCTGAGGGAGTCGTGTTATATTATTTTATCATATGAGATCATGTTGTTTCACAGACACAAAAAGGCAGAAATGGTATCAAATGAAGAGCTCTTTGGAACCCGAAAGACCAGCTTTTATTGCGAGGCTTAGCCAAATAATCCAGATCTCTAAAAAGAGCCTCATTTCCCATCATTCCATTCATTGGAATCAGTTGTTAATGGTTAAGACATTATCTTTACTGTGGAGAAAGGAGCTTGCAACAGATTGAAAATTAAATGAAAACAACTAAATGGTAAAAAAGAGACATGTTTGATGCATGAGATGTGTATTGTCTTGTCCACAGTCCTTCATAAGAGTAATTTTAAATTCAAACCTGCAGCAGTGTTGTTCTTTTCCATCACTATGGCTGCAAGGAGATACTGCAGAGACCCAACTAAGGTCTGCTAAAAAGGACAAAAACCATTTGATTATACAATTCTTAAAATCATTGCTTTAATAACGGACCTTAATAGCTTGTGATTCACACTGACAGCCCTAAATTATGACCAATTTTTTTTCTTTTCAACTAAAATGTGTCCAATAAAATAAGTAATTGGCATCGCTGTCATATTCTAACACTTCTAAATGATTGGTCAGTGCAAAGTTTAATCTCACAAGGCTTTCAACAGCTGATGGAAATTGCTGTTTACCTTTTTACTCCATATGATTTGAACATAATGGCATCCATTCAGCCTTTCATCAGTGATGAGCACAGACACATTGATGCTGATTTGATTTTAGGAAGAGAAGCAGTGGGGTGGTAGATACTCAGAAAGCTTTGATCAATATGTACGGTAATAATATTCTATATTTCTGGTTGTAAAACAGACCCTGGACAGCAGATGACTACATCAAGTACATTTCTCATTTCAATAGATGTTTGCAAAGTGCACAGTTCACTGCAGAAGAGAAACAGACAGCAGCATAAGGAGCCAGAGTATCTCTGAGCAAAAAGGCAGGTACGTTTTTTTCACATATTCCTCTCATTCTTATGTATGAACGTGGAAAAAGTGCATGGACAGCAAAATCACTCTGCATGTCTTCACATTTCCATATCATCAGACTGTCCCCCGACTGATAACCAAGACTGCAATAAGATTTCCAGGACTCGTTTTTTTATTTGCCCCAGTCTATTTTAAGAAAAGAGCCGGGGAGAGGGATGTCATTCAGCAAGTCCTTCATATAGAGCAGAAAAAACCCATTAAAATGAGGAGGGGAGAGTGAAGAGGGGGAGAAAGAAAAACACAGCAAGCACATTCAAAGGAGCTGAAGCCCTAATTGAGTTATGCAGATCGTGTATGTTGATTGCGAAGCATTTTGTGATGCTTTTCTGATGTCTCCTGGGGATTGGAACATGGCGATATAAACAGCATTAATGGAAGGAGATGAAAAATGCTCACACTGCCTCAGCTCTTTGGCAGGCATTTGTTTACTCAATTTGAATGGGAGGAAATCTATCATAAAAGCCAGAGTTGTTAACAGTCAGGATAACTCGGTTGTGGATCCTTTGTAGTGCACTTCCAAGATCTAAAAATGCCGACTGTGCAGCTATGGCTGACTTCACTACACGGCTAAGTGATTGAACTATGCATGCTGGTGAGGATTATACATTTCCTGACAACACGGATGTAGAACAGACAGTCTGTTGGTAGATCAACATAAAAGAACAGTCTGTCATCTTGCCAAATACTCTGGTATGCTGTCTAAATCTATGCAGAAGTATTTTTATAACTGTCCAGTACTGACAATGACTGTATAGCTACAGAGAGAGAGAAAAGTGTCCACAGGCTCTCAGCATCCTTTTACCTTACAAAACTACTGCAGAGCAGCATCCTGGACACAAAAATACCCTCATCGTCAGCTGTTTGGTGTATTGCTGCTTTCTTTGCATTATCAGTTAAAATGGTTCAACTTTGAACAGCGACGTGCTCGCCAAAAGGGCTGAAAGGATTCTTTTAATAATTCGAGTCAAACTCTTCCAAATTTTCTGCCTTGTGGCTCAACTTAAATGGGTTATGTATGCATAAATGCTCATGATGTAGGGATGGGCAGCACCACATTTTTTTAATAAGATATGGTACTTAAACTTTGTGATGTAATTTTACTAACACTTATACTGATTCTTTAGATGAAAGAATAAAATATTGGACTATGGAGCTTTTTAAAGGTACACATTTTAGGCATATAAAATGATGCATCAAGGTCATTCAGAAATGTATTTACTTCCCTTAATGTAACTGAGTATGTTAAATTCAAATTAACTTCAATTAAAAAAAGAATCAATTCAATTAAAATGTTTGTGCACACAGATAAAAATGAAATAGATAAAAAAATAATTAAAGCACAAATTAAAAACTAAATTAATTTACAACATAAAAAAATGCCCCATTTATTTTCTTTTATTATAAAATTCAGATAAAGTAAATCTGAGAATTTAAGAATTACAAGTTATTAAGGATTTTCATAGAAATATTTCTTTCGTATGTTTCTACAATTTGGTCTTCATACATTTTGTGGTATTTACATGTTGCCTCAGAGTACTTTTTATTATGTTTCTTACAATTTTGAAATGGACTTTGAGTCCACATTGAGTGAGAAGGATAGCCAAGTTCATATTCATACGAGTGGGGATGCTGAGATGTGTTACTTATGTATGATTGGTCCCCAAAGTCACATGGTACTGCGGGGTAGACATGTCTGATCGGCCTCCAGTCATGTGACCCAGAAAAAGCAGTGAAGGCAACACAGTTTGGAGGAAAGAGGCAGGGAGGCACTCAAGAGTAAATATCAGAAGAGTACTTTGTAGGTATCCATATAGTGATACTTTAGTATTGATATTCTTACCACTATCATGATGTAAACTTGGACATCGCGCTGTGTTGCAAGGTGTGTTGTGTTTTGCATGGAAGCTTAACTGTGTGGCACAATGCTCTTGTTTTTGCTGTTATCACAGTAACATGCATTTAAGGTGATGCACAGTTTGAGAATCATGAGGGAAGAAAATGATGCAGTGATGTTGACCGGCACTCATCCTGCATTTTTCCATGGCATGATGGGAAACAACACTATGCCTGCACATTTGACCCAGTGCAGATCTCCAAGTTTACACGCTGCCTGCACGCCTCACTAATATGAGACAGCGGTCAGTTAATGTCTGCAGACTTCAGGGGATTTCTTAAATGTCACTGATTGACCCAACAGTTTTACAGAGCAGAAATGAGCTTTATGATTAAAGCCTCGTTTTGGTGCTCTCTCTCTCTCTCTCTTGCATGCACATGCCACATGTTCAAATAGGATTTCAGCACCCTCACATCTTTGTTACAGCACACTTTTTCAAAGGGTTTGGCATCCCAGATTGGCATTAAAGGCTACATTTGATAATAAGATACCAGTCAAATGGAAACACATTATTGCTACAAACAGTAACAGAGGCAGAGAGAGCAAAGGTCAGAGTTCATCATCATACAGTCAGGTTGCAGCAGGTCATAGAAGCAGCTTTATCCCTTAAAAATGGGATTTTGTTTCACACATCCATCTGGAAAACCTTCCATGTACAGTGTTTGGAAAAGGGCAGAGCTTTTGAAAAAAAAACTTGGAGGGTGATTGGATGAATGTTCTGTCTGTCACATCTTTACGAGCCAATCAGAGCAACAAAACAAGTGACATCATAGCCCAAAACGGAGGTGCACCGCTACTGGAGAACAAACTCCATAGAGAGCTGCATAAAACAACTCACTGCTGTTCTTTGTTCTTCTTTTAACAGAGAAATATCAAGTTCTGATAAAACTTACACTTTAGAAGCATCCACGCTAATCTCTTCCACCATAATTGCACCTGCCTCTTCTTGCTTCCTGCATACCCCACGACTCTGCCACGCCCGAAAGTACTGCCCCTCGACACTGATTGGTCCTGTCACTTTCTAACCCCAATTTCCATATACAGCGTGCACGCCGTCGAACGGATCGAATTGACCTGAAGAGCACTTCGCTCCCTCTCTAGTCTCTCAGAGCATTACCATAGCTGGCGCTCCAGACCGGCAGTGGCGCGTGCCTGGGGTGGCATTCTGCCCCGCTTCATTTCAGATACACTGCAGGTCTATTTCAGAGCCAGCCGCTGCCAAACCTCGTAAATTTACCGTCTTTCAGAAAGCACCAACCATGGAAGTCACAAGCGTAGAACATCCGGTTCTTTCAAAATAAAACACAATGCACAAACTCCCGATGGTAAATCATCACTTTATCAACATTACGTCTCATCCTGCAGCAAGAGCAAAGGGTCACCGAGAGGTCAGTGGGTCACAGAGCTACAGTGGCATCATTGACGATGAAAAATTAACTTTTGGGGACATTTAGCTAAAGAACTTTGCATAAAACCACAGATCCTTTAAGCAAACATTAACCTTTTAACTTCCTAATGTACTCACTTGATGGAGGAAGCAATAATATCATGGACTTACACTGGAAAGGATGATAAATTCACCCCAAAAGGTAAAATAGTCTGCTATTGACATGCTATTCCTGCATGAACTCGCAGTTCTCCCGTGATCTCTTCCTGCTGATCAGGGCTTGCGCACCGTGGTGCAGTGCTCTAGACTCGCTTCCAGTGGGCAAGGTCACTCGCCTTTCGGTCGGAGCAAACCCACGGTGCTTTGGTGCACAGTGCGCATGCTGTACATGGAAATTTGGGGTAACTGGGCCCAAACATTTCAGATAGGAGCTTTGCAAGATGGATTTGCCAGTAAGAAACATGGAAACGGGCGATTCCATCTGCTTTGCAAGGTTAAGATGTACCTGGATTAAAAGAATAGTGGTGGGCTGTTGGACATTTAAACATTCAAATGGTATTTCCTCCACTATGTTTCTTGTATTCCTGTCAAAATTCAAACAGGGGAGAGGAGAGATGTGTTCATGCTGCAAGCACAGAGCTAAAAAAGCAAGTGCTTGTTGGCTGAGCATCAGTGTATAAGAACTGATGCAACAACAAGCATTAAGGAGCTATCGATACCTTGACCAAGCAGTGAGTGAGAAAGGTTGCTAAGATGTCAAAATATCAATAACCTTTGAAGGCTGCAGCTCACCTCAATAGAAATGTAAAAAAATGATAAATAAAGATGTATACAGAGCTGCGTGATTGGTTAAATCTGCTGTTCTTCTGTGAAAAAAAAACATGTTTGTCAGAGGTAACAATTAAATTATTAGAATGCTGACATGGTATCCTACTATGAGTAAGTCCTTCATGCAAACTAGATTGGCAGACTAATGTAATCAGTATAATCTTATAGTGTATTTTTATGTGGGTGAGAGGAGAAACAGTTCATCAACATTCATGATGCTGAGTTACAGCCCTATTACAAATAATACAGAGGAAAGCAGAAGTCAGCTATCTGTAGCCTCACAACAACAAATGCTGTTAATCAGGACATTAAAGGCCTGTCTCAGTTCCACCTCTTTGTCTACTTCAAGGTTTGATGGTGAAGTGGTTCTCAACATAAGCTGGGTTCAGGGAAATGGATTTTGGGCCCAAAGAAAGAAAATTACACAGGGCACGCCTTAACTAGCCAACCAAGCAAAGGATGTTGCATGTTTGAAAATTCTCATCTCGCTCTCTGCCTCTGCTTTCCTCTCCTCTGTCGTCTTCACCTTCTTGTTCCTCTCTGTCCCTGCTTTCTTCTCCTCCATGATCTTCATCTTCTTCCTCTCTGTCCCTGCTTTCTTCTCCTCCATAGTCTTCATCCTTTTCCTCTCTGTCCCTGCTTTCTTCTCCTCCATAATCTTCATCTTCTTCCTCTCTGTCCCTGCTTTCTTCTCCTCCATTATCTTCATCTTCTCACCCTTTCCCCCCCTTCATTTCCTTTCCACCATCATCTTCATTTTTTCACACTCTGTCCCTGCTTTCTTCTCCTCCATTATCCATCCATCTTTATTTTACTTTTTTAGATCCAAATCTCAGTCTGACTATTTCATTAGGTGCTTTGATTCCATGACAACAGTTATATCAAAAAAGATGAATGAAAATAAACAAATAAAAACCCATCTTTCATTCCAGGCTACTCTGGGTCAGGGTAAGCAGTATCCTCTCCCCCTCGTGCCATGCCCATGGTTAGGATTGCTTTCAAACAGCAGCTGTACACATACAGGACCTTATGCTGTCAATCCAACTCTGATTGAACTGAAATTTTAAAGGTTAAACCAAAATTTAGCTCTAAACAATCAAGTTCTCCTAGCTCAATCAACTAAAATTGTAACTGAAGGGTTTAAATATTGAATTTCTGAATCTTAAAGTTTTCAAAGTCTTGTAAACTCACAAACTTAAATTCTTGGCCCCAAAAAATCCTCACAGGAAATCTGGTGAGCTCTTCTGTGATTGTTTTTTATGGATAGAAAGTTTTGCACGTTGCATTTGTTTTTCACTTGCTTTGGCTTGGAAAGCCTTCACTGCATCTTACATGTGTGTGTTCACACAGTGGGGTCCCTGCTGATCTGGGTTCAGCATATTCACATGGTTTGTTATACCACACACAAAAAAAGGCGAGTCAAGCATGAGCTCTCGTCTCAGTGCTCCTGTTGGCTGTCTCCCCTGCTTCCTCCTCTGCTCTGGAGATGGAAAAGACAGCCGAGCTAGGTTAGGCTCGCTCGTTTAGCTAGAGCAGGAAGTTTGATGAGTGTTAATGTTTTATGTTTTCTTTCTAAAGTGAGTTAGAAGATTCTGGTTTATTTTAAAACCAAAATGTTGAACCATTCTTTTACCTCCTGTAAAACACGCCTGTCTTACTTTTTGGAAAAGTTTGCAGAATGTCCGAAAGTATGGATGTTATCATTTCAAAATTTTTGGAGTGCTTAAATGATGCAGATATTTTTGCCTTTCACTTCTAAAATAGCAGTAATTAATGAGGAAAAACTATCAACTTTGCCTGACTCGACTGCAAATACATCAGACTGTCTGTGCTTTTGTAGACGTTCATCCTGGCAGTAATGTAAGAAGAATGATTCACTACCAGATCAAGTAAATTCATTTTGTCTTCTTATCTTGATTACTCATTCTTTGTTTTTAGAAAAATAATTTTTTTTTTTTTTTTTTTACCACGTTTTGACTGTCATCTGCAGTCTTCAGAAGCCGAACAGGCCTGAGAGTTCTATCAGTCTGACCCCGCCCCCCCTACCCGCTGCCCAATGGTCTCTGGAGGAGATTCCTTGGTGTGGAAGAGCATGAATGCACCCTCGTCCCAAGTGATGGTGTCTTTGCCCCACTTCCTAATTTTGATTGCCTCTTTTATCCAACATTTGTGTTTGTTGTTCTCCAATCCAATGATCCTTGCGTTGTCCCAGTAAATGTTGTATTTTTTCTTTTGCAGTGGTCTGATATCGCTGATTTGAGGTTTTGCTGCTCTGCATTTTCTTCATCTGTTCTTGTAAGACGTCCTGCTGTTTCCTTCTCACTTCTTCTCGCCAAAGTGAGGCCCTAAGCAGACTCTGATATGAGGTCCCCCCAACCATAATTGCCTGAACATCCTCACTTAACATTACTCATAAAAATTACATTAAAATTAACTAGAAAAATATACAATTACAGTCTTTAATTAATTACAGTCTTTGCAATTTACCCTGTGATAGCTGCAAATGAAAGATGCAATTCTTTGGTATGATTAAGTCATTATCAAGCATAACATAAACTACCACAGACCCGTGTCGTTCTGCAAAACTAATTTTTATCTGAAAAACACCTCCACATGAATTATGATTATTACTTTTAATTATCATATTCTTTGTTGCAAACATAAAATAATAATTTAAATTTTTCATCTGTCTTATATCTTAAAATGTTGTCCTCACGGTGAATTCATCTCACTTCATTAGCTGTTTTATTTGCATCTTTTCCTCAGATCACCTTAAAATACACGCTGTCTTTATTTATTTTAACTTGTGATCTGATTTTAAACAGCTGATCTACGCGTAGAAGTTCGACAATGTCAGTTAAATCCTGATCGGGAACTTCATGGAGTTTTATCAGGTATTTACAAAAAAAAAAAAAAAACAATGGTAGAAGCTGATGTTTGGCAGGAGAGGTTGCAGAAGAGCGGATGAATTTACAGGACAGACGTGATGAGAGTTTCAGGAGAGCGAGAGGGAGATTAAGCGGACACTGCGCGTACCTACTTTATCATGGATGGCACTGATCTAAAAAAATAGATATATTTAGGGTTAATTTACTAATGTAAGATGACATGGTAAAGTTTATGTTTGGTCAGTGTTGGATAGACATACCTTGATTATATTTATCATACAAACACTGATGTGCAGAGAGAGAGAAGATACAACACTGGAAGTGAGGCCCCCCACCTTGGATGTGGAGGCCCTACACACTGTGCATGGTCTGCATACAGGGAGGGGCGGGCCATTTCCTGCACTCCTTCCGATGTTTCTTTTTCCTAGTATAAAACATTTCTGTTTCCCCAATGTCATTTTAGTGGCTTGATCTGCATGGTATTTTATATACTAAATGGCATTTTTTGTCCTGTTCTATTTTGTTTTGGGGCTGAGTTTAGTGTATGGTTTTTATTGCTGTGTTTATTTTGTGTGTTTTCATGGCTGGTTGTAATGGTTCTGTTATACCCCAGAGTATTTTTGTGTTATTTTCTTGTTTTTTACCTGCTGTTTTCCCTTGATTATGACTCATTCGGGGTACTGGAAGTGCTTGAGTGCCTGTTGTATGTGTTTTTCCTCCTCCTGTCTGTCCCCTATGTGTGTTATAATGCTGGGAAGCACACTTTTAATGCTTGTAAACAGCTCCAAACCCGTCCTTTTTGGTAGCGTTTCTCCATGCAAGAATCACTTCTTGCCACCCATCTGGACTTCTTTGCTGCTGTGTGGCATCATCTGCGAAGAACCTATTGTTTAAGATGATGTGACATGAGTAAATATGTTTTCTTGGTCACACTGCAGCTGTGACTCATTTTGAACTTGGGTTTTTTACACGCAGCTGCTATCTTCTTGGTACTGTGTACCGGCACAAAATCTTTAAGTGGTCTGCAGTACCAGACAGTACCAGCTTACTTCCCCTCTGGACTCAGGACAATGTCCTTTTCTTTCTTGTAAATGGTAAGCATTGTACATATTTGCAGGGATGCAGAGTTTACTGGAGGTTATCTTGGGTGAAGTGTCTTTAAAACGAAACAAACAAGCTATATTCAAGAAAAAAGTTTAATTCAAGAGTTTATTAATAAAGGCTACAAGACTGAAACAAAACCAACGGCACTGAAAATAAGTGCAACACATAATGATGTGCCGAACTCACAGAAGACCAAACTTCAGCAGCAGATGCCTTCCAGCTGCTCCGAGATTCAATTCCTGCGTGTAACTCTGCAATATCTGCACAAGACTGGAGCACTATCGCTGCATTCCAATGCCGTTATCGAGGGAGGCTGATTGCAGAGCAAAACATATGGTCCAATCTACCACGCGCAAAAAGACACAAATAAAAACACTGCTGATAGACACCTTCAGAAGTTTACTGTACACTCAGATCTCTGTGGAAAAGGTAGTGTTTATGCACAAATTTTACTGGCTCTGCTGCCGCATTTATACAGTACGGAGCTTTTCTATGCTGGCCGTGAGCACAAGGTGATAATGCTGCCCTGAGCATTAAAGTTAGATGATGGTGTAGGTGTAAATGTATGATCGAGGAGAAGGTAGAAACTAGACGCTGCTGCATGTCCTATTTTTACCAATGGAGAATTGATTCTGACAGTTAATTGAAGGGTTCGCTTATCTTGAAGCAGCTTTGTCTGTTTTTTTTCCACTGAAGTCATCATCTGCATGCGTATTAACTCCAGCTACCTGAACATAAAACGGAGCCCAGCCAGAGATAAGCTGGCTGTTTTACTGCCACCTCGTCTACTACAGAGAGGAAACTTTCTCCAGCAGAAGATGTGAAATTAGCATTTAAATAGCAACACATATTCTATCATCTAACTTGATTTGATGCAACAGCAGTTGACACGGTAAAAAACAAAAAAACAATCAAGACAAGGAAAAGGGGGAGAAGAGGAGGGGAAAGAATATCTTAAGATGCAAAAAATACACTGATTTCTTCTCCTGATGGCTGAGACAGGATTCTCCCACCCAAATAACAGCTTCATGATGCAGATGCATTTCAGGGAGAGAAGGGATTTGAACACTGATTGGCTTAAACCAGGGGTGTCAAACTCAAGGCCCGGGCGCCGAATCTGGCCTGTGGTACAGTTTTACCCAGCCCAACATCATATATTTTTATTATAACTGGACCACCGACACCAGGTCTGCAGATTTCCTCCAGTTTAAAAATATAAACTTAACCCTGAAGATATAAAATATTCTTAAGTCTTACAAACATGAAAAAATAAAAAGAGTACAATAATTAGATAAAAAGTCAAGAATGTAGGAAGAAATTAATTTGTGTTTTTGTTTATTAATTTCAATTTTGCATCTCACGATTATGACTAAAACTTATACATTTAATTTTCATCTTATATTTTCACCTTTTGGATTCAAAATTTTAAATTTTAAGTCATATTTTGACTTTATAAATTCAAGATTTTATTTTTTTTTTCTCTTTAATCTCTACCTTTAAAATTCATGATTTTGAATTTTATCTCATATTTTGTCCTTTTAAATTTCAGATTTTGGATTTTTTCCTCTTATTTTGACCTTTTAAATAAATGATTTCCTTTCCTTTTCATATATTTCCATTTTCAAAACATTATTTTGACTTTTAATTTTGTCTTTTGAGCTTTGGAACTAATAAGACCAACTTTTTATCTCATATTTTGAGCCTTTGAACTTTATAATTTTGACTTTTTATTCTTAATCTAATGGACCAAACTGGGTTTGGCGGTTGCCAGGAGAACGGTACTTGTCTGACTGCCAAGTGTAACCTTGTGACCTCACAAATGCACTTCAGGAGGAATGGTCAAAAATTCCCATAAACACACTCTTAAACCTTGTGGTCTTCCCAGAAGAGTTGGAGCTGTTATAGCTGCAAAGGGTGGACCAACGTCATATTAAACCCTACAGATTAATAATGGGATGTCACTGAAGTTCATATGCGAGTCAAGACAGGTGAGAGAATACTTTTGTAAATTATATAGGGAAAGCAATAATGGAGCTAGTTTGTCATTAGAACACACAAAGTTCTGTATTTTAATTAGTGTCCACACAAACCATTTTATCTTTATCCACACCAAAGCTTGCTGACATGCAGCGCTAGATCAGGGAAACTTTATGACCCTGGAATTTTAGGCTCAAACTGGCCCCTCACAACTGACACAACTCTGTACAATGCCCCTTATCCTCTTTTAGATTTACAGTGCCCATAAAGTATTCAACTTTTATTGATTTTATTAATCAATCAAAGTCAATATAATGTGGCTTTTCTTGCAAAAAGAAACCGCTTTAATTTCTATGTGGATAGGTCTCAATCAGGTTTGCACATCTGGACACTGCAATTTTACTCCATTCTTCTTTGCAAAACTCAAGCTCTAACAGGTTGCATGAGGATTCGGCATGAACAGCCCTTTTCAAGTCCAGACACAAATTCTCATTTGGATTGAGGTCTAAGCTTGGACTCGGCCACTCCAGAACATTCACCTTTTTGTATGTGTCCATTTCTGTGTAGCATTCATTGCATGCTTTGGGTCATTGTCTGTCATTGTGAAAATAAGTCTTTTCCCAAGTCATTTCCACATTCATTTTATCCTCTACTTTTACAGGCCTTCCAGAGGAGCTGCCAAGAAGCATCCCTACAACCTGATGCTGCCGCCACCATGCTTCACAGTGGGGATGGTATTTTTGTGGTGGTGTGCAGTGTTTGGTGATGGTAATGTCTTGTCTGATGTCAAAAAGCACCATTTTGGTTTCATCAGACCAAAGAACTTTCCTCCACTTGACCACGGAGTCTCCCACATGCCTTTTGGTGAACTCTAGTGGAGATTTCATCACAACCCTGAAAGAGGGGAGAAATAGTTATAATAGTGCTTTTGTGCTGTTTGCTCATCAAGAGCTTTTAGTAGAATGAGGAAAACACTGCATATCCCCTTAGCGTTTCTGTGAGGCAAAAGCAATCAATCACAGATGATCTAAGCTCAGCCTACTGTGAAGACCAAAGATAAACATTACTAAATCTCACTTTTAACATTCAAGAATGAGATAAATAATGTATTTCAAACCCCATTTTAGAACTTTCTTGCTAAATCCAACTGATTTCAAAATATTTTAATTGTTTTTAAGATTTTCAGCACTTTTAGTAAAATCAACTTTTTTTGTGCATATACCATGTTTTTACTCTTGATCACATATTTTAGAATTTTTCTGCTAACTTGTTTTTGTCCAGATTTATTTATGCATCTCTTCGCCACCCTACCATAAAGGTTTGTCCAGTGAAGAACCAGGGCAGCAGTTGTTGTATGCAGTCTCTCCCATCTCAGCTGCTGTTTGTAACTCCTTCAGAGTAGTCATAGATGTCTTGATGGCCTCTCTCACTAGTCTGCTTTTTGCACTCTCACTCAGTTTGTGATCTGATCCAGGCAGATTTACATATGCCATATTCCTTCCATTTCCTGACAATGGATTTAACTGAACTCAGGACCTTGGAAATATTTCTGTAACCATCTCCTGACTTATACTTTTCAACAACCTTTTCTCTGAGTTGCTTGGAGTGATCTTTTGTCTCCATGGTGTAATGGAAGCCAGGAATACTGATTAACTGGTGACTAAACCTTCCAGACACAGGTGTCTTTACACAACAATCACTTGAGACACATTCACTGCACTCAGGTGATCCTTATTTCACTAATTCTGAGACTACTAGCACCAGATAGCTGGACCTCTGTTGAATTGGGTCAATCAATTTGAAGGGGGTGAATATTTATGCAGTTATTCATTTACATTCAATTCTTTGTTACATTCCAAACTAGTTATCTGCAGCCTGAGCTCACACATGTGGCCTCTGATGGTGTCATCCATAACCTGTGTTGTTTTTATAGCTACAAGAATGCTCATAACCAAGCTGGATGTGTGCATTAATGCAAAGTGAAAGACAAAGTATACCTATGGCCTATCACCTCACTGATGTTTCCTTTGTTTGATCAAGTGTACCGTCTTTGTATGCACATGGCCCTGCAGTCTCATGCCCTTATATGGACATAAAACATGTCAATATGACATGTCATTTTTCTATACTAAGTAGGAAAAACAAGCACAAGCTTTCAGCAATCAAGGACATGGCATTCATCAATGCTGCTGTGAACTATTCATCAGTTTAAGTGCAGCTTCATGAATCCAACATAAATTTTTCTTTTGGGCTCTTTTGTGAACAAAGTGAAGAAAAATGTCAGTAGGGATGTTGGTGAATGAGGCTCATTGTGCCTTGAAGCTGGATTTCCTTTCTACACTCAGGTATGTCAGGGTGAAACCATCAATGCTGTCCTCAGGTACTCCACATGATTCTCCTCTCTCAGTGTTCCCCTCACACATCCATGTTTTCCTTTTTTTCTTCTCAATGAATTCACTTAATCATGACTTTGGCACCAGAGCAGAATTATTCATGGGCTATTGAAATGAGAGCGCTGAGCCATTAATCAGATAGTAGTAACTGCCACGGATGAGGCCGGTGCCTATTAAAATGTATGTCCTTTTAATTTGGCGTTGTGGCGCTGGCAAAGTGCTGCATACATGCTTCAACCTGCCTTTAATAGTCTGTCATTTACATTCACAGGAATGGGCCGAGCCAAGGGCATGCGGAGCCGTGATGGTGATCAAGGTCAGTGATGCAGCTATTGTCTCCTGTTTACTGAACATGAGCCACATGATTTGCTTACATGGGACATGAATTGATCATTTAAAAGGGGCATCAATACTGCATGCTGTGTTGCACTTCATCTGTGTTGATCTCTGATTGGATTGTTCACAGCCAGGGGTTGTGTTGACTCTAGATTTTAGCTCATTTACTCCAATTTAAATGCAATTACCGCTAAATTTCTGTAATTTCACAAACAAAAATAAAAAAGGAAAAGACACGGTAAGCTGAAAAGCTGTGGTTTAAAAAATCAGCTCAAATTTGACTGAATTAATCTCCAAATTAGAGACTTGTTTATCTGCTGTGTGGGAGAAATTCTTCGAAAAGTCAGGTTTTCAAACAGTTACCTTTGTCAGTAATGCTGAATGTGGTTAGCTAAATTAATCACAAATAAATCACACATTTTTTAGAGAAAACCTTAAGTATTATTGCTTTGCATTTCAAACAACATATTTAAGTCCATATTGACAATGTCAACCAAATCTTACCCAGGGTCTTGATTTGGGAATAAATCGAATGTAAAGAGATGTACTTTATGATCTTAACTTTTTTATTTAAATGGATGCTGCACTGCTGTGATGGCAATGCCTGGAACTATCGCAAAGAGCTAGAAGCAAACTTAAAAGTGATCCTTTTAACTAGAACACTGTTTAAAACTGTTCTATTAACAACTAGAAAAGCACTCAGAGAGCACAGGCCTCCACCATTAGCCCTATCTCCCTCCACCGTTAGCCCTATCTTCATCTCCCAATAGGAAAGAATCCTTTAAAAAAATCCTGTTTTCGACGGTGATCTGGATCACTCCCAATATCTAATCAGTTCTTCCTTATGCCATTTCTGACATTTCCTGAAAATTTCATCAAAATCCGTCCATGACTTTTTGAGTTATGTTGCAAACAAACTAACTTACAAACTAACAAACACTGCCGATCACATAACCTCCTTGGCAGAGGTAAATATGCAGGAGTGCATGTATAAAATGACTCATGGACTTTCAATGATTCATGATTACAGTGACGGCATTTCCACTTTTTTTTTAACTTAACTTTTATCGAAATCCCATTTTTTGGGGGGTCACATAGATGTTCCCTCTGTGTGAGTAACCCAGTTTAAGGTAAAGTACAGTAAGTTACAGTATTTTTTTAAACGGGACCATAAAGGGTATAGCAGTACTATTGGCATTAGCCTCCAGTGTTTTTAGTGAGCACTGATTCTTTAAGAAGGATTTTCTGGTTATACCGGCCAGGAAGCAAGGCCTTACAGCGTAACAGATGGATACAGTTCTTCTGCTGAATTTAGCGAGTTTTTGGTAAAAATGGGCCAAAAAAAAAACCACTCAGATGGCTCAGATGTATGCACTATTGAAAATGCACTATTGGATTTTGCAATGCAGGCTTTGGCTTCTCTTGGATTGCAAAATAGTGACAAAAACACAGAGGCTCTCTGGGTATTAAATAAAAAATTTCAAAAATATTTGATTGTGTGTAAGTCTGAGCCAACTCGGCCCATTTTACCAACATCTCACTCATTTTTTTGCAGAAAACCTGTACCCGTCTGTTACGCTCTATAGCCTAGCTTCCCGGCCGGTACAATCAGTAAGTCCTTCTTAACGAATCAATGCTCAGTGAAAACACTGGAGGATAGCCACTACCACTGCTATGTACCTTCCTGGCATGTCAGATTGACTGTTTCAAATATACATTGCATGGATATATTTCACACTGACCTGAGAATGCTCCCATAGAAAGTGTTTGGGAAGGGCAGGACTTTCCAAAAAATTCTCAGAAGTTAATTTGAGGAACACTCTGTCACATTTATGACAGGCCAACCAGAGTGACACGACAAAAACGCATGCTCATGTGCATGTGCATGCACTTCTCTTGAGCTGATAGGTTACTGCTGCCGTAGACCATTAATGAGTGAGCTTCTCTGTAAATAAAATTGATGCTAAGGCCAGTTGGGAGACATACAAAAGCATCTGTGTGGCTCTATGCTCTTGTTTCAGTAAGAAAAGTGGTCCAGCTCCAATGAAACTGCTGCTTTCCAAGAGCTAAAACCAAGCTAACAGCTACCACAGCAGCAGCCATTGGATACACCAGCAAAACCCACCTCTAATGGTTGCAAACCCACGCCGAAGCAGACCAGGAGCAGAGCGCAAACATCTTTCCTGTCATGAAGAGCTTTTAATTCTGCTCTCTGCCCTTGTTTTAATTAGGAAATGCTGTCCAGTTTGGACAAAACTGCCGCTGTCGCTAAGTCCGAGCTAATCACTCCACTAGCAGCCACTGAATACAGCCACTCACACAACAACTAACCACCATCACTTAACTACCATAAACTCAAGCAAGTCAGCAGGAGAGCAAAACATTTTTCACATCATGAAGAGCTTTAAGTTTTGTTTTAATTCTGCATTTCATACAGAAATTTGGTCCAATTCTAGTAAAACTGGCACTCTGCTAATGCTAATGCTAATGCCAGGTAATCACTGCAGTGGAGGCAGCCATTGCAAAAAACTTTGAGTACAACTAAGCCCCACCCATAGCCAGCCTAGTTCTCCTGATATAATGCTGATTGATGCAAGCAGTATTTGATTTTAATGTTGTGGATTGGAGCTTTTCACGATGGATTTGCCTGATAATAGACATCCATATGCTTTGCAAGGTGAGCTAAGCACCTCATATGACTCAACTCCAAAACTACTGAAGTATCCCTTGAAGAGATTTTTTCAACTAACTAATCTCTCTTAAACATTCACTTTGAAATGAGTGGGCTTGTGTCTATCTTCAAATAGGAGTTAGTTCATCCTTATTTGTCCAAATGTCTTGTGGTGTGCCCCAAGGTTCCGCCTTGGGGCCCTTTTTTATTCTCCCTTTACAGCTTCTCCTTGTGTCATACCTCTTTTATGCTGAAAACATTCAACTCCACACAAAAACACACTGAAGCCTCTCCTCTGCATTTCCAAAGGCTTCAGAAGGCCAGCGTTTCTTTCTAGTTGTGCTTTGACACCATGGAAAACACAATTTTAAGTGGCACTCAAGAGTCAGGTACTGCTTGCTCTCTTCAGTCCAGCCAGAGGGCGAGTGCGTGAAGATGAGGGAGGTAGTGAGTGGCAGCTCCTCATAGAGCATTTGTAGCAAATTGAACACCAGTTCTATTTTAATGAGGAAACATTAAACTTGGATTGGTCATTACTTGTGACCCAGTGATGACTAGCCAACAACCCATTTAGAGTTCTGACCTTAAGTTTAGGAAAGGCTGATTTAAATGATGGGTTTTTTAATCATCTAGTAAAAAACACACTTCTCTCAGATTCCTCGGAGCCTACTGGCTGTTTTTGAGTTGGATGTGATGGAGTAAATTTATGCTTATAATTGTTTCCAAGCCCAGACAAAAATACATCAAAGGCTGCTTGAGTGAAACAGATACTACAGACTCATGCAAAAGTAAATACAGGCACTAAAAACACAAATAAGATCTAGTTTACAGGTAATGGCTTATGTTTCCGGTGAATTACTTTCCTGAATCTATGATACATCTTTTTGAAACTTTCTAAAAGCAAGTGTTTATTTCTCTGTGAGCACAGCAACTTCAGATGAAGCTGAATAAAACCATGGAGTTGAATATTAATGCCAAGGTAAAAGAGGAAAGATCTAACACTTTATATTGTTTTAGTGTTTTTTAAAGTCACGGCACTGAGGTTTCATGTTTGCTTATTCCCAGAAGTCTTCTTATATTAATGAACCCACACACAGGAAGTAGAACCTTGTTTTATTTAAATCCCCTCTGGTGTGAATCTGTTTTTGTTTCCTGTTATTTTTCCAGAGAATCCCAAAATTAATGTCTAAGGTTTAGCAATATTTTATATGTGGAATAAAGTTATGCTTGTTCACAGAAAATGATCATGATTTTTAACCGGCAAGGGTAAAGCTTCCCACTCAAAAATCTGACCTGGTCGTTCTTATTCTAACATGATTTAAGACCAAATATCTCAGCTTTACCAAGACTGTCCTGTTTCAAGCTCCATGCCTCAGGTCTAATATCAACCAACATCTAAACCCTATACCACACAAATATATACCACCCAACCAGCATATCCATGTGAGCCCCATGTGGGTTATATTTAGGCTTTAATATGGGTCCCATGTGGGTTATATGTGGGCTTTAATATGGGCCCCATGTGGGTTATATGTGGGCTTTAATATGGGCCCCATGTGGGTTATATGTGGGCTTTAATATGGGCCCCATGTGGGTTATATGTGGGCTTTAATATGGGTCCCATGTAGGTTATATGTGGGCTTTAATATGGGCCCCATGTGGGTATCCGTGGGTTCCATGGTGGCCCCACCTGTGACTTCCTATGTGAACTGCAAGTGTGGATCAGCCCATACGAAACCCATATAAGCCCCATCTAGAGATGTTTGCAATTGCCCATGTTTACTATATGGGGTGATCCACATTTGCAGTTCACATGGGTAATCACAGGTGGGGCCACCATGGGATCCATACTGTAGCCCACATATAACACATGTGGGCCCACAAGGACACGCTGGCTGGGTTTTAAACAATGTCTGTCACAGATTTAACCAATAAAACCACCTTGCTTGCATGTCTTGTCTGTATGTCAATCAAGGGCGTTTAGCAAAAAGACATTTTCCAAAGAGCTCCAGGAGTGGTACCGCTTCCCTCAGAAAGTACCAGAAAATTATGCTGTGTTTTTGAACACTCTGCATATGTCCATTTTTAGTCATCCATGGTGGAAATACTAACAAGCAAAGCCATATTGAAATTAGCAAACATAAATTCAGGGTATAGGTTGGATGTGGGAACAGTTAGACCCACTTTACTGAGGCCAACCAACTGAATAGAACAAATATGTTCTGTTCACTTATGCAGCCCATGTCTTCTGTGTTTTTACCAATGTTAAATAATTACATGAAATCCTCATGAAAGGAATGCAATATAAGATTGCATTTACTTTTTTTTTTTTTTAGCAAAGCTAAAATTTATGTAAAAAGCACTCAAAAAGCAGAACTTTGCCAAAAATTGAGGCTGCAGTAAGGCAAGTAATGGTAAGTAAGCCTGCCTAAGGGCACCATCGGGTGGGAGGGAGAATTGACACAACCTGGTTCAGGCTCTGGATGTCCTTGCACATTAGCAGGGGCATAGGAAAATAATCTGTTAAAAAAATAACAAAATCCACAACCCTAAGATAGAGAGGGTGGATGTGGTGAGTAAGCACAGCCTAGGGCAATGGTTCCCTTGACGACCCCCCCCCCCCATACTGACATGAGAAGAAACAGTGATGCATTGTGACCAAAATTTACTTACATTTTAATTATTTTTTGGTGTAAATCCAAACAAAGTAGTTCCTAACACTAATTCTTTTACCTCAAAACCACTGTATGAATTATTTCTAAGTGTTACACCATGATTTCTGTTCATTTGTGCAAATCTAATTTTAACAACCTCACGGCAGACAGAGCCCCCTAATATCTCTGGCCCCCTGCTAAGGGGGTCGTGGACCTCAGGTTGGGAACCAAGGGCCTAGTGTACTGTTCGGGCGGGCGGGTGGTAGAGTTGCCGTGGGCCCCTGGTTAAGCTATGGATGTGCCAAGGGCCTGAAAACTGCCAGCAGTCTCTGGGTGTATAACCAGGAGTGAAAAGGACAGAAGATCTTGGTTGCTGAGCAATACACATGCATGTCAAAATGTATGAGCCAACTGATATACATATATTTCATCAAAAAATTGTCCTCCAACTCCACATTTTAAGCTGTGAGTATGTTATGTCAAATAAGAGTCAACACGAAGAATTAAGTCGGGCCCAAAAACTCAAGAAAGCTGTTAGATTTGTGACATAACAGTGCATTAGAGAGCAGAAAGTGTGTAATGAAGGGAGATGTTTGACATCACAAGCTGCATGGCTTTTAACGTGTCCACTGAGCTGTCAGAGAAAGTCTTTTAAATTGAAATGACAAATTAAGGTGCGGTGTGGATGTATTTCACATCACTGTGGCTGCAGGGGGAAGCTGCAGTAGCTTAAAGGGATACTTCAACATTTTGGCAAATTCGCCCACTGCCAAAATTCCCATAGTCTTAGTAATAGGTTTGTTTCCTTTAGTTGTTGGTGCAAGCATGGTGAATGTGTAGGTCACAACTTGTCCACGAGAGCGTTTTGGAGTTGTTGGATTGTGTATTTGATGAGTTTGATGAGGGAAAGCCAAAAATACCATCTGTCTCCATAGTGTTAGCTCTGCAGCTGGTGTATTGGTCCCCCCAGATCTAGAAACAGCTTGCACCGACAACTAAAGGAAACGAACCTATTACTAAGACTGTAGGAATTATGGCAATGGGCGAATTTGCCAAAATGTTGGAGTATCCCTTTAAACAAAGTGTGCTGAGGGACAATAAAGCATGCAATTTATGGTGACTAAAAAAGCAATGCACTAATTATGGACCTGAAGTAATTCGATTAATGCATAAATGCTGACAGCCCTACACATACTGATGTGTGAATTCAGAACAGATACTTGGCCACATTTGCTTTATGCTGTAGTTTTCACTCTACACAGAGGGTTTGCAACCCATGCTTTCAGATTGAATCAATAAGTGAAGAACATTCCACACATACATGGTAAAAATGTAGGTTTACATGTTTACATGACCCTGTTGGTGTTTTATACCACCAACTTTTCTACAGGTAAGCCACGACACAATTTACGGGTGTTATGAAAGACTGAAATGAATACCAATGGCCTGATATGAGTTTCAAAAGCAGATGAGACCATCAGCAAGGACTACTTCTATACAGTTCTTTCTAGTGCCTGTAACCACTGCCAAAAGGTCAGATGAAGTGATTAAATCTACACTAAAAAGATTTCCTATCAGAAAACACCACCCACTCATGTTCAGGACCAGACCAGCGGAGCAGTAAGGCGTGAACAACACTAAATAAAAGTTTCCATGTGTACCTTGAAGGAAAAGTGGATAAGATGAAGTTCTGTCAAACTTCAAGGTTAAAAGATTCCAACTGAGAACTATTCTCCCTCTCACTTCCACACTGAACTTTGTGTGAAAGCGAAAGTCGCTCTCTGGAGTCAGGATTTAGCCTGTCTGTTCAGGATAATTACAGTAACATGGAAGGGCAACATAGTGCACTCCATGGACAAGCCCAGCTTCCTCTATAGGTATAAGAGCTCGATTCAAGGTACTGAAAACACATTGATTCATCCTGAGGTGAGTAGAGCATAAAACATAAAGTCAGTGTTGCACAGATGTGATCCTCTGAAGGCCTCAGTGAAGCACATCTACACAGCTGAATTCATAAAAGTGAAGTACTCCAAACAGCAACCTTCAGTGTTAAAAATGAGGCAAATGTGGAAGTGCATACCAATGTTAAAATAAGCATGTTTAAAGCAATCTAAGTTTGAATAGCTTATTTCTTTATCGATATAGTTGTTCTATAAGTCATTGGTTCTGTTAAGGCTAACAGTCTGTCCTAAATGCATGCAACTGAAGCAAACAACAGTGACAAATTAGCCTGATAAAACTGCATTGTAGATTCCTGATAGCCTTGCAATCTTCTCCTTGTTGCTGTGGTTGACATGGACAAGGAACAAGAAATAAGGGAGATGACAAGGAACCAGGAGTGTCAGAAGGATTTTCTAGATTTTCTTTCGCTTTGCAAACAGAAGAAAGCTTGCTAGTTTGTTTTACAAAGTGGAGACAGAAGCGCATAAATAATTTTCACATTCATGTTAGCAGTTGTGTGAAAAAGGAGACCAGACTACTTGGTTAACAGCAGTCAAAGGCTCATCAGTATTAAGACTACACATTCAGTTTTCTGCTGGGCTGAAAGTCATATTCCTTAAGAGGGGAAACCAAAAATTTACAGGGCAGAGAATGAACTACCAACAGATACATTGCGGCATCTACAATCCAAATTCTAAAAAATTTGGGGCACTGTGTCCAGAATGTAATGATTTGCAAATCTCATGAACCCATAAAATATTCAGACTTGAACATAAAATCAGACATTCGACTGTGACATAAAAAATGATTGCTCATTTAAAATTTGATTGGAGCCAAAAATCTCAAAAAAGTAGGGACAGGGTCATGTTCACCATTGTACAGCATCCCCTCTAACAACAGCCTGTAAACATCAGCCTGTGGCACCATGCTGTTGTGATGGATGAGGTATGTGGTTCAGCGTTATCTTGCTGAAACAGTCAAGACCTTCCCTGGAAGAAATGTTGTCTGGATAGGAGCATATGTTTCTCTTAAACCTCTATAAACTTTTCAGTACTGATAGTGCCATTCCAGATGTGTAAGCTGCCCAGCCCATGGGCACTATAATTTAATCCCATACCATCAGAGATGCAGCCTTTGAACTGTTAGCTGATAACAAGCCAGATGGTCCCCATCCTTTTAGTCTGTGGGACAATTGTTCAAGGTTCCCTAAAAGAATGTCAAATTTGAATCATCTGACCACAGAAAAGTTTTCCATTTTCGGTCTACTTTGAATGAGCTTTGGCTCTGTATTGTGTTCACATATGCCTTCTTCTTTGCAAGATACAACTCTAACTTTGGTTTATGATGATTTCTTTAAGTGCACCTGAGCCCATGAAGTGATTTTCAGTCCAGAGTCATACCTGCTTTTAATGTAGTGCCGCCTGAGGACTGGAAGATTAGGAACACCAGTGACCTTTGACCTTGTCCCTTGCACAGAGAGATTTCTCAGATTCTCTGAATCTTTTGGTGGTAATATGTACTGTAGATGCTGGTATATTCAAAGTCTTTGCATTATTACATCGAGGAACATTTTGCTGAAAGTATTCCACAAGTTTTCGACACAGTTTGTCACAGATTGTTGAACTTCTACCCATCTTTACTTCATAGACATTATATCAGTGATCATCAAGTGGCGGCCCGAGGACCACATCTGCTATTTATTAGAATAACCATAGCTGTAAAAACAACCCAAAACCAAATGAGATTGGAACAATTTTCTCACGTATACATACAAATAAATACCAATACATACGAATACACACAAATCAGCCATTCTTGGCTGTAGCTGCATTTTTTTCATAATTTTTTTTCTTATTTTTTCATCTTTGTTCTTATTTTTCATCATTTTTTCCTCATTTTTTGTCAATTATTTCCTCATTTTTTGCTCATTTTTATCATAATTTTTGTCTTTTTTTCATTATTATTTAACTGTTGTTGTTTTTTTTTTGAGGGTGCAAAAGAATCATAAGAATCAGCCCAAAAGATCTGTTTCCTGCAAAGATTTCCCACTGATCAAAACACAACATTTAGCATCAAACATAATAATGATCAGCAAATTATCTCAATTGTGGCAGGCTGCAGTACAGGTGATCTCAAAGCTAAAGGCTGAATTGACAAGAAAATTGTTAATTAGACTAAAATATACATATTCGTTCCTCTGGAAGTCCAGCCCCCAAAGTGTCTGCCAAGAATAAAGCTGGCCCTTGTACAAATGTAGTTGATGACCCCTGCTCTATATAATGCACCCTTAATACCCAGACATGTTGCCATTTCACCTTATTAGCTGCTAAATGCTTCTGCAGCTGTTCTTTCATTAGCACAGCTTACTTTCCAAGCCTTGTCTTGCCCCGTCCCTACTTTTTGAGCTAACAATTTTTCATGAAATGATAAAATGTCTCAGTTTTATTACCTGATATGTTGTTCATGTTCTATTGTGAATAAAATATGGATTTATGATATTTGAAATCATTGCATTCTGTTTATTTACACAGTGCCCCAACTATTTTGGAATGAAATGGTCAACTGTCTTTTAAAGTGTGGGACAGAAACCAATAGAGGATATCACTGGTGCTACGGCTGTATTTTGTGAAGTCTTTAAGGTAAACACGTGGAAGAGGCACCAAAGATTTGCTCAAAGTTGTCTTTTAGCAAATAACTCAGTTTTTGGACTCACATGCATCCCAATGAATGGCTCTTATTGTGTGCAGATATTTTTGATTAACAAGACAATTAACATGATAATGTTTGAGTTTTTGAAGTGTAACTTGAGGAGTTTTCCCAGCAGCTGGTTTTAAACAGTTCCTTTCTTTCCAATAGACCTTTGTATCAACAATGTAAAGAAACTAGGAAACGTGAAACAGCACTAAATACCAGGAATACTCAAGTGAAACAAGACCTGTACTAAGAATAAGATAACCTCTGTATGGTGTTAAAAATGAACCTCATAAATGATCATGTTTAAGCGTCATTTCTGAAGTAGAGACATTTAGTTTCATATTTACAGACTTGTAATGTTTGCTTATTCCCAGGTGACTTCTTTGCTTAATTCATTTCCTTACAGACAACCATGTGTAATTTCCATAATCCCTTTAAACATAGATCTGTGTGTGAACATCTGTATGTGATCATGAAGCTGTGTATCATGATCAGATTCTCTTTGACGATATGAAATCAAAGAGGCGATTATCACATCAAGAGCATTCCTGTTTTCTTTTTAACTAAACACAAAGCAGAGTATTCCTTCAAGACTGGACTACTTTTTAATAGTGCCATAACTGCCACTGTTTAGACTAAATCAGCAGTGTCTTGGAATTCGCTCAATCCACACAACATCTGGAAAAGATGACAATGATTGGTGCATTTGGAAGGACTTCAGAATATACAATGTCATCTAAAAGTATTTGCCCCATTTCGGATTCCTGATTTTTTCTTTTTTTTTTTAAATTTATATATTTATCACACTTAAATGTTTTGGATCATCAAACCAACTTTAATATCTCACAAATACAATCAAAGTAAACACAAAATGCAGTTTCTAAATGATGATGTTATTTATTAAGGGGAAAAATCCAAACCTATCTGCCCTCTGAACCTAATAACTGGTTGTGCCACCCTTGGCAGCAATAACTGAAATCAAGCAATTGTGATAACTTATGTTTCTTTCACATCACTGTGGAGGAATTTTAGCCCACTCTTCTTTGCAGAATTGTTTTAACTCAGGCATATTGGAGGGATTTTGAGCATGAACTGCCTATTTAAGGTCACACCACAGCATCTCAATTGGATTTAAGTTTGGACTCTGACTTGGCCACTCCAAAACTTTAATTTTGTTGTTCTGAGCCATTCAGAGGTGGATCTGCTGGTAAGTTTCTGGTTGTTTTTCTGCTGCATAACCCAAGAGCGCTTTAGCTTGAGAGCACATACTGACCATACTGGCACATACTCACCTTCAGGATTTTCTGGTAGACAGCAGAATTCATTGTTCCATTAATCACAGCAAGTGGTCCAGGTCCTGAAGCATCAAAGCAGCCCCAGACCATCACACTGCCTACACCACGTTTGACTGTTGGCATGATGTTCTTTTTATCAAAAGCTATTATTTTTACACCAGATGTAACGGGCTGCACACCTTCCAGAAAGTTCAAGTTTTGTCTCGTCAGTCCACAGAATATTTCTCCAGAAGTCTTGGGGATCATCAAGAAGTTTGTTGGCTAATGTGAGACGAGCCTTTGTGCTGTAGTCAGCAGTGGTTTTGGCTTCGGAACTCTCCTATGGATGCCATTTTTGCCCAGTGTCTTTCTTATGGTTGAGTCATGAACTCTGACCTTAACTGGGACCAGTGAGGCCTGCAGGTCTTTGGATGTGGTTCCAGGTTCTTTTGTGACCTCCTGGATGAGTCATCATTGCACTCTTGGAGTCATTATTGTTGGCCGAACACCCCTTGGGAAGGTTCACCACTGTTCCCAGTTTTCTCCATTAGTGGATAATGGCTCTGACTGCAGTTTTCTGGAATCCCAAAGCCTTGGAAATGGTTTTGTAACCTTTTCCAGACTGATAGATTTCAATCACTTTGTTTCTCATTTGCTCTTGAATTTCTTTGGCTCGTGGCATGATGCGTTTCTTTTTGAGATCTTGTAGCCTACTTCACTTTGTCTGATAGCTTCTATTTAAGTGATTTCTTGATTCAACACATCTGGCGGTAATCTGGTCTGGGTGTGGCCAGTGACATTGAACTCAGCTTACCAAGAACTGTGGTTAATCACATTTAACTCATGATTTTACGGGGTGGGGGAGTGTTACTTTTTCATAGAGGGGCCAGATAGGTTTGGCACGGAAAACTGCCTACTCGTCCACTCTCTCACAATCAGAAGGATGCGTTTAGGTACCAAAATATGGTACCATTCAATTTTGAATCAAGACTCAGTAATACCAGTGGAATTCAGTCGGTACCTATAAAAGTACTGAATTTGGTACCCATCCCTAGCAATGCACCTGTCTGTCGTCACTACAGCGCTCAATATTAACTGAGCCCACAGCCAAAACTAACACTCCACCAATCAGAGACAATGCCGTGTCACTCCAGGTCACAAATAAACCATGTCATTCCAAAAACAAGGTCAATATTTTACTTGCTTGTGTCTTCTACATTTTTTTTTTGTTCTTATTTATTTATCCTTTATTTTAGCAGGAAAAAACCCACTGAGACCAAGGCCTCTATTTACCCATTTAAAATGTCCTTTGTTGAAAAAAAAAACAAAAAAAAAGCTATAATGCTAGATTGAACGTGGAAGTTTCATGCTTAAGAACAAGATCAGCCAATCAGAGATGTCACTGATCTCGCATTCTGGGATCGTGGCTAATGTAGTGCTGTTGACTGCAATCATGGATAGCGCATGATTTCTGGAATTAATTGGATAATACTCAGACTTATATCTACATGATCACATATCTTCATCGTACCATTACTCAGTTAAAACCATAAAAAAACAAAAAAAGTTAAATTCACTTTGACTGCCAGTCCTGGATTGAACATGGAAGTTTTGTGGGCAGCCAATCAGAAATGTTGCTGTGACACTGTGGGGTTGTTGGTAATTTAGTACTGTCAGTCCAGATTGTGTATAAACCTTGCTTTTCTTAAATCACAGTCTGTAAATGATGAAATAGTGCCTTCTGCCCTTTGGCACCTCACATCTACATTGAACGGCTTTGACATCATGGCCACACCCTTCCTTCCAGCCCTTCTATGATTTCTTAAGGCACTTTTTTAAATTCCAGGGTAGTTGAACCTCAGCTGAAACTCTGGTTTAGTTACTCTCAAACTAGTTTGGGATAATTTGAATAAATGATTGGATACAAAGTGGTTCAGAAAATATGTAGAGATAGTGCAAGTCACTAATAAGCTCAATAAATAAATTAAACATTCCTCCATCTGGTCATCTCAGCTCAGTAGCAAACATAGTGTATGCCTGTGCATAAGCAGAAGCCAGATGTGTCCACGCTGAGGGCAGTGTTGAATTTGTACTCCATGCAGTTGACACATCTCTCCTTTTTTCTTATTTTCCAGAGGGTCTGAAAACCCGAAACCCAGGCAGACAGACACAGAGTGAAGGGGTCAGTATTCTGTAGGAGTGTTGATGGATATGTCAAGTGAAAAGCATCTGCCTGTTTAAACTGATGCCTTGTGACATGGAAACAAAGGAGAGGCTCTTTGTTTTGGCCTCAGACTCCACTGGCTACTGCCCTGCTTGACATCCTGTCTGAGTGTATGTCTCCCTTTGGCTGGCATGTGTGTGTGGGGGCTGTGGTGACATTCATCGAAGCTGAATGTTGGACCTTCATGTGTTGGTTAAAGGAGATCATTGTAGTCAGTTTCACTTCATTAAAAGTCAGTTGCTGTAGAATTAGGTGTAGATCTAAACTAAGACTGATAGGTACCATATATTTTTTTTTCAAAGCCTTCTTTATTGAAGAGGAGTGAGCAATAAAATGGCCACACAGGAAGGTTGTAGAACTGAGTGCATCCAAGCATCGCCCTTCACAAGTACAAAAATGCAAATGTGAACACATATAGTACATGAGCGTCTGTGTGTGAATCAGGCTGTCAGTGCAGGGTGTGTTGTCACCATAAGCTGAATTTGTTCACCCATGTCTGTGCACACAAAGAAGTGCCATTTGTTTTCCAGCAGGCATTGCAAACACTCCATCACCACAGAGAGACATCTCTCAGTGGACCCAGCCCACATGCTCCGCAACACAGGCAATCTGTTAGTAAGACAAGGCAGAACGGTGTTTGAGCGAGTGCACGTGTGCATGCATGCCGTCTGTGTTTTTACACCTATATGTCTAAAAGAGGAAGTATATGTGAAACTCCTCAGCAGATGGAAGCATTCTGATGGAAGAGGGAGGAGGTTATTTGTTCTCGCAACAAAACTCCAGCCATGTGGATCAAAGATAGCATTTATTTTGTTTAGTTTAGGCCTGTCAGTATCAATGTGATTATCGTGGTGCCATTAAGGTCCAAAATAACCCACTTTCTTTTTATTTTAATCACAGTTATCGATTGTAATTTGGCCTTTTCGTCTCACTGTAGTTTAGCTACCGCGCTGGCAGCAGCTGGGTTCTAATCACTCCAGCACCTTACTGCACAGTGATGTAAAATAAGGACACTGCTGCTCCACTAAATATCTTATTTCACTAACAAAATGCTCAGACACCTCAGTGGACAAGTCAAAAGGTATTCAGTACTACTTAAGTTAAAGCCAAAACTTCTGAGCTGCAGTTTATCAGGGTTTTCTTTCTTTTTTTTTTTCAAAATAAAAGCAGATCTGTGTCCAAAAGGAGATCATTTTCTCTTAACATATAAAAGCACATATTATAAAGTAAAAGCATAAGAACACTATACATGAGAGTCATTTTGTACATGCACTCCTGCATCTTTATTTAATGTCTAACCATGACTGTGCCGACATGGATTTTAGTATCTCCCGGTTTCTGTTTGTGCATGTTTCAGATATGCCCTCATGCTTGTTTTGAGAGACTGGGTTTTGCACTTGCAGAATTACAAAAGAAAACAGGATACTGTGGCATTCAAACACTTTGAAGTATTATACATGAGTAGCAGACAGACACCTGGCTCTGTCTGCCCAGACAGGGTGGGACTATCCAGCTGCTATGTCTGCCGCCGTAGAGCTGCCTGTCAAAGCTGACGAGGGTGTTGTGCTTAAATATGTTCATATTTATTTGAAGGTGAACTAACCATTTTGATTTTCAATACATGAGCGTAGTTTTCTGTAGATAGAGACCCCTAACACTGTACAAGTTAATGAGAGTTCAGATCTCTGTGAGCTGAGTTGGATTGATTCAATATGATGCACGTCAGCACTGTAGCACTAGGGCACCTTACCATCTGCCTTACACACTTTAACTGCAATGGTCACATTATTCTTGATCAGTTAACCATAGTCACACAGCCACCCTCTGTATTGTTTTTTGTAAGTCTTTGTATACTTAGATCAGTGTTGTTTGGTGTCTGCTTGTTGACTGATTTTTTTGTGTATGTTTTAATATTTATTATGTACATGCTTGATGTACACTGTGCACAACCTGCCAGTGACTATGGATGGAAATAAGCCTTTGGTTACAATCTGGCGCATCTACATGTCCATGTATATCAATATATGCACTTTCCGATATGATAAATGAATTAAAAAAAAAAAAAAAAAAAGGGAAAATAAACATGCACTTCACTCCATCTGTCAATATATTCTTGGCCTCAAATGTAGATATTAAAACGCAGCACTTCTGGTGTTCCTTTCCAATTTCGATCTTGATCTTTCCTGGGATTTCAGCTTTTTACAAGAGCTTTTATTCTGAAATTGTCCCCATGACAGTTATTTAGCTAATGAAGTCACTTGCCTGATTGCTGGGCTCTTTTGTGGAGTCTCTGCTAAACTTTTGTCATAACTAATAATAATTGTTTTAATAGCCTAATATTAATAATTGTCATGAAGTTTTGTAAGCCTAGTAATTTGAAATCAACCTCTCAGTCATTGCCAATGTCTCAGACATTTTTCTGTTGTAGTTCTTTTGCCTGCATGATAGTTAAGCACGTTATAAATTAAGGCCTAAATAAGATAATTTTCTAAGTGCAATTTTCCCATAGAACAACTTAAATAACTTCTAAATAGATATTGCAAACAGATGGAAAAATTAAGAGTAAGTTATATGTCCATATCATTGATGTATTAATTAGGACCTTTCCTCGCAAAAAAGGTAGAATTATTAAGATTCTTTTAAGAATGACTGACCTTCAAACATGCCATCAATCCGAATTATTTGCAGAAAATCAGCAACTTATTTATTTTAATCTATTCTTTTTAGTTTAGATGGAGCAAAAATTTAGCCAGGTTGCAGAAATGGTCCTTAGAGGGGTGATATATACTCACCGACCACTTTATTAGGTACACCTTGCTAGAATCAGGTTAGAACCCATTTGCCTTAAGAACTACCTTAATTCTTCATGGTATAGTTTCAATGCTGAAATCATAAAAAATACCAGTGCCAGTCCTGTACAGTATGGAACACTGTATATATAAAAAATAGTTTTATATCAAATTCAAAATGATTATATTTCCTGTTCTTATTGGCCTGTTGATGTCAAACAAAAACTGAAAAAGAGCTAAAAAAAAAAAAAAAAAAAAAAAAAAAAAAACTTTTTGCAATGCCACATGTGGCTTTGTTTACATGCTATCACATGAAAAAACAGTGCATGATGACATCAGGACTATGTGATTCTAGACAGCTGTAGTTTAATAAAGGTTTACATAATTTATATGATCAAAATAGTCTTGAAATTCTCCCTAACAACTTATAAACAAGACTGAGAGTTTCCACTTGGTGAGCATTTTTCTGCTCCTATTTCTGCATTTAATTCATGCAGTGACCCTGCATTATTATACTTAGGTCCTGCTAGCCAACCTGCATATAAGATTAGGCAAAAAGAAAAAGTGAGTTACACAACAAATGACTTGAGAATAACAATAACTGGTGGTGGTTCAAGCCTGAGGATTCAATGTGCTTGCTAAGCAAACTGTGCTGTAGTTTAAAACTGTTTCAAACTTGGAAGACTGGGGACCAGGTGATGGAAATACACATGAGAGAGTGAAAATACCCGCCAACAGGCCCCATTTCCTCTGCTCTGTTCCACTCCTTTTTCCATTACTGAGGAAAAATGAATGAACTGGAGTCATACATTTCATGAATTGAAATCCAAATAAGTATTTAAAAGCAAAATAAAGCACCATAAACAAAGTCTGAATCAGCACACATTCACTAAAATGAGTTGAAGAAAATGTGAGACTGTATTTGCTATGGCATAAATAGTGTCTTTGTTTCTCAGCGGTTATAACCTCAGGTTCAGAGCACCTCTCAGTGACATTTATTGTATCTGGGTTATGTAAGCTAGTTTCTACTTCTATAAGTGCTTGTACAATCTGTTCAAAATCAAATAAAAAAATATGTGTGATTAATATATTTTTTTCATAATTCAAGGTAACATCCCCAGGGAAATTGTTGTCATTGCTTCTATCATAAGTCCATCCCTTCTTGATTCTGGAGTGATTAGTAAGTATAGATTTCTTGATATAACCTGATTTGCCAGTCATATGGTTTAGCATACCCACTGCATTAGAAATGTTTCACATCCATCGAGGCAATTCCCCTATAGTCAGGGACTGGTTGAGCCTTTGTAAGAATCTCAGAGTGTGATTAGGTGAATGCTCTCACTGTCACATTCATTACTGGCTAATCAGAGCAGCAAAACATACGCTGTAACTATCAATGGAGCCAGTTGGTGAATAATCCTTGCCAAGGGTTAGTTAGTTGGTAGAAGAGATGCTGCTCCATTCTGACAGCCATTTCTATATCCAAGGTAATTGTTCCAACGGCAGCATTGGTTACCAGCCTGAAGTACAAATTAACCCCGCCCCTTGATACTGTCTTGTTCCCCTAATGACGCTGATTGGTCAGATCATTCTCAGATTAGAAGACATGGAATCTGGCCAACCTATCAGCACTGCAAGTTTATTTTCTTTAATATGGAGTTGCCCCACTTTTGCAGCTTTAAAGCCTGTTGTATCATATTTGATACATGATTTTAATTGCCAAAAACACTTAATGTATCAAATGAGATACAAAAAACATATGTTAAAATTTATGGAAATTTAAATTTTTTGGATTTCAGTAGAAAGTGACAGAAACATTTCAGTTCCAAAAATTTAGAATTTTCCGGCTATAGTTTGTGTTTTCAGGCTTTAATAGGATAACAGCCTCCACTCTTCTTAGAAGGCTTTCCATGAGATTTTGGAGTGTTTCTATGGGAGTTTGTGCTCATTCATTCTGTAAAGCAGTTATGAGGTCATGCACCGATGTTAAGTGAGATGGCCTGGCTTGCAATCTCCATTCGAGTTTATCCCAAAGGTGGTGGATGGGGTTGAGGTCAGGCATAAAACCATGTTTGTGTGGTCCTTGCTTTGTGCACTGGGGTACCATCATGTTGGAATAGAAAAGGGCCGTCCCCAAACTGTTGCCACAAAAGTTGGAAGCATAGCATTGTCCAGAAAGTCTTGGTATGCTGAAGCATTAAGACTAGCCTGGGGATAAAGAGTCTAGTCCAAACCATTAAATCAACCCCATACCATTATCCCTTTTTCCATCAAACTTCATAGTTGGCACAAAACAGGAAGTATTCTCCCTGCATTCGCCAAACCCAGGCTGGCCCATCTGACTGCCAGAGAAACATGATACGTCAGTCCACAGAACTCGCTTTGGTGTCTGTGTGATTTGCACCACTCCGTCTGATGCTTGGCAATTGATTAAGTGGTGTGAGGCTTGTATGCAGCTGCTCAGCTATGAACACACAGTTTTTGTGTTTACATTAATGCCAGTGGAAGTTCAGACCTCTTCAGTGATGGAATCAGCAGAGTGGCAACTTTTAGGTAACATGTACCTCAGCACTCACTGGCCCAGCTCTGTGATTTCATGTGGTCTTCTGCTGAGTTGCTGTTGTTCCTAAATGCTTCCACTTTCTCATAAATCACAAACAGTTGACTGGAATGATAACCACTCTGATCAAAGAAGCAAAAATTGCTGTAGTAGTATCCATTTTCAAAATGTAAACCCCAGTGGCATGCACAGACTTTTTCATGGGCAGGGGCGAAAAAAACAAAACAAAAAAAGGGCACATACAGCGCGTTCTCGCCACTGAAGAGAGGGCACTAAGTTTTATGTGTATTCGAGGGCACTATAGACATGTTTATATGTTACACAAATGGCACATTATATAGCCTTAAAACAGACTAACTAGACAGACTACTCAAGTTAGTTTGTAGTTAGGACCAGCATCCACAAGAACTGTGTAGATTCAACGTTGGACTGTGAAGAACACACAGGGATCAATAAATAAATCCCTACGGGGTCTGGGGGTCTTCCCCCAGAACATTTTCAATTAAGTAGATGCCATTTCCTGTACTCTAGTGCATTTTAACGCCATATTAGCACCAGATAATCCAAACTGGTTCTGTGAGATATAGTTCTGGCTCAATATAAATCAAAAAAGGGCCCAACATAGAAGTCATTGCAAGAGTAATGTTTCATAGTATTTCTTTGTCCTAATGGTCTTCTGGAGTTTAGTGTGTTTTCTTCACCCAAGAGGGCAGTTTAGTTTGTTTTGCCAATGAGGAGGGTACTTTAACATGCCTTTTTGCTACCCAAGTGGGCAGTTTACCATGTTTTAACCAGCCAAGAGGGCAATTTAGTGTGTTTTGCCAACCAGGTGGGCACTTTAGCAAGTGTTTTGGCTCCCAAGAGGGCACTTTAGCACGTGTCTAGGCTCTCGAAGGCATTTTAGCACGTGTTTTGGCTCCCAAGAGAGCACTTTAGAGTGCGTTTTGTCTCCCAAGAGGGCACTGTAACACACATTTTGCCTCCCAAGAGGGCAATTTAACATGCATTTTGTCTCCAAGAGGGCACTTTAGCATGCATTTTTCAACAATTGGACCATGAGGGGAGCGACTGAAATCAGCCTTGTTTCAAAAACAATCATACAAATGAATCGGCATGAGATCACACAGTATTGACGGTGCACTGGGAATAAAGATGTTCAATAACTGCTAATTATTAGCATGTCTGAGAAGTCTGAATGGCTGACATCACTGAAACTTCACTGGAGCTCTCTCTTTGTCATTTTTGCTCACCTTCAACAGCGTCTGTCACGTCTGATGTAAACAAATATGTAAAACACTTAAAGTTTGTTGATCGGACAATTCTGTCATGTTTTCTGTGTTTACAAAAGTGTGAAGTGAAGTGTAAGATGAAATAAACATAAGAAAAATAGATGACAAACAACAACCCATATGGTTCGGGGAAAGAGAGAGACTGCCTGAATATTCATCAGAGGAGTAGCAGGTACAGGTGATAATGAGAGAGAAACGTCTCTCTTTAAAGGGAACGAAACAGACTGAACAGGAGCTCAATATAGACATCACAATCCCTTTTATTATTATTTTTATTAGATAATGTTGGTGCTAAAGGTCATGAATAGTGCTATGTAAAATGGCCCTACTTATTTTAAAAAGGAACATCTTAAAATGCTCTAACTATAGTTTAAATACAACAATGAAGGACAGCTATTACAAAGTGATTTTATCTACTAAACAAAAGTGACTCTCAGAAAGCAATATAACAACAGAATCTCTAACAATAGTTAACAAAGGCACACTATAGATAAAGAAAGATGACAAAGGATGTTTAAACAAAGTCAACAACAAAGCATTAGAAAAAAGGGGGGTTGAGTTAAATCAACAAAAGGTTTAAAAATATACAGTGGCTTTAAAAAGTCCACTCACCCATGCTAAATTAAAACATTTCTGAGATGTTAATTAAAAAAGTTAAGTATGAAAAGATCCAAAGTTTTGGCATTAACAGCTTGAGAAGAATTAATTAATGTCTAGAAAGGATGGATTCAGAGTTTTAGACCAGTCTAGCCAGAGTCCAGCCCTGAATCCTGCCAAAAATATCTGGGGTAAGATGAAGAGTGCTGTGCACAAAAAATGCCCCTTCTCCCCAGGAATAGAAGGAAAACTTTGCCAAGTCAAGATGTGTTACTCTAAATGACTCCTGATTGCCGCAGTGTAATCAAAATGTTTTTTAATAAAGTATTAGTGTGTATGGGTGTGCAACAAGGTTTTTGTTTTGTTTAAATTTTTATCAGTTCCTCCTTTTTCTCAGCGGCCGCTCAGCAACCTGAGGCAGTCATATGTTCTGAGCAGTAGGTAGAGCGTTGCAAGCCCAAGGAGCCTGCAGGCCGGCATCAACATCACTTTTGTGACATACATTATATTGCCAAAAGTATTCGCTCACCTGCCTTGACTGGCATATGAACTTAAGTGACATCCCATTCTTAATCCATAGGGTTTAATATGACCTCGGTCCACCCTTTGCAGCTATAACAGCTTCAACTCTTCTGGGAAGGCTATCCCCAAGGTTTAGGAGTGTGTTTATGGGAATTTTTGACCATTCTTACAGAAGCGCATTTGTGAGGTCACACACTGATGTTGGACGAGAAGGCCTGGCTCTCAGTCTCCGCTCTAATTCATCCCAAAGGTGTTCTATCGGGATGAGGTCAGGATTCTGTGCAGGCCAGTCAAGTTCATCCACACCAAACTCTCTCATCCATGTCTTTATGGACCTTGCTTTGTGCACTGGTGCACAGTCATGCTGGAACAGGAAGATTCAGAGTTCCTTTCACTGGAACTAAGGGGCCAAGCCCAGCTCCTGAAAAACAACCCCACACGATAATCCCCCCTCCACCAAACTTTACACTTGGCACAATGCAGTCAGACAAGTACCGTTCTCCTGGCAACCGCCAAACCCAGACGAAAAGAAATCCATCAGATTGCCAGATGGAGAAGCACGATTCATCACTCCAGAGAAGACGTCTCAACTACTCTAGAGTCCAGTGGCGGCGTGCTTTACACCACTGTTTTGCATTGCACTTGGTGATGTCTGACTTGGATGCAGCTGCTTGGCCATGGAGCTCGTCCATGAAGCTCTCTACGTACTGTTCTTGAGCTAATCTGAAGGCCACATGAAGTTTGGAGGTCTGTAGAGATTGACTCTGCAGAAGGTTGGCAACCTCTGCGCACTATGCCCCTCAGCATCCGCTGACCCCGCTCCGTCATTTTATGTGGCCTACCACTCTGTGGCTGAGTTGCTGTCATTCCCAATCACTTCCACTTTGTTATAATACCACTGACAGTTGGCTGTGGAATATTTAGGAGCAAGGAAATTTCACCACTGGACTTGTTGCACAGGTGGCATCCTATCACAGTACCACGCTGGAATTCACTGAGCTCCTAAGAGCGACTCATTCTTTCACAAATGTTTGTAGAAATAGTCTGCATGCCTAGATGCTTGATTTTATAAACATGTGGCCATGGAAGTGATTGGAACACCTGATTTCAATTATTTGGATGGGTGAGTGAATATTTTTGGCAATATAGTGTATATAATGACAGACTCCAGGTTTAAGGCCAGTAATGCAAGATGGTCTTATCTCCTATTTCTGACATAGGCTACAACTCGTTTTCAGGCTCACCTTACCACTGAGAGGTGAGTGTTGGAAAAACAAATTTCTTCTCCCCTGTTTTAAATTCTATAAACTATCGTCTGAAGATAGAAAATAAAATAAAATAAAATAAGCCATTATTTCTTTGTAGACAAAAGGAAAAGCTTCTAGTAAACTGGCTTGATAGTCTAACAGAAAATCAACAGCTGCAGAGTGTGGACAGCTCCATTTCACGTCTGTGACCTCGCAGTGAAGAATGGGGATATTATTCTGTTTATTCCAACAGCTGGTCTGCTAAAGAATCAGATGACTATCTATCTATCAGATGACTGTCCATGTTAACTTATGGTCTGATCACAGATGACTCTCCATCTCCCTCGTCTTCATGCCTTTTCATTAATAAATCTGTTAAGTAAGTGTGTTGAGGCAGACAATTAATTACAAACAATACAATAGATTCATTTGAAACAGTAGCTACAACTTATGAACTAGACCAAAAACATTTCTTTGAGTTCTTACAGTTAAGAAGTTACCTTGTGCAACATCTAGAGGTGAATGAAACAACAACATCAGAATATTTGGTCCAAAATAGAAATAAAGCTAAAGGAAATCTCTAATATTTATAGAATATTGCAAAAGCAAATTTTTATAGAAAATAAGATAAGAAAAAAATGGGGAAAAGAATTAGACAGTAATGTTGAGGCATAAGAGTGGAAAAAGTTCCTGCATAGAAATTTAAAGATAACATTTTCTAAATATTAGAGAGAATTTGCATGGAAGGTGAGCATGAGGTACTTCATTACACCCTACCAATACGGAAGTACTCCGCCCAAGGCACCAATCGTTAGAGAGGGTGTGGAGAACAAAAAGCGAGCTATATGCATCTGCTTTTTATGTGCCCTATTGTGAGCAAATTTTGGAAAGAGTTTTAAAAAGGCATTGAAGAATATTTTTGAACTAAATGGAAATCTGGATGAAGCAGGTGACAAGGACATGGACACGATAAAACTCACCCAAAATAAATAGTTGGTTCAAAACAGTAGAACGTACCTTAGATGTTGACAAAATAACATTAAAAATGAGAGATAGCTTACAAAAAATGAATGAGATTTATCCCGAAAATAGACCAGGTAGACTGTACAATTTCATAAATGCATCAAAAGATGTGTAAATAAAATGCACTTACCCTCTTTACCTATCCCCCAGTTCCTTTTATGTATTCTTTTAACCTTTAACTTCTTTTTAATTTTTCCCTTTCTTTCTTTTTTGTATGCTCTTGAGTCTGTATTGTTTGTTTAGTTTTTCTTTATGTAATTAATATATTTGTTTAAAAATGCAGTGTAATCTCAGTGACTGCTGTCTACTACAATGATTTTTTTTTTTTTACTATTGCAATAAAAGTATTAAAAAAGAGATGAAATGTCTTTTAGTTTTAGTCACATTTTAGCCATTTCTACCTTTTTTAGTTTTAGTCTAGATTCTGAATGTCAGACAAGAACTACATTACATTTTAGTCTAGTTTTAGTCATCTTGACCAAAACTAAATGTAATTTTTTCCAGCTTTAGTCATCACAGATCTATTTTTGTTAGTCTTGGTCTAGTTTTTGTCATAAGAAAAAATGTGTGTTGACGAAAAGCTTTAGTCACAGTTTTGGTCGACGAAATTAAAACTGCACTGAGGGGACCAATTTTTTTTTGTTTGTTTGTTTGTTGTTGTCTATGGCCCGTCCTATTTACTGGAGAACTGAACTATGTTTACATTCCCTAAGAATGTTATGGGATTTGAATGATTTTCCAGTTATTAGTCAAGCCCTCAGGCCTTGCTTAGAAAAAGCAATTGTTGCTTCAGTAAAACTTTCTATTTTGATCACTAAACGTACAAAATGATAAATTAGTGGTGTTAATGATTATTTTCTTTGGCAAGTGACCATGGTATAAGTGGGTTACTGCCTGATGAGGCGTCCAATTATCAGGGATTAATGGACAACATGGAGGCCTGAACTGTCCGACGCCTCATCGGGCATAACCCTTACATACCCTTACTCTACTGTAAAAGAGTTTTTAAATACATCCCATTGCTTTTACGATGATCACATCAAAACAATGCTCGGGATGGTTTCATATAATCAATATGTTATCAAATATTAGTTTTGAAATGCAAAACAATTTAACCTTAAGGTAATATAAATGTACTAATCATGTTTAGTATCAAAATTCAGTGGTTGAGCCTGAGATCACACGCTCATTTCCTTCTTCCCAAGCTTTCACTGTTAGTAATCTGTTGTGGCCTACATAGTGACCTCATCAGCACGGTTAAAACATATTTTTCATCCCTACTCTGGCAGCAGACGGTGACCTACTAGGAATCATTCACCATCTATTCAATCCATGGATGGACTGTGGGTCAGGATGAGTCCACTGTTAAATATATAACAATGCTCACAGTGCTACAACAAGGTTTATCTAGTGTACTATAGTGTATTACAGAGGGAATAGGGTGTTGCATCACTATTTAAAAATCAAATCATTTGACAGGCCTTTTAAGGAGGCAACTAGCCATAGTTGCTTCCTTTCTCTATGTCCATCGTATAAACTGGTGGGCTTGTGGTCTGTAAATAGTTCAAAAATGGATGAAACCACCTTGAAAGAAGGCATTAGAAAGGAAACACAAACAGCTCTAACAACGTTTCATCCAGACAGCAGCTCCGGCTACATGATGAGCTCACACATGAAGCCTCGGAGCCACTCTAAGCTCCACTTAGATCATCTGCTGTCTTCTATTCTCCACCTGCCAAGTGGATGACAGCTCTCAGTGGACCCACTTTAACAAGCAAGGCCCCGGGGCCCGAAGGGAAAAAATAAGGGATTCTAGCAGATTGCCAGCGCACCCCGGGGGAAACAACAGCAGTCTGCCTTTTTATCCCTACAGTACCCGGCAGCCCGAGTCTGTAACTCTATCTGGACCGTGACATTCCGACAAAGTTACAAGTCAAGATAAGTCTCCTGTCCAATGGGAGGGGAGAGGATTGGGGAGAGCCGTGATTAAGTTTGTGCTTCTTTATCACCTTGGGAAAGGTTGAAAAATAAATGAGGCACACAGACAAGCTCTTACACAAACACAAACGCACCAAGAGAAGTAAGAGAAATCCAGTTTCCCCAGGAGTAATCAATTAATTGTGGGAAAGTTGCCAGCAATTACTGATCAAAGGAAGAGCTGAATCACACTCCTTAAGCTTTGAAGAAGTTTAATAAGTCACCTACATGCCTAACAGTCTCGCCTGTTCATCGCTGCAATTTGAGCTTTAATGGGACACTAAGATGATCACCTCCCTCACTCAGCTCCAAGGAGAAACAAGTAAATATGGAGGAGAGACATAGAGGAAAAAACGCACTCTAGAATGGTCACATTAAGATCCTCACCAGCAGTGATAATTACTGTTTCACTACTGCAGAGATCAGTGGAGTAATAGCCAGCAATGTTCTCGTGGGATTCTTGGTTTTATCACCACCTTCATTAGGCTCTGAGTTTGTTTTTAACTCGGCTCTGTCAAGGTCTGATCTCTCGCCAAGAGCAGAAGGCACACATGATGCATAATTATGTGATTATTCTTAAGCAGTTAGGTCAGAAGAGAGAGAAAGAGAGGAAGTGGAAGAAAATAACGCTGTCACTTCCCCGGCTGACCTTGTCCCTTTCCCTCCAGAGCTGAACCCTCCTTAACCCTCAGGTGATGCCATATTTTCCCCCGCAATCGCCACGGCCGTTCTCCGGCTAATTATGGATGTCACAGACTGACTGTCTGCGCGCCGCAGAGCAAGCTGCCGATGCTACAAAAACACGCCGAGATAGGACATGTGTTCCCCAACGAGGCGCTGTACCGTAGGCGTCACAGTCGAGTGATGCCACAGCAGAAGACACATTTCCCACCAATCATTTCTGACAGCCAACTAGCGCTGCAGATGTGCTTGTAAAAGAAATTCTATTAGGACAAATGCCACATCCCGCAACATGAAAAATAACAGGGATGTGTTTGTGTGACATGCAGTGTGATGAGTTAACCTTGTGCCATATCTGTTTCAGGAGTCAGCAGGAGAGGAGGCCCCAGCTCTCTGCAGGAGACGAGTAATACCTGTTTACTCCATGAGGACTGTAATGTCTACAGTGGTTTACAGGGATATTTTTTTTTAACAAAGCGGCCTCAGGGGCCTAGGATTAAATCTAAAGTACACACTAGAGTCTTTTTAAGTCGACGTAGGACACCATTACCCTCTAGGATCACATGAGTCACAGTGACTGAGTGGACATGAGAAAGATGCAAATCAAAAAAACAACACACAAATACATAACCTAATAAATAATGAAAATTAACTCACTGAGTGACATGACATGATTGACACATATATACGTCAAAGTGTTTTTTTTCGGCGGCTGGCACAAGGGAGCGCTCTCACGCTCCCTGAGTAATTTTGGGGCTTCTGGGATATGTAGTCAGAACACAGTTGGAAGAGATGGTAGATCACAGCAACAGAGATCAGAGGTGGAGACCCTGGGGTCAAAGAGCAGAGCGATCGTTACGGAGGTAATCTAAGCTAAAAGTTCTAAAACAGACGCTGGAAGAAACTTTAAACTTTTGCCTGAGAAATCACTTACTCACTGAAATGACACTGAACTTAACAAGAGCAAATCCACAGATCAGCACTTTAATTCATCTGCCTATGCTGGCCAAGAGGCTAAAGAATGCTGCGAGGTCTCCCCTGTGCGTCAGAGAAATAAGGCAGCCGCTCGCCAGCTGGATACATACAGCGACGACACTTCAGGCGCACTTTTCTGACCCAAACTCTGAGAAATGGCTGCCGAGTGAACGGAGCGGATCTTGTTCTCCGTCCCAGAGCGATGGAGGTTAGTTAACATTAGGAACCCACTGATTACTCAGCCAAATTTATCGAGTTTCTTCTTTCATTTGAGCTATTTGGTGTTTTCAGAGTGATGGTACAAAATATTCTGTGGGTCTTGAAAGATGACTCAAAATGGCCAAAAATGCTGGCACAAGCCACTTTCCATTTTATAAAAGGGCTGGCACTCAATGAGTTAAGTGAATTATGGATCAGTGCACCAGTATGCTATGGGGCTGTCACATACTTCTTCTCTCCTTGACAAAATGATTTGACTCGAATCTCGATTTACAGGCTAACCTTGCAAAGCAGATGCATACACCCATTTACGTGTTTCTCACTGGTGAATCCATCTTGCAAAGCTTCCATCTGAAAAGTCTGGACCCAATTAGAAAGTGACAGGCCCCATCAGCTTCGAGGGGCAATATTTTTGGGGGCGGCAGAGTTGTAGCGTATGCAAGCAGCAACAAGAGCCAAACTGGCGCTTTAGGAGCATCCACGCTGGTGTCTTCCGCCATAATTGCACCGGTCTCTCGTTGCTGCTCACTTATGACTCCGCCCAAAACCGAAAGTCCCGCCCCTCGATTCCGATTGGTCACTTTCTAAACAGGCCCAGATGGTTCAGATGGGAGCTTTGCACGATGGATTCACCAGTGAGAAACACAGGAACGGGCGTATCCATCTGCTTTGCAAAGTTAGCGATAGCGTCAGTTTTATTAGAACTCGACGACATTTCTTTGTTAAGAGAAGAACAGAGAACAGCAGTGAGTTGTTTTCTTTGCAAAAAAAACAAAGGTTGTGTACTGACATGTCTACAGTCGCCATGGTTTGCGGTAGTTCATTAACAACACAGCCACAAGATCATTAAACTTCAGCCTTGTCCCTTGCTAACTGTATTTTTTCCAGGTTCTCTGATGCTTTTGATGATATCATGGACTGTAGACGGGGGATCCTAAAGTCTTAACAGTTTTACATTAAGGAACTCTTTTCTTAAATTGTCCACAATTTTCAGATGCATTTTTTTGCAGATTGGTAAAATTTTGCCCATGTTTACCTCTGAGAGACTCAGACTCTCTAAAATGCACCTTTTATACCCAGTATTGTTACTTACTTATTTTATTTTCCTTTGTAAATAAAATATGGGTTCATGAGATTTACAAATAATCCGTGTATCATTTCTTCATTTAAAATTTGAAAACTGAGTAACAAAAAAGGCTCATTTTTCATTTATCTGTTTTTAAAACCAAATCAATTATAAAAAATGGTTCTTTTTCTCCTCTTTTTTTCTGAAACTCAATCAAATAAACAAATTACAATTTGTTTTTGTTTATTTTTTAACTTTTTCTATTCATTCATGGTTCAAAGAATCGAATATGAAAGAAACAGCCACAAGCAGTTAGTCTGATTACACTTTTCATTTACATAACTCTGTGCAGGTGTTGTGCTCAGAAAAGCACCCCGAGAATCATGTGCCCATCACTGAGAAGCAGTGTAACTGTGCCTGTGTTTGCATTCTGTATATCATTACAGTAAGAGTGAGCTCCTCAGTGTTAGGCACATGATTCTCAGGATACTTTTCTGAGCACAACACCTGCACCAGGTTACGCAAATTAATATTGAAATCAAACAGACTGGTTATAGCTGTTTTGTTTTCATATTCCATTCTTTGAACCCGGCAAAAATAGCCAAATCAAAAAGGCAAATCGTTTCTTGTTTATTTGATTTTGTTTCAGAAATAAAAACAAGATAATGAACTATTTTCTTTCCATTATTTTATTGGGTTTTAAAAACAGATAAATGAGAAAAGGGGGCTGTTTTTTCATTTATGTGCTGTTCAATTATCGAAGAATAACTGAATGAATGATACATGGATTCCAAATCATTGCATTCTGTTTTGATTTACATTTCACACAGTGTCCCAACTTTTCAGTGTTGCCAGTAAATGTAGTTCTAAGTGAAGTATAATCAGCATAGATATTAAATAACTTCCCTTCATTCCTGTTTTTGCACACTTACACTTGGGGAAATTAATGGCCACTGTTGTGGTAAATGAAGTCAATCTTGGCTCTTGTAGTCACCGGTTTATCTTGGTGAGGAGGTGTAAAACTTTTTCTCCTCCATTAAGGGACATATCTGAAATAAGTTAAAGAACCGCTGGCTTAGACCGATACAAAGATACCTATCTATGCCTTATCACAGATGTTAACACAAAGTTTGGAGGCACACTGCTGTTTTAAACATAGAGAATAATGTGGGTGTCTACACACATTTTTAGATCTAACATATCACAGAGCTTTGTATCAGCTAGCTATAAATGTAAATGTACTGAGAAGGGCAAAGGTAGGAGTCTCTAATGAACTGACAAGGACGCTGGCAGGAGGAAGGAGTGAACCCTGAACTTATAGTCACAGCTGGAGATGAAGCTCGGAGCCACGGAGTCAAATAGATCACTGAGGAGAAGTCTAATTATCCAAACTCTTTACACCGTAATGAGCTGTAGGGATTTAAAGAGGCTATGATAGAAAAAATGTTCATACAATAACAGATACAGAAGTTACAGCTCAGCTCTGGCCCTTAATGTAACAACACTGTGACCTGCATTAGGTCAGGTCTACAGGAAAAGAACAGTATGGTGGTGTTTCCTTTTATAATATCTGGTACAACAGGATCTCTGGAAAACTGTTTTAATGGCCCATCATTTTGGACCACAGAGACCTCTGTTCAGGGTTTCTCTCATTGAAAATATGACAAATATCCCACTATGGAGGCAAAGTCTGCTGGTCTGAAACAACCACATGAGACAGCAGCAGACTCAGACCATAATGGGAACATTAAGTTCCAGATAGCTTCAATTTTGAGTCCACCTATACTGACATCTTAAATTAAAGATAATAAGTAGGAGATATGATAAAAGTATGACAAATGCTTATGCAGTAAAGCCTAAAGAAAGCTAAATTAAGGCTGGGTTAGCCCTGATTTTGCCCAGTTTCTTTACGATGAGCTGTCAAAATGAAGAGAGGCATATCATCAATGTCACATTACCAGGTTTAATGTTAAAGGATTGATCCTGTCCCTGTAAAGCTAATTCTAAATGTGTCGCTAAATGCACAAGATTTGTTGAAATAAAGTTTTGTAGCAATGAATAGCGCTGAATGCCAGTTTCAGATTTTAGTTTTGCCTGGGCAGACTGTATTTATAGGTAGAGGTGTAACCAACATGAAAACCACGGAGCTTATATGGGTTAAAAACAAGCGATTGTGAAGCTGATAGAAGATGGGCAATCAATCAGAGCCACTGCACAAACATTGGCCATAGCCAGCACAACCATTAGAAATGTCCTGAAGAAGAAAGAACCCACTGGTGTTCTCAGTAACAGAAGTCAAACGGACAAACCAAGGACAACAGCAGCCGTTGACAACAGACACGTGCGAGAGCAGTGAAGAAAGACACTAAAACATCTGTAAGTGAAATCAGTGGCAACCTCAAGAGGACAGGAGTGAAGGTATCACCATCTACCGTTAGTGACATCAGCAACAAACCAGTGTTAACTTTGGCAGCTATTTTTAATTTTAGTCTTAGTTTATAGAAATGAAATGCATTTTAGTTTTAGACACATTTTAGTCATTTCTGTTCTTTTTAGTTTTAGTCTAGTTTAGTCCATAAAAGTTCTCACATTTTAGTCTTTACTTTTAGTCCAAGTATTTATTTTCTTGCCTAAATCTGGTACCAAATCATGGTTGCGTGCTCTATTCACCCTGCCAAACCTGGGGTCCCTGCTTTCTACACCTGAGAGGCAGAGAAATATCACAGATTTTGAATGTCTGACAAAAAATACATTACATTTTAGTCTAGTTTTAGGAATGAAAACTAAACTTAGTTTTTGTCAGTTTTAGTCATCACAGATCTATTTTTGTTAGTTTCAGTCTAGTTTTGGTCGACGACATTAACACTGGTGACAACAACCTCCACAGGACAGGAGTGAGGGTATCACCATCTATGCTGGCAGAAGACTTCATGAACAAAAGTACAGAGGCTTCATTCAAAGATGCAAATCACACACTGGCAGGAAGAACAGGAAGGCCAGGCTAGAATTTGCCAAAAATGTACAGAGACAAGCCCCAAAAATCCTTAGCAGAAGTTTTATAGATTGATGAGACAAAGATGAACCTTTACCAAAGCAATGGAAAGGCTAAAGTTTGGAGAAAGAAAGGATCTGCTCATGATCACATGAATGCATGATGGCAGCAGAAAAATGAACTCAGAAGTCTACAGAAATATTTTGTCTGCCAATTTAAAGAAAGATGCAACCAAACTGATTGGCAAATAATGACCCAAAACACACTGCCGAAACAACAAAGGAGTTCATCAGGGGCAAGAAGTGGAAGGTCTTAGACTGGCCAAGTCATTCTCCAGACTTAAACCCTATAGAGCATTTTACCTGCTAAAGAGAAGACTGAAGGGAAAAACCCCTCAAAACAAACAACTGGAAGAGGCTGCAGTTGAAAGCCTTGAAAAGCGTCACAAAAGAAGAATGCAAGAGTTTGGTGATGCCAGTGGGTCACAGGCTTGATGCAGTTATTTTAAGCAAAGGATTTGCACCTAAATATGAAGTCTTGTTCAGTCATCCTAATACTTTTGTTCACCTAAAAATTTGGTGTTCATTACAAATACCATCTTCTAAGTCGACCTTCAGTACATATCATTCATCCCTTTCCAAAGACTTTAATGGAGTGATGAGAAACTATTGTGCTATAAATATGCAACATGTTTTACTGTCATATATAATCTAATAAGCCGTTAACTCCTACCTGAAGTATTTAAGAAAAGAAAAGGCCCATAATTACTTAAATAGAGATTCGCAGGGAACTTGCTTTTATCGGTGACCTCTGTGTTTCGTGATCAGGCCACATTTTCATCTCACACATTATGCAAATTGCAAATTCACTCTAGGTCACGAACTCAAATTACCTCTGCAATCATTTCAACGACCCGAGGTCTGCAGATAATAACAGCCCAGAGTGAACAGGCTTTAACATGGAGAAACTATTGTGAAGCTCTGTGCAATGATCAACACAATAAAGAGAGATGGTGAGTACTAAAGTTCCTTTGTGTCAAACTTTATATGCAGGCATATGTCTGGGCCATTAGTAGAGAAGCAAAAGAGGTACTGGTAGAAAGATTATAGCAGATTTGATCCATATTTTAAAATAAGCATCAACCACAAATTCACATTCATAGTTGATTAAAATGGGTGATGCCATCCATTTGTTTTGGAGTAGAGTTTGGAAGCCTGGAGTTTGCCTTTTGGCCAGCTCCATGTTGTTTTTTGTGGATCAGAGGGGGTGATGTTGGAGAGTTGCAAGAGGCTGGCAAAGGCCAAGTAATCAAAGCCTATTCACATGTCTAATTCAGTAGCTAGCAATAAGGATGTAAACCACTGAGATGTTATTTGTGCTGGTGGCTCAAGTTGTATACTTGTGAGAATTGTTTAATGTATTTTGTATTGTATGCTTGTATTCTGTGTTGTAAATGTATCTGTTGCACAGCCTTGGTTATGTTCAAAAGTGGCACACTGTGTTAAACACAGCTTTTCAAAGAAAACAATACCACACAAGCTTTTGACCTCAGTGTTTAATGCTGACATCATTCTTGCCCATTTTGTCCACAAATTCAACATAATGGGGATGCTTTTATTGCATAAGAGTTGCACTCTGAGCCTCTTCAGTAGTTGAATCAGTTAGGTATGCATGCAAACAGACACAGCTGCTGGTTTACCATTAGTTAGCATGTGTTGAAGGTCCAGGGAACTCGGCCCGTTTTGGAGCGGAGATTGCAACATTCTTGCACTATCCTTTGGTTTGGTTTGCATTCACACTGCTCTTGGTCAAACGGACCCAACCATCTGAACACCTACAACCTCTGCCCGTGAGGGGTGCTGTCGTTGTTGTAGCAAGAAATACTACATTAAAAGACAAGTCAGGAGCCAGAATGAGTTGATTGCAGCCTTTACTCCAGGTTTGTTAAAGGACAATGGTACAAGAGTGAGACCCCCAACCTCTCTGATCACAGGCTTTTTATATCTCCAAGCCTAAGTGTATATACACACTTGTAAGTGTACAACACACACACTTCCTGATAGCTTTCCAACATTTCTTTAACAAACACTTACTGGAACTGAACAATGGTCCAGTAAACATTTCCTCTTTAGGAACTTTCCAGGGCTGAGCCAAAGGCTGGGGACAGCCAAGCCTTGTATGAGTGTGAAATGTTTAGGTGCAAAACACAATATACTTATATGCAAAACATAATACCTCCAGATCATCACAACCAAATGGCGACCAAGAAGAAAAGAAGGCATAAAAGAAGGTGAAACCGGAAATCCATCTCCTTCCGATGGTCTTTTTTTCCCACATTTCACACCACTCCAAACGAACCAGACTAGTCAGAAAAAACGGACCAGAGTTTGTTTAAAGCAGACCAAATAGCTCTGGTGTGAATGAAATGTAGGAGAGAAACAGAAACAGTGCATACACTTCTGGGACAGGGATTTCTTTTTTTTATTGTGACTATAGTAACTAAATAAGGTATTACCTCAATTGCAGAAATATGTACCAAGTTATGTTACTAGTGGTGGCACAAACGTTAGAAGTTGTGCACTCAATTACTTTGTAACATATTACCTCCAGTGCAGACATTAATAACTATCAGTTGCTAATATTAAGGTGCTGATACTAGAAATTAACTTTCTAAAATGCTGGGCCACATATTATCTGTTACAGTGTTCATACAATTAATTACACAGCAATACATGTATTCAGGTTTTGTAAAAAAAATCACAAAAGACACAAGCACTACTAAAACAGACAAAGTGTTGAGTTTTGTGGTTTTAGATGACTAGTACAAAGGAGACAGATTTTGTTTTGGGGAAAAAGGGATAACATGTATGAGGGTTCTTCTCAGTGGCATTCATTCTGCTTAGTTAAACTTTGATGCACTGCAAGAGGAGATGATCAAGCATGTTTTTTTTTAATGCATAAAAACTAAAGTGTGGTGCTTTCTATTGATGAGCATTTGTCCTCACAGGTCAGAGCATAACATTTAAAACAGATGAAGTAAAAGTTCAACTATCTCCACTTTGTGAAGCTAACAAACTCTGTTCTGTGAGGGAAGTTAGACATTCCTGATGCCTTCTTACTCCCTCTTTCCAAGTTCCTCAACCATCTCAATGCGAGTGACAGAGGAAAATAGGAACTCCCTCTAATTCCTTCTAATAAAGACCGGGAGTCTTTATTATAAACCCCGTAATGAGGCCTGGATTGTGGTCCACAAAAGCAAATAAGGGCCACCCCCCCCTTAATGGCCGGGTATTATAAATGTTTAACATGCTAATTCTCATGTGTTTTTTATTTGAAACAGCACCGCTTTCACTGCTTTCAGATGTGAGTCCGCTTTAAACGGCACAGCTTTTCTTGACTTGACAGAACAGATTATTCCATGTGATGCTTCACGGCCAATCCATTTCAAACCCAGTAAACACAGAGGCACATGGAGCAGCGGTGCAGACAGGAGAGTCTACGGAGCGACAGACAGAGCAAGTCAGTGACAGTAGAGACAGTGTTCCAATGAGAAGATTGGGACTCCAGCAAACCGCAATGAGAGCCATCATCCACTAATGGAGAAAACTTGGAACAGTGGTAAACCTTCCCAGGAGTGGCCAGCCTACCAAAATTACTCCAAGAGCACATCGATGACTCATCTAGGAGGTCACAAACGAACCCGGAACAACATCTAAAGACCTGCAGGCCTCAGTTAAGGTTCATGATTCAATCATTAGAAAGAGACTTGGGCAAAAAAAGGCAACCATGAGACAGCTCATGCTGGAAAAGCCTCCAATTGTGGCTGAATAACAACAATTTTACAGAGAAAAAGGGGCCTTTATTCTGCCACAGTGATGTGAAGATACTTTGCTGGCTATCACAAACTGTCTTTTGCAGCTGTTGCTGCCAAGGCTGGAACAACCTGGTATTAAGCTTAGGGTGAAATGCCTTTTCCACAATTTACTCAGGTCATCTTTGTCTAGGATAAAAATCAGTTTGATGATCTGAAACATTTCAGTGTGACACATAATGCAGAAAAAGAAATCAAATTCTTTTTCACAGCACTATTAAAGTGAGAGAGGAAACTTGTTTTACCAGCTGGTTAATGCCTTTAACATGCGTTTGTGTTCTTAAGATGGACATTGATGCATGGAGGGGAATGATGGGGATTGATACATTCTTGGAGCTGCCTCGAGTGGCCATTGAAGAAACTGCAGCCTTTGGCGCTGCCGCTCTGGCTTCACATTTCAGACCCTGGGATTGCCACTTGGCAGCAACACGGTGCTAGTTCAGTCCATCTGCTGACTCTGGTCTCTAGCTCTGAACATGCTCATTATCCTCCATGTTTGAGAGTTCACATCTTTCCAGCCACACGTCAGTGGAGCAGTTTGCAGCACAGATGCAGCTTCAGCTTTACACTCTGTCTTTGTGTTGAAATGACTTGGGTGCAAATCTGTTTAGCATCGTCAACATCTTGACTCAAAGATATACAAAGTAGACAAAAAAGAGCTCGGTGCAGAGCCACTACAATCTGTAGATCTCTAATGTTAAATATCTGACATGTTAAAGGTCCCGATTGCCCATTGGTCACTCACAAAGCTGCGTGTGTCATCATATTAGATGGGCCACACATTTATGGAGTTATCCTAAATCTCCAGTCTCCATTATACTGTTTAAAATATAAAAGGGTAATAATGTGGTGTATCCACAATAACAAGCAGCAAGCTAGACCAGCAACTAAGCCCAACTACTAATTATTCTGCCAATCATTCGTTTGAGAATCAATTAGATTATAAGAATGCAAATGGCCATCTGTTCAGCTGATATGAACCAATGATAGCCTGCATTTGAAAGGCTGTAATCAGATAATGTTTTTATGTTTGTTTGTTTTAAATGACTGACAGATGAATTTTATCTGTCAATCACCAAACTTTAAACAAATAGTGATTTATTTATTGTGCAGAAAGCAGATGCCACTTTTGTTCAATCCAAAAAGCGCAACTTCATTTAAAAATGCAAGGGCAGAGGCTTATAACAGGGATCTATTTTGTAGAGATCTGGAGAGCTTCATTAAGAGAAAGGGCAAAAAGGGAGAAAAAAGCTCTTCCTACTATTTATGCATGTTTAACATCATTATTGGTCAAGAAGTGTTGGAATTATTTAAGCTAAATATGGAGCTGGTGAATGATTCTTCAGGTGCCATAAGATGGACTGTCTTAGTTTGTTAGCTTGATGCTAACACATTATAGAAAATGCCTTTAACAGGCTATACGCTACATATTTTACTTAACAAACTTGATAATCAGCATCATATGCATTCTTACTTAGGAACAGATTCAACTGCTGAATTTGTCTGATCTGCTGCCATGATTTATCTCCTAACACAGTCGATAACGCTGATCTGATGACACCCTGTGCCTCACTCTTGTGTAAGGTGTCATCACAGTACATTTCCTTTTGCAACAGACCCGTAATAAAGGTCAGCCATTTTACACCTTGAGACAATCCTAATGGTACATTGAGGGTGAGATATTATTTGACCCTGTCTGTAAATTCCCACAGCATTTCTGCAGTGTGGGACGGCAAGAGAGTATGGCACAGTCAGTGGGTGAGCTCAAAGTAAGAGCTCAGACATGCACACTGTAATCCCCACCCCTCCTCGTTAATTAATGGACCGAGTTTGCTCCTGTGAGCCGGTGATGCACAAAAAGGTGTCAGAAAGGTGTGCCACTCTGTGCCGATGTGACTGGAAGTTGATCAGCGGTAGCTCCTGAGGGTTTTTTTTTGTTTGTTTGTTTTTTTTAAGTCAGGGATGGATAAGGTCAGACATCAAATGGTAAGGGCACACTAGTGTGCCTTAGGGCAAGTCTAGGAGGGTCATTAAAATTTATACAGCCATATCACTACTACTATACAACAACTCATATTACAGTTGTATGTTTTAAAGATATATTTATCCATAAATATGGAAATGGTTTTGGTTTGTCTGTGGTTCCCAAAGTGGGGGTTGGGACCCACCTGAGGGGTTGTGAGACACTAAGTTGGGGTTTTGGGATGCCTTCCAATAAACGGAGTATTAAGGCCCCATCTACAGATGGAGACTAATTCAGGAATATACGCAAAAGTTTTTTGTCGTATCAGCATTTCATTGACTCAGAAACGGCGTTTTAGGAGGCTGTAAACAACACTTTTTTGATCTCTGTGTGGACAGCTAACTGCATCTTTCTTCAAATGATTACGGCACACATAGCATAGCCCACTTACACTGCATGGGCGATTCAAACCAAAACAACCATGGCGGATTACAGCATCGTGTTCATGCTGCAGATGCTACTGAGCTTGTTATGGCTTTTACAGCAAAATCTGGTGCTCCTTTACCACCACCGAGAACAGCAGACACCAGATGCTCTTAAATCCAACACAGAACAACCAGAAGGGCAACTAGGAGAAAGTTTGTGTCAGTTTTCTGTGATCTTCTTCTCTCTTTTGGTGCATATCCATGGCAGCATCATAGTGCCACTAACAGGCTTGGCATAAATACTACAGCGTTTTCAGTGGTTTTCAGTGGTTCCATGCTAACATGGACATTTCCTAAAATAATCTCGGAAAACTTTTTCAAAACGAAATGGAAATAAATTGTTTTCATCTCCATGTGGACAAGGCCTAATATTGTTTTTAATGGTTTTAAATTGTATATTTTGCATATTTCTGTCAAAATATATGCATAAAATTGTTCAAAATAAAAACATGGTCATTTGTTAAGATTTATGCTGAAATCAAAGAAATGTTTAAAAAGTCCTGCACATGACGATGGTTGAAAATGCATGCCTGTGTTCAAAAATGCCACAATCAATCGTAGAAAAAGTGGGGGTCCCTGGTCTTTATCACTGTTGTTTGTTTGTTTGTTTGTTTGTTTTAATTTCTGAAATGCTTGGGAACCCCTGCCTTGAGATTTTGGTTTGATGCCAGGCATGCCTTAGGCAAAACAGGCTGAAAACCAATGCAAAGCAAGGCAAGTAGCACATTTCAGCAACAAGGCAATTCAAAGTGCTTCACACTGGGCTTTAAAAACACAATGACAACAGGAAAATGAAACACAACACAAACATTTTAATAATTAAAAAGTGATTAAAACAGCCACTAAAATCAACAAAGTAATTGGTTCAAAATATTTTCAGGATTCACAGAGATTCAATTTTCTTCCCAGGCAATGAAAGCCTACTCACGTATTGATGTTAACACTTGGCCCCACTAATGACAACGGATAACTGTCTCAAAACTCAATCTATAATAGAATTTCAGGGCTAACACTCAGCCTTGCCAAAGAGTGGTGGATAGCTGCCTTATTAACGATGTTCAGGAATGACAGAAACACTGGGACATCAACTTTTAGTGATTATAGTAAAGGTTAGAATACAGTTGTGGTTAGAATAAAAAATTTAAAAGTGTTTTGGTCAAAGGAAGCAGTGAACAGGTGTGTTTTCAACATTGATTTCAAAGAGCTCAGACTCTCATTAGACCTGTTGTTTTCTGGGACTGTATCCCATACATACAGAGCATAGAAAGTGAACGCTGCTTCTCCATGTTTGGTTCTGACTCTGAGGACACTGAGTAGACCTGCACCAGTGGTCTGGATGATTCATACTGTGCTAGAAGGTCTCAGGTGTATTTTGGGCCTAAACTATTTAGTGCTTTATAAGCTAACAGGACTAATTTAAAGGCTTTTTTTCTCTGAGAGCCTGTGCAAAGACCTCAGCACTGCACTGGTATGATCCACTCTCTTGGTCTTAGTGAGGTTTTGAGCAGCAGTGTTCTGAGCATTTTGTTTAGGCTCAGAAGCAAGAAATTCAACTCCATGTTTCCCCTCTCAGCTCAGCTGGTACTATGAAGGGCTCCAGCACAGACAATAAACATGTGACTAGTTTGACTGGCTGGTGTGAGCTCCATCACTGGAAGGACTGAGGCATTTTTTTCAATATATATTCACTAAGAAGCTGAGAGGCGATAACTGGGATTAGCTGGCCGTCAGCTGATCACGGCTGGGTGTAGCTGAGCTTCATGGTAAGGAACTGTACTGGAGTTCTACACAAGTGCATGGGTCTGGGAGTCCCTTTAGAACTTTTTAAGCATCAAACACTTCATTCTCAGCAGTTTCTGCAAGAATTTGTGATGGGAATTATAGAACTGATGCATCTAAACCTACAAAACTTTGATCAATGTGCTGAATCAGAGTTATTTTAATTTCATTCAATATGATGAATGTAAAAGAGGAGGGGCTCTCAGAACTAGATGGTGCCAGATCCATTTGGCGTGTTCGATGGCCAGGTCTGGCCTACTTTTGATCAGAGAGGTTTCATGCGTTCATGTACCTTTTTTTTTTATAAACCTTAGAGCAGCTCCTGTCTTTTAGGACATGAAGAAGACAGGAAGGAAGACAATGGAAGCTCAGAGGGCAAAGACTGGAAAACTGTCACCGTCAGAGACTATTTGACATTTCAGCATTTACATTTTCTTTATAACAACGTGATATTAACTTTGCTTTTTTTTTAATTTGGGGGTGTTTTTTTCAAAGAAATTTCCTTTTAATCTTGTTCAGTGGCTGTCTGACAGTTTCTCTGTGTGCAGTCTTGCCCTCTCTATTGACCAGCTACCACCAATCATGCTGTGCAAAGTGTGATAATGTGTTTTTAGATAATGTTGCACAGTTCATTTTAACCCAGTGTGTCATGGTAGATCGTTATAGATTTATGAAAGTATAATGTGCAACATGTGTGTTGTCATTCATCACAAATTGCAAAGTAATCGCCTCTGTATGACACCTTTACTGGGGCTGCAAGGCTGAAACCTTTTCATATTAGTGAGCATCTTCACATCGGCTCAGTATTGGCACAAGTTGTTCCTTTACATCCCTCAGGGTTACTGCCAGGAAGGTGTTTTCTTTTCACACATAAGGCTGCAGCTTGTGTCCCTTGTGAAACCAGATGTCAACACTGACCTATTACTTGAGCCAAAATAACGATCTTTTCTGAAACATGGCCAGGCCTTAATTTGTGCTGGATCCTGCCAGAACAGGAATGAGACTTAGAGTAAAAGGACTAGAGCTTGTATGGTGCTTTTTTAGCTGTCTGACTTTTCAAAGTGCTTTTTACACCACATCATTGCAATAATGCCATGTAAACAGTATTAACTAATTCCATTCATACTCATCCATGCACATTGACACGCAGCAGCAGTGGGAGAAATTTAGGGGTTTTGCTCAAGGATATAGAAGCTACAAGGGTTGGAGATCGAACCGTCAAAATTCTGGTTGAAAGAAGACCAACTCTACCTACTGCAGATGCTCTGGACTGAGACCTATTTGAATGGTTCAAACAGATCCTTCGCATAAATTTTCACCCCCTGAAAAGTGACTGACGCAAATCCACCAAAAGGCATGTGGAGAAATTCCATGTCTAGATAGTAGAATGTTTTTTGATATGATGAGATGAAAACGGTGCTTTCAGGCATTCAGACATGATGCTTTTATGCACACCAAACTTAGCACATCACCACAAACACACCATCCCCACTGTGAAGCATGGTGGTGGCGTCATCATGCTGTGGGGATGCTTCTCAGCAGCTTGCTCTGGAAGGTTTGTAAAGGTAGAGGATAGAATTAACATGGCAAAATAAAGGAAAATCCTGGAGGACAATCTTAGTCAGTCTGCAAGAGAATTACAGCTTGGGAGAAGATTATTTTCCAGCAAAACAATGACCTGAAGCATACAGCAAAAGCTACACAGAAATGGTGCAAAGGCAACAAAATGAATTCTCCTTGATTGCAGTCAAAGGTGTATCTACTAAAATACTGACTTGAAGGGGGTAAATATTTATGCAATCATTTATTCTAATTGGCATTAATTTGTAGAAATCTGTTCTCATTTTGACATTTAAGAGGTTTTATCTGGGATTTTCTTGGTCAAAAAAGCCAAATTATGTTTATTGATCATGAATGATATTATAAAATCAGTAAAACGGTGAAACATCTAATGGGTCGAACATTTTTTTAGGCACTGTAGGATGTATGTTACAGGTGAAATCTCTACAGAGCACACCAGGGGGCTGAGGTGTATTTGAGATTATTATAAAGTCTATGTAAAGATAAGAGCTCACATATTGAAATCAACAATCCAGTTAAATCAGGTCAGCTCAGAATGATGACTGGTGATGAGGATATCAAACCTGCACTTTGTTTCTACGACATTTGTGTGAGACTATTCTCATGGTGTATTTATTTAATCAGTTACCATGTTGACTGGTGACTTTCTAATGAATGGTTTAGACTGGGCGAGAAGTAACCAGTTTACACAGTCACTTGTTAAACTAAAATAATGATCTTATTTTCATTTTCTTACAGGTTTTAACACAGACACAGACAGAATTTTTCTGTCGCTAACAAGTCCAACACGTGTTTGTCTCTCATTGCAATGACAACAGCACATTTACATATCAGTTCAATTAGTTTGTCTATAAAACTTTCACCCTTAAATTCAACATACTCCTCCAGAGTATTCTGGGTGTGCAGAGCTGTGCTCCAATCCAAAGTTAGCTCCCACAGAGGGCGCTGCACAGCATAGTGTAGCCCTGAGCAGTTCAATATTCATAATCATGAGAGATCTTCAAGTTCACATGGAAAGGGTACATCAACAACAGATTATTTTGTCCTTCTAGGGTTGATTTGCCATTCAGTCTGACATTACTCCATGAATTTTTTATTCCGCTACAGGTGAGTAGATATGAAAGTTAAAGGTTTATGTTTGCTACAAAGGATGTGTGTTTTATTTAAAATGTGTTTTTCTACCTCAACAGTTAACTTTTCTTCATCAGTGTGGCCTTCGCGGCTCTGTAACCCGCTGACTGACTGGTGACCTACTGCCCGTGCCCCAGGATGAGACATACGGGGCTTTACCACTACGTCTTTTGGCCATGCAGAGTCAAGCCAAGCCACGCCGTGTAATGGAAAAGCCCCAACAATGTTGATTTTGCACCATTTTTGCCACTCCTAAGCCTTAAATTATCCTTTCTTGCCCGTTTGCCTATCTTAAACAATTTCACTGCTTTATCTGGCCATTTTTGCAACATTTTTGCCACTTTCAATGCCCATTGATGCCCCTTTTTTCCCATTCACGCCTAATAACACCTTCCAGTGTTGAGATGGCCATTTTTGCACCATTGTTGCCACTCTTAACCCTTAAATGATCATTTCCCCATGTTTTACCTATCTTAAACCATTTTCACCACTTAATGTGGTCACTTTTGCAACATGTTTCTACTTTTAACCCATTTATGCCACGTTTTGCCCTTTGATGCCAATTAATACCATTCCAGTATTGAGCCTGTCATTCTTAGCCTTTTTAAACACTTTTTCACCAATCTTTTAACCAATTTTATGACTTTATCTGGCCATTTTTGCAACATTTCTGACCGTTTTTATTTTTTTTCCCCCCATTTTGTAACATTTTTGCCACTTTCATTCAATTTCCTGAAACTGTTTTCCCATTATTGCTTCTTTTTACCTCCTTTTTGCCACTTCAACCATGTACCAATTGATGCTACTTCTAACCCATTTGGACCATGACCATTTTTGCAGTTGTGTAGTTTAATTTCCCTGAAAGTCATCTCAGTTCCCTTTATTTTGTTTTCTAGCATCTTTACTCTGGTGGTCATCTGACACTACTTTCCAAATGGTTTAGTTAGTGTGCCCCATCCACACTGTTGACATAACAACAAAGGATAGTTCCATTTAAAGAAATGGGGTTTACATTTTGTGAAAGGCTATCTTGTACAACTGCATAAAAAATTTAAATAAAATCCAGCTTAATACGTGTTACTATTTCAGTTCAATATAACATATTATTTTCACAGATCAACTTTACGATGGACCATGATTTTGCTGACCTCCTCATTGGCCCCTCATTTGGCTTGGCTCATCCCTTTAACCCCCCTTGTGGGCAGCTTTGATTTAACAGAACTTAATGTTTGAAGCACAGAAAACTCCTCCAAGGTAACAACATAGTTTAGGATTTTGCTGACCCAAACAAATATAATTTGTGTTCATGTAAACATTTTTACTTGGTCAGCAATTCTCAACCAGTCCAGTTCCCTGGACAGATTTACCGTAAGATTGCTTCTTGCATCAACATCCCTCTCCTACTTCCACTTGTTCTTACTAAACTCAAAGGTGTTCAGTTATTTTAATTGAAAAAAAAAAGACTTTGGAGACTGAATATTTCTAAGTTACACTATATAAACACCTGAAAATATCTCCTCTCCCCATGCACATAGCAGAGCCAGCAGCGTTAAAACACAGCCCTAAAAGTAACTTCTGGTTATCTGCATTAGTCATATACACCACAGCTTATTATTTTCTGGCGCACAGCCTCCTGGGAAGTGTGGGAAACAGTGGCCCAGGCTGGTGTGAGGTAATTGACAAATGTGCATATCTCACTAGGAGGGACTCTCCAAGTGTTGAGGAATAGTTACCCATGTGTTTCTTTTCCTGGCGGCGCAGGTTACTGCCTGTGTGCCTGAAACCTCATTAAGCATCCGCTGTCATCCTCCATCTGTTAAACCCTCAGCCAGCAGAGCTGAGGAGAGAGGGGAGGCAAGCTGTCCGCTAACTTCCTCTCTTCTCCTTCACTCTTTATCTCCCCATCTATCGCTCTTGTACTAACTTTATAAATCTATTGTGTCCTTTTTGTTTTCCTCCCACTGTTTTTCTTTATTGCATCCCTACTCTGTCTTATCTCCTCTGAATCTTCTCCTTTTTTAACTTTCTACTCGGCTGCCCTGTTGTTTTGCCTAGAAAATGGATCTTTTGAGGGCAGCAGGACTGAGAGCTGACAGTTTCTTTGGAGCCATAAAGACAGAAACAATGCAGAGAGAGATTCACATTATGATTATGGCTTGTTTATTACTGTGCTCACTGTGTTTCCAGGGCCTGCCCCTATGGTACACAATAAAGAGCAGACAATTCGTCCCTGCAAAAGGCATTTTAGAATTCAATTTCCTTTATCGAGTATAGCTCAGTGTTATTTTGTTCATATTTCTGTGAGCCTTTTATTTTTCCTTCTGTTTCTCTTGTGGACCTGCCTATGACAGGTCACCAGGAGCTGCTAAGATATTTAAAGAAAGTAAGGCAAGGTTAAAACTCTCGATTTAAAAATAGAGTGCCCATGACAGCCTCAATGTGTTAAATACACTGTTATGTAAGTGAAAATAAGGGCCAAGAAGGTCTTTTGTATGTCTAGTATTTCATTTATGTTATTTTTTTCATGGATGTTGGGTTTGAATTGTGCACTCTTATCCCCAGGTACCAAATGCATTAGTGACTTCAGCAACATAGTAGTTACTGGGTTACTTAGGACTAGCTTGTACAAACGGCAACATTTGTAGGTTTTGAGCAGATGTGGCAAAAGTACTCACATTCTGTAATAAAGTAAAAGTACAGATACGTGGGAAAAACAACTCTGGTAAAAATAGAAGTACTGATTCAACTCCTTAACTCAAGTAAAAGTAAGAAAGTACAGTAAATATAAAAGTTTAAAAAAAAAAAACACAATTTAACATAAAAAAAATCACTGGACACAAGCTGGGTTTCCATTACACTTGGAAATGCGCAAAATCAATAAAGCGCAATAAAAAACTGGTGATGGAAACACCTAAATTTAGAAAAAACCCTGAAATATCGCTAAAAAGTTTTTACACTTTCATGAGGAGGTTTTTCAGGTGTTTCGATATAGAAACATATCTCAAAAGTGTAATGGGAACACTTTTTTACAAGTCACGGGATGTGACATACGGTGTCACATGACCAGTCACATGGCGCAGTACATGTAGACAGAAGAGGAGACGAGACTTTTCTTAATATCATGCTAATACCCTTATGTGTGACTTTTGCCATACATACGGACTTTGCCTCTGAACTATCATCTGTTGCCTTTGTGTTTTTGTTCAAAATTATCTAGGCAACCACCGTAGATGTAACCAAAACCATACCAACACGCAACAGGTTTTGAGCATCAAGCTTCCCTGCAGCGGATTCACAAGAGATGAGATTTTACAAGAATTGCAAGGCCTATGCCCAAAACTCCCTTCAATGGAAACGCATTCAAAGCACAATTGTACTTAATCAAAATGTAAGAAATATCGCTTTTATTTTGCAAAAAAATGCAATGGAAAACCAGCTACTGTATATCTCAGACAGGACGTGCTGTAATTTGCCAGAATTTTCATATATTATTAACATTCAACTTAACCCTTTAAGTTCCAAAGTCGCAAAATTGCGACAAGCAATAATGCTGAATAAAACGGGCTGTAGCTTCAAACGTGGTGCCTACTATTGTTACTACTTTACACCAGGAGATGGCAGACATGGGTAACTTCAATCCCAGCAGCATATGTGGGTGTGTTTCCACTCAAAGTTTTGGAGAGAGAGAGTTTGAAGACGCACCACTGGTCGAGGAGACGAGGAAGTGGTAGAAGTGGTTGTAGTCGGTGCGTAAAAGAGAAAAAGGTATTTTTCATGAAATGGTGAAATGTCTCATTTCAACATCTGATATGTTGTTTATGTTCTTTCATGAAAAAAATATGCATTTATGAAATTTGACAACCATTGTGCCAAAGCGCCCCAACTCTTTTTGGATTTAGGGTTGTGGAAATTATATTGCAGCACTAATTCATTTGATTCCTGTTCTCTCCTCTGATTGTGACTCAGTGACTCAGACTTTCAGAGTTTGGTTACTCTGCTGTTTGACACTCATCCTATTATTTCACGCTGAGCCTGGTGGATGTCAGTCTGTGATCTGCATCACTTCCACAGTTTTGTCAACAGTTTAAATGTATAAATGTGCAGTATTTTAAAGTTTTCTTCTAAATTTTTAGTCAGATTTTTGTTGATGCTGTGAGATTTTGTGCATCTCTTCTATTTAAAGCTAAATCTCCTGCGGCTTTTATGATTCAGAGGAAAAATATCCCTCTGAGAAAAGAAAACTTTGACACATTTTGTCTTTTCATCTACTCTATTTTTTTCTAATCCTCCTGTCATTATCCATCCTCCATCCTGTCCTGTCTCATTTTCCCTCCCAGTCAGCTAGGTGACTCACAGCGAGAGGATGCAGTGACAGAAAGACAGAGTAAGGGAGGCGCAGAGACACATGAGATCCGCTGTATTCCCGTCTGAATGAGGTGTAAATAGACAGGGTCAGCAGCTGGGGTCAGAGTTTCCAAAGAGAGTTGATCTCCGGAGACTGCTGCCTCGGGGACGCCGATCTCCGTCAACCCAGGGTCTCTTCATGGCTCCTCCAGCTGCCCCCCGTGCCCCTCCAAACTTTTTAATGAGGCAGTTAGCCGTGCAGCGGTGGCCTTTCAGTGACGTTCACTGACCGAACGCTCTGATGAGAGAGAATATTGATAAAGCTGTCGGGAGGGAAAGCTCTGCCTGTCTGCAGCCTTTTGTATTTGTGTGTGTGGTTATTCTTAATAATTCCCTTGCTGAGAGCGGTTTTCTCTCTATCAGCTGCCAGCCATGAAAATAATCACTATTTACAGTTCTGATCAAAGTCTGACAGGTTTGTGAGTTTTCAGCAGACAAGTGATCAGTGTATCGATGCTGACGACCCAGAACTGGACCAGATAATAAGATATAAACCTAGAACAAACCTAAGGAAATTTGTGTTTGTTAGATTATTTCTTTGTTTCTTTGGTAATACATCTTATAAGCCTGTTTATGTCCCTTTGAAATGGCGCCCACGTTTGTTAGGAACATGCATTTGTGGGATGAGCAGCAGAGCTGAGTATGTGGATTGCACCCATGAAAAATGTGCCAAATCTTCTCTGCCAATGCCAAACAGCTTATTCTGCCATTGACCCTCGTTTGGCATTTTTTTTTAAGGATCAGATATAAGGTCTAATGTTTCTACAAGACATAATGGCAATTTAACAAAATGTATTCATTTAACAAACAGGAGCCTCAATAGTGTGTGGAAGAACCATACACAGCCACAACAGCCTGGCACCTCCTCCTCGTGCTGGTCACCAGCCTGGTCACACACTGCTGTGGGATGGCATCCCATTTCTTCAGCCAGTAATTGTTTCAAGTCAGCCAATGTGGTTGCGTTGGTCACTCTGGCACCAACAGCACGCCCAAGCTGATCCCACAAGTGTTCAGTAGGGTTGAGGTCAGGACCGCTGGCAGGCCATTCCATCCTCTCCACTCCCGAATTCTGGAGGTAGTCTCTGATAAACCCCACTCTGTGAGGGCGAGTGTTGCCATCTTGGAGGATAGAGTTCGGTCCCAGACTTGCAGAATCTCATCTCGATGTCTTACAGTGAGTTTGCCTCCAATGATGACAAGCCTCGTTTTTCCAGTGAGGGAGATGCCGCCTCACACCATCACACTGCCTCCACCAAAAGATGTTACTCTTTCAGTGCAACAATCAGCATAGCGTTTTCCCCACACTTTGACCTTAAGATCCAGCTACCATAGGCAGGATCTGAACATCACTTTCCAATACATGTTCAGATTCCAGTGCATGTGTTACCAACACCAGTGCAAATAGGCCTGACGGTGAGGGGCACTCATGACTGGCCTCCCAGAGATCGGCTAATTGTTCCTGATTGTCTGGGCAGAGGGCTGTGGGCCATGTTGTCCAACAAACCTTGACCGGAAATCTGTAGAAGAAAGCTTACTGCTCCTAATTGCTGACTGGGTGAGGACACAGTCTTCTTGCGGTGTCTTCTTCTTGGCACCCCCACTTCACTGGCTGTCTCTTGCATCCCCCGTTATTTGGAACTTGGCCTTCAGTTTGGAGATGGTATTAGGGCTCACTCCAAAAAATGCTGTTACTTGGTTTTGTGGAACACCAGCTTGAAGTTACCCTATCGAACGGGCCCTGTCCAGATCAGTAAAACCGGCATGCCAATTCTTGGAGCAGACATCTACTTACCACTGTAGCAGGCCCATGCTCACAGGTGCCAATCAGGCACCTGATTGTCAGCACCTGGGGGGTCCCAGAAGCTCAAAACCAGAGTCAGAATGCGGGTTGCGCCCATGAAAGATTTTGCAAAATTTTCATGGGCGCAACCCACATACTCAGCTCTGCTGATCATCCCACAAACGCATGATCCTCACAAATGTGACACCATTTAAAAGTGAAATAAACAGGGTTTCCGAGAGTTATTGCCAAGAAGACATTAATAATCTAAACACATTTTCCCTTACTTTTGTGTTAGTTCATCTGTGAAAATCACCCACTCACATGCGAACATACATACCGATACCATCGATGTCTAAAATTGTTGTATTTTTCTAAAACCTATCTAGCAGCTTGAGCTTTTGGTAGTGATAAAAGACAGCTTGTAGCAATCAGTAACAGTAAAAGGCCAAGACTGCTTAGTACAGCTCTGCATGCCGTAGATCATTTCTGTGTTTGTACAAAGCAATTTTAGAAAGTTAGGTGGTAATAACTTATCATCAAAACACATCAGAAAGTGATGGACCATCTGGATGCCTTCTGTTACACTTTTAATCATTTGGTAGCAGAAGATGTGCTATTACAGCTAATACAAGTTCATTTTTAGTTTTGTTTTAACTAGTTTTTTATGTTGGTTTAGTTGATGTGATGTGAAAATGCTTCATTAAGTTTAGTTTTTATTCATTTTAGTGGTTGTTTTTTTTTTTCTTCTTCTTTTTTTGATACTTATCAGAAAAGACACCCAAAACAGCCATAAAAACAAACATAATACAGTTAGAAAACTATATGTAAACAGGCTACTCCTTTAAATGTATTGACAACTCAAGAAAGTTACCAGTGTGAAGTCTCGGCCAATCAAAGCAGAATGTTCAAACCCCAGGACTGGGGAAAGGGTTGGGGGGTCTGACATTTACATGGTTTACATAATCACGTATACATTTTTTTAAATGAATGCAAGAGTATAAGTTGATATCATTACTAGAGATATGCTATATGTAACCTACATGGGTATCAAACCCATTTACGTCATGTGAGGTAATTGCCGTGCCCTGCCACACGATGGTGCGCTAGCCCTGTTGTGTGTCGTTGTCGCTGAGCACCTTCTGAGACTCGCACGAGGCGCTGACGAAAGGCACCACTCGTGAGTGAGCTGACAAATCCTGGTATGAAACATGATGTAAACCTCATAAACTGATTAATCCTTGAATAGTGTTGACAAATCTCTTGTTTATCAGGAGAGAGTCTTGTGGGTTGTAAGGAGAAAGAGGAGCTTCAACCATATAAGACTCTGTTAGACTCTGGTAAGAGCAGTGCTACATAAGAGGCTAAGCCTTGTTATTAGCTTGTTGATGCTAGCTCATATGAAAATGCTGCTTACTGTGATGCTTTCATAAAACCAGTCGGAGTTACGGATATGTTGTCCAATGTTTTAACCCGACATGGTACTGTTGTATCATTGTGTTATATGAAAATATGTCTTTGAAAAGATCGCTAGCCACTGTGCTAACGCTAATTCGGCTAGCGCCGTTAAGCTAGCGCCGCTAAGCTAGGTCATGTACAGTTTTTAACCTGGTATTCAACACAGGTGCAGATGGTGTAGCTGGCTAAGCTATCATGCCACCACCATATTAATGAGGGAGACAGAGATTGAGTATGATGCCAGGTTATATTTTGATGTACCAATTACTGTAGTAATTGAAATGTTTTTCTGCACCATGCGTGTAGATTGGTTTTACGCTGGACCAGGGATTGATCGGTACGATTCTGGACCTTTGGCGGTTCAGTGGTGAGCCAGGAAATCGACAGCGAATGGAGATCAGGATCCACTCCGAGGACTACAGACATCTACTCACTTCACTTTGACACAGATAAGAACGTTCACCACAAAAACCTACCCGGGTAGTAGTAAGACAAACTTTTACACACAACACAAGACTGAACTCTATCTTCTGATACAGAAGAAAGGACACTTGTTGAAATTTTTATTTTAGTTTTGCGTGAAAGAGCTCTATTTTTGTTTTTTTTCCTAATTCCATACATTCCAAGCTAATAATTGTTGGAAGAAATAAATGATCACTGTTCATCTCCCAGTCAGAGCCCAACATTCGTAACCTAGAAGAATGTGGGTTGCTTTCTTCCATTGAGGTTAGGGGCGCTACATATATAAAGTATAAATATATACACTACTGCTCAAAAGTTTGGGATCACTTGGATTTTTCTTGTTTTTCATGGAAATTAGTCTGAATAGGACATACAGCAAACAAACTGGACATGCTGACATTGTCAGAGTTAGAAATAATGATTTTAATGAAGAATGTTCTTTAAACTTTCCTTCATAGAAAAAACACCTTTTGCAGCAATTACAGCCGTGCAGACCTTTGGCATTCCAGCTGTCAGTTTTTCAAGGTAATCTGATGAGACACCCCCCCCCCCCGTGCTTCCTGGAGAACCTTCAACAAGATGGATTGGCTTGATGGAGTCTTACGGTTAAGCTGCTCCCACAACAGCTCAATAGGGTTCAGATCCAAACGCTGTGCTGGCCACTCCATTACACAGAATTCTGGCAGACTGCTTATTCTTTAAATATTTTGGAGACATTTTAGAGAGGTGTTTTGGGTCATTATCCTGTTGTAAGATGAAATTGGCCCCAACCAAGTGTTGTCCACAGGGTGTGGCATGGTATTACAAATTATTGTGATAGCTTTCCTTCCCTAAGGTCCTTTCCACTCTGTAAATCTCCTATTCTACCACCTCCAAAGCACCTGAGAGCATCACGCTGCCTCTACCTCTCTGACTGATGGTTTTAGGCACTGTTCTTGCATCCTTTCATTTCCTCTGGATCTCACAAATGTTCTTCTGTTTGATCCAAAGACCTCAAACTTGGGCTTATCTGTGCACAACACCTTCTTCTGGTCTTCCAGTGTCTAGTTTTTCGCTCCCTTATTAGTTAAAAAGTTTTTAGCTGTGCATCATGATTAGCATGGATTAGCAGCCATACTGGGTGATTGATGCCAAGGACTGACAGTTGATGATTACTGTAAACGACATGAAAATGTTTTTCTTTTGAAAACAAAGACATTTTCCAGTGATCCAAAACTTTTGAGCAGCAGTGTATGTATATATAGGGCCTAATGTATTCATCTCCTTAGATGTTTTACCCTTTTAGTGATTTTACTTGATTTCACTGGAAAGGGCTTCACAACTCACTTTTGAGTCCCGACCCACCAGTTGAGAACCGTATGGTCTAGAGTAGACCATAGACTTCAGTGAGAGCCTTTTCAGTTTTATAGTTCTAGAGTAGTTCTGAACTCTTCAATGGGCTCTTTTAGAAAACTTCAGTGTTTTAATGCAGCCGCCCAATGCTGGGACAGATCCTCTCTCCCTCCTTAATGCAAGCACATAATCATCCACACTTTGTCATGTCCGTCCATAAGGAATTCTCCATAGAAAACCTTGACGTTGAGTATCAAACGCACCATCTGCAGGCTTTAAAAGAGTCCCTGAAGAGTTTGCAGCATCCTGTAGCACAGGCAGGCATTACTAAGATTGGCTTCACATCACTTACCAAAGAATCAAATGAGGGGGCAAAAAGAGTCATGGCACTGATGATGGTGACAGAAAATGATCTCAGTGCTACCATGATGAATACATCAGTGCATGAGTAGAGCCGGAAAGGGAGTGTAGGCAGGAGCTGTTTTTGCTGCTCCAAGAGGTAGAGTTTTGATTTTGATGTGAGCCAGCAGAGATGCTGATTTAGGTTGGTGGAAGATCAGACATGCTACTGCATTCTGGATCAGCTGAGGTTTAAATATGCATGTAAACAAATAGCTTTCCAGTTTTACTCTTATTTGCATTTTCAGTCTGCTGTTTTATACCCAAAAAAAGAAAAAAGTAGCTGTGCCAAAAAAAAAAAAAAACAAGAGAAAACAGTAATCAGCGCTGACAACAAAAGGCAAAAAAAAAAAATCAATAAAACATTAAACTGACCCCGTGCAAACTCATGCAATGTTAGCACCACTCTGCATTTGCAGAGGCTCCTGATTTCTGTGTGATAGCAATTGGAACAGAAAAATGCAAACCACTTTTAAAATATCTACTTCTATTCTCATTACCTTGCCAGTGCTTTGCACCTGCACTTGTCAGTGTTTTTTTTTACTGTTGTAAAGTTTTCCTCGAGCTCCTAACCACCATAATATTCCTACTTTCCCTGCTGAACTGTCCACCCAACCACCAATGGTTTCACTTTGCTCCACCACAGCAGATAATGGTAGTCGATTTTACACATTTAACTGCACGATGTGCCAATGACCACACCTTTCAATACTTGGAACATAATTTTTTTTTTTTTCCTCAGTTTCTGACGGTTTAATTTTCATCACTTAAAACATCAGCAAAGACTTTTGGTTTGGCAAATTGAGCAAATCAGAATTCAACTCATCCCACCCATGCCACACCCTTCCCAGAACTGAAAGTATTTGGTCCAGTTTTACAGGAAGTGTGTTTCTACATGTTGTGTACATTAATTTTTGTCATATTATAGTCTTGTTTTTAGTCGAAATAATTACTTTCTTTGCACTAATTTTATAAGATATATTATACACTGCCCATCCAAAACAAATGGGAAACACTATAATGTTTCATTGGACCGCCTTTGGCTTTGATTACGGCACACATACACTGTGGCATCGTTTCGATAGCTTCTGCGCTATCACCTTTATTTCTGTGCAGAGTTGCATTCATTTTTCGCCAAGATCTCATATTGATGACGGGACAGTCAGATCACTGTGTAAAGTCTTCTCCAGCACATCCCAAAGATTCTCACTTGGGTTAAGGTCTGGACTCTGGTTGCTGATACATGTGTGACAATGCTGTCTCATGCTCCCTGAACCACTCTTTCACAATTAGAGCCTGCATTGTCATCTTGGAATATGGCCGTGCCATCAGGGAAGAACAAATCCATTGATGGAATAACCTGGTCATTCAGTATATGCAGGTAGTCAGCTGACCTCATTCTTTGAGCACACAACGTTGCTGAACCTAGACCTGACCTACTGCAGCAACCCCAGATCATTGCACTGACCCCACAGGCCTGTATGGTAGGCACTAGGCATGATGGGAGTATCACTTCATCTGCCTCTCTTCTTACCCTGATGCCCCTATCACGCTGGACTCATCAGACCACATGACCTTCATCCAGTGCTCCAGAGTCTAATCTTTATGCTCCCCTTGAAAATCAAAGCTTTTATTTACGAACAGCCTCACAGATAAGTGGTTTTCTTAAAGCTACACAGCTGTTTAGACCCAGTCCCTTGAGTATGAAAATGTTCTTTCTTTCACTATTAAACATAGCTGTGAGTTCTACTGTTGTTTTTAAGATTTGATTCCACCAAATGTTTAAGTGATTGCTGATCAAGATTATTCAAGATTGATAGATGAATAAACAAAATATAAAACATAACTCGTATGGACTTGAGAACAGACAGCCAGTAGACATCTTGTCTCGATCTAAGATTGTCATTGCTGCAAAAAAAACTACATCCAATTTTCATTGATTATGTTTTACCACAAAATATTCTTTTTCATAAGAGGAAAGGTTTGTAATAATTTAATCAGGTTTTAGTGTTATAAAAACAGAGGTGAAGTGGGAGACTGCTTCTGCTCATAGCTGAGAGTGAACAGTCTGAGATCTTGGATGAGTAAGTTGTATCTCTCTGCTGGTTTTAGTAATGAGCCCTCTCTTATCACATTAAGAGCCATCCATACCCTCAGAGACGTGACACTGTTGAAACTGAGCTGAAGCCTGATGAAGGCTCACACCACTGTTGTTAGCTCCAACTTAATGTGACATCCCCCTCTTGTTGGCTGTCACATGTTATTCTAACGGCCATGCTTATATATTAGGAGAGCTGATCAGCGCTCGGCTGTTGTGGAGGGAAGGAGTCATTAATAATTCAGGCCTGAGCTGTCCGTCGGCCCACCGGGAACTATCAGATGTGAGAGCAGATGACAACGCCCGGCAGGTATTAAAGATGGTATCTACACCATAAGCGCCCAGTATGCTAGCTAACACTCCTTCGTAGCAACATAAGTGTGTTAGTGGAGCACACACTCGTATATTTCCATGTGGAGTAGGATTACAGATGAAGCAGGTGAGAGGTAGCAGAGATCACAGAGAGGAGCCGGATTTATCAGCTGTATTAAGAACTCTGATAGGAGATAGATAGAGGCTTTTGTGCTCGCTGGGTGAGGACATGATGATCAGATTCAACACGAGCTCCGTGTCTTCAAAAGCCTCATTGAAATGAGACGGCTGACTTTAACTTAACTCTCTGCACTGCATGTTTCTCTGTCAAGGTGGGATCAGATGCTCTTCTAATACTTTACACACAGAGTAAGATATGGAAGTCTATTTTGGTTGCTCATCATCATGTTGGAAGACGATTCTCGGAGTCTCATTTTTCTAGAATAAATACCTGGAGCTTAGCGCGAGTTTATTAAGGGCAGGGATGTCATATATGTTTGGCTGCAATCAGCTAACTGCCAGATGATCTGAAGTGCATGAGTAGAGCTGGAAAGGATCTCATGGTTCTCTGTTTGCAGCTTCAGGACCTGAAGCAATTGCTGTAATTACTGGAAAAATGAATTCTGCTCTATGACAGAAAGTCCTGAAGGAGAATGTCCGGCCATCAGTTCGTGACCTCAGGCTCAGGCACACTTGGGTTATGCAGTTGGACAATGATCCCAAACACACCAGTAAGTCCACTTCTGAGTGGCTTAAAAAATGATGGCTTTGGAGTGGCCTAGACAAAGTCCAGACTTAAATCTGATTGAGATGCTGTGGCATAGCCTAAAACAGGCCGTTCATGCTTGAAAACTCTCAAATGTGGCTGAATTAAAACAATTCTGCAAAGAAGAGTGGGCCAAAATTCCTCCACAGTGATGTGAAAGACTCATGGTCAGTTGTCTCAAATGCTTGCTTGCAGCTGTTACCACCCAACCAACTGTTAGGGTTAAGAGGGGAATTACTTTCCCACATAGGGGCAGGTAGCTTTGGGTGTTTTTTCCCTTAATAAATGGAATCATCATTCAATTACAATACCATCACATCAAAGAATGACCAATAAAAGCACCTGTTTTGCCATACAGGCCCAAATTCACAAGAATTAGTGCAAAAGGATTTCTAAAGAACCAATAATTACATTAATTATTTTTCTTTTTCATGTAAATTGCATTTATGTTTCTCGCTTGAGGTCAGATTCAATTGACTAAAAAGCTTTATTTTACCTTGCAGAGCAGAGTTCACTGGTGTTCCTCTTTTTAGACCAGTTTGTTTAGGCTTAACTTTTTTTTTTTTCCAAGCACAGCATAAATTTAGTTCCCAAGAATCTGGCAATGTAATAAGGAACTACACAACAGAGATGATATCTTACCTCATGGATCTACTCTAAATGTAGAAATCTCAGTACCTTAGAATTGTATTTCGGCTCTTGAGCAGATGCATTTATTACCTTTACACCTCGGTTTTACCCACACAATGTTTTATAAAATCCCACATCTCTGAATGCCTTACAGGGGCCTATTCTCGCAATCCCTTATTCACAAAAATGATATCAAAATATACGAATAGAAGTGTGATATTATTCACTGAGACACATAATGCATGCATTGCTACCCTGAAAGCTGACGTGTCAAAAAATTCAGTACAATTTCTGGGGGTAAAAGGATTACTCGAGAATGAATGTTCCTGCAGGAGACCAATCTGAGCGGTAGGGCCCGTGTTCATTCAGATCTGCCCATTCCAAAAGTCATTTTCACTTCCAGTGCAGGATGCATAATGTATGACAGAGGGTGCTTTCCATTATTCCAACGTATCTCCTCGCTTCCCTCTCTGGCATCTTAACTCCTCCCAGTGAAGATGAGAGAGAGAGATTTGGGGAAGAGATGAGGAGATTGTGGACAAATAAGTGCATGGTGTCCTGTAGTGCCAGTCCTGTTAGTTACAGCTGATGGGCCTCTGAAGCTGCAGGTTGGATCTATAATTGCAGATGTGGGTTGGGGGGCTTTTACATTGAAGATATTTTAAAGAAAACATAAGCCTGAAAACAAAACTACACTGTAAGCAGGCTCTCATAGAAAAGAGGGGTTGCAATCGTTCAGAGCAGACACATATTTCAACAGTCTCTCCATGTTTCTCTGAAAAGCGTGCGATTATCAAGAGATCCACTCTCACAGCAAGCAGAACAAAGTTGACTGGAGGGATAGAGCGAAGAAGATCAATATAAGATTGACTGATTGTTCTCTCACACTGATAAAAGAATCATAAGTACCAGGTGTAAGGAGAGTTCCTTCAAGACATCAATAACACATCAACTAGAGAGGTAAGAACTCTGATCAAAATGACCCCGACCTTTATGAAGTACCACCATATTCTAAGACTGCAGATATATTTACTGTTTCACCTAGCACATGTATGTGTCTGACTGTGTCATGAGTATTCATGTTAGTATATTCACCTGTATATGATGCATGTTACTGAAGGAAACCACTAGAGCAGGGGCTCTAACCTTTCTTCTAACCTTTAAAGCCCATGATCCCCAAAATAAAGGTGCCAGAGATCAGAGACCCCCACTGTCCCTGAAGATGGTTGAACACAGCCATGCATATTCAAAACTAGTCAGACAAGGCCGTCCATAATGGGGGATAAAGGGGAGAGCTTTGTGTGGCCTAAGGTATCATAAAGTTATGCTATGATATCTATACTTCCTTTTTCCTGAAAAATAACGACTCTTACCAAAAATATTTTTTTATTTATTTGTGCCATAGTATAAAGCAGTGGTTCTCAAATGGTGTGAGCCAAATCTTGGTGTGTTGTAACAATTTGTACAACTATATGTAATTACTGCAACTATACAATAACTTCAGCTCAGACAGGACCACTTTGCCAAGAAACACACGTGGTTTGCATTTATATATATTTTTTTTGTTATTAGGAGTTGTACATTTGCACTTACTGCTGTTATTCATGTGTGGCTGTTAAAGGAAGGAGGAGCTGGGGTGGTGGAGGGTTGTAAAAAGTGGCTTGCAGAGGGAGCAGCAAAGCAAAGCCAGCCTATAGCAATTTAAGTATGGCAGCATGAGTGCAATTAGCCAATAGCATGCCTAAGGGTTATTTTTAATAGCTGATTTGTTATGGATTTGCTGTGCCTTGAAATTTTGGCTTGATCTTAGGTGTGCCTTGGGCAAATACCACTGGTATAAAGCCATCTTAAAAATGTAAACCCCTTTTCTGAAACAGAGTAAAACTGGATTAAAGTTGTGATATTTACATAAAAGCAGTAAATGTGGCAATATTAGCTTAAAAGTGGTAGAAAAAGTGGTGAAATTAGATTAAAAAGTGGTGGAAATTGGTTTACAGGGGGAAACATGAGTGGAAAAGGTGGTGGAATGGGATTTAAAAAGTGGGAAAAGTGATCAAAACTGGCAAAAACAGGTAAACTGAAGCAGAAAAAAGGCAGAAATGGGCTGAAATGGTTAAAACTGGAAAAAAGGCACAACATTGAATTTTTGTGGTTTAAATGGGCAAATTGATTGAACGCTGTGTTTCTTTGAAAGGAATCAGTTTATAGAATAGTCTTGACGGAGCAGCCAAAGAGTCTAAGTCAAACATTCTGTTTAACAGAAATATTAAAGCTAGTATGATGAGAAAGTACAAAGAAATAAGGTACATTTTGTTTTGTGTCATGGTGACATATCCTGATTTTGTTATTGGAACTCTAACCTATGAACTGCTATCAGGATTTGAGAAGCTGTGGCCTGCAGTTTTTTTTTTTTTTTTTTTTTTTTCTATTTTAGATTTTTTTATTATGCAAATGCACAATTTGTTGATTAATGTTTTGTGAAAACTGGGCAGAATGGGGTAATTAATCATGATTAATCACAACATTTTCTAAAATAGTTTAAGTATATTTTTATGTTTTTAGATTTTTAAAGGTTGTTATTATCAAGTGTTTTATTTTTATTCCTTTAATTCTATGTACAGCTCATTGATAGATGATCGATAGCATTATCCATACTTTCTACAGTTTGGTGGAAAGACAAAATAAGGGCAAAAATTTAAACAACAAGTGGTCTTAGCTGAAAGTGTTTGAGTTTAAAAGCTATGATTCAGTCTGTCACATCTATTGTATATCCCTCAAATATAAACACAAATTCACAACTGTATTAAAGTTACTCATCAAAAAATAATTTTTCCCATTTTTATGTGACATTTAAACACACCATAACATATAGAATACAATCGTCTTATTTACTGAGGTTACCTGAACGTTTCATTTCCATCTTTATCTTGTAAAGTTCACTAATTAACTTCATTTTTACTGATTCCACTGCAGATTTCTACACTGGATTAATATTGTTAACAAACAGGACTTGCTCAAAGTTTGGAGCCCTTTTAGCATTCATCACAGCAGCTGAAGAAGAAAACTGTCCTGAAGCAGCTGAAGAGAGTGGTATGACCATGGCTTGATCCCATGTTGTTGTTTTCGTCTTTGCTGTTATTAGTAAAGATGTACTCTGCCTGAAGGTTGAACTCAAGACTCGTTGTGCTTTGGTGTAAAGACAGTTCATCACTGCAGCATGTACCCACAATTTTGGTTTTATCTTAACTGACATCCACACATGTGGAAGAGCCCACAACAATCTCACGGACTGAAATGAACCAGCAGCAGCCTGGACAGGGTGGGCTAACGGTAGCTGCTTTACGCTACGCGAGGAGTAGAAGTGTCCGTTATTATGTTAAATGGAGATTGTCCAAGCACGGAAAAATTCATAAAATTGTAGATGAAGTTATACCTCATCATTGACAGCTCTTTTCAAGAGTTTTACAACAAATACCTTCTCTCCTGAGTCGGTGTTGCACCGGCTCGCAGGATTGCATTCTTTCTTCTCCTTTTCTGTCGACGACGATAAAGTTGTCGTCTAATGATAAAACTCATACGATGAACTCGGACCAGCCTTATGTACAGCTCTTCAAGTTTTTGCTTTTGGTAGTAGAAAATCAACAATAATATGATGGTAGGAATGATGATTTCATTCATTGTTTACAACATTCAACATTCAACATTGACGTCAGACGCCCGCCGGCCAAACGACCAATCAATGTAAACTACAGAGACACGTAAACCACGTAGTTGATGACGTTATCACGTAGGTTCGTCATGTAAAGTCAGAACAAACCAAATGTATACAATGTAACAAAAACACAGACCTTGGTACGGACTTTGAGGTGTGAAAGCCCCCTAAACTAAAACTAGAAGGTCCAAGCACATCAGTCCAATTTTATCTTCTCTACACTGGCTCCCAGTATGTTTAAGAATTGATATTACGATTTTACTGATAACTTTAAAAGCTCTTAATCGCCTGGCTCCGACCTACATTTTAGATTCTTTAACCCCTTATGAGCCAGCACGTACCCTGAGATCCTCAGGCAGGGGTCCTCTAGTTGTCCCAGGGGCCTGGCTGAAATCTAAAGGGGAGAGGGCTTTTTCAGTCAGGGCCCTGAGGCTCTGAGGAAATCAGATTGGTTGAGTCAGTGACTTCTTTTAAATCTCTTCTTAAGACATACTTTTATCAAAGAGCCTTTCTGGATTTTTCTTGAATTTTAACTCCTCTTATATACCTGATTTTATTTGAGTTTAACACTTCTTGATCTTTTTACATGTACCCACTTTGCTACCTGATTACTGGTATTTTATTTGCATTGTATTTCTTCTCTTGCATTGTAATTATTTTTCTTGTGAAGCACTTTCTAACTCTGTTCTGAAAAGAGCTCTATAAATAATCCACTAACTGGATTTCTTACTCACCATTGTACGTTATATTCTAAAGTCAACTGGGCTTCTTTAAGCACACGTTGTCTTGGACATTGGTATGTCTTCATTTATAAAGCCATTCTAGGCAACATTGTGGAATACCTCTCCTCTCTGTTGATCGTGAAGGATGGATTGCACAACTTGTGTTCATTTGACTTCGTGCAGTTTGTTGTTCCCAAAGTCCGAACTGAGCTGGGAAAGAAAGCTTTTAGGTTTTCTGCTCCTTTTGCGTGGAACAATCTGCAGACTGAATTTAAACTGCAGAACCTGGTGTCTCTGTATGTTTTTAAATCTTAGTGAAAACTCTTGAAATCAAACTGTCTGTATGCCGCTGTTTTAGCTGATGTCTTATTATCAATGCACCTGTTGTTTATTATGTACTGTGTGAGCTTGAGTGTGTTTGAGTTTGAAACTGCACTGCTGCCATTCTTGGCCAGGTCCCCCTTGAAAAAGAGATCTTTGATCTCAATGGGGCTTGCCTGGTTAAATAAATGTTAAATAAAAAATTTTAAAAATAAAGATTATTATTATTATTATTATTATTAAAACTGAATGAGTGGTCATACTAAAGAAAGCGTCAAAATTATGACATATAATCCAGGTTTTAATTCTTTTTTTAATAGTGGAAAGTGGCTTTTATTGACATGAAATAATACTTATTACAATTTTTAAACTTGACTGTTGTGTCAGTGCCAGGCCCCAGTGCTGAGGCCAGTGTAATTGTTGCTGTAGGTAACACATAAGGCCAAGGTGAGCTGTTGTTCTGCTGAGATAAAATTGGTTTCAGGATGCTAAAAGTAACCTTCAATGATATTTTTTCACCAGGATTATTAACACTTAAATGTTATTTTGAAGAATAAACTTATTCCACAATTACAAATCTTCAGTAAAACTAAAATGGGTGGGTCTGAGCTGTGAAACTCCAGGGTTGAGAAAGAGTCCTATGTGTCTGCTGTGTAACCTCTACATCTCTGAATATATGCTGTAAGAATAGGCCATGAAAATAAATTCACATCATTAGGGCCTTTGATTTATGTTAGATACATCTGTATTTCCTCGCTTGGCTCTACTTGTGAAACCTCTCCCTCCTGTCTTTTCTCCTCCAGATACATTCAAAGGAGGCAGATCATTCCTGGTGGCAGAAAGAGAACGATTTCCAGGTCAGGAGAGGGGGAAGGATGTGAGGAAGCGTAAGTTAGCTGAATAAAAAGCAGCCACTGTTAATCAACTTGAGACAAGACAGTGAGGAAATGATCTGGCTAGAGGAGTCTGCCCTCTGTAGGCCAACTCTCTTCAATTCATCACCATCAATTCATCAAGGCCTTTCCCTCCATCTTTCCACCTTATCTCCTTTCTTTTTTCACCTGCTTCCTTAACAAATCCTCTTCAAAAGTTGATGCTGTGTTTTTACAAGACAACCCCCAGCAGCCATCAATCTTACTATTCCTCTACAATGACAAAACATTTGTATTGTCTCAGTCAATTAATCTGCCATTCATCTCCCTGCAAAGCTGTGACATTCATGTGTGTACAAATCCACGCTTGCACAATGCATGTACAGTATTTGTGTGGGCTGCCTTGTCCCTCATCATTGTCTTTATTACCTCTGATCAACACCGCCCCCGCCAACACAAACCCACCCTACACACGCTGTAAATGCACGCACTCGCAGGCACTACACATCATCTTTAAATATACTTTTTATCGTTGACATTTACTCAGCGCTGGAGAGGGAAAAGCAGTAGGAAAAGAAATCAGCTTTTATTGTTTATGACTACACATCATCCTCCTCAGACTGGAGCAGAAACGGAGACGCAGGTGCTCACACACTGAGTAAAAGAAGTGAGAAAAAAAAAAGAAAAATAGCCAGGCTGGGAACTGGAATTGATCTGACATTGGGCCCTGGGGCCACGTTATGACGAGGTTTGCAGTAGCTGGGAGAGGTTTGATGGGGAAAAGGGGGGATGTTCATCACGGCAAAAGTAGAGCCATCATCCTCCTGGAAAGAGAACCGTTACATTGCTGTCTGCCTACACTGTCAGTAAATAAAGCTGTTCCCGCTCTAATGAGCCCAAGAATACTTGCACTCCATGGACGAAACTTTAATATTCTTCAGAGCACTGCAAAGTAAACACAACGGTTCATGCTGAAAGAGGCACAAAGACTCTCACTGCAGGCAAAGATCTTTAGATATCAGGCTGCAGAGGGTGAGAAGTTTCTTTTTAAGATGTAACTGTTACTAGAAAATAAATGAACCAACGCCGGAAGCTAATGCTGTTGAGACTTGCAAACAAATCGGAGCTTTTTATGCAGCTTTTTGTAGAAAGAACTCTTGTCTTTAAAACTTGTCCAAACAGAATTTCAACAGTGTATGAAAACACTTCAGGATATGTAATGACATGTAAAAAAAAACATCAGGTAGTATTGCTGCTTTCTAAACAACTAGATTAGATTTCTACTGTCCATTTCATATGGGAATGATCTCCCTCGTTCACATGGAGATGGCAGCTCAGAGATATCCGATGTTTTACATATTTTAGATTTACTATTTCATCTAAAAAGTGGTACCAGCATGCCAGTATAAATTTTGACATATTTTACCCTTTTAAGACAAGTTTCTGTTGATCCCAGAGGTCCCCAAAACATGCCTGTGAAGTTTGTTGCTGAAAAAACACTAATATAGGCTTTTTGCATGTTAAAAAAGTCCTCTGTTTCAGCTCTTCTCAGAACGAGCCATTTCTGTGTCTGTGGCTTTAAATGGTAATTAGCTGTCTGACTCCACCCCTGACCACACCCCTCTCAGGAAATGGATGTGGTACTCTTGATGTTACAATGTTACAGACCTGGCAGAGATTTGAACCATCAACCTCCCAGACCTTCCCAGACCTAAGTCAGCAGGGTAACCCACTGAGCCATCCAGCATGTCACCTGGCAGATACTTTTATTTGTTACACATATTTAACAATAATGAATAAGAATTTTTTTTCATGCACAAACTTGTCTCCCATCTCTTGGGCACCAAAAAGTGGAAAAATTAACCATTCTGTGACCAAAAAAATCTCTAAAATATTGACAGTTTAAAAAAAAAGTGCTTACTTTTTTTGGTTTTATTTGTGTGATTTCTCAAAACAGTTTAAGTGTGCAGTGGCACGGGGTCTACATCACAGGCTCTGTGTCTCTCTTCCTCTGCATTATAAGCAATCTCAACCATGATCCTTATAGTCAGAGCTTTGCAGTTTAACACAGCATGCAAAACAACAGAAGTGTCCACTGTTGGTTTTCAGCCAGTCTCAAAACATTCTGAGAAAACAATATGGTGGATAGCATTAGTGTTGTAGTACCTGTACTTATTGTTATCTTGGTTTCAAGACTGGTTTTGAATGTGTTGGTCTTGTCTTGAGAGCATTTATACTTAGTCTGGACTTAATCGGACTGACCGGACTCGGCATTTCCAACCAAGACTTGTCAAGACCACCACTGATGTGCTATTCTTCGACATCATTAATGTGATAATAAGAAGTCCTAGCTAAAACAACAAATAGCTTTTTCTTTACTCATGGTGGCGAGCTTGAATTTTTGAGTACTGAATTTAGTTCAGGCTGGAGATATGATGTCCTTTTCAGTTGAACTGTTCCTGATCAATCAATGCTGTAATATAATTTAAAACAGCTGCTGTAGGTCACTGATTGCTATATCGTGTTATAATTCTATTTAGTTGCCTTATGTGTCAGACACCTGCAAAAACTCAGATCTTAATGAACTACATCGTGTTCCAAGTGTGGAATAAACATTATTTTTTTGTTTTCCACTGAAACTCATGGATGGTATTGTGTCTCAGGGCTCTTTGGATCACTGAAATCAATCTCAGACACCTGTGATAATTAGTTTGCCAGGTGAGTCCAATTAAAAGAAAACTACTTAAGAAGGACGTTCCACATTATTAAGCAGGCCACAGGTTTCAGCAATATGGGAAAGAAAAAGGATCTCTGCTGCTGAATAGCCTCAGATAGGGCAATGCCTTGGACAAGGTATGAAAACATTAGATATTTCATGAAAACTTAAGTGTGATCAACGTTCTGTGCAGAAATTTGTGGCTGATTCAGAGCACAGACTGGTTCCTGCAGATAAAGGCACAATGAGGAAGGTTTCTGACAGACAAGTTCATCGGATTAAGAGAGCAGCTGCTAAAATGCCATTACAAAGCAGCAAACAGGTATTTGAAGCTGCTGGTGCCTCCTCCAGAGGCTTGCAGTCGTGCTTAAACCTACTATTCAGCCCCTAACCAATGCTCTCAAGCAGAAACGGTTGCAGTGGGCCCAGAAATACATGAAGACTCATTTTTAGACAGTCTTGTTTACTGATGAGTGCTGTGCAACCCTGGATGGTCCAGATGGAGGAGTAGTGGATGGTTGGTGGATGGCCAGCATGTCCCAACAAGGCTGCAATGTCAGCAAGGAGGTGGTGGAGTCAAGTTTTGGGCCAGATTCATGAGGAGAGAGCTGATAGGCCCCTTTAGGGTTCCTGAAGGTGTGAAAATAACCTCGGCAAAGTATCTAGAGTTTCTGACTGACCACTTTCTTTCATGGTACAAAAAGAAGAACCGTGCCTTCTGTGGCGTAAATTATCTTCATGCATGACAATGCTCCATCTCATGCTACAAAGAATCCCTCTGTGTCATTGGCTGCTATGGGCATAAAAGGAGAGAAACTCATGGTGTGGCCCCATCCTCCCCTGACCTCAACCCTGTTGAGAACCTTTGGAGCATCCTCAAGCTAAAGATCTATGAGGGTGGGAGGCAGTTCACATCAAAACAGCAGCTCTGGGAGGATATTCTGACATCTTGCAAAGAAATTCAAGCAGAAACTCTCCAAAAACTCACAAGTTCAATGGATGCAAGAATAATGAAGGTGATATCAAAGAAGGGCTCCTATGTTAACATGGGACTTGGCCTGTTAAGATGGTTTTGACTGAAATAGCTTTGATTTCAGAAAATATAACCTCCTAATGCTGCAAATTCAACAAATGACCATTTTCAGTTCTTTACAACCTATAAAATGTTTAGAAAGTCTGTTGTGTATAAAAATGTGGAACAGTGCACTCTGAGTTTTTTTTACTTAAAAAAAAAGTTAGTAGTGGGAGGTTTGTTCAATAAAATCTGAATGATAATAGCTGATGACTGACTGTCGTTTGCATCGAATACTAGCAAAATATAATTTGCCTGTTAGCACTTATTTTAGGCCTCATTCACCTGATAAATCTAGATAAACATTGAATTTTCAGATGATTAAAACCAGGGCTGCAGCTAGGGATTTTGGGCCCCCAGAAAGAACATTACACATACCCCCCCTTAGTTGGCCAGCGAAACAAAATAATTTTATGAAAATTTATACATTTTAGTGAATATTTGAGCTAAAATTTCCCTATATTGATAAGCTTTTTTTTTTTTTTGCTATGGTTGAATTAAATTAGTTATTAGTCAATGCATTCATTAGCCTATTCCCAAAGTATGAGAAAATAAGCCCCACATTAGGAAAAGTGCTTAAAATACTGCATAATATATGTCTTCACCACAATCTTTATCATCCTTAAACTGATGTACTTTACCCCAGGCTCTTTCATGTTTGAACAAGATGCCAACTGTTCAGTTTTAGTCATCTTATCTTGTTTTCTCATGCCCACCGACATTAAGGTGCCTTTGATTCAATAATGGCACCAATTACAAAAATAAAACAAAACAAACAAGCAAACAAAAACAAATATAAATCAGACTTTTTATTCCAGGCTTCTCAAGGGCCCACCCTCACTATGGGCCCGAGTTAGACTTGTTAGTGGCTTTTTAACACATACTTGGATTTGTTTTTTTTTGATAGAAGTTAGTTGGAAAAAAAAATTGGTAGTATTTGAGATATTTTTATTGTGGTGTTTTGAAAACAGAGTTGCAGACATCTTTTTTGGCTGTCAAATTCGTTTTAAAGAAAACCTTGTGATGTTTTTTTTTACTTTTTTTTAAAATCTTGGTCTTGTCTCGGCTGGTCTCAGTCTTGGTCTGCACTTAATTTCGACCCCAAAAAGTCTTGGTCTTGTCTTGGTCTTGGTGCACTCTGGCCCAGGAATGTCTTGGTCTCGATTAGTGTTGTCTTGACCACAACACTAGTTGACATTAAGCACTATGTGCAAAAATTGTCAAAACTGGCTTGAAAATAGATAATAAGCCACTAAATATGGGATTTAATGGATTGGATCTAATCTTTAATGACCCCAAAAAGTCTCCAGAGTTGTGGGCTTGCACGAAAAGCTTCCATAAGGACTTTGAAGGCATGGATAGCGTCATTGGAATGGCACAATGGCTTGCTATAATTTATGGTTCAAAAATTATTCAAGGTTTTCTGATATGTATCTGCTATTTCTCACCAACATGTCTCTTTTTGTCTTGTGGTCATCCATCAGGGTCTCACCATAAAGGCATTATCACCTACTGGTTGGTGAACTATGGCCCTTTCAGTCATGTTTGCAGATCCCTGTGCCAAGAGCTGCTTTAAAACGCTTGTGTCTAGATGGAGAACCTCTATGAAAATACAAATGAAAAGAAAATCTCATATTCAGAGGATTGCTCTTGTCTAAATATGGCCTAAGGGGGGAAAAGTTTCAAGTGGTAGGATTTTAATCTGATTAACTCACTGCTTGGGGCATCTAAGAGTGGCCTTTTGAGAAACATCAGGCTCTTGCATTCCCTATCTTGGTTTAACTCTTTGATGTCAGTCTGTAAAAACAGTGGAGATAAGCCAATCTGAGCACAGTATACCCTGAAATGTTTCACCCATACAGGATGTCAGGGCAGAGCTGGACATTTGTGCACTAGAGTCTAGTCGGGGTAAACACAGCGTACAGCTTGTTAGCCATACATTGTTGTTCAGTGTTTAAATTTTGATATTAAGCACCCTGAAAATGTAGGCTGTGTTGCTGTAACCATTTGGGGAATAAACACTGAAGTCCAGAAAAGTTATGTGGCCTTTTTTTTGTGTGTTTCTGAGAGGTGGAGAGACACACAGAGTCTCCTTGATACCAATTAGCAGCTGCAGCAGGTCAGGAGAGAGAGAGGGACAGAATAACATTGGAGGAAACACCTAGAAGACAGGAATCCATCGAACACACGGTCATACAAACACGTGAAAGTCCAAACCACACAAAAACAAATGGAAGTGTTTTGTACAGGCTGGCTGGTGTTTGTTCTTTGTTTTATTGTCATTCCTTTCAGACACTGGAACATTTGTTCAGAGATCTTTGCTGAGTCGAGGATGCAGAGGAACAGACAATCAGACATTCACTGCAGAGAGCAGAGATACACCGAAGTCTGATGACTTATCTACTACATTTATCTGGAAATGAGGAGGATATTCTCATTTATTACAGCACTGGTTAAAAAACCAAAACAGCTCATTTAGCAAACACTTTTCCATTAAAAGACTTACAGGCCAACACGGGGACTTTATCAAACTATTCTAAGCATGGCAGAGTTATTAAAGGTTAATCCTTGCTCATTGCACCTCACCCCTTATTATTTTGTTCTTTTTTATATACATGTATTTACAGCTAAACAGCTATAAGACCACACTAAGGACTGTGAGTAGCTGCAATGGCTGCAATTTATCAAAGTACGTTCCTTAAAGCAGTGGTTCGAGACCCCCTTGGGGGTCATGAAACAGAGGGGGTTGCCAAATACCTAAACAATGATTTTTTTTTTTTTAACTATTTTTTCCTACTGAATTTTGTAACTATTATTTATGTTTTGTTTTGTTTTGTTTTTTTTCTTTTATCATTTTCGCACAATTTGGACTCATTTTGCTTCTAGTGTATCCGCTTTTGCCACTTTACTCCAGTTTTGCCACATTTTCCCTCCAATTATTGTGTATTTTAACACAGTTTTGCCACTCAAAACCCATTTTATCAATATTAGACCCATAAATTTACTTTTTTCTGCCTATTTTTGCCACTTCTAATTCAGTTCTTATCACTGTCTTGTTATTGATGCATCTGTTGAGCCATGATTCACACTATTAACGCCTTTTTCTGATTTTTTATGCCCATTTCAACCACATTTGACAATTGGTTATGCCCATTTTGGCCATTTAACCAATTTCTGCCTTAATTAACCAATTTTTAAACCACTTTTTCCCCCTTTAAATCCCATTTCACCAAAATGTTCACCAATTTTCGCCACTTTTAACTTATTCCTGCCATTTCTGAATTCCCTTTGACCACCTTTTGTGCCTTTTTTTTTTTTTTTGCCATTTTTTGCTTTTTCGCCACTTGTATCTTATTTTTGCCAATTCTTACTGATTTCTGCTACTTTTAAATAAAATATATAGATAATACCTACATAAATATAAACATAAATATAAAAAAAATAATATCAAAGTGAAAACAGATTTCGAAAAGGTATTGCCAGTTGAATAAAAATTTGTAAGGTAAAATAAGTGACTACATAAAAATTCACACCCTTCAATGTGACTGATCTAATTCAACGGAGGTCCAGCCAATCGGTGCTATTAGTCTCACAATTAGTGAAATGGGTATCACCTGAATGCAGTGAATATGTCTCAAGTGATTGTAGTATAATGACGCTTGTGTCTGGAATGTCCAGTCACTGGTTAATCAGTATTTCTCGCTACCATTACACCATGACAACAAAAGAACACTCCAATCATTTCAGAGAAAAGTTTATTGAAAAATATCAGTCATGATACAAAATGTTTCCAAGGCACTGAATATCCTCCAGGGTTCAGTTCAATCCATCATCAATAAACTGAAGGAATACAGCACATGTGCAAATCTGCCCACTAGATCAGGCTGTCCTCACAAACTGGGGGACCATGCAAGAAGGAGACTAGTGAGAGAGACCACCAAGACACCTATTACTACTTTTAGGGAGTAACAAGCTTCAGCAGCTGAGATGGGAGAGACTCTGAAATCAACAATTGTTGCCGGGGTTCTTCACCAGCCAAAGCTTTATGGGAGAGGGGCAAAAAGAAAACCACCATTAAAGAAAACTCATTTTGAATCTCCACTAAAGTTAACCAAATGGCATGTAAGACACTCCATGGTCATGGGAAAGAAAGTTCTTTGGCCTGATGAGACCAAAATGGAGCTTTTGGCCATCAGACAAGACGCTAGGTTTGGAGGACACCAAACACTGCACATAGCCACAAACCCACCATCCCCACTGGGAAGCACAGTGGTGGCAGTATCACGCAGTGGGGATGCTTCTTGGCAGCCGGCCCTGGAAGTCTCGTAAAGATAGAGGGTAAAATGAATGTAGCAATACTATAAAGAAAAATCGTGTAGAACAATTGTATTCAGTGTGCAAGAGAACACAGCAGAGTGAATGTTCTGGAGTGGCTGAGTCAAAGCCCATACCTCAATCCAATAGAAAATTTGTGGCCTGACTTGAGATGGGCTGTCCATGCCAGATCCCAGTACAACCTGACAGAGCTTGAGCAGTTTTGCAAAGAAGCATGGAGTAAAATTGCAGTGTCCCGATGTGCAAGCCTGATTGAGACCTATCCACACTAAGTGAGTCCAGCCAAAGGTGCATCTACTAAACACTGACTCTAAGGGGATGAATATTTATGCAATGTGCTATACACATATTTATCTAATTGACATTACTTTGTAGAAGTCTGAATTTCCTCCAAATTATTTTTGTTGATTAACTAGTTAACAGGTATGTATGTAATTTTGATAACAGAGTAGAATGAGCTTCATACCCCTCTGAGACATTTTCCCCCAGGAACGGATCCTTTACAGCAGGGGCTCCCAACCTTTTCAGCCCACGACCCCCAAAATAAAGGTGCCAGAGACCTGGGACCCCCACTGTCCCTGAAGGTGGTTGAAGACAGCCATGAACATTCAAAAATAGTCTGAATGTGCAAACAGGGCCGTCCAAAAGGGGGGATAAAGGGCAAACTTTCTGGCACCCAGTGAAACTGGGGGCCCATGGAGTCAGCAAAATCATGGTACATTGCACAGTTAAAGTGTAATATCCACATTTGATATTTAATCTGGATAGTAACCACTCTCATCAAAGCAACAACTATCTTTTCTTTTTTAAGTCATTTGTGCCGTAGTATATAGCCATCATATAAATGTAAATCCCTTCTCTTGAAAACAGATTTCAAATGGGTTAAAATGGCAAAAAATGTGGGGAAATTGGGTTTTAAAGAATAATTTTCTTTGTGTAAGAAAAGGAGGACTTAGCTCTGCTGGTCCATTTATATCAATGTCCCTGTTTATGTTTATTCATGTATTTATTGACGTACTTTCTTATTTTCTTTTTCCCCAGCACACTGTGGAACATGTGACAGGATTAACTGTTTGCAGGAGTTCTTGAATATGACCACCTTTAAAAAAAAAAAAAAAAAAAATTGAAACCATGATATCTCATCTTGTATTATGCATCTTCCCATACAGCCTCACAAACACACTTAAATAGAGGAAAAGTTTCATACAGTCGTGTGTCCTTGGCAATTCTTCTGGCTGAAAAAGATGGCATGGTCAGTTGTATTCATGTAAACATCCTGTGGGGCCTGAAGGTGCTCTTTTGTTGCACAGCAATATTTCATGGAGCACCATCAGTGTGAAGCATGATGGTTTACATTACAAAAGCCATTCTAAATGTCACTCCTCGCTCTTTCAATCCTTCAGCTTTGAGTGCTCCTTAAACTTGATGCAGCTACTCTGACTAGCCCTTGGAAGACGCTGGTGAGGAGGCAAACATTTTCTCTGCTATGATCAAATCTCACTCTGTAGAGGACATCAGTCGGGCTTGGATAGTCTGCAGGGCTGCTGCTTGTCAGCTAAGTTATTAAGAAACACATTCTAAATGAAAATAAATCAATTTCTGAGTCTAATGAAGTTTTTGTAAACTTTTTGACTCATCCATAGAGTTTCTTGGCCGAAAGTCACCATGCAGTAAACAGTGTCCTTCACTGGACCATCATACTGCTAGTGCTTCTTTTAGTTTTGCAGGTTTGACTAAAAAAAAAGTTTTTAAAACAGAACTCCTCAGCTCCATTGACAGGCATGTTTGTCACTGTACAGTGACAATGACACATCATGCAGACGGGAATAATTGCAGACTTCATCTATAATTTTGTCTTCAACTATCTGCCATTGTTGTCCCTGTTGCTTTGTTGACTCTGTCACATCCAAGAAGCAACCTCTGATGTCAAAAAACATGAAGCCATGAAGCCATTGCATGCAGAAGTGTAAAATCCACCGTTCCTTAAGTGCCCAAAGACACACCAGAGTCATAGACATACCCAATATTAAATATCAATATTTATACCAGAAATAAAAAATATTATATTATAATATCTTTAGGGGTACATGGTAATGTTTTTTGTTGTTACCTGTTTGTTTCAATGTTCTGATTTTGACTCTTGTGATACTCTTATGAGGAACAACTTCTGCAGATGGAAACACAGAATTCAAGAAAAACACAGTTCAGTAGAGAGATCCTGAGTTTCCTGGTGTGGTATAGGTGTGGAAACTGTGAGCCCATGAACCCGGAGAGCCACTGCTTTCATGACTGGGACTTTTAACACTTCTTAAGGACATTTCTGATTGAGGAAAGTGGCTTACAGCCACCTGCAGCCTACATCACTCCCCATCCAGAGTTCCCTGCCTTAATGAATGTCATTTTTTATGGACTTTCTTCAACTTTCTGGAGATAAAATGGAGAAACCGACCTGGACCAGAAGAGCTGAATAAAAATTTGTTATCCTGGTAAGTAAAAGATGTCACTTTATTTTCCAGAGGCGTTGGTTTGCAGTCTTGGATCCGGGCGACCCAAAGGGATTCACCATTAGGGATGGGAATTGAGAAGATTTTATTGATATCAGTGCTTTTATTAATTCTTTTTATTGATTTAATTCTTATTCCATTCCCTTATTGATTCCTTCTTGTGAAATTTCTTCTTGGAAAAAGTAGACAATCTACGTTGTCCCTGTAAACTCACATTTTATTGAGTCTTTTTCTTTCTGACCACTGAACTATGCCACCTTCAGTGAGACTCATTGACAAACACTTTAATTACTGGCTATAATAAACAGCTTTGATAAGTAAAAATGTAAAACATTAAGTTTTTGAGGGGAGAACATACTAAAAGATACATAAAAAATTTGTTTTTGTTGGAAATGTCTCAGTTAAAACAAACTGCTCTCTGGGTCTTCAATCTCTGAAATGAATTAAAATACAATACTACTGCTCACTTTTTTTTAGAAGATAAAACCTTAAAATAAATATAAAACTAGTCTCTGGATCCTATATATCTGGACGTATTAAAATAAATTGAACTCATAAAAAATTAACATTTCTTGTGCAAAAAGATACATGCCTTGCATGAAATCACTGTTCAACAGACAATTCACAATGTGCTGTTCACATCTATTTTTTTTTTTTTTTTGATTAATAAAGCCACATTGTCATCGCTTTAGCCTGTTTTTGCAAGAGTACCAGGATGCAGCCGAGCCGTGTAGCTGATTCAGAGCACAGACTGGTTCGTACAGGTAAACGCATAATGAGGAAGGTTTCTGACAGACAAGTTCATCGGATTAAGAGAGCAGCTGCTAAAATGCCATTACGAAGCAGCAAACAGGTATTTGAAACTGCTGGTGTCTCTGGAGTCCCACAACCTCAAAGTGTAGGATCCTCCAGAGGCTTGCAGTCGTGCTTGAACCTACTATCCGGCCACCCCAACCAATGCTCACAAGCAGAAATGATTACAATGGGCCCAGAAATACATGAAGACTCATTTCAAACAGTCTTGTTTACAGATGAGTGCCGTGCAACCCTGGATGGTCCAGATGGAGGAGCAGTGGATGGTTGGTGGATGGCCACCATGTCCCCATAAGGCTGCGACGTCAGCAAGGAGGTAGTGGAGTTATGTTTTGGACCAGAACCATGGGGAGAGAGCTGGTAGGCCCCTTTAGGGTCCCTGAAGGTGTGAAAATAACCTCGGCAAAGTATATAGAGTTTCTGACTGACCACTTTCTTCCATGGTACAAAAAGAAGAACTGTGCCTTCTGTAGCAAAATTGTCTTCATGCATGACAATGCACCATCTCTTGCTGCAAAGAATCCCTCTGTGTCATTGGCTGCTATGGGCATAAAAGGAGAGAAACTCATGGTGTGGCCCCATCCTCCCCTGACCTCAATCCTGTTGAGAACCTTTGGAGCATCCTCAAGATAGAGATCTATGAGGGTGGGAGGCAGTTCACATCAAAACAGCAGCTCTTGGAGGCTGTTCTGACATCTTGCAAAGAAATTCAAGCAGAAACTCTCCAAAAACTCACAAGTTCAATGGATGCAAGAATAATGAAGGTGATATCAAAGAAGGGCTCCTATGTTAACATGGAACTTGGCCTGTTAAGATGTTTTTGATTGAAATAGCTGCGATTTCAGTAAATATGACCTCCTAATGTTGTAAATTCAGCACATTACCATTTTCAGTTCTTTACAACCTATAAAAATGTTTTGAAATTCTGTTGTGCAAAATATTTTGGTGAAAGCAGAAAATAGAAAATGGCCCATTTTGACCTTAATTTATTAAAGTATGCAGAGTAACTCTACCCATCTGTAGTGCTGTATAGCCTAAATTCCCTAAGCTGCTCTGTTTAAAGGGACAGGGATCACCAAAATCCCTGGAGGTAAATGCCACTTCTATTGCCAAGTACCTTATCCAACTCAACTTCTAAAATATTGAAACATACCTTTAAGGCCCATCTTTTTGTCTGTTCGTATGTTGACTGCAGGTTAGCATAGGGCAGCTTTTCCAATACATCATTGTTTGGCATCATAAGGTTTGCTCCAAGAGATAGACATGAATTCATCTTCATCCAAATGTTGCTTCCTGAGTCTGCATCCTCCGTCCTAGTCCCATGTTGATTTTTTTCAACAGTGCATACAGCCAACACTCTGAACAGATGCAAGAGATAAATGGCAGCCATCATAAGCAGTGTTTATGTGGCTTAAGTCATATTGTATGCTCTCATCCCACACATTTTTAAATCTAAGACATGACAGCTGTAGTGCAAATTAAAAATGCATACCTAATCCATCAGTTTACAACACCAGCAAGCATCTAAAGTGCAAAACAATGTAGATCCCTCTTTATTTCCTCTGTAATTGCCATCTGGAGCTGTAGACTGGCGCAGTCCTTTAGACATAAATGGGAAGAACATTGGGAGTTTTACTTCTCTGTCTTGTCCAGGTCACCTGTAGTTAACATCTTCTTCATGTTTAATTCCAGAGTAATTAGAGTAAAAAATGAGGCGTGACCTGTCGTGTTACCCAGAGCTCTGTGCTGCCCTCAAACTGTCTGGCCGGAGTAAATAGCCGGTCCCATGATGATGATGATGTAGCTGATGACCTGTGGCGCGGCTGACAGGAAGCAGGTTTTTTAGCATGGAAGTCATTACAGTGATCTGACCTTCCTTCTAATGACACTGACACTGTAACCTCACACCGCTGTGTCGCCCGACTCATTTACATGCATCCAGGGTGAGCCGGTGACACGGGGTCAGGGAGAACACGAGGAGCTGCCAGCGCGCCGGTGCTCCACCAGCTGCTGACCCGAGTTAATGGCTGCACAGCCCAAACCCAACCACCAGGACAGGAAGGAGCAGATGGGTGGAGCTCATCCGACACCGCCGCTGCAGTCACTTCAGAACAGTCTGAGTAGAAACATCTGGCTCTGTTACGGAGGGATAATTAGGAATCAGCTGTGCACAAATAATAACTGCCAGTCTAAACACAAACAAGCATGTCTTCAAACAAGACCTGTGGTGTAGGGGATCATTCACTAATGTTCTCTATTATTCACATTTATTCTACTAGAGAAAGTGGGGCTCTAAAGAAATGCACTAGACATACTCCAGGTTTGAGGATTAGTGGGTGTTAAGAAACTGTGGTGACGAATACAATCTTTATTTAGATGTAAACAAAAATACTGAAACAAAAGTACAATGGACTGAGGTTATATTACTGTTTGAGTTTCCTTTAGTTTACGTTTTTACTTTGTTGTCACTTTTGTTTAAGATGCTAGTTTTTTTTTAATTAGGGTTTTTTTTTTGTACTGCTTTGTTTTGGGGTTTTTGATTGATTTATTTATTTAATTATTTTTGGTAATATAGGAAACTGGTTCTGAATGCAGGGGTCACAAGATGATGAGAGAGGGTCAGCGAATCCCTTAATAACCTAACAATATTTTTTTGTTTTCAAGTTGTATATTTTCTCCAATTTTATGTAAATGTATACATAAAATTAGTTCAATTTTAGATGAAAACATTTGATGAAGTTAATGCTAAAATCTATGTCATCAAAAAAGTTGTAAAAGGTAAGTCTGCACACAAGTCTGGATGGACCCCTGACAAACCCAGAGAATGGGCCCCTGCTTAACCCAGAGAATGGACCCCTGATAAACCCAGAGAATGGGCCCCGGATAAACCCAAAGGATGGACCCCTGATAAACCCAAAGGATGGACCCCTGATAAACCCAGAGGATGAGCCCCTGATAAACCCAAAGGATGGACCCCTGACAAACCCAGAGAATGGGCCCCTGATTAACCCAGAGAATGGACCCCTGATAAACCCAGAGAATGGGCCCCTGATAAACCCAAAGGATGGACCCCTGATAAACCCAAAGGATGGACCCCTGATAAACCCAGACAATGGGCCCTGATAAACCCAGAGAATGGACCCCTGATAACCCCAGGGAATTGGCCCCTGATAACCCCAGACAATGGGCCCCTGATTAACCCAGAAAATGGGCCCTGATAAACCCAGAGAATGGACCCCTGATAACCCCAGGGAATTGGCCCCTGATAACCCCAGACAATGGGCCCCTGATAAACCCAAAGGATGGACCCCTGACAAACCCAGAGAATGGGCCAATGACAAACCCAGAGAATGGGCCCCTGATAAACCCAGAGAATGGGCCCCTGACAAACCCAGAGAATGGGCCCCTGATAAACCCAGAGAATGGGCCCCTGATAAACCCAGAGAATGGGCCCCTGATAAACCCAGAGAATGGGCCCCTGACAAACCCAGAGAATGGGCCAATGACAAACCCTGAGGATGGGCCCCTGATAAACCCAGAGAATGGGCCCCTGACAAACCCAGAGGATGGGCCCCTTACAAATTTCATTCAAATTTGACCTTTGAATACTGCTCATGACCTAAAATTACCATTGTGTGAAGTCTTTAGTTTAAGTTTAATCAGGCCTTTTTATACCACCGGGCCTGGATTTTATTTACCAGTCAAAATACTCGCATCAAAGACAAAAATCTAAGGATATTTTTACCCTTATTTTATTTTATTTCACTTTATTTTATTTGAATCTGAAAGAACATCATATGGTTTTATTTATTTATTTATTTATTTTTTGTAAACTCTCAGGATCTTTTAAGAAATTCAAAATGACTGTCTGACTGCGTCCAACCTCAGCAGTGACGGCCCGTTGCGAGAGGCCTTCCTATTGCAGCTCAACAATCCGACCACGTTCAAGGACAGAAATCTTTTTTGCCTTTGCCATCAGGAGGTCATGACGACAGAAAATGACACTGAATCCACATTTTTACGCAGTTTTGGCTTTTAAAGGCTGTGGTCTTAAACTTTTGATCAGCTGATCAACAACCTATTTCATTTTAATTGTTGTTCTCAATAAATTACTCTCACTCACTCGATTTTTTTTTTTTTTTTTTTTTTTGTCTCACTCCCATTTCTTCTTTTTGCACTTTGAAGCTTTCCTTAGAACCTTCTTAAGATCCAACAGTACAAAATGCAAATTGTTGCAATGTTTCAACTGGTCTTAAAATTTTGATCAGGGGTGTATTATGTTGTTGCTATACCAATTTGCCCTGCACTGCAGTTTATAATTTACATTTGCATTCAGAAAGTATTCGGATGCCTTTCAATTTTGACATTTTTTGTCGCAGCTTAAAGCTAAAATTGAAAAAAAAAAAAAATGAAATAAAAAATTCTCATTAAATCTACACTCATGACTACCATCATGACAAAGTGAAAACATAATTTTAGTTTTTTGCAATTTGATTTAAAAAAAAGAAACGGAAACATCTTTGCTCAGATGTTGCTACATTGATTAGGGTCCACCTGTGGTAAATTAAACTGTTTGGACATGTTTTGGAAAAGCAAACACCTCTTTTTAGAAGGCCTCATGGCTGACAGTGCATTTCAGAGCAGAAACCAAGCCATGAGGTCAAAGGAACTGCTTGCAGAGCTCAGAGACAGGATTGTAGCAAGCCACAGATCTAGGGAAGGTTACTGAAAGAGTCTGCTGCACTGAAGTTTTCCCAGCAGAGTAGCCTCCATTATTCTCAAATAAAATGTGTTTGGCCCAACCCTCAGTGTTACAAGACCTGGTTGCCTACCCAAACAGAACAATCTGGGGAAAGGAGCCTTAATAGAGATGACCAAGAACCTGATGGTCATTGTGACTGAGCTCCACAGATCCGGTGTGGAGATAGGACTAAGTTCCAGAAGGACAACAGTCACTACAGCCCTCCACTCATCTGGACTTATAGCAGAAAGGCTAGAGGGTAGCCTCCCCTTAGTGCAAACTTGAAAACCCATTTGGAGTCTGCATTTAAATGTAGAGTGTTTTTCGTAAAGTGACTTTTGAAGTCTGACCATCAAAGTCCAGATAGTTTATCGCTATATCCAGGATTAAAGGAATTCCTGCTGGGTTGCCAGATATTTTATATCCACAAGAATGTGATAAGGATAATTTCCATAAAAATGTAATTAGTCATAACGGGCATGCCAGGATGTCTAAAAATGACTTTTAAAAGCACAGTGACCTTTGACCCTAGAACACCAAAGTTCATCAGTCTTTCCCTGAGAGTTAAGGGGGAAGTTTGTGCCAAACTCAGAGATAATCCATGCAGGTGCTGCTGAGATTTCAATTTCACACTGAAGAGATTACCTGTAAACACCTCAGCCACAACCCTCCCTGATGTGATGTATTATGATAGATTAAAAGCTCTCAGAAATAATACTGGTATTTTTTTCCTCAAAAAAAATGATTTTTCAAGGTCAGGATTGAGCTTTTCTGGAGTTATGCTTCCATTTAAATCACAAAAGTGTGTGCTCAGAGAACCCTTCTCTGTGATCAGAGAAGGGTTTTAGGGGTGCAGATTGCCTTGTGGTTGGGGCGCCTCATGTGCCCAGGCTTGGGTCTAGCCTGTGGCTCCTTTTCTGCGTGTTTCCTCGCTCTGTCATCCCTGTGTCTGGCGCTGACCACAGGGGGAAAAGGTTTTAAAGGAAACTTATTGTCTGGAGTTAGTTCTTCTGAAATAGTATTACAGACTTCAGAAGATGTTCAAGCTTTATTGAGACTGATTTCAGTGAGGCTGCTGCGCTTCATAAAATCCCAGGGTGTCTTCTACCACAGCACCATTGAGAGCGTCCTCACCTATGGCATTACGGCCTGGTATGGTAACTGTTCAGAGGCAGACATAAAACCTGCAGAGCGTTGTAAAAACTGCCCAAAAGAACACCGTCTGTCCCCTGCCCTCCCTGGACGACATTGTTATCAAGCGGTGTCTAAGGAGAGTGAGGCAGATTGCTGCTGACCCCACAAAGCCAGCACAGCACCTGTTTGACCTCCTGCCCTCAGGTAGGGGGTACAGGTATCAACTGTCTAAAATAACAGCTTCTTTGTCTGGGCTTTAAGGTCCATGAATGCGTCCTAAAGTGTGTTGAGTGTATACCATATTACACTTTATCATTGGTTCACTGTTTTTAAATGGATCCTTTTATTCCTTAACTATTTATTGTACTAATTATTTATTTAATTGCTGCTGCACTTACTGCCAAAGAATTTCTGAAATTTTGTTCTATACCTGATGTGCAATGACAATAAAGGTTTCTTATCTTATCTTAGTGTAATGGAAACACTTTTTCCACATTTACAAGTCACAGGATGTGATGTACGGTGTCACGTGATCAGTCACTCCGAGACAATATGGCGTGGTACGCGTAGACAGAAGAAGAGATGAGACTTTGTTAACATCACACTTCTACCCTTATGCATGGCTTTTGCCATACATACGGACTTTACCTCTGAACTATCATCTGTTGCCTTCGTCTTTTGTTCAAAATTATCAAGGCAACCGCCGTAGATGTAACCAAAACCGTACCAATACGCAACAGGTTTTGAGCGTCAAGCTTCCCTGCAGCAGACTCATGCAAGATGAGATTTTACGAGAATTGCAAGGCCTATGCCCAAAACTCCCTTCAACGGAAACGTATTCAAAGCGCAATTGTACTTAATCAAAATTTAAGGAATATCGCTTTTAATTTGTGAAAAACTGTAATGGAAACCCAGCTTCTCTCAACACTGAACAAGATCTATGCCTCCTTCAGTAAAGAGTCAATAGCTGCTTCCTGCTGTTTCCATTACCCCAGAAATGTGCAAAATCTAAATAGTGCACTTAAAAAAATTGGTAATGGAAACACCTGAATTTCAAAAAACCTCTCAGATATCCCTAAAAAAGTTTTCATGCTCTCATGAGGAGGTTTTTAAACATTTCAATATAGAAATATATCACAAAAGTGTAATGGAAACACTTTTTCTGCATTTACACGTCATCGTCTGTGTCTGAAATCACTCCCTATACACTATATAGTAAATACGCATTTTTTTTAGTGGTGTCCGAATTCTGAGTGAGCATTGTTATTCACTATATAGTGCACTCATTTTATCCCACAATGCACTGTGAAAAGTAGTGAACAAATGATGGTCACTAGCCCAGCAATATTTATCATAATGCATCGTGGTTGCTGCTCTCAAACATGACAGACGAACAAGAGGAGCACAGGAACATATATAAAAACTTTTTAAAATGCTTTTTTGTTTGTTGGTTTTACCAATTCTGTAAGAAAATATTAAGGATTTAAAACAGAGTAATTTTTTTCCCCTATGATGATTACAAGACATGAGACCATCATCTTTATGCAAAAAAAGTGATACAAAAAATGTATAATATTTTGTCGCTAAAGAGACAACTTTTTTTTTTAATCTATTAGTATATTTAATTTTTGTGAAAATACTTACATTTTGTATTAGTTTTCATTGATATTCTACCGGTAATTTCGATCCTCAGCTGTTGTCAAGGAAATTTACGAGCCGTTGCTGCTAAACGTTTTAAATGTGAGATGGTGATGACATCATCGCCTGTGGCCGGACTAGTGTCTGAAATCATTTTTGTGTTTTGCAGTTGAGTCCACTATATAGTCCACTATACACTGCTCAGGATAGGGAGTAGGGAATGAGTATGTGGTTTTGGACACAGTTCAATCTGAGACAACATGGCGCGATTCGTGTGGACAGAAGAGGAGAAAAGACTTTTCTTAACATCATACTTAAACCTAACCTGACATGCCAGATGGATCCATCAAGAAAACCTTAAATACTATGCATTTGGGAAAGGGCAGAGGATGTGAAAAAAAACTCAGAGTGGGATTGGATGAACGTTCTGTCTGTCACATCTTTACAGGCCAATCAGAGCAACAAAACATGACATAGCCATGACCAAGGTGCGCGTGTGCAGCTGCCAAGGAATAACGCGAAACATGGCGACTGTACACATGTCAGCACACGACTTTTGTCATTTTTGAAAAGAAAACAACTCACTGCTGTTCTTTGTTCTTCTTTTAACGTAGAAATGTTGTCAAGTTCTGATAAAACTGGCACTTTAGCAGCATCCATGCTAATGTCTTCTACAATAATTGCACCTGCCTCTTGTTGCTGCTTGCTTACGTCACGACTCCGCTGCGCCTGAAAGTACTACCCCAGGGCAAAAATGGTTCAGATGGAAGCTTTGCAAGATGGATTCACCAGCTCATCAGTTTTGTCAGAACTTGATGACATTTCCTTGTTAAAAGATGAACAAAGAACAGCAGTGAGTTGTTTTCTTTTCAAAAAAGACAAAAGTCGTGGACTGATATGTCTACAGTTGCCAGGGTTCGCGTTATGCAGTTCTCTATGGAGTTTACTACTCGGTAGTGGAGCATCTCGGTAGCGGTTATGCCACATGTTTTGTTGCTCTGATTGGCCCGTAAAGATGTGATAGACAAGACAGAACGTTCATCCAGTCACCCTCCGAGTTTTTTTCAATGGCTCTGCCTTTCCCAAGCAATGTTAATGGGAGGTTTTCACATCCATCTGGCGTGTCAGGTTAAGATCTCTGGACATAAACATAAATTAAACTCTTGCAGAAGTGAACAGTTCTTGTGCAAAGAGATGCATGCTTGCATGAAATCACTGTTTGACCGACGACGCTGCATGCTGTTTATGTCATTTTTTGAGAAATGGAGCCACACTTTCAACCATTTTGCCTGTTTTTGTGACTGTCCACCATGTTTACTTCCTCAACTTCTCTGTTCTGACTGCCTCTTGTGATGTATTGAACCAGTGGGAACCAGTTCTTGATTCCCATCCCTAGTTCCTCATGTAGGATAGCCCTGCACCATCAGCGTTATATGACAACCAGTATAAAATGCATGCTGCTGGGGTCACTATACTGGAGCATTTCTGAGTCGATGACCTTTGCGAGAAACATTTTCGTGGTACAAGAAAACTGTGCAGGGCCATTATTCTTCAGGCTGCTTCTATTATGGAAGAAAAAGTAATTACACTGGTTGTTTCAGCACACTTCTTATTAATGACAAAGCTTTCAGTCATTTAACATCGCGGCCTTCTACTGTCAACAGCGAGGACTCTGTTTTTCATTTATTTCACTTAATTTTGCAAGGGACCCTGCTTGTCTAAACAGAGCCTAATGAAAAATCATCAAGCATCAAGCCAAAGTCAAATTGCAGATCCACGAGATCCATTAGTCATGACAGATGTATAAATGTGTTTTCTGTTAGGCACTGATGGATGGGAGAGGACTCAAAAATACTCTGGCAGAGCTCTTTGGGCCAGCGTACGGAGAGATGGAGTCCACAAAATGAACAAAAATGGCTTTCTTTGTTCTGGATAAACATGTGTGAAAGTCACACTTTGGCATACGTGTGGACTGAGAGAGATAAGAAAAGCTTGGAAGGCCGCTTAGAGAAACAGTAAAGATATTCTGATAATTTAGCTTTTTAGAATGCAAGTAAATGGAGTTCGGAGAACTAGAATATGTTATTTAGTTATTTGAACTAGAATAAACTTTTTGATCAGTGCTTCATGCACTGACATTACTTTTATATAGATGTTTTGTGACAGTCAGTAATTCACCATTCAGCATTAAACAGTCCTTGAATCTTTAGGAGGATAAGGACTGTGACTGTGAGAGAATCCACCAGAGAGGTCGTCTTTGGTCAAACCCAATTTACAATTTTTCCATTGTGTTTCCCTTAAAGAAATCCTAGATTCATTTCCAAACGAATTCTTACATATTTCTTTAGTATGATAAAAGTGCAGAGGAAAAAAGAAGAAGTCTATGGCCTCCAAATCTCTGAAAGAGTATGCTGGTGTGTCACATATAAAGAAAAATAACATAAAAAAGTTCTGTTGTGTTAACTTTAGATTTGAAACCAAAGTAACACTTGCTTTGCAGAGGTTTGGAAGAGAAAACAGCACAATGTAATCAAAGCTTTATCTGAGCTGACAGATGTTGGTATTTGCAGTTAAGTCTTTGAGCCGTTCAGTGTGCTAAAGCTGCTAATTACCTATCTAGCCTGAAAAATCATATTAGCCATGCACTTTTTCCTTTGGTGTTGCTTTGGCAGTTTTTCAGCTACTGTATGCAACATGAAGCAGTGCATGCTTACAGATAAACACTTTCGACTAAGGCTCTCCCCACTTATAGGGGGCCATGCAAGACTTGTTCCAACTGATGACTTGTACAATCATTCCTCAAGTCTGTGGTGTGAGTACATGTACTTTACAGCTCCCTATCCAGTCAGAGCTTCCCCAGTCTAAAACTGTAAAAATCAAACAGCTGAAGTGTGAGCATGAGCTATTTTTCCATCATAGTTAAAAAACAATAGATAAAAAGATGATCCTTAATTAGCAGTTCAAAGGGTTTCACATACAGTAAGGTTATTGATATCAATCTCGAAAGGGTTACAAAGATATTTCTACAGCTATGGGACCCCAGGAACCACAGTGAGAGCCATTAGCCACGAATGGAGAAAACTTGGAATAGCAGTGAACTGCAGTGAGTGGCTGGTCTACCAAAACTATTCTGAGAGCAAATCAATGACTCAACCACACAGAAAAACAGAACAACATCTAAAGACCTGCAGGCCTCACTGGACTAACTTAAGGTCAATGCTCATGATTCAACAATAAGAAATAAGAAAGACACTGGGCAAAAAATTACATCCGGCGAGTTCCAAGGCCAAAATCACTGCTGACCAAAAAGAACACAAAGGCTTGAATTACAATTGACAAAAAAATATTTTGATGATCACCAAGACTGTTGGGAAAATATTTTGTCATCTGATGAGACAAACGTAAAACAGCATTTCATCATAAGAACATCATACAAACAGTCAAACATGGTGGTAGTGTGATGGCCTTGGAGCTGCTTTGCTGCTTCAGGACCTGGGCCACTTGCTGTAAATGATGGACCATGAATTCTTTTGTAAACCAGAAAATCCTTAAGGCAAATATCCAACCATCAGTTCATGATCTCGAATAAAGAACACTTAGATTATGCAGCAGGACAATTATTGTAAACTCACCAGCAAGTCCACTTCTGAATGGCTAAAAATCAAAATGGTTTCGGAGAGACCTGGTCAAACTCTGGACTTGAGATGCCAAGGCATGACCTTTTAACAGGCCATTCATGCACAAAAAGCCTCCAGAGTGGTTAAATTAAATCAATTCTGCAAAGAAGAGTTGGCCAGATTTCTCCACAGTGATGTAAAAGACTCATTGCCAGTTCTCACAAACACTTGCTTGCAGTTGTTGCCGCTAAGGGGAGGGGCATCTGGCTGCAGACCTTTACAATGGGGCGACCTCGACTGTGGGGCAGGAATTGACATACTAACCCTTGTTGAGGTTTTCCTTAGTTTGTGGCATGTTATTTTTATTCTACTCCCCATTACCTAACCCTAACCTTTGGGGTTTGGGTGCCTAACCCTCGCCCTCTTTGGGCTTTCCTTTAGTTTGTTCTGTGTACATTTTAAATTTATCCCCCTAGCCCTAACCTTTAGGGTCTGGGTGCCATACCCTAACCGTCGCCCTCTTTTCATTTTCCTTAGTTTGTCTTGTGTTATCTTAATTTTATCCACCTCCCCTGACCCCAACCCTAACCTTTAGGGTTTGGATGCTTAACTCTAACCCTTTTTGGGTTTTCCTTAGTTTGTGCTGTGTTCATTATAAATGTATCCCGCTCAGTGAATGTTTGATTTTCATTTATAAAATTCTGCGGTTGTGATAAATAGCCACTTACCATAACCTCTGACAGCAAGCATTCTGGTTCCAGCTTGGGTAATGTATAGTGCTTAACAAATTTATTAGACCACCACCCAAAGTAAGGTTTATGCCACAGCTGCCCTAAATTAACAGCATTGGTAATTATCAAAATCATTTTTTATGTTTCTGCAATAGTTAATACACCACTATGTAGAAGCTCTTTAACCCAAATGATAGTTTTAATGCTACAATAGAATTATTATTGTTATCCATGAATTTTCAAATGTACTGATTTACAAAAAAACTAGAAAAATAGCAAAGCACAGCAATATTTCTTGATTTATATGTCAAATTATAGTTATTTACTTGCATTCCTGAACAGAAAAATGAGTTTTAGTGGTTGAATATTATGCTTGATCAATTTCTGACAATTTCTGATGAGAAGCCCAGTGAGCCGGTTCAGATTTGGGTATAAAAAGGTGAATTCAGTTTGAAATTCCTCATTCCTGTTCAAAACGGTAAAACGTGGATAGCTCACTGAAAATGAAAGAGTCCGCATTAAAGCACTTCATGTTGCTGGATGGTCTCTGAGACAAACAGGGAATGACATAAAGTGTTCTCACAGTGTGGTCAACTATGCTTTGGAGTCAATTACTGAGACTGGTACTTAAGGAAGAGGCAGGAAACCAAAGTTAACTGAAGCAGATGTCAGACACCTCAAGACTTTAAGCTCTAGAGACAGAAGGAAGACCACTGCTGATCTTCAGGCAGAGATGAATGCTTCTAGATCAGAGTCTGAGAAAGTCTCCAGAATGACCATAAGCAGACGACTGAGAGAACAAGGCTTAAAGGGAAGAATAGCAGCTAAGAAGCCATTATTGAGGCTTGCAAACACTCAGAAACGCCTCAGATTTGCTAGGGAGCACAAACACTGGACTGTTGATGATTAGAAGAAGGTACTCTGGACGGACGAGTCCAAGTTTAAACTCTTGGGTCAGCATAGTCGTGTTTATGTCCACAGAGATCCCATTATGATATGGGGTTGCATTTGTGGATATGGCACGGGCAAATGAGTGAAAATGGACAGTATCATCAACAAGAACGTCTACCGCAACATCTTAGTGCATCGTGGAATCCCTTCTGGACTGAATCTGATTGGCCGTGGGTTCATATACCAACAAGACAACGACCCCAAGCATACTTCAAGCTGTGCCGAGACTTTTTGACCAAGAAAAGGAATCTGGAGTACTGGAACTGATGGACTGGCCAAGTCAAAGTCCAGATTTGAATCCTATTGAACAAAGTTGGGATTTAGTAGATTCAAAGATTGATCACACAAAAGTTTCATCTAAAGCAAGTCTGTGGGAACAGCTAGAAACTATTTGGAACTCAATAACAAAAGAGACTGTGAAAAAGTAGATAAAAACAATGGCAGCAAGAATGCAAGCTGTTATCAAGGCCAAAGGAGGCCATACAAAATATGAAGTTTTTTGGTTATTATTTTATGAAAAAGGACTATTTAGTTTTTTCAGTTTGTTATTTGCCAAATAAATAACAATAACATTTTTTGTTTTAAACAAGTTTTTGACAGATTTCTAAAATATTTATGATTTCTCATTTTTATGACAGGTGGTCTAATAAATTTGTTAAGCACTATATGTCAATTCCTGCCCCACGGTCAAGGTCGCCCCATTGCAGAGGTCTGCAACAGATGAGCTCCACCATAGAGGTCTGCAGCCAGATCCTTTTGATCAAGGTTGGCAAAGCCAGTTATTAGGTATGGGGGGCTATTACTTTATCACACAGAGCCAGGAAGGTCTGGATGGCTTTTTCCCCTTAAACAATGAAATCCTTATTTTAAAACTGCATGTTGTATTTACTTAGGTTATCTTTGTGTAATATTAAAACTTGTTTGATGATGTTAAACATCAAGTTTTACAAATATGCAACAAAAAAAAAAAAAAAAAAAATAGAAATCCAGAGAAGGGCAAATACTTTTTCACAGCACTGTGAAACCCAGATCTACAAAGCGGGTGCTGTTGTCTGTTGTGATTTTGTTTTTGTTTTTTTGTTTAAATGTGCACATTACAGACATCAAAAGCATTAACTCAACCCTTCTCCAGCTAGCTTCACTCAAACTGGTTTGTTAGAAGAAGATAAACTGGTAAGAGCTTCTAAAAGGAGACTGCAGCCGCTTCCATAATTGTTCTAAATTTGCATTTCTGTCTTTTGACAAATGAGAGATTATTGTCAATGAGAGATCTTTGAGATCCTGTTCTTTTTCTGCTGTCATATCTGGGCTCACTATAGTACATATAAATGTCTCAAAGCTTTGAATGAAAAAAAGCTTTCAGTCTTTTCCTTCTTTGTGTTGTCAAATGCTGCCACCAAACCAGCTCCAGCTTTGAAAAGTCATCTTTTCTCTCTCCCCACTGCCCTATTATCTGCCAAATAATAGTTGAATGAACACATTTTACTCTTTAATTTGGTATCACAAATCCCCAGGTTTATGATCAGCTTATCAGAGGCATACATGCAGCATTGGCTTAGCTCTCAGAAGTCATTCTGCCTGGTGGAGGCCATTTTACTGCCAAAACGATCGACCAACGGAGTGAAGGGAGGCTGGGTAGAATTTCTGTTTGCCATCCAAAACAACAAGATAACCCACATGTTTTGGAGGATGACGTAGATTTATCAGCAGGGCAGGTTGACAAGTGTACAGGCACGTGCAGAGACATGGACACGAACGCGGTTACACGGGGATGTAAATGTGTGTGGAGCAAAAAGGCAAGGAGACTTTGTTCTAGCAACAACAAAGTTTGCAGATACAGCTCCAGTCACACTGTTTACGTGAAAAGCGCTTCAAAGGCAAATAATTCAAATGCTGTTTTGTTACTCTGTGTCTCCCAGATGCTCATGTTTTTCTGGGTAGATATCAAAGACTCTTCTTTATTCTGCCACTTGAAAGGAAACAACAAAATCGAGAAGAAAGATAAAGAGGGAGGAAAAAAAATCAATAAAAAGTTGCTTCATTACGGACTTACAGTCTGAAAAAGTTGCACCATTCCAACGCTTTGAAAAAAAAAGTGTTGGACTAATTGGCAACAGACAGTTCACGCACAAAGAAATGAATTATTGACAGCAGTTTTTAAAAGATATTGTGCTTTACTGACGATCCAGCATCACTTTGAAATCCACACTTGCCATTTTGAAATCCTGTGAAGAGGCGAGTGCCAAAATTGCCATTGCTCTGCTCTCATAATGAAGAGGGATTAGTTTGTATTACACAGCACTGAGACTCAAGAATTAGCATACAGTTTGAATTGTGAGAGACTCGTGGCCCTCTGAAAGGACTCATTTTAATGTGTTTTTCATGAAGAGACACTGAAATTCTTTTTACAAAGAGGTGTCAAAGCTATTATGTAGACGAATGGTAAAAATCAACAAGGGTAAACAGAAATCTACTGGAGAAGATGTAACGCTAAAGACAAAAAGCTTCATCAAAGTACCCACACACTGTATTTATGTACAAGTGCAGATACTAGCATGAAGAAGACTATAGAAGTACTGACTCAACTCCTTTATTCAAGTACAAAAAAGAAAGTACAGGCTCTATAATGTACTTAAGAACAAAAGTAAAAAAAAGAAAAAAGAATAGCAAAAAGAAAAAGCTCTAGGCACACAAAAAAGATAGTTTCCCTCTTTCATTGACCTGCACAACGCAGAGGTCTCATTTAAAAAACAGTGCACTGAATCAATTTTAAAATTGCACGTACACCACAAAATCTAAATTGGCATTCAACCCTAATACTTCAGATTTATAAAACTCTAACCAGGCACATCTTCATTCAAAGTTCTCTTCATAAATCCCAATTCACCTGGAAATGTGTGCATCCACGCCTGCTCATAAAGGAAAGTTAAGCTGGGATGACTATAAAAAAAGGGGGGTGGGTGAGTGCTACATGGGGTCAAACTATCTAACACTGTGTTGTAAGAATAAGGTGCTCTTCAGGAAATGGACGAAAATATCGTGGGAGCAATGACTTGCCTGTTTACTTGTCAATTAAAGTCCATAATATAGACGGCAGTCAAAACTGAAATCTGAGGCACTCTGATGTAATAAAAATCCTTTATTAAGCAGGGGTGTCTACGCGTTTTGACTCCAATGAGTCTTTATCAGGACATAATGAGCAGATAAAAAACACTTTTAAGTACAAAAGGAGCATCATGTGACACAATCACGTGACCGCGGTCAACACAACATAAAAACATCAATCAAAGGCAGCAGATGTCATGAAGCATGGAACTTGCATTTCTGTAGTACTAGATATAGCTCATGATAAATAACAGCTTAAAGGGCTGTATTCATAAGTAAGGAAGGTCACCACAAAACATCAAGACATTTTGAATATGGACTAAAGAAAACATGACAAGTCAAGTCAAGAATTGTTCCTGACTTTTTTCAAAAACAATTATAGTGTGCTAAACTTTAGTGACCTTGTTGTAATGTTTTCTTTAGTCAGGAAATCAGGATGCCAAAGAATAAAGTAGAAGAAACTGAGACCACCTTATTGTAAACGTGATTGAATAATTGTGAGATGACACAAATAAGCGGAAAGTGGCAAAAATGGGTTAAAAATGGTTTTAAAAAAAGGCAACACTCAGTTTAAATTGGCTATATATATATATATATATATATATATAGGCATATATATATATATAGAGAGAGAGAGAGAGAGAGAGAGAGAGAGAATGGGTAAAAAAATCCAAAAATTGGCAAAAAGAGTTTAAAAGTGGCTAAAATGTGGGATGAAAGTGGCTGAAATGGGTTAAAAGTGGTTCACATAAAGTGGCAAAAGTTTGTTTAAAACAGGCCTATTGATTTAGTGGCCCGGGGGCCACATGCGGCCCAGAACCAACCCACAAGTGGCCCAGCCTGTGGTCATGCCAGCGAGGCAGAGGGCAACCTGTTTTGCAAGTTTTCATTAATTCCCACAGTATTTCAGACTGTGAATGCAACATTCTGCAACACTGGCCCAGCAACAGTCTACCTATAAACACTTCATTGTTTTCAAGCTTGGCTAGAGATGCTGACAGAAGTAGCCCCAAGATACCAAGTATAAAATGTCCTTTTTAACTGTAGCTACAACTGTGCAAATTTAGATTTAATGCACTTTAAGATTAGCCTGCAAGATGTGACCAAAATTATTTCCAGAATTTCATTTTATTTTTTCATTCAATTTATACTGTTGTCATTTAGATGAAAAACACATATCTACTACCTCTGTTGTGTGTTTTTATGCACTTTTTAATGTGCTTTTCTCATGTTGCCAAGTTTAAAAGGGAGGCTATAAATAAAAAGTGCATGTTTTTCATCATATTGATCTGTATTGGTTCAAAATTCGACATTACCGGCTGCTTACTGGATGCCGAGCATGTCTGATCCAGCTACCTTTTTCTATTTTAAAATTAGGCCTAATTGAATTTGTAATGGAATAGCCCTTAAAGTGTGAAAATAGGTCAAACATTGCAAATAAAGTGGAAAAAAGACATGGTGGCAAAAAGTGGCTAAGATGGCTTAAAAGTGGTTCTAAAAGGTATAAAAAAAAGTGACAGAACTCAGCAAACCTGGCAAAATGTGAAAATGTGAAAATGACTTGTTAAAAATGGGTAATATGTTTGTTGAAAGTGGCAATAAGTAACTAACATGGATTAAAATTGGTTAAAAAAGTGGATGAACTTGGTTTTAAGTGGCAAAATGTGAAAATGACATGTGAAAAATGGCTAAGGGGTTTTTTGAAAATGGCATTAAGTAGTTAAGGTGGATGGAAAGAGGTTAAAAACAGATACACTTGGGAAAATTTGTTAAATGTAGCAAAAAAGTGGCAAAAAGAGGTTAAAAGTGGGTCAAAACTGGCAAAAAAAAATGGCTTAAGTGAGTTAAAATTGGCAAAAACGGTGTTAATAGTGGCAATCAAAAGAACAAAAAGTTGCAAAAATTGACAAGGCTTGGTTTAAAGTGACAAAAAAGTCATGAGAATTGATAAAAGTAGCTTAAAGGTGGCAAAAGGGGGTTTAAAGTGGCAAATAAAAGTGGTTAAAATGGGTTAAAAGTTGCAAAAATCACTTACATGTTGGTTGAAAGTGGCAACAATTTGCCAAAATGGGTAAAAGTGCCAAAAAATCTGTTAATAGCAGCAAACAAAGTTGTGAATATGGGTTACAATGAGCAAAAAGTGTTTTCAGCGGTTGAACTGGTTAAAAAGTGGCATAAATCAGGAAAGAAAGGGCAACATTCTGGATATTTCACAATAAGACCCAATAATAGCTTCACACTTTTCAACTCCAAATCAGCTAACTGTTAGCCAGGGTGCTAGCTACTGGTCATGCAGTGATGTCATAGATAATCACAACCATGGAGGACCCATTCACTGAGTTTTTCAGGGGCCGGACCAATTCTGTAGGCAGGCCAAGCGGCAACCTCCAGTCCTGAAAAATGAAGCCAACGCATAAGTGCAAAAAAAAAATGCTATACCATGAGTGTCCGCTTGAGGCTGGCTGCAGGAACAACAAGTCCCGTCTGGACACATGTTTCACAGCCAGTTTTTACAGTAGAAATAAACAGGTTTACAACCTGGTTCAAAACACCAAACATGTCTCATTAGCTAGTGTCTTATTGTGCTCCCACTGTACGGGGAGTGAATTTTTTTGTCCCACGATCGTTTGGATTATATTTAGGATAAACCTCACTTCACGCTGATTGGCGCATCTCATCTGATTGACAGATAGCTTGACAGGCAGAAGCTATGTTTCTGTCAACCAGAGTGCTAGCTAGCTAGCTGAAAGAAAGTCGTGCTTTGTGGGTGGACCATTAGGTTGATCCAAAGTTCAGCTGAGACCACGATTTTAATATGAAAGCCTCAGTGGATTGGCTTCAAGAGCTGTTTGAGTCCACCTGTTGTAAGCAGACGACTGATGTCACACAGGGTTTGTCCAATGCTTTCTACAGTCTGTAAGGCAGACCTTCAGAGATTCATTCCCACCTCCTGATACACCCTTTACATGCCACTCAGACTTTAACCGTCAATGCTGAGCTCCTTGTGAATGAAAATGCATAAAAATGAGCTGGCAGATCCAAAGTTTTCAGCAGTGAACCTCGAGCACAGCTGGAGGAAAGTTGAAGAAAAACTTTCTGACACTGAAACAGAGGTGCTTATCAAGGGGTGGTCGGACAACACTGATTGTTAGTTTGCTACAAACTTTAGAAAAATCAGTCTGACACTGCACTGCTCCTTTCTTAAACACTGTCTGAATCCTACCTGCCTACTCTGCTCTGATCTAGCTCGCTGATTGGCTGACGTACACCGTACACAGAGATGCAGTGAGAGAGGGAGATGCAGAAAGAGTTAGGAGTTGAGAGGGGAGACACAACTCAATGTGCTCGAGTCCACACCTTACGACTGCAGCCTGTACGGCCCTCGCGACACAGAAACCAGCGCGGCCCACAAGGGATTCTCCCAGCGCTCCACATTAGCCACTCTGGGCCTGCTACAGGTAGCCCTGTCACATTTAAGGTTTACTCTATGGTGTAGTTATTACCTTTTCTTTTTACTTCTCACAGTAAATAACTTGGATTCCAATGTTATCTCTATGCAGGCCTCAGACCCTGGTATCCCCGGAGAAAGTTGTATTTTCCCCAGTGACTGTCTCTGCCATCACAATGAAAATATAATATCTGCTACTAAAATTATCCATGATAAAAAAAACTACAGCTCTCAAAAGGGCTGAGTTTTTTTCTTAAGACACACAGAGAGCAATGCAGAAGACAATACTTCAGATAGTTTAACAACTCCACGCACTAATGAAATTCATCTGAAACGCATATATTCAATGGAGGCAGTGTTACTCAGATTATATGTCAGCGTTAACAAAGTGAGGCGGCTTTTTACGACCAGAAAAAGAGCTTGAACAGGAGCACAGGTGGTAAGTCGTTAAACTTCAGCAGGGGCATTAAAAGAAAGTTTGGAGCCCTCTGGTGATCCGAGTTATGACCCTCAACTTCACTCATAAAACCCCTAATTACACGCTGATGTAGTCTCTTTAATTAATGCTACACACCTAGTCTGTCAAACAAGAGCCGTGCAAGTATTATAATGTCTGAACTTCACTGGGATGGGGGCAGAGCTGGACTAAAGGTTAAAGAATCAGGTTTTATTCAGCAACATTTGGATCAGCACCAGTGCTATAAGATATATCCACACATTTCCTGAGACTGACAAAATACGAGGAGTTGGTGTGACTTCTCTTCTTGACCTATGTTGGCTGACCTTTACTGCAGAGGTTGTGCACTTGTCCACGTACAAATGTGGCCGGAGGAAGAAGCAGAATAAATCATATTCGCTCTGGCTTGGAGCAACAAACTGAAACTGCCTGGTTATTTTTGTACAATGTGAAACTTTGTGAATAATCTGTTGATTTGCATCAGATCTGCATCCAGTATCTGCATTTGGATCTAGTCACACTGAAACTAGCTAATGTGCTAAAATGAAAAGACTGTTTAAAGTTTGATGTTATTAGCATTTTGTATCCCTCTGACATCTTTGTTTAATCCTGTGGCAGTTGGTGAAAGGGGTGCATTAGGTGTTACAACCTCCAAACAAAGAGAGAATAAAGTTTACTTAATCATAAGAAACAGACGTGAACTAGATCAAATGAGGGAACTCAGATTTTGAAATATTTGCACAACTGCTCAAAAGTTTGGGATCACTGGCACATTTCTTTGTCTTCCAAAGAAAAAAACTTTTTCATGCAGTTCATAAACAGTTATCAGCTACTGTCAGTCCTCTGCGCCAATCTGCTAGTATGGCTGCTAATCCACGTTAATCATGTTGCACAGCTAAAAACCATTTCACTAATAAGGGAGCAAAAAGACTGAACACTGGAAGATCAGCAGAAGGTGTTGTGCATGGATGAGTCCAACTTTGAGGTCTTCAGATCAAACAGACGAACATTTATGGGATGCAGAACAAATGAGAAGATGCAAGAACAGTGCTGAAAACCATCAGTCAAGCGAGGTGGGGGCAGCGTGATAGTCTGGGGAGCTTTGGAGGTGGTACTGTAGGAGATTTGTAGAGTGGAAAGGACCTTGGCGAAGGAAAGCTTTTGCAATGCCATGCCACACCCTGTAGACAGCACCTGGTTGCAGCCAATCTCATCCAACAACAGGATAATGACCCAGAACACACATCCAAAATGTCTACAAAATACTAAAGAATAAGCAGTCAGCCAGAATTCTGGCTGTAATGAGGTGACCAGCACAGTCTTTGGATCTGAACCCTACAGCCTATTGTGAAATAAAAGCAAGATTCTATCTGAATGAAAAGGAAAGCAGCCATAGCTTAAGACAGAACAATTTATGAAATAAAAAATGAACAGTGTCTCGAGAAATCTCTTAGCTCAACCATAAAGGGGTCATTTACCAATGAGGAAGCAACTAAAGAGGGAAAGGGAAAATGCTGTAGCATGTTTGTTGAATTTCCCTTCTGCATTTTCCATTTTCTTCAAGTGGAATGACTTTTACTCAAAAATCCAAACTATGCAAACTCGAAAACCCTCCTCAAACCCCAAACTTTACGTCCCAAAATAAACCATAAACAAATCCCATTCTTTGTTCATTTTCTGCTTGAGTATTTGTTTGAGTCACAAAGTTTAGAGTTCACAGGTGTGACTCGAATAAAAGAGAATAAACCTTTCCTTCCACATACATTAAAATTAGTCTCACAAGCTCCAACAGCTTAGGAGGGTAAGTGCTGAGAAGTAATGATGAATTATTCATCCTCACAGGGTTATCATTGATACAAGAAGTGGTGCGACTTTAAGATGACACTTGAGTCTCCCACACAGTATCAGTGAGGCAGAGGTATCCTGGCTTTGTCCTTCCTACACACATTAACACATACACACATTATATCATGTTGCTCTGTAATTAGTCGGTAAATATGCAGGGATAAAGCAAGGACATAATCATACCGCGCTGGAAGTTCACCCACAACTGCTGCTTCTCATTTACAGATGCAATCAGGAAAATATATGCAAACATGACACCATGCTTGCATCCATTAATGCCTTTGTTCTTAAGAAAATTTCAAGGTTATCCAGTGAATAACTAACAGACTCGCTGCACTTGAGGAAGAAAGACTTCATGCTGCATCTCTTGTCAGCACCTCATATACATATGTTGATCTCAAAGGTGTAATCAATAAATACAATGAAAACATGACTTTTCTTTAAGTGCTCATGTTATGTTGTTCTTAAACTATGAATACACACGATTTTTAATGAGTTTACTCTCACTTTAAGAAACCCTGAGAGGTAATGAGTGAAAATGCAAATTGACGTGAAGGTAAGTATCCCCTGCATTTGCTGCAGATGTGAATACAACAAAATCATTACCATCAAGTACAAACTTAGAGACAAGCTGTTCATAACAGCATAGTTTGTGTTCACTTCAGCCCCAGAGTTCCACAACTGTCAGTCATCTAAGATCGTGAAGACAGACACTTTTTAACTCTAACTGTGGATGAAAAAAAAAAAAATCTCCATAATGTGAAACCCACATGTCTACATTTACATCTACATCTACAAACAGTATTTCAATCCAAGCAGGAAACATAAAATAACTGCTTTTATTTTTATACTTATATTATTTTTATCAGGTCCAATACTTCAGATATGACCAGGCATGTGTCAAAATATGATGCATGATGTACAGCCTCACCGGTAAAAGCAGCGATGGATAATCATTCGCAAATATTTGCACAGCCTTTAATTCAATAATAAAAACAGTAGATTTTAAGTGGCTATAAGCTCAATAAAATATATAACTTTTAAGATATAAACCTTCTGAGGCTGGCCACACACCACAGGATTTTAAGCCCAATCTGAGGCAAGATTTGCCTCCCCTGATAATCATAGAGTATCCCAAGTGGAGCCTCGTCGCAAACGACTGTATGTCTAAATAATAATATAATATAATATGGTGTCCATACAGTTAATTTACTGCTCCAAATCGCTTCGTAGCCTCCCAGACCCTGAATCATAAATATCAAACATGTCTGATCAGGATTAGCATAAGCTGTTTGGAGTGAAGCATAAACTGTGACACTGATAAATCCAACCGGCCACTGTGGCTAACTAAGGTCAATCTGTTACCAGCCACGGCTGAAATCTACCCACATTTGGCTAGTAGGTGGCGTGTAAATACCAAGCCCTGCCTGTAACATATGCCGGGACAGCCTGTTGTGGAGGGGGAGTAAAAAGATCGACAGACATCTGTGTTTGTTTTTTTCTTTTTCTGAAGTCGTGGTCAAGTGAGGTCGTTGGCAGGTCGGCAGGTGTGTGGCTTCCTGTGAACTGATAGTCTGGCTTAGTCGTCGAATGTGTGCGTTCAGAGGATTAAAGATAAAAATCATTTGAAATTGTCCTTATGTCTGTGGTTTCTGGCTTTTTTAAAATTATTTCAGGTTTAAAAATCATCTGGTGTGTTCATAAAGACAATCTCCATAAACTGATAATAGAGGCATCATATCTGGTTCGTTAATCTAACTGAGGAAAGTAAAAAGCTAACGTCATGCTATAACACGGTCAACTGAATTTAAAGTCATCACCTGTGGATATGAGTGAGCGGCAGGCTCAGTTGCCAGGCTTTGGATAATGATGTAAAACCTTCCCGACAAACACTGTAGTCCTTTTCAGCTGTCTTTTAGCAACCACCTTTACTAAGATGTAAAAAGATGCATGACTCAAAGGTGGGGCACGTCTCAGATGTATTTTATGTAGAAGGATAAAACGTTAAATTCTCTTGAGCCTGTGTTCGCGACAGATCTTATTTCAGGCATTTAACTGAAATCTCAGTAAAAAATCCCATAGACTTTCAGACGAGGGAACCAGAAGTGCTAAAATGCTAACTCACTTCGGCGTTTAAAGACTCATCACTGCATCGCTCTATATCAGTGGTTCTCAACTGATGTGGCCCCGGGACCCACCACCTCCTCCTGAACGAGCAGTCAGGACCCCAATTTACTCAAATTTTCAACAAGTCAGATTTATTACTATTAATTATTTGTATCTTATTTGGAATATAACATGACCAAAGGACAAGCATGTCATCATAAAAACCCTAAACTGATATGTATGCACGGATTGTATGTTAATCCATTTCCTATGATAACGTGTAAATTTAGGTTGTTTTCAAGAACTTTTGAGAAAATAGCTTAATTTGAGCAAGAAAGCCAGTTTGCTTTCCTCAGAAAAGGAGCTAAATAGGTCTAGAGCTCAGGAAAATGACTAAAATGTACTCGTTATCATGGAAAAACAGCGTAAAATGAAATGTGTGAATGTATTTTGGCTTTGGCCCTCCATAGCTCATGGACTTTTAGATCCAGTTTTCTTCACAAACACCTTCATGACCCACTGAAAACAGCTCCACGACCCACTTTTGGGGCCTTGCCCCTACCCCAGTTGAGAACCACTGCTCTATATGATCCTCTCAAATTAAAAAAAAAAAAAAAATGCTTTAACCTGAATGGAGGGATCATCTGTCTGCCCCAGTGGACCTGTCAGCTCTCTGTGTGAGCTACCACAGAAACACTCAGATTAGTTTTCTCCTCCTGTATCTAACGGCTCAGGATGCTGAAAACATTCGATTTCCTGATGTTGCTCTTCATGATAAACGTCTCCAAGGATGGTTAGCATGGGAGGCTTTTATTGTGAAAGATTTGGCAGGACTTGAATGTGTCTATCAGCGGATACTTTACTAAAATAACTAGTTCAAGTGAAAAATAGACGACCACTCCAGCATTTAGCCTGCTTCTTGACCTTACAGTGACCTATTATCAGAGCATAGCTGCTCTGCTCTGTGCCAGAGAAGTGACAAAGTCCATTTTCTTGCTTAAATCTCTGTTATGATGCTTTAAATGATCCATAGGCCCCTGTGGTTGATAGATTTGGGAAATCTACCTCACAATGAACTAAGAAAAAATAGCATTTAACTGGCTGATAACTTTCAATGAAGGCAGTGACATCAAATGAACTGCTCTGCGATTTTATGTTATTGTGGCGTTGGGAGGGCAGGGTAATAGCTTTTTATCTAGATGACAAAATAATCAAGTAAGCAGAGGTCACAACAAGAACTGACATGGCTTTATTTTCACTTGAGTCATTTTATGACCCAAGCCCTGATTGCACTTTGCTGTATCTTGGAACATCATAAAATGAAAGTCAATTTAGAACAGAATTTACACTCTTTTGCTTTTAGTTGTCAATCATTTGGTCTGAGCATATCAAAGACACACCCATTAATGCAGACAAGCCAGATGGGGGTTGACATAAAACCCAACCTTCATTTGTCCTTCTCAAACATCTGTCCCACAGGAAAAATCTAACGATCAGTGGACTTATGTGGGATTAGTTGTGTAGCTTATGCATTCCCACGTCAAGCATGTAGCAAAGGAGCAATAAAATACAGGTGCAGTGATTTCTAAGACGAGAAATATGGAAATAGAATGAAAAACGACCCGGTCCACGGTCATTGCTCTGACTTCCATCAGCATCTGCTCATTTCGACAGCAGAAGAAAGACTCCTCTCTGCTGAATGAGTCAACACAATTGACGGAGAGGGCCGGCTCGCTGGTGTGACTAACTACCAGCCTGGCGGGCAGAGGAGTAAGAGAGACTGGGTGAGAGGGCTGGAGTCAGAGAGACAGATTACAGGCTCTCTGTGCACTGACACTATCAAAAGGACTCAATAACCCTGGGTCTTTCTGCTCGGCCGGATCTCCCTGCTGGTGACAGTTGACAAAGATGCTGCACAGACAGCTCACTCACTGTCTAGTTGATGATAGGGAGCCACAGAACATTGCTGTCTGTCTTCTACAACCCTGGACAGGAAGGTTAAAAGTACAGCTGAAAGCCAGGCCACTCTAAACTCAGTGGATTTAATTAAAACTGTACTCTTAGGCCACGCTAATAAAACACAGATTTGAGCCAAAAACGCTAACCTTTTGTCAGGCTTTGACTGTTCCCTGACACAACAACAGCTGGAAACAATGCCTGAAAACAAAAAAGTTTGAAAATACGTTTCCAGATTGCAAACTTTTGAAAAGGGAACAGTCTACACCATCATGTTGACTCATAATATGCAGATTTTTGTCTGAAAATGGAGACTATCTGCACATGCACGTACTAGTTCCAGTCAACAGCTGTGGAAGACTAGAACAATAATAGCAGACTCCAGAGTTCTGTTCATGCTGCCCACATGTATGTTTACTAAAATGTCTGTCTTTGTTCAGCAAATGCATAAGTGCAGGATGATTAATAAAGTTTCAATTTCATCCACAATTTTGACATCCCACGTTTATGGAATCGTGATAATTGAGGAAGAAAAAAAAAAAACAATTACTCTGTGTTTCATGCCATCTTGTTTGGTCCAGGGATTTTGTCAAGCTCTGAAGATCAGGCTTCCAGTCTATTTTTGAAAATCAAATATAGGACTTTTTAAGACCTCTGTGTATCATTCATTCATTTATATTTGATTGACATTTGAATAACAAATAATGAAAAAAAGGTTCATTTTCTTGTTTTCATTTCTGAAACGAAATCAAACAAACAGGAAATGATGCGTCTTTTTGACTTTTGCTATTAATGTTGGGATCAGAGAATGTAATTTGAAAAAACGGGCGTAAGCAGTTAGTCTGATTTCAATATTAATTTGCATAACCTGGTGCAGGTGTTGTGCTTCCTGTAATGATATACGGAACACAAACACCGGCACCAAGTTAAGTCACGTTCCCGCACTTGTGCTCCTTCATTTGCACTCGTGCCATGCTTTGGTCCACCTTGTCCTTCTGTGCCAGAGCAAGGGAAGTATGTCACTCAAGCAGGGAAGAGTGTACTCTTGCTGGTCAAATGTGCTGTAATTTTAGGCCCTAATGGTCCCAGGCACAGCACAGATTGCCTAGTGTGAGTGCGCCCTAACTCACTGCTGGCGTTTGTGTTCTGTATATCATTACAGGAAGTGTCAACTCCTCAGCGATGGGCATGTGATTCTCAGGATGCTTTTCTGAGCACAACACCTGCACCAGGTTATGCAAATCAATCAAATTGACTGCTTGCAGCAGTTTTTTTCATATTACATTCTTTGATCCCAACATAAATAGCAAAAGTCAAAAGACGCATCATTTCCTGTTTAGTTGATTTCGTTTTCAGAAATGAAAACTAGAAAATGAACAACATTTTCATTATCTGATTTGGTTTTTAAAACAGAAAAGTGAATGATGAGCCATTTTTCATTTATTTGTTATTCAATTATCAATCAGATATTAAATGAATAAATGATACACAGATTCTCTTTAAGGCCTGAAACCACTTTTGAACAACAGTGAAAAATGAAGAAGCTTTCCTGGTACACCAGACCAGAAGTGTTTATTTTATTTTATTTTATTTTTGCACTGCTTATGAAATGAAAGAGTGTAGGGAAAAGATTTGTTGTACCACAAATTCCCAAATTTATTATTACTTAGATAAGCACATATGCAAAACAAACAAACAAATAAACAAACAAAAAAAACAGAATGGCTAGATGATGGCTAGAAAACAAAGATTGGATAAACTGAACAATGTTTACCATGCTCATGTGTGTTACCAATTTTTTTCTGCTCCACCTAAACTTTATGAAATGAAAACTAAACACTTTTACCCTTAGAGCTCACAGCTATTTTTTCTCACCATCCTGTCTCGTCTGGACTTTCTTTTCTTAAAAACCTTATAAAACATCAACACTGTGGTGCACAGTCAAGCTCTGAACATCTTTTTTTTTTTCAGAACAACCTGGGCTTTTAGAATATATCTACAACAGTAATTTCATTTTAATTTTTAAAAAGTTATAGGACTCTAAAGAGAAAAGAAAAAAACAAATCAGAATTTGAAACTCAAAGATTCTTATTGATAACACACAGTAAACAATAGTGACTAAACCTTTTCTTTGCACAGACTTGTTCTCCCATCTCTTGGGGACAAAACAGTGAAAAATAAATATTCTGTGACTAACAGTTTTCAAAATATCTACATTTATACAAAAAAAGTCCATGCGTTTTTTTGCAGTTAGATTCATTTGTGCCACTCCTTTAAGCAGTAGAGATGCGACATCTTGTTATTGGAGGACAGCCCCTCCCACAATGCATTGCATGTAATCATTGCCCTTAACAAACATGCCGATACCCATAGTAATTACCCACCTCACTAGAACGGTGTCCTCACGGGCTACGGAGACATAGAGAGTAACAAATGAATGGCAGAATAGTCAGCTTTCAGAGGAAAAAAAAGAGTGTCTATGGCTTATGGTTCAAATGTTATTAACATTTTCCTAAACTGTGTTACTTCTTGTTGTATATGACAACACTGTCCTGAGAGACCCCGGGAAGTCAGCCAAGTTTTGGGCTCAATACAAAATGTTCTGTAAGAGCTACAAATGCATGAAGAATATATTTAGAAAGGCACAACACAGAGCTTTCACAGGAAAAAACAAGTTTGGGTATACAACCTACAGTTCAAAAGTTACCAAGCAATTTACAAAGGGGTGTGACTGCGGCACAGATCTGTGCCGTGTGAGCTCTAAGATGTATAAGATATAGGACCTCCAAAACCCCCCCCCCAAAAAAATGAATTTAAAAAAATGCAATTCATTACAATATGTTGTCTTCTTAAAAAAAAGGAACAACAAAATTCTGAAGCTGATTCTGAAAAAAACTGTAGCAGTCCTGTTCAGTCTGTTACAGTCTGGCCTATTGACATCAAACAAAAGCAGAAGGAAAGGTTAAAAATCAAGCTTCTCCCACTAAGTGATTTCAATGCAAAATGTGGCTTTGTTTTCACGCTGACGTGACAAAAATTCCAGATGATCGAAGTGAGTGATGGTGGATAAGACCTTGAAAATAAAGACCATCTAAAGCTAATCTTACACTGAGACAACTGAGGTATATTCTACAAATTTCACTGAAATAAGGAGATTTTTGTTAATGATGCGCAGAAAGTCTTATTAAAGTTTTGCAACCTTGGTAACTGAGAGTAAGATGCTAACTCTTCCTGTTTGCTCTGTCTAAATCAGTAGCTGGTTTTACTGGTCTTCAGATGATTTGTTGTGTTTCTGAAGTTCAGTTATCGCGACATGGTGTTTGGTAATTGGTTTATAATGCAGGCAGACACATCTCGCAGTAGAGTTTTTAAACAATGTGCTGTTTTCTTCTAAAATGCAAAAGGCTGTGTCGCTAAGTTGGGTTAAAAATGATAGCCTGGCTCATTATTCCTCAGAGAAAGTGGGGTGGGGGGGTGGGGGGCATAAATGAGGGAATAAATACTGACATATGGACAGAGACCTCTCGATCTTAACAGCCATCATGTTGTAGCTGCCAGCCTTTAACAACCATGAGTCCAGTCTTTGTGGCTTATTTCATTTCTTCTTTTCTTCTTTAATCCAGGGTTGCCAACTTTGGGTTCCTGGCTGGAGTGACATTTTGTTCATTATACATGTGCGCACTCAATGATGGCAACGTATTTGGACTCATTTCACCATTAGGGTTTAAAAAGTATGTGTCTTACACAGGCCCTAACACACACACACACACACACCCATAATAGCAACAACTATTGAAGGATATGAGTGTGATAAACAACAATTTACTGTGCTTCGTTATTTGCCAGCAAACCTTGAATAAAATAGATATGGGCCGCAGAGGCCATGCTCATAATGCCATAAATTTAATTGGGGAAAAAACTTGTTAGGTTGGCCACTTATGAAATCCTCGATGGTGTTGTGAGCTTAGTTCACCTGCGATGGTCTCATTTCTGAAGACTGTACCTGAGTCTCATCATCTTAATTTTCCCTCTCTTCTGACGATGTCCCATTCCTGCTGCCTCTGTCTGCTAGCGCCAGTCCCTCGTCTCTTTCCCTCTCTCTCACCTTCTTAAAGTATTTCAGTATGCTCATCTGCAGTAACACAGTTGGTAAGTCTTTCTTCAAAACATACATTGTGGCTACATTATAAATTGCACAGAGAAACTCACTACTACCCGAGCAAAAGAGGACGTTTGGTCACATTAATGTAAGCTAGCTAATGGTTAACTGTTAGCCCATTCAGCTATTATCCTTTGTACCTACCAGAGCATTTATTCCAGCAGTAGCTCAACCTTATTCTACCCAGGAGCCACATTGTCTTAAAGATACTATTGCAAGAGCCACAATCCAAAACCGGGCATTTGATGCATGGGAGAGCTTCAGCAGGAAGTGACTGAAGAAATGTGTTAAAACAAGAGCATTAGAAGCTTCACCTTGAACACGAGACAGGACACCTCTATTTACTTACGGAAGAGACGCACCACCAGCGGACTTCCTCTGCGCTCTTTTACACACGGTCCGCTGTCCCGGGCGCACCCGGGGGTAATAAAACACAAGTTTTCATTTGAATTTGGAAGTTAAAGTCTGTCTTCTTTCTGTGGACTTAGATTTATTGATATGATTTATTGCAATGAGTCTTTACTGCTGACAGTTTTCATTTTTATAGACGATTTCATGAGGATTTTCTTAAAGGAAGCCTTAAAAGAGCTGCAACTGGTCACTAAAGAGCAACATGCGGTGCGAGAGCCATGGGTTGAGTATCACTGATTTATTCAAAACAAAAATTATATAGTTTGTTAAGCCCTGGGCTCCGTTGTATAATTAAACTGTGACATATGACGCCGACTAATTGTTTACCTGGGTACAATTGCTGCTGCGATTTGCCGCTGTTCTGAAGTGCCTGGACGTCAACTCCCGCCCCACTTTGCTGTGATTGGCTAGTTATTCACAGGCCCAGGGCCGTTACCTTGAGCAGCCGTCCAGTCAACACCAGGATAAACATTGCACACCAAGCAGAGAGTAATCTGAGAGCGCCGAAGCGTTTGAGTCTAGCGTGAGAATAGTTTGATTGGCGTGTGAGCGTGAGACAGGAGGTGAAAGCGTGTGTCACACGCCAGAAGCGTGAGAGTTGGCAACCCTGCTTTAATCATTTGACTAACGTCTCTCCAACACTTAAGGTTCCTGTCAGCCCTGCCCACACTGAGGGGGCGGGGCCAAAACATAAAGACAGTCTATGTACAGGCAGCACAAAAAAGCAGAAGTGACCACTGTTAGACTGTGCATGTTGCAGGCAACAGAAAAGGCACAGCATGAGTCTTGCTTGCTTTTTTTAAAGACAAATCAGGAAATGTGGAATGATCTGTTATCTGACTTTATTCACAGCTGACTCAGAAGAACAGGAAGTGAAATGTGTCCTTTTTATGTGCACTTGTGCGCCATCTTTCCTTAGCTATAACCAAGTTTTTTTTTTCTTTTTGAGTTGATATATTTCCAGACATCAGTGGTTCTCTGTACAGACAGTGCTGATGCAGCCTAAAACAGCACTCATGCTTTGAAATGCTTTATATGATCACCAAAAGCTGTCAGCTCTCCTTTATTTAAGCTGCGTGTCTGCCTATGAGCATGTGAATGTCAAAGCCAGTTAGCTGTGAGCCAGCTGCACAGCACTTCCAGTTGTCGCCATCAGACGAAGAGTTAAGCCCACAGCTTCGCTGGGAGACAAGTTAGTGAAGAAGAAGCCAGATCTCAGAGAGAGAAGAAGGTCATAAAAGCAGCGGGGGCTCTTCCCATGATACTCCGCTGACAGGCTGCAGATGGGCAACTAAAAGAGAGACTAATTTTTCTTCCACACACGCAGACTAATGTGCTGACAAGAGTTAATGAAACCAAAAATACACTGAAAGCAGAGGACATGAATAGTTTTTTGTTAAAGATTTTCAAGAACTACATTGGGAGGTCTGGGAGATTTCACACAGGCAAAAACCAGCATGTTTGGCCGTAATCTGAGCAGTGATGGCAGGCTGGTTAACCAGACCTAGTGATATTTTCTCCACTCCTTAGACAGCAGAAGGGGTTAAAGAAGCTGTTTAGCCAGTATTGTGGAGGCAGCGATGTAAAAAAAGGAAGCAGGGATAAGATGAATAAAAAAAATATATAGTTACATATTGGACACAAGATGTTCACTTTTAATGTAATCTAATTCCACAAATGTAACCCACACTATGACAGGTGGATACTGTGAATATTTACAGCCCACAAATATGGCAGCAAACATAAACACAGCTGTGCCCGGAGTGAAAGAAGACCAGCGTATGGTAACAGCCCGAGAGCCTTTATAATGTCTCAGTGCATACCACAGTAGTACTGATAGTTAGCTGATGACGTCTTTTGTCCTCCACATTTTATTTTTCTTTGAACTGATGTGAAATTGTCACTATAAACAGCAAATGTGTGGTCTTTCAAAATCGTCTATTGTGTGTTGAGAGGATTACACCCATTTCAGATTAGATGAGCATGTAAGCACAACCCTGCCTTTCTTTATAATTTTTACCTCAGTAGATCTCTTGACAAGTGACTTGATTCATCATAGAGCCTAACTGAGCCAGGAATATTCAGAACGAGAGCATTCTGTACAAATGCACAAAGAAATATGTTTTCTTAAAGTCCCTGTAAAGTGAAATCTAAAGTTTGTGTCTTAACACACTAGATATGTTGGAATATGGTTGCTGTAAACATGTGAAAACACTGAGATCTACATGTGACTGAATTCTGGATTTAGACCATTAGAAAGTTTTTCACGTCTTTCCTGGCTGGGTTTCAATGTGGGCGGAGCCAATATGTGTACTCATGATGTCACGAGTCCACAGTGGAGAATAACCCCGCCCCTTTAACGCTACGATATAAAATCACAGAGCAGTTCATCCCAGTAGTCGTTGTTAGCCGTTGACAAGTCGTTGTTGTTAGCTGATGTCACTGCCTTTATTGAAAGTTAACAGTCAGTTAAATGTTGTTTTTCAGTTCATTTTGAGGTAAATTTGCCAAATCTATCAGCCACAGTGGTCTAAGGATCATTTAAAGCATCATAACAGAGATTTGAGCCAGAAAAACTGACTTTGTCTCTCCTACCAAGGTCAACATATGGTCAAGGGGCAAGCTAATGGTGTGAGAGCTTTCCTCAAAAATCTGAGAGGATCATATTTCTCCTGCATGGGCGTGGCTTCAGGTCATTCAACAGACACACCCTCACCATCCTGGGGTAGAGTTTACTGCCTCATTTTCCATTATTTGAAGCATAATTTCATAAACCTAGAGATGTTTTAACCGACTGGAATTTGACCTTGCAGTTCATAACACAGTGGCCTATTGTATACCAAACCTAACTACAGATTTATTTTCACTTTACAGGGTCTTTGAAACAGATGTTAAAACTAGGCTTTTATTTTGAAAAGCCAAAAATGGAAGAGTATTTGTACTGTGATGTCTTCCCCATAGAAATGGATACGCAGATGATCGCTATCTAATGCTACGTCTACATGGCCGCCATTTTGGCAAAAGAGTGAGAGTTAAACAGAGTTAAATGGGCAGACAGCATTAAAAAGGCTAACAGATACAGTAGGTTCAGCTTCAACTTCAGTCTTTCCTTCTTTGTTTTCCCACTTTTCGTCGTGTCATAAAGAAAGGTTAATTCAGTAGAGAAATCACAAGAAATTAGAAATCACATGACCCTCAGCACGTGCAGGATGAGTGACTGTGGATGAGAATGATGAGGGAAAGGAGTTGACAAAATTTAGAGAAGTTTTCAGACTTTTACCTGCTGAGACTTGAGTCTTCCTCATGTCGCTCTCTCTCTCTCTTTGGCCCCCATGGATCATCTGATGATCAGCTGAAAGAAAAGTTTACACAGTAAAAATGCTGTGACGTTTCAGAAGCTGCTCATGGCTCTGCGAGTTTTTAAGTCAGAAATTCATCACCTTCATGAGCAGCTTATTAAGCAGAGGTCAGCCGTTGTGTCCACACGAACTACGTACTGCAAATCCAAATAACAACAGGTGAGAAAAGCAATAAATTTTAAATAAATAAATAAATTATAAATCCATATATTTGGAGAAACCAAAACAATCTAATTATAGATTCTAAATATTCTTTTACATCTGATCTTCCCTCTTCATATTATACAGATATGCAGGGTTTTTATTTAAAGTTGATCAGACCCACAGTCAGCACCTTGATTTAACTCCAATAAGTAATCAGTATCATATTCAAGCTTTCAGCTTTATAACAAAACAAATTTCATGTAGATCAGTTCAGGATTAAGCAATGGAGGGCAGATTTTAAAGAGGAAACAGGCTTATTTATATTGAGCATTCGCTTATCATGCCCCTTCCAAGATGGCGGACCGGAAGATGCACAGCTGCAACGTTGAGCAACCTCGGACACAGCATCTATGTCTCCATGTCTGTGGTCTTCCCTGTGGCATTATCTCTGCCTCATAGCAATTTGCCTATAGCCAAATTGTGACCTGCCTAACTCTTCTCCCCTAATGCTGCTAATTTATTGTGCCTTATTGCCTACATCCTCAGCCAATCAGAACGCTTACTACAATCAATAATCACTATATGCCTAAGTCATCTATTAATTGTTATCTAATAAGTTGCTTTTTCATGTGGTGCTTGTTATTGTGGCTTTTCTTTTATAAGAAACTTTTTCACACATCTGGTAGAAGTTACTGTTGCAGTATGAATTTTTAAAAATCCTGTGTATTTGCCAAAATATTTTTTTCCTTTTTTTTTTTTGGAAACCTTAAAATAAGACTTAAGCAGTTATGCTATGATGCTAACGATATTATACTAATGTGGAAACAGAAAACAACAAAGGTAGAAGTTTAGAGAAACAGACTCTACCAATGTGGACATACACTCACCAGCCATTTTATTAGGTACACCTTGCTAGTGCTGAGTTGGACTCACTTTTGCCTCCATATCTGTCTTACTTCTTCATGGCATAGTTTCAACAAGGTGCTGGAAACATTCCTCAGAGATTTTGGTCCATATTGACATGATAACATCACACACTTGCTGCAGATTTTGAATCTCCTGTTGTACCACATCCTAAAGGTGCTCTGCTGGATTAAGAGGCAGATAAAATGACCAAACTTGTCTTTTCAAGGTTAAATTTTCCGGACCTGCAGCTACTGCAAATGTCAGGACAGGATTCTTTGACACTGCTGTCATTTTGGGGGGATATTTCTTTGAAAAAAGATAATAGGAGCACTGAGGTTTTCAAAAATTTGATTTTTCGGTACTAATAGGAAAACAGGAGATAACTTTCCTCATCCAGCATTAATAAACACAGCTGAGAAGTACTCTGAAATTGCTACAGTGGACCCTGGACATTATAATGCTTCAATCAGTTAAATCTGTCCTTATATCCGTGGTCTCTTTTGTTTCTAAAATTCTTCAAGATTTGAAAACACCCTGATGTGTAGCTACTTTCTGCATCTCCCAGTGCCAAACACTCAAAAATAAGCCTGAAACTTAATAAAACTGATAAAGTGCTTATGCACATGCTGCATATCATTTTGACATCCGTTTTGGGGAACTGTTGTGTTTCTCCGAGTGACAGAAGATGAAGCAGCAGATGGTTTCATATTCAGAGAATCCAACAGAAATGAGTTTAAAAGAATCACCAGAAACCATGCATACGAATTGGTAAATTAGATTCACCTTCTCTGCTTTCAGATGTAAAAAATGTACTGATGTACACAGTCACCCAGCTTTACAACCATGAGATTTGGCAGTAATGTGTCAGACAGCACCCTTCGCATCGATCATAAAAGCAGTGTCTCCCTCATTTAATTTGTCCCCCATGTGCACGTCTTCATTTAAAGGCACACCCACGCAGATGTTTTCAATTACTCCAGCAGATTAGATTCTACTCAGGCTGACGCCCGCTGCAGCTATTCTTAGCATTACGTGATGTCACATTCAATTCAATGGATCAGTGGAAATGATAACAAGGTATTTGTCATGGTCAAATGGGTGCTGTGCAATTATCAGGAAAGTCTGGAAAATCACTGAGTATGTGGTAAAATTCACCATTTTCTTTATAGTTTTTATAGGGGGTGCATTTTACAGTACAAATGAATTAAGCTAGGACATTTCTGGTAAATATAAATATAACTGAAGCTTTTCTGGGTTTTATTTCAGATATAAATGAGATTTTGTTGTGCAAAACAGGCACCAATGACAGGTTTAGACATATCTGTTATTAATTAAGGCATTGCTTATTATATCATACATTTCAGTGGATAATTTATTACACACTGACTAAAGTCACATGAAAAATAAAACAGTAGTTCAAGATAACTTGAAATAAATAGACAAATTGCTCACATCCTGATAATTTGATAACTTTGCTTTAATCACTCTCATTTCTGATCAGTTTAATAAATATAAAACTCATATTTTAATAAAACAGGTCCTCATTCACAAATATCTTTTTTAAAATTTTCCTTATATTTGGTCTTTAAAAACTATAAGACAAACCTAAAATACAGTAGGTCAGACTCATAGGTGTTCCTAGACTTCTAAATAGTGTTAAGCTAAGTTAGATTTTATTCCTTTATAAGGACATGGAACTGCAGGGCTGAATGCAAATACAGTACATGCATTATTCTCACATATTCTGACACCAGGCCTGCCCACAGAATTGTCTGGGCTTCTGAGAAAAACAGGGAAAGAGCCTTCTCTATCTGGGATTCATTGATTATATCAATGCATGTGTGCTGGATCAGTAGCATTGGTGTTATATAATTTTAACCACTTTTCAACACAATTTCTGTCGAGTTCTGCGACTAATTTTGCCATGTTTAACCCTTTCTTGTAGTTTGTTGCCCTTTTATGCTACCATTTTTCTTATTTTATCCCATTTCTGCCTCTGATTTACCACTTTTAATCCACCTGTGCTTTTTTGTCCATTGTGCCACTTTCAACCCCTTTTTGCTGTTTGTTGCACTTTTATGTCATTTTTTGCCTCTTTCAACCCTTTTTACCCTTTCTTGCCAGTTTGACCAAATTTTGTGTTTTTTTCTCTTTTATGTCATTTTTTTCTGCTCTTTTGCCACTTTATGCCCATTTTTGCCACTGGTTTACCACTTTTAATCCATTGTGCCACTTTAAGTCCACCTTTGCTTCTCTTTGACAATTTTGCCACTGGTTTAACCCCTTTTTGTGGTTTGTTGGCCTTTTATGCCACTTTTTTGACTCTTTTAAGCCCTTTCTACCATTTTTTTGCCAATTTGACAATTTTTCTTTTGTTTTCACTTCTTTTTTTATGTCACTTATTCCAGCTCTTTTGCCACTTTATGCCCATTTTTTTCCACAGGTTTACTCCTTTTAATCCATTCTGTTTCTCCTTGTCCATTTTGCCCCTTGACCATTTTTTGCAGTTTTTTGACCTTATGCTTCTCTTTTTTTGACTCGTTTAAGCCATTTTGCAGGTTTTATCTCATGTTTGTCACTGGTTTACCACTTTTAATCCATTTTGCTGCTTTTTGTCCATATTTGCCACTTTGTCCACCTTTGCTTCTCTTTGTCAATTTGTCAATTATTTTCAACCCATTTTTTCTGTTTTCCCTCTTATATATCACTCCTTTTGCTCTGCTTTTACCACTTTATTCCCATTTCTGCCACCATTTGACCACTTTAAACCTATTCTGCTGCTTTTTATCCATATCTGTCACTTTTAACCAATTTTTGCTGCTTTCTGCCCATTTTATCCATTTCTTTTTGCCTTTTTTTAACACATTTTTACAACTCTTCCCAGTTTTAACCCATTATTTGCCACTTTTCCCTAACTCCTTTGGCTTTTTTTTTACAATTATGTTGTTCTCCATTAAAAATCTCAGTTTACTCCTTTTTTTCTGACATCCTGATATTTGTGTACATCATGGCTTAGCTTTGAAGTCTGACATTTATTTTCTGTTTTGTTTTGTTTTGTTTTTTAAATGTGCCCATCCACATTGTTAACACTTTATTTGTACTACAGCATAAACAGTTAAAAATCTTTTCTGGTGCCTTGATAAGAGTGGTTATTATTCAGATAAAAAATAGTGTAAAGTTACCAAAATTAAACTTTACAGTGGAGCATATCTCTCCCCCTTATAGGCAGACAGACATTGAATCTGGTCAGTCCGTCAGCATTGAGGGTTAGTAACGACTATAAAAATGTTAAAAATATCTGGCTTTGAAAACTGTTGGAAATATGTAAGGACATCTGAGTTCTCAAAAGATAAATGTACATCATATAGGAGCTGTTATTTTCTGTTTCAGTTCTTCATATAATAATTCGACATACTGTGCTTATACACTCAGGTTTGAGGATTTAAGAGCATAAATAAAACCACACACTCCACACAAACTGAATCCCTGACCCCTATTGCCGGCTCTGCCTTCCACAATTTGCCTCTAATCATTACGCTGGGCCACATTGTTCGGTCTCTACCCTCCTACAGACCTGTCATGCACAGACTAAACCCAAGCCACTTTACAAAAAACACTGTGACAGTAGATAGTTGAGCCCATTTAAGACTCCCTAAATGTAGGAGAATTGCTCCTTCAGACCGTTTTTCACAGCAAAGTCCGGCTCATCCGGCCTAATTATCTGCAGTATTGTGTTTTGGGGCTCACGCGGTCGCTGCTGCGGATTTGCGAGGCTATGTTGAGCTCTCCCAGTCAGCAGGTTCATTATGATGACTAGAATAACCAACATCTAATTTGGGAGTGCATTACAATGGGTGGTAGTGTTGGGACCCATCAGGAAGCATATTTATTCAAGGTGGTGGCGATGGCAGACTAATAGAATGAGCAGTATGGGGGCTCATGAATACAGTCATGCCTCTCATTCTCACTTTCTTCATTTTTAATCACATCATTATAATTGTCTGTTTAATGAAAACCCGCATCCGATGGGACCTCTTGCATTTTCCAATATCTGTCTTAATTTCCATATCTTACTCCATCCTATACTTCTTTCTCTGCAGCTCTGAAAATACATCGCATAGCTGCTTGACAGAGCTGGAGCACCTCTCCAATCCAACAATGAGCACATTTGTTTAGACTAAAAACACTTTAATGATAGTAAATAAAGGTGAACTCCATGTCAGCAGCCATAAGGGATAACATTAGTGAGAGTGAAGTGAACATCACAGCGTAGGTACTTTACCAACACAAAGAAACGTCACTTTTAATTAAACTACAGCAGCCATCAGACATGTTCCACATACTGTAGCTCACAAATGAATGGGCTATGTAATGCAGTGTAATATTCCTATTGATTTGACATCACTGTGATGACACTTTGATCAAAGATGTGGCATGAATACCCAGTGTCAATTAGCAGAGCAGGAGAAACATAATCACACGCAGAGGGAGCTGAAACTCACACGAGACAAATTAGTCTCTAAATGAATCCTGAGTGATGTCATGATACTGCGGAGAAACCCAACCCAGCAATCTGTCACACGCTCCAGATTTTTACACAGTCAGCCAAAGACTGAAGCGAAACCTAAGCAGCCACCAGTGGGGGCCTTTAACTTATTAAAGTAAGAAGTTATTCCAGGTTCTCTGAAATTACCTAAAAGTTTTAGCATTTCCCCCCAAGTTGATCAATTATACATCCTTTTATTGCAGTACTCTTCCACTTCCTAAAAGAATAAAACTCCACTCAGTTATTCTAATTCCACCAGGCTAATTTTTTCCTCTCTTTAAGTGATTTTAACTTGTACTGAACCCTTCCGTGATGAGCTGTCCTATAAAGGAGGGAAGCAGTCAGGGGAGTGAGGACAGCTGCTCAGACTTTTTACCCTTACCTGACTTGACTGAGGAAGAGGAACAACATGTGGCAATACTTTATACTAACCAAACACTTTAAGCATCATTAAAGAAGATCTATAAATACCTCACTCATCATATGTAAAGCATGATTAAGTGATTTTTATTTAAAAGAAAATAGTAAAAGTCCCTTAAAGTGATAACAAAATCTTTATTTAAGGTTTGTTCTTTGACAGTCAACTGTTTCATGAGCGACCAGGCCAAATTTCAGTCATGAAAAACATCTATAAGAATATAAAATTCAACTAAAAATCATAGAAAATTAGGAAGCAATTTCTGATGGCACCGGCGTGTCTTTTGATTGAGCTAAAGCCACGCCCACTAACACTAACGAGAAATACAATCTTCTTAAATTAAAAAAAAAAAAAAAAAACCTTCTGATCAGAGCACAGCTGCCCAGCTCTGTGCCAGAGCAGAGAGACAGAAGTTCAGGATTAAATTTTCTGTTTTCTGGCACAGTTCTCTCTGTTATATTATTTTGAATGATTTGTCAGTCACCGTAGTTGATAGATTTGGGAAATTTAGCTCACAATGAATAAAAAAACATCATGTAGCTGGCTTTTATTTTTCCAATAAAGGCAGTGACATCAGCTAAGAACAGACTGTACTGAGATGAACTGCTCTGTGATTTTATATTGTTGTAGCTTTAGGAGGGCGGGGTAACCTCCCATCAAGACTGGCGATGTCATGGGCTTGCCATGTTTAAATAAAACCAAGCCAGGGAAGAGGTGAACGACTTTCTAACGGTTCAAAATAAAAATTCAGTCACATGATCTCAGCATTTTCACATGTTTACAGAAACATTGTTCCAACATATCTAGATAGAAGTTTTGATTTCACTCTACAGAGACTTTAATACTTTATGTGTGCATTAGTAAAGCATTCATAGCCCTAACTCTAACTGCCCCCCTCATCATACCCCTTTTTTAATGCTCTACAGCAGTGGTTCTCAAATAGTAGAACGCGTACCACTAGAGATACATGAAGTCACTCCAGGGGCACATGAGATTTTTCTAATTATATATCTAAGAAACATTATATAAGTGAAAATCCATTAAAATACTTAAGACACATTTCAATAAACTATAACTGTTAGTTTATTAACTAAATTTATATTAAGTTGATTATTCAATTGTATTGTCCTAAAAAGAGCATCCCCTATGACAGGATGGTTTAGCCCACCCTGGCACATGCCACATGACATCACCTGCCAGTCACTGTATTCTCCATAACCTTTTTCTGAAATATGTTAATAATTGATTTCTAAGTGAAGGATAGTGTATCTATGACTAAGTTCATGATTTCAGTTTGAGAAGAGATCTTTATTATGATCCGAAATGAAAGCACTGTGATGTTAACAATTTTTGTGTGAACTAATCTTAATTTATAACTGAATTCATTATTTCTCTTTTTAAACAGATTTTTAGTTCTATGATTTTATTTCCATACAGTTGAAGAGAGACCACTACAAATAAGAGGTGTTTTGTACACACATTTTAATCATAGTTTTTGTCGTGCATTATCAACACTTAAAATGTTTGAATTTTGTGAAGTGTTAATCTTTTACAAAGTTTGATAATTCAGTCACAAGACTATTAAACAGTTTTTTATGGCCATAATTGCATCACACTGTTTAGGGGTACTTAGCTAAAAAAATATTTCATAGGGGTACATCACTGAAAAATTGTTGGGAACCCCTGCTGTACATCACTGGTTCTCAACTGGTGGTTCAGGACTTAATAGTGGGTTGCAAAGCCATTACAGGGTCTCAGTTGTGTGCTTGGGAAATTATATGTTTATGATATGCTTTTATTTTGAAGGATATGTATAAATCTGTTTGTTCTGCCACAGTTTTAGTTCTATTTCAAGTCTAAAGTGGCCCAGTTCTTATTAAACATTTGATTATGATAAAAAAAAAAAAAAAAAAAAAAAAAAAATCAAGTTTGGGTTACGATAAAAGTGGTGATAGGTCCTTGATGCTAAATAAGAACCACTGCTCCACAGATTATTTACTAAAACTTTTCAAGTTTTGTTTATAAAGGTCATATGAATTGCTTAATAAGATCTTAAAGATGATGAGTAAATTATTTACCAATCCTTTAGCAATGCTTCAATGAAGCACTGATAATTATAATTGTGAGCTCAACAGTTACCAGCCACTTTGCCCCAACCCTTAACTTCAGTCTTGGCAGTGGACAGCTGAAATTGCAGCTCCACTAATCAGAGATGATGCTGTGACACTCTAGGATTGTGGGTAATGTAGTCATGTTGCCTGAGATCATAAATAAACCATGTCTATCTTTAAACAAGGTCAAAGATATCCCTGCTTGTGTCTTCTGTATTACCATAAATCTTAATTTCCTTATTTAAACTGTTGAAAAACAACTTTTAATTTCACTAGTTGCAGCCAGCAGCAAAGGTTGCAGCTCCACCAATCATAGATGTTGCTCTTATTCTCAGGGTTATTGGTAGTGTAGTTCTTTTTCACGAGATTGTGAAATAACTGTTTTTATATAAAAAAAAGGTAAAAAAAAATAAACAGGCTTGTGTCTTTTACGTGACCATGAATCTTCATGTCTTCACTTACTCTTGTTGAAAAACAAACTTGGCATCCACTAGTAATGGCAAAACGAGACAAAAGATGGACATTTCACAGGTAAAGGTGGGATCATCCTAGGGCTGGGTATTGCTAAGAACCTCACGATTCAATTCGATTTCAATTCTTTAGGTTGCGATTCAATTCGATATCGATTCAATATTGATTAAAATGCTTTGATGTTGATTCAGTAAGAAGTAGAAATACATGAATGACCTGTTGACAATTTTTAATAATTATTTTCATGCCCATGTGAACATATGTGGTAGGTCACCTCACATTTTTTTTAGCAATAAAACATCTGAAAATAAAAATTTGCACAATAATAACTTATTTGTGCATAAGGAGTACAAAGGTAAAAAAAAAAAACATGCCAGTTCTATATAAACACTGAAAAAGAAAAGTGCATGTAAACTTTAATAATATTTCTTTCCTCTTGGAAATTGTGATAAACCTCACATAACTTGGTTATGGTTGGTTGTTGTTTGGTCGAGTGCGGCCTCCGTCCATACAACGCGAATCACACACACAGTGAACCCCACTGGCCAGGAAGTGAATCGATTCAGAGGATTTGTTGAATCGATTTTGAATTGATGAGGGAAATATTGGGATGCATCGATTAATCGATATTTTTACCCACCCCTAGATCATCCAATCAGAGACCTTGCTGTGACAGCCTAGGATTATGGGTAATGTAGGGCTGTTGACCAAGGCCCCGTCCACACGGAGACAAATTCAGGAGTATATGCAAAAGTTTTTTGCTGTATCGGCATTTCATAAATATGCAAACACAACTTCGGGTCCCAGAGTGAACAAATCTGTAAATGCTTACTGTTTTGTCTCTGTGTGGACAGCCAATCGCATCTTTCTTGAAACGATTACGTCACGCGTAGTGTAGCCCACTTACACTGCATGCACTGTTGAACCAAAACAACAATGGCAGGTTACAGCACCGTATTCGTGCTGTAGAAGCTACTGAGCTTGTTATGGCTTTTACAGTAAAATCTCATGCTCCTTTACCACCAGCAAGAACAGCAGACACCAGATGTTCTTAAATCCAACGCAAATAACCAGAAGGGCAACTGAGAGAAAGTTTGTGCCAGTTTTCTGTAATCTTCTTCTCTCTTTAGGTGCATTTCCGTGGCAGCGTTACAGCGCCACCTACAGGCTTGGCATATATACGCACTACAGCGTTTTCCATTGTTTTCAGTGTATCCATGCTTATGCAGACATTTCCTGAAACGATCCTGTATTTATGGAAAACGTTTTCAAAACAAAATGGAAATATATCATTTTCGTCTCCATGTGGACAAGGCCCAAGATTGAACTGACCTGCTGGAGAGTGCAGCTTTAGAGAAAACATACAGAGAATTGACAGGAAATAAAGGATCTATCACAGATGGCTGTTTTTAGACAACACTGGAGCAGAAAGTGTTAACACACTAAAAAAGAAAAGGCTGCAAACAGTATCTCACACCAGCTGTATCTGAAACCCAGCTTTTCACTCATGGACATCAAATGACCCACAGCCCCAAGTGCAAAGCTCAGGCGGATGGATGATCTCTCTTGTAAATGTCACATTTTCCATATGAGCAAGTCAGAAAATGTTTACTGTCTCTGCAGCACAAAGCAGTGGACATGAAAGGGAGGAGGGGGGAAGGGGAGGGGAGGGGAGGAGAGGGGAGGGGAGGGGCGGGGCAGGCTCATCCAGCCACCGCCACTGGGAATGAATACTTCCAGTCGTGTGACTGCTTTCCATGACAATAGAAGATGGCTCATTTTTGTCTGCTGGCGCGGTATCCCCCAACACAATTTCTCAATTATGCTGAAATGTGGAAAAACAAGAAATAAATAATGTAGCGGTGTAAACAGGCGGCGCTCGCCAAGCACATAATGGATGAAGCATCGAACTCATGCAGCGAGGAGCCAAGTTAGAGGAACAGGAGTGAGCCGCTGGCCAGAAAGAAACCAGCTGTAAAACAACACACTTACTGAGCCATGAATGAATCTTCAACATTCAATTATTAATGTCTGAAAATCTAAATTTAAGGCTTATAAATGTCTAAGTGACTTCAATGAGGTTGATTGTATTACTGTATAAATGCTTTTTATATCCCTCACTGACTAAACAAGACAGATATGAGACTACATCAATGTCAGCAGCTCTGGAGGCTCAGCTTACTGAGCGTTAGTGTCAGCAGTCATGCTAACATTATTCCAGCAGTGATGCATACATGCAGGTGTTCAGATGATCAGAAGGAAAAAGCTGAAACACTTAGTCAATAAACAGCCAATTAAAGCAACATTATGTAGGAATTTCTATTTTGATTCCTTTATAAGGCTGTTTATATTTGAATTTTTGCACTGACTGACAAACAGAAGGTTACCAAGACATTAGAAGCCAAAGATGATGACTGAAAAGGTGCAAAAAACTGACTTGCATTTGTGCAAATATGACCCTCTTTATACCTTGCATTTACATCTTATTTGTGCATTTGGATATCAAGTTGCAATCTTTAATGCTGTGGGAGCTGAAGTACCTTATTGGGTTCTGAAGACAGTTTGATATCTGACACCTCCAACTGCACACAGACAGGGTCTGATCTTTTTATCCAGACTGGTTTGGTGGTGTAGAGCAGGGGTTCTTAAATGGTGTGTCAAGGCTCTCTGGAGTACTATGAGGCAAGTTTTGGCATGCTGGGAGAATTTGTACAACCATAGGTTATAAAACTAAAACTATAACTATAACAACACACATTTTAAAGAGCATGGATCCATCTATTTACATGGATATGGATATGGTGTGCCTTGGGCAAAAAGTTTCATAAGCACTGGTGCAGAAGTTATGAATACTGGCATATATTAAAGACCCTGTAAAGTGAAATCCAAAGTTTTTGTCTTAACACTCTAGAAATGTCGAAATATGGTTGCTGTAAACATGTGCAAACTCTGAGATCTACATGAGACTGAATTCTGGATTTAGGCCATTTCATCTCTTTCCTGGCTTGGCTTGGATGGATGGACAAAAGGGATGGGTGAGATGGGTTTATGAGGTCCCAAACTAATTAAGCTTACTTTAAGATCTACAGACAAAGATAAACTTTATGCATAAAATGGACGTATTCATTTGTATAAAAACCTTATTGTGTAAGATGTTTTTGTGCACTATCTTAAAGTGCTATAACACCAACTACAATACAGCCTAACATTATGTCACAAACTGTAATGAGTAATCTCTTTAGTGATGTACATTTTTCCATCAGACAGGTCATTTTTGGTCAAACTTCTTCTAGGCAACGCTCTATTTTCTCCTCCTAGCTTCTGTCCTTTTTGTCCCTGATCTGCAGCCATGTATCAAACAGACGGGCTAACTGGCTTCATTTTAGCTGAATGCTTGTGTATGAACTAGTGCCATAAAGCTGTATGTATTCTCATGATTGGCAGCTCCCACAGCCAATCACACCCCTTTGTCGCAACACAGAGGTGTATTTAAATATGACGTACTTCTCACTAATCCCTGTTTGCATTAATGCTGATGCACCACACTGCTGCTAGTACTGCTGTTGGCAAAGCTTAACCTCCTCCACCCCAGCCTCCTCCTTTCTTAGCATAAAGCTTGTTGCTCCCTCATTTTTAGATAAATGGTATGGATTAATTGCATCTGACTTCATTTCATCATAATCCATATGCATTATCATAAATGCACCTATCCATATGGGAGTTTCTAGCCATGTGCTCCAGGAAAGTTGAAGCATGCTGCTTGACTAACCCAGGGCGCATCTTTTGAGCAGAGCCTTCTCTGCCAAGTAAAACTGTATATTCCTTTGCAATAAAATGGTTAAATGTATGACCAGAGTGTCCCTGACTGAACTAAAGTTGTTTTTCCACTTCCTCTGATAGGAAGATTTCTGTCTTCCCTTTGTGAACGTTAATAAAAATACCTTTTTTTTTTTCCTGCTCACTTTCTTAAAATAATATGTTAATGCATGATGTTGCATTCTGAGAAACTGCTTTGGGCAGGTACAGTCCAAACCTATTTGAAATTTATTATATTCCTTTAGTTACCTTTATTTATAAATATATTCAGTCACACATGCACCCATGTACTGGCCTGTTCAACACATTTGTCACCTCTTGGCCACCATACACTTGAAAAACAAAGAAAAGCTGCAAAAAACCTTAATATCCTGCACAATTTTGTCAATGTCAGGTTTCTCTTTTTTAGATCAGTGTCTCAAATAACAGCGGTATGAATGTGTAAATTATCTGCTCTGTGTAGAGTCAGATCTACACGGCTCATATACGGCCAGGAGAGGAAATTGAAGGTGGCGGTGCTGACGCACAACTTTGTAGCATCCAGACAGGTATGAATCTTAGGATATCATACACAGACTGGTGACAGGATGTTTGCTTCAGGACAGATAATCAGCTGCTGAACAGTGCTGCCTGTGGGCTTTGTTTTATGTATTTTTAGACTCTGTTTATGCATTTTTAAGCTATTGTGAGAAACACATTTATTTTAATGCTTTAAGACATATTTTACAATAGATTATAAAACGAGCGTCTATGCTTTTTCATCGTCTGCCACATCTCTCAGTTTTCTATTTATTCAGGAGTGGAAACATAATAATAAATACAGTGTAAACAGTCCAATGTCCATGTGAGGAAATTTAAGAGAGCCACAGCCTCCAATTAATTCATCACTTCAAGTTTTAACCTTCATTATGCAGGTACAGCTTCCTCTGTGTGGGACAAAGTTATTAAAATTGATCGTCCCAGCTGCTGTTAAATATCTAAATCAGTGGGGGCACTTAAAAGTCAGCCTGCTACCTCATGCACACAACACTTTAAACAATTATTTATCATCGTTTCAGTATTAACCACATTCGTCCTCCTTTACACACTAAAGACTAGTTGAAATTTGGCCTGGTTTTGGGCCCTTTTGCACCTGCCTAAAAAACATCAAAGATCAAGTCTGAGGCTTGTTGCACCCGATTGTTTAACCCATGCATGGGTGTCATCAATATGATTACCATACTGAAATCATAAATATCTATAACCAATGGACAGACGTCCCTTCTCTATGTGCCCGTGCTTAGTGGAAAAAAACATACATAAGTGGCCCACTGTGAGAGTACTCAATGAGTTAAAATTATCAGTCCAGGCCTGACATGGTCATTAGTTCTGGTGTCTGTCAAAGCTAAACTGGTTTCCTCAACAATTCCTAGTAATATCAACTAAACTGGGTCAAAAGTAGGTTATCTAGAAGGTTTTAAAAGTGCAGAAACAACAGGATCTCCTTAAAGGTACAGTGTGTAAGACTGGGAATATTGTCAACATCTAACAGTCAGATTCTTGACTGCGATTGTCACTTCTTGTGGTAACTGAGGCAAACAGTATAATATCCTATCTGGTCCCCTCTGTGGTTCCATAGAAACATGCAAGATGCAGAGCAACAAGATGTCAGAGTTTCTGAGACAGACAGATGTCAGTCAGCACCATGGACAGCGCCACATTAACACACAACAAACATCAACAATCTTATCTTTTACAACACAAATGCCCACTTGTACAGTGTACCATAAAACTATTATACGCCAAAATATTCAAATCATTACATTCATCAAGTTTCTGAATAATAATGAAGACTAGCACACCTGTTTATTTGCTCAAACAGCACACAATCGATCCCTTGGCCTCCTCTCTCTCTTTCTTCACCTGACTGAGTTTTTCATGCTGTTGTTAATGTTATCACCACAGTTCTTTGCTGATGCTACTCAAGTCAAGGGACGAATAATGACAACTGGTCGACATGGTGCTGGTAGCAACAACTCCAATACCCACCAGACCAAACTACAACACAGATATCGGTACTTTATTTTGATACCCTGCCACCCTGTAAAAGGCAAGAAATAAGATATGGAATTTGTATGATTCATGTATCTAAGTAACACCAGTGTCCTTTGACATATGCCAAGTTTGACTAACCATACCTAACCCCAAAGATACCCAACCCTACTTAAGTCCTGTTAGACGCACTGGTTTAATGTGAAACTTTTCAAAGTCTCACATTTCCTCCATCCCTCTCACTGTGCTAAACCAGACTGCAGATATCACAAACTTTACCAATGTGATGTTAGGAAGGTTAATGTTTGCTTTAAGCAGTGTTCTGACATGTACCTAAGAAAAGTGGAGCCCCCCCCCAGGACCCAAGAGAGAAAAAAAAGTGACACACTGCTGCAAAATATCAACATAGATTTTAATTGTTTTCACTGATGAAACCCTAAAAAAGGCCTGTGCATGATTTTCTTACCAAAAAAACATTGTATACACTACTTAAAAACTGCTTTATCATGGTTTTGATCAATATTTGCATATCTAATCTTAGCAGCCTCAGAGCAGACAATGCCCCCCTGAGATCTTTGGCACCCCCCGGGGGGTCCCGGACCTCAGGTAAGGAACCAAGGATGTGCAGTTTTATGTAAAATTCTTTGGCTAAATGTCCTCAAAAGTTTATTTTTCCTCATCAATGGTGCCGCTGTAGCTCTGTGACCTGCTGACCTCCTAGTGACCTTTTGCTCTGGCTACAGGATGAGATGAAATGTCGATATAGTGCTGATTTGAGCTCAAGAGCTCATGCATTGTGTTGTGTTTTGAAAGTACTGGATACTCTACGCTTTTGACTTCCTGTCTGGAGCTTTCTGAAAATTGACGCACTGAGGCAGCAGCTGGTGCTGAAAAATTGACCTTCAGCGTATCTCCAGAAAGTGGTGCATCAAGGACGCGCTGTGCCAGACTGGAGCACAGGCAGTGGGACTGCTCTGATTGACTACAGAGGCAGCGATTTGCTCTGCAGTACGATTTGCCGGCGGATCGCGTCGTATGTGGAAACTGTAAGTCACTCATGGCATGGCCGTGTCCTGTCCTTTGTTTTCTAGGCAGGCACCAATATTTGCTGGGCCATAGAAGCATGATATTTAACACGTTTAGGTTGATAAAATAGAGAAAAAAAAAAAGTTTAAAGTTGATGAAAAAAGCTGCATATTTGATAAATGAAATATGCAAAACTCTCTCAATATATGAATATATAAATATATATATGTATAAATGCTTTGATAATTAAAAAAAGTTTACTTCATTTTTCCAGATGCAAGTTGCAAAGTTTACAGAAAAAAATGATGACCATTCAATTATTGGTCCAACATAGAGTGTGACACATGAGCTGGCTACATTTGCATGCAACACAGACGACTTACAATCAGTAAAAAGACCTTTAATTCAGTTCAAATGTATGTAGCTTTTAAGCTGTTAGGAGATCTGTGCACAGCTTTCTTGACAGGAACTGAAGTGTTTACATCATGTTAGACGAATATAAGATGGTTGACTGAAAAATGTGGCCCCTCCTTTGTACACATGCTGTAACTCACGTAACGTCTCAGTCCCTGTGCTCCTGTTTATCCATGAGCACAGTCTGTAACAAAAACACATAATCAAGAGAAACTGAAGCAAACCCACATACAGGAAAGCAGGGGTCAATTTAGCATCACGATGACTGTGACTGGATTTCACATGGGTCACTTAAGCTGCTGTGCTAGATGAAATCTATTATCTTTACATGCTATGCTGCTACATTAACTTGACACATCCTCCAAGCTTCTTTGCTACACATCCAACTGATGATGGCCTATGGGAGTCATGCTGTCTCTCGCTGCAATCTTTCAGGCGATCAGTGAAGGGGCCATTGCCTCCCTGCTTCCATCTTCCTATTCTCCAGCAGCACTGTGTCAAAACATTAGTCTAATTCAGGCAGCAACTGCCTCCGGCTCCACCCGAGCCTAAAGAGTAAAATAATCAGCACTGTCTCATGTGGTATTCAGCCCCTGATATTAATCAAAGCCAGCAAGGTTGGTGTTTTAGGTCAGAGTGTATATCTTTTAGCAGAATTAGAATTTACAAGGAGCACGGATGTGGTTGGGGCTCGTAAATTCATTATTGTTGTTCCCACACATAAACCCACAGTGTGGACGCTGTGAATCAAGCGCCAACCAGCGCTGTCATCTGTCGGAGGGAGGCGGAGAGGAGAGTGATGGCGAGGGAGGAGAAGGAAAAGAAAATCTCAGTCGCATCATGGAGAAGCAAAATCAAACAAAGAGAAATGCATGTGTACACTTCTATAGGAGGAGAGGATGAGATGGTAACAGGCCCAAACATAGACGTATACACAGCCTACCAGGATGCCCACACTAGTGTGACGCAAATATAAGGAGTATTTCTGCACTAGAAGGACAAAAGCCATATCGAGAATAACCAGCGTAGGCAGGCTGAACAAATCAGCTAAAAGCAATGCAAACAATACGCTCTATGTCTGCATATGTAATGGAGAGTAATGATGCATCATCACTCGACTACATGTTATCTATAACCAGTGATATGCTTCTGCACCACTGAGGCTGCAAATGGGTTTTAAATGGTAATTTAGGACAAAGTTCTTTGGAAACACAAGTTTTCAATCTTAAAAAAAGCTACAGTTTATCTAGGCAGGAACAGTTTTATCAAATGACGTGATTACACTTGGGCTGTCAAAAGATTTTTCATCTTGATTGATTCCAGAACTTCTGTAGTTAATCAGGATTATTTTTCCTCTCTGTCTCATTTGGAAATTCAATATTTTTTGCATTAAAACAAGCTTGTGTTTCATTTTGGGTTTATGCACTGACTTAAACAAGAGGTAATTTTCTTCTTGTGTGTATACAGACCTGCTTTTATTTTGAAATAAATGTTAAAAACACTGCAGGTAGACTGTAGATTATTACATGTATTTAACCATGGAAAAGGGAATTTCCATCCTTTTTCCATCCATCCATCCAACCTTAAAAGGTAAATGGGCTATAAGGTTAGCGCTGTTTTCTCACAGCAAGAAGGTCCCTGGTTTGCTTCCCGGTCTCTCCGGGTACTCTGGCTTCCTCCCACCACCAAAAACATGCTCAGTATGTTAATTAGTGACTATAAATTGGCAGTAGGTGTGAGTATGAGTGTGTCTGGTTGTCTGTCTCTATATGTCAGCCCTGTGATTGACTGGCAACCGGTCCAGAGTGCACCCCACCTCTCGCCCAATAACAGCTGAGATAGGCTCCAGCCCCCCCGACCCCCAATGGGATAAGCGGTGTAGAAAATGGATGGATGGATAAACTGGTAAATATTTGATCACAAAAAGGTGATGATGATGACTTACGACTTCTTTTGAATCACTGTGGCTGCAGGAAGCTGACGTAGCTGAACCAAAAGGGACAATAAGTCATGAAATTATTCACAAATTTAAAAAAAAAAAATAATGCACTACTTATGGCCAACAATCAACATCACTTTATTTTTGCATAGATAAATCTCTGAAAAACTGATCTTCATATTTCCCCCACAAAAGACCTCTAGGTTATTTCAAAGGTGTTTTATCATGATTTTAGAGAATGCATATCTAGTTTCGACAATCCTCAGAGAAGATATAACGCCTTGTGCACCCCTGAAATCTTCATGGTCTCCCCTTGGTCATTGACTCCAAACCTGGGGTCCAGGCACCCTCAGGGCACTACAGATCTCAGATGGGATGCAGAGCTTTGCTCTGAGATTGTCAAAAGTAAATTTGCATGCATTCCTTTAAAATTACTGCCAGACACAATAAAACGTTTGTTCATAGACAGTGTGTGTAGGCCATTTAAATTGAGATTTTATCAATGAAAACAACTGAAACTGATGTTTAAATTTTTCTTTGTGGGTCCTGGAAGGGATTAGCTTTTCCTGGATACAAATAGAGGGATCCTGGAAAAAACACAGCATTAAAAAAATGTAAAAGAAAAAAAAAAAGAAGAAGTTGTGAACCACCACCTTAGGGGTATATACAAGAACTTGAAAAAATGTTTATCAGATTTAGAGATTGTAGAGAACTTTTTCACCATGTCATGTAAATATTAAAACTTCAAAAAATTTGGTGCCTCAGAGGAACTATATGAAGAATTTTGGCATGGAAATGTCAATCAATATAAAAAAAAAACCTAAACCTTTACTCTGTTTTTATTTTAGATGATTACTAATGCATTCATAATTTTTTAAGACACCCTTAACTTTTTTCAATTTTGTGAAGTTGCAGCCTGATTGTAAAATCATTTAAACTATTTTTTCTCATTATTCTGCCCTCAGTACCCCATCATGTCAGACTGAGACATTTTTGCAAATGTATAAAAAACAAAAAAAAATAAATATCACATCAACATAAGTATTCAGACACTTTCAAAACATCCTCCCATTTCTCTTAATCATTGTTGAGATGTTTCTACACCTTGATTAGAACCCATAAAAATTCAAGTAATTGTGGATTTTTTAGAAAGGCACCACCTCTCTATAGGAGGCCTCACAGCTGATGATGCATATCAGAGCAAAAATCAAGCTGCCTGCAGGACTCTGGGACAGGCACAGATCTGGAGAAGGCCACAAAACATTAAATTAAAATAAAATAAAATCAGTTGTGCTAAAGGTTCCCAAGAGCACAGTGGCCTCAATGATTCTCAGATGAAAGGTTGGTACAACCAGGACTCTTCCAAGAGCTGGTCACATAGCCAGTCTGAGCAATCAGGGGCTGGCTTTATAGCAGAGTGATTAGATGGAAGCCTATCCTTGGTGTTAAACACATGAAAGACCACCTGGCTTCATGTGGAGTTTGTTGCAATCTCCAAGCTTTCATGTGTCAAATATTTTCAACAGTTTTCAGATGACATAATAGGCATAGCAGCTACATGAGGAAGCATGAACTGCTCCTGGAAGCTGCCGTCCTGTTGCTGTACCTCATTCATGTTTTGTGTTGGAATACAATTATTCTCTGCCATAGATTGCACGTTCTGAAGCCGTCAGAATGAATATACTGTGCATTTACACCAGGAAAATAAACATATAAATAAGCACTTTTTATCTGTTAGTGTAGAACTGATGAGCATCAGTGTAACTGACCTGCACTGACTGGTTCAAAATCTGAGGTTAATTTTGATGATTTACAGAGGTGAGCACAGCTAATGTATAGTTAAACCTTTTTAAAATCCATTAAAGCAGAAAATGGTTGATAAATGTTTTCAATTAGTAAATGGAAGGAAATGTCAAAGTCATCCTGTGTTATTGGAATAAAAAATGATGAAATTGTAAACCTTTACACTTTTTTAATCGCCTCTGTCTTCACTCTGGTGAAACTCTTTAAGTACATAATTCATGTGGGTTAAAGCACATTTCACAATAAAAGTCCCCGGGGCAGGGATGGGTAATGTTGCTCATTATTTAATGAGGTTCTTAAAGCGTAAGAGGCCGTATGCTTTGGCTCAGACTGTCTGTGATCCATCTTTTCATGTGCGAGAAGGGTCTGGATTGTTCTTCCTACTCAGCTAGACAGCCTGTGGGTAAACACAGCATGCATTCATAGTTTCACATTCATAGATACACTTATGTATGCTGTCCCTGTGCAATAAAACATGCATAAAAACATCTGCATATGCAAATTCTGTCCAATAGGGCTAAGAGCAATTACACCAGTAAACAGGCGGAGGGCAAATGTGCAATATCCTCAAGCACATTCATAAGCATGTGCAATACTATCTGTTCAGTCTTAAGAATAGTCTTAAAGCAACCTTCTGTGTTGTTATATGTCAGTATTTGTACACCAATGTACGTTAATCTTGTTTGGTCTCTGCGTGCTGTCTGATTTTATTTTTATTCTTTATTTTTAATCATGTCCATGCTTGATGTACACTTTCATATGTGTACCATCATCCTGCTGAAGACTGCGGATGGAAATTAGCCTCCGGCTACAATCTGGCACATTATGCGTCTTTGTTCATTAACCCTCTGAGGTCAGTGAACACACCGCTGCATTTTCGTTATGTTTTTATTAATATCTTTGTCATTTTAGGTCATAGAAATGCGGTCCGAACACTTCTGTTAACAGGAGAATCTCGTCTTTCACCTGCCATCCCTTGTGATTCACAGAGGAGTGACAGGGCCAATAAGAGAGCAATGGGCGCATGTCCCTCTCACTGTGCATCATTGGTTGAATCCTTTGTCAGTCAACTTTTGCCAATAATTGACACTCTGGAATCCCACCACCCACCCTATCACCGTTATTTTGCTGGAGAGGTAAGGTAAGAGAGAGACTGAAGAGAGTGGAAAGAATTAGACAAGTTGATCTCTAACGATGGTGAAGCGGAGCTAAAGTCATTATTCAGCCTCTTTTTGCTCACATTAAACATTTGGTGAAAACAGAATGACAGACATTTATACTCAAAAGACGATACAACAAAATTTCATTTCAGACATGTTTTTGGTAGTAACCTGTTATCTTATGTTACGTAAGCTGCAACTAGAATTAAAATGAATGATGAATGGCCAAGAACATGTGATGAACACCATCTCTTTGATTTTGTAAAGCTAAGGTGTTGGTAAACCTATTTCATGCACCAAAACAATTCACATGAGTGTAGCTGTGTTTTCATTCAAATATTTTCAGAGATCATTTTTCAAAATTCAGCATTTGGGCTGAAATAACTCTACACAGTAATCTAGGACAAAAATGTGCCTCAAGACACATAAAAATGAGATTGTCCTGAAGATTTTGATACACACTTGTTGTACTGTATTTTTGCAAGTACCTTAAAGACCCTGTAAAGTGAAACTAGATCTGTAGTTAGGTTTGTTGTATGATAGGTGACTGTGTTATGAACCCCCAGGTCAAATTTCAGTCAAATAAAACATCTCTAAGTTTATAAAATTAAGCTTCATATAATGAAAAATGAGGCAGTAAAATCTGCTCCAGGATGGTGTGGGTGTGTCTGCCAAGTGAACTGAAGCCACGCCCACTCACGAGAAATATTATCCTCTCAAATAAGATATGCTACAATCTGTGTTGAGGAAAGCACTCACACCATTCACCTGTCTTTTGACCTTTTGTTGACCTTAGAAGAAGAGACAAAGTCTGTTTTCTGGCTCAGATCTCTGTTATGATACTTTAAATGAGCCATAGGCCACTGTGGCTGATAGATTTGGCAAATCTACCTCACAATGAAAAACAACAACAACAAAAAAAAAAACATTTAACTGACTGTTAACGTTCAATAAAGGCAGTGACATCAACTAACAACAGACTGCACTGAGATGAACTGCCCTGTGATTTTATATTGTATTGTTAGAGGGTTGGGGTCATTCCCACTGTGGACTCGTGACATCATGAGCCCACATATTGGCCCCACCTAAATTAAACTAAGCCAGAAAAGAGGTGAAAAACTTTCTAAGGGTCTCGGCCCAAAATTCAGTCACACGTAGATCTCAGTGTTTTCACATGTTCACAGCAACTATATTCTAACATTTCTAGTGTGTTAAGACAAAACTTTGGATTTCACTTTACAGCATCTTTAATAAGATGAATTTAAAAAAAATGCAAAAATTGAGGAAATACCCTTCGTCCCTAGAGGGTTAATGTGCAGTCTCCTATAATAAATAATTAAATAAACATTAATAGTTCCACCAGTCCCAGCAATGCAAGTCAGTTGTTACCTTCTCTCTAGTTCATTGGCAGGCGTTACGCTTGTAATATGTGAATTCAAGTAACGTGAATCATTGCTTCTCAGGTTAATATCAAATACAATTAACAATGATGACTAATGATTAACAGACTAACAGATGCATGCACTGCCCTGATGACTCACATTGCTAACAATCAGTTTCATAGAGTAATTTGTAGTTTCCATGTTTTTGGGTCAGCTTAGAGCTTTGCTTGATACCAAAATATGAGTCTAAATCCTTGTGTAGATGTCTGGGGTCTGATTACTATGATACAGAACCCATAACAATCAAGAAAATACCAGTCAGTGAATCTGCATCCATCAAGAGGGTAAGTCTCCGTAGTCAGTGTTTTTTTTTCTTCCTTTGAATGGCTTTAATTCTAAAGTGGAGGACAGTGGATAGAGTCAGAAACAGGGGAGAGAGAGGGGGAAAGAGACACGGGACATGGGGCATGCCCTAACCACTAGGCACCTGGGCAAATTGTCGCTCATAGCCTTGTGGAGATTACTCATCATTATCATCTGATTACTTCAGAGGGAAACCCAACACACAAGCTTCACGTATGAATGCAATTAAAAGACATATATTCTTTAACATACTTGTAATTTCAATGTCTTATTTTGCCCAATGCAAGATATGGGTGCTTTTTTGAAAAATATATGTCATATTATGGCATCTTTCCTTGCTCAGTGTCATAGTTCTATGCAATATGCAATAATATGATCAGTTTTAATATTGGTAAGCCTCACTCAGGTTATAATAACCTGAGTGAGTTGGCATCCCTAGTTTAATGTCTAATTTTTTTCTCTCATTTACTGCTCCTAATGCTCCTATCGTCTCGTTTTAAACGCTTTAAAGCACATTGAATTGTCTGTATGAATGTTTCTATCTCATTAAACTTCCTTCGCCTGTCTGCTAGCTCACCTGTAAAGTTTTGTTTGGGTTCAACTTTAACTTTTTACACATCAATGCAAGCTTGAAGCAAAGCGACAGCCACTGCTTGTTGTGCAGGCCTGCAGAGACTCCGCAGGGTGGGATGTATTAAAACAAATGCGCTTTGTTACAAAGACTCCCCGGGTTCAAGCTGTCCGGCTGTATGTGCTATCTCTCTGTGGCACAGAGGAGGCTGACGAGTTCAGCGGCACATCTGGAGCAGGCCGACGGGAGATGAGCTTTTAATTATAAAACACAGTCTCCACTGAAGAAAAGGAGGCCACCCCTCAATCGCCCAGAGAAAATGTCTGGGTGTGTGTAATCACTTTGCATTGTCGTCACATTCAGCCTGTCTGCTCACAAACACACAAGCTAAAACATATGCCCACAGACTGCTGCAACACAATTAGGCTCTTTAAGCCAGGATGACTCCATTTGTAGATGTTCAAACTTTCTCTGCAGATTCCTGCACACCCTCTCTAAGTATTTTGTGTTCATGGTTTTATATTTCCCCCTTAAATATTTGGATTAAATCAGAGTTAGATTGAAAGAAGCACTTTCATAAAATATGACAACCTAATTTTGTCCTAACAAGTTCCAAAGCTTTTTAACAAAGATGAAGAATCTAACCACCATGCACAGCTGCACTTCACTCTCTCATCCTTGGGCTTGAAAAACAAAGCTTTCCCCCCTTAACCTTGCAAAGCAGATGGATTTGCCAGTTTCCGTGTTTCTTACTGGCGAATCCATCTTGCAAAGCTCCTCTCTGAACCATTTGTGCTGGGTTGGAAAGTGACAGGACCAATTAGCAATGAGGGTCAGTACTTTCGGGCATGGCAGAGGGACTTAGGCAAGCAGGACCGGTTTTGTCTTCGTTTCACCTTCTTTTCTTCTTGGTTGCTGTTTGTTTGTGACGACAGCGCCCCTAACAGGCAGAGGTTGTGGGTGTTCAGACAGTTTGGTCCGTCTGACCAAGAGTGGTGTGAATGCGAACCAGACTGAAGGACAGTCCAACAATGTTGCAATTTCTGTTCCAAAATGGACCGAGTCTCTCAGACTACATAAAAGGCCTCTGTCTGCCTCCTCTCTGGACTCTGTGAACTGATCCCAGGTCAGGTAAAATAATCTGTGTCACATCCAATCAGCAACCTCTGGTCCTGAAAAAAGAATGCCAGAATGCTTTGAGTCAGCCTATTGTAAGCAGACTGCTGACGTCACACAGGGTTTGTCCAACTCTTTCCACAGTCTATAGTCAGATCAGATAGTGTGGGCAACAGGTTGCTGTTTTACAGCCACATACAGTCAAAATGCTGAGTGTATATTTATAATGAATATTCCAGTCTTGCAAATTCATCATCATTGCACTAAAAATGTTAAAATCTGAATGAAATAGTCATATGATAGAAGGACAGCATATTTTTGTCTGACTTGTTTAGTTCACTCACAGGCAAATGCTCAGTGCAAAGAAACAAATTAACATTTTTTTGTGTGTCTGTGTAAATATGCAGCATTAATTATATAGAACATGCATCTCATATTAGACAATTTTTTTTTAATTAACATGCCAGTAAAAATAGTCTGGCCAGAGTTTGACACCCCTGTATTTAACCTCATGGTTAGCATTTGTCACCCAGGCCATGGTAGGACCAGCTGTGGTGCAGACAGAAAAAAACATTTGCTGCAGGTCTTAGCATGGCAACGGAAATAGACATTAAATTCAACAGGTCTGGATTTGAAACATTATAAAACAAGCAATAATTTTAAAATTTCTGTATTTTTCTTGTTCCTATAAATGTTTAGTGTTTTGACACATCCTGCTCTTATCTCTCATCCCTCAGTGATGTTCCTTGGTGAATAATTTCACATCCAGTTAAACACGAATAACATTTACATTCAGTTGTATGGTCTGAACTCTAACAAAACAGTCAGACTTGATCTCTATTTTTTTAAGGCAGCATAACAGGAGCAACTGTCAAACAATGTGAAGTTGGTTTACAGAGTATAGCTAAGGTTAGCAGTGCTAGCAGCACAGGCCTTCAGTCCCCTTTGAAGGTTAACATCCACAGTCCTGAGCAGGATGTTATTCAATGCTTTATGTGAGCAATTCAGGTGCCAATTAACAAGGGCTCTGACTTGAACACTTCAGCTGTTAAATAGCATGAATCTCTTTTGCATTTATTGACAGTCACCCATAATTTCCACATACAGCGGCTGCGCCGTGCTCAGCAGCGCCACGATCAAGACAAGTAATGTCACACATTGGAAGTGTGTCTGTAGTGCTGCACAATGGGCGGAGGTCACGTGGGAACCAAAAGTTCATGGGTTCATGTAGGAACAGTATGTCAACATTTGCTTTTTTTTACCTTTTTGGTGTTGATTTGCAGTTTATTTCGACATGATTCCATGATTTTGTCGCTTCCACCATAAGTGAGTACATTATGAAGTTAAAAAGTTAATGTTTGCTACAAAGAATCTGTGCTTTCATGTTAAATTACGTGGCTTTTTACCTCAACTATTCCTCGACAATGGCACTGTAGTATCTCTCTAACCCATTGGCCTCCTGATTACCTTTTAATTGTGCTGCAGTATGAGAAGTTATGTTGATAGAGTGATGATTTATGATCAGGAGTCTGTGCTTTGCATTGTATTTTGAAGTTGAGTGGATACTTTGCATGGATTAATGCAGTTAGGCAGTGGCCGAAAATGGACCTGCAGCTTCAGGGACATTTCAGAGCCATGCTGGAGCTGGGCTAGAGTGCAGGCAGTGAAAGTTCTTTGACTGGCTACAGAGGGAGGGATTTGCTCTGCAGTACGCTGATGGATCATGGCACAGCCTTTGCATGTGGAAATTTGAGGTCAGAGTTGAAGCCAGTAAAGCTGCTATAAAAAGCCAATTTGTAAGAAAATAAACTTTTTGGTATAATACAGATTTGTTTAATTATTTATAAGAAAAACTGACATGACTTTCTGCACATGTTAAAACTGCTGAACATGAGACAACAATGACACTGTGTTGCAGTCTGTTCAGAACAATATCTGCAGGGATGACAACTCTGCCAGCAGACTGTTGCTTTCCCATTAACCTTTTTTTTTTTTTACTGGGTAGGGTAACCAGTTTGCAACCACCACATAGCAACACGTCCAACTTAGACTGGCACCCTACTGTTTTGAAATACTCTCACCAATGTGTAAAAGCCTGTCAAGTATTCATTTTAGTCCGGCTTCTTGCTCAGTCACTCTCTTTAAGGAGATGTTTGCTTTTAGGTGCTAGTTTAGATGGTTTATTAGGTTTTACATGTATACAGCTTAAAGATTGACAAGGAAAGAGACAACTATTTGGATAGAATTGGGTCAAATGCATCCTGCATCTACTAAAGCTGTTCAACAATGACACCAATTATCTGAATTCCCCATCTCTGTTCTGAATAATAATTGCAGCAATATACTATCAGGTTGTTGCTTGTCTGGCTTCTTTCTTGGTCACTGTCCTTTTTTACCTTTTAAGTGCTCACACTGTATGAGAGAAGTGAGGACGGACTGTAACAAAAATCTGCAGTTTCCTTTGAAAACGTTTCAAGGATGGATGAAGTCTTTCCAGTCATATCCTCTCCCTCTCCCCTATCTCTCTCTATCCCACACACACAAACAGCATTACCTCTGTGTCAGCTGCAGGTCCGAGGGTAGGCACATTTCCTGCTTGTTTATTTCTTTTATGATAGCCGGGGTGTGGGGGGCATCAGAAAGTCATTTCAGCTGTTGTTGTGGTGATTTAAGATGCTGTCTGACAGTTTACAAAAAAAAAAAATACCTCAGAGTTGAGGACAGTTCTCGTGGTTCTGCTCTCATTGTGGGAGTGTCCAAAGCCGTACGGACAAAATATCAAACATGTCAGAAATCCATCTGACCAGTCAGGAGCAGCTGGTCGGGCCGTGGTCATCCGTCGTATCCCCCCTGTACACAGCACGACAAATGATGCATGATCAGAATTAAAGTCGGCACAACTCACTAGGAAGTCCTGGTTGAATTGAATATTAATGCAGTTTTGTTTTTTAATATATCCTACTGGAGTGACTTAGGAAATCAAAGACAAAGAATCTTAGGAAAAAGGTGGGTTTGTTAAAAGGTTGCAGTGTATTTTTTAAAACCACTGACTTTGAGGTCTTGCAGTAAAACATGTCCTACATACAACAAAATATAGGAAAAGTTTTCTGGTAAGTTTTCAAAGAAACCAAATCTGAAGTCTTATAGGGTGCTCATTCTAAACAATGGCTGAGTTCCTCCCAAAGTTCAAGTCTTTACGGATGAAGATGAACTTGTTTTTGTAAATACAGAGTTAAGTGCCAATGAGATCTGTGAGTTATTGATCATAGGGAAGAAAGAACAAAGTTACGTCTATAATGCAACACGTATGAAAAATGTAGGAGTGGATAAGTCAAACATCAAAGGCGTACATTGTGTAAGATACACAATAAGAAATAATTCACTAAGCTGAGTAATCCATCAGACAGGAGTGAAATCTTCAAAGCAAATACGTGTGGCAGAAATTAATAAAGGCTACATTAACTTTTAATTGCTGTTGTTATGAGGCTGCCCATTTGAAAGCCTTCCTCCTGGAACAACTAGAAAGATTCTGGCTCCACTGCTGGGTACATGCTTCAAGTTAGGGTCCATAGGTGCTTTATCCAAACCGAAATCAATGACCCCTAAATGGAAAAGCATGCAGGACAGCGTGTCCTTTTCTTTCTGTTTTTGTTTTTTGGTGTGCATATGCATGATTGATCTGCTTCCTCCCTCCCTCAGTGCCTCGTGGCCTGCTCCCTCCATGGCCTTTGTAGTGCCTGCTGTCCAGACTATAGAAGTGGGCTGTGACAGCTCTGTGGGGGCTCGGCTGAAATCTCTGCCTTACTCCCGAATGGCCAGCAAACAAAGCCTGCAGGCCAGATATGAGTGTAAACACACCAGAGAAGAAGAAAAAAATGTCAGGGCCCAGCACTTCCTCGGAGAAAGCGATGACCTGATTTTATTAGTGTGGTTGCCGGCATGAGAACATCAGTGATCCATGCACAGCTGTGTGTGCACACCAGGAAGAAATATGGCTGAACGGTTGAAAAAATGGGAACCTATTGTGATTTTATTTCTCCCCCCCCCCAGTAATCTGGTCAAAATTGAGACGTGTCAAACCTGTCTGTATACCAGCTGCTGTAGCTCACTGTATCAGAAAAGCTCTGGCTATGATTCTCTAAAAGTGAGTTATATACAACACAGACGGCCTGATTTACAAAGTGACTGATCATCATTTGTGCCAACAAGAGTTGCATGATCCCCTTTGGAAACTGCAGTTACACTATATGGACAAAAGTATTTAGCCAAACCTGCTAATTATTGGTGTTTCAATCAGACCTGTTGCCCTCCTTATATAAAATCAAGTGCTAGCCATGCAGTTTCCATCAGTCACGGTACTGTCATGGTTGCCACCTTTGCAATAAAACTGCTTGTGAAATTTCATTCCTGCTGGATATGCCACAGTCAACTTTAAGTGATATTATTAGAAAGTAGAAGCATTTAGGAACAACAGCAACTCAGCTGTGAAGAATACCATGTAAATTCATATGACTGCTGAGGCACATGGTACATAAAAGTCACCAACGTTCTGCTGAATTCATAGCTGAAGAATTCTGAACTTCCAACGGCATTAATGTAAGCACATAAACTGTGCTGCGGGAGCTTCATGTCCGAGCAGCTGAATGCAAACCTCACATCACCAATGCCAAGTGTTGGATAAAGTGGAAATGTCTAGCTATTGTGAAGTCTGGTGAAGGATGGATATGGTAGGGGGCTCATTCTGGTTTGGGCTAGGCCCCTGTTCTCCACTGCTATGCTTTCAACTTAGTGGCAACAGTTTGGGGAAGGTCCTTTTCTATTCCAACATGACTGTGCCCCAGTGCACAAAGCAAGGACTGTAAAGAAGACATGGTTTGATGAGTTCAGCATGGAAGAACACTGCACCTTTGGGATGAATTGGAGTGGAGATAATGTGCCAGGCCTTCTCGCCCCATATCAGTGCCTGACCTCATGAATGCTCCAAAGAATGAAAGGGTACAAATTCCCACAGAAAAACTAAAAAAAAATTAAAAAATAAAAAATAAAAATAAAAAAAATCTTTTGTGATAACAAATTCACAGAACAATATCACTTCAGCATAAAACCAAATATGAGCAAGCACTATATTTACTCGTCACCTCTTCTTTGAATAAAACATGACTTATGTTGGCCTTACACTTGAGGACTTTGCTAAAACTTTGAAAAGGTTTAAGAAAAATTATCATCTGAGACCTTCTTAAATCAAGTCACTGAGTTTTGAGTCAAAGATTTTGCAAAGACTGGGGGTCACTAATTACTAGACTAGAATAAGCTTCCTTTTGAGGTATTTCCCATCATGCACTTGATGGAAATTTACAACAACTTTAATAGTAATACGGGGGGCAGAGAAGGAGATCAACAAAGAGATAATATCTCTCATAACCTGCTGCTTTTAAATCTTTTACATGGCATACAAATAAAAGGAAAATTAAAAGTCAGAGCAACTTGCATTTTACTGCAACAACTGAAGAACTATCCTGGACACACTTTGAAGTAAAATTACTCTATTAAAACGATGGCTGTCTCAACTGACTGGGCTTTTACTTTGAAACACCCCATTGGAGGTTTACCGTACCTGTCATGTAAGCCTGGCATGAATTGAGCAAACAGTTCAAAACAAACTCCCGCACACTGTCAAAGTTGCAGAAAAGAGAGGTATTTTGCAAGATTTCAGTACTAGACCTTCTTCAGGCAGTTAGTTAAAAAGGCAAGGACATCTTAAATAGGAAGTGGCCACACACCTGCAGACACCTTCTCATCTAAACGTCAGAGCTCAATCGGCAATTTGATAAAACAAACAACAACAATCAGCTCCCTGACTGAGAGTAAATGCAATGAAAGGTTAATGGACACCTAAACTGCAATTTACAAGTCTGTCAGTAGTAATGTCAAATAAGGGGACCAAAATTCCCGAAAGAGAACAAATTTACAACACTAGAAAAGCACTCAGAGAGCGCAGACCTCTGCCATCAGCCCTATCTCCCAGTAGTGAAGAATCCTTTAAAAACATTCCTGGATCCAGATGGTGATCCAGATCACTCCCAAAATCTACTTTGCTGATTACTCCCTCCCCGCTGTCATGGCGGAAGCAGCCATGGTCTCACCGGACGACTGAAAGTCGTAGCAGAGGGGGAATATTCCTCTATTCCTCCCAGCATTTTGAGTATTCTCACTACAACACGCTGTCTTTCTCTCTGTTACACTCCGACTCGTCTCCTCAACTGGGCGTGTGTGTTTCAAACTCTATACACTCCAAAACTTTGAATAAGTTACTCATGTCTGCCATCTCCTGGTGTAAAGTGGTAACAGCGCAGACCTCTGCCATTAGCCCTATCTATAGGAGAACACTGCAGTGGAGTAAAAGTATGTCTGAGGTCCTGGCATGAATCGACAGACAAGATACACAGACAGCAGTGCAGAGTTCTGACTGTAGCTGCATCTCCATTACAGTTTTTCACTAATTAAAGCGATATTTCTAAAATTTCTACTGAGTACAATTGTGCTTTGAATGTGTTCCAATTGATTGATGTTTTGGTCATGAGCCTCGCAATTCTTGTAAAATTTAATCTCACAACACTCCGCTGCAAGGAAGCTGGATGCTCAAAACCTGTTGCGTGTTGGTACGGTTATGATTACATCTACAGGGGTTTTCTTGACAATTTTATACAAATACAAAAGCAACGGATGATAGTTCAGAGGCAAAGTCTGTATGTATGGCAAAAGCCACTAAAAGGGTATAAGTGTGATGTTAAGAAAAGTCTCAGTCTCCTCTTCTGTCCACACGTACTGCACCATGTTGTCTCAGAGTGAACTGGTCATAATTTGATTTGCATAAGACCAGACTAAAGACGTACGGCGTAACGCCAAGGCTAAGGAAAGACTACACCAAAATTGCTCAGACTGAGTTTTATGATGACCTTACAACATTTGCAATTTTAGCAAGATATATGCACACTAAAAGTGTAATAGAGGGATGCACGATGTTTGATTGTTGCTGATATGGACAAATTCATTTTAGCTGATAAAATATCAATAGCCTACTGATATTTGAATGAAGTTCAGACCTTCAGTCCTAAAACACACAGTTCGAGAATTAAAGGATGAGCAAATTAAGAAATTTCGGTCTTTAAACACTTTTAAATAGTAGGAAATGATGATGATAAATAAGGAAAAAGACTTAAGCTGACTTAGGTTTGTTGGTCCAGCCTACAGCTCCACTAACTTATTTGTTGGTACAGCCAATATTGGCAGATTTTTAAAGCCAAAAATTTTGTTGTAATACTGGCAGAAACTTTGATACCTTTAAAGTATCTGCACACCCCAATGCCATGTAAAATCGTGCATCCCTAGTGTAATACCTTGTGCCACAAATCATGATTTTATTTTACTTTTTAATTGTATATCACACTCTTATATGGATGTGATGTTTCTGTAAATCTTCCTTGATTTAATCTACTTAATATGAAGACAAAGTGGGGCTGTTTGATGGCTTGAACTCAGTAGGGGGTCCAGAATCATATTCAGGACATTTTTGGACTATCGACCCCAATTTTAATGCTATTTCATTCACCTTGTGCACCTCACTTACATTTAAAATACTCATCTTAATAACTAAAATAGTTTTTTGTGTACCTCCCATTTGACAGCCTTTACTTGAGCCTTGCAGCTCATGGTGCATGACGCCCCAACCAATTGCTTACCTTTGCCTAATGGTAAAACCACCACTGCCCTAAATGAAGACACTAAAAGGGCATTTTTGTGTGCTGATTGTTCAGTTTTTTTGAAAGTGCTTTTTGTCACGCACCTGAAAAGTTCTGGTTGTTTTGGACTCTGCTCCTATCCAAGTTTTGAGCTACCAGTGTCTACCACCAATCTTAGGCAGTGTTTATATGATCACCTTTTGATGCGTTTTGAGTGTATTGAGTGACATTTTGGGCATCTGAAAATGCAAGGAGTTGAAAACAGCACCGTATTTGTACCAAAATGCACACTAAGAGTTGGATTAAACTGATTTTAGTTTATATAATTCATGTGTCAGATAAGCAATATACAACCTGGTTTTATTTTCTATGATCTCACAAAGATGCAGATGCAAGAACAACTGAGGCTGATGAGGTGCAGCTACTCTGTGGTGATTTTTTATTTTTTATTTTTTTTTTTGTGAGGGAAAGAACAAAAAAAAAAAAAAAAAAACAAAAGCTGAGGGCCAACAAATCTAGATGAGTAGATCTTTTTGAGGGTGTGCCTTTTCTTTCTCCAGCAAAAACTGATGATGGGATTTGAAAGCTAGGCTTTAATAGACGTCAACAACTGCTCGCTGTAAAGCCTCAAGGGCAAGAATATTGACCAGAGCTTGGCAACAACTTCAACTGTTCCTTCTCAAATTCCCTCCCTCATTGGCTGATATTTCACGGCTTATAAAGTAGAGGCAACACTGTGCCTATCACCAAGTACTAATTTAATTTTCATGTCATTTGCGTGTGCAGGATCCCACGCTGGAGTCACTGCGTTGGCTGTGCACATTTCCATCAACTCCACATATGGATTGTGTAATTGGCAAAGTCTGAAAATAAAGCCAATGCTCTCTCCTACACAGTGGGTACAATCCATGTCCTCGTTATGAGTCTGTATGATAATGAAGCAAAGTTAGCCTTGGCAAAACTGTCATGAAGAAAACATGTTTGTTCAACAAACTTTCAACCTCAGAAACCAGGGTTGCAGGTAACAATGACTGACTTTGTATAGAGCAAACATAGAGATACTTAGTAATAACAATGCATAATCCTGCATGATAAAAACACCAGCAAGGCTGCAGAGTACACAAAAGTGCACTGTACATGAATATAGATCTTCTCTCAGTCTCACCTTGGAGAAACTGAATTACTGTGTTAGAAGAAATGTATGTGTCTTTCTCTGCTTTGCCATTCACTGTAAATACATATGCATCCACAGTCATAATTTGCTTTGTGGTGATCATATATACAGGGTAGTAGATGGATCTAGTGTAGAAGTGTAGAGGATGGACTCTTAAGTTACCTCCATGTGCACACATTTAAGGTGATGTGTGGTTTATTAAAGGAACGCCCAAAACATGCTTTTTTCAACTTTTGTGTGTTACATCTTTGTTTTCACTTAGGTACATTTATGGCAGGGCAAACTATGTATATATATATATATATATATATATATATATATATAATTATTATTATTATTATTATTATTATTGTGATGAATGTCAGAGTTTCTCTAGTTCAGTGGTTCTCAACTGGTCCAGCATCAGGACCCACCAGTCTGTCTTACAACAATCGCGACCCAAGTTTCCAGAAAAAATGTTAACAGGGCATGTTTAGTCATTTGAATGTGTTGCATTTTGGAGCATGATTGGACCAAAATGCATGATATGAAAAAGAAAAGGGACAAAAGTTTTATACCCTCTTTCTCCATTGTTGTGTAACTTTTCTTACCAATTTTCCAGAGATCTTGAGAAACTACTTCATTATCATGTGAAAAGGAGCTTTTTCATTGCAAGAAAATGAGATAAATTAATTCAAATATTGATTAAACATTTAAATTCACCTAATTTCACAGTAAAGCAGGGTAAAATAAAAGGTATCAATGCATGTCTAATTAGGACTTCAGGACTTTTGCCGCCATTTTTTCTTTACAGACACTCACTGAAAACTGCTCCACGACCCACTTTTGGGTCCCAACCCACCAGTTGAGAACCACTGCTGTAGTTAACCACAATTCATCACATTCTTTTAACTGCATTTTAAAATGTCACAAGGCCTTCACATTCCAATACACAATTTTCCAAAAATTTCAGATACCCCCCACCCCCAAGAAAAAAGAGTATGTATGTGTATATATATATATATATATACATATATATATGTAAAATTGTCCCTAAAATTTATTAGCCAATTCCCCAAATTTAAAAATCATTCCTCAGGATTCCATGGAAACTACAGAAATTTAAAAATAAATTCCAATGAAAATTCTTTAAATTTCAGGGCAAATTTTCCCCAAAAACTTCCTGTGAACTCTCCAAAATATACTTACATATCCCCTAAAAATCTGTGAAAATACTTAAAAACTCCTCATAAAATTTCCCCCCAAAATTAAAATACATTTCCCAAATTCTGATGAAAACACAAAATAGATATATAAATGAAAAATGGATTTAAAAAATCAAAGCAAATCTCTCCAAAATTAATAAAAAAAAATTCTCAGAATTCCATGGAACACTCAGAAACTTCAAAACAAATTCCCCAAAACTTTCCATGAAAATTATTTAAATATCAAAACAAATTTCATCAAAAACTTTAAGTGAAACTCTCTAAAATACGCAAACATATCCCCTAAATATCAAAGAAAATTCTTTAACATTCCCAATCAAACATCCCACAAAAAATTAAATAAATTTACTCAATTCCCAGTGCCAAAATGAAAATGCAAAACAACAACAACAACAACAAAACTAAGCATATTTCCCCCCGTCTTTTAATGAAACTTCAAAATATCCAAACTCATTGCCATGAAAACTTGCAAGAAGAATGACATTCACTTTAAAGTGATTCTATAATTACTCCTTGAACTCCTCTCACGCAGTCCAGCTGTGCTGCTCCGTGTATCGCTCTAAATATGCAGTGGGTGGGTGTTGTTGGGCGGCGTGTTATGCAGTCAAGCCACAGCACAGCTGTGACGGAGCAGAGACGGACCAGTGAAAGTCCCGCGTCAGTCCTTTTTACACCTTGGCAATTTCCCAAAGACAGACTGAAAGGCAAACAAACTTAGCCTCTGGTCCATGGCTACAGATAATGCATACAAGTTGCATTGGGAGGTATCATATATACAATATTCATTTGTCTGTATGAAGCCTTTTGCCCAGAGTCCAATTTTATCTTCCAGTGTTGCCACATGTTGAAGAAGGAATGCAATTCCCTGTTGTTTTAATCATGTTTGTGCACTGACTGCAACTTTCCTCCGTCATTTAAATGACTGCCTTCATTAAGAGCACTGGCAACTCCCCCTTTCTCTTTCTGTCTCCCTTGCACTGAAGCTTCAGTTCAAACACCATTTTCCCCATATATGTGTGAATATACAAACCATGTAACATTACAGATAAAGGCTGAAATTTGTTCTCGCAGCAACGCTACAGAGAGACTGAATGAAAAGTTGAACTCCATCTCACCGTGCCGTGACGCACAAGCTTAAATGAATAACCTAAATATGCCAGTAGCAGATGTTTTTTCTCTTCAAGAAGTTAAAGAGCCACAAATTTATCTCCACTCTTTTTCTTTCATCATAATTTGAAACAGTTTGTTTCTTTGTACCATGAATGTTCAAAATAAATAGGAAGATAAACACATAAGAGTCTGTTTGCACGGTTTGGATGGGTGATGTTTTTAATGGATTACTGATAGGAAAAAGGCATCCAATAAATAACTGATTCAGAGTGCAGAGACCTTAACAGAAAGGCACATGTTAAAGTAGAAATGAGATTAATGTATAAGTACAAGTATGTATTAGCACTGGTAAAAGACTGACATCCAAGGAGCAAGAGCAGAAAATAACTTCCCTCGGAGCCGCTGACATTGTCCGTGTTGACATCACAGTGCTGCGAGAGACACTTAAGGGGCTATTTTGAGATTACTGCTCCAGTAATCAGTGCCTGTGCATCTGCTAATGTGTGTCGTGAGATTGCTGGATGACGAAGGGCAGCATTGTGTCTTTGCTAATTGCAACCCCCTTTTACCAACCGCCACTCGCATCCTTGGAAGACAAATATAAAATGCCACTAATTATGCATATTAATAGGATTACAAGATGTGTAATGCCTTTGGTCTAAGCCTTTGGTCTAATGAATTACATGAAGAAAGAAGATATCTAATCAAAGAATGTGTCGATGCTATTTGGGGAAAATTGCTCTGCAGTATCAGACTGATGTTTTGTCAGATGAGCCCAGTGTTCTGTGTCCTCCAGGGAATTGGGCCGGTAGGCATGTTGTAGGCTGATATAGGCTTGTAAAGCCCTCTCTCAAAGTGTAACCTTCAGCAGAGCAGGGACACTCTGCAATAACACAACGAGAAGCAAGATCTTCCGTCACGCAATTTCAGCAATCCCCCGCCATCTGTTTATTCCATACTGGCAGTGGAGTTAAGTGGCAGGCCTGGCGCATGTTTACATTCTGTGAACTAATATTACACAGTGAAGCACGTTTTATTGTTCTGTCCATTTATTTAGGGTGCGGTCTCCTGAGCCCTCTCTACTCCCTCTGACTGAATAATCAATTATACTCTAACTCAGTGGTTCTCAACCTTCTCAGCCCAGGACACCAAAAATAAAGATGCAAGAGACCGGGGACCCCTACTGTACCTGAAGGTGGGTGAACACAGCCATGAACAATGTAGAATAATCATGTGCAGATAAGGCTGTCTATGGGGGGGGGGGGGGGGGGGCAAGAGCTTTAACCTGAAAAATAACCACTCCTAGCAAGTGAGCTTTTTATTCATTTGTGTGGAAGATAGCCTTCTTAAGAAGGGGTTCAAATCCCTTTTGTGAAAAAGGAATAAAATGGGTGAAAAATGGCTAGGATAGGTTAATAATGGCAAAAAATGGTGAAAAAAGTAGTAAAAATTAATTTTAAAGTAGCAGAAATTGATAAAGTTGGCAAAAAAATAAGCATTAAGTGGCAAAAATTTGAAAAAGTGGCAAAAACAGGCATAGATAGTGGTAGGGGGAAATATAAAGTGGCTGAAATGACTTTAAAATTGTATAAATGGGTGGAATATTTGGTAAAATTGGATGAAAAATTGATATAAACTGGCAAAAAAAAATGGTATTTTAAAAAAAATTTAGCAAAAATTGGTTAAACTGGCAAAAATGAACACATCAAAAAGTGAAATGTGGTTGAAATGTGGTAAAAAGTGGTTAATAGAGGCAACAATAGGTGTAAAGTGGCAAGACTTGGTTTAGAAGCGGCAAAAACAGGCAGATAAAGTGTTGGAAAGGGTTTGAAATGGGAAAAAAATGGGTTTTAAGTGGCATAAATGTGTCAAAATTTGCAAAATTGTGGGAAAAAAAAGATTAAAACTGGTTAAAATCTAGCAAAATTGGTGTAAAGTGGCAACAGTGTACTTTACAAATATTCTTTCTTTAGGGCATCTTGTGATCCCACCTCAGTGTCTCACGACCCCCATGTGGGGTCATTGAGAACCACTGCTCTAACTGATCATAAAACAATTTCTTTTTCAACAGTAATTTACAAAAACCAAGCCTTACAAATCACTTAAAGGTGCAATATCACAAGGTAATTCATGCCATGCCTAAGCTAATTGAGCCTAAATGTCCAGTTTGTGAGTGTGAGTGCTGCACTCTAGCATGGTACACTTCCCTGGCACAGATGAGAGGCAGGCTCACTCACTCACATGGACAAGCATGGGTTAAAACATGCACATGACGTCTAATCAGTATGATCATTTTCTAATGGCGGAGTGTTTGAGTGCTGCATCCTCCCAAAAAAACTGAATAGATCCATGAAGGGAGTAAAATTACGTCATGTTGCCTATAGGGATTGGAATCGAGAACTGTTTCCAGTTGAGAACTGGCCCCAGTTGGTTCAGTCCATTTATATCTTTCTTTTACATTTAATCTTAACAATTCTATTATCAATGCCTTACTTCCTTGTGCCTCAAAAAACACAATCTTGGAGAGGCAGAACAGTGATGGGGGGTCATTGTCTTGTTGGTATTTAAACCCAGGATCAATCAGATTCAGTCCAGAAGGGATTCCATGATGTAAGATGCTGTGGCACATGTGTTTCACTGTGGGTCAGTGTATCTGGCATCAAAACGTTCTCCATCTTTCTGCACACATAAACACGACAGTGCTGACCGAAGAGTTCAAACGTGAACTAGTCTGTCCATCCAGTCTTCAACAGTCCAGTGTTTGTGCTCCGTGACAAATCTGAGGCGTTCCTGGATATTTGCAGGCCTCAATAATGCCTCTTAGCAGCTATTCTTTCCTTTAAAGGGATATTTCGGGATTTTTTTGAAGTCGGGTCATATGGGGTTCTTGGCTATAGTAGTAGCATTATCCTCCAGTGATTTCTGTGAAAGTTGGTGCAACTTTCAAAGGAGCCGTGGTTATTAGGAACTCAGAGAGATCCATGGAATAATGGCTGTAAATGGGAATGTTTTATCTGTGTAGTTCGACCAGTTTTACATAAAAAATGGGCCAAGAAAATATGTTGGCTCACCTGTACACTGTGTCGAAAACGTACAAAGCACCCCCCCCCAAAAAAAAAAGAAAAAAAAATACCCTCGGTGGCACTAATTTACGATACAGCCTTCACCATTTTTGTCTCCTTTTGTCCTTTTGTCCCACTGATCCTCTGATCAGCTGTGCGGCAGAAGAAGTCTGCGGGGTTCAACAGGGATAATAACACCAAACCACAACAAAGATAACATGAAATCCTGAGTTACCTGGTGGTGTAGGTGTGGAAAATGCGAACCCATACTCCAGATCTCTCCTGCTCAAAACTTTCAAATGAAGTTTCTCTGCTCTCTGGTGTAGCCCCCTGACTCTCCATCTGTGTAAGTTCTTCTTCGGTGTACTCTGGTTCATACAAATATCCCCTTGTATCCACAGTAACACATCATCATCACTCATATCATCTTTGTTTTAGCTTGGTGTGATACGCTGATAAAACGTTCCCATTTATAGCCGTTATGCTGGGGGATCTCTGAGCTCCTAATAACCACGGGAGCAACTTTCACAGAAATCACTGGAGGTTAACGCCACTACTATAGCCAAGTACTTCATACGACCAAACTTCAAAAATCCTGAAATACCCCTTTAAGCCTCGTATTGTCAGTTATCTGCTTATGGTCTAGAGACTTTCTCAGACTGATCTAGAAGAATTCATCTCTGCCTGAAGATCAGCAGTGGTCTTCCTTCTTTCTTTAGTACTTAAAATCTTAAGGTGTCTGACATCTGCTTCAGTCAACTTTAATTTCCTGCCTCTTCTTCACTTATTTTGTAAGCCCCAGTCTCAGCAATCACTCCAAAGCATACTTGACCACACTGTGAGAACACTTTATTCCCCCCCTGTTTGTCTCAGACATCATCCAGCATCATGAAGTGTTTAAATGCAGACTCTTTTTTCAGTGAGCTCTCAGTGTTTCACCATTTTGAACAAGAACGGGAAATTTCCAACATTTGAGAATTTAGAAATGAATCAAGCAGAACATTCAACCACTAAAACTAAATTTTCTGTTCAGGAATGACAGTAAATAACTATAATATGACATCATAATCAAGAAATAATAAGCTTTACTATTTTATCTAGGTTTTTTTTTTTTTTTTTTTTTTTTTTGGTGAAACAAAATAACAGTGCAGTTAGTTTAGGGCAGCTTTGGACTAATACATTTGTTAATCACTATAAATATCAAGTTTAAGGTTTTACTTTGCTCAGAGTGTAACTTATTTTTTCATGGTAGTTTATCAAGTTAACAGTAACATTACTGAGCCCATTCAGATGCATTCATATGAATTTCATAACCGTCTAAAAAGTCCTCATCTGAAAATCAAATATGCATTAAATAACCACTTGGAGTATGATTTAGGACAATAATCAATTAACTGAATAAATAATAAAGCCATGCCATGAATGCCACTTGCATATTTATCCATGCAGCACATTATAAACTTCAAGGTCATTATTATAAAGGGGAGTAACTGTGTGAGGAACAAATGTAAATCTCATGTTAATCTGCCTATGGAATAATGGATTATCATGCGTTTAAAGCTGTGATATTTGCCTGAGGGAGACATGAAGGAGAAGAAGGGTTCACCCTCTGGGGAACATGCTTATGCTCTGTACCATTATTGGAGATGAGTTCATCAGTTGACAATGTTAGATATGAAAAGACGACCTTTTGACTTGATGGGGTTGGGTTTAAAACACTGGGGATATCCTGCATTCAGTGTGATTTTAGTTTATTCTTTTAAATGGTTTGCTTCTCAGGATATCGAGGACAAAGACTGTTTTACATCAGTGGGATAAAACGTTTTCTTCCAGAAACATTTCCCATTAGCGTTCGAGAGAGCCGCCATGATGCTCCGACCTCGGGGTTGAGAGACTCGGTTATAAAAATGCTACCTGCAGTAAAGTTAATGCTGAGGGCAGTAAGCCAACAATGAACATACAGTAGCAATAAACCGTCGGCTGCTTCATTATCTTCCCACTCACAGTTCCTCTCTGCCTCATGTACACAGCACATTTACATACACATTTACATATCGTAAACAAACACCTCGGAATTAATTCAAGTGCCCTCTTGATGAGATACAATTCCATTTATTTATTTATTTCTCCGGTCTTTCATCTCCAAGATTCACATTACATTTCTATGCAAATGAATCAATAGAGAATCCATAATTCTGAAGGAGTCTTACTAAAGTGAGTTTACAGGACAGTTACAGAAAATGTCAAATGTGATTTTAAATTGAACAAGACAATAAATTATAATCCAGAAAATCAGCATCAGTTATTAATCACCATTTAGTCTTTTCTGTAAAACTGATTAGTTCCCCATGCTGCATGAAGATTTTAGTTTAATATCAGTGTACTAGTGGTTTTAATCTCTGGAGGTATGCTTTCCAGTTTAAAAGAGCTCAGTTTAGGTAAGAAAATGCTTTGAAAGCTTCGCAAGGGGACTTTTAAACACATGCATATGTCAGATGATAGAGAAAATATTTCAATCATTGCAGTTGGACTTTTTGTCCCTTATGAAGCTTTAAAATCACAGAACTGTAGCCAACTTTTGATTCATTTGCAGATATGTAGGCCGTTTTCTAATGTCTCATTGTTTTTGTTTCCAGCCTGCAGATTCTCCACTGTCGTGAGCAGATATCTTTATAGGACTCCTGACAACAGTGCCATCTCACAGCAAGGCCTTCCAGTCTTAAACCTCTCCCACACAAGGGCTCTAACCTTCTTTTATTTTTATTTTTGCTATATATTGTTGATTACTTTCACCCTCTACTGTGGTAAGATTTAATATCCATCCATCTTCTTCCTCTTATCAGGGGCCGGGGCGTGGTGGAAGCAGGCTGAGCAAGACATCCCTCTCCCCAGCGACATCCCCAGACAGGACAGGTGCATGTTAGCAAATTAGAATATTATGGAAAAGGTCATTCATTTCAGTATTTTAATTCAAAAAGTACAACTCATATATCAAATAGATTCATGGCACACAGAGTGAAATACTTAAAGTGTTAATTTCTTTTCTTTTTATCATGGCTTACAATTAATTAAAGCCAAAATGTTTGCCCTCTGAAAAGTGCAATCATTTATGTGCACTAAATGCTTGGTTGGAGCTCCTTTTGCATGAATTACTGCATCAGTGCAGTGTGGCATGGGGATGATCAGCCTGTGGCACTGCTGAGGTGTAATGGAAGTCCAGGTCAGTCTGATAGCAGCCTTTAGCTTGTCTGCGTTTTTGGGTTATGGTGCCTCTCGGCTTCCTCTTGACAGTACCCCATAGATTCTCTTCGTGGTTCCAATTTGGTGAGTTTGCTGGCCAGTCATGCACCAAAACAACAAGGTTATTTCACCTGCTTTTTTGTACGTTTGGCGGTGTGAGCGGGCGCCAAGTCCTGCTTGAAAATGAAATAATTGTCTCCATAAAGCTTGTGGTTGTCATAAATCAGCGTTAGTTTGGTTAGTTTGTGCTGCTGTGAAAGCTAACACCGAACTCCACCGGACCAATCAGAGAGCATTTTCCTCACACATCACAGGTTTTGATCCAGGTGTGAATGCCCTCATGTGTATGTGGACCAAAGCTGATGTCAAATGCAACAATCTAACTGGTCCATGATTTAGACCAGATCAACCGAACCAGAGGAGTGAGAACAACCTAATGGTGGTTTACAGAGTATTATCAACACGAAGAAGATAGAGGATTTCCTCTGATTTCTCTCTCCTGCCTCAGCTTAAAGGACGAATCAACATCCAACTCTAAACAGGAAACAGCAGAGCTTCTCTCACATTTTGGGAAATGACTTAGAGGCAGAAACTCTCATTACTGCCACGGCTTAATACAAAACAAAAAAGGCTTTCTTTGTTGTTCAAGGAAACCTTCCGTATAGGAAATTACAGCAAGATAAACCTCTCCAAAGGAAACCGCCACTGTAGAATAATCTGTGTATCATAATAAAATCATGTGTTCACTAAAATCACTGCATAAGGAGATTAACAATGAAATAAATCTCTGTCCTTCTTCCCTTAGTTCTCGGTGTAAAACTATAATTAGAATCTGGTTTCAGTGACAGCAGCCGGACTTCCTCCCTGGTGAGCACATTACCCTCTGAGTATTCCTCCTTTAACAGCTGAGACTGTTTCAGTCTCCAAAAGGCCATGCAGAGGGGCAGAACCCGAGCTTGATCACTGGTTGAAATTAATTATCCGGACAACAATTATTCCCAACCATCAGCTGTGCAGTTCTGTCCCCTAAGCTCCAACCATAACAGGCCAACGTATGAGTGATGCTGGTATCCTGAATGACTTTGGGACCGGGGATAAAACCAATCTTATTGATTGTGAATTTCAAAGGTGGAGAGATCCTTGCTACAACCTTGGACTAGATAGAGATACTTGACTTTTTTTTTCTGGACAAGGTCAGAACCCATCAGACACACATCAGATAAAATCAGACTTCTGTGAGTACGTGGTCACTACTGGGGTTTTTATTTCTTTTTTCAAGATTTTTAGGGCTTTTTATCTAGATATGATAGCTGTAGAGAGACAGGAAACTTGGGGTGAGAGAGCGAGGGGAGACATGTACCAAACAGGGTCCAGGAATCAATCCCACTACCAGTGGGTCGAGGGCTGTAGTCTCTGTATATGGGCACCGGATCTAACCAGAGGTACACTGGTGCCCTGACTGGTGGTGTTTTAGTGAAACATTACTGATCAGTCAATTCATGTAAACACTCTTTACACTGTAAACCAGGATACCTTGATTTTACTTAAAAGATCTGAGGCAAGGGATTGCACTTAAATGGTTTGAGTAATGAAATTTCTAATTAATTATTTTAAGTAGACTTAACTTTAATTCTAAAAGGACTGGACTTAACTTTTTAAGTGGAATATACTAAATGACAATTTATTTATACTTGAAATTTGTTGTAAAATCATCCTCCTCTTGTCAACCATTAGGCTTAGCATTTTAAGTAATTTAAGCATTGACTTATTTTCTCAAGTGCAAACACATTTCTCATTCATTAAACTATTTTTAACTTGTTTAAACTTAAAACTTACTCCCAAATTTTGTGTTGACAAATTACATACATTAAAATTAACACAAAAGGCATGACTTTTTTAGAGTTCATTCTTAGTAGCCATAAAACACAGTACATCTGAGAACAATACATCAGAACAGAGGTAAAAAAAATAGACAAGGGAGCTTAAACTGTAGCTTTAACTTCACCGGTGTAATAAGCACAGTGGCAGCCTGGAAAACTCAGCCCTACAAGACAAGGTCCTATTTCAGGGTCTGAAGTTTGAGTGGTAGCCCGCTCTGACACCAGTTCAGCGTTACCTGCTGAATAAAGGTGAGTGTGTTCTTCATACACTTTGGGTATTCCAAATGGAGGGCACATGTGAAGCCAAACACGACAAACATAAGCCTGAATTAGGTTGGCAAGGTCATCTATGTTGAGATTCTCTCCAGGGCCCATCTTTCCTGAGAGCAGAGGATGCCCACTCGAACGTTCAAAGTGTCTCTAAAGATCCTACAGAATTTGAGAGATAAGAGAAATAAAGATTTAAAATATGATGGAAAAATACTTAGCATTGACAATAAATCAATTTGAGATTGAAAAAGTTAAAGTGAGAAGTTTTAAGGCTTAAAACCTGAGATAAAGTCAAATTTATGAGTCCATAAGGTCAAAACATGAAATTAAAAGTCAAAATCATGTTTATAGATAGTAAAGATATGAGATAGAAAGTCAAAATCAGGACTTTTTAAGGTCAAAATTTGAGGAAATTTGAAATCATGAGTTCAAAAGGTCAAAACATGAGTTAAAATACAAAGTTGTGACTCTAAAAGGTTGAAATATGAGCTAAAAAGTCAGAGTGGTGAGTTTAAGTTATGTGGGATGCCAGATTAAAAATTTTAAATTAAAATACAAATTAAATTTTTTCACCACATGTCTGACCTTGTTATCTTGTCATACTAACTCTTAACTTTTTCATATTTCTGACTTAACAAGGATATTTTAAATCATCAATATTAATATAACATTTTACTGTTAACTATCAGTGCTAGTTAAGACTAACAAAGAAACTTAAAGATAAACCATAGACGCTTAAAACTGTTCTCAAATAAAATAGACAGCAGAATGAACTCAGTAATTCTTTTAAATGTAATTTAAGCTTCAGTGATATAAAGTTATTAGTCATGATCAATGAGGTTAAAAAATAACTTACCAAGTTCCAAGATGTTTAGAACCAAGTGAGAGAGAAACCTGATTTTAGGCCAGATTTGACCCCCCCATGACGATCGTGGGAACGTATACCGACTGGAGCCTCGTTGCAAACAGTTATTTGTCTGATTAGTCACATTATAATAGTAGAATACACCAAAACTAGTGTATTTAAGTAATGCAACAAAAACTTATAAAAATTACTTAAATTATTTGATCACAAACAACTTTTTGGGTTTACAGTGTAGAAATTAGAATATGGATGCTACCTTATATGGGATAAAGAGGTTGATGACACCATTCATCGAGTTAGAGTGACAATTTATCATGCAACCTCCCTTACCAACATACGTAGACTCACTGCATCTCACTGGGAAAATATGAGACTTAGGGAAGCTGATAAGACAGACTGGAATGGCATGAAATTTACCTCGTTGCAATCAAACCCCACCAGCTGGTTCTGGAGCATCAGTGTAGCGTGGATGTTGTAGTGGGAAAATACATCATGGGAGTTCATATCTTTCCTCTTTGTTTCTTTTAGTCTCCGAAAACTGAGAGCTCAGCTGCTTCTATGTCTGCACAACAGCACTGCTCTGTCTGGCAGAGATTTAGAATATCCTGTAGCTTCCTTTGGCTATGCCAGGCCTCTACAATCAAGAGGGATAATCACAGTGTTTAAAGAGAAATTTGATTTAAATAATGTGAGCATATTGCCTGAGAGTGGAGGTGTAGAGAAGAGCAGAAAAATAACTCTCCCTGGTCCTGAGTTAATCTCAGTGTGGAGGAGTTCTGTGAGACGAGCGGTGCACTCAAGAAGTTGAGCACAAAGCCAAGAAGTGATTATCATTCCAGAAAGAGAAAGAGGAACATTATTCATACAAATCGGCAATAGAAATCATTTTGCAAGTGCTTTTTAAAAATCAGGCTGGAAGGAAATTATGATTAATGGAGAAAAGTGGAGTTTTTCTCTTATTTTTTTTTTTCACAGCACAGAGAGGATGTAGAGAAAAGTCCACAGGAAATTCAATACCTTGTTCCTCTGCACTGTATCCAAACCTTACAGGTCAACTAAATATGTCTTACACTGTATAGAAACATAGGCATCAACCAACCAAACAGAGAGTTAAAACAATGCAGAGGAAGAGGTAAAGGTAACCTTCAACAGTCATGGTAACAGTCCATCCACTTTATGTGTGTTTGCTTGTGTAGGGTAAACATCCACCCATATAGCCCTTATATCAAGGGCACTATCTCCTCTGCAAAAACAGCATCTGTTGCCAGGCAACAACAAGAGGCTTTGGGAAGCGCTCCATTGAGCGACGAATGTTCACGTCAAATCAGAGAGAAACAATGAGAGACACGCTGACTATGAAAGACAGGAACTGAATCTACCGCAGCTCACCTTCAGGAACGCTGTATTATACACCGTTTGGTTTTCTGCTCTGAGTTAATCTCAGTGTTAGGTTGTAGATCAATAAATGAACCCTTTATTCATCACTTCAACACAATCAAGCCATTCCTTCTTAAAAGTTATCATCTGTGAGATACTTACTGCCTTTGTTGAGACTTGGACTTGTTCAAGTCTGCAGTGGTTTGCATCTGTGTGCAAAGCAGCTGGGATTAGAGTCATCACCTTCAAGTCCAAGGCCATGCTTCTTCGCTGGAAAGATATGGATTAATATGACGTCAATCCACCATTTGTAGCTATAACAGCTTCAAGTCGTCTGGGAAGGCTTTCCACAAGGTTTAGGAGAGTGTTTATGGGAATTTTTGACCATTCTTTCAGAAGCACATTTGTGAGGTCACACACTGACGAGAAGGCCTGGCTCTTAGTCTCTGCTCTAATTCATCCCAAAGGTATTCTATCGGGTTGAGGTCAGGACTCTGTGCAGGCCAGTCAAGTTCATCCACACCTAACTCTCTCATCCATGTCTTTATGGACCTTGCTTTGTGCACTGGTGCACAGTCATGTTGGAACAGGAAGAAGCTCTGCATTGCACTTGGTGATGTATGGCTTGGATGCAGCCTCAGCCTCAGCATCCGCTGACCCCGCTCCGTCGTTTCACGTGGCCTACCACTTCGTGGCTGAGTTGCTGTCGTTCCCAATTGCTTCCACTTTCTTATGATACCACTGACAGTTGAATGTGGAATATTTAGGAGCAAGGAAATTTCACCACTGGTCTTGTTGCACAGGTGGCATCCTATCACAGTACCACGCTGGAATCCACTGAGCTCCTGAGAGCGACCCATTCTTTCACAAATGTTTGTAGAATCAGTCTGCATGCCTAGATGCTTGATTTTATACACCTGTGGCCATGGAAGTGATTGGAACACCTGATTTCAATTATTTGGATGGGTGAGTGAATACTTTTGGCAATATAGTGTATATATGAATCCCTACCTGTTCAACTTCTTCTCTGCAAAACTCTTGTTCAAACTCTTGTTCAAAGATAAAAACATATTCACTCAGACTTTGAACAAACTACAGCTAAATATTGGACAACTTCCAAGATCAAACAAAACCAAAAAGTATTTTCTGTTATAAGGCTTAAACTTTTTAGATTGTGTACAACAAAAACAAACGAGTCTTTGCACATAGAACAGTTATGAACACACTGGAGCGAAGATGCATGGCACTATAAACCCACGCTGCAGTATATGGCTGCTCGATGTGACCTTAGCTACGCTTCTTGGAGCATAGAAAGCCAAGCAACTTTTAACCCGTACACTTAGAGAAGCTGTGAAACAATGAAAGAATTTGACTTTGCAGAAACAAACCCCTGCATTAACTAAAGGTCTGTGCAAGGATGAAATAAAGTTAAAAATATAGCCAATCAAATAGAAACCTTTCCATACTTCCTTGCACATAAGCTAGCAGTCTGAGGATAAGCTTTTGAAACAGCCTCTTTATTCCTCTGCTTATGTCTTTTGGTCCTATATAAAAACGTCTGAAAATACACACCAGCACATTTTGGCAGTGCCACCCACCTCTCTGTCATTCAGAGAGCTGTAACCTTGCTTTGACCCAGATGTAAACAAACGCTGTCATATTCATTTGGGGTTTAAAAAAAAAAAGACACTGCAAATCCGTCCTGTATGGGAGATTATGTGTATTAGCACTTACCTGTCCCAGAGTAAAGCTGATTATTCCAAACTCAAGTGTCAGGTGTTTTGTTTAGTTTATTTTTACATCAGAAAGTCTGGTAAAACAAGTCATCTCCAGATTCTGCTAGAGTTTATTCACCATCAGATCATGACATTATAACTGAAGAATGATGTGGAGATAGTCAGATAGAAGAGAGGATGAGTGCTGGTATGCCAGCACAAAGCTGAGGTCAGCCTGATGACTGTGAAAAAGATCAAACTGCCTTTATAAACTGTATAAAGAGCATACTTCTTCATGGAGCAGAGTTTTTCATCCTTTAATCTCAAGGAAGGCATTATTGATCTTTATACCTTTTCAACTTTTCATGTTAAGGCTGGCTACAAAATAGATCATTTTCAGTGAGACTTTGGGTCTGATTCCCTCCCAGCTCGGGTTTTTTGTCCAAAAAATCCTGTTCAGTGATCATGGAAGAGTTGCCAAGTCCAAGGTGTGCCACCAGCCAGATTTGCCCTTCTCAGCAAACAATAGGGTGGGATTATGGGGCTGATTTGAGGCTTGCTGCAACTGATTATTTGTCAATCAATCAATCAATCAATCAGTCAGTCTTTGTTTGTCTATCGCAAAGTCATAACCAAAGTATCTCACTTTACAAAGAAGCCAGGTCTAGACCTGCAGAGCTTTAGCCACAGAAAAGGCAGAATGTATTGTTCATTACTGAGCTGGGGAAAGGTCATGCAACTTTGGAACTGCTTGTAATAAACTGTCTTTTAGAACATTGCAATTTCTGGTGTCGTATAAATCCATGACATGTAAATAAAGTACTGTCAATATATCGATGTTTAATCAAAAGCCCAGTGTTTCAGGTTATTAATTAAACAAATCTCCATGTCATCCACCAGTCTCTCTACTGGCTGAACACCAACAAATCAATGGACATTTTATAAAGAGGGAAAAATCACTATCTTGCTTGTCAGCTTGCTAGCGTTGGCCACGGTTAGCTTGCACGATTCATAAGTCCCACTTAGGAATGTAACAATTTGTTGACGCTATCGTCAAAATTTGACGACATTTGTGGACAACAGATTTTATTGTCAATGAATCGTTGGATGCGTTTTTTGGTGCTGAACATGCAGTTTTTCCAGCGTGGAAACTGATGAGAATTGAGCCACTGAGCATAATGACTGGGGCCGATGCAACATCGCCGTGTCCAAAAATGAACACTCATGAGCATTAATGCTCAGCGCTGCTAATGAAAGTGTAAACTTATGCAGAGTTCTTACAAAATTCAGGAAGCACAGGAGAGACTTGTTTGTCTGCTGCAGCAGTGGAGCTAACTTCAGAGCTAACCACTGTTTAACCTTAGAGCTCACTTCTTTTTTTTCACCATCATGTCTCATCTGGACTTTTTTTCTATAAAAGCTTGTAAAACATCAACCCTCTGGTGCACAGTCAAGCTCTGAACATCTTTGTTTTTCAGGACAACCTGAGCTTTAAGAATATATATTTTACAGTAATTTCACTTGAGTTTTGAAAAGGTTATAGAACTCTAGAGACAAAAGAAAAAACAAAACAAACCGGATTTTGAAACTCAAAGATTTTATTAATAACACACAGTAAACAATAGTGACTTAGTATTTTCTTGCACAGTCTTGTTCTCCTATCTCTTGGGGACAAAACAGTGAAAAAATAAACATTCTGTGACTAACGGTTTTCAAAATATCTGCATATATACAAAAAAGTATTTTTTTGCAGTTAGATTCATTTGTGCCATTCCTTTAAGCAGTAGAGATGCAACATCTTGCTATTGGAGGACAGCCCCTCCCACAATGCATTGCATGTAAACATTGCCCTCAACAAATATGGCACTACCCACTGAAGAAAGCCAAAGTACACGATCGAAAATGGATAAAAACTGGCTTATTATCGGATCTAATGCCATGGATTTAATCTTTAAAGACTCCGAAAAGTCACTGAAGTTCTGGCATCCTTAAGGGCTACAGAGACATCGGTGGTAGCAAACGAACAGGAAAATAGTCAGCTTTAAGGGGAAAGAAAGAGTGTCTATGAATTATGGTTCAGAAGTTATAAACGTTTTTCTAAACTGTGTCACCTCTTGTTTTATATAACAACACTGTCCTCAGAGACCACTGGAAGTCAGCCAAGTTCTGGGCTTACAAGAAAATGTTCTGTAAGAGCTATGAATGCATGAATAATATATTTAGAAAGGCACAATGGAGAGCTTTCACAGGAAAAAAACAAGTTAGGGTCTACGACTTACAGTTCAAAAGTTACTAAACATTTTACAGAGGGGTGTGCCTGCGGCACGGATGTGTGCATTGTGAACTCTAAGGGTTAACTTGTTTGCAGCGAGCAACGAAAAGGACAGAGAAGCCTGGCTTCAGTCTTAAAATAAACCCTGCATGATCAGACAAAGTCATCTTATTGGATAGATATCTGTATCTCTCATACAGTATTTGCATATTTGCTTGGTATCTGTGACATTTAGGTTCTGGTGTCTGATATTAATAGTTTATTATCTTGATCATGTTTGTTGTTTAGGTGCTTGAACTGTTTGTGTTCTTTTGATGTTTCTGGGTGTCATTTTTCTGTTCTCTCTGTCTTGTTTGGGTTTAGTTGCTTTTTTCTTGCTGTTACACATGTCAAAGCACTTTGTAAACCCTTGTTTTTGAAAGTGCTATACAAATAAAGTTTTTATTATCATTATTATTTAAAAAAAACTCACTATAAATCTGCATTTTGCGTAAGTTTGAGCTTTAAAACTCACCAGGAGGCCACCATGTTTTCGTCTGCACTGGTAGAGTGCCAGATTGCTTCTCAGCTGTTCCATTGCAGTAACCAACCCTTTTAGACTGGCAGCCAATATGAGGGCTGCATCTCACACGCTGACATGCACAGAGAATTTTGAGATTTGATGTCTTATCTATTTTTCTCACACCACAGGCAGTTATCGGTCAAAACAGACAGGAAAATGATACAGAGCCAAATTTACCTTGTTGTAGCAAATATCTACGTCTACATCGGTGAAATATGTTTGAAATCTGTTTCTTGACGACCCTGATGAAGACCACAAGGTAAAATAGGTCTGTTCAAAGTTTTTCTCCAAACATCTGCTACTTGGGAAGCTTTCTGTTTCCACATGGTACAAAATGTTGCAGGTAAAGACAAACACAGAAGCACTTCTGGTTTGCACTTATCAAAGTAGAAGCCTGCTTTAGCATTTCTTTAGAGAAACTTCCTTTGTTTGTACCTAATGCTTTCATTTTGAAAAGCTCCCAGAAGAATTCCAACTGAATCCAGTCACTTGTGAGGAGATTTATTTAGATTAAACTTATGAAGAATGACAGAGATCTGACAGCAGGGAGACAAAGCCAACATGCAGCAAACTCACACCTGGTATTAAGGCTGGGACGGTGCATGCCGGATTGGACACATGCAGCTGCTGCAAGCAGTAAAACATGAGACTAGTCTGAAAGGATCAGTTACTGCGTAGCATTTATTATGTGCAATTTTTAATATTAACCCTCAGATCCTACTATGTCTGTTTTGAGGACATTCATCATTTTTATCATCATTTTTTTGAGTTGATAGTCACATTTTTATAGATTGAGGCATCAAATTTGCCAAAGTTTGTATTTTTCTTCATATTAAAAAAAAAATGTGTTGCCCATAGAACTCTGTTGACGTGAAATAGCTCCATCCATCCTTGTTTGTCTGAAATCGGACACATAGACTTCCATTATAAACAGGTTTTTTGACTGTGTGTCTATGGCACCAAAACAACTTCTAGCAACTGTTTCTATGCAGTCACTCGATCACCAGGGATCTAAATTTCACCATTCCACAGTGATCCAGCAGATCGTGCCAGCGCACCATTTTAACCCCTTTGGCAATGCATGCATGGTTTTCCTTCCATGGACTCAGACTGTTTGGAGCGCTATTTCATCCACTAAACATCATCAGAATTAAATGAACCGATTCATGTTGCTTGATATGGATGTCTGAGAGTGGGCTACATGTGTAAGGAAAAAATTGTGTGCTCCTACGTGTGTGCTCGGGTATGAAACTCCATCTATATTTACAACCGGACATGCCGTCAGTGGAGTGTTTACAGTCGGAAATGTTACTTCTGAGTCCTGCAGTCTGGGACTAAGAAAGGGGGACATTTGGACAATTTCAACTTTGCCCTCACTTCATAGCAAGTAGATGGACATGCATGAGGATGCACGGGTCCTTTCGATCAATAGGAGAGAATATAATATATCTCAAATATGCAGTAAATTTATATATGCGCGTAATTGGCATATTTGTGGTCACATTTTGGTTAGAGGTGGAAATGCACGTGTTCGTGATTCATATCCTACATATATCCTCTGATTTTTTTATGCCTGTACATAAAATAAACCTAACATGAACAAATGCATTTGCTCGCATATGATTTGGTAGAGGAGGAGGCTCAAGAAAAGGATGGTAAAACTGGCATGTTTTACGCTCCGATAGACTCATCTGCTCAGCATGGACGCTATCTCACTGAATCCAAGTCATAGGCATAGTGTACAATAATCGGCATAAAAAGGGTGTAACTAACATTGATTTTTTTTTTTAGTGGTCAGGGTTGAAGTTGTTTAAGAGATCTGAAGCAGTGAAAGTTAAAAAAAAAATTGAAAAACTATTATTTTATTAACACCTTTCTGCATGTCTGTTTTCTGGACAAACCAGGACAGATGGAGCTAAAAAAATACTAGGGAGCGAGGGTTAAATAAGACAATAAGATGCCTCTAACAATTTCAGACTCATGGTGGGACTTTATTGGTTGATCCCCCTACCTAAAATATATTTCAGGGATTACAAAATGTTGCATGTGAAGCTTTAACAAGCGTAGATCCATGAAAGTATGATGTCATGTTGATGTGTGAGTTAGCTGGTGTGGTGATGGATTGCAGAGGCAGCCACAAACAAAGCTCCATGGAAAAAAACAAATAATATCCAGGGGGTAACTCCCAGATCAATAAATCCTTCTAGCCATCCATGGATTCCAACCAACCTTATGCAAGTGCAACACAAAACCCACCCTTGGATTAAGAGGGCTTGTATGATGTTAAAACACCAGATACTTTAAAACACCAACAGTTGTAAACTCAGCGGGCCCACCTTTCAGCTGTAAGTAATGAAAAGATATGTGCGGGCACCACAGGCGTCCTGTTGACCAGAGCGAAGGACAGCTCTGTCTGCAGGAACACAGCCAAGGCCTTGATGAGATGTTGTCCAAAGCTCAGGGTCGACATGTCCCACTGATTCTCAGGCCTGGAAGAGACAGGGAGACGGCAGGTGGTCAATAACAGCAGACCAAGCAAGGATTCTGTTCACTGCACACATCCGGAGACAGCTGGAGGCTCTTATAGGAGAGCTTTACAGAAACATATGGGTGAGAGGGTGGGGCGGGTTTCATACCTGCTGCTCAGACTAGTCTTGGCAGCTCAGCTGGGTATCAAACTCACAATATGCATAGAAAGTGACAATTCAGTTAATTATGCAGTGTTTGGGGGAATGGGCTGTTTAAGGAACAAATATATTTGTCTAAATGCATATTTTTTCCCCACCCTTTCCATGTAAATATGAACTACAGTCTTTCTGACTGGATTATATGCAACTGCAAACTTTTCATTCATAGATCATTCTTAGGTTGAAGATGAATGTGGTTTATATATGATAAACAAAGAAACCAAATCAACCACACAATAAAGACTTAAGTAAATTACACACAAATAAAATAGTTTAAAATAAGGTTTGAATTTAAGAGGGTATATTAAATTAACGCACAGTATGTAATTTCCACCACTAGGGGGCTTTCAATCAATTGACACATTCACTAAATGGACATAAGTATTTGGCCGCCTAACCATTTCACAGACAGGAATTGTAATGACATATTTAAATGCACTTTAATATAGCGTTGGCCCCACTTTTGGAGCCATACCAGCTTCCACTCTTCTTGGAGGGCTCCACATGATATTAGAGTGTTTCTGAATGAACATTCATTCTGCAGAGTGTTTATGAGGCCAGGCACTGATGTCAGACGAGAAAGCCTACCTCACAATGTCCATTCTAGCTCATCCCAAAGGTGCTCCATGGGGTTGAGATCTGTTCTCTTTGTTGGCAAGTCAAGGTCTTCCACACTGATTTTATCAAACCATGTCTTTATAGTCCTTTCTTTGTGCACTGGGACACAGTCATGTTGGAATAGAGAAGGACCTTACCCCAAACTGTTGCCACAAAGTTGGAAGCATAGCATTGTCCGAAATGTCTTGGTATGCTGAAGAATTAAGATTGGCCTTCACTGGAGATAAGGGCCCTTTTTTTTAATATTCCAAACTTGTATTTAATAGTGCTCTTGCTATACTTCTTTTATTTATACTCTATTTCTATTGTGTTTCTGTTGCCAAATGGCCTGTTTTGTCCTGCTTTGTCTAATACTTTTTGCTGCTGTAAACTGGAATTTCCACTTGCAGGACTAATAAAAGAATATCTTATCTTATCTTATCTTATCTTATCTTATCTTAAACCCTAAAACAGCCCCATACCTCCTCCACCAAACTTCACAGATGGCACAGTGCAGTCAGTCAGGTTACATTCTCCATGCCAAACCCAAACTCACCTATATGACTGTCAAACAGAGAAGTGTTTTCACTCTACAGAACACATTTCCACAGCTCCACAGTCTAGTGTTGGTGTGCTTTACAACACTCCATGTGATTCTTGGCATTGGATGGAGCTTCCAATAGCAACATCTATTACAGCAGCATAGCATGTTTGTATTTGGCATCAAACTCTGACCTCATCACTCCCCACAGATTTATTTTAAATGCAGAGTTTGAGGAGTCATCATTAAGAATGATCCGCTTAAGGGCAGGTTAGAGCTTTTGCCCTCAGGCAGGTCTCACTGATCCCCAGGACAATTTATTAGATTACTGAAAATCAGCACTTAGGTTGCTCACCTTGCGCTATTCTCTTCACATTGTACTTTGCATTGTTTGGTATTTGGTACTTAAGTCATTCATCTGTTCTGAGGACCTACAATGTGCAGACCTGAGTGCATGGAAAATATATTTAAATATATATATACAGTACTGTGCAGAAGTTTTAGGCATGTAGAGCGTTAACGGTTCTTCACAGGTCCTGATGTTCCACAAACCCGGGCTGAAGAGAGGAGGGACAGCGGCCAGAGTCAGTGTCGACACATTTGACAAGTATGTGTGTCAGCGGCCAAGGTCCAGCTTAACAGCATTTCTTTTGTCTGGGCTTTTGCAACCCTGGTAATATGCCCAGCAACCACCAACAGTTTTCAGGTGCTTAGAACATACACAAGACAACCAAGGGGTTTTGGCAACCCTCCTACCCGCCCTAACAGCACCTTAGGCTCTGTTTAAGTGCCACATCTACCTATAACTCTGCCCTAACGCTGTGGTTTTTGTTTTGTTTTCATCAGATAATTTTCCCATTCCCTTGGTAATGTACATCCAGACATCCAGAGCATGACCTCGGTTGTGTCAATCCTCCTTCCCACCTGATGGGGCCCCCAGGTGGGCGTACTTGCCATTACATGCCCTACTTCGGCCTCAAATTTCGGCCCAAACATGCCTAAAACTTCTGCACAGTACTGTATATCTCGACAATTGTTAAAAGAAAAGAGTGGGTGTGTAAAAAGTATCAGAAATGGGGGAAAAGCCAAAAAAGGGTTTAAGGTGGGAAAAGGGGCAAAAAGAAGTGGCCAAAAAATGGGTTTAAATTAGAAAAAGGGTAAAATGCTGCTGAAATGTCTCAAAAGAGCCAAAAAGATGTAGCAAGAAACTAGCAAAAACTGCAAAAAGTGGCAAAATGAGCTTAAAGTGGTGAAAAGCAATGGAAAAATGCGTATAAAGTGGCAAAAATAAATTCAAAAAGTAATCATGGGACAAAATTTGGCAAAAATTAATTAATTTTGGCAAAGCAGTGAAAAAAGCTGCAAAAATGGGGTTCAAAGTGACAAAAAAATGGGCAAACAATGGACAAAAATAGGTTAAATAAGGCATGAAAAGTTTTTTTAAAAAGCTGTAAAATGAGTGTAAAGTGGGAAAAGAACTGGCAAAAATGGGTAAAAAGTGACAAGAATATGTTTGAAATGTAACTATGGGACAACATGTGGCAAAAAATTGATTAATTTTGGCAGAGGTGGGAAAAAAGCTGCAAAAATGGGTTTCAAAGTGGCAAAAATTAGCAAACAATGGACAAAAATAGGTTAAATAAGGCAAAATAAGTTACAAAAAAGATGCAAAATGGATTCATAGTGGCAAAAAGAAGTGGAAAATGGATAGAAAGTGTGGAAAAGGGATAAAAAGTAACATGAATAAATAGGTCCAGAATCCAATAATAGCTTGTCACACTTTCAGCTCTAGAATAAGATAACTGTTAGACAGGACACTAGCACTGATGCTACTTATTCAATACACATTCGTTCATATCATCAATAAATCACAACTTGGGAGGGCCTGTTCTTTGGGATTTTTAGGGGCTCAGCCGACTCCGTGGGCTGGCTGGCCTGGGGCGTGCCTGACTTTCATGCCTTTCCCAAAAGTACTGCAGCAAAAATTTACGTGACTGCCATGTGCCAACCTTTTCACAAACATGTTATGCTGCTGCTATAAATGTTTTTGAACAGCTGCAAATGTGAGTTGCCTAACTGAAATGAGCATAAATGAGCTTTAAAACATCTTCACATTAAACAAACACAAACAGTTTCAATGCTTTTTAGTTTAATCTGTGATTGACATCAGTTCAGTTTAAGGACAGCCGCCACAGAAAGGCCAACAAAATCTGGAAAATCACTTCAAATACGTGATTTCTATTATAGTTGTGTGATTCAACTCTTTAATGTTCAAGAAATTAATGACCTTACAGTAAGAGCCATTGTTGTTGCTGTCAACAGTGTCAAAGGAAAGAAATGTAAAACCTTAGTTCGGACTTAAGCAGTCAAAAGTGGATGCATGAATGTGTTGCAAATGGTGCTTTATTTAAAAAGTGAAAGGCTCAGAATGAAAGCTGCTGAAAGGCACAGCTATATATTTTTAAAACATTGTTAAACCTTGTGTGAACTCCCTCACAGTGCAAAAGTATAAACCAAGAGCCCTGAAGGTTAGACTACCTTTTGCAGTTTGATTCTAAGTTCTACAAACAAAAATCACAGAGGTTCAATCTGTGATGATCAGAGAACAGCAGTAACAAGCAGAGCTGAGATTTGGAATCAGCAGATAAATGAAGATCAGTGTTTTCTTTCTTCAGGTAGCTATCAGCAGAAAAGAAACAGGATGATATTTTGTACCTCTGTTTCTCTCATGGTGACTCTGTGGCGCTCAGATGAATCCATCTTATCGGACCGTGTCTGTGATAGAAAGCTGGTGTCACATTTGACAAACTCCTCCATCAACTTTTTACACGGTTGACATCCTGCTGAGAGAAACCATTACTGCTACCATATAACTGAACTCTACTCTGACACTTTATGTTTCTGTTTCTGGCAGTTTAGATGTATTTAAAAATCCCGACATGAACGGGAAGCTAACACTACTAAAGGAAATCATTGATCATGTGCTTTATCATCAGAATTGTCTTTATGGGAAGTTTCTTTCTGCAAGCACTTGTGTCTTATGTGGACAAAATTGTCGGTACCCTTCTGTTACAGAAAGAAAAACCCACGATGATCATATATTTTACCCCTTTAAGACAAGTTTATATTGGTCTCAGAGGTCCCCAAAACATGCCTGTGAAGTTTGTTGCTGAAAAACAGTCCAGTATTGGATTTTTGCATGCCTAAAAACCCCTCTGTTTCAGCCCTGCTCAGAACGGGCCGTTTCTGTGTCTCTGGCTTTAAATGTTACTGAGCTGTCTGACTCTGCCTTTCTCAGGATATGGATGTGGCTCTCTGATCCTCCCCTCAGCTGTGAGGATGATCAGAAGGGGAGGGTGGAATTTTCTTCCAACGAAGAGGGCCAATCGAACCTGGGGGCGGGGCTAACTCCCCACATGACATCATGAGGTGAAAATCTGAGAACGGCTTGATTCAGCACACATTTTCTGAAAGGTGGAGAAAGAGAGGGGAGAGGGAATGGATTTTTCTGATTCTTGGGGGAATTATGGACAGGCCAGGGGCACATATTTTTGCTAGAAAAGCCTGAAAAAGTGTATTTTGAATAATATGTGACCTTTAACTCTTCGCTGATGACACAAGCTAACTTAAGCAGGTAATGATAAAGCCATTTGACTCATTTTCTCCACACTTGTCAATATTAACATTCAATATCTTTCTTTTAACCTGACACACCAGAAAGATTTGTTTCACATGTCAATTTGGAAATCCTTCCACAGACAGCAATTGGGAGAGGGAAGAGCCATTGAAAAAAAAAAAAAAAAACTCAGAGTGAGTGACTGGGTGAACATTCTGCCTGTCACATCTTTACAGACCAATCAGATCAACAAAACACGTGACATCGTAGACCCAAACTGAGGTGCGCCACTACCGATGAATAAACTCCATAAATACCTGCATAATGCAAACCATGGTGACTGTAGACATGTCAGTGCACGACTTTTGTCATTTTTTAAAATAAAACAACTCAATGCTGTTCTATGTTCTTCTTTTAACGAAGAAATTTCGCCTAGTTCTGATAAAACTGGCGCTTTAGCAGCATCCAAGCTAATGTCTTCCGCCATACTTGCCCCGGCCTCTTCTCACTGCTTGCCTACATCAAGACACTGCCAGGCTCGAAAGTGCTGCCCCTCGACCTGGTACTGCTTTGCAAGTTATCTTTCTTTTTCTTGCTACTTCAAATTTGTGCTCACTTTGTCTCTTTGCAAAGCTAGGCTTTTTTAAAACAAATTGCAAAACCTTGGAATTTCAGAGAAATTCCCTGTTCAACACAGACAAAACACGGTGCAACTTTGCAAAACAATATGAAACAATATGAGTGTACTGAAGATCAGGTGTTTAAATCAGCCTCACACACCAGCTCAAGCTGAACAAAGTAAATGATTGTTTGTCTGACAGAAAGGATTATGTGCTTTACATACTGACTATTGGAGATAAACACAATCCTGGAACAGATATGATATAACTACACCTGGGCTATAGCCCAGAAAAATATGGACACTGAGACGGTTTTGTAATGATTTTAGTGTGGACTGTGTACAAGCATTCAAATGTAGAAGGAGGTGGTTCTCATGCAACACAATTCAGGTGAAATTATATTCTGTGATGTATAGATAAAACAATCCAGAGACATCCATGGAAATAGGTTTTCAACAAATGAGAGCTGAGTATGCAGACAATCCTGGGACAGCAAGATAGAGCATGTATATGACAGTGAAGAGGGAAACTAGTTGGTTTGAGCCCTCAGAAGACAACTACCAACCAGAGATAATTGTTATTAGGTTAAAAATATCTTGCATGACTAATCTTTTGCATGGCATGCATTGTACCTGAGCTTTATGTCTCTATGTTTGAGAGTCCCAGGGGCTTGATGACACTGCACTTGAGGTGCACTTACAGATTCTTACATTGCACGTTATTTTCATATGAAGCACAGAGTGCTGTGCAGAAATAGAATCTGAGAAGCATCTATTTTTGTACTGACGTCACACAGCCTACCCAATACTTTAAAATTTCCATCTTCCATCTTAATGGAACAAAACAGATACATGAAAAAAATGCATTCTGTTGTTGAAAACTAGAAACCAAGTTATGTAGAAAGAAGGATAGGCCGACAACTTAATTTAGCAGAAGTCATACTCAGGTAAAGGTATGTGGCGAGACGTCTTTTTTTGAATGGCTGTCCAAACAATGAGCCTTTAAATGTCCAGAGTCTGTAAGTTTGCTGAGTAGAAAGCCCTCAAAGGCTCTGAGAGGACTTAATTTCAAAAATCTGTTTGCGGTTCGAAAGCCATGGTTTACAAAAAAAATGGTTTTGTAAACTGTGCACACGAATTTACAAGGCAAAAGTGTCTTTGCAGATCCTTACAGTATGCACAGTTTGCAAATCTAAACTGGGCATTAGAAATTGTGTTTCAGAAACCACCACATAGATTGCTAATCCTTGAACACAGATTTGCAAATCACATATATCACTTGCTTCTTTCTCTAAAAGCTCTCCTACAGGGCGGCTCCCAAGCCACATGTATGTGGTTAGTTGTTGCTCCTTAAATACACAGTATGTGTAATTCTGCCACCAGGGGGCTCTCAACCAGTCGGAGCCAGTCCCAGCTGTCATTATCAATCAACAGTGTTGGGGTAATTACTCAAAAATAGTGATCCATTACACATTACAAGTTACTCACAGATAAATTAACTAGTTACAACACTAGTTACATTACTTTTGCGTTACTCTTTGTCACCTGAGATCTTCTGTAACCTAATTGCCAATAAACATACAATGCTAAACCTTACATCCTCCCACAGTAGTGTAATATCATGCAAGGGCACTACTTCATGCAGTAAAACGTGGCGTAAGGATATTTGAGTGATGTCAAGACAAGAAGTGATACAGGACAGAACCTAGAACAGGGTTTGGCAACCTGCGGCTCCAGAGCTGCATAGCCCCTCCTAAGTGTCTCTGCAGATGTGCCAGAAAAATTAAATACACTTTACAAATAAGGACATCTTTACAGATATGAACACTACTTTGGATTTGTTGTGAAGAATAAACGGTGACCAAGCCAGAAACAACGATCTGATGCTGTGATCTCTACATCAACACTGTCCAGACACATGCAAAGGCAACCTGCGAATACGAAGGTTGTAAAGACCCCCGGGTCCTGAGTGATGCTCAAGATACAATAACTCAGTGGTAACAGGGTCCATGTCAATGATCCAGTGTTTAAATAACTCATGCAACAGTGCATTTCATTAGTTGTTCCTTTTTTTCTTTTAATTTTCATGCATGTTATAATAGAAAACAACTTTGCAGTTGTACACTAAAATATAACATCAAACAGCCTGGACAAAAATTGTTTCTGCAAGAGGCAAAATACAAAATATCCCCTTATTCCCTTAAATTATCTTGTAGTTTGGAATGGGAATGATGCAATGCAATGCAATGCTTCTTAACGAGTCATCTTTGACCACAATTGATATATTTTTTTAAAGTTATGTAAGAAAGAGAAAAAAAAAATTATATGGAACTGGTATGAGCTGAGTGGAGCTAATGTTAAGAATTAAAACAGGTCTTAATTCCATCTGTCATATCTATTTCACATTGCCAGAAAAAAAGACTATTTATTGTCCTAACAACAGCATTAAATCTAGTCAGTTATGAAAAACACTTGTTTCTTATTCTTGATGTTACAGCCGACACGTCATGCAAACCTTTTCCTTTTTTTCCTCTTCTGATATTCACTTTTTCAAGCTGGCCTTGAACACATCACAATTTAACAACTGTCACCTCATTTATCTGATTTTCAACCCTCAACCTGATTCCAGAATTGATATGAACTTTGCATAGGTGGAAAAGCTAGGTGGGAGCTGCATGATGGTGCTAAGTAGCCAAAAAGAAGGGAATAGGACGACACTCATTTGTCATTTTTTCTTCCGCACTTCTCTCACCATGCCTTATCTGCATTAACATACACTATACTGCCAAAAGTATTCGCTCATGTGCCTTGACTCGCATATAAACTGAAGTGACATTGAATTCTTAATCCATAGGGTTTATTATGACATCCATCCACCATTTGCAGCTATAACTGCCTCAACTCTTCTGGGAAGGCTTTCCACAAGGTTTAGGAGTGTGTTTATGGGAATTGTTGACCATTCTTCAAGAAGCACATTTGTGAGGTCACACACCGATGTTGGACGAGAAGGCCTGGCTCTCAGTCTCCGCTTTAATTCATTCTAAAGGCGTTCTATCGGGTTGAGGTCAGGACTCTGTGCCTGCCAGTCAAGTTCATCCACACCAAACTCTCTCATCCATGTCTTTATGGACCTTACTTTGTTCACTGGTGCACAGTCATGTTGGAACAGGAAGGGGCCATCCCCAAACTGTTCCCAAAAAGTTGGGAGCATGGAATTGGCCAAAATTTCTTGGTGTGCTGAAGCATTCTGAGTTCCTTTCACTGAAACTAAGAGACCAAGCCCAACTCCTGAAAAACCAGCCCACACCATAATCCCCCCTCCACCAAACTTTACACTTGGCATAATGCAGTCAGACAAGTACTGTTCTCCTAGCAACCGCCAAACCCAGACTCGTCCATCAGATTGCCAGATGGAGAAGCGCGTCTCCACTGCTCTAGAGTCCAGTGGCGGCGTGCTTTACACCACTGCATCCAATGCTTTGCGTTGCATTGCACTTGGTGATGTCTGGCTTGGATGCAGCTGCTCGGCCATGGAAATCCATTCCATGAAGCTCTCTGTGCAACTGTTCTTGAGCTAATCTGAAGGCCACATGAAGTTTGGAGGTCTGTAGCAATGGACTCAGCAGAAAGTTGGCAACCTCTGCACACTATGCGCCTCAGCATCTGCTGACCCCGCTCCGTCATTTTACGTGGCCTAACACTTAGTGGCTGAGTTGCTGTCATTCCCAATCGCTTCCACTTTGTTGTAATACCACTGACAGTTGACTGTGGAATATTTAGGAGAGAACAAGTTTGTAGAAACAGTCTGCATGCCCAGGTGCTTGATTTTCTACACCTGTGGCCATGGAAGTGATTGGAACACCTGATTTCAATTTCTTGGATGGGTGAGTGAATACTTTTGGCAATATAGTGTATTAGGAGGGAATTATAACATATATCAACTTGCACACACACAGACACACACAGAGTCACCAGCTTGGATGGGGGTGTGGTCTTCTGCTGACATCCTCAGAGAACTGCCAGCTTGAGAGAACCCTGGGTTAGCAGACTGTCACAGCGGGATGCTACGGTAGGAATATTTTCTCACCTGTTAATTCATTTTGAAGTGATTTAGAGTTGAAGAGTGGGGTGCAGTAACAGCTGATAAGAAGCAGACTGGTGGATGGAATATATGTCACAATTTAAATCTCAGTGGAAAAGAAGAAAAGTCATGCAGAGTTCTTTCATGATCCTCAGTGATCCATAACTCTCACTAAATGCTTTATTTAAATTGTCCTATAGGAGCCTCCCAGTATAAACTGCAGTCATATAATATTAGCTTTAGCTCTGCCAGACAGAAGCTCTTTACTCTCATGAGACACATTATTCTTTATTCTATACTGTTAGAGGACTTTTTTTTCATTCTACATTTAATTAGTTAAGATAAAATAAATAAAGATAAAAACATGTACTTCAGCTGCACAGCAAGGTTTCAGCTATTTCTTAACCAAGAAAAATCCACACTTTGTTTTGAACATGCTTTTACCCAAACATTCATCATGTTTCATCAGTCAACCAGTAAGTTTTGTTGCTCCCAGACACTTTTCAGAAAGACCCAGTCTGACCCACTCTTTGTTCTGCATCAATTTTCAAATGTAAATTATCAACAAGGGTTGTCAGAATAGGGTCTGAAATTTATTCATGTAATTTTTGAAATTGCACAAATTTCAAGCTTTTTGTGACTGCAGGCAGGTGCAGCGAAGCTACCATTGTGGAGCAACTGCAGGATGCTCAAAATAGCATCCTTCCGCTTTCACAGTGATGGAAAATAAGGACACCTCCACTCCTCTGATGTCTAATTAGAGGAAAAAACTCACAGGTAGTTCAGAGGCCAAGTACAAAATAATTTCCTCCTCATAATAACAGTTTCACTTGTTACCTTTCCTCAAGATCCTTTACTTTTGTCTGTAGTGAAGCTAAAGTTTTCACTTCAATCTGCCAGATATTCCTAATTCTCACAGTATAAATGATACAAGGAAAATCATAGAAAAGAACTGTTTCTTGAGGAATATTGTGCAGCTCATAGGTTGACCTTAAATGGCTTACACACACAGAGGAGGCTTTAAAATATTAACCTTTAAATAATGTATATGCTCTCATATTAACTGGGAATTATTGGACAGCAGTGAGTCGTTTTGTACATGCACTCCTTTAACAATGTTAAACTGTAATTGTAAAAATAAGCACTTTGAAGCTGTTTTTTCTCTTAGTCATGCTTTCAGACCACACTAGTGTATCAGTGGAGCTCTCATTTAGATAATGGACCCAAAAGTCACCAACCTAGAATACATGGTATGAGTCGCTTCGCTGTCAATAAACACTGAAGCCAAACAGAGGGAACAGAAAATGAAATGTCAGAGAATAAGACAGACTGTAGATTAGATGAAATGTGATTATTCACCTTAAAGAAAGAGAAATACTTTAATGAAATATAATTCACAGTGTAACTGATGTCATTCTTTAGTCCAATAAACAATGAATAACTTCGGTGTTTTTTTTTTGTTGTTGTTTTTGAAAGATTTGGAAGCCCGGCACCATGTGCACAGTATGCTCAAATACAAAATAATTATTCACAAAGGAGAAGAACATCCTCTTGAGATTTGCATTTAATGAATGTAGAAATCAAACTGCACTTTAAGGAGACATCTGTTGTACCTCTAGAGTCCATAACAGGAACAATCGCCTAGGAACCATCTGCTTTTTTAAGTATTTTTATTTTTTAGCAATGGTTATCTACAGAGTTCAACAGTGACTGCCCAATTTTTCAGCAGCTCTGGTTCAAGAGCTGAATTTCTCCAGTCAAATTATCACTGACATCTTGGAAAATCATTTAATCAGTATCTTTAATCCTGGAACCAAGCCAGCCAGTCTTCCAAATACCCAGGGTTTTACAAGATAGGATTTAGTGCAAAAATAAGACCAGAATACAGAGCAAAGGACTTGTGCACCCAACAATCAATTGCATTCCCTCAATTCATTGTGAATGATCTTCATTAGGCTGTCAAATAGTTCAATTTTAAATCTTGATTTAAGATTTAAGATTTTTTTTTCTTAATTTAAAATTCCTTGGTTTGCTTTTTAAATGGTTTCATTTTAATTTTAGATTTGGTACTATCTTGATCTGAGGGTAACTGATTCCCTGTACTAACTCTTTATTTTGAAATAAAATAAGGAGCTACTGTAAATATAATAATAATAATAATAATAATAATAATAATAATAATAATAATATGTATAAAGCATTTTCAGTCAAAGTGCTGTGCACAGAGATAAAGTGTCTTGACAACAAAAACATCAGAGTATCAACACACACATACAAACATACTGGAACAATAATAGGCCATCAGTAAGACATGCAACAGTACAAAAGTGGGTCTTCAGATTTGCTTTAAATACATCAATGGAGGATGCCCGTCTAATTTCTACAGGTAGACTACTCCACGATGTTGGTGCATGGAAAGAAAAAGCCCGCTCACCAGCTGTCTCTTTATGGACCTTTGGGACACTCAGAAGCCCAGTCCCCTGGGAATGCAAAACACGAGAAGGGACATACGGGTTCACTAAATCAGACAAGTATGATGGGACAATGCCATTTACAATTTTATAAGTTAGCAGCAGCACCTTAAAGTCTGCTCTAACCTGAACAGGAAGCCAATGAAGAGAGGCCAGAACTGGAGCAATGTGCTCATATCTACTCGCTCTGGTCAGAACACGAGCTGCTGCATCCTGGACCATCTGCAGACCACGAAGGCTCTTTTATGGCAAACCTGACAGAGGGACATTACAATAATCTAAACAGAGTGAAACAAAAGCGTGAATAAGGACCTCAGCATCCTGAAACAACAGAACTGGTCTAATCTTGGTGATATTCCTGAGGTGAACAAGGCCATTCTTGTCAGTTTGATCAAAGAACACACCAAGATTCTTCACCTTGTCTTTGCAATGAGTAACACAGTCACCCAAAGACAGAGGGAAACTATCAAACATGATTAATTCTCTCAGGTCCTACAACCATCATTTCTGTGTCAGCAGAGTTCAGAAGCAGGAAATTTGTTAATAACCGGCTCCTAACAGCTGAAAGACAGGCCTGAAGTTTATTTGTGTCAGATCTGTAGATGCTACCATCCTGATGGTGGTGGTGTCTCACAGCAGTGGTCAGCAGAGCAGGCATCAGAGAGGCGGTCTGCAGCCAGGGTCAAATTTATGTTGATAGGCAAAAACAGTTTTGCCATATTTTAACACGTTAAACTCTGATCTTACCTGTTTCTTAAACTGATGTACATATCATTAACCTCCAGCCTCGCAAGTTGTGATGGGAACTCTGTGTCTTTCTTTAGAGATCCACATCATTTGTCTCAGCTCAGCAGATCTAGTTGTTTTACTCTTTTAGGATCTTAATTTGGCACCAGTTTGTTTTTTTAAAGTGTGGATTAAATAACAACAAAGGATGGAGGAAAGGAAACTGGCACTCAAACAGGAGCTAAAATAAAAGAGCTGTTTCACAGCACATTATTCAGTTGATAGCACATTCCTGTTTTGATTAACCTAAGCATGCCTGTGACAAAATGAGGATTTTTTTAATACATTAATGGCGCTAAGCTAGCCCCTTAGTTCAATAGTAGACTCCTTAAGACACTTGTCTTCCCTTCAATGCTAAGGGGTCTGCAGGACTGAGTAAGTTGTGATATTGATTGACTCCACACCAGGCTAATCAGTTATACTGTGGTTTAAAAAAACTTTTTGTTAAGTGTAGAAATAGTATTCAATATATGTAGACATGTTCTGATGATAATTACAGCGTGCAGGTCCATTCAGAGGGGTTAAGTACCAACTTGCCTCCATCTACTCATTCCTAATGGCTGTCCCCCACTAACTGACCCCCAACAGACATTCAGGATCATGATTGCAATCAACATACAGGTTTTATTATTGTGCCTTATATAGTCTGTATAGTCGGTTTGCAATGGCCATTTCCATTGTGACATGCTCTACCAGCAGATGCATTGTTGTGACACTGTAGAATTGTGGGTAGTTCTTTTAATGGAGATTGGAAATAAAACATGTTATCTAACCATTAGGTTGACAACACAAACTTGTGACTTCTATAGGAGCATATTTCTATGTTTCCTATTCAGGTAGACCATGATAAGGCTAGCATGACTGGTTCTGGCTCAAGATGAATGGGTTTTAGTTCCTAAACCACACTGTTGTGCTCTGCAACATGTCTTGTAGCACACTTGGACAATCAAAATGAATATTTAGCACAGCTAGCTGTGTAATAGAGCATTATAACATAATAATTTGCAAGTCTTTCTCTTTTGTTCAGAAAATTCTCATTTTCTCAACAATAGGCCGTAGGTTGTTATATGCATTCTGATTTTTTCCGAAGATATTTTATGATTATTTGATAGCTGAAAGTAGTTTGTGTCATTTTGTAGGATTTTTTTTTCCTGTATGGTCTTACTTCTTCTCAATAATTCTCTTTCTTGGATGGATGTCATCCCTGAATGGCTGGATGGTTGTTCTGTAGCGACATTAAAATGAATGCAGAATAATTAAGTGTGGGTGTAGTTTCCTTTCTACAGAAAAAATGGCATGTATTAAGTGTGCCGTTCTTGAAATAAACACCAAAATTTTGCGGCATGTCTGCTTTGGGAGGATAAGAGGGGCCAGCGATCATTTGGCATCTTACCATGACCACTTTCATTACAACTAATGATGACTGTGAGAGGATCCCCCTCTTTTGAAAGCCATGTGTGACTTCCTGTAATGGGGTTAAATGACGCCTAAGCGATTACACAGCTCCCTCCTGGTGGGCTGTGTGGTCTGTCAGAGGCAGAGAGAGAGACAGAGGGGGAGGAGGAGGCTGGAGCTGGAGATAATCACAGCGCTGTGCACACTCCCTCCCTCCTTCCTCCCATCACTCTGTCTCCATTCTCCTACCTGAACCGCTCAGCCACCAGAGAGCGAGCGAGCAAGCGAGAGAGAAAGAGAGGAAGTCACGGGTGAATTTGGATTTGGTCCCAAAAGACTCATCCACTCTCTCTCTCACCAGCTGTCTCTGCTGCATTAGCATTCAAAATGCTCTCTGACAATTCCACAATTAAGAACTAGAATGCTGCAATTAGCGCACTGCATGGAGAGATGACCCAATTAGTGTTTACTTTACACAGATCCTATCACCTTCCATTTGTAAATACGTACAGCCTTTTTAGCTACAAAGCCTTAAAAAATGGCTTTCACAGAGAGCGCTCACTGCACAGAACAGAACTCCCACCGAGGACACACAGGTTGTGTCACTGTCATTGTTTCTTGTGTATTTAAATGTTTTATTCATTAAGAGTGCAGTGAAAGGTCACAGTCTGTTTGAAATCAAATGTGGGAAAAGTCTGCCACAGTTAGGAGAGATTATATCTATTTTACCTTTAATTTAGACTCAAAGTCGGACATTTTTATAGCCTATGATTATGTTATTTATGTCTTTATGTAGGCATCTAATACCAAGCTAAACAGTGATCCACAAAAAAAGACTCATGTTTTGTTTAAGTTTAAAAAAAAATGTATTTAAATGCAGTGTTTTAAAATCAAAAGTTGTGCACATCGATCTGCAAAAACTACCAAAAGAACTGCAGTATGCATCCCAGGCAAAGACTGTAGAAAGAATTGGACAAACCCTGTGTGACGTCAGTCGTCTGCTTACAATAGGTGGACTCAAACGGCTCTTGAAGCCAATCCGTGGAGGCTTCCATATTGACACTGTGGTCTCAACTGAACTTTGGATCAAGCTAACGGCCCGCCCACTAAGCGCGACTTCCTGTCATCCTGCTAGCTAGCATTCTGGTTGACAGAAATGGAGCCTCTGCCTGCCGAGCTATCTGTCAATCAAATGAGACGCGCCAATCAGCTTTCATCCTAAATATAATGCAAACATTTGTGGAACAAAAAAATTCACCCCCCATACAGTGGGAGCATAATAAGACACCAGCTAATTAGACACGTTTGGTGTTTTGAACCAGGCTGTAAACCAGTTTATTTCTAGCATCAAAACTGGCTGTTTAACATGTGTCCAGATGGGACTTCCAGTGTTCCTGCAGCCAGCCTCAAGTGGACACTCGCGGTATTGCAATTTTTTGCACTTCCACATTGGCTTCATTTTTCAGGACTGGAGGTTGCTGCTTGATCCCAGGCCAGTAGTTGTCAGTGTGGCTTTCTAATAAAACGATAGAGCACACTTTTTAATAGAGTGGTGCAGATATGAGTCCTAAAACGTGGAAATGAGTTAGCATTTTAGCACTTCCGATTCCCTCGTCTGAAAGTCTATGGGATTTTTGAATGAGTTTTCGGTTAAATGCCTGAAACAAGGTCTGGACGAGGATGTTTTATCCTACAACATAAAATAAATCTCAAACTTGCTCCACCTTTGAATTGTGTATCTCTTCACGTCTTAATAAAGGCAGTTGCTAAAAGACAGCTGACAAGGACTACAGTGTTTGTCAGAAAGACGATATGTCATCATCCAAAGTGCGGCAGCTGAGCCTGCCGTTCACTTGCATCCACGGGGATGATGTTAATTCAGTTGACCATGCTGTAGTTCAATATAGCATGACGTTAGCTTTTTACTTTCCTCAGTTAAATTAACGAACCAGATATGATGCTTATATTATCAATTTGTGAAGATTATTTTTATGAACAAAATGTTTCAGTTTCATAAACTTTGATCAGACACAGAGCTTATTTTCAGCAATAATCCAAAAACCCATCACAAAATCCCATAGGCTAGACGCCAAGGGAACCAATGCGACTCAAACTTCCAGGTTTGCCAGCAAAATCAAGTCACGACTGCACCACTCTATAGTATGTGGTTAGTTGTAGTTTGAAATTTTCGCAGTAGTACTGGACCCTTGTACCTAGAGTGCAAAAAGACCCAAAATGGAGCCAAAAGGCTGAGATTCTGCTATCGTTTTGAAAATCATTTTGACCAGTGGTTCTCAACTGGTGGGCCAGGACCCAAAATTGAGTCAAAGAGCTGTCTCCTGTGGGTCATCAGGGTGTGCCTGGGGGGAAAGAATTGAAATCTGAAAAAAACCTGTGATGCATGGAAACCCAAATTTATTTTAATACCTAGATTTTCCCTTACCCCCTAAAGCAGATACATTTGCCTGTCTCCGTGTTTCGCACTGGCAAATCCTTCTTGCAAAGCTCTTGCCTGAACAGATTGGGCCCAGTTAGAAAGTGACAGGACCAATCAGCATTGAGGGGCAGTGCTTTCGGGTGCGGTGGTGTCATGACGTAAGCAAGCAGCAACAAGAGGACGGTGCAATTATGGTGGAATACATTAGCGTGGATGCTGCTAAAGCACCAGTTTTATCAGACCCCCATGACATTTCTGTGTTAAAAAAGAACAAAGAACAGCACTGAGTTGCTTTCTTTTCAAAAACATTTAAAGTTGTGTACTGACATTTTCTACGGTCACCATGGTTCGTGTTATGCAGTTCTCTATGGAATTTATTTCTCGGTTAGCAGCTACAATGTTAGGTGTTTTGTTGCTGTGATTAGTCCAAAACCGCTCCACAACCCACTTTTGGGTCCCGACCCACCAGTTGAGAACCACTGTGCAAGTTAAACCAAAATGTCCCGTCACTTAATTTCATTGGAAAATCTGAACCCCAAAGCATCCATCAAGAAAAAACCAGGTGCTTGTGCAAATGTAGCTAATGCCCTAAAGAGATATACTGTACATACATGTATTATCTAGGTTTTCCTATGATAATGAGTACATTTCAGCATTTGTCTCAAGAATTCAACTTATTTATCTTCTTTTATTTGGATAACAGGCAGGATTTTACCAAGATAATGGTGAAACTCTTAATGAAATTACCAAATGTCCACACTGTCTTGAGAGAATGGGGTAAAATAAATGTATGCATGCATTTTCTTCTGTAAGGATGTTCTTTTAAAACATGTTTATTTTGGCATGGCTCTTTGATTGTGTTTTGTTCAAATTCTTTATCAGATAAATTTGCAGGTTGAACATTTTCAAAAAAATTGGGTCACGATTTTTTATAAGGAGGGGATGGTGGGTCCTGATGTCTGACCCTGAGCACCACTGTATTAGACCTTCAAAAATGCAACATTAACTAAATGTTCTTTATTAGTACAACCTGGAGGACAACTTTATTCAGTCTGCAACAGAACTACATCAGAGAAGATTTATTTTCTAGCAAGACAATGACCTAAAGCATACAGTGAAAGCTACACAGAAATGGTTTAAAGACGACAAAGGGAATGCTCTGGAGTGACGGAGTCCCAGCTCAGACCTCAAACCAGAAAAGAATTTGTGGCTGGACTTGAAGAATGCCGTTCAGGCCAGATCCCCGTGCAACCTGACAGAGCTTCAGCAGGTTTGCAAAGAAGAATGGAGTAAGACTGCAGAGGGCAAGCCTGATTGAGACCTATCCACACAGACTCGGTGCTGTGATTGCAGCCTGAGTTATGCAGTACTTATGCAGTCACTTATATCACATATTTTTATTTGATTGACAACACTTTGTGGAAATCTGTTTTCAGTTTGACATTGAAGAAGGTTTTTTTTTGTCTTTTTTGTCAGAAGAGCTAAATTATATTTACCATGATTGATTTATCAGTTCAATAAAGGAAGATCTTTCTTATTTCAAGCCTAAAAGATACTTCGCACTGATTCTGGTGGACTTTCCTTGCTGTGTTCTGTCACAGAACACTGAAGTCGCCCGTTAACCTCTGAAGCAGAATTTGGCAGCGTTCAGTCAACCTAGCACAGATCTAACTGTAAATGAGAACAACTGCACTAGACCACTGAGCGGCACAAAGACTCACACTTTTAGTCACTGATGAGGGGCTAAAGTCCGTGCCCCCTCTCACCTCCCACTGAGCTTTTCTGCCATCAATGATGGTCCACCGGGGGTAGATTTCCTACATCTCCACCATGCTGCGACCAACAATTTCTCCACACACTCTGAGTGGATAAAATGGTCAAATCAAACACCTTTGCCTTCTAAAGCCTCTTTTTTTTATAATTAACTTTGCTCTCAGAAATATCCCACTCAGTTCCACTTCTGCAAACAGTATAGGAGTCTTTAATGTGACTCGTTTACCCTGACTGGACTCCTTTTACCCTCAGTGGGGTCCCTTTGGTTCTTGTCCTGACCCCCTCCAAGCCTGGAGTTCACCTCAATCACCAGCCCACACTATTTAACACCTCAGACCAGTAAATGGCTATTGATTATCACCCTGGGTCTTGGTAGATTGGAGCCAGGTGCTCAGAGTTACTGAGTCCAAGAGGAAAGGAAGAAAAGAGAAACATGGAGATGCAGCACTTTCACCTATGAAAGACAATCTCTGTGGGAGGCTAGGTCCAGTATTTAATACAATATCTGGCTCTCAGGAAAGGAAAGTGAAGTTCTAAATCTTTTTAAATCCAAACTGTGACAGAGACCTCCATCAAGACAGGTCACGGCTTTAACTGCTATTGAAGCCTTGCTCTCTTTTAACACGTTTTAGAGCCAATCTACTGAAGGGAAGGTTGTCTGTTAGATTAAACTCCAGCAGGTGTTTAAGAATTTGGCCACAACAAGGACAAATCTCAAACAGATCTTAACCCTCTGTGGTGCACAACATGATGCCAGGTGGAAAAAAAAAATATTTGTGGTGGGTTTTTTTGTCATAAAATAGACTAAATAAACATAATCTAAGAAAAAAATTAAACTTTTTTTTTGAAGGATCCTCACTGGGGTGTGTTGCCTCAAGGTAACACCTCACTATTATGGAATGAAATGAACAAGAAAAATATGATTTGAAATTTGAAGCTGCAACAGGTTGCAATTCATGTTATTTGAACTTTAACTTAAAAATAATTATATTTAATATCTATCTTACTGTATTCTGGTAGTATTCGTTGCTGTACATTTACCCTCACTGTCCTCATCCTGATCCACATCACTTTTCACTTTGCTCATTCTCATTTTCATCCTGATTAATCTCACTGTCCTTGTTTTTATTCCAGTAATCACAGGTTTATATCGAAATGCACAATACCAAAATGTAATGGTATCATTGTGCACTCCATAACAGTACAGTGTTTGCAGTATTCCATAATGGTGCAGTGTTGCCTCAAGGCAACATGTCCAGTGCTTAACAAATTTATTAGGCCACCACCCAAAGTAAGGTTTATGCCACAGCTACCCTAAATTAACAGCATTGGTAATTACCAAAATCATTTTTTATGTTTCTGCAATGGTTAATACACCAATATGTAGAAGCTCTTTAACCCAAATGATATTTTTAATGCTAAAATATAATTATTATTGTTATCCATGAATTTTCAAATTTACTGATTTATAAAAAAATCTGAAAAAAAAGTAAAGCACACAATTATTTCTTGATTAATATGTCAAATTATAATTATTTACTTGCATTCCTGAACAGAAAAAAATGAGTTTTAGTGGTTGAATGTTATGCTTGATTAATTTCTGATTTCTCAGAGAAGCCCAGTGAGCCGGCTGAAATTTTGATCTTAAAAGGTGAATTCAGTTTGAAATCCCTCATTCCTGTTCAAAATGGTAAAACGTGGACAGCACACTGAAAATGAAAGAGTCCGCATTAAAGCACTTCATGATGCTGGATGGTCTCTGAGACAAACAGGGAATGACATAAAGTGTTCTCACAGTGTGGTCAAGTATGCTTTGGAGTCAATTACTGAGACTGGTACTTAAGGAAGAGGCAGGAAACCAAAGTTAACTGAAGCAGATGTCAGACACCTCAAGATTTTAAGCTCTAGAGACAGAAGGAAGACCACTGCTGATCTTCAGGCAGAGATGAGTGCTTCTAGATCAGAGTCTGAGAAAGTCTCCAGAATGACCATAAGCAGATGACTGAGGAAGAAGAAGAAGATGACTGAAAGAAGGTACTCTGGACAGATGAGTCCAAGTTTGAACTCTTGGGTCAGCACCGTCGTGTTTATGTCTGCAGAAAAGCTGGAGAATGTTTTGATGCCAGATGCATTGCACCCACAGTGAAACACGGTGGAGATTGCATTATGGTATGGGGTTCCATTTGTGGATATGGCATGGGCAAATGATTGAAAATGGATGGTATCATGAACAAGAACGTCTACCACAACATCTTAGTGCTGAATCTGATTGGTCGTGGGTTCATATGCCAACAAGACAACGACCTCCAGCATACTTCAAAGCTGTGCAGAGACTATTTGACCAAGAAAAAGGAATCTGGAGTACTGGAACTGATAGACTGGCTAAGTCAAAGTCCGGATTTGAATCCTATTGAACAAATTTGGGATTTTGTAAATTCAAAGATTGATCACACAAAAGTTTCATCTAAAGCAAGTCTGTGGGAACAGCTAGAAACTATTTGGAACTCAATAACAAAAGAGACTGTGGAAAAGTAGATAAAAACAATGGCAGCAAGAATGCAAGCTGTTATCAAGGCCAAAGGAGGCCATACAAAATATGAAGTTTTTTGGTTATTATGTATGAAAAAGGACTATTATTTGTTTCAGTTTATTTGCCAAATAAATAATAACATTTTTAGTTTTGAACAAGAAAGATTTCTAAAATATTTATGTTTTCTCGTTTTTATGGCAGGTGATCTAATAAATTTGTTAAGCACTGTATAGAATAAAGGAAATAAAATCTGCAATGAATTTCTATTTTTGATGATAGCAAATAAGTGAGTAATGGAAAAGCATGGGATTAAATAAGTGTGTACTTCCTCCCACTATGTAAAATCAAATTGTTACATGTGACATTTGCATTGCACTGTATTTTCTTTATTTAGTTGAAGAGCATTATTTTCTTTCTTTTTGTATAACTGTTTTTTTTAAACTCTGTTTAACATATTCAAAATGAATTTCCATCTTTCTACTTATAATTTACAAATTAAAGCTCCCTGTTTTAGTGCACAGAAGTTAAAAAGTGCAAAATTAGCACTGGCCAAAAAACACCACTTTGGTTTGATATCAAACAACAAAATAATAATAATTAGTATATTATTGTAACATCTAATAAACCTAACAGTTATAAATCTAAATATGCATTAATGTAGCACATTTCTGTTGAAGTGTTGCTCTAGCTTACTTTGTAACATTTCCAGATGAAGTTTTGATGTAATAAAAAAATCGGAATCAACTAAAAGCAAAAATTAGCACGAAAAATAAAGTCAACAAATATCTCGGTGCTGTTAGAGTGAAAATATTGGTGAAAATGATGACAGAAGGTGGTGCCACCACTGCAATATTTATTGAAAAAGTCTTGCCCAAACTCTCTGGTGATACATTTCCATTTATAATATATATATTTCCTACATATATATTGTTTACAGTGCCTTAACAATAAGTAGATCTTATTATTTAAAAATGTTGCATCATCAAATCAGAGACGACCAGGTATGTTCTTGTTCTCAGAGTGTTAGATCAATGATCTATTACAAAAAAACAGGTGTTTTTAAGTGGAATGATCAGTGGTGGACAGTAACAGAGTACATTTACTTGAGTACTGTACTTAAGTACATTTTTTCAGTATTTGTACTTTACTTGAGTATTTGTTTTTTTGGAAACATGACTTTTACTCCACTACATTTTAAAGACAAATATTGTACTTTGACTCAAGTACTGGAGTTGAATACTTTCTCCACCACTGGGAATGATTAAAATATGCGATAGTGTGGTAGTACTCGAGACTGGTCTTGGTCTTGAGACCGGTCCCATGACCACAAATTGAATGTATTGGTCTTGTCTCGGACTCGAGAGCATTTTTACCCAGTCTTGTCTCGGTCTCAGACTGGCCAGACTCAGAATTTTCCATCAAGACTGGTCGAGACCAGCACTGATCTGCTATTCTTCAACTTCATTAATGTGATAATAAGGAGCTGCACTTGTTAAAACAACAAATAGCTACACCTGCAAAAGTCCATTCAAGTCTTTGAAAGAGTTGCAGACACCTTGTTTGGTAGGTGACACCTTGTTTTTATCTGTCAAATTTATTTAAAAGAAAACTAAAATTAATGAGAGAATGATGCTCTTTGGCTGTTTAACCTTTTCATGGTTTGTTGATTTCTTTTTTTTTTTTTTTATGGTCTTGGTCCTGTCTCAGTCTCAGCTTGTCTCGGTCTTGACTCGGTTTGACCCCCAAAAGTCTTGGTCTTGTCTTGGTGCACTCTGGTCTCAGGTAAGTCTTGATCTCTGATAGTGTGGTCTTGAGTACATCATTAGTATGTGATGACAAATAATAATGAAAAATGCCAAGATGAAAAAAAGAAAAAAAAAATATTTTTTTCATTGAAAAAAATACCCCAACACAATAGATACTGTGTACAAGGTTTCTAGAAATGCAGTTCCTAGAAAGTCAAAGCATGCTGCAGGACTTACCCAGGGTGCATCTTCTTAGCAGAGCCGACACTGCCAGGCTAACTTTATTTTAAAGTGTCACTGGGTGTCTGATGATAGTGTTTTTGAATGAATTTGATTTTACACCCAGTATAAGCATGCATTAGTATGCCTTCCCATTTGATTACATCTATAGTACTATCAGGATTTTTAAATCGCGATTAAGCACTGATTTCAGTAGTTAATCTCAACTAATCACTTTCCATTACATTTTTAATTCCAGTTCTCTGGCATTTTGAAATAATTTTGAAGTCTGTATTTTAAGTGTGAAACAATTATTTACTGCACTGCTATATCAGTGCATGGTAACCCATCTAACCTCTATTAGTTAGCCAACAATATGGACAGAACGATGACTGAAATGGGTAAAGAAAACAGGATCATGGCAGATGAGTTTGATGAATTTTTGGTTTCTTACTGTGGCTGTCGTGTGTGAGCTCTTATGTCAGAAAGAGTTCATTGTTTACAAAAGCCTCAGTTCATCTGCTCCTGTATACACCTTTTAAATGTGTCCAAACAGAGCCTTTCAGAATCCACTAAAGATGGAAAAGCTGATCATTTGTGGAGCTAAAGCGAGAAAAACATGGGTTTCTGGGTTATTTTAATTAGTGTGGGAAACTCCCTAATTGTGCCCTTCGATCAGGAAATTTAAAGCTGCTTTAATCAATTTTATTAAACACAAGTAATGCTTCCCTGCAGCTGCCCTCAGCTATATGAGCACTTTAGTTTTTCAGAGAAAGTCTAAATCTAATCACTTCAGCTCCATAGGATGAAATCATTTCAAAATCATACTCACCATATAGGACAAACAGGAATTTTAAGATTTATACAGTACTCAGAGTACGGGAACAAAAACCAACTTTTCTTTGGATACAGGAGTAAAGGCCATGTGCAGTGTGACCTGCCCATGTTCAGACAACCACCCACCGTTGTATAAGAGGCTGATTTCAGGTAGCAAAGCCACACTGTGACTGAATCCTGTGAGAGTGTGTGCAGCATGGCTGCTTTGACTTGTCGCACTGTAAGCCTGAGGGCAACCTCAATTACATGTGCGACTGGGGTAAATGGCAGCCACCCACAGCTCTAATCTCAAATTGCTTTTCACAGCACAGTTTCCCTCCGCACACAAGTTTAACTTCAGCTCCTCTGGTAATAAATACACAGGAATATATCACATACAGAGCAGGCACAGTCACACACGACATGCCTCTTTGTCTCAGTCACAGAAATATCAGAAAAGTGACAAAGATAGAAAATAGAAGTCAAATAATTTATGGCAGGTCCTTATCAGCTGTGATCTAACTCACTGGTGTCACTGACACCCAGTCTGACTTTGTTAATGAAGTGAGACATGCACTTTGATTCATGAAAATTTAAATTGCTTTCAGAGGAGAACAAAGGCAAAAGTTATAATTCATTTAAATATGTTGTTGATGCTGACTCTGAAAGACTCCACCAGTATGGTATCCTTCAAAATGTTCGTGCAGCTTTTTTAGATGCCCTGTTTTTTATGAATTTAGGCTCACAGCAAACAGAAAGAATTAAGCATTTTCAGGAATTAACCCTGACATCAGTGTTTAGTGAGGTGCATTTAAACTTGATGAGTGACGTCTGTAATTCCTCAAATTTACCGGCATTTCTGACTGAAACTGTTCAGCTGCTGCATGACAGCATTAATAAACAAAGTGCCATGCTGCTCCTCTAAATGTTGTGCAAAAAATGAAATGCAGTGCACTTTGTATTTTGCAGCGGTTTCGACTTTTATGGACAGAAACTGTTAACGACTGATGAGTGTTTCAAGGAAAATCCCACTTTGACAGTCATTGGCAGAAGATTCTTGTGCATGGATTGGGAAGTACATCTAAAGGTGTTAGCTAGATGCTAATACATAATGGAAATTGGCATTAATAGGCTAATAAATTTAGCATTGCTCCGGCTAATTTTAACCTAAGAAACATTCTCCTTCTCAGTACTGAGTAACTCAGAGATCTTTAAACTAGCACTGTTACTCGATTAAAAAAATGAATCAAGTTAATCACATCACTACACTATGATTAATCATGATTAATTACAGCATTTTTTAAAATAGTTTAAGTATATTTTTAGATTTTTAAAGGTTGTTATTGTCAAATGCTTTATTTTTATTCTCTTAATTCTAAGTACAGCACATTGAAAGTGCTGATCTGAGTCCTTGTCGATTCCAACATTGATACTTTCTATAGTTTGGTGGAAAGACAAAATAAGAACAAATATTTAAACTGCAAGTGGTCTAGCTGAATTAAAAAAAAAAAACTGTATTTATTGAAAAATCTCATCAAAAACTAAATTTTCCCATTTTTATGTGACATTTGAACACATCATAACATATAGAATACAGTCGCCTAATTTACTGAGGTTACCTCATACCATCATATTTTCCATCTTAAGCTCTGAAGTACACTAATTAACTTCATTTTTGCCAATTCCAAGCCAGATTTCTTCACTGGATTAATATTGTTTACAAACAGGACTGTCTCAAAGTTTTGGAGCACTTTTTAGCATTTATCTGAGCAGCTGAAGAAGAAAACTGTCCTGGAGCAGCTGAAGAGAGTGGTATGACCATGGCTTCATCCCATGTTGTTGTTAGCGTCTTTACTAACATTAGCAAAGATGTGCTTTGCCCAAAGGTGGTACTTCAGACTCGTCGTACTTCAGTGTAAAGACAGTTCATCACTGCAGCATGTACCCACAATTTTGGTTTTATCTTAACTAACATTCTCCAACTTTTTAAAAGAAAATTGCCATTAAGCAGACCTGGGTCTGTCTCTTCACTCATCACTGCTGGCTGTCTGACCCTCTCACCTCTTCACCCCCAGGCACATAAACATCCACGCTGGAGGACTACAGCAGGAGGGTGTGGTCAAACTTAGTCATATGATGAAATTGCATTGTTTTTTTTTTGTTTTGTTTTTTTTTGTGTTTTTTTTTAACGCGTTAATGATAACAGCCCTATTTTAAACCGATCATCCTTGCAAAAATATTCATTGACATAAACCTTTTCACTGAAATATTTTTGTACTTAATTTTAACTTAAAAACACGAGAACTGTTCAATTCACACAGCATAAAATGCCTTCCTGTGTAAGCCAGTCTTTAAATCTGCATAGTACTGAAATAGTCTGACAAATGTCAGGTTATTTTGGTTTTTGATGAAAAAATAATAAGAACCGGGGGGGGTCTTGATATATATATTGACAGATACTCTAATTTTAAAAAATCTTTCCCCTAATACAACGTCAAACATTACGTTTCTCATCATGACTGTTAAAGAATGTATGCATATCTTATTTTCACAATGTCAGAGCTGACAAGGTCCCGCTATGAAGAGAGACGCAAACAGAAAGTAGTGTTGTCTGCTTTGTTCATGTAGATAACAAAACCAGCAAAGGTAGCTGAGAAGACTAGCCAGTTAGATGCAGAGCAAAGAAGATCATGTTATCTTTGGTATAAAAATGCAGCGTACCACCAAAGGATGATCATCAGTGGACTGAGAAGTGGGTATACCCTATGTAGACTGTCTACATGCTGCACTATACCACTGATTCCATCCAATGCAGCTAGTATGGATTTATAAACTGGCAATATCAACAGTTTTATCTCTTTTTCACCAGCATAGTCCAGTGTTCATCACTTAACTTCCCTTTTAATTCTGCAGATAAAGTTTGTTTAAAACACAAGGACAGTAGTACATCGGTCACTGCAGCTCTTAGCTTAATGAGTCCTCCATCTGAATGCTAATTCAGCACTGACAATAAACTAAACCTTTGTACAAACAGAAGTGAGGGCCACATTCACAGAGAGCAGGGCAAACATGCACTGCACCATTCATTGAGTTTGTGCTCACAAACTGTGTGTATTTAGCAGCTGATTAAGAGAGCGCCTCATTATACAGTCAGCTCGTTTGGACAGAGCCCAAGAGGGACACGCTCAGATCAGCAAGTCCATGATAATGAATGATATTAAACATTAATGATAATGTTGGCCTGTTTATTGAGACCAAAGTTCAACTACACCTATTCAAGAAATCATATTATGAGCTAATCTGTGGGTGATTCTGACTGAAAAATAAAGCTGAGAGAGCTGAAATGAATAGAAATTAAACTCCAGCTTGTTTAAAAGGACAAAAAAGGCAGATTAGGGCTGGGACTATAAGCCTCTGTCCGAATATGAATGTATCATGATTCTAGGGTGTAGATTATTTCAATATTGCAAGTTTAAAGTGTTATTCTTTTAGTATCAGGGTTCAGTAGGATCAATGACTGTGATTCTCCTGTCTTTCTTAAACAGTCAAATCAAGCAGTGATCATCATGCCAGCCAGTCAGTCGTTGCTTTAACATTTTTCCAGTTGTCTTTTTCTTCATCAAACACTCAGCTGCAGCATCCAGACGATCGTTCCCTGAAGCATCCAATTTCTTCATCGCCTGTATGACACGTCCCGTCAAATCTAGTGTATGATTGGCTGTCTGGAGCAGTGACATCAGCATCTTACTGAACAGTACAGGCTGAGACGTTCCAGTAATGATGCCCAGAGTGGACGAACAGCACAAAACAATCTCTCTGGGAATGATGCTAGGTGCAGCAGGTGCCTTTCAGATCCCCCCATACTGCTGATTTCTCAGTTTCTTCATGGGAAAAGGCAAACAGCCTAACATTGCATGCAATTCAGTCTGCTCCTCTCAAACTTGTTAGCTGATCTGAAACAAATATGAGCTTTCTCTGGATTGAAACATCACAATCCACTTTGGATTTTGGATCCGGATTTTTATCTTTAATGGAAACATCCCAACCACAATTGGCAAAAAATTGATGGATCACTCTGGACTTCTTTGTCAACCTCTAGATCAGGGATGGGCAACTTTCATTACCAAGAGGCCACATCAATTTTATTGTCATTGCTAAAGTGGTGCAATTAGCTGTATATTCTCAATTTAGATAAACACAAAATCAATTTTAAGCTGCTTTTTCAATGCAGTGAGCTTTATAATGACTTGTCATTTTATTATATTTCACTTGCATGTTCATGTTTTTGCAAGTACATTCAGTGATGCAAATAAAACCGTTTGACTGTAACAATTTTAGCCAATTATATCTACTGATTTCTTAGAAAGAACTAAATATTTTCCATTTATCAAAGATCATAAGGAAAATGTCTCTATCATCATGTTTTCATGGCAGAGTTTGTCACATTTACTTTAAGATTAGAATTTATTGGTATTTGAAATTGTCTTTGAGTCAGGTGGAGGGCTGCATGTGGCCCCTGGCCCTCAGTTTCCCACCCCTGCTCTGGATAGACAATGCAGGACTGGTTGTCAGACTTCTCCCTAAAGATGGGTTGGCACATATGGTGCAAATTTACAGATGAGGGAACTGAAGGTATTTTTAAAATACCACAATGTTTGAAGTTCTTTGGACGTTATTGACATTAAAAGGTGACCTGCATGCAAACTTTTTTCATGATTGTGGTTGGGTTAGCAATGTTAGTTTTGTCCTAGGTACTAAGTTACAGTAGTTAGAATAGTTTCATTAATGTAGTGGGGTTAGCATGCTGTGATTAGGGAAAATGCTCTACACCAATGATACTCTGGCTCTGGAGCCACATGTGGCTCTTTTGTGATAGTTTGTGGCTCTTTTTTAAGTCTTAATTTGAAATATTTTTCCCCTAGAAAACCTAAAAAAAGGGGAATTTGACCTCAGAAATGATCCATTGCAAGTCACATCATTCAGTTTGTTTCCCACACTAACACAGTAGGCTTTAATTGTCAAATTGTTAGCCTTTATTTTTTGTTGTATTTGTTTCATATCTCCATTGCCCTTATTTGCTCCTTTTTTCACATTTTTGCCACTTTTTATCCATTTAAGCTGCTTTAAGCCCATTTTTCCCATTCTTTAGCCCCCTTTTTTTTTTTTTTACCAGTTTTTCCCTCTTTTATACTGCTTTTTTCACAATTTTGACCCCTTTTTTGCAATTTTTTGCCAATTTACACCCATTTAAAATGCCAACTAACTAACTAACTGACAATGATACTGTAAGTAGTGTAAATTCTTGAATTTAGCAAAAATTCTTGACATCAGCTAAGTCAAAGCAGAAAACGTATCTTTAGTTAACGTTTTCCTGGAAAATAACATTTTAATCCTTGTAATAAACAAAACAAACAAAAAAAAAAAAAAAAACACACTTTGGCACGTTTTTCCACGTTCAAGATGCATTATGGTCTTACAGGGCCTAAATTTATAAGCTAGTTTTAAGAAATCTGTCCAGCAAAATTTACTTACTTAAAGATGGGGTACCGATTTTTAAAACATAAATATAAAGTCACAATGTTGGGTGTCCTGTAAACTGATGAAAACGGTTCGTTGGGAATCTCTCCGAGATTTTCCTGAGACGAGATTTCGATAGAGCGAACTGATGAGGTCATCGCAATAAGATCTCCTGACTGGTTCGTGGTTCATCTGTGCTGCCGGCAAAGCAGAGCATGACCGCCCCCACAAGGCCTTTTAGCCATCTAGCCATTTAGTAACACACTAATTAAACACTTCCCAAACAGATACATCCTGCTCTATCCTTCTCCGTGCTGCTGGTTTTCTTCCCCCTCTCTCTCCAAACTATCAGGATCAGACTCCGTGACGTATATCAAAATTCGCCATATTTTACTCAGTTGGACAGGTTTACAAGTACTAGCATAACAACATAGCCACATCGGAGGGGGCGGGCGCAAAACATTGAGTACTGCTGCTGGCCAGCCTCCAGAAAATCGGCCAATCGGAAGAAAACAGGTCCGTGGAGGGGGGATGTTAGAGAGACAGCAGTGAAAACGAAGCGTTTCAGATGGAGGTTAAAATAAGGGTTTTTCAGGACGGCAGTGTGAGAAACATGAGGAGTTTTTTAAACTGTAAACCATGTAAAGCTACTACGTGGGTATCAGAGAGATGGTGTAAAGTCTTGAAAAAAGTCATAACACCCCCTTCTTTAAGAAAACTGGTCCACAGATTTTTTTTTTTTTTACAAAATATGCACCATATTTAGTGAATTACATGCTTCATTCAGTTATCTAGATGGTCATATTTCTCAAACTCAAGTGAGACTGTCAATTGACATTTGCATCTGTTTTTAAAACCTTTTCATTGTATTTTTGAGACAAAGCCTCAAAGTGAGCATCAAAAACAGTTCTGAAATTGAGAGCTAAATGTTTCAAGTGTGGTGCAGGAATAATTAAAAACAAAATAAATCAAAAACACTATTTTTTTTCCTTTTGCACCACCATTGTGACCAAACTCGCTAAAACCTGACAATAACGACTATTAACTGAGCTGGTTTGACATCCCATCTTAAAAACCTCCAGCAGGAGTTGGACTCCCTTTATTCAGCTGCCAGGGTTCTGTGTAGGTTTTCCACAGCATGCAAGAGTGTGTTTGTGGGAATTCGAGCCCACTCAGCCAAAAGAGCGTTTGTTAGGTCATGCTCCGATGTTGGGTGAGAGGTGCCTGGCTCACAATCTATGTATTAATTTCTCTCAAAGGAGTTCAGTGGGGTAAAGATCAGCGCTCTGAACGTGCCAATCAAATTCCTTCACTTTAAACTCATCTGTCTTTACTGACTGTGCGATGTATTCATACTGAAAAAGCAGTGGGCATTCCCACTACTGCTTCTACATGCAGTAAGGCCTTCTCCACAAGTCTTCATGTAGGCTCTCTGGATTCTTGTTGATGTTTTTCAGATTTATCCATCAGACTTTCTGAGGGTGAAGAGTTATTCATAGAGCTACTGAAAATGTTTTAACTGCTCCAGAGTCCAGCTGAGGCCTCCTCAACTCTATTGCAAAACGATCTATCGTGTTTTTTTTTTTTTCATTGTTTTTCAAATAACTTTGAGTAGTGACTCTACTGTCATCGTAGTTTAGCCTAGCATAAAGTGTAATTTAGCAGCCAACAACAGGAAATACAGGTGTGATGACCTTTGCAGCTCTTTGATAAGCTCACAGTCTGACAAAAACCTGGTAGAGGCTAACAGTGAACAGTTAAAACTGTGCCTAACAGTGTTAGGCACAGTTTTAATGGACTCCAGACAACACTGGCTCCAACACCTGTTTCATGGGTGCGTGTTTGCTGCATGTGGCTGCAGCGTGTGTCCACCCTGCCTGTTTTGTCTCAGCTTTCATACCAGATGCATGTATGCTCCGTGTTGGCTGCTGTTGCTCCTGTCTTTCATCATACGTTTTACCTCTTTAAAGCAAAGGGCAACCTCTGGTCCTGAAAAATAAATGCAAAAGTGCAAAAAATTGCAATACAGCGAGTGTCCACTTGAGGCCCCAGAAGTCATGTACATAACACATAATAAAAAAGTTTTTTAGAAAAAAAAAAAAAAACGTTTATAGCCTGGTTCAAAAAACATGTCGTGTCTCATTAGCCAATGAATTCATGTCCTCCCGCTGTAAAGGGGGTACATTTTTTTTTTGTACCACAATAATTTTGATTATATTTAGGAAAAACCTCACTGTGCACTGATTTGCGCATCTCTTTTTATTAACAGATAGCTTGGCAGGCAGACGATACCTATCTGTCAGCTCAGCTCAGGAAGTCAAGCTCAGTGGGTGGGGTGTAGTCTGCTGTTAGGTTGATCCAAAGTTCGGTTGAGACAGCGATTTCAATATGGAAGCCACAATGGATCGGCTTCAAAAGCTGTTTGAGTCTGCCTATTGTAAGCAGAAAACTGATGTGACCCAGGCTTTGTCCAATTCTTTTTACATTTTTTTTTTTTTTTAATTAATTTCATGGCCAGAGAAATTTCAAAATAAAAGCATTCTGTACAGTTGAGGTGAGTTTACCAACAGAAATTCTGGACTTTTATTTTGAGAAGTACAAAGTGTACTTGTAGTGTTTATCATACCTGAAATATCCTGTACTGATATGGAAATAGAAAGCTCCAGGAACTAGTGGTGTAAAGATAAACCGATACGGATCGTTTAACCGATCTTAACGTTAACGGTCTGAGTGCATTGGTCCGTAGAGCCCTGGGTCAGCAAAAATGAAGCATGAATCGGTTCTTTGGACCAGTTTTGACGTCAGAGATTAGTTCACTAAGCCAGTCTACAAGCCATCGCCTGTTACATGCCAGCTAAGATGACAAGTAAGTCAGTGACTAGGGTAGGCGCTCATGAGCAGAGTCTGTAGTCCTAAATGTACTGCTCTTGGGACCAGTTCCCAGTCTCGATGCATATTTGGTGCACGCCTCCCTACATTTGCTCTTACTGTACTTCCTGTCTATCTTCAGCTGTCTGATCAAATAAAAGGCAGAAAGGCCCAAAAACTTCATTAAGAAAACTTTCTACCTTTTTGTAGATTTTCATCCAGGATAGGGCCTAAGGAGACAGATTATCCACTACTTTCGATATTCTAGTATATAAACACCACAAATGTAAAGTCCTGACTGGAACTTTTCATTTTAAATAGTGTGACAGTTAATGTAAGAAGGTCCAAAGTAACAAAAACTTACATTTGCAACAATATTGCCATTTCTCCATGGTTGCTAGGTGATGTAATTGCATGTCATTTGTTGGAGATGGAGAATTAAAATGTCCACTGCTGCAGCTCCATTTTGTGTTTAATGGCAGGTGCTACTGTCCTAAGCTCTTTTTTCCCTCTGGACCTCCATGATCATGTGACTGGAAGCTATAAAACATGTTTACTGACACAGCTGCATTTAACTTCTGCAGTGCACTAGCTACCTATTCAGAAGTTGGAGAGAAAAAGAAACAGTGCAAATGCTCCACTATTTTTTTTTTTTATTTTTTTTTTGTGGCAACAAAGGGTAAGAGTAAAACATATTTTTGCAGTGAATGATTATTTTTTATAAAAAGTAACTTAATAATGAATTACTTAAACTGCAAAACTAAAACATCCATTCATCCATCCATTTCCTATACCGCTTATCCCATTGGGGGTTGCGGGGGGACAGGAGCCTATCCCAGCTGTCATTGTGCAAGAGGCGGGTCACCCTGGACTGGTCTCCAGTCAATCGCAGGGCTGACATATAGAGACAGACAACCAGCCACGCTCACATTCACACCTACGGCCAATGTAGAGTCACCAACTAACCTAATGAGCATGTTTTTGGTGGTGGGAGGAAGCCGGAGTACCTGAAGACAACCCACGCATGCACGGGGAGAACATGCAAACTCCACACAGAAAGACCCTTACCAGGACTCGAACCAGGGACCTTCTTGCTGTGAGGCACTGGTGATAAACTTGCTTTCCATTTCTTGCAGTCACTATGAATATGTCTTTCCTGTGGATGGTGCTAAAGGCCACTGTGTGGAAATGAAGGATTTGTTATCACAAGAGCATGAATATTTTCAGCTCAATAAAGTCACAAAATCTCTTATTTATAAATCTGATCCTTAAACAGGCTCTAATGAGGATAGAAAATCACAGCCTATTAATGTCTGCAGCCTGAAGGGCAATGTTAGAGGAAACAATCACAGCAGGTTTCAAGGTAGCAGCCAATAAGGTATTAGTCAGTCCTTTTCTTCTATTGATAACACATTAAACAATTCATTGCAATCCAATAAGAGCTTGTTAAACACTGATCTCTACCTCCCTACAAAAGGAGATCATGCTTGTTAACGGAGGTCAATTTAAAATCAATTAACCAAGAGTAAATAAAAGCCAAATCCTTCCTTCTGTTTGTCATGGCAGGTAGCCCCATGCCTGGTTAGCTAATAAGAGCTCAGCCATTTAACTGGGGTTTGATCCCATCTGCACTCCTCCTAATGCATCTGATTTAGCCGAGCAAGAGGATAGCCCTCCCATCAGCAATTTCTTTATTTCTCTGGGCAGTCTGGGTAAAAAGAGAGAATCAGAGATAGAGAAGAGCATAACAGTGGCTTTTTAATTAAAGAACTCCATCTACAACAACCCCCTCACTGAGCCACTCGCCAGTGTGTATCATACCCAACACAAATGGGAGTCTTGCTGAAAAGAAAATCTTATTTAGATTCAATTTTCTGATGGGAGGATGGCTGAACAGTATATCTGTCAGACACACTTATCAAGTCTTTAGTACTGAACGAGTATTACATGCAGGGACGAGGATGGCGAGATAGCTGAGGGCTAATAAAAGGAGTAAGGGTGTAATGTGACCAAACGTGCAGCGATTGGTGAAAAGTGTGGTGAGGACAAGACTGACTGAGGTAGATGAGAATCATTTTTATGCTTCCTTATTTCAACCATGAAATATTTCTGTCTGGTTTTGAGTCTCATGGTAAAAAACAATAATAAAGTCTTCTTTCATGCTGATGTTTTTCATTCCAGATTCAATTATTTCGATGCAGAACCTATTAACTCCTGCAAATAGATACAATTATTGTTTCTGAGGTGACAGTAAGCAAAGATCCAGTAGCTTGAAAGGCACATAAACACATTTACAAATGCACAAAATACATTCAGTTTGAAAGAGGATAAATAAATCTTTGTTTATAATGAAAAGAAAAATATTTATGTCCCTTTTACCTTCTTATTCAGACACTGAACGATCTGCCAATGGTTTCTATTAAACGATAAAAATACAAAACCAACACTAGAGCTGCAAGCAGCACTGAAGGGCCCTCACACCTGGGCGTATCTGAGGGTGTATGAGTGTGAAGGCACCCCTGGGTGTTGGAAGCCTGTGCAGTGTGCTGCAGCATGGATTGCATGTCCTGCAGCTTGTTATCAGTTCAAAAGCCTGCATCTCTGATGGGATGGGGTTGAATTAGTGCCTATGGCATGGGCAGCTTACACATCTGAAAAGGCTCTATCAATGCTAAAAAGTATAGAGGTTTTAAAGGAACATGTGCTCCCACCCAGACAGTGTCTCTTTTAGGCCTTGACTATTTCAGCAAGACACACGCTGCAACCATCACAACATCATGGCTTCACAGTAGAAGAGCCCGGGTCCTGAACTGGCCCGCCTGCAGTCCAGACCTTTCACCAAATTAAACATTTGGAGCATCATGAAAGGAAAAAAAATAGCAAAAAAATGGCCTAAATAGTCTGGCCCTCTGGACTTCCCATCGGAGCAAATCTGGCCCTGGACTCAATATGAGTTTGACACCCCTGGTCCAAAGTGACAAAAACTTACATTTAAAACAATTTTGTCATTTTTCTATAGTTGTTAGGCAGGGGTGTGTAGGTATTGGGAATATTGCGGTTCTTCAGTATCAGAAGAGTCTAAATCCCATCCCGTACATGTGACGGTTTCAAACGGTATGTCTTTGGGGCAGAAAGTGTGCTTTTTTTAGTGGAACAGAGCTAAAAGACATGAACTACAATTCCCATTGGCCCCTGTGAACCCACCATGCTTTGTGCGCTACCCGCTTCCTTGATTGTACAGCAAAAATGTCAGATTCATGGAGCAGCAAGGAATAGACAGGTGACAAAGTTTTTGTGACTGTGGTGGCTCTGATGACTTTGAGTGAATGACTTGGACCTGACTTATGGGCACATTTTGGCTTCCTGGTGTCAAGAAATGAGAAAGGTGAAAATGTAACAAACAAACAAACGTTGGAAAGCTGAGAATTAGACTTTGAATACATCCATAACTGTTATCCATAAACTCAATCTCAAAAGTACAGACAAAAACAATGTCTTTAACCTAGTACCACTTAAGAAAAAACACGATATTTAAAGTATTTATTGAACACAGCTATTAAACATTCACAGTACTGATGGAAAAAATAAGTGAACCCCAGAGTTAACTATTGGTTGAACCTCCTTTGGCAGCAATAACCTCAATAAAGCATTTCCAGTAGCAGCTGATCAGACCAGCACAACGTTCAGGAAGAATTTTGGATCATCCTTCCTTACAGAACTGCTTCAGCTCCAACATATTCTCAGACTGTCTGGTGTAACTGTCTTTCTTGAGGTCTTTCCACAGCATCTCTGTTGGATTCAGCTCTGGATTCTGACTGAACTGCTCAAAAAGTTTTTTTTTTTTTTTTTTTTTTTGAAGCCATGCTGTTGATTTACTTCAGTATTTAAAATCATTGTCCCCCTGCATCACCCAACTTCTTCTGAGCTTCAGCCACCCTGACATAATCCTGTAGAATACCGTGACAAACATGGGAATTCATTTTGCCCTCGATGATGGCGAGCGGCCCAGGCCCTGAGGCAGCAAAGCAGTCTCACTGTAGGGATGATGTTCTCATGTTAGTACATGGTACTCTTTAAATGTCATACGTAGTGATGCATGTTCTTCCCAAATGACCTTAGTTTCATCAGTAAACAAAACATTTTCCCAGTAGTGTTGCTGAGTGTCAAGATGCTCCTGGGCAAACTTCAGGTGTGCAGTGATGTTCTTTTTCTTTTTTCTTTTTTTTTTTTTTGAACGTCTTCCTCAGTGATGTCCTGCCATGGAAAACCATGCCTGTTCAATCTTTAGCATCTGGTAGACTCATGAGCAGAGATGTTGATTGTTCCAATGATTCCTTTAAGCCTTTAGCTGTTACTCTACAGTTCTTTTTTACCTCAACCTTCAACCTGGCTGGGTCCCCACTTCTAGGGAGAGTAGCCAACTGTAACTGTGGACCTGAGGTCTTTGAGATGGCTGTGTAAGCCCTTACACTCTTATAGAGTCCTTGATCCAAGGTCTTAGGAGATCTCTTTTTTATGATGCAGTGTTAATTTTGGCAGCTATATTTAATTTTATTTTAAATGCATTTTAGTTTGAGTCATATTTTAGTCATTTCAATCCATTGTAGTCAACAAAAAATCAAAACATATTAGTCTAGTTTTAGTCCATAAAAGTCCTCACATTTTAGTCTTTACCTTTAGTCCAAGCATTTATTATCTTGCTTAAATCTGGTACCAAATCATGGAAGTGTTTTCTCTGCACTCTGCCAAACCTGGGGTCCCTGCTTTCTACAGCTGAGAGACAGAATAGATACAGATGCGTTGTTTTGTTGACAGATTTTTCCCGCAGTTGGGAAATATCACGGATTTTGAATGTCTGATGAAAACTACATGACATTTTTGTCAGTTTTAGTCATCATAGATCTGTATTTGTTAGTCTTAGGGTGTATTCACACCTGTGGCTCGTTTGCTTTGTTCCGATTCAGGGGCAAAACCTATACATTTGTTTCAGTTGTCACTTGGTGCGTTTGTGCTCACACGGCAAAAGTCTCTTGCGGGCCAAAGTTGTAATCAAACGCCACGTGCGCTCCAATTCGTGTCTCATTGGTCAGAACTCTTACGGGAAGGCGGGGGAGTTTCCTTATCTTCATTCATTCATTCAGGTTCTTAACCGCTTTCCACGGGGAAAAACAACAGCCATGGAGCATCAGCAGCGTGTGTGGCTAGTTTTTTTTTATAGCGTTCATCTGGCTAATGTACCAGTGTTCACTAAATCAGGCATTTTTTTCGACAGTCAACACTGCGTCTGGAAAATAATGTGCTGATGCACTTGCTAAAACGAAGACGTGCCGCCTCACGGAGCCACGACTCATTTTGCTCAGATAGATCTGTTGTTTTCCGCCTTCTCTTCTTCTTCTGCTGTTGCTGATTCTTCTACTCCTTCTTCTTCTATTGTTTTAACTGAACGGTTGGCAACCGGGCACATTACTGCCCCCACGACTACAGTGTGTACTACAGTTATGATTCAGTTGTGCCGGTTGCTGAGGTGATTGTGTTCTCATTGCAAAGGAACCGAGTGCGATTGCTGTGTTCACACTTGTCCAAACGAACAGGACTTCAGGGTGGGGGGGGGGGCTCACTGTTTCGGAACAGCTGCCCCAAACGAGCCAGGTGTGAATACACCCTTAGTCTACTTTTGTCATGGAAAAAAAGGCTGTCGACAAATAGTTTTAGTCATAGTTTTAGTCGACGAAATTAACACTGTTGTGAGGCAAATTTTACATCAGCAAATACTTTTCGTGAAGTGCAAACTCAAAAAGTTTGAGTGTTTTCATAGGTCCCAGTAGCTCTACCTGGCTCATATTTTGTATAATTGATAGGACTTCAGGTATGCTGACTCCAATTAGCTCTTTTTTGGAGTCATTAGCCTAAGGGTTCACTTGGTTTTTTCCAGCAGCCCCGTGGATGATAAATATTATAAATATTTGTGTGATATTTGGCTGAGCACATGGTGGTTGTCTGTACTTGTGACTGAAATACAGATCAGATCACATTTGATGACCAATAAATACAAAAAACCAGATAATTTCAAAGGGTTCACATACTTTTTCTTGCCACTGTATTACACAGCACCCCAACTTTTTTGGAATATGGGGTTGTAGACCACAGAGGGGGCTGTGTAAAAGGGGCACACCTGGCGAAAGTGTGGTAATCTTACATAAGGGTTCAAGATATCAATACAGCAGTACAATATAACAACAACAAGAGCTGCCTGTCTGTACAGAGAGTGTTTCACTCATTACTGAGGCCAGCTGTCACAGCTGCAGAGTCAGAGAGAGAGGCAACAGTCGTCTGGAACAAAGTGGCTCAAAGTAGCTCAATTTAGACAACAGAAGGACAAATGACGATAGGTTTATTAAAATGGTGATCAATGCAGCATTTTATCTGTGTGTAAATAAACATATACTTCCATGACAACAACTCACAGCCTTTTTCAGGATAGAAGAATTGATTCATTTATTAGCCACTTCCGTCAAACAGATGAATGGAAAGTTTTAGCTATTTATATCCTGAAACACTGAGCTTTAGAAAAACAGGCATGAATCACCTTTCTAAGCTGCTCTTGGCTCTCATCAGATGATGTTTTGCAAGTGAATCTGATGTTATGATTAGCAATCCTAGGGAAAAAACATAAATCTAGGTTTTAAAACTGCCCAGTAAAACTTAAGCACCAGGAAGATTATAACATCCACAGTTCTGTGAAAAAGGTGTTTGTTTTTTTGTGTATTTGTTACACTTCAATGTTTCTGATGATCAAAATATTTTAAAATTGGACAAACATAACCTAAGTAAATATAAAAGGCAGTTTTTAGAGATGATTTTATTTATTAAGGGAAAAAAAGCCATTCAAAGGCTACCTGGCCCTTTCTGAAAAAGTAACCCCCCTTGTTAAATCATGAATTAACAGGGATTGGCCACATTTTTGGAACGCTGAGGGCACTTTTACTAACCATACACAGACCTGATTACTGTAAGACCTGTTTAATCCAGAAATCCATTAAATGGAGCCCGTGTGACAACGTGGAGTAGGCGAAAAGATCTAAAAAAGCAATACATCACGTCACAATCTAAAAAAACTCACAAACAGATGACTGACACAGTCATTGACATCTATCGGTCTGGAAAGGGCTACAGAGCTACTTCCAAGGCATCCTGCAATTCCTACAATGAGATAACCTTGCAAAGCAGATGGACACGCCTGTTTCCTTGTTTTTCACTGGCAAATCCATCTTGCAAAGCTCCCATCTGAACTGTTTGGGCCCGGTTAGAAAGTGAAAGGACCAATCAGCAACGAGGGGCAGTACTTTTAGGTGCAGCAGAGTCGTGACATAAACAAGCAGCAACAAGAGCTGGTGCAGTTAGGGAGGAAGAGATTAGTGTGGATGCTGCTAAAGCACCAGTTTTATCAGAACTTGACAACATTTCTTTGTTAAAAGAAGAGGAAAGAACAGCAGTGAGTTGTTTTCTTTTCAAAAACAACAAAAGTTGAGTATTTTCATGTCTATAGTCGCCATGTTTCGCGTTATTCCTCAGCCTCTGCCTTTTCTCAAACGTTAACCTGACACACCAGATGGACGTGTTTTACACGTCCATCTGGTGTGTCAGGTTAACAATAAGAGCCATTATCCACAAATGGAGAAAACTTGGAACAGTGGTGAACCTTCCCAGGCTGGCCTACCAAAATTAGTCTAAGAGCACATGGACAACTCATTCAGGAGGTCACAAAAGAACCCAGAACAACATCTAAAGACCTGCAGGCCTCATTAGACTCAGTTAAGGTCAGCGTTCATGATAAATACAGGGACTGGGCAAAAATGGCATCCATGGGAGAGTTCCAAGGCCAAAACCACTACTGACCAAAACGAACATAATGGCTCATCTCACATTTGACAAAAAACATCTTGATGATCCCCAATACTTACTTTGTGAACTGATGAGACAAAAATTGAACTTTTTGGATGGTTATAGATCATACTAACAGTCAAACATGGAGGTGGTAGTGATCTGGGGCTGCTTTGCTCCTTCTGGACCACCTACTGTGATTGATGGAACCATGAATTCTGCTAGTGTTGTAGTACATGAGACCTGTCACAATACGACATTTTGAATGTCTTGGTCTTGTCTCTGACTCAAGAGCATTTTTACTCCGTCTCTCAGTCTCGGTTTGGCCGGACTCTGGATTTTCATACAAAAACCGGTCAAGACCAGCACTGATCTGCTACTCTTTGACTTCATTAATGTGATAACAAGGAGAAGCACTTGCTGAAACATCGAATAGCTACACCTGCAAAAAACTCAGACATCAGTCCATCTTATTTCTAGTCAGAAATACCTCTGAAAACTTACCGTAGGCCTCATTCACCTGACAAATCTAGATATACATCTCATTTTCAGGTTCTAAATAATTTTGGACTTGTCAGTGGCTTTTAAATAATACAAGGATTTATTTTTTATAAGAAATTAGTTGAACAAATTTGTTAAGATTTGAGATTTTTGCATGGTGTTCTTTGAAAGAGTTGCAGACACCTTGTTTTTATCTGTCAAATTTATTTAAAAGAAAACTAAAATTAAAGAGAAAATACTCTTTAACTGTTCAGCCTTTTCATGTTTTTTTCATTGATTTTTATGGTCTTGGCTTGTCTTGGTCTCTGTCTTGACTTGGTATTGACCCGGAAAAGTTTTGGTCTAGTCTTGGTCTTGGTGCCCTCTGGTCTCTGGCAAGTCTTGGTCTTGGATAGTGTGGTCTTGTGTACAAGGGTTGGAGTGGCCTTGTCAAAGCATAGACTTAAATCTGATTGAGATTCTGTGGCATGAGCTTAACCCTTGGTCCCCACTATGTCTGTTTTGAGGACATTCATCATTTTTATCATCGTTTTTTTTTTTTAGTTAATAGGCACATTTTTATAGATTGAGGCATCAAATTTGGCCAAAGTTATTATTTTTCTTCATATTAAAAAAAATAATAAAAAATGAAAACTGTGTCACCCATAGAACGCCCATGACGCGAAATGGCTACATCCAGCCTTGTTTGTCCGAAATTGGACACATAGACTTCCATTCAAAACACGTTTTTTGGCTGTGTGTCTAGGGCACCAAAACAACTTTTAGCACCCATTTTTTTGCAGTCAGTCGATCACCAGGGATCTAAATTTCACCGTTAAACAGTGATCCAGCGGATAGTGCAGCACACCATTTTAATCCTTTCAGCAGCACAGACATGGTTTTCCTATCATGCGCTCAGAGTGTTCAGAGCGCTATTTCACCCGCTAAACATAACCAGAATTAAATTAACCAATTCATGCCACTAGATATGGATGTCAGAGAGTGGGCTAGATGTGTAACGAAAAGTTTGTGGGCTCCTACGTGTGTGATCAGGTGCGAATCTGCGTGTATGTTTACAAGCGGACATGCTGTAAGTGAAGTGTTTACATTAGGATATGTTACCTGTGGATTCTGCAGCCTGGGACTAAGAAAGAGGGACATTTGGACAATTTCAACTTTGCCCTCACTTCATAGCAAGTGGATTAACAAGCATGAGGATGCACGGGTCCTTTCGATCAATAGGTAAGAATATATCATATCTCAAAGATGCAGTACATTTATATCTGTGCGTAATTGGCATATTTGTGGTCACATTTTGGTTAGAGGTAGAAATGCACGTGTTCGTGGTTCATATCCTACATATATATCCTCTGATTCTTTATGCCTGTTCATAAAATAAACCAAACATGAACAAATGCATTCACACGTATTAGATTTGGTAGAGGAGGAAGCGCAAGAATAGGAGGATAAAACTGGCGTGTTTTACACACGGATGGACTCATCTGTTTAGCATGGACGAATCCAAGTCATAGGCATAGTGTACAATAAGTGGCATAAAAAGGGTGTAACATTGATTTTTTTTTTTTTTTTTTTCAGTAGTCAGGGTTGAAGTTGTTGAAGAGATCTGAAGCAGTGAAAGTTTTTAAAAAAGCTGAAAAATTAGTATTTTATTAACACCTTTCTGCGTGTCCGTTTTCAGACAAACAAGGGTGGATGTAGCTAAAATATGGCATTCAGTACTACAGAAAAAATTTCAATGCATCAAAATCAATTGTACTACTCATCATTGGCATGGCCCAGACTCTATTTATTGAAAAAAATATTTTTTTTCTAGATCATTTTACATGGGAATTATGGTGTTTTTGTGTTTTTTACCATAAAAAATAGCAGTGACATGGTGTACAATAACTGGTATAAAAAGCGTGTCACATTGAATTTTTTATTTTTAAATTTTTTTTAGTGGTCAGGGTTGAAGTTGTTGAAGAGATTTGAAGCAGTGAAAGTAAAAAAAAAATATTGAAAAATGATTAGCACCTTTCTGCATGTCCGTTTTCAGGACAAACAAGGACAGATGTAGATGAAAATTACAAGGGACTGAGGGTTAAATAGGCTGTTCATGCTCAGAAACCCTTCAATATGGCTGCGCTAGAACAATTCTGCAATGAATAGTGGGCCTTAATTCCTCTACAGCACTGATCATCAACTGGCGGCCAAAGCTTCCTTTCCAGCCCCTGAAAGATCATTTAATTCAGAAAAGGAGAAAAAAAGATGCTCTGCTTTTAAGAGTATCCTTTGGCTTTAAGTGTCTACAGCTGTTAAATCCATCCCACAAACAATGAATATTGAAATAGTTTTAGAGTGACTTCACATTTGATCTGTTTTACAGAAATGTATAATCATAACTAGTAGATATTTAAAAATAGGGTGAAGGTTGGCAGAAGTGCTGCAAAAATGACCACATAAAGTAGTGAAAAGAGGTTCAAATGTGGCAAAAATTGGTTAAAGAGGGATAAAGGGGCAAAAAGTGTCATAAATTGATTACAAATTACAAAAATAGTTCAAAAAACTAATAAAAAAAGAGGTTAAAAAGTGGCAGAAATAGATGAAAAGTAGCAAAAATGGATAAAAGAGTGTCACAAAGAGGATAAAACATGCAGGACAAGTGGTTTGAATGGGTGTAAGAATGGCAAAAAATGGGTTAAGGAAACAAAAAGGGGCAACAAAGTATCAAAATGGGTTAAAAGTGGCAAAAATGTAGCAAAAATAGCCGGGAAAATTAGTGAAAAGATGTTTCAGAGTGGCACACAAGGGAAATAAATCTCAGGAAAGTTGCAACAGGGGTTAAAGAGTAGCAAAAATGGGTGAAAGGTGGCAAAAATTGCTTAAAAGTTGCAACTATTGTTAAAAAAAAAAAAAAAGTAACGAAAAGAGGTTAAAAAGTGGCAAAAATGGATAACAGTGGCACAAAGGGGATTAAATCATGCAGGAAAACTGGTTTAAAGAATGTCTAACACTGGGTTAAAGAGGCAAAAACGGGTTAAAACGAGTTAATACTGGTATTGAATCACAATTGTAGAGGGCCCATTCTCTGGGATTTCCAGGGGCCCAGCCAATTCTGTTGTCAGGCCTGTCTCCTTGTGGTGTGGCTGCATGATGGATAATAGGGATGGAGCCCACTGGTAATGACTAAAAATGTCTTGCATTTTAAAAGAAAATACAAATACTACAATATGTCAACCAGACCAGAATATTTAATTTTTGTGTATTTGAAAGTCCGGCCCCCAGAGTTTCTGTCGAGACTAAATCTGGCCCTTGTGCAAATGATGACCCCTGCTCTACAGCGATGTGAAAGACTCATTGACAGTTATCATAAATGCATCTATGCAGTTGTTGCTGCCATGGGTGGCACTACCAGATATTAGGTTTAGGGGGCAATTACTTTACTCACACAGGGCCATGTAGCTTTGGATGGCCTTTTCACTTAATAACCAAAATTATTATTTAGAAAGTACATTTTGTATTTACTCTGTTTATCTTTATCTAATGTTAAAGTGTGTTTGACGAGGTGAAATGTTCAAGCGTGATATTAAGAAAGTCAGAAAGGAAGCACACTTTTTTATAGTGCTGTAACTGGCAGGCTTGAAGCAGAGACACATTCTCTTTTAAACAGTCTTCTACCTTTCATACAGATCAGCGGGGAAAACAGAGGCAAAATATATCCAAAAATTATGCTGTGCAAGAGAGACTCATTTACAAAAAGCACTCTTCTGGTAGGTGACTTGGTCATCAGCTTTGGAGCATTAACGGGGAAGCTTAGGGCGTAATTGTGATCAGATTTGAGCCATTTAAGGGTTAACAAAATTATGCCTTTGCCATTACAGTCTTTGCAAAACACATCAAATTCTCTCATTACTGCCCTATTAAATATCCTTGAAATTATGGCATTACACTGGTCATCAATATGCTGAAGCCGTGTAAAAAAATAGGCCTCAATAATGGAAAGCATTAAGGCGCAGTTCTGTGAAAATATAGAGAAAAGACAAAATGCATTTCTGTGGCTTTCCATAATGTTATAGCACAGCAAATTGCGCTACTAATAACACCACTGCAATCATTTCTCCATTAACTTGCCTTGACTTGAGTTAATGGAATTTAAGTCTTTTTTTTCCCCCTCCTCCATGCTTCCAGTTATTAACCAACAGTTCTCATATTCAATTCCAGGAAGAGTTAAAGTCTCATTTTCCGTTCTGGTTCATATTCTTAAGTAAAAACAAAAGCAAAGCCACTGCAGCCAGACATGACAGAAACATTCAACTTGGAAGTTTTGATGTTTTATCCATCTGCGGCCCCTGTCTGCTGTCCCTCAGACGTGAATTTCTGAATCATGCGTGCACACAGCACACATAAAAGCACATATAAAAATTGAATTATTCATTGCACATCAAACAGCCTGGAGTTCTGGGTGGATAGACAATCAGAGAGTACAGGCATGCTGACACTGATCTGTCTGATATAGCCAATGTATTACACACGCACACATCAAACACATCAAACAGAATTAAATTCAGTGTTCAAGGGGAGCTATGAACTATCCCCATTAAATTCGGTGTTGAGGGGGAACTTTGAACTATCCCCACTCTCCTGACATGTCTGCTGTGTAACAGCTAGCTGTAAACAAGTACTCACATCCTGCATTAAACCCATTATCGCCAGCGAAGCCTGCTAGCAAATCTTATCAGGGGCGGCCTCCCTCCCTGACTCAGGCCTGTTTGTGAGATCCCATTTGGTTGTGTACATGAATTATTATCACAATGCGCCTTGTCAGCACACCATCTCCGGGAAACAGGCATTAGCAGTGGAAATAAGATTAGAGTGGGCAAAAAGCATCAGAGACAGAAAGGACACACTGACGAGAGGAGAGATTAGTAAACCCAGAGAAGAGTCTGCTTAAACAAAAGAAGGCCTGACTTTGCTCTGACATGAAGATGGCAGATCCATGTCTGACTTCATCCATCACACAAAGCTTTCTACCTCTGAATGAATCCGAGGATGTCTTTTTCTTAATGTAATCTCAAAAATCAATTCCATCTCTGAAGAAAGAGCCTGTCCAGCTGAAGCTTGTAAACACACAGCTCAGAGGAGATTTGGTTACTTTGCCTGTCCTAAAATGCACTTCTGGGACAAACATTCACCAACTTATCAAAGACAGTGAAGGAAATGACTCAAGTAGGGACATCACAGTCACATTGTTTCTTTGCTGCTGGTAGTAATACAACCAGCAGCAAAGAACATGACTGAGATCGGCTGATACTGAGTCCAATACTGATCATATTCTAATCTGAATAAAGCAAAAAGCAATTTTAAATAATGACTTCACTGATTAAGACAAAATGCTATCCAAATCTACCTGATCCTGTGTGAAAAAGAAGTTTTCCCCTTTTCCTAATAACTGGTTGTTCCAGCCTTGCACCAACAATTGGAAAAAAGCATTTGCAACAAATGGCAATGACTCTTTCATATCGCTTCTTTGCAGAACTGTTTTAAATCAGCTACACTGAAGGGTTCAACATGTTATATCCCCGGTCTAGGGGACCCTAGACACAATGTGCTATTGCTCGGACTCCATCCACTTTCAAGAAAGCCAGCCGGAAGATTTCTCAAAAGTTAAACACAGGTTTATTTGCTTGGCGCAGAGCAAAAACCATACAACATAAGATCACCCAGTAACACAAAATTTCTAATTCCCAAACCTAAATACTAAACTGGGGTTCCTAGAATCTCAGAGTAACACAAAAGTTTGACTCTAACCACAGACCAGGCTGCCTACACCTATTACAATTTAATGGTCACTAAACTAACTAAATGAAAGTCTGAAATCCAGACAGTAACAAAATTGTCAAGTTTTGGCTTAACAGCAAACTGATTAACACACTGCTAACATAAGGCTACAACACGCAAGCTGCTTTGTTGAGAGTGGCTGGAGCAGAAGAGAAAGAGCAGGCCGCAGCAGCAGGTATTTCTAGACTTGCTGGAGTCTCAGGTTGCAGCAATCCCTGCAACAGCCAATCAGCCTCAGCACCAGGACCTAATCACACTCACCCATTCACACCGTACACAGACACATTCACTGAGACAGCCACACTCCTTGACAGCCACACCCACTCACACACACAGCAGGAGAGGAGGCAAAGCTGCATCACAATAAAAACAACCACAACATATGACCCAGGGTCATTTCACCTCCCCACCCAAATAAATCAAACATTTTCCCCTAGAAATTTTTGATATACTTATGTCCTCGAGAGAGCATCAGCCATGACATTTTTTTACCCCTTTTGTACCGTATCTCAAGATTAAAGTCTTGGATCATCAGAGACCAACACATGAGGCGCTGGTTGCTATTCTGCATCTGAGTCAAAAACTCTAGTGGGTTATGGTCAGAGAAAATGACAGTGGGCACAGAACTGGATCCGATGGTGTGTTTCTGATTATGGTTATGCTGTATAACCTAAGTGTGCTAAGCCTTGGTCCTGAAGGCTCCCAGGTCCTGAAGCAGGAAAGCAGCCCCAGACCATCATGCTACCAACCCCATATTTGACAGCTGGTCTAATGTTCTTTTGAGGAAATGCTGTGTTAGTTTCACTCCAGATGTAATGGGGTGCAAACTTCCAAAAAGCTTATCTTCTGTCTTGACAGTTCAAAGAATATTTTCCCAAAAGTCTTGGGGATCATCAAGTTTTTCCTAGCAAATGTTCTTTTTGGTCAGCAGTTTTCGCCTTGAAACTCTCCGATGGATGCCACATGTCATTGCCACTGACCTTAACTGAGTCAAGTGACACCCGTAGGTCTTTAGATGCTTTGTGACCCCTTGGATAAGCTTTTGATTCACTCTTGGGGTCATTTTGGAAGGCTGGTCACTCCTGGGAAGTTTCACCTTTGTTCCAAGTTTTCTCCATTTGTGGATAATGCTCTCACTGTGGTTCCCTGGATTTCCAAAGCCTTAAAAATGTTGTTTGTTTTTCTGTTCCTTGCTGCTTTTTGAGTTTGGCCGACTTGACATCCTCTGGCAGGTTTGCGGTTCGACGCAGCTGATAGTTATTGCTTTAGCATTGCCAGCATAGATCCGTGCGTGGCCTGGCAACTCTTACGTGAGGGAGCATGATTTTCCACAGCCTTAAGAATTGGTCATAGTGAGCAAGACGCACCTCTGCAAAGACAAACAATATTTGTTTTTACATTAAGTTCACACTGTTTAACTGTTCAATTTCTTTGGAGTCCTCACGTGTCATTCTCATTATCTCTCTCTCGCTCACACACACACTAAAACCCTGTTTTGCATATTTACTTATGAATTTTAATAATCTTTCACACATACCACTCTGCTGTGCAGTCTCCTTGTAGAGACAGTACACCGATTTCTATGTGACATTGGTTGGCAGCAACTTAATGTTCCAGTCCCTGTGACCAGGGTGTCGGCCAGGCAGCACAATGGCGTGGATTTCAGCATAATTATTGATGAACTCCACAGCTCTCTCGTAATCCTCACACACAAGAAAGTTTTTGTTGGTCTGTGTACGTTTTGGGTTGAGTGCGGCCCCAGTTCGTTGGTTTTAAAAGACGTGGTCTTTTGCTGGGTCTTATCACAGACCCTAGAATGAACAAACACACGTGTTTTAGTTTGCACACAGATGTCATCATCCTTGCAATAGAAGATATTATGGCTGTGTTCAAGTCTTTGAAATAGCAGCAGGAAGAATGTGCACAGTATCAAGCATGCAAGCAACGGTGCCACAGTGTTACCACTGTGACAGTGGCAACATTAGCTACAAGAAAACACTGTGTCTGTTGTGTATTTAGCATGCTAGCCATGATAGCACAGTGACATTAGCCACAAGCAAACACTTTGTTTGTTTCGTATCTAGCATGCTAGTCATGAACAATACACTTCACATGACTTACCCCACAAGAAACAGAAAGGTCTCTCTGCAGATCTCAGTCCCAAACCAACTGTAGCTCGATCTGTCCTTCTCTCTTTCTTTTGCTGACTTTTTAGTTGACTGGGTCATCTTGGTGTTTCGTGTGGCTTGAGAAACAACTACCATGATAAAAACATCTCTAAAACACTTGTCCATTGCCCTAAATCAACTCCAGAGCAAGTCTTGTGTGGCACAACACAGCAGGTTGCTTGGTGGTCTCCTTTCATCCTGCGGAGCATTTGCAGTCTTCTCGATGTTGTCCTCAACCGCTGCATGGTCAGCATCGGGGTCCTGTTGAAGGGTGCAATCCTGTCCATCTCCTTTATCCGAGTCATCATCATGATGAATCAGTTTCTGAATCCGACTGGTGACACCCATCAAAATATTCCCATAGGAAATCCCCCTTCATCAAACTTTCACAGTCGAGTGATCCTGAAGTCGTCCCAAGTCTGTTGATAATTCTTGCCGCTTCTTCATCGTCTCTTCTACTTTTCTTCTCTGCAGGGTGCATCCTGAGGCTTGTTGATCAAGGTGATAACTAAAAACAGCTGTATTTATGTGCTGGGGGAGGGGTGGCATTTGAGCCATGCAGTGTTTTTTTACTGTCCATCTCAATGGGTTAAACTGGGAACAATGGCAGGCTGAGTGGCCAATTATCATCCAGCAGCATCGCTTTAACCTCCCCTCAATCTCCCCGCAGAAACTTAGAAAACACGGCATTTTAAAACACAAAGTTAACACTTTTAAATATTGCATTTGTGTTAGTTTTTCATTGGATGAGTGGTTTAAATGTCCGACTTGCATAAAATGAGGAAAAAAAAGAAAAATGATCATTTTGAAGAAGACAACTTGTATCCATTTTTCTCAACCACCGGAATGCCGACTTGCAGGAACTTTATCTGGATTCGGTCACAAATATGTTAAAAATAAAATTATAAATTTCCTTGTTGATCTGAGTGTGACATAAACTTAAAAAAAATGAAAAACGGATAAAGAAATCTGGGAGGGAGCAAATTCTTTCTTCCAGCTAACATGGCCTGAAGCCCCAAGTAGGATGCAGACTTCTTCCTACAGTCTGGTTCAGATGGATGATATTCTGTGAGACATACCGAAACTTGCAGCTGCGTACAATATGCTGGTCTGTGAGACCTGCCAGTTTACACAAATGTGGCTGGACTAGAAGGTGTCAGCTCTCTGTCTGTGTTGTGGATGTAGCCTGGAGCACAGTGCTGCCAGTCTGTGAGTCAGTTTGACAGAGCTGGGCCTCGCATACACTTACGGGGAGCAGAAAGGCCAGAGACAGGATGAACCCTGCATGGCAAGACAGATGAACGTAAAATCTTATCACTTGCAGCAGCGTTTTGTCCAACTATATCTCTATATCTCATCAGCTTAAAAAATTGTTTTACTCCATCATGTAACTGCTGACTGCTTCTCCTCCTTGGTCTATGTGTTCTTCATTCATCTGTTGAGCAGGAAACAGGGGCCACATTTCAATAGTCAGTATCAGAGGAGAGAAGAAATCTGTGCTCCTGCTTTCAGTTTTACTGAGTGGTAGATATCACTCTCCCTAACTGGCTTGTTAGCTTGTCCAGTCCTTCTCATGCATCTTTATTTCTTTACAGCCGGTGCATGATGGTTGGTTATTCTGCTTTTTGCCACAGAGGAAAAAGTGGCTGCAGAGATGAGAACCAAACATTCTAACTTACCAGGTCTGTGCCGTGTACGAGGGCGTGGGCGAGAGAGCAGGCGACGAGTTTGCAATGTTCTGCAAGCTCTCATTACTGTTTTTTTTCTTTACTCAGATTAATGTAGCACCACAAAGAAAATCTCATTCTGTGGGGAACTCTGTGGTGTAGCATCTTAATAGCCAGCTAATGAATTACATAGCAACGGAGGACCAAATACAAGACTTCAGCCTTCAAAACAGCAGTGGACACAACAGCGACTGCTGCCATGATGGCTGTTCCTACTTTTTATGCAGCAGCAGGTCTCCTTCTTTTTATACTGCTGTCTAACACACCTTAAATGCTGCCGTTTATTTGTCATTTTCTACATTTTAACAAAAGGATTCACTTATTTTAACTATGAACCTGTGTAATTAAGGATGCTCTAAATAAGAGCTCTGTAAACAATTCCCATGCCATTATAAAATTTCCTGACAGAGGACCAGAGAATGTTTCTGTGAATGCTAACGGATGAATCTGTTCATCCAAAATATCAGAGGACTTTTTCCTGCCAGAGCTTTGAATAAGTAGGCGTGCTGATGTTCATGTTGTGCAGAGTTTCTCTGCTCATAATCGCCACTGCTCACCTCATTTGCCAGTTTTATGTTTCAACATTTGTATCACAGAAATGTCTTTGGACATGCTGTAGTGGCATTCACACAAACACCATCACCATCTCTGAAGACTCCTGCACGTTCTCCACAGACAATCCCTCCTACTCCACCACAGCTAACTCGGGAGAATATTTTGATATCTGTGAGCATCTTCTGCACAGAGAGTCTCCAGCATTGTGGGTCATGTCTGGAGGAAATCCCTGAAAATAACAGGATGTGGATGTCCTTGAGCTGTGCCAAATATCAGGGGTTTATCTAAGGGGGACTGGGATATTCCCAATCCTTGAGTCGACATATGCCTACATGAAGTGGCTTGATAATGATGACAAAGGTGCATGCATGTGCAATATATGTGCCCCATTCATGCTCTAGCCATAGTCATTTCCAGCTTGGTTAGAGCACAATATTTAGCCACACTCCATTTGTATTTTTTTTATGTTGTTGCTCACAGTTTCCTATTTCTATTTCCTAGGTAACTCTTGCTCGATAAGATGGCTTCATCGTCCCTCCCCTTATGAATCCTCATACCTGCCAAAACTCCTGTTTTCTGGGTTTCTCTTGTATTTTTGTGCCATCTCCCACCATCTCCTGTTTAGTCATTTCTCCAGGTAAACATATCATTTTCACGGCTCTATATTAGGCTAATTACCTCCGCCAAGGAGGTTATGTGATCGGGTGGGTTTGTTCATTTGTTAGTTTGCTCGTTTGTTAGCAACATAACTCAAAAAGTTATAGATGGATTTTTGGTAAAAATTTCAGGAAATGTCAGAAATGGCATAAGAAGAACTGATTGGATTTTAGGAGTGATTCGGATCACCGTCTGGATCCAGGAATTTTTTAAAGGATTCTGTACTGTTGGGAGATAGGGCTAATGGCGGAGGTCTGCGCTGTTACCACTTTATACCAGAAGATGGTGGACATGAGTAACTTCAATCCCAGCAGCATTTTGGGTGTGTTTCTATTCAAAGTTTTGGAGTTTATAGAGTTTGAAAGATGCACGCCCAGTCGAGGAGACGAGTCAGAGAGTAAGAGAGAAAGACAGAGAATTGTAGTAAAAATACTCACAATGCTGGGAGGAATAGAGGAATATTCACCCTCTGCCGTGACTTCCGGTTGTCCGGTGGGAGCATGGGTGAGACTGTCAGTGCATCTGTTGGCACCAGCAGGCAACGCTTCCACCATGACAGTCCACATGTAGCGAAGCCAATGCTTTGCCTCACCATGTTTCCATCCCACCAGGGAGGGAGACATCGATGAATGCCGTGGTGGGGGCCACATGGGGACGGATCCAGGAATTTTTTCTTTTTTTTTTTTTTTAAGATTTATTCTTGGGCCTTTTCATGCCTTTGATAGAGGAAGGACAATGGACAGATTCAGAAACAGGAAAGAGAGTGGGGAGAGACATGCGGTATAGGGTCACAGGTTGGATTCGAACCCGAGCCGCCCGCGTACATGGGTAGCGCCTTTAACCACTCAACCATCTGCGTTCTAGATCCAGGAATTTTTTAAAGGATTCTTCACTATTAGGAGATTGGGCTAATGGTGGAGGTCTGCGCTCTCCGAGTGCTTTTCTAGTTTTTAAATGTTTTGCATGATTGTCTCCAGATACCAAATTTGCTAGATCATGTATGAAACACAGAACTCACATACAGCATAATCCACATCTGCACCAGATTTCCACCCCATCTGTCCCTCTGACCTGGGAACCCACAACCTGATTCCAGAAGTGATGTGAACGTTGCACAGGCAGAAATGCTAGGTGGGATATGCATGATGGAGCGAAGTAGCCAAAAAGGAGGGAATAGGACAACACTCATTTGTCATTTCTCTTCCGCTCTTCTGTCACCATCCCTTCTCTGCATTAACATACACTAAACTGCCAAAAGTATTTGCTCACCTGCCTTAACTCGCATATGAACTGAAGTAACATCCCATTCTTAATCCATAGGGTTTAATATTACGTCGGTCCACCCTTTGTAGCTATAACAGCTTCAACTCTTCTGGGAAGGGTTTCCACAAGGTTTAGGAGTGTGTTTGTGGGAATTTCTGACCATTTTTCTGGAAGCACATTTGTGAGGTCACACACTACTAATTGTGTAATGTTTACAGTGTGGAGACGGGCGTTTCTTCTAATGTCTACACTGAAATTAAATTTAATTTAAATTTAAATGCATATAAATGCAGATGTTCAGCTCTTATTATTAAAGGAAAAAATTACTAAAAACAGCTTCTGACTTGAAATGTTCATTTTGCTTTTGTAATGCTTTACTTTATCAAGTATTTTAGTTGTATATGTGACCATATATTTTGTTTTGGTTTTGGTTGCTGAAATACTGATTATTTTATTTAATGGTTTCACTTGTTTTTGTAAACTTAAATGAGCTATGAGACACTTTTAAAACAGCTTTTTCCAGCCTGGTCAGAGAGAAGATACTTGTTGCAGAGACAGGATTGTGTTTTTAGAAAACCTTTCTGTCACCACAGAAAAAAAAAAAGAAAATGAAGAACTAAAACTCTCAGAATTTCCTGAACAGTCTACCTAGGGCAAATAAAGCACACATGAATCAAATACTTTTGTACCTTAGTTACCCTTACAGTCAGTTGCATCTGTTCTCGTTATATGCATTAGTTTGAAACAAAGATCATATAAAAAAAAAAACAATAAAACAAATGAAAATATTTTGAGCGAGTCTTTGTGATCTCAGTCCACAGCAGCTCTGCTCTCAGTCTGACCTTTGCTGTGATGGAGGATCTGCAGAGGTAAAATGAACTTTGTGTTGAACGTTTGACAGATGACGATGCTCAGCATGTTGCCGAGTTCAACAACAACCCACACAACATTTTCATAATAGACTTTTTGGAAACAGAGCTGCTGGATATAGAATGTCATTTCTGATTCAGCTCTGTATTTTGAGACACAATAGTTGACTGACTCATGCTTATATAATTCTGTATTTATTTTTAAATGTAATCTGGGTCATTTTTGGAGCAACTTTCACAATCATTCCTATCGCACATAATAACACTTGACAGGTCCTCACCACATGCTCTACTACAGAGTCCAGAACAGCAGTTACATAAGCCATCAGACAGGCACAGAGGTTTGATATAACTGTAGATACTGTCAATCAAAGCACATGAGCCGACACTTTGAATGGATAAACCAGAGTGAAGATACTAGAAGGTTCTCAAGGCTGATTACTGAGTGGGATTCTTGCGTGTACAGACATTTGCATATGTTATACAGTCTTTCCTACCAGGTCCCATCCCTGTCTGGACGGCAAAAGGGAAATGTTTCTTACTGTAAACCAGTGCTAGAGGAATGCTTGATTAGATGGTAATCTGTGTAGTGCACATTCCGTACTTGGAAAGTTAAATGTGACTATTTTACTTGTAAATCATTTTATGATGTATTTGTAACAAAATCACTGAATCAGCAAATGCTACAGTATGTTGAATGAGACAACAGATGATCATATTTTGACATTTTAATTCAAACTAAACAGGAGGTATTTGTACAGACAGCTCTGCAGGATTTACGGCTTTTGTATACCTTAAGATCACTGCCAGTGTACTGATAAAAACATCTTTTAGTCTAGCCTTCACAACTTTCTGTCTGTGCATTGTCAGGGTAAACTGCTTCATTTGACAAAGTCACACAAGTTTGTGGTAAGTGTGCCAACTCTTACTTTCTCTTATTTGTAAAGCTTCAAAATTCACCTCCGATAAAACTGTCACATAAAATGTAAAGTTCCCTAATGTCAACAGGAGTCCATCAACTGTCCACTGACATCAGCTGTTAGAAAAGCTCTATAAGTCTTTGTTTGGACACATCTGTAGTTAGTGTGGCAGGCTGAAGTTCAACAACCTGGAGGAATGAATGGACAGCCATTACATAACTCTTTTTTAGTCCTCTGATGATTCAAAGAGCATTACATCACATATATCCACCTTTCCAAGCTCTGATTCATACATTGGTGGCAGAGGATGCTATGAGCCAATCTTTCCATCATGATTTAACTTGGTTTCACATAATGATGGCTACACCTTCAGGGTGAGTTTTTCCTGAGAAGATCTCGTATAAATACTGCATGAATGACAATCTACCTGCCACAGTTTTGTCTGATAAAGTAACATGTCTTCCTCTGAGTTTTCATTCCTGCAGTTAACGATATCTTATTATTACAACAATTTTCTAACTCTCTACTATGGTAACTGGGCTGCACACTGACACAGGAGTTATAGCTGTCTCCTCTCAACAAAAAGGTTCCTGGTCTAAATCCTGGTTGGAGGAAAACTAAGAGAATGGGCCCTCCCAGTTGTGACCCATTGATTATGTCAATGCAAATGTGCTATCATCAACAGTTTACTACAATGTGTCGATCTGTTATTGGTTTCAGAAAGTACCATTATTTATTTGAGCTGCTTCAGTGGGCTTTTTGCCACTATTTGCCCATTTTTGGGAACTTTTTAAATCACTTTTAATGCTGTTTTTACAGCTTGTCATACACTTTTGCCACTCTGCCAAATTCTGTCACTTTTTGCCTCTCTTTGCCCCTTCGTGTCCATTTTTGCCTATTTTCGGCCTTTCTTTGTCCACTTTTGCCCCTTTTTGTCACTTTCCTGCCTCATTTTGACCCTTTTGCTTTTATTCTGGGACATTTTTAGCCCCTTTTCACCCATTTTTGCAGCATTTTCCCACTTTAATACTTTTAAACTTTTTTACTTTTTGAAAAAACATTTTCCCAACTCAAAAGGTTTTTTTAATGAAATTCTCAGGAAATGTCAGAAATGGATAGAACTGATTAGATTTTGGGACTGATCTGGATCACCGTCTGGATTTAGGAATTTTTTTAAGGATTCTGTACTATTGGGAGATAGGGCTAATGGCGGAGGTCTGCGCTGTTACCACTTTACACCAGGAGATGGCAGACATGAGTAACTTCAATCCCAGCAGTACTTTGGGTGTGTTTCTATTCAAAGTTTTGGAGTTGATAGAGGTTGAAAGATGCACGCCCAGTTGAGGAGATGAGTCGGAGCATAACAAAGAGAAAGACAGTGAACTGTAGCGAGATTACTCACAATGCTGGGAGGAATAGAGGAATATTCACCCTCTGCCATGACTTCCAGTCGTCCAGTGACACAATGGGTGAGACTGTTTGTATCGGCAGGCAATGCTTCCGCCATGACAGTCCACCCATAGCAAAGCCAATACTTTGCCTCACCATGTTTTCACCCCACCAGGGCGGGAGTAATCGGCGAATGCTGTGGTGGGGGGCACATTAAGATGGATCCAGGAATTTTTTAAAGGATTCTTCACTATTGGGAGATAGAGCTAATGGAGGAGGTCTGCGCTCTCTGAGTGCTTTTCTAGTTTATGTTTATGATGTGGCTGCTCTGGGATCCCCCTGCCCTTCAACAAGTCTTCATGGAAAGAATAAGGCAATAATAGTCAGTTGTGTCTCTTTTTTTTCTGGATAACAGCCTGATGTCTCAGAAACATCTCCTGAGGAATCCCAGCATATTCCTCTTTGGACAATCTTTTGAAGTCCTCCAGGTTGATATGATATTACCTTCAAGGATCAATTAGCTTAATAATTCCTCCCGTAGATACTGTAGTCCCCTGTGGTTGCTTAACGAGCCAGTACGTGTCTGCAGTAAGGTAGCGGTCTGATATGAGGCAGATGGACAGACAGTAAGGATGGAGAGAGATGATGAGAGAACAGTTACAGTCAGGAGTAGAACAATGCAGCATCAAACTGCATGGACTGTTACAGACTGTGAGAGTAAAGAAAAGTTTATATAACATGTATACTTTTAACCATTTAACTTTAATTTTACCTTCTTATTAAATCACTGTCAGTCTGTGTTTAAGAGAACAGAAGGATTTCTTCATTTACATTATAAACATCAGTTAAGATGTGATTATACACGTGGATGTGTCTGAAAATGTTGGAAATATCTGACTGTTACACTGGTTATAATTATTTTATATCAGGGTTATCCAAACTGCAGCTCATTCAATAAATTTAAGGTGATTTCTATTTAATTAGTGAACATTTGATTATTTTTATATAAACAGGACACTCTCTTTTATGGAAAAATTAGTGGAGAGATTAAAAAACTGAATTAAAAAAAAATTACAACAGAATTTGACAAAAAAATAAAATGGATTTCATACGGCCCTATTCTGATGCTGTGCTGTGTGCCAATGTGTAACTGTAAGGTCAGATTTTAAATAAAAGATTACAAAAAATGTTTACAAAAGGTGCACGACTAATGTTTGGTCATGAGGGATGCACCTGACAGGCCCTTTGTTGTACCTGGAAAAAAATAAGTTAGCATTTTCCAGCTTCATTTAAACATGTTTGGAACAAGGAAGCCTTTGACATGCAGCAGTAATGTGCACTTTGAAGACTGCAGCCTTTAAACAGGACATACCATGTATGTAAAAATGCCCATGCAGCTTAACATGTTGACATTTGATCGAAATATTTCAAGATTTCATCGGCATGCACTTTACAAGGAATTACATTTTCAATAGCTGGATTGTTTTGATTTTATAAGGAATATAATAAGAGTTATTTACAGTCAAGGGTAGATAGATAGATTGATAGATTGATAGATTGATAGATCGATTGATCGATAGTCATTTATTGTCATTGCATTGTAAAAACACAATGAAATTATGTTTGGCAGTCTCCTCTGTAGCAGCAAACACAGTCATCCAAGCAGTGGTTCGAATCCGCAGCCTCACATCGTCCATCCTGCTGGCGAGGGAGCGGGCAGAAAGATGCTTGGTAGGGCAGGTTTGTGTGGGGCCGCTCTCAGCCTGGCCTGCAGCCTGGCTTGTTTGCCCCACCGTCGCTGCCTCCTCCCCACTGGCTGTAGGTGTTGTGCTGCTCCGCGTCCTCCTCCTGTCAGTCTCCGAGCGCCCTGTTCTCCAGATAATCTCCATCTAGAAAGATGTAAACTCCGTGGGCACGCTGTCAGTTCTGGTGTAAGTGTAGGGCTTTGTTTTGCTGCTAGTGATAGAGCACCGGGCCGCTGCGTTCGTACACGCCATCCTGCATCACGATGCAGAAAACCTCAATCAGATCATTCTTACATCTGCAACTTCAACTCAGTTGTGTTTCCGTGATAAAACTGATGATTTCATGGAAGCAACAGACTGACAAGGAAACATGAAGCTAATCAGAGTTTTGAGTGTGGCTACCCTGCATCCGGCCTGTACTCCCAGTATAAATGAAGAGGTTTTACTGAAGGATCCTGCCTTCTGTTCTACTCAACACAAGAGAGCAGGCATTCAAGTATCCACCTGTATCTGTACACAAGCTGATTGGGATTCAATCCAATCCCAATGGAAGCTGTGAAGGCTGAGGATTTAATGGGGATTCTGCTCCCACAGTTTATATGTTCCACTCGTAAGAACAACTGAACAGTTTTTAAATGCCCTTAAAGGTTAAGGTACAAAGCAGAATCAAAAGCTGCTATTGATTTTTTGTCAAAACGTGAAATGCATAATCCATGAGATGCGTGAATCTAAAGGAAAGCCACCTTAAAGGAATAAAGAAGAGGTAATACCTAGCTAATGTTAAATGATCCCTTAAAGAGAAAATCAGGGCTGCTGCTAATCCTCTGAAAATATATTCTGATTACACTGAGGATAATTATAGAATGTAAAATTAGCAGCTTTCCCAGGATCTGTAAATAAGCCCACACAGAAAAGATGTAAATATGTTTACACTGCAACTATTTTTATGCTCTTCCCTCTCACCTTTTTCAAAACTTGCAGGAATAGTGTTACATGAGACTACTGGCTAATTTTCAATAAAAATAGATGACTGTATGTAGAAATAAATGCTTCTGTAGTCACTAACAGCCGGAACCGAACAACTGAGGTTTGTACCCTGGTGTCTGCAGCACTTCATGTTTAGTTACACTGCCATCTAATGGAGGTCCCATAACACTACAAGGCTAAGTAGACTGGCCAAGGGCTAAAACAGCTGCTCTGTCATACGGAGCCCTAGACAGAACATGGTCAAAAAAAATTTAAATTGTGGCCACAATATAGCGATAACATGTGCACAAAATACTAATTCATGGCCACAAAAACATATTTTGGCCATGAAATGAGTATAATGTGCACACGAAATACTAATTCATGGCCACAAAATACCAATTTGTGGCCACGAAATAAGTATAACATGCACATGAAATTCTAATTTGTGGCCACAAGTAGGTATAATGTGCACACGAAAAACTAATTAATAATATTAATATCATTCCTGGACAGCTGGGTAAGTAAATCAAGCACACCTTCTCTAAGGTCTAAGGTAGAGGCAGTAGAGGGGCTAAAGCTACATGATGGACAGGGATAGTACGATTGAATTTTATTGTGCACATTATACCTACTTCGTGGCCACAAATTAGTATTATATGCACGTTATACTTATTTTGTGGCCACAAATTAGTATTTTCTGACCACAATTTCATATTCCGTGGCCATGAATTAGTATTTTGTGGCCATGAATTAGTATTTTGTGACCACAATTTAGTATTTCATGACCACAAATTAGTATTTTGTGGCCACGATGTAGTATTTCGTGGCCATGAATTAGTATTTCATGCGCACGTTATAGCTATATTGTGGCCAAAATGTATTTATTTTTTTTGATCATGTCATATTTTGGCCTCCATACTGTCAAATTATAATATACAATCTTATCAGTATGGGTTGCAGAATGCATGTTCAAGGCATCCCTAATTATAAAAGACATAGTTACTGGCTCATCAGTGTTGTACACCAAAAAAAATAAAGCATGCCACAGCTAACGTGAGAGAAATAAAATTTATTTCCAAAACAGCTTGTACTCTTTAGGTGTTTATAATGGAAGCTGATGTAACTTGAATGCAAGCCAAAATTGAGGGCATGAAAAAGCGAGGAAAGTGCACAGCTCACACTTTTTTTCTAGGCATGGGCTCCAAGCAGTCCCTGGTGGGCTGAAGCCTGGCGCTCAGGAGGATGAGGGGGTTAGTGATGGACATGTGGGAAGACTATGGATCCAGCTGCGCTCTCTGTAAGCTAAAGCCTGACTTCAAAGTCCATCTCCCCATCCGGCGGCTTGGACAGCCCTTGTTGAAATGCACAGATCTTAGCGCAAAAACCAAGGGAATCCTCTTCAGATCAATCTGGTTAAGCCGTGCCATGGACGAATACCGATGATGTTCATTAAGACAGCAAATGCTCTCCAAGGTCATTCCAATCTTATCTAAGAGAGCAAACAGCGAGTCTTTAGATTTTATCAAAATATGGTGAAAAATGAACAAAAGGCCTCTAATGCATTCTTAGACTGATCCTGGGAGAAAGTAAACGTTCAAAGTCTCATCGAACCTCTAAAGCAGCTTTCACTGAGTGATCAAACTACACGCCATCTGGACACCAAGGTCCCATTATGATACCAACAAATACAGGAAATAAAGGTGGTTTAAGTCGTTTCACATGAGAGAAAACAAACAATGTTCTGCCGGCTGGGGAATGCAGCCTGCAACATGCCTGCCTTTGTTTCTGACATCCTCCTTAAATGGATTTAGATTTTTCTTTATAGCTTCTGGGCTGGCAATATAAAGCTGACAATCACTAACAGCATCCATAAATAGTTTACAGCACAACATCAGCATAAATTAGGCTTGTTATAACCCCTTGCTCCGCTTGCTTTGCTTATATTTACTGTCTCCTAGTCTTGACATGAATAATAGCGCCTGCTCCATCCCTTCCAAACTTCAGTCATGTATTTATGGCTCAAATTAAAGCCCTAAAGTATAAGCAGACCAATAGAGGGACTCTGCTGAATATGGTTTGCTGTTTTATCTCATTAAATCTGCATCAACAGGCCATGTGAATATCAATATCCATGTCTGGATTCAAGGGCACAGTAGATGGGATTAGGTGGGTAACACAAGGTCTGTCAGGCCTCGTAGTGGTGTCCGCTGACGAGAGTGGACTTGTTTTTATTAAATGTGACAGGCAATCCTCGCTGAGTTGTGCTTTTGTGGAATTTGAATAATGTGATGCCGGAACAAAGAGACAGTCTATGGGTTTTTATATCACAAAGCTATTAAAAAAACTGATGACAAAAACATCATCTTTAAAAAGTTAGCGGTATGCTACAATTAAGTACGAGATATTTGTTCATACACCACTAAAAATCAGATGGAAAAATCAGTAATGAATGTGACTGGCATGCAACCTCATTCACCAAAATCCCTCAAAGGTACAGTGTGTGATCGTTAGCCCAGTAGCATTCATAGGAACAAACTTGGTTAAAGTGAGACAGATTATTCATAAGTCGGCCTACATTATTGTTTTACCCCTTTGAGCCTTATGCTAGTTTTTAACCATTGTGTCTCCTCGACTTTTTGTCTTAAAACATTTGGAAACCATAAACCCTGTGGTGAACAGTCACGCTCTAAACATCCTTTTCTTCAGGACAACCTGGGCTTTAGGGATTTGTGTGCTGCAGTGATGTCACTGGACTTTTAAAAAGTTATAGTATTCATATGAGGGCTCTGGAGTGCTCTAAGGACCACTGTTCACGTGAGATGCACACCTTTGCTGCGACATGGTTTCCAATTTGTTTGCATGTAAACAAGCAAGTGCTTTTAGATTGCTCGTGCACCTAATATGCACGTCTAATATGTGGAGAATCTATAGTAAAGAGGCCTCGCCTATTTTTCCACACACAGAGCTAAAATCTGTCTGTTTGGTAAAGCTGTTCTCTAAACTCCTATCAGGGATGCTTTCTTTTTCCCCACCAGTGCAACATGTAAACTTCCAGTCTGTGCTTTTCAAAGTAAAAGCAGATTCAGCCGTTCTTTGGTTGAAACTCCCTTGGATCTTCAGAATACTTTTATTTTGAATAGTTCTCGGCCCAGTTCGGCTATACACTGAATCAAGTCCCTTATAGGGGTTGCATGACTTGAGAATTTTTAAAGTCGACTGTCATGTGATAAAAGTCAGGTCAACTTTGACAATTCATTGATGAAATCATAAATGAAGAAGAGGATAGTTTGAAACAACCATCTCTATATATTTTGAAAATCATAATACACATACCCTTAACAACGGGCAGCTGACAAACATTTTTGGTGCAAGTGCAAACAACAAAAGGTTATATTTATAACAAAGCATTTACACAAAAGAAAGCCTGATTTACTGTCACTAGATTTCTGCAGTGGCACATTATATGCCTTATCAGCCCTATTCGTGGTGTCCGTTGTTTTATTTAATGTTTATTTAGCCTTTAGTTAACTCATTTAGACCTACGGCTGCCTAAAAAAGCCCTCTAAAGCCTACGTATTGCTCACAATACTAAGAAAACACAGATATATATAGTTTTGAGACTAGCTCAATAGGTCAATTTCATGTAGTTAAAATTGATGGCATGTTCCCTGCTAACTCACTTGCATTAGAAAATACCATCAGTTTGGTTTTAAGACCAAGAACTGCAGACAAAACTGAACACCACTAAAAGCAGACTAAAAACTCAAAAGCCTGCAAATTTGATGAACAAAATAAAATAAAATAAAATAAAATAAAAAAATAAATAAATGGAGTCATCTGCATAAGAATAATACTAAGCATTTGAGAAGTTACCACACAGATTGTTGAAATATATGGAGAACAAAATAGGTCCAAAGACTGAACCTTGAGACACACCTTTAGGACTTCCAGAAAATACGAGGTGGATCCAGCCATCTGAACACATTAACAATCAGAAAGTTGTCAAGCCATCATGCTGCTTGGTTTGACATTCAAATGTGATGAAGCACATTTATCAGCAAACTGTGGTCCACAGTGTCAAACACCTTAGAAAAATCAATAAAAAGAGCTATACATGCCTAATCTTGAGATGAGTGACTGGTCGACTTCAAGTAAAAAAAAGTCAACACACAGCGGTAAAGTTTACTAGTTGACCAGCTGACTAGTCTATGCAGCCCCTAGTCACTTATAGCAAATTTTATTGAAGACATAAAAAAACTCTGGTTAATGTCAGTAAGGGTTTAGGTCCAGCCTCTGGCTCTTTCACCAAATATCAGTCCCCATTTCCCATCTCTGTTCTGTTCTCTATCCACTGTCCCATCTCTTCAATAAAGGATAAAAAGGCCCAAAATAAATCTCAAGAAAAAAATGTTAATATTCATTTTAAGAACTGATTTTTCCTAAGAATGATTGGTGAATAAGACCCATTGTTCTAATTTAACACTGTTGGTTTACTTTTTTTGGTACCCTCATTTGCTATAATCATTTGTTCCTATGTATCAAATAACTAAAGGCTTGTTAACCAGAGGACTGATGAGTCAGGTACTGGTAAATGAATGTAAGTAGTTCCAACTTAGTGTGATGCTCCTCTTGAACAAAAACTCAGCAACTATTGAAGTAATCACTGAGTAATGATTCATGTTTTGCACAACTATTGGTTGCCGGAAGGAGAAGCTTTCAATTTACCAGTCAATCTTCCTCCCAGCCCTCACCTATGGTCATGAACTCTGGGTAATGACCAAAAGAACGAGATCGTGGATACAAGCCGAAATGAGTTTCCTCCGCAGGGTGGCTGGGCTCACTTTTAGAGATAGGGTGGGTAGTTCAGACAGCCAGTGGGAACTAGGAGTTGAGCCACTGCTCCTTCGCATCGAAAGGAGCCAGTTGAGGTGGTTCAGGCATCTGATCAGGGTCCCTCCAGGACGCCTCCCTTTGGGGGTTTTCCAGGCACATTCAGCTGGGAGGAGACCTCAAGGAAGACCCCGAATGCGCTGGAGGGATTATATATCCTGTCTGGTCTGGGAACACCTCGGGATCCACCCGGAGGAATTGGAAAGTGTCACCGGGGAAAGGGATGTCTGGATGGACTTGCTTAGCCCGCTACCTCCACAACCTGGCCCTGATAAGTGAAAGAAGAAGATGGATGGATGGATGGATGGATGGATTGTGTTATTTAACTGTATATATTTGCAAGAATAAAGAAATTAAGCAATGTCATTTTTTCTGGTATCAAGCATTCCTCTTTTCATGTGTTATTTATACATGTATCTCAGTATGATTTAGAGAGAATGGTACATGGTATGTTTAAAGGTGGTCAGCACCACTGAGACAACAGGCTTCAAAGTAGATGGTGTCAGCCAGCACTGACTGTCCAATGTTTACTTACTGGCCCAGTCAGCCTTTAATGTCTTTCTGGGCGGTGTTTGTAGTATTACACTACTCTGCAAATAACAGGCCACAACGCCAGCATGTACCAGGCTGAATGGATAACACACCTTCCTTTTACTCCAGTGTGTATGAAGTGATGTGGCATAAAATGATTAAAAAAAACCCTGCTGTGTTGACCATCCATCTTCAGTGGTTCATCTCTTTCCTCCCCTCTGCATTCTGCAGCCTCTTGAATGTGGGAGCTGCCGCCTCCCCAGGCCTTTAGACAATAGCTGTGAGAGCATCCCACTGGATAACTGCCATGGCACGCCGAATACCAGACAGAAAAAATCTCCTCCTGGTGATAACCGAGCAATCTCACAGCCCTGGGGAGCCAGAAACACTATTCAGAAAGCAATGAAACAAAACCAGGGCTGGCATGTCACGGGGCAGTGACACAGGGACCCTGGGGTCAGACGAATACAGACTCGTCACCGACAGTCAGTCCACTGACTGAAGATTAACAAGTCTGCAAGGCATGGCTTCGTTCACCATCCTGCCCAAGAAAGAGGCATGTTTTCTTATTACTTAAGCCGTGATTGAATGCAGAAATCAGTTAATTAGCACGCATTTTATGCAGCATGGAAGGATTTTCTGAGTGATTTGAATGTTCTGTCATTTTTGACGAATCATTTATAAGTACTATGATTAGAAACTTTAACAATATCATGCAGTATTTAATTTTTAAAGTGTTTTCATTCGGTTAGAGTTGCTTTTTGGATTTGTTCATTAGCCCGAATTTCAGGGTGTGAAACCATTATACATGGTCACAGGTAGATGGGGCTCTACAGCTGACCCAATCCCACAGACTTGAATGAAACTAGTCAATGTTTTTGAGTTACAACCCAGCCAAACAAAACTGAGCTTATAGAAAGCTTGGGCTTGCCAATCACCATAATGCCATCTAGAAAGAACAGGGCCAGAGAACCATAAAACACCGGCTTACAGGTACGCTTGCCCAGCTTGTATCTCCTGTATCGAAAACCAGTCCTGTCTTTCCTCTGACCTTCTCTTTTTCTTAATACACTGGATGTTAGGGCTGGTAGATTTTAGCTGTGTTTATACCCAGGCTGAGTCTACAGCACTACATTTCCCACTGTTATTTATCAAAAATGTTCCACTATAAATGTGAACTACCTTTTTGCAATGAGGAAGACGACTGAGACTAGATAAAAGTAAATATTTCATGATAAAAACTTGTCAAAAAGTAACTTTACTTTTCATCACGGAGACTAAGGGTGCTTTCATACTAGGCCCCATTGTTTCAAACCGCACCACTGAGCAATTCCTCACCCTCCCCTTCACTGGCTTGCTTTCACACTTGCAACATCGATCCGGGGCCACTCACGTCTGTACACAGTTTGATGCAGCAGGTGGCAGTATGCATGTACCTGGAGTACAGACTCACCAAGGAGAAAGAAGAAGAACCGTTTCAAGAGCAGTGGCTGTCAACTTTTTTAAACAAAAAATGTAGAATTTGAATACTTTGTGGCAAAATGTCAAGATTTGGACCCAAATTTATCAACAGTTCTGCTAAAGTCCCATACTTTCTTTATCTGAAAGAAAATAAAAAGGTCAGAAGGTTTTTTATGGCAACATGAATTTAAAAAAAAGTGAAAGGTCCTGTGGAATCTCCATGTATAATATACAGTGCCATGAAAAAGTATTTGCCCCCTTTCTGATGCCTGATGTTTTTGCATATTTATCACACTTAAATGTTTCAGATCATCAAACCAGTTTTAATCTCACAAAGACAATCCAAGTAAATACAAAATGCAGCTTCTGAATAATTTGTGAAAAAGTACTTGCCCCCCCTTTTGAATCATGAGTTAACTGTGTTTAACCACAGTTCTTGGAAAGCTGAGTTCAGTTTCAGTGGCCACACCCGGGCCTGATTACCACCGGATTTGTTGAATCCAGAAATCACTTACATAGAAGCTGTCAGACAAAATGAAGTAGGCTACAAGATCTCAAAAAGAAACACATCATGCCACGAGCCAAAGAAATTCAAGAACAAATGAAAAACAAAGTGATTGAAATCTATCAGTCTGGAAAAGGTTACAAAATCATTTTCCCAAGGCTTTGGGATTCCAGCAAACTGCAGTCAGAGCCATTATCCACAAAGGGAGAAAACTAGGAACAGTGGTGAACCTTCCCAGGAGTGGTCGGCCAACCAAAATGACTCCAAGAGTGCAACGACGACTCATCCAGGAGGTCCCAAATGAACCCAGAGCAACATCCCAAGACCTGCAGGCCTCACTGGCCTCAGTTAAGGTCAGAGTTCGTGACTCAACCATAAGAAAGACTCGGCAAAAATGGCATCTTGGGAGAGCTCCAAGGCCAAAACCACTGCTGACAAGAAAGAACACAAAGGCTCATCTCACATTTGCCAACAAACATCTTTATGATCCCCAAGAATTTTGGAGAAATATTCTGTGGACTGACGAGACAAAAGTTGAGCTTTTTGTAAAGTGTGCGGCCCGTTACATCTGGTGTATGTCAAACATCATGCCGACAGTCAAACATGATGGTGGCAGTGTGATGGTCTGGGGCAGCTCTGCTGCTTCAGGACCTGGACCACTTGCTGTGATTGATGGAACCATGAATTCTGCTGTCTACCAGAAAATCCTGATGGCAAACGTCTGGCCATCAGTTCATGACCTCAAGCTCAAGCACTCTTGGGTTATGCGGCAGGACAACGACCCCAAACATACCAGCAAGTCCAAATCTGAGTTCAAACAATTCTCCGAAGAACAGTGGGCCAAAATTCCTCCACAGCGATGTGAAAGACTCATCCGCCAAGGGTGGCACAACCAGTTATTAGGTCCAAGGGGAAATTACTTTTTCACACAGGGCCCGATAGGTTTGGAACCCCCCCCCCCCCCAACACACACACCCCATACACACACCCCCTCATACACTTGAAAAATTAAATAATCACTTACAAACTGCATTTTGTGTTTACTTGGGTTGTCTTTGTGAGATATTAAAGTTGGTTTGATGATCCAAAATATTTCAGTGTGATAAATATGCAAAAACATCAGGAATACGAAGAGGGGGCAAATACTTTTTCACAGCACTGTATATTTAAATACATATCAGAGTCACACAGTATCTTAACTTGAGTATTCTTGTCCACCTCTCCAATCTGAACTTTTATGAATAAGTCCATACAGTTCAGCTTGGATTAAACTTGAGCTTCTTTTTCTCACTATGCTGTTATACAGATGAACCTTCTTTGTATGAAAAGGTTCAGTTAAGTGACACAGTTATGCCAGTTGAACATGTGTACAGAAAAAAAGATAAATGTTACCAAAACAAGCTCGGATTCTTACCTGTAAGGCTGATAAAACAAAACCCTGGAGAATAGTGAATTTAAAATGTTGGTTATTGTGTGCAGGCTCACGTTTTCTGTCTCCCTGCCAGATACTGTGCTATTTTCTATTTCAAAACTGTCTCTGTCACTTCAAGGATTAGCATACTTGTTTTCACCACTGAGTAGCACACTTGCAGCATAACAAAGTCAGTTTCCATTTTGCTCCTGTACTCAAAAACAAGCAGAGCTCAGCCGTCAAAATGTTTCCTGGAGATGGAAATATGATGCAGGCTGACAGACATCACTGTTTCTTTGTGGCATCCAGACGGAGAACAGCAGCTGAATTCAGCATCAGCTGTCTGGGACCTGTTCGGCATAATTTCTGGGGGGTTTAACCATTTCACCCACACCACAGTACAAATCAGTCAATAAAGCATTAGCTGTGTCAACGAGAGTCAATCACTTATTACCCACTTCTTCTGCATCACTGCTCTGAAAAATGCATTTTTGCTGCCAAATAACTTTCCAGTTTGAGTTGTTGTGTTATGGGCAATATCATTATGTTCGTTATTTAGTTAATAGATAATGCTGGTGGCCAGTGAGGAGGAGTATAAGTCCTGATATTGACTGACCAACACAACACAAATCCTGTAATTCCACAGGGTTTTCACTGAAACACAAACTCTGTTTTTGGCTCCTAGAGGCATCATCTTACATTTGAATTAAAATTCAAATTGAACACAATACCATAATCACTGTCTTGATCACAAATGTCGTTTAAAACATTTATATGAGGACTTACAATTAACTACGGTTAATGGCCAACGGACATAAAAAGTATCTTTGTGACCACTAATTATTGCATGTTAGTAGCCCTCTGTTTGCTAGTGATGGCTCTTCAAATCAGTTCAGTAGGAAGAGTCGGCTCTTTCAGCTTCCAAACGGTTCCTCATTCATTACCACTTTGGCTTTTAATAAATCAGAAAAATTTAGCCTTTTTTGATGCATAATTGATATAACTGCATTTCTTTTTCCAAAACTGGTTGACTAAATCCTTTAATTCTCAGAATAGCACTAATTTTACATAAGGCTTGATATAAAAGTATAATTTTTAGACAGTCGAGCACAAGTTCTATAACTTTTAAATTAGGGCTGTTAACATTAACGCGTTAACGCTTGTGATTAATCTTGAAACCTTTACACATTAAAAAACCTGCCGCAATTTAATCATATGACTAAGTTTGACCACACCCTCCTGCTGTAGTCCTCCAGCGTGGATGTTTACGTGCCTGGGGGTGAAGAGGTGAGAGGGTCAGACACAGCCAGCAGTGGTGAGTGAGGAGACAGACCCAGGTCTGCTTAATGGCAATTTTCTCTTTAAAAAGCTGGAGAATGTTAGTTAAGATAAAACCAAAATTGTGGGTACATGCTGCAGTGATGAACTGTCTTTACACCAAAGCACGAGTCTTAAGTTCCACCTTCGGGCAAAGCACATCTTTGCTAATGTTAGCAAAGACGCTAACAACAACACGGGATAAAGCCATGGTCATACCACTCTGTTTAGCTGCTTCAGGACAGTTTTCTTCTTCAGCTGCTCTGATAAATGCTGAAAAGTGCTCCAAAACTTTGAGCCAGTCCTGTTTGTAAACAATATTAATCCAGTGTAGAAATCCACGGTGGAATCGAAAAAAATGAAGTTAATTGGTGAACTTTAAGAGGTGAAGACAGAAAATATGATGAGTTCAGGTAACCCCAGTAAATTAGACGACTGTATTCTGTATGCTATGATGTATTCAAATGTCACATAAAGGTGGGAGAATTTAGTTTTTGATGAGAAGCTTCAATAAATACAGCGTGAATATGTGTTTGTATTTGAGGGATGTACAAAAGATGTGACGGACTGAATCACAGCTTTTTAACTCAAGTACTACTCAGCTAAGACCACTTGTAGTTTATTTATTTTCCCTTATTTTGTCTTTCCACCAAACTATAGAAAGTACTGGTAGTGGTATCGATAAGGACTCAGACCAGCCCTTTCAATGTGCTGTACATAGAATTAAAAGAAAAAAAATAAAACACTGGACAATAACAACTTTTAAAAATCTATAAACATAAAAAAAACACTTACTATTTAAAAAAAATGCTGTAAAAAAATTAATCATGATTTACCACAGTGTAGTGATGTGTTTAACTTGACTGTTTAAATCAAGTAATAGCATGAATTTAAATATGTGGTGTTTTATGTTGTATAGTTCGTCTTATTTTGGTTAACTTCCGGTTTCCGGAGGCTGTGACTGGCTGCTAACTTTCTCTGCTCTTCCTGAGGCATCCACCCCGCCCCCCTGGTGCTGTGGAGAGTTCACACCTGCAGCGAATCACTCATTGAAAATCACTATTTAAGACCTGCTGCAGCTCTCTACAGCGCCTGAGTCTCGCCAACCTTACCTTACGGTAAACGTCAGCTCCAGGCTCCTTCTCTTGAGATCCACCAGAGAAGTTTTCCAGTGTTCTTTTGATGACCATTTTGAGTAACCTCCAGTGCTTGTGTTTCCTGTGCTCGCTGTTAACGTGCCTCTCCTTTCTCCTTCCAGTGCCTCCTGCCCTGATCACCGCAGCCAGCTCCAGCTCACTCTCACTCTCCCTTGGACTCTTGGAATCCCCCCTCCCTTCTCCACTTACCTGCACAATAAAATCTGTTAAAACTGCTCCATCGTCTCCGCATCCTGGGTCCAACCATTACACACACATAACAAAATATGCCGAATGTTGGAAGTCAGATTTTTTTTTTTTTGGTTAAATTAAACATAAAACATGGTGCAAATAGTCTTCTGTAATTTCCATGAAAATATTAATCATAATAATAGAATAAATAACAGTTCTTTAAAAATATCCCAAATAAACCAGACTGTCAATGGTGCATAGAACAAAAAAAAAAAAAAACATAAAACTCAAAGAAATGTTTAAAACTATGTTATACAACATGGCACCAGTCCTTCTTTATGAGGAGTTTATTGTTACTTGTTTCTGAAATGTATAGATATATTTATTTAGATTGTACACTTTTTTATATCTTATTTATAATAAGATACCTGGACTTTGGCTATCAGCCATTGCTGACAGGCAGCCAATACTGGTTGGGTAACATCCTTGTTATATCATTGGGCGATGACATTAAATTTAGGGGCGTTTCAGGATCCATTCGAAGGGTCTAAAATCCCTTACATGCAAAGACCTACCAGAGTATAGAGCCTCTGCCCAGGACCAGGAAACTTGTGTCATTTGTAATACCAGCACCAAGTCTGTTCATGTCAGCACCACTACTATTTTTGGTTGTTCAGAAAGCAGCAGCCAGCGGGTCCATTATGAAGTCCAGGACCAATCAGAGTTCTCAGATATCTCCATTCTTTCCAAGCCCAAAAAAACTGGGACATGTTCCTCCTCGCACAGCAGAAAACATTCGCAGTATGTAGTTCTTCATCTTCACCAGACAAAAACAAATTTATGAAGACTGATGAGCTTAGAAACATCAGACTCTATCTTCATATATGGCAATTCATACTCTGCTAAGTTTTACTCTGTGTTTCTTGGAAATACCTCTAATTCTTCAGATAAGGACAAAATTATTAGCCTGCTCTGAATATTTCTCATTTTCCTAAGTGTTTTCTAAGTGCTGTTAAACAGAGCAAAGATTAAAATACCACTTGTTTTCCAAAAAACCCATGTTTTATTTTGGATGACAGCAATATTTTACTGTGCACACAGAAACAAAATAGTTTCACCAAAAAAAATCTACCAGGGTAAAAATCATTAGGCCCCAGTTTGACTGAGTCGAGTTTGGTATGGTATGCTAAACCCCAGAGTAGTTTGCGTTTCCACAGACACCCTCACTTGGTGGGTGGACTGTAAATGCTATGAATGTGACATCACATGCAGCGCGAGTCTGCCATTCCAGGTGAGGCTTTTTTGGGACCCTTCCCAACTTTTGATATACAGAAATGCAAAAAAAATCCTGTACTGTACTATACCAAAATGAACAGCCTATTTGCAGAGCCATAGCACAAACCACTGTTGTGTAATGATGTGTTTTTTTAACTCTAAATGTTCAAGGCTTGTAAAGCAGGTATATTCACACAGTCAGGGTTTGAGCTGTCCTTGGAGAAATACAAATGAAATCAGTGTAAGCTTGAGAAGAAGAATCGTTGATGCACACAAAGCAGCAGAAGGATACACACTCACCAGCCACTTTATTAGGCACACCTGTTCAGTTGCTTGATAGCACAAATAATTGGCTAGTCACATGGCAGCAACTCAATGCATTTGGGCGTGTAGATATGGTCAAGATGACTGGGAGTTGTTTTGAGAACTACTAGTATTCATTCAAACACAACAAGGACTAACAGTGAGCTTCATGCAGGAATCTGACAGCACCTCGCATCAACACAAGCTCTCCGATGAACCAGTAGTGTGCTTTAACCCATCTAAATTTATGAGGATGTTAACATTTTCACAGATGACCCTTTTTCAGTGTTTCCAAATACAATATTCCATCTGGTTTGGGGCCTGGGATCAGTGAGTGACACAAAATGTCTAACATCAGACCACAAGGGTTCTCCAAACTCTGACTATACTGTTAAGTAGAACCCTCTTCAGTAAGGGAATGATTACGGCCCCCTCACTGAGCGCTTCTTTCATTCAGGCTGCCCTGGGCAACTTCAAACACTGGCAGCTCTAAATGGTGCTAAAAGGCAAGCAAAGTGCAGGATACAAAAAAAATTGACTTTTCCGTGTAACCATGTTTACCAGTTCAGCTGGTTTTAAAGCCTGTAACCAAGGAAAGAAATGGAGGCCTTTAATAACACATCAGCAACAAAGAGACTGTTCAGTGGTTACAGGCAGAGAAAAACATCTGAAGAACTACAGAAGAACCTTAACAATCAGATATGATATAAATATGATAAACTGTACTCAGTGCAGTAAACATGCAGATCAATTAGTAAATTGAACGCATTTACACATAACTTTTACACACTTGTAGCAGCACTTCTGTAGTCTTTGGAAGACTCAAAGCATTTTTGCATCATATTTTACATTCACCCTTTCACATACAGTCACACAGTGGTGCCAAAGGCTGCTTTCAAAGCGCCATCTTGCTACACCTGGGCCTAATTACTGCCAGACCTGTTGAACCATTGAAATCAATTACAAGAACTTGTCTGACAATGAGAAGTAGACTAAAAGATCTCAAAAAGCAACACATAGGTAGATAGATAGATAGATAGATAGATAGATAGATAGATAGATAGATAGATAGATAGATAGATGCAATTGTCATCGCATTGTATAACCACAACAAAATTAAGTTTGACAGTCTCTGTAGCAGCAAACACAGTCGTCCAAGCAGTGGTTAGAAATCCGCAGCCTCACGTCATCCATCCTGCTGGTGGGGGAGCGGGCACCCAGGAGAAAACTGCTCAGTATGACAGATTTGTGCGGGGCCACTCTTAGCCTAGCCTGCAGCCCAGCTTGTTTGCCCCACTTCCACCTTCTCGCACAATGCCGTCTCTGCCTCCTCCCCATCGGAGGGAAAGAAGTAAACTCCGTGGGCGCGCTGTCAGTTTTGGTGTACGTGTAGGGCTTTGTTTTGCTGCTAGTGATGGAGTGCCGGGCCGCTGTGTTCGTACGTGCCGCCCCGTGCTACCTCAAAGTAGCATCATGTAGTAGTATCATGGTGTGACCTGAAGACAATCGAAGTCATTGCCCTTTATCAGTCTGGAAAGGGGGGCATAGCCGTTTTGAAGGCTTTGGGACTCCAATGAACCACAGAAGGTGTTTTCAGACACAGTTCTGGCTCTGGCTCTGGTTCTGGTTCTAGTTCCATTCTGGAGTCTCAGAACCTTGGAACTCTCTGGCGAACCAACCCCAGGACCAAAGTGGGAGGGCATGATGGACATGTATCACCACCTCCAGCTCCACTTTTGCCCAAGTCTTTCTGCTGTCTGCTGTGGCCTGGTGTTCAGGTGAACCCAGCCTTCGCTATCTCCTCCACAACCAAACATTTTGTCTTCCCAGCAGACCACTTTTTCTTCTTTTTCTGCTCATCTTCACAACCTTAGAATGTGATACACCCACTGGTGATGTCACAGTTACCAAAAAAGAACTGAAAACCAACTTTTCAGGTTCAGAACCAATTTTTCCCAGTTTGAAAGCGCCGGCCAGTTCAAAATTAGGTTCAGGAACTGGAACCGGAATGGAGCCCTGCCAGTCTGAAAGGCCTAAGAGAGAGCGATTATCCACAAATGGAGAAAACTTGGAAAGTGGTGAATCTTCTCAGGAGAGGCTGGCCTACCAAAATTACTCCTCATCTAAAAAGTCCCAAAAGAACCCAGAGCAACAACTAAACACCTGCAGGCCTCACTGGCCTCAGTTAATGTCATGACTCAACCATAAGAAAGACACAGGGCAAAAATGGCATCATGGGAGAGTCCCATTGCCAAAGCCACTGCTGACAAGAAAGAACACAAAGGCTCATCTCACATCTGCCAACACACATCTTTATGACCACCAAGACTTTTGGGAAAGTCAACGAAGAGTTTGGTGTCTTACCATAGAACCGTTCAAACCGTGACCTGAACCCCAAACTGCTGGTGTCCATTTAGTGTTAGGGATTTGGCAGACTTAGAGGCTCTTTTCTGCTTCACCTTTATATCTATTGAGGCATTTGGTTTAACAAAAACACCAACAGGTGACTTCAAACCATCTCCGTCAGCCTCTTCATGAGGTCCCTGTCACTTTAACTTCCCTCCGTTGTCACTGAAAGCCTTTGTTGAAAGTTTGTCAGATCCAGCGTTGTTGTCATAACTTTTTTTTCAAGTATAAGAACACAGATGTTGCACAGATTGGAAATGGTTTCCTTCAGCAGGTTTCTTTCTTTCAAGGTTGGATGAACACCGGCCTTAATGCTTGTTCTCTAGAGCTCAGGGATCCAGCTGAGTTCCGAGCAAACAAGGCGAGGCCGGGATCAGTTCTGAGACTCAGTAGAGTGAAAAGAAGATAAAGGAAAACAAAGAGGAATTGAAAGAAGAGAAAGGAAAGGGGAGGGGAAAAAGACAACAGAGAGGGGAATAAGGACCAGAGGAAAGGCAAGAGAGAGGTCGGGAGTGATATGAGAGTGGCTTATACTCCTGATGGCACAAGCCATGCAGTTTCTTTTCCTTTGTAGCAGGATCTTTCCCATCATTTCTTTCAAATTGTAATAAATGACAGTGGTTATTAACAGTCTTACTCTAGTCACAATTGTTTGTGGTTATGGCATAATAGGTCACACTTTAAATTAATCCTGCAGTGTGTTTATGTTTGAGAATGAGAATCACTGCCTACAGACTGACATTTTCTTACTGTTTTTTTGTAAAGGGAAAGGAACAATTAGGCAGACACATGGATTCAAAATCCCTTGGAGTGAATGGAGTTGGACCACATTAACAAGATAATAATCCACCGGAATCAAGTCTTGCATTTTCAAAAACCACAGACAAAACTTTGGATGGAAACATGTTCATGACAATGCTGTTTGCAATGTAACAGCACAGACAGGCACTTATACTCATACTTCCTTAGACCTCTGAGGTGTTAGCATACTAAAAATAATAATAATAATAATAATAATAATAATAATAATAACTTTATTTGTATAGCACTTTTAAAAACATGGGTTTACTAAGTGCTTTGACAAGGGCAGAAGCAGTTAAAAAGGTAACCTGGCACACTTCATAGACTGTTTCACATACCAGTGGCATCGGGGTGGTATGGTTTTGGGTTTTCCTGTGCTGGTGCCTAAATTGTGCCCAAATCAAAACTTTTAAGAAGGAAAAAAGTGTACTAAAAGTCTACAGCCTGGGCGAGATAATCAAATGGGCATTATGGACACAGGCCCAGGGGTCCAGCAAGACATTGTAAGAGAAGAAGAAAGTTTTCTTTCTCCTCAGTCACACGTTCAATGCAGTGATACTCAACGTATAGCTCTAGAGCCACATGTGGCTCTTTTGTGATGATTTGTGGCTCTTTCATGTCTTAATTTGAAACGTTATTCCCATTTTTGCCACTACTTTTTGACACTTTTATCCTTCTTTTTATATTTTTTTGCCCTTTTTTTGCCTTTTTGCCACTTTTCGCCCATTTAAGCTGCATTTTGCAATTAAATGCCACTTTTTACCCATTTTCCCACCTTTTTGCTGACTTTTGCCCATTTTAGTCATTTTTCACTCATTTTTGCCATAGTTTTGCTACTTCAGGACCAGTTTTGCAACATGTAACTAATTTTTTTTACCTTTCTATTTGTCAGTTTTCACCCATTGTTGAAACTTATCCTGAATTTTTTTTTGCCCCCTTTTGCCTATTTTTGCTACTTCTCCCCTATTTAAGCTGCCTTTTGCAGTTATATTCCACTTAATTACCATTTTTCCATTGTTTTTCTGATTTTGCCCAATTTACTCACTTTCACTCATTTTTTGTCATGTTTTTTCCACTTTTTGACCATTTTTGCCACCTGTAACTTGTTTTGATTGCCACTTTTCACCACTTAGATTTTGGCTCTTGCAAATGTATTTTTGAACAATTTAGCTCTTTGGTTGAGCAGGATTGAGTAACACTGGAACAGACATTTAGATAGAGCCCTATAGACTGCTTATAGCCTACCTGCCAATTCCTCCTGGATTTCTGACCACTAACACCTGCAACATGCACATCCAATCCCTCCCACAGTCTGACCTTCCACATAAAGAATTGAATCACAGATGCTGCATTTACTTAAGTGCTGCCTTTGTCAAGTAACGTTTGCACTGTTCCAATTAAAGTTTTCTTACTGAATGAGGCACGAAAAGAACACTCTGGGGGCCCTCCAAGATTTTGTGCCCAGGGGCTTCTGCATTCTGAATCCGGGCCTGTCAGCAGCAGAATAAAGGTTGCCTCAGTGTTTTAAATGATTCGAAAACAAGATGCCAATAGAACATATACTATTTTGCCAAAAGTATTCGCTCACCTGCTTTGACTCGCATATGAACTTAAGTGATATCCCATTCTTAATCCATAGGGTTTAATATGACGTCAGTCCACCCTTTGCAGCTATAACAGCTTCAACTCTTCTGGGAAGTCTTTCCACAAGGTTTAGGAGTGTGTTTATGGGAATTTTTGACCATTCTTCCAGAAGCACATTTGTGAGGTCACACACTGATGTTGGACGAGAAGGCCTGGCTCTCAGTGTCCGCTCTAATTCATCCCAAAGGTGTTCTGTGGGGTTGAGGTCAGGACTCTGTGCAGGCCAGTCAAGTTTATCCACACCAAATCTCTCATCCATGTCTTTGTGGACCTTGCTTTGTGCACTGGTGCACAGTCATGTTGGAACAGGAAGGGGCCATCTCCAAACTGTTCCCACAAAGTTGGGAGCATGGAATTGTCCACAATCTCTTGGTGTGCTGAAGCATTCAGAGTTCCTTTCACTGGAACTAAGGGGCCAAGCCCAGCTCCTGAAAAACAAGCCCACACCATAATCCCCCCCTCCACCAAACTTTACACTTGGCACAATGCAGTCAGACAAGTATTGTTCTCCTCTCCTAACTCGGTCATGTTACGCGGCCTACCACTTTGTGCTTTAGTTGCTGTCGTTCCCAATCACTTCCACCTTGTTATAATACCACTGACAGTTGACTGTGGAATATTTAGGAGCCAGGAAATTTCACCACTGGACTTGTTGCACAGGTGGCATCCTATCACAGTACCATGCTGGAATTCTCTGAGCCCCTGAGAGCGACCCATTCTTTCACAAATGTTTGTAGAAACAGTGTGCATGCCTAGGTGCTTGATTTTATACACCTGTGGCCATGGAAGTGATTGGAACACCTGATTTCAATTATTTGGATGGGTGAGTGAATACTTTTGGCAATATAGTGTATAAGTAAAGGGAAAAGTGTAGCTGCTTCTCACAACATATCTGGTACCTTTCCTTGGAGTAATGAGGGATCAGAATGGGGGGAGGGGCAAGGCATCAAAATTAAACACCGACATTTGTCTTTTATTTTGGTGTGGTAGGTATCAGATGTTTTGGTACCTGTACTATGTTGGTATCTGATTTCAATTCTCATCCTTACATGGCATGTGACTCAGTGCAAAAAATGTTCACCTCCAAACCTTTTATTGATTTTATAAATCAATTTTTGTCAATGTAATTTGGCTTTTTTGAAGGTTGGCTGACCAATGGTAAAACTCAGTCAGGACTAGCTGCACAGGTAAAACGTGACAGCGCATGAGGAAAGCTGTTTTCTTTTCATTGAACTGAGCTGAGTTTTCTGAATTGAACTGTTTCTTTTGTCTACTTTGCATCCTTGCTTTTGAGAATAAAGGCATCTTTAAGACTGAATTGCTCTGTTTGTGCTACTTATTGTTAGCTGCTTGCTTTATTGTGGTGCTGTGTGTCTGCTTGGGTTCAAGAGAAATTTTGATTTCTTTGTACGGTCAACTTTTAAAAAGATACTGACTCATATCTCGACTGGTATTGTTACAAACTAAACTGGCACCCTGGCACATGGCCGGACTGTTATCTTTTTTTTGCGTGATATATTCTTTTCCTCCGAGGTGCCGTGAAAAGACTGCTTTTTTTTCAGGCCACAATGCTGTATGTGCTGGGATGCTGGCCTTAAAATGGGGTCTCTGTATCTCAGCTTTACTTTGTCCGTCCTTTGTGAGTCCTGCAGTGCAGTTTCATGGTTGAGGGTTTTGGAAAAACAAAGTTTGGAGGTTGTTCACTCAGCTTTATGATCTCCTCCATGCTTCATAAAGTTCCTCTTGTATTCAGTCACTCTTTTACACAGCATTTTTTAAACTTGTAGAAAAGTTTATTCAGCAGAAGTTTGTTGAACCTGACTTGTTTTGGCCATGAGAAATTTGTCCCAAGAGTTTTTGTTATTTTTGTTTGTTGAGGTATTCAAAAGCTATTTTGTTGAATTAAAACCTAGAATAAACAAAACCTTGTTTCCAGAGCTCTTTGTGTCTTTCTAACCAAACCGATGATACTGACGCATACTTCTTGTCTCTCCTCATGGACTGACAGACAAAAGCAGCATCTTCTGAAGAGTTTGCCCAAGAATTGTCCGTGGAGGAAAGTTGTCCTTGGTGGTCGATCGCAAAAACAACCTTTTCTAAGTTTACAACGGTGATAACTCCACAAGGCTGTGGGCTTGTCAGCGGACTTGAATGCTTACAATGGCTATACAGAGAGGTTTAGCACAAAAGTTACATCGAAGGTGAAATTCTAGGTTGATCACTGCAATTATTCCAGGGTTTTTCTACTCAGAGGGACCCTACAGAGCAGGATAAAGGTGATTATGAGGACGTGTCAGTGACTGCATAAACCAGGGGTGTTAAACTCAATCCCAGCAGGGGCCAGAATCTGGATTTAGATCTAACCTGAAGGCCAAACAGGGTCAACATTTAACCAAAAACTGTCAACCTCATTTTCACCAGTGATGAATTATGGGAAGTAAAAAACAACTGAGCTCTGATGATGAACACCATAAAAATCAACATAAAAAAGTTAAAATGATAAGTTTAGAGGCTCAAAATCTGAAGTAAAACAGGCAAACCTATTCTATGATAAATAGATCAAAACACAAAATGAAAAGAAAAATAGAACAGTAAAATCATATATAAGGCAGAAATATGAGACTGGAAATCAGAATCATGAATATGATCCAAACATGAGACAAAATTCACAGCTGTGAATCTAAAAGGTGAAATTGAGAATATGAAATCAAAAGTTGTGAGTTTAAAAAGCCAAAATATGAGATACAGTTCAAAAGCATGAGTTTTAAAGGTCAAAATATGAAGTCAAATTAATATTTGTGAATTTAAAATGTAAAGATATATCAAAAATTGTGAGTTTAAAAGGCCAAAACATTAGGGGGAAAGATCAAAATCATGACTTTAAAGGTCACAATATGAGATAAAAGGCCAAAACTAGTAACTGAAAAGGTCAAAATATAAAATTGAATTTCTAAATCCACAAATTAATTTTATCTATTTGTTTTTACTCTGGACTCTAAATTTGATGACCTAAGGATATTTTTTAATCATTAAGGTTTAGTTAACAGTTTTGTACTGGAGGAAAGCTGCAGACCTCATACCAGTGGAGCAGTTAGTTAAAACATGATATGATCTAGCGGGCCGGGTATAATTGTACCACAGGCCTGATTGGCCTGAAGGCCCCCGGGTCTTGAGTTTGAAGCCCCTGGTGTAAAAGGTCAAATTATGGGATAATGAAGTCAAAGTTAGGAGTTTAAAATATGAGATAAAAAACAAAATAATTGGTTTAAAAGGTCAAAATATGGCTTAAAATTAAAATTATGAATCTTAAAGCTCAAAATATGATATAAGAAGTCAAAATTTTGAGTTGAAATGCTCAAAATATGAAATAAAAAGTCAAAATCCTTTGTTTGAGTCCTTGTTGTGAAATTCAAAATTGAAAATATGGAAAGAAAACACAAATTAATTTCTTTTCCCACATTCACGGTCATGATAATCCTCACTTATTTCATCAAGGATAAGTTTACATTTTTATACTTGAGTAAATCTGCATACCTCATCCTGATGGGCCAGTTATAACAGAAATAAAATATGATCTTGTGGGCTGGATATAACTGTTCTGTGGGCCGGATTTGGCCCCAGGGCCTTGAGTTTGACATCCCGGGCATAAACAGTTCTCTCTTCTCTACAAATATACTCCTGCTCATACTGGCCTCTAGTTTTTTTTTTAATATCTGGCTTATTTTCAAAAGTGCTAGACAGAAGGTTGGCAGATGGAGTGATGGACTTGCCCTGGCCCACCTCCTCATGTGAAGCAAATTTCATTATATCATTACCGTGAACAAATCAGGCATAATCTAAATGTTTGTATTCAAGCCATTGGTGCTTGTGTTACAGTCAAAATATTTACATACAGCTATCTGGCAAGAGACTTTGCATTTAAGCCCTGAAAATCAAAATGCTGTTTGGAATAATAAGCAACACCATCGCAAGATAAAATGTGTTTAATTCCCCTTATAGGCATTTCCAACAATGTTTGGTCCTTAAATTTGGTTCAAACTGGATTAAGGGGTTCAGAGTCTCAAATGTGTGAGCTGTCATTGGCAACAATTGGCAACGGCTGAAAAAACCTACATTGAGACAGATTCAGCTTCAGAAACACTGAAAAGAGATAAAAAGTGCAAATGTCCAACACAAAAGCCACAACTGAAGGAGCTTAAAATGGAAAACATATACAGTAAGTAGGAAAGAAAAAGACACCTTAAACTGAAAATATGGTGCATTTAACAATCAAATGCACTGCAAAACATACAAAGGACTAAAACTACCACCTGGCATTAACATGCTCCAGCAAAGTTTCCAATTGCCGGACAGTAAAAGTTCAGTGGTGAGTCAAGAAGCAATACTTGGGTTTATTGGGTTTATGAGCAAGGGTTTAACCTGAGGACTGTCCCCATCCTGGGGAGCCAGCTGTGGGGCGAAAACAAGAGCTGGCCAAGTGCATTACTTAGCATAAACCCAAACCCACACAATGGTTATCAAATAGCGCTTTTCAGAATAAAAGTTTTCCTTGTTTATATGACTTGTGCCAGGCTGACTTGTTGCTGTTTTTTTTTTTTTTTTTTTTTTGGCAGCTGCTCACATATATCCTGTCTGTTCTGGGAAGCAGTGTTAATTTTGTCGACTAAAACTATGACTAAAATGTTTGTGGACAGCCTTTTTCCATGAGAAAGGCTAGACTAAAACTAATACTAGCCAAAAATAGATCTTTGGTGACTAAAATTGACAAAAAGTAAGTTTAGTTTTCATCAAGGGGACTACAACTAGACTACAATGTAATCTAGATTTTGTTGGCTCTTCAAAATCCATGATAATCCTCCACTGGGACTATGTAAAGCAGGGACCCAAGTTTTAGCAGGGTGCACAATACAATGATTTAGTACCATAATCAGGCAAGAGAATAAATGCTTGGACTAAAAGCAAGGACAAAAATTTGAGGACTTTTAATGGAATGAAACTAGACTAAAACTACAAAGGGTAGAAATGACTAATATGTGAATAATAATAAAAGGAATTTAATCTAAAGACTAAAACTAAAATTAAGAACAGCTGTCAAAATTGGCAATGCTGGGAGGGCCCCAGGATCCCAGAGAAGTAGTTGGAACGTGTCCCTACAGAGAGGGATGTCTGGGTTGACTTGCTCAGCCTGCTACCATAGCAACCAGGCCTCTAATAATCAAGGATGGATGGCTGGATGGATGGATAGATGCACAAATGGATGAACAGATGGATGGATGGATGGATGGATGGATGGATGGATGGATGGACGCATGGATGGATGGATAGATGGACGGACGGACGGGTGGATGGATGGATGGATGGATGGACAGATGGATGGATGGATGGATGGATGGATGGATGGATGTAGCTGTCTTGGTGCCCTTCTTGTGGACAAAATGTCCACAGGAAGGGCTCTTTCATTAAACATCATGTGATAAAGTTCTTTCTGGTTGACCTTCCAGTTGATGAAATATGGGGAAAGGCCTTCTGGGTGCTGTTCTAATGGACAAATGTGGTAAGGTGCCCTCCAGAGAGCTGTCTTAATGGACAAAGTGTTCCCTGCCATACCCTGAACAAGATCCTTTAAATATTGCATATTTCTAACACTAAAGATGACATCCACACTTGTGCATTTTTGTAAAATAAAAATTTAAATAGATTAGAATCCTTTCTGATTTAAAAACAGAGTTAGCCACATAATAAAAGAAACGTTTGTATCTTAGCCAGAGGCTATAACTATTCCACCATAAATGTTTGACATCTTTTTTGGCTAGTACTTTTATTATTTCCACGCTTGGCCCTCAAACACCCTGAGTCCTCCACTGACTGCCTACTATACATCTGCTATGTATCACATGGTCAATATGATGTCACATTTGGTACGAGAATGACAGTATGCTTTTTGGACAGAGCCATAGACATACGTGAGAAGCGTACAGACACATTCTGGATCTACATCAAAGCACAGGAATGTTATCAAATGATGCATTAATGAGGATTAAATTCTTGTCATTAATTTTGTTTTGTTTAATACCGGCAGATGTATAAGTTAATACCTCTGTGGCGATACATCTGACACTGTTTCAAAGCCGCATGGTAGCACCGTGCACACAGTAAACAATCACTCCTATTGGATTTTGGCAGGGATTGTGTTGTTTTAGTGTTAATTATGTGTGACAGCACACAAACACATAATAATAAAACTTCAATTATTATGCATTGTTTGCACAAGCACAACAAAACAACACCAAGGACAAATAGGGAGGTGAGAACTCACCAAGCCTTCTCTTCTCACATCTACAAATAAATGCACAGCCTACATTTATAGCACAGTATCATTTCCTTTTTGTGTAGCATGATACCCTGAGATTACAGCCTCACAGAAAAAAACAGTGCCAATGTATGCATGTTAAATTCCTCATTCAGTTGGATGCAATGGATAAAATGTTTGAAAAAAATGAAGATTTATAGAGTCAGGCAATTACTCTAAGCCTGGTGCAGCAGCCCTTATTTAGCTGAATGGTAAGCTCGCCTTGCTTGGAGGAGCACTAATTACTGAAGCTTATAGGAGGCTTACACTAATCTTGATTGAATTTCAGAGTGTGATGTGAGATCTCACTATCAAACTTTTTCCCACTGACAAAAGAGCAACTTTTAAAGCCGATGTTTTCGAGCAGGTTTAACCCGCTGTGTGTGCAAACAATTCCAACTTCACAATTTCCATACCTGCTGTATTTCAGGACAAAAAAAGACAAGTGTGAAATATCGCAAGAGGAAACAGATTGCAGACTGTGATATGTGAAGTCCTGAATGCTGACAGGGTTTCTGACTGACTGGATTTAGTGCTCTGTGTGGGGTGCATTTAAAGAAATCAGGGAGGATGATTGGGACAAAAAAAAAAAAAAACTGAAATACACCTTATACAGAATACACAACTCTACTCCTACATAAGTACAGTATTAACAATGACTAGGGTACAACTGATCAAGGTTCATTAATGATTAAGTCTTTCTTTTACAAAAAAAAAATAAAGCTACTGCACTGGAAGTAAAGAAAAAAGTTAATTATATAGTTTTTATTATTAAATCTTAACTTTGGGTTCAAGTCATTGTTCTACAATGTGAGTTTTTTTACTCCCATCCTGCTGCTATCAATACATCACATTCAGCATCATTGACATCAACATGAAGTATAAAACACTGAATATTTAATCCACCTCAGTTGGCCTTGTTTCCTTAAAAACTCTAACCTTTCAAAATGGCTTTAATGTGAGCATAATTCCTCAGAGACAGGTCTGCACAGGCACGAAGCCCATAGTTAGTCTAACATACAGCTCTTATAAATTGAATTTGCACCCTAGCAGGACTGTGTGCACTGGTATGAATACTTCCACAGCTTAATGGGACCTGTAAGTAATGTAGTGGTCACAGCAGCAGCAGCCACCATATCTAAATGATCAACCACAGACGAGTTCAGGTAGCATTTGCTGCTAGTGGGTGGCAATTTCTGAACTTGCCAACAAGAAAAATGCGTTCTAACAACAGCCAGCTAACTTTGCAACACTAACTTTCTCTGTTTTCTACCCTAATGCATGTTGGGACCGAGGGAAATGAGAGGACTGTGTGCTTCAAAGTAGCCGAGCCGTGATACTCTCTCGCTCCCTGGTAAAAAGATTGTGACAAACAGTTGGAAAGCAGTGTGGTGTCAGAGAATGGAGACGAAAAAAATCAAATAGTTAGAGCTGCAGACCTCGTATGTGCGCTCTGTTCTGACCTTCAATCAGACCGAGACTAAATATGAAACCCAGTCTGTCTGATCCAAGCTATGCCTAACAGAAGTGCATCATTCTTTATGATTTGGGGGAAGAAACCTCAGAATGACACAAACAACCACAGCACAGGCTCAAAAATGAATGTTTTTCTTCAAGTTTGAGATCAACATGTCACTGATTGTGGATCAGCCCTGTCTTTGAGCTCTGCCCCCCAACTAAAGTCTAAAGGAGATGAAGTTTTGCTGCTCTGACCCCAAGGGTTGGAATGACCTACCTCAGTTAATGAAAAAGTCTCCATCTAGACAGATTGGAAATGTCTGCTTACACATTTCTTTATAATCTAAATTATTTCTGTGTAAAAAAACGCAGTTAAATTAACTGTGTGTTTTAAATCTGAATTATCAGTCCGTTTTATTTATAACTGCATCAGCAGGGCTGTTAAAAAGCTTCTCTAAAACCACAAGTAATTGCTGAATTTCCATCGTGATTAACGGTTGGTCATCTTTAGTTCACTTTATTAGCATTAATAAAATCGCAAACATTTAACTGACAGCGTATGGCAATTTTACATTTTCTTCCCAAATCAAGACTCAAATTAATGCAAAGACATCTATTCTATGATCTTGGGTTTTAAATTTATCTATATAATAATAATATATAAATTTTCTAAATGTGCGCTGCACTGCTGCACCAATGTGATCTGAAATCATGACTAGTTGCACTTTTCCATTACACGGCAGGCTCGGCTGGGCTCAGCATGGCAACCCAGCGCAGCAGGGAATTTGCTTTTCCACCACAACCAAGCTACCCATATGAGGGCGCGTCTAGAGCTGGTGACACAGTGTTCTGAGCCCTCCTCGATCTCTCTACTCTGTCTGATCTGAATGACTTTACATCGTTTTAAAGCAAAAATCAAACTTTAGACCGACAGTGCTGCAAGCTGCTCTTTTTACTTTATCTCTCTCTCTCTATCTCTCTCTCTCTCTCTCTTTGTGATCAGTAAACAAACAATAATTTGTGCTTATCATCAAAAAGAGAGGATTTTCCTAAATATAAGTTAAAGAACAGTCTCCTAATTACTGATTTGTGGGTCTCTAAAGAGCATAAAATGAACGCAATCATATTTTTGGATTGGGCAGTAAGAACAGCATGCTTTACAAGTGCCAGAGTAAATTACAGACTCATAAGCGAAATGTTTCAAACGTCTTCAGAATTTTATTTTTTTAAAGTCTACAGTTGTCTTTAAGAAGGGGACAGGGTCAATCTTTGGTTATTGGTAGGTGCAGAAAAAGGTGTATTCCTGGATCTGCACCTGGTCCTTTCTGATCTCCCTCGTCAGTGTGAGAAGCCGTGCGCAACTATCCAACTGTAGTGTGAGCACAAAAATCTCAAATTTTGGTCTTGTGTCATAAATATTTATGACACAAGACCACAGTAAATGCTGACACCGCTGTAACGGAGTTATGGACAGCTGGAGCAGAGGCATGGATAAAATGTTACTTCCCGTCTCCCCGTGGGGTGAAAATGGATCCTGGAGGGGTTGTCAGTAGCAGAGGGGGTAAATCCACCCATCAAATCAGACCCGCAAAGCGCTTTGATGTCACTTGAAGGTGGGGCAGACCTGCTTTGACACTGCTCATGAGCAGGGCCATTTGAGTGCGGCGTGGCCAAAAGCTGTAATGGAAAAGCCCCATAGGTAGGATGGACTCAGCTTTGATCTCTCTTCTGTAAATATAAGGTGTAACATTGTTATCTATTTGGAAATTTGTAGGAGTGCATGTACAAAATGACTTCCTGATGTCCAATTGTATGTGACAGCATTTGTAATTTTAAAGAGTTCCAGTGTAAAAGCTTTTCTGTGTAATTAACTCAGTTAGGATTAATGATTAAGATAAGATTCTTTCTAAAAAAAAAAAAAAAAAAGGTTAGTTGCTATGCTTTTATTTTGGCATTTTTACTGTCCTGAGCTGTAGCTAGGCAATTTTAGATGATTCAGACTCAAATTTTGAGTTACTTGACCAAATTGGAAGTTGTGCCAACCTTCTGCATGATAATGGGTCATTTAGTGTGTAGGGACAGGACAGCCGACGACAGCCTGACCAGCTACTCTCAACTGGATTTCTAACATGTTTGATATTTCGGTCACATGACTGCAAACACATCCAAAGTGAGATAATAATCCCCAACTTTTTTTTTCATATATAAACCGTCAGGCAGTGTCATTAATCACCATGAAAAGGAAGGAATCTTTGTATGTAGATATTTGAAGCTTGAAAACCAGACAGCACATGCCTTTAACCTCAGGGAGTGAGACTTTTTCACAAGTCCACTGATTTGTGACACAGTGTATCAGAGTGTATAGTGTGAGCACATTGTGCTTGATGGTCATGCACTGTTTAGGATTCACTCGCACAGTGTGAGCTGATATTCCATCACAACTCAGCTAGAAAACTCACCATGCACGCCCAACTTAAGTGTAAATAATCCCCTCATTTTATTTTGAAACTCAACTTCTGGAAGATCCAAGATATGACTTTAGCTTGACCACGGGAAAAAGAACTTGTTACGGATTGAAAAGTAAAATCAAACAGCTAAAGGTAACAGTAAAACCTGAAATATTTGATTTCACAAGGGGCAGATGATGTTTGATTTGTCCACTTAACAGTCTGGGAGTTTTTCATGTATTTATTATTTGTGTAAAGTTAGACATTCACAGGACAGAGGAGTGATATCTTTATTTTTAATCACTGTTGGAGCAGCAAGACACAAAAGTAAGTATCCAGCTGCTGCCCAATTAGAGAAGCCTAACTGTGGTGCACCTAGCAGGATAAAACGGTACACAATTAATGTGAATTTAGTCTAAAAATGATGGATGAGAATTTTGTTAAAGCTGACAAAGGGAACAAAAAGAATGGCAACAGCAGTATTTAAGACAACGACTTTAACAACAGTGAATTAGATAAGAAGAAAATGAACTAGGAAGGAACCACAATGAATGAGAGGACTACTCAGATTATGATGCCACTTTAGACTCACTAGTCAAGGCTCAGGGGATGAAGGACATGCCTGAGGAGGAGGAGGAGGATGATGACTCAATTTACTGATGATATTAAAACATATTAAAAAAAACATTAAAGCAAAGGCAACAAAAGCCAGGGGCTTTGGCTTTAGAATATTGTTAGAATCCAGGTCTTTTTCTGCTTCATAAACTCAGAAGTAGATTTTATAGAATTTTTCGCAGATTTTCAGATTTCAGATTTTTTTATTTCTAGGAGACCTCATGTCTACATGTGTTACATTAAATTATGTTGTTAGATAATCAGATATATCAAGCCTTGTACCCAGGATACCCAGCCCATTTCTTTTTCTTATTTCTGGTAAAGTTTAACAGAAAGAACATATGATTTTCTTTTATCCCTAACTTTCATTTAACAAGGTTTGCTGTGCCTGACAAGAGCAATCATGAAGTAAAGGTCCATGCATAACTTAATTTATTCCCTTGATTTAATTAATAATAATATAATAAAATGCACAAGATGATGTGGGTGGTTGTGCAGATAGAGTCTTTTAAATTATTTTTCAGTTAGCATTTAAAACCTCAGTCAACCTTTATAAACTGGAATGACTCTTCAGACACTTCTGGGACTCAGTCAAGTCCATTACACAACTACTGTCTATTCATGAACAATGCATTTAAAGTGTGGGAGTTATGTAAGATCAGTAATAATGAAAATGACCTGGTAGAGTTTTAATGTCAGAGCAAATTTAAATCAAACAGACTCAGACAAACTTAACTAAGCAGTCTATGTTAGTGGAGGGAAATGGAGGAAATTCAGAGAAGTTCAAGAAATTCAATGGTTAGTTATTTGTGGAGCAGCTTGCTTAAAATTTTAATCGAACCTTTAAAACAATAGAGTAAGTTAAAGACTCATTCAATACATTTAATATTAGAGAAACTAAACTCAGAGAGGAACTAAAATCAGAGAAATGTTAGTGAAGCTGTGAAACTAAAAAGGCTAACACATATTTAACTTAGACACAGCCTTCATTAAGAGGTTTAGTTCTTCAATCATAAATCCGTTGACTTACGTTGTTAACCGTTCCATTAATAAAGCTGCTGTCATACCAATTTTCAAGTCAGGAGACAGAGCAGATTCTCTCTGTACTATCTAAAGCAGTGATCATCCACTGGTGGCCCGGGGGCCACATCAGGCCTGTTGTTTTCCATATCAACTCTCCACTTCAGGCCCTTTGAAAGATCTATTTTTCCTGCCAGAGAACCCCCAGCAACAGACCACTTTCCTGCCTGTTTTACTCACCAACCACAACACAGCATTTAAGCTTCAAACCCAGTGATGGACAACATGCCATGCCCAGAAATATGTAGCCAAGATATCACAATCTCACAATCGCCCCCTAGTGGCTGTTGCAGTTGAGGTGACTGGGACTGATCTCACTGCCAAAGTCATCCAGTTATTTAAAGTTTTGGAGGAAAAAGAATTAAATAATAATATGTTTATTGGACAAAAATATATTTATTCAGTTTTAGTTTTTGTTAAGTCCAGCCTCTTGGCATCTTCCAAGAAAAAAGCCAGCCTTTGCACAAATGTGGTTGAAGACCCCCTGTTTCACCCTGAGCAGTTTGACTCAACATAAATACTCCACAGATACAGCAACCCAGGAAAAGTCAGTGGTGCTAATAAAAAAACAGCTGGAGGAGCATTTTGCAACTAATTGGGTTAAGTGTCAACAGGTCAGTAGCCTGACTGGGTATAAAAGAAACATTTAAGAGAGGAAGAGTAACTGGATGGTCCACAGGACACCAAGTCCAAGATTTCCAAAAAGAATTTCAAATTTGACCACATCTGACCACAGAACAGTTTTCCAATTTGCCTCAGTCCGTTTTTAAAGAGGTTAAGCTCAGAGAAGATGGCGGTGTTTCTGGATCATGTTTACACATGCCTTCATCTTTTCATGGTACAGCTTTAACGTGGCCAGCTGTGTTGACGACAGTGATTTCTGTCAGTTTTCCTGATCCCATGCAGTGATTACCAATACAGATTCATGCCCATTTTTAATGCTGTGCTGCCTGAGCATCCATTATTGACCTTTGGCCTTTTCCCTTGCACACAGAGATTCTCTGATTGTTTCATGGTATTATGTACCATAGATGGTGGAATACTCAAGGTCTTTGCAATTTTACATTGAGGAACATTTTCTCACATTGTTCCTTAATTTTTGGATGCAGTTTCTCACAGATTAGTGATCCTCTACCTTTCTACAGTTCTGAAAGACCCTGCCTCTCTTTTATACCCAGTCATGTTATTTTTCTGTTGCCAATTAACCTCATTTACTGCAAAATGCTCCTCCAGCTGTTTTTCATTAGTGCCACTTAATCCATCAGGGGGTCTGGTTTGATTCAGTATGGTATGGTTTGCTATGCTAAACCCCAAAATAATATGCGTTTCCGCAGACTCCTGTGCCCTCACTTGGTGGGAGGGCTGTAAAGGCATGAATGTGACCAGCCCAGCTGGTCCAGCTACAGAGTTATAGAAAGGATGAGTGACAGAAATCAGTGGGGAATAAGCATTAAATAGCTTTATTTCAGCTGAAAGTGCTTTTAAAAAAAACAAACTACATCTTAATTATGTTAACCGCTGTCAGTAAAGATCCTCAGCTGATGGAATACGTGTGCAGAGACGTGTTGAGTTGTAACTGTGCGTTATGTGAATATATCTAGTCTAGAACAGTTTGTATGACAAAATACGAAAACTTAGGGCTGTACTGTGAGAATTTGCCACGTTAGAGATAAGGTAAATTTCTAGCTGGTGTTAAAATCAAACTAGATTAAGTCAGAAATCCTGGATGCGTGGATCTCGTTTTCAAATAGGCTACAGCCGGAAGTTTTATAAGCACATTCAACAGCCACAGAGCGATGTTTTCAGAAGTTACCTAAAGTAGGAAGTAGATTAATAACTAGTTACAGTATAGAGACTTAACTGTTCTAAGGCTTTGTTTTCACAAAACTTAAGCATTAATTTAATTACACAGTGGATGGATCAGGCTGATGTGAGCCTTCAGGCTCCGTTTAATGTTCTTGAAATCAGGTCCAGATAAACTTCAGGAACCTTGATTTGTACCCACATATAAATATCCACAGAGTATGAAACTGTTTGGATCTCTGTCGAGTCCAAATATCCCTGATTGAAGCAGATATTAGTCTGTTTTTCTCCCGTTTTTGCCCGCTCCTCACAGAGCAAACTTCCGTGTTTTGCAGCCCAGAGCCAAGGAGCTGTGTTGCGTGCTGACATGACGTCAGTACAACGCCCTATTCTTGTGTATGTGGCTTCTACTTTTTGGTGTGGATAGGTAAGATTGGTACCCCCAAGGAGGGGTGCCGAAAAGTGGGACGTTATGGGTCTGTTTTTTGGGACCCTTTCCAACTTTTGCTTTATATGGAAATACAAGAAAAGCATGCTGTTCCGCACCGAACTGAGCTGGACCGCTTGGTTGAAACAACCTATTACTTTTACTGCCTTTTGTTGCCCCATTCCTATTTTATTGAGATGCATGCTAAAATCAACTTCAAAATGAGCTATTATTTTTAATGAAATAATCAAAATGTGTTCTATAGTGATTAAAATATGGGTTTATGAGATTTGCAAATCATTGCATTCTCTTTCTATTTTCTATTTTACACAGCACCCTAACTTTTTTGGAATTGAGGTTGTACAAAGGGTAGAAGACCAGTGGTTTTAAATATTATGTTGGAGAAGGAGTCTGTGTTTGGGAAAAATATCTGCCTAAAAATTTCAAGTGTCTTAGATGAAGCTTTGGCTGACCCAGACAGGGTCACAGGAACGGGACAGCAATTAAACCGAGGCAACCGGGGCAACCAGACTCCAGAAAGCCAATTCTGAAAACTCGTCCCGACAGCCGTCATCTAGACGTTGTTTGGCCTTAATAAGCATTCAAATGAACTCAATTTCTTCCGCATCCATTTACATCTTCAGTCTTGATAAATATCCAGCTGTAGTAAAAAGATGTGGCAGCATGCTCAGCAGGTCTGCCCCTCAGTCACTGGACTTGATGGAGTGGCTAAAAATGGATGGTAGTGTTAAGTGAGAGTGTGCTATGAAGAGGCTACTCTGTGGAGAATTACAAAGAAGGCAAAAAGCATCACTCGCCTCGGTATCGGCTCATATCTGCATATAAAATTGCCAATTAATTTAGATTTCTTTCCATAAAAGCTGTTTTACCCGTCTATTTTTCCCTTCCACAGCTGCTGAAAGTAAACTTATTAAACTGCAGTGCATCAAATGAATAAGTGAAAGGCTTTAATTTTATAAGCCTTGCGGGCTTCATAAATGCATGTCACTGATGCAATGAAATTAAGGTTGTTTATGGGTGTGTATTTGTGCTTCCTCGTCTATGTTTGAGTGTCATGTCTGGGAGCCCGATTCTCAGGAGTTCTGACTTGGTAAAATGAAATCCAGAGTACACCCACAGGGCAACACGACTGAACAAATACAATAATTCAATTTACTCTCCAATTACATTCGCATTCAGGCTTCCCCCTTCTTTAATTAAACTGTTGTACATGCCGGTGCCGAGCAGACGCAAATATAATCAAATGAAATCCATCACAGGGCCCAATACTCCACCTGATAAACCAAATGAGAGATTTGATATTGAGCATAGTGCTTTTATTTTACTTTTCCCCCCTCTAAAGCAAATCAGTAAATTGCCAGTGTGAAATGACGTTCAAAGCAATATGCAGTTAACAAACTGAAACTAATTAACACATTTCAAAGGAGCTCTGAGGATGAGAATGAACACGACATGCATACTCAGCTTTGATATTGATATCAGTCATACATATTTCATTTGGAGACATCGAACACATCGATTACACAGAATTCCTGAATGATGTCGTAGTGGTGAAGTCACCGTAGGTCACTGCACGCCATCAATAGGTACAACAAGCAACCCGAGGCTGCTGATTGCTTATTCATGGATCTGTCATCAAACATGTTATGAACCTGGATGAATCTGCTCTCCCCAGACATGCAAGGAAACACACACAAACACATCTTTTGCACTCTTCGGGCTAAATATTGAACACTTTCCTGTCGCAAAGGGAGGTCGTGGCAGATATTGATGAGGACATCCAAGGACACATGTGGAGTGAAGGGGGACAAGCTGCCAGTGGTGTATAAGTCCAGGTCTATATACAGGTATGACATTATCCTCACTAACATGCATGGTTTGAAAGCAATTACTCAAAATAAGGTACACTAATTTAGTTCTTGGAAGGTGTTCCACAAGACTTTAGAGTGTTTCTGTGGGGATTTGTGTCCATTCGTTCTGTAGATCATTTATGAGTTCAGGCACTGATGTTGCACAAGAAGACCTGCCTTGTAATCTTTGTTCCACTTCATCCCAAAGGTGTTTGATGGGGTTGAGGTCAGGGCTAGTCAAGTTCATCCACACCAAACTCATAAAACCATGTCCTCATAGTCCTGGTTTTGTGCACTGGAGGCAGTCATGTTGGAGTAGAGAAGGACATCCCCCAAAGTGTTGCCACCATGTTGGAATCATAGCATTGACCAAAATGTCTTGTATGCTGAAGCATTAAAATTGGCCTTCACTGGCGATAAGGGACCTTGCCTTAACCCTTTGGACGCCAGAGTTTTTTCAAGAAAATATTCAATTTTGATATCAAGATTTCAAAAGGCTGTAGCCTGAAAGTGGTTAGAGATAAAGGCATACTGTAAATGAGAAAAATCTTCAGTATGACCGAAAGTTTGTGGTGGGAGTAAATTCACTTATCTAATTTGCATATTCTGACGTTACCAAGCGGCCTCCACCGCCGTGGCTTCTACCACGTCTGCTGCTACCTCCTCGATTGTTTTCTTTATCACTACCTCCGTCACCATTTGTGTTTTGACCACCTCTGCAACCCCCACCATGTCCCCACCCTGGCCATGGTGAGGCAGAGCATTGGCTTCGGTATGTGCTGCGTGTGGACTCTCCGGCACACAGACTCAAGGTGGTTGCTCACAGACGCACAGCAGTTTTGGTCTTACTGAATGACCGAAAGTCATGTATTGACCACCCCTGAAACCCCCACCATATCCCCACATCGGCATTTGCCAAATACTCCCACCACGGCCCCGATGAGGAAAAGCATCGGCTTCGGTATGTGTTGCTTGTGAACTCTCATGGCACATGGAGTCGCGGTGACTCCGACACACTGGTAGTCTCAGTCTCACCTGACAAATGAACGTTATCGTCAGAGGGGTGAATATTCCTCTATTCCTCCCAGCATTGTGAGTATTCTCGCTACAATTCGCTCTCTTCCTCTCTTTTGCGCACCAATACAACCACTTCTACCACTTCCTCGTCTCTTTGACTGGGGGTGTGTCTTCAAACTCTCTCTCTCTCTAAAACTTTGAATAGAAACACACCCACACATGCTGCTGAATCAGTATAGTGTTGGTGACTTTTACACACCATGCGCCTTTGCAGTCATTGAACCCACTCTCTGATTTAACATGAGGAAAATAAAGGATCTTTTGCTGTGTGACTGAGTCGCTGTTGTTCCTAAACGCTTCCACTTTCTAATAATATCACTTACAGTTGACTGTGGAAAATCCAGCAGGGATGAAATTTCACGAATCATTTTATTGCAAAGGTAGTATTCATCACAGTACCACGGTTAAAGTCACTGAGCTGTTTAGAAAAAATCATTTTGTATCACAAATGTTTGTAAATGCAGACTGCATGGCTAAATGATTGATTTTATACACCTGTGACAACAATTCTGATTGAAACACTGAATTCAGTGATTAACAGGTGTGGCCATATATTTTTGTCCATACAGTGTATTTGAGGACTGGCTGGAGGACAGTTTTTTTTTGTCCCCTGTCTCTGAGATCTCATTTAAGTGTTAATTATATAAAAAAATAAGAGTATATCAGTGTTTTATTGGTTGCAAGTCACTACTTTTGCACTAATTTTAAATTCATCTCTAACTAACTCCAGTGTTGATGTATAAAATGAGATAGTTCACCAAACTGTCATAGAAATAAAACTAAAGTACACTCTAAACCCGAATTAGTTGACATTACTAATAAGCCCGAGTAAACCGATTGCCTTAAACCACTTTAGTTTTTACACAAGCTAAAACTAAAGAAGCTAAGTTGTATTAACATAGAACCTTCATTTTATGCAGTCGTCATGTTAAGTGTATTTTAGTAGTGTTTACTAAAAATTATGAGTTCACATAAATGAAGTCTAAGTTGTATGAAATAACAATGCTGAGTTTAACTTCCATAAAAACATATTGTTGCGATCCAGGAATCAGTCACCTGGAGCAGGGATTTCTGGGAGTGCTTTGTGTGTAAGAATTTGTTCTTCTACTATTTTTATAATGTTCATGTTCACTGCATTTAGTTTATTAGTTTGTGATTTTAGTGAGAAGTGTTTTTGAAGTGTGACACCATGAGTGAGGGGGTCAATGTTGCAGACCACCCTGTCTGTATGTGGCTATGTGTGATTCAGAATAAATAATAGCTACTCATGCTTCCTGTGCGAGAGCTTGTCAGACTTACTCAACTTGTCTGGGAGCCATTTCTCATCACTGCTTGCCACAATATGAAGCTAGAATAGCGCTCAAAAAACCCAGACTTCCGCCATTAGCCCTATCTCCCAATCATGAAGAGTCCTTTAAAAACATTCCTGGATCCAGACATTGCTCCAGATCAGCTGATTACTACCTCCCTGGTGGAGTGGAGACACAGTGAGGCAAAGCTCTAGTTTCGCCACATGTGGAAGTCATGATAGAAGCATTGCCTGCCGGTGCCAACAGATGCACTGACAGGCTCACCCATGGTTTTTTGACATTTTTGAAATAGCCCCTCCCCTGAAAGAACTAAACATGTTAAGTTATCTCAGCTTAACATGATCATTGCATTGCATGTTTCAGTTAGTACAAACAACTAATCTGATTTAGTAATGTCAACGTTTTTGACAAAACATAAAAGAATAAGTAATGATTGCTAAAACGTTTAAGTAGAAACAAAATCCGGTTTACAGTGTAGCAGCATTTATGCAACTTTTTTACACTGTGATTTATTGATTTTTTTTTTTTTTTTTCCCAAATCAATTTTGAAAATAATAATTGATTTAAACCCTCATCTTTATTTACTAGATGGCATGCCAGATTTTTTACTTGACCAGAATTGCTGATTTTTAATTACTATCACCTTTAACCTTGAGGATGATTCTGGACCAAATTTCTAAATTCCTTCCTTTTGAGAGATTTAATTTAGAAAAACATAACAGAGGTCACAATTTTCCAGCTCTTTGGCCTCCATTATGATCATTCCTTGAGAAACTCTGAGGAGGTATTTAATAACTGATATGGAGAAGAGAAGACAGGGCAGCTGCTGGGGAAGTAGGGCCTGAATAAAAGGTTTTTTTCCCCTCATATGACTGTCCAATTGTTTGTTTTTTTGCCATTTTTGTTTAGTACAGTTATGTTTGTATTCAGCTTTGTGTACATACACGTGTGTACGAAAAAGAGAGCAAGAAGCCAGACACCAGCAGCTCTGACAGCAGAGTGGACATCTCGTTTAGTCTTGACCTCAAACAGAACAAACACAGCTGAATACATAAAAGGACAAACCAGACATTCCAGTCAAGATCATGTTAGTTGTACATTTAAAAATTTATCTCAAAAGGGGTAGACTCAAAAGATGCTCCCTGGGTTATTCAAGGAGCACAGCTTGGCTTTCTAGAGAGTGCATTGCTAGAAACCCATGCCTGACACTGCATGACGAATACAAGGAACCTAGTCTGGCAGAGATCCACTCCTTAAAGCATCATTGGCGTCAATAAGAGAGAGTGCAACAAAAGCTTTAGGCTAGAAAGGAGGAGGCTGGGGTGGTGGAGGTGAAGCTTTGCCAGCAGCAGTGTGGTGTGATCAGCAATGATGAAGCAGGGATCAGTGAGAAGGGCATGATATTTAGACTGAGAGATTGAGCTGTGATTGGCTGCAAGAGCTAGGAGACAAATCAGCTAGCAGTCAGCTTACTTCCATGTCCTGCATAAACTAACACCAAGCTTCATGTTTTAAACGCCCATCCTTACAGAAGCCCTAGGAGGACATGCATGCAAGCATTTTGATATTTCTTTTTTTTTTTTTAATGTATTCTTTTTTTTAGAACTTTCCACTTTCATGGAAAATCAGACTTTAGTGCATGTATTGAAACACACTTACTCTTCCAACAACGTTCTCTCTTATGGCTTAATATTCTCCATCAAAAGATTAACAGCGTTGTGAAAATGTCCTGATTTCTTATATTTTTGCACATTTGTCACATTTAAATGTTAAAAAGCTGTTTCCAGGGTTTTGGGCTCCAGCAAACCACTGTGAGAGCCATTACCCACAAATGGAGAAAACTTGGAACAGTGGTGAACCTTCCCAGGAGTGGCTGGCCTACCAGAATTATTCTATTAGCACATCAACAGCTCATCCAGGAGGTCACAAAAGAACCCAGAACAACATCTAAAGACCTGCAGGCCTCACTTGACTCAGCTATTATGTAGGTGCTGCCATGCAGTATTAGAGGCAATGCAGATGGTGTATAGGGACTTTTTTTTTTTTTTTTTTTTAAAGACCAGCAATGAAACTACCAATAATTTATGTAAGACCACTCATCATCACCATAAGTTTAATGGTCTTCACCAACAAGGTTGAAACATCCAGGTATTAGGTTTACAAGGCAATGACCTCTTCACATGTTGCCGGTAAGTTTGGATGACTTCTTCCCTTGATAAATAAAATCATAATTTAAAAAACACATTTTTTATTTACTCAAGTCATCTTTCTTGAATACTGAAATTTGATCTGAAACATTTAAGGGGGACAAATATGCAAAACAACAAGAAATCGGGAAGGGGGAACACCTTTTCTGAGCACTGTAGACATCCGAGAGATACAACTGTTTAAACAATGTAAATGAGATTTCCATCTGCTGTCACTGGAGACATGTTGCAAAATGGGCAAAAGGCTGAAATGACAATGTTGATATTTGTTCTTTGCCTCATTAAAAACTTTTTTTATTGTGTTTGTCTGTCTTGTACAAAGGTTGTTTTGTAATCAAGATTTTGAAAGAGTCTGTAAAATACAAAGAGCTGTCTGTGGTGCTATAGGTAACTTTCTAAAACATCAAGTTCAGCGACCCTGACTGCTAAATGATCAGAGAATCTTTACACCCTTTGTCCTAAAGACATTCCTCTCTTTTGTGTCTGACAGCTCAACTTTGGCTACTTTTGATTGTCTTTTGTGTGGGAAGCATAATAGAGGTGAAATCTTTTTCTGCTGTCTGGCATTTAACTTTCTTTTGTAGTGTGACATTTAGATAGACAACTTTAGCAGAGGTCATCGAAAGGAGCAGAGGCATCTACAAATTGACACAACGAATAGTTCTTATTATGAGTGCGCGTATTAAAACAGGTAACAAGTAAATTAAAGATAGCACTGGCTGAACTTTCAAGGCTTCAGGAGCAGAAACAGCTATCATCATGGTGGTGTGGATTAGTCTTCCCTCCAGCACCTGCAGCCGACTTAGAATGAGGCGATATGGCCTAAAATGTGTTCAAGCAGTTAAGGTATCATGTCACAGTTTTACAGAATTAAAAGATCTAACACATTTAAATGCATATTCAAGTGTTACAACTCCCCTCAAACAAACCTGTGATAGCACACTGAACTCGTGTTTAAGCATAAGATCACAGATTCATGATTTTGCATTCTGTGTTCTGCACATGTAGTTTAAAGATTCACTTCTCTCCTGCTGAGGTGTGTTTAGCTGCAACTGACAAGACCGCATTTCTTGATTTAGTCTTTCAAAATAAAAGCACTTGAAGAAAATAACAACTGCAGACTTTTATTGGGAAAGAGCTGACAGAAATAGTGTGTTTATCATTGGTTCAACTTATCCGGTTACTGTGTTTACATCTGCTTCTCTGACCTTATTTATGACCTACCATAGAGCAAGCCCGCCAGAGCATATCTTTACATTTTTATACGCTTTAGTGTCTTTTTTTTTTGAGTATTTGAATTGGCTATACATCTATACAACCCTTAGAACCAAAATTTTAATGATATTTATATGATAAGTCCAAAGTAACAAATTGAATTGTTCAAAAGTGCAAAAAACCATAAGAAAAATAAAAAGCGTTTTTTTTTTCATACACATTTTCCTACATACAGAGATGCCATAGCTGTATCCCTCAAAATTGTGATTGTAAAAAAGTCGCAAAAGATCATTTCAAAACACAAAAAAAATATTTTGAGTATGTTCATAACTTCTTTTTTGAAATACACTTCTCTTTATAAACTGGCAAAAATATAAATACAATGAAATGTTGCTCAATTTGCAAGAAAAGACAGCATTTTTAGAAGACATAAACTATTTACAGTAGTGAAATCAAATCTCCAAGTGTGCCAGATATTTTTGAGCATACATGCTGTATGTTTGCAGAAGACCATGTGAAAAAATAATTAGTGTGACTTGTGACCTGTGAGAAAACAACACAATTATAGCCCAGATCACATTATATTATATTGTTTTTGTGTGTGTGCTTTATACTACATTTCTGCAAGAGAAGGAAAGATATTTCTAGAAGGAAACAGTACTCTGGAACACACTGAAGGTGTGATATGTTAATGTTACAGCTCCGATCCAAGTTCTAACCAGGCCCGACCCTGCTTAGCTTCCGAGAACATACTGGATTGGGCGTGCTCAGAGTGGTATGGCCGTAAGCTGTTTGTCTGTGTATCTTGTGTACTTGTTTGTTACACAAACTTTTCGATGTTGCAATAAAAAATAAAATAAAATAAAATAAAATAATGTTAGTCCTCCGGTTCTATCTCATTTGGTTGCAATTCTACCCGTGGTTAAAAATAGATATGCAAATGGGAGCATTGGTGATCCCGTAGGTTTTAAAGGGTAAATGACACAGCCCACTTCTTTTAACCTCGTAGAGCAGATGGATTTGTCAAACTATTAACAGACAAATCCACAGCCATAGACATTTAGCATTGTCTGAGGATGAGTCGGGGAGAGTTTTGATGTTGACGACATGAATAGGCACATTTAACTGAACAATTATGAAAGTAATGTCAAAGCAAGGCCTCAATGTGGACAAATATCAGGATGCCAGAAACAAATCACAGAAAACTTCAAACAACAACAGTAAATGGAATGTAATTACAAAGCTGTGAAAAAAAGGAAAAAAACTGGCACGGGTGAAAAGAGGCAAAATGGACAGAAAGCAGCAAAAACGGGTAATAACTAGACAAAAAGCGACAAAATGTTGGTTAAAAGTGGCAAAAATGGGTGAGAAGCAGCAAAATGGTATAAAACTCCCCAAAAGAAAGTGGTAAAAATAGGCAAAAACTGGACAAATAGAGGCAAAAAGGTGATAAAAGTGCCAAATGAGAACACAAATTGGTAGGAAGCAGCAAAGAATGGATAAAAAAGTTGTAAAGATGGATGAAAAGTAGCAAAATTTGGTTAAAAGTGGAAAAAATGGGTGGACATGGCAAAAATTGGATTGAAGTGCCTTTAAAGAATGACCAAAATTGGTAAGGATTGGCAAAATAGTAGCAAAAATGGATGAAAAGTGACAAATATGGCATAATAGTGCCAAAGAAGGGGCATACTAGGCAGAAAGTAGCAGAAATGCGTAAAAGCGGTGGCAAAAAAATTGGTTTAGGACAGTAAAAGATGGGTGAAAAGTTATCACAGTTTTATCAGAACTGGAACACATTTCATTATGATATAAGCAAAATGATGGCAATGAAAGCTTTTCATTAAGGAAAGCTGTCCTTGGTTGCTCTTTTGTGTCAGAGTGAAACATGCTGATGACGAAACTCAAACTGAGCCGATGTCTGTCACGTATCACTCTGCCAATGATGACATCATCACCTTTCCATGGCTTCCTGTAAGTTTCAGGGGCCAGTTTGAGATTTTGGATTAAGATTCAACCATAAACATTAGCAGCATTCATTACTCTTTATGAATGAAAATGCATACAATGAACTGGAGGATCAAAAGTTTTCAGCAACAGCAGGCAACAATTACAACAACAACCGGAAGTAAGACAAAGAAAATAATGTCTCTAACACAGAAATTTAGATGCTTGTAAAAAAAGACCAGCTAGACGTATTGTTTGTTTGATGCAGCAGGAAGGCTCATAAACAAAAGAATAATCAGAGTGACACCATGCTGCTGCAGTCTGCTTCAACACTTTCCCCTGTGGTGCCAAAACATCCACCATTCATCACTATGCAAGGGTTTCACTGCTGTTTTTTACATGTTTACGTGATCCACGCTGAGTGGGTCATATTAAGAAAGTCTGTCCCGAAACTCCTCCTCATCATAGAGCATTCTTCAAGACAAGGTTGACCAGAAGCTGTAAATGTTTTGGCTTTATAGTCACCTCAACCTGTTCTATGGTTAATATTAGAATATATTTAGACTCAGTGAGAGATGCCCAGTTGTCACCTGCACACTTCATTTATTTGCAAAAAATATGCACAGGTGATGAAGAGTGATGAGAAGGAAAAGTGAAGCATTCCTCCTCCTCTGGAAATAGTCATCAAAGAGATGGGTACACTGTGATCATAAAGGGATGGACGTGGTCAGCAACAATACTCAGGTATGCTGTGATTTAGACGATGCTCGGTTGGTAATAAGACGCCCAAAGTGTGCCAAGAAAATATCTTCCACACCATTACACCACTACCAGCCCAAACCACTGAGACAAGGCAGCATGGATCCATGCTTTTATGTTGTTTATGCCAAATTCGTACCTTACTGTCTGAATGTGGCAGCTGAAATCAAGACTCTTCACACCAGGCAATGTTTTTCCAATCTTCTTTTGTCCAATTTTGGCCAGCCCATGGGAATTGTAGCCTCATTTTTTTGTTCTTAGCTGACAGGAGTGGCACCTCTGACATCAACAAGGCATTTTTGTACACACAACTGCCGACCACAGGATATTTTCCCTTTTTCTCTGACCATTCTCTGTAAACCCTATAGATGGCTGTGCATGAATATCCCAGTAGAGCAGTTTCTGAAATGCACATGTTCAAAGTCACATTAATCTCATTCTAATGCTCGGTTTGAACTTCAGCATGTTGTCTTGACCGTCTACGTGCCTAAATGCATTGAGCTGCTGCCATGTGATTGGCTGATAACAAGCAATTGAACAGGTGTATCTAATTTAGTGGTCAGTGACTGTATCAGCCAATATGGCTGTTAACTATTAGTGGAGCAAGTTGGTAAATCACAAACCGTCTGAAGCTGGTGTAAAGAAGTGCTCAAAATATCTTTTTCACAAAGAAAAGCGTTCAGTGCGGTCCTATACATGTTGTCCAGTTCAGATAAAACTGCCTCTATAGCTGCATCTCTTCACTGGCAGCTATTGTTTATAGGAATGCAGTCCAATTAAACCACACCTATAGTTACCCCTTGTTCTCCTCAAATGATGCTGATTGGTCCAGTCATTTTCTGACTGAGTTTTAGCTTGAAGCTTTAAAAGATGGGTGGACACAGAATCTGATCCATCCATGTGCTCTGCAAGGTTACTCCAACTTTGGATGTGCTGATAAATTTTGGAAGTCAGAGCCAAGGTCATTGGGCTTTGTTCACTTTTTACTTATAGGATTTCCAACCACTGTACTACTACTGGCCAGCAAGCAGAGGAACATAACCATCAGGCAGTATCTCTACTTTATTGTTTATTTTATTAATACTTGTGTTTTTTGATTATTTTAAGCCTATGCAGCACTTAAGTCAACAGAGGCTGTTTTTGAAGTGACACATAAATAAACTTGATTTGGTGTGGGAAGTGAACACCAGCATGCAAGTAAGAGAAGCTGACATAAGAGACAGAAGTTTGCTTGACTCATGAAAGGCCATGCCTCCTTTTCAACGCCCCAAGTTCCTCAGCAGAACTACTGGGACCCTTACTGAGCACCAGTCAAAAGCTGCCATCTCCAGACTGTTGAGGCTGCACTGACCCGCGTGGTTTTCAAAGTCCTACAGGGCATCCACATCCTCCATCGACCCTCTCAACAGTGCAGAAAATAAGCTGGTTGAGTCTTTTTGCTCTCTCCACAATGGTGTGTGAGGTTACCCTCTGTAACCCCATGAGAGATGACATCGTCCTTTGAATTTAAGAAAACATTAACACAGATGAACTCCCTGCTGTGTACCATCATTGGTGTGAATGAGTCATATCCATGTGCTGAGTGAGCCTCTGACTCACAAAGACACGCCACCAAATCACCATGCCAAAAGCACCCCAACTTCAACACTAATCTTTATTTATAGATTCTACTTAGACATGTAGGATCTGTACACAGTGGTCTGGATTTTCATATTGGGAAGTGTGATGGTTTCTCTGTGTAGTCTCCTTGTAGTCCAAGCTGCATTGAGCAATGTCATATCAGCAGGCTACATTGTGTCCTGCAGAAACACTGTGTGGATGGTTAAACAGAGGCAGAACATAATCCATGCCAATGACTCACCAGCTCCTGTCAGTGCTTATCTAACAATGATTTATCAATCTCTAAAACAGATATCCAGATAAAAAATTTCAAACATTTCAACTTGAGCCACTAATGTGCATAACACTGTTGTCAAAACCCTTGCATGTAGGTTTCCCAGCTACCTGAAATGCTTTCAGATTGATTGCTTGTTGAAAAATGGTTGGATCAACCATTTTACAAGATTGTTACTTCTTGCCTTGGGTACAGACTTCAAAAAGCAAGCAAATTTATCTTTAAAAATCACTTGTGATGTTTTTTTTTATTGTAAACTGAATCCCCTTAATTGCAAATACAGTAGGAAAAAAATTGTTGATTCTTTGGGCTCATATAGCTGAAGAGAGTCAGAGTGAAGCTGGTGCATAACATGTACTGTAGTCAGCTACAACTGTACCAACCAAACTGAGACTCAGCAGATGATCAGGCTGTCTTTCAGGGTGTTATGGACCTGGAAATTATGGTATTCGATCCCAAGTACTCCAAAAATGGACAATTTATTCAAAAGCATGAATAATTCTGAGTTTTTTCTATAATGCAAAAGTTGGGTCAAGTCTGTTGGGTCACAGGCTGGGTAGGTTTGAACAAATGTTGGATTAGAAATAGTGACCCAACAAAATGGGTTGCTTAATTAGGGGGGGAATTTGGGAGGGGCACAGCCATCTTAAATTTAGGGGCCGGAGTTTTCCCATCATGCAGTTGGTTGGTTGTTTAGATGTGTTTTAGATGTTTTATAGATGCTTTATATGTGTTTAGTTGTTGTTTGTTGTACAGTGATCATTGCTGAGCTTCCTTTGCTCGTGGTTTTGGTGAATTTTTGTTGTTTCTATGTTAAACACTTCTGCACCATGAGTGAAGTCGCCCACCAAGTTAGTCACTTCCTGACTGGCCTGCCATAAAGCAGACAAAGCAGACTTAACACTCAAGGTGTATTCAAGATCTGCATCTGTCTCTTTTATCCAGCCATGTCCGGCTGGAAGGTAATCTCCGGGAAGACCCAGAATGCATTGCAGGGCTTGTAGAACCTGTTTGGACTGGGAACGCCTCGGAACGCCCCCCAGAAGGAGTTGGAGATTGCTGTTAGGGAGAGTTGTCCCTCAAACATCCTGAGTCTTCCAGTGACATGTGATAACATCTGTTTACCATATCAAACACAGCATCCATTTTTTTTCAACCATAAAGAAATAAAGAAAAAGATACAGATGGCCAAAACAGAATTACTCTCCAGTTCCCAAGATGCCAGTTGAGACTGAATTATTAATATCAACAGGGCTCTGGGATTTGAAATATGGTTGGTAATTGCTCCTGGAATTTTGACTTTATTAATTACAGACATGATCAGCCACTCACATGATTCTGGTCAGTCAGCATTAACCTCCTACTGTATGCTGCACATGAGTATGGATGGCAAAAAAGATATTCAGCAATCAGTTGACAAAATCTGACTAAATCTAACCAACAAGATTTGTCGATGTAAATCCTTAGCCAGGGTCACTCCTAGTATTTGAACTGAAGACTTGAAGGCTGCACAGGAAAGGAAGTCTGTCGACTGCTAGCTTCTCCTTAATTACAAAGAAATGGATATCCATTCCCAGGGACATGTATAAAGTATATCCAACAGTGACAAACAGTAATTTTCGAAGGGTTCCAGCATTGACCTTGCACTTATTTCTCTGTCTGTCAGTGCTGAACCTTTTGATTACATTCATTTGAATGGACAGGTTGCTTAAGTGTCACCTCCTCTGAGCCCATCTTTAGGACATGCAGTCACTGATGTTGTTATCAGAGGGTGTGTTCATGAATAATGAGCCCTGCAGTTAACCAGGCTTTAGACCTCCCACCATGTATGTAACCTCCAGCAGGTTGCCATCATCAAGGGTGGAATCTGCCTGACAAATTGAATAATATTCCTTCAGTTTAACTACTTTGATGGCAATGTTAAAATGTCATTTACTCATACAGTATATATTGATTGTGTTATGGCAGCTTGACCGTGTCAGTCCACAATATTTTTAAGAAAATAACTTTCTTAGCCTTGGTTAACCCAAGACTTGTTTTTATTTCTTTCCCTATTGTCACGTAATTCACCTTTTGTGAGAAACAAATTATTTCCACTTTAATTGCAATCAGTCTTCTTTCGCTGATGTGAGGACCAGAGAGAAAACATTATTTGACCTTTATAACTCGCTCATATTTCCCCTGAAGAGGATTTAATCCTTTATTTTTAAAGAGAAGTAGAGAAATGCAACTCATTGTCAATCATCCTGTGAACTTCCCTGTAAATGTGAGTGCAGTTCTGTTAAGCAGACCGGCAGCTGGCATTGTGAAAATAGTCTGTGGTTTCTGATGTGAAGAGGGTCAAGTAAGTATTAAGCTGTCAAATGAAACCATATTTTAGAAACATGAACAACTCCTGAATTTCAGTAGTGGATTGCAGTTGATCATCTTGTCAGTCCTATGTGATAATTCAAGTAACAAAATCCTAGGTCTGTCGTGACAAGGCCAAGAATTTATGAGTGTCTTGATTTGTGAATCAAATGAACACAATGAGACGTGTTTATAGTACTGACTTTCAGATTGATTATTTTAAAAAGTACTGTAATGCTGCACATGATGGTCTGAAACCATTACTAACAGCTAGAAAAAAGCTTTACAGTTTGTATTCAGTCAAATTCACTGTACAGCACCGTTAAACTGAAAGGAACACAGGAGCGCATGTACAAAATGACTCAATGAGTCCAACAATCCAACATGTGACAGCATTTACACTTTTAAGGAGTTTACATTTAGTTGTTTTCTCTGTGTAAGTATTTCAGTTAAGGTTATTATGAGATAAGAGATTTTTTGTAATGTTTTACCTTGTAATTTGCACTGCCTTAACCCTCTGAGACCAACGTTGTCATATACAACAAGGAGGGGCATGTGTTATTAAAAGTTAAACAACTTTTGGACCATGAAAATGTAGCCACTTATTTTTTCCTCTGAAAGCCCTCTGTTGTGCCATTGTAATGACACTATTAATGGCTTCATAGCTCGTACAGAATTTTTTCCTGGTTGACTTTCTGGGGTCTTTAAAGATTAAATCCACACCGGTAACTCCAATACTGAATGTCTTCTTTAGCCATCCATATTTCGATCATTCCTGCAGCTAGCAGGTTTGCCTGCCGCCATAGTGTCTGTTTGTTTCCCAGAATGCATAGTGACTGAGGTGTGACGACCAATGCACATACTTTGCCAAACAGTGCATGTGCACAGACTTAGAAACCGGAGAAGAGATCCTGAATGACTCATAATAGAGAGAAACTGACACAAAGAGGCTGTGATGTGAGCCTCTGAGTCACTGCAGACAGGAACAGTTTAAAATAATGATTAAAAATCCCCAAAGCCCAATGACTTTTTGTGGAAAAAAAAAAAAAAAAAAAAAAGTTAATATTTTGAAGAATTTTTCTCACAGAATGATTATTTTCTTTATCTTTTTGGTCCCAAATAGATGGAGAACAAGTTAAAACTGATGTCATTCATGTTTAATTTTACACTGAAAATCTTTTGAGTTTCAATTTCTGATAAGTTGTTTTTTGTCTTTATATTGTCCCATAACTTTTTTTTTTTTTTAATTTATTGCAGTGACATTACTGGAGTCAAGATATTTTTAAATTGTCCTGAAGAAAAGGATGTTTAGACTTTGAAAGTGCACCACAGGGTTGACTTTTAACACAAAAACTCCAGGCGAGATAAATTGAAAAAATAGCTTAGGGCTGAGAGGATTAAGCTTAGGGTACTTCCTGTTTGACAGAAAATGGTTATTTTTATGTGGCTTAACCACAGAAAAATAAACACAGAATACTTGTGCCCTACTGAAAGCATAAGTGCTCAGTGAAGACATCCCTAAACCCAGTAAAGTCCTTCATACTGGCATCCATAAATCAACTGTGCAGACTGATGGGCAGCGTGGAACCAGCACTTCACAAGGAATGTCAAATGGGAACCCACCTACATTGTTGTTTCCTTCAGCTCCTTCAGTCCAGAGGGCTGAACACCATGTACCACCTCCCTGCCAACACAGACATTCTTTACCTTACCTACCCTACCACATGGCCACAGCCCAACCAGCACAGCCAGCTTCAACAGACCGAGGCTCTGTGCCTACAAGCTCCAGGTGACAATGCTGATACTACCCACACTGATATGACTCAGACTGACCACAACAACAAGACAATTGTTCCTGCAATGACATTACATATGAAACAACAACGAGAACACAAGACAAAATAGATAGAGAGAGAGAGAGAGAGAAAGCTTTGAGGAGGCTGAAACAAGTTAAGGTATCCTGACTGGGGCTGACATCCACCCCTGCCTGACTGGACCAGGGCTCTGCACCCAATATTTTGGGTTTGACTAAAATATTATTGTAGTAGTATTTGTATTTTCTTTCAAAACACAGGACATTTTTAGGAATTCCCAGTGAGATCTATCCCTATTATCTATAATGCAGCAGGCCACAAGGAGCCTGACACAGAATTGGCTGGACCCCTGAAAATCCCAGGGAGTGGGCCCTCCACATTTGTGATTTAGTACTAATTTTATCCATTTTTGACAGTTTTAACCCCTTTTTTCCTCTTTAACCAAATTTTTTGCAAAGTTTTAACCCCTTTTGAAACCAATTTTCTCGCCTGTTATCCCCTTTGCGCTAATTTTTTTTCCATTTTTGCCACTTTTCTTCTATTTTTGACAATTTGAACCCCTTTTTGCTACTTTTTTCAACTATTTTTGCAACTTTAAAACCAATTTTGCCACTTTTAACAGATTTTTGCTACTTTTTGCCATTCTTTAACCCATTTAAACCACTTTTCCTGCATGTTTTATCTCCTTTGTGCCACTCTTTTATCCCTTTTGCCAATTTTCTTCTATATTTTCCCACTTTTTAACTCCTTTTCATTACTTTTTTGCACTATTTTTTTGTCATTTATAACCAATTTTTGATACTCTTTGCCCCTTTTTCCTCTTTTACCAATTTTTACCACATTTAAACCTATTTTCACCACTTTTTCTTTTGTCCCTTTAAGCCACTCCAAAACCCATCTCGACACTTATCACCTATTTTGCTACTCTCTAACCCCTTTTCACCATTTTATCTGGTCATTTTTGCAACACTTAACCCACTTTTTTAAATATCTACTAATTATAACAGTAAATTTTCTGCAAAAACAGATCAAATGTTAAGTCATTCTAAAGTTATTTCAATATTAATTGTTTGTGGTATTGATTTAACTGCTGAAGACATTTAAAGCCAACGGATAGTCTAAAAAACCACAGCATCTTCTTATCCTCCTTTTCTGAATCTAAAAATCTTCTGGGGGCCGGACAGGGAGCTTTGGGGAGCGGGGGTGATATGGCCCCCGGGCCACCAGTTGATGATCAGTGACTTAAAATAAAGTGAGAGCAAACAGTCTAAATGTCATGATTACTTTACACACTCCTGCAGATTTTACAAGATCTTATTATAAGGTGAAGCTGGGAAAATTATCAAAAGTTGGCATCAGCGTCATGGTCATGAGATAATAGTTTGAGGCAGATTGAAGCCTGTATGTCTGAGTCAAGAAAAAAAAATAATGGAAGGATTCATGGCACTGTGTGGAGAAAAACAAAGACAGTAAAAGTTTCTGATAGCCGCTGAGCATGACATTTACAAAGACATGTGTGGACGGCTTGTATCACCCCTCCATACTGAACATGTGTGCACATCCCAGACAGATGGTCCCAAAGAGAAGAAGGGCAGCACAAGCGAGTTGTTGCAACTACCAAAACAAATACATCATTTCTATGCAAATTGGCCTTATACCTCAATCTATCACCAGCAAAGGGCTTGACACCTGTTGTGAATATGCATGAGTTTATGGCAATTAAAAGCAAGAGAGCAGTGGGAGGAGGAGACAACGATAGCACAGGCAGGAAGAGCTACGGGCCATTCAACACCGCGGGGATGTAATTCCTCTCCTCCACACCACTTCACACAGCTTCTTTATTGGTTTTTGTAATTGAAATCCTTTCCTCCACAAGTTCCTCCAACACAACTCCCACTCTGCTGCTGCATTCCACTCGTGATCAAGATGTTTGCTGCATCTCTGCATAGACATTTATCTCTCTCTCTTCAACACGACTTTTCAACCAAACATGACAAATGACACAAAATAAAGCAGCTGTGGCTTAAACACAATGACTTTAAGCAGGAAAACACAGTTGTCTCATTTTAGAGGTTTTTTAGGACAGCTTCAGGAGAACAGGAGAGTATTTAAAGGCAGAACTGCTGTTTGTTTAATACAGAAAATGCTCCATTTGGTTAAGAACACCTCAGGATAGATTTTCTAAACTCATTCAAAAGTGACTAAGATTATAAATTCTGTCACAAATACTTTGGTAAAAGTTTATATACCTGCTTAGCTGATCCAGGCAAAGTTTTTGATTTGTTGACAAATAATTTTATTAAAAAAATGCTGACCCTCTCAGGAAAAAAATTAAATGAGCATGTATCTGTTCAATTATGATGATGATTATGATTGATGATTATGATTATATAAATCTTATACTGTTGGAAAGCCTGTTTATTACCCTTTTAAATGATGCCACATTTGTAAGGATCATGCTTTTTTGGGATGAGCAGCAGAGCTGAGTATGTGGGTTGCGCCCATGAAAAATGTGCCAAATCTTCTCTGCCAATGCCAAACAGCTTATTTTGTTGTTGCTATTGACTCTTGTTTTGAGCTTCTGGTACCCCCAGGTGCTGCCAATCAGGTGCCTGGTTGGCAGCACCTGTGAGCATGGGCCCTGCTACAGTGGTCAGTAGATGTCTGCTTCAAGAATCGGCATGCCACGTTTGACTGATCTGGATAGGGCCCGTCGGTTGGGCAACTTCAAGCTGGTGTTCCGCAAACCCTAGTACCATCTCCAAACTGAAGGCCAAATTCCATATAACGGGGAATGTCAGAGACAGGCCGAGCAAGAACTCTATCCTCCAAGATGACAACACTCACCCCCACAGAGCGGGGTTTATCAGAGACTACCTCCAGAATTTGGGAGTGGAGAGGATGGAATGGCCTGCCAGCGGTCCTGACCTTAACCCCATTGAACACTTGTGGGATCAGCTTGGGCATGCTGTTCGTGCCAGAGTGACCAACACAACCACGCTGGCTGACTTGGAACAAATACTGGTTGAAGAATGGGATGCCATCCCACAGCAGTGTGTGACCAGGCTGGTGACCAGCATGAGGAGGAGGAGCCAGACTGTTGTGGCTGTGTATGGTTCTTCCACACACTACTGAGGCTCCGGTTTGTTAAATGAATAAATTGTTAATTGTCAATATGTCTTGTTTCTTCAAACTTCAATCATCCAACCCACCAAACACCAAACAAGAGTCAATGGCAAAATCAGCTGTTTGGCATTGGCAGAGAAGATATGGCCCCTTTTTCATGGGTGCAACCCACATACTCAGCTCTGCTGCTCATCCCAAAAATGCATGATCCTTACAAATGTGGCATCATTTAAAAGGGTAATAAACAGGCTTTCAAACAGTATAGGATTTATTACCAAGAAGCATTGTTACAACAAAGAATAATGTACCAAACACAAATTGCCTTACTTTTTGTTTTAAGTTTATATATACACTACTGCCCAAAAGGTTGGAAAAACTTGGAATTTTTCTAGTTTTCCATGGAAAAATGCATTGAAATTAGTCTGAATAGGAAATACAAAAAATGAACTGGACATGCTGACATTGTCAGAGTTAGAAATAATGATTTTAATGAAAAATGTTCTTTAAACTTTGCCTTCATAGAAAAAAACAACTTTTGCAGCAATTACAGTACAGCTGTGAAGACCTTAGTCATTCTAGATGTCAGTTTTTCAAAGTAATCTGATGAGACATCCCCCCATACTTCCTGGAGCATCTCCCACAAGATGGATTGGCTTGATGTTGTCGTCTTTCATACCATACAGTGAAGCTGCTCCCACAACAGCTCAATAGGGTTCAGATCCAAAGACTGTGCTGGTCACTTCATTACAGTCAGAATTCTGGCAGACTGCTTATTCTTTATATATTTCATAGACATTTTGGAGGTGTGTTTTGGGTCATTATCCTGTTGTAGGATGAAATTGGCCCCAACCAAGTGCTGTCCACAGGGTATGGTGAAACACAGGAGTGCTGTGCTCTTATTTTCACAGAATCCTGGCTTTCAAAAAAGTCCCAGAGAGTGTGATTCAGCTACAGACTGACTTTGTGCACCAAGGAGACTGGACTGCAGCCTCCAGTAGGGCTAAAGGGGAGGGGTGTGTGTGCTCATCAACAACCTATGGTGTGGAAACATACAGACTGTTTATAAACACTGTTCACCAGACGTGGAGTTTTTATTGCTGAGATGCCGTCCCTATTATCTACCAAGGGAAATTACTGCTGTGCTTTTGGCCACTGTTTACATCCCCCCGCGCGCTAACTCAGCAGCAGCACTCGGCTAACTCTATGACGTCATCAGCGGGTTAGAAACGGCTCATCCTGATGCCGTTTTCATTACAGCAGGTGACTTTAATCAGTGTAATTTACGGACTGTATTTCCCAAATACTACCGACATGTGAACATCCCCACCCGTGACTAGAACACACTGGACCATGTTTATAGTAATATACGGGGTGCATACAGGGCTGCCCCCTGCCCCCACTTTGGACAATCAGACCACATCTCTTTGTTCCTGAACCCAGCCTATAGACAAAGAATGAAACAAACAAACCCCACCATCAAACAAGTTAAACTCTGGAGCCCACAGACTGAGAGCACCCAGCAGGACTGTTTTGCTTAGACTGGGATGTGTTTAAAGCTGCAGCCACTCTGGAGGTACTTCTGTCAACATACAGGACTATGCTGAGTATTTGAGTGGGTACACTAGCACTTGTGCTGACAACATTATGCCCACCATACGAGTACGGAAGTTTCCCAACCAGAAGCCCTGGATAAACAGTCAGGTACACCATATGCTGCGTGCTCACTCTGTTGCATTTCAATCAGGCAAAGAGGGAGAAGCTGGACAGCTTCTACTCTACTGCTGACACCGGGCAGATGTGGCAAGGCCTGCAGCACATTACAGACTACAGGACCACCACAAGCACCTTCAGCTCTACAGACAGCCTGCCAGATGACCTCAACAACTTCTACACATGCTTTGAGACCTCCAGTCACATCGTAGAGAGAATCTATCACTCACACACAGATCACCCAACCCCCCTCCCCAGTGGTCTCATCAGGGCAGGTCTACAAAGCCCTGAGAAAGATCAAGCCCCACAAGGCAGTAGGACCAGACAACATCCCTGGATGGGCACTCAGAGTTTGTGCCAGTGAGCTGACAGATGTCTTCACCACCATCTTCAACCTTTCCCTCAGCCAGAGCATCATGCCCTCCTGCTTCAAGACCACAACCATTGTCCCCCTTCCCAAGAAGAGCCCCCCCCCCACCCCCCACCTGAATGACTACAGACCAGTGGCACTCACTCCAATCATCATGAAGTGCTTTGAGAGAGTGGTGCTGGGTCACATTAAGAGCAGAATACCGGACCCCCTGGACCCCCTGCTGTATGCCTACCGACCCAACAGATCCACATCGGATGCCATCGCTGCTGCCCTCCACTACTCCCTCACCCACCTGGAAAATAAAGACTCCTACATCAGGATGCTCTTTATTGACTACAGTTCCACTTTCAACAAGGTCATCCCCCACAAACTCCTCACACTCGGTCGGCCCCCCACCCTCTGTGACTGGCTTCTAGACTTCTTGACTGGCAGTTGGTCCGGATCGGCAACAGGACTTCAGCCAGGACTATCACAAACATTGGTACCCCACAGGGATGTGTCCTTAGCCGCATCCTCTACACCCCGTTCACCCACGACTGTGTCGCCTCTAACAAGGACAACATCATCCTGAAGTTTGCTGATGACACCGCAGTGATAGGAAATATCACTGGCAGGGACGAGGCAGCCTTACAGGAGAGAGGTGGCCGGTCTGGTGTCATGGTGTGAGGACAACAACCTCTTGAAGCTTGAAGTGGATCAGACTCCTAAACAAGTAAATAGGATTCTCAAAACGGTTGTAAATATAAACCTTCAGCAACAACTCTGTTTGCACAACATTGCACCTTGCTGAGGCACATACAGCCTTGCACTACATCACTTTCAATTTGACATGCTGCTTAATTGCCTATTCTATTTCATTGCCTTTTTGTTTTTTACTGGATTTTGTACATTTATATGTATATTTATATTTATATTATATATATTTTATACTTTATTGTGTGTATGTTACCCTTGTATATTTATATATCTTATACTTTACTGTGTGGCATTCATTGTGGACGGCAAAGAAAGAATTTAATTGTTCAGGGGAACGTGCTTCCTAACTGTGCACATGACAATAAGCGCTTTGAATCCTGAACGGCATGGCATTGCAAAATCTTGTGAAAGCTTTTCTTCCTCAAGGTCCCTTCCACTCTTCACAAATCTCCTATTCTACCACCTCTAAAACACCCCAGACCATCACGCTGCCTCCACCTCTCTGACTGATGGTTTTAAGCCCTGTTCTTGCATCTCTTCATTTGTTCTGCATCTCACAAATGTCCGTCTGTTTGATCCAAAGACCTAAAACTTGGACTCATCGGTTTACAACACCTTCTTCTGGTCTTCCAGTGTCCTGTCTTTTTGCTCCCTTATTAGTAAGATGGTTTTTAGTTTTGCAACATGATTAACATGGATTAGAAGCCATACTAGGGGATTGATGCAGAGGACTGAGAACTGTTTTTGAACTGCATGAAAACGTTTTTTTTAAATTTGGAAAACAAAGAAATGTGCTGGTGATCCCAGCCTTTTGACTAATAGTGTATAAACAGAAGAAGATGGGGATGGGGATTGTTGGGGAGAGGAATGTCTGGGGTGACTTGCTCAGCCACAGTGACCCGGCCCTGGAAAAGCAAAAGAAGATGGATGGGTTGGTTTAAGGAACAAAAACATCTAAAATGGAACCCTGAAACCCAGTTTTTGGAAGTTTTTACCCAACAACCTGGTCATTTTTACCAAATTTGTGAGCCAAATACATAACCAACTTGCCATGTCAAGCCCATAACCGGGCCCTGCTTATTTGAAATAACTCAGGGTTGGGTCGGTCCCTTTGGACCCAGAGCTGGCATACCATAATAACCTGCTGCATCATGATAAGGCAATAAAGGTTGGATATACAGTCATGGACAAAAGTATTGGCACCCCTGGAATTTTTCCAGAAAATACAGAATACACCATTTCTCCCAGAAATTGTTGCAATTACAAATGTTTTTGGCATACACATGTTTATTTCATTTATGCGCATTGGAACAACAAAAAATAGCAGAAGAAAAAAGCCAAAATTGACATAATTTTACACAAAACTCAAAAATGGTTGGCACATTTTTTAAACATTTTGGGTAAATCATTTTATTTCAAGCATGTGTTGCTCATTTAAACTCACCTGTGGCAGTAACAGGTGCTGGCCATCTAGAAATCACACCTGAAGCCAGTTAGAATGTCTAAAAGTTGACTCAACCTTTGTGTTGTGTTCCTGTGTGTGTCACACCAAGCATGAAGAAGAGAAAGAAGAGCCGAGAATCGTCTGAGGATTTAAGAAGCAAAATTGTGGAAAAATATGAACAATCTCAAGGTTACAAGACCATCTCAAGAGCTCTTGAAATTCCTTTGTCCACTGTGCGTAATATAATCAGGAAGTTTACAACCATGGAACTGTGGCTAATCTCCCTGGACGTGGACAGAAGAGAACAATTGACAAAGGAGAGATCTCAAAATTGCTGTTGCAAGAAGGAACCCTTCAAATCTGAGAGACCTGGAGCAGTTTGCAAAAGAAGAGTGGTCCAAAATTCCAGTTGAGAGGTGTAAGAAGCTCTTTGATGGTTATAGGAAGAGATTGTTTCAGTTATTTTTTCCCAAGGGTTTGCAACCATATATTAAGTTGAGGGTGCCAAATATTATTTCCGGCTCATTTTTTGAGTTTTGTGTAAAATTATGTCAATTTTGGCTTTTTTCTTCTGTTTTTTTGTGTTGTTCCAATGCACATAAAGGATATAAACACATGTATACCAAAAACATTTGTAACTGCAACAATTTCTGGGAGAAATGATGTATTTTCTGGAAAAATTCTAGGGGTGTCAATACTTTCGTCCATAACTGTATGTTTTACAGATGGAAATACGGACACTTTCTATGCTGAAAATCCAGACTGAAACAGATTTTTCATTTTTTGCAGAAACTGTATCTATGGAGTTGCATCTGTCTCATTAAACAGCTGCAGACTTAAATAATACCACAGACCTTTTTGAAGAATTTTCAGAATCCACCTTTTGTATCAGGCAGTATAAAGTCAAAGCAAAGCTCTTACGCCTTACTTTAGACATCCTGCAATGTGATAGTTTGCACATATTGTAATGATCATGGTGTACTGTGCCTTTATTCCAGGTTCTAGACTCAGTTTTGCATATCATTATTTGTCAGGATGAGGTGTAACTGGGTTACTGGTAAACCCTTGATTAAAGAGCAGGAAACAGGAGGAGGACGATGAAGGACAAGGGCCAAAGCACATAATGAGGGGCTCGAACACATAAAGAGGCAGCATCTGCCATTCAGCAGCTACGTGTGCTGTGTAATGTGTGTTTGTGAGCATGCTCCTCATCATCAGCCAATGTGTAATGAGAGTGTACATCTCAGTTAACTCAGCCTCTAATCTAATGATATTCATTGATACACTGGAGTGTGGCCTCGGCTCTCCAAGCAGAAAGTAATTAGTTACACTTTTAAACTCAAGTTAATCCGCACTGACGACATGCTGCTTGTTTGCCACCAAATGTATTGGCTTCTTAAGTCTGTGTCTGTGTGTGTAATGGGGGTTTTAGACGTGGGAGGGGAGAAGCTTTGTGTGGTTTAAACTGCAGACGAAAATTCGTTCTGCTCAAAAATGATGTCTGGTCCCAATTTTACATCTTTTGATTTAAAAAACAGAACTCCACAGAAAGTCTTTGTTTTCGCCTCTGACAGGCTCAAATTGTTATTTTAAGTGTGTGACAACATGGGAAAAGGATCCCCACAGGCACAGACTCTTTGTTAGAGTAAGATCCTTTTTTTAACCAAAACAGGCTTGACATTACTCTCTTCAGAACCACCAGACTCCATTGAAATATACATGATTATTTTCTCTCGGAGTTCACTGAATGAGCTGGTCTGTCACTGCCTCATTGGTGTTTGTTGGTGTCGCTTTCTGGCTCTAATGTTTACATTTTAACCCTTAGAGGTCCTCTGTCTATTTTGCCATTTTGTTAATACTTTTCTTTTGACAATATAACCCACTCCAAGTGTTTACCATGCTCATGTTTGGTATCATTTTTTTCTGCACTACCCATGGGTGCAGGAAGGTGGGTGCTCAGGGTGCTGCAATTTTTTGAAGGCAGAAAGGAAATCAAAACCTACTGAAAGCATTCAACAAGAATGATAGCAGAAATGGTCTTCATTGATAAAAGACAGTTTGGGGTAAATAATAGCAGACATTTTTTTAAGTAATGACTTGCTTTTTCTCTTGAGCAGGGCAGATGTGTCCACCTTACTCACATCAGAACAGTGAAACACTATTAGATGTGTCTGTGCCTTACTGCTGAGCTCTCAGCAGAGACTTGACTTCTTTATGTCCATGTGTGATGATGAGGTCTGTTGTTCGGTGTTCAGCTGCTGAGAACAGAGGAGTTAACTTCTAGAAGTCTAAAGTTTGACTCTACATTGTGGTATTATTCAGTAATGTTAAATTAAGGTCAGTATCTCCATCTGTTGTGGCTTGTTGGGCTTGAGTTTACCATGATATGCTCTCAGCAGATTTTTGCAGCGTTCAGTATCTTTGAGCTCAAACTAGAGAATTTTCTGGACTTTATCTGTTGTTGTTTTGGGTTGTTGACATGAACAAACATTTACATAAAGAAAGCATTTTTGTCCACTTGTGTTGATAAGGGTATTTAAATCTTGAGAAATAGCACTGTAAGGTACATTTAGAACAGACAGAAAAGTGTGATTAATTTGCGATTAATCACGAGTTAACTATGGAATTTGTGAGATCACGATTAAAAATTTTAATCTATTGACAGCCCTAATATATATATATATATATATATATATATATATATATAAGTGCTGTTACTGAGTAAAACAATTAAGGTAATCACGTCACTATTCTGTGATTAATCATGATTAATGACAGCATATTTTCCTATAGTTTAAGTATATTTTTGTTATTTCAGATTTTTAAAGGTTTTATTGTCAAGTGTTCTATTTTTTTTTCTTTTTAAATATATAAACAGCACAAAAAATGCACAAAAAATGATTATTTATAAATCATATATTCAAAATACTACCATTTACTTGCATTTTAGTCTGAGATAAACGAAATACAAGAATAGCTTTTAATAAAGAAATATTACACAATAGTTCTTAAACTGAACATCTCAGCTTAGTTGTAATGGTTTGTAAATCAAAATGTCTTAATTCTCTGAGCATTAATATTCATAGACTGCAAACAAGCACAGCAGACAAACACATCAGGTACAAAATAACTTCTGCTGTAAGGTGAATCATCAGGTGTGCTGTTACCCCGAGGTAGTCTAGACTGATGTCCAGTGGTCTCGCCACTAAATTTTCCCATTTTTATGTGACATTTGAATGCATCATAATATATATCCTAATTTACTGAAGTTACCTGAACGCATCATATTTTCCGTCTTTCAGCTCATAAAGTTCGCTGATAAACTTCAGTTTTTCTGATTCCACCACAGATGTCTACACTGGATTAATATTGTTAACAAACAGGACTGGCTCAAAGTTTTGGAGTACTTACCGGCACTTATCTGAGCGACTGAAGAAGAAAACTGTCCTGAAGCAGCTGAAGAGAGTGGTATGACCATGGCTTGATCCCGTGTTGTTGTTAGTGTCTTTGCTAACATTAGCAAATATGTGCTTTACCTGAAGGTGGTACTTAGGACTTGTTGTTCTTCGGTGTAAAGACAGTTCATCACTGCAGCATGTACCCACAGTTTTGGTTTTATCTTAACTAACATTCTCCAGCTTTTTAAAAGAAAACTCTCAGCAGACCTGGGTCTGTCTCCTCACTCATCACTGCTGGCTGTGTCTGACCCTCTCACCTCTTCACCCCCAGGCACGTAAACATCCACGCTGGAGGACTACAGGAGCAAGTTGTGGTCAACCTTCATCATATGATTAAAATGCGTTATTATTTTTTAGCATGTTAAGGTTTCAAGATTAATCACAAGCATTAACGTGTTAATGCCCTAATATACAGTGCTTAAATTTATTAGACCACCTGTCATATTTGTCTCAAAGACCATCCAGTATCATGAAGTGCTTTAATGTGGACTCTTTCATTTTCAGTAAGCTCTCCATGATTCACCATTTTGAACAGGAATGAGGGATTTCAAACTGAATTCACCCAAATTTGAGCCGGCTCACTGGGCTTCTCTGAGAAGTCAGAAATGAATCAAGCATAACATTCAACCACTAAAATTCATTTTTCTATTCAGGAATGCAAATAAATAACCATCATTTGACAAATTAATCAAGAAATAATAATGTGCTTGACTATTTTTTCAGGTTTTTTATAAATCAGTAAATTTCAAAATTCATGGATAACAATAATAATTATATTTTAGAATTAAAAATACCATTTGGGTTAAAGAGCTTCTACATATTGGTGTATTAACCATTACAGAAACATAAAACATGATTTTGGTAATTACCAATGCTGTTAATTCAGGGCAGTTGTGGCATAAACCTTACTTTGGGTGGTGGGCTAATAAATTTATTAAGCACTGTATATACATAGGGTCTTTGCACGTGCCTCCATGCCACAGAGGTACTCCACAAAGGTGTTTTTTTCTGTATAGAGATAGAGAGCAGCTACCAAATAACAAAAGTTCTGTGCTGTTAATAACCATGCTAACCATTCAAAGTGTGGGGGAAAAAAATCACACAAGCTACTTTGTGTTACTAATATGTCCCTACTTTTTTGAGAATAGTTGCTGCCATCAAATCAAAACTGAGCTAGAATTTTCATGAAATGCTGAAATGTCTACATTTTATCTGAGGAAATGTTGTTTAAGTTCTTCTGTGAGTAAAAATAGGTTTATGAGTTCTGCAAGGTTTTTTTTTGTTTCAATTTACATTTTCCACAGTGTCCCAACTTTTTTGGACTGGGACTTGTGCTATCAGTCTAATACTGCTTTTTGCTGTTGTGCAATAAAATAGAGATGAAATAAATTTGTATGTTTACTAAGACAGATATTCACATTTTATGTTCTTCTGGATATTTCAGACTTTCCCGAAATAGCAAAATAACTTTTTATGGTTGCAATCTTAGGGGATGATAACCCAAAGTGGGCTTTTCCTTACAGAAATAAGACAGAAAGAAGAAAATCAATTAGTTAACAAAAGGAGCCTTTACTATACAAGATGACATCTGTACATCTGCTTTATATCAAACGCATCAACACTGAGTGATAGTCAAGATGTTCACTTGATGCCTTTTAATCCCCATTAGCTATCATGACGATAACAGCTGCTGTTCTCTGGAGACTACAGGATCGAAAACTGCATAATAAACACACGCATGCAGCCCTGCATACATGGAAGTACAAGCACAGTAAAAGAAAAAGCATTATTAGGAAACTGTAGCTATGTTTCCACCACTTCAGGTCCATTTTTCAGTACGCACTCAAACAAACAGGATGTTTATATCTCCACTCAGATATTCCACAGCGTGGACAAATCTGGCATAAATCTTCTCCCCCGAAACACTCAGGTATTGTATCCTGTGCCTTCTAAAGGCCTTTCATGTAACACAAGTGAAAAATCTCAAGGATACAGCCAGATGGAATGAATGATATATGAGACTGGCAAAGCTTTTGTCCAGGAACTTCTCTGACTTCCTTCCAAATAGACTTGTTTACAAAACTCGGAGAGGAACTGCTGGCAGAGCCGGCGATGCTGCTGTATAGCAAACAATCACTAATCATTAGGCATGCCAAGAAAGAGAGCTGTGTGCTGCGTGGATGCTGAGAAACAGAAGCGAGGGACAGAGGGAGAGGAAGAAGAAAAAGTGTTGATTGATGTCTGTCTTGAGCTGAGTCCCTCCCCCTACTGGTGGGATCTGGAATGACTCAGAAAGACAAAAACAAAGGCTGTGCTCTGAACACTCTATCTCAGGGAAAACAAAAATGTTGTTTTTTACCTCTTCAGTTGATAAAGAGATGAATGACAGAAAGGTCGCTGATATGTTTGTTCAATCTGAAAGGAGAGATCCATGAAATAATGGGTGGATGGGGATAAATTGCCATAGAAAAGATTAAATAGAATAAATCCCCCTGCAAACAAAACAAATGAACAGAGACATAAGAAGCTGCACTAGAGTTACACTATGTTGCCAAAAGTATTCACTCACCCATCCAAATAATTGAAATCAGGTGTTGTAATCACTTCCATGCCCACAGGTGTATAAAATCAAGCACCTATGCATGCAGACTATTTCTACAAAAATTTGTAAAAAGAATGGGTCGCTCTCAGGAGCTCAGTGAATTCCAGCGTGGTACTGTGATAGGATGCCACCTTTGCAACAAGTCCAGTTGTGAAATTTCCTCGCTCTAAATATTCCACAGTCAACTGTCAGTGGTATTATGACAAAGTGGAAGTGATTGCGAACGACAGCAACTCAGCCAAGAAGTGGTAGGCCACGTAAAATGACAGAGCGGGGTCAGCGGATGCTGAGGCGCATAGTGCGCAGAGGTCGCCAACTTTCTGCAGAGTCAATCGCTACAGACTTCCAAACTTCATGTGGCCTTCAGATTAACTCAAGAACAGTGCGTGGAGAGCTTCATGGAATGGGTTTCCATGGCCAAGCAGCTGCATCCAAGCCATACATCACCAAGGGCAATGCAAATGTCGGATGCAGTGGTGTAAAGCATGCCGCCACTGGACTCTAGAGCAGTGGAGACATTTTCTGGGGTGTTGAATCGCGCCTCTCCATCTGGCAATCTGATGGATGTGTCTGGGTTTGGCAGTTGCCAGGGGAACAGTACTTGTCTGACTGTATTTTGCCAAGTGTAAAGTTTGGTGGAGGGGATTACGGTGTGGTGTTGTTTTTCATGAGCTGGGCTTGGCCCCTTAGTTCCAGTGAAAGGAACTCTGAATGCTTCAGCATACCAAGAGATTTTGGACAATTCCATGCTCCCAACTTTGTGGGAACAGTTTGGGGACGGCCCCTTCCTGTTCCAACATGACTGTGCACCAGTGAACAAAGCAAGGTCCATAAAGACATGGATGAGAGAGTTTGGTGTAGATGAACTTGACTGGCCACACCAGGCTAGTTATGAACTTTCTCTATTAACCTTTATGTCACCCTAGCATCTATCTTGACCCATTTAAGATCAATACTATGAATTGAGAGGATGTAATCAAACTGTAGAGCATTTGTTATCTTGCTGGGTCCTAATTTACCCAGGGAAGCTATAATCATCACTTCAGCCAAAATACTTACCTATGTTACCTCTAAATAATTTGGAAAAGAAAACATGTAAAATTGTGTTAATCATGGAATAGCAGTAGCTATACCAGTGGTATTCAACCTTTTGTTTTTGTCCAAGGCACACCTCATATCATTACAACTCTCCAGTTACATCATATTCATTTCCAGGCAAATAATCCTTTCAGCCTGTTACAGAACCCAAATCTTTCTCCAAAGGGGGGCAAACAAGACCTGACTGAGGTTCTTGAAGACAATTCGCTTCTCCTTTTGTGGTTCATGAATCCTTTTGGAGGCGAAGCAAAACGTCTTATAGAACCTCAATCAAGTCAAGTTTGCCCCCCTTTGGACCAAGAATCAAATAACCCTGACCTGAATGACCTACATATACCTGATATGTACATCGTGTTTGTGGATTTTTGTAGATGAAATAGTCCAACCCTCTGAAACCCCCTGGATTGTCCATGATCCCAAGCCATAGCAATTACATTGTTTATATCGCTGTAAAATGTGATCAGAAGCTTGCCCTGTTGCTGATCGTTTCCACGGTTCCTTGTGTTTATACCCTTTCAGGAACATTTTTAATCAAGTGCAAAGTGCAGGGGTGATTAAGAGCTCTGAAACTACAAATCTACATAACCCATAATAATATGACTATCACAGTTTTCCCAAGAATAAATCAGCAGTTTTGCTATTGGTCCTCTATTTTGACACTGAAAGTAAAAGACAGCAACTTCCTGTTAGACTGATGACCAATCATGATGCTCCAGTTGCTTCTTGTCTTGCCTTGGTGTTCGCAACCAATCAGGGCCAGCCAAAGATTGATGAGAAAAGTAATGAAAGTTTGAAAATGTATGAAAAAAATCATTGGAATACCACATACAGTATTTGCCCTCTTTCTTATTCCTTTTTTTTTTTTTTTGCATATTTATCACACTTAATTTTTACAGATCATCAAACTAATTTTAATATCTCACAAAGACAACCCAAGTAAATACAAAATGTAGTTTCTAAATGATGATTTTATTTACAAAGGGAAAAAAATCCAAACCTAAATTTCACTGGCCACACCCAGGCTTGATTACCGCCAGATTTGTTGAATCAAGAAATCACTTTAATAGAAGCTGTCAGACAAAGTGAAGTAGGCTACAAGAACTCAAAAAGAAACGCCTCATGCCACGATCCAAAGAAATTAAAGAACAAATGAGAAACAAAGTGATTGAAATCTATCAGTCTGGAAAAGGTTACAAAGCCATTTCCAAGGCTTTGGGACTTTGGTCAACCAACCAAAATCACTCCAAGAGTGCAACGACGACTCATCCAGGAGTTCACAAAAGAACCCAGAATGACGTCCAAAGAATTGCAGGCCTCCCTGGCAATGGCGACAGATGTGTTAAATAAACAGATATAGATGCATAAAATACAGAGATACAGATGTGTACAAGTTTGTTTCAGTATTTTATTCAGTGCTTTTATATCTTATCTCAATTTGGCAATTTACCTTATATTCATGGATAAATAGATATAAACTTTGCAATTCGTTGTTTGCTGTTTGGACCCTGTCTGTAATTGTGTTGCAATACTGTGTATCATCAAAAGATGGCAGCATAGCCTTATTTTGGTTTCATTAAGAGAGGACTGAAGTTTGAACATTTCAACATGAAAAATAATAAAAATAGACTTGCTTTTGTTTTACAATGTGGGTCCAAGAGGCTTCCTAAATGTCGTGAGATGACAGATATGCTTAAGCATTTTCAAATGCCTAGGTAATAGGCACTGGGAGGGCTTATTTTTTTAAAATATTGTAGGGGGCGCCAATGAGCCAATATTCTATACCCACCCAAAACACAAAGGGCAGTCATCTGAGCTTCCCACTTTGAATGTTTGTGCCAGGTTTCATGACTCCACAAGTTTTCTAAGCCCAGGATGATTATACTTCCCTTTCATCAAAGAAAAATTCACCATGGCCACGCCCCTTTCAGTAATGAAAAAAATCCAATGAACGTTTGAACTATGATATGTCTTCTTACAATATCCTTAACATGAGGGTGTTTGGATGAATTCCCCAGGAGGAATTCTGAAAATTGTGACGTCTGCCATATGCTGAATATTGACCAAAAAAAAATCTAAATGGGGGACTTCCTGTTTGTTTTATGGCATAGGTACAAGAGGCTTCTTTGTAGATCTTACAATGTTTTATAAGCTCAAGAATCTTCAAAATATTCGGTTAAACCTGCTGCGGGGGCTGAATTTTTCAAATATTATAGGGGGCGTCACTAAGCCAAAAAGCCACGCCCATCAATAATCATCGTATCAATCATCTCATTTCATAATTTGGTATTTTTCTGCCAATTTTCATGGCTTTACAAGTTTTCTAAGCCCAGGATAATTCTACTTCCTGTTCATGGTGAAGAAAAAAATCACTATGGCCACGCCCCTTTTATTAATGATAAATTTCCAATGAACTTTTCAACTGCGGGATGTTTTCTTACAATATCCTTAACATGAAGATGTTTTGATGAATTCCTCACGAGGAATTTTGAAAATTGTGAAGTCTGCAATGTGCTGCTTTTTGACCAAAGAATCAAAATGGTGGATTTGCTTTGTTTTATGGCATGGGTCCAAGAGGCTTTTTTGCATAACTTGAAATGGTGTATAAGCTCAAGAATTTAATAAAATAATTTTGAAAAACCCCACAAATGATCAAAAAATACATACAAATAGAACAAGACATTACATGACAAGACTATGTAGACGAGACTTGGAGCATGGGACTAGACAAACACAACAGGAAGATCCCACGAGACAAGACTTGGCAGACAGGACAAACTTGGACAGACAGGACAAGACTAAACAAGCAAAATAATGCGAGTAGTTTGAAGCTTAAAATACATGCTGCACATTGTGAAACATATGGTTTGTTAACAAGAAAAATAGGACACAAAAATGACTGGTAATGGTAAGATGGAGGAGAAACAGGAATGAAAATAGTAACCATCCAGTACATCCAGTACAAAAGGACATTGCATCTTCATTTAAAAACTGCATTTTCTATTAACTTTGGTTGTCTTTGTGAGAAATTAAAATTGGTTTGATGATCTGCAACATTTAAGTGTGATAAATATGCAAAAAAGTAAGGAATCGGAAAGGGGGCAAATACTTTTTCATGGCACTGTATGTGCAAAATGCGAATTAGTTTTATGAGAAAAAAATGGTAGTGATAGCTTTGTAAGCATATTGATATCTTTTCTCCTGATAGATATGGCTATAGGAACTAAATGAAGATGTTAAAAGGCTTGGTCATTGTTGATCTGGGTGTTATTTGTATTAAGGTTTATGAGATTACATTTGTTTTTTTTAGTTGTCTTTCTGGTCATATAATTTTTACCTCCACCAAGGAGGTTATGTGATCGGGTGGGTTTGTTCGTTTGTTTGTTCGTTAGCAACTCACAAAGTCATGGATGGACTTTCATGAAATTTTCAGGAAATACCAGAAATGGCATAAGGAAGAACTGATTAGATTTTTGGAGTGATCCGGATCACCGTCTGGATCCTGGAATATTTTAAAGGATTCTGTACTATTGGGAGATGGGGCTAATGGCAGAGGTCAGCGCTGTTACCACTTTACACCAGGAGATGGCGGACACGAGTAACTTATTCAAAGTTTTGGAGTGTCTAGACTTTGTAAAACACATGCCCGGTCGAGGAGACGAGTCGGAGGGTCACACAGAGAAAGACAGCGAATTGTAGCGATAATACTCACAATGCTGGGAGGAATAGAGGAATATTCACCATCTGCCCTGACTTTCATTTGTCCGATGAGACCATGGGTTCTTCCGTCACGACAGTCCACACATAGCAAAGCCAATGCTTTGCCTCACTGTGTCTCCACCCCACCGGGCAGGGAGTAATCGGTGAATTAGATTTTGGGAGTCATCCGGATCACCATCTGGATTCAGGAATGTTTTTAAAGGATTCCTCACTATTGGGAGATAGGGCTGATGGCGGAGGTCTGCGCTCTCTGAGTGCTTTTCTAGTTCATGCATTCATCTGACATCCTTGCAGCACACATATCCTGATAGTCCAGGTTGTCCTGAAAAAACAGATGTCTATAACTTGGTTGTGGATCAAAAGGTTGAGATTCTACAGGAATTTCTGCCTAAAAAATAAAGGCGGACCAAAAATAGCTAAAACTGACTCAGTAGTTTAGTAGTTCATTACATCTTTTTTTTTTCTTACTACAGAGGTGTAGTTGGTATAATCATATTAAAAACATTTAATTTCAAGCTATTTGACTATTAACTCCAGACATTCTTGCTTGCTGGTGTCCCACTTCATACAGTAGGTTCCCTTTTTATGATTGTCACCCCCTGCCCCTCAAATATCCTCAGTCCGGCACTGTCCCCCTCTAGTGTTCACATTCATGAGCATTAGACAAATGGAAGTACAGACAAAAGCCAGTGCCTGTGGCTGCAGCAGTAAGCAGCAGGTAGGAAGAACAACACAAAACTCATTGTGACAAAGTTTTCTCATCCAACACCTGGTCAGGCCCTGCTTTTTCAGTGAAGTATAAATTAGCCTAATGATGCAAGCTCCACCAAAGGGCACACCACAGGGTCAAAAAAGCACCTTCTCTGAATACACAAACAGAAACGGGACACCCTGAGCTCTTGCAGACCATCACATAAATGTGCACATTAAGGCCACGAGATTGTGAGGGTGAGAATGTGGACGTGACCCTTCAGTCTCAGAGGAAACACTTATTTTCCTTCCTTTGTCTTTAATTCCTCTCTTTTCATCCTCTGTGTGTTGTTCTGTTAGACACTCTGTAACACCCATCAGCATCAGCCACAGAAACATCCATTTTCTCTCCTCCTCTCGATGATTTTTTTCTCCTGCCATCACACATCAGAGTGAATGACACATTTGGAAGGGACTCTCAAATGTACATTAGGATCGAGAGAGGAGGAAAATGACCCAGTAGGTGAGTTTTTATGCAATACAGGTCATTATATGAGCGGCCTGAGAGCCACTCAGCCACCATTAACCAAGATGAGGGACCAACGGGACCACTTCCTGCCAGGAAGTAATGAGAGAAATGTGGAGTGCATGTTTAGGGCTGATGGTTTCAGATGTTCCATATCTGGAAATTACTCCAAGGCCACACTCTGGACCGCAGCACTGAATCCATTTATAATGCACTGCCCTGAAGTAATTTATAGCAAAATGTGCTTCTCTGCTACCTTAAGTGGAACTTGACTTACATAATGTGCCATATTGTGCCATCAGGGTCACAGCATATGTATCGCACTCTGCATCAACTCTGAAAGTGAGCGTAAAAGAAACGCTGCAGAAAGAGCTAAATGTTTGAGTGAATCCTTAATGAAAGGAAGATAGCAGACGCTAATGAAACAAAGAAATCAAACACATCAGTATTTCTCAGCACAGCGACTAGACCGACACACTATTAATACAAATAAATCCGCATGCTTTTTATTTTTCAGGGAGATAATAATTCAAGTGCCAAAGCTCCTTCCATCAAACACATTCTGACTCACAGACGTGGAGGGTTCATTTTTATTTTCAAAGTTTGTTGTCAAACTAACTCATAATGACTTTTTTTTTTTTTTTTTTTTTTTTAATACAAAGTTTAGTTTGTGGAGAAATTATTTTATGACTTTCGTCTCACTCTTTCTCTTGTTTAAAAACACATCTGTCCTTGTGTCTGACAGTAAAGCAAGGCAAGTTTATTCATAGAGCACTACACTCTACATATCCAGACAGAATCCCTGGACCATACAGAGTTAAAACAGAACATACAGTGCTTAACAAATGTATTAGACCACCACCCAAAGTAAGGTTTATGCCACAGCTGCCCTAAATTAACAGCACTGGTAATTACCAAAATCATTTTTTATGTTGCTACAACGGTTAATACATCAACATGTAGAAGCTCTGTAACCCAAATGATATTTTTAATACTAAAATAGAATTATTATTGTTATCCATGAATTTTCAAACTTACTGATTTACAAAAAAAAAACCTGAAAAAAAAAATAGTAAAGCACATTATTATTTCTTGTTTAATATGTCAAATGATAGTTATTTACTTGCATTCCTGAACAGAAAAATTAGTTTTAGTAGTTGAATGTTATGCTTGATTAATATTTCACTTCTCAGAGAAGCCCAGTGAGCCGACTCAGATTTGGGTATAAAGGTGTCTATATGCCTTTATATAGGTATATAGGTGAATTCAGTTTGAAATTCCTCATTCCTGTTCAAAATGGTAAAATGCGGAGAGCTCACTGAAAATGAAAGAGTCTGCATTAAAGCACTTCATGATGCTGGATGGTCTCTGAGACAAATATGACAGGTGGTCTTATAAATTTGTTAAGCACTGTATATAATATTAATAGCAGTGAAATGCATTAAAAGTAAAATCATAATGGTAAAACACTTAACTTATCTTCAGATATCCTTGAACTACACATCTCTTCTATGTGCCTTACTGTGTTAACCCTTTGAGCATTAAGCTATTTTTTAACCCTTGTGTCTCGCCTGGTCTTTTTGTCTTTGAAAGCATATAAATCATCAACCCTGCGATGCACAGTCAAGCTCTAAATATTCATTTTTTCAGGACAATCTGAGTTTTAAGAATATGTGTGCTGCAGCAACATCACTTGAATTTTAAAAATGGTATGAGATGTGGCTCTCCTGATCCTCCTCTCAGCTGCCTGAGAGGAGGATCAGGAGAGGAGGGCGTAACTATCTCTCCAGCAGGGAGGGCCACCCGAACCTGGGGGCGGGGCTAACTCCCCACACGACATCTTGAGGGGAAAATCTGAGAACAGCTTAATTCAGCACACATTTTCTGAAAGTTGAAGAAAGAGATGGAGGGAGGGAATGGATTTTTCTGGTCCTTGAGGGGACTGTGGATAGGCCAGGGGCACATATTTTTGTTATAAAAGCCTGAAAATCTGATTTTTGCATAATATACCCCCTTTAAGAGTGTAACAGAACTGGAACACAACCAGACTTAACATGCAGACAGACTACATATTTGGCACACCTGGATGTGATCATACACTTGTTCTAATACAATCCCTGCTTGAAGTAAGCTCTCTTCAAAGAACTTCTCTATGCTCATATTATCTGTGGTGGCCTCGGCAACAGCTAAGCTTCAATAGACACCTCTGCATGGGTGCTGTGGTGGAAAGCTCCTCCTACAGTCTTAATACTTCAAATGATCTTACTAAACAGTCACATTCTGTTTGCACACACAGCTTTCTTGTTGCTATCTCACTTTCACAGAACATTTATAGAACGCTTTCTAAAGATTTGAGGGTGACCTACACATGTGAATACATAAAAAGGAAAATTTCTCTTCAGCATTACCACAATGTTTCCTGGTGGACCTCAGGTAAATGTTGAGGATGAGCTGATTTGAGAACTCAGCAGGAAACATTCAGGAAAACCAGCCAGAGATGAGGAGGGTGATGATGTTCATATCATGTATCAGTGCACAACCGTATAGAACAACCAGCACATGATGAACCAGCCCTGGGAGTGACTGGCGACCAGTCCGCGATGCACCCTGCTTCTTGTTCAATGATAGCTGGATTGGCTCCAGCCCCCCTGCAGACCCAAAATGGATAAAGCAACACAGATGGATGGATGGTAAAACCTGCTTTACTGCAGCTTCTGTTGAGCAGCATTTTCTTCTCTGTTTTGTTTTAATTTGTTTATATGTCAAACCACAGGTAGCACTAAAATAAAGAAGAGTATCCTGTTGCTTTGTCATCTCCACAATGTTGCTTTTCCTCCCCACCCCCCACCATTTAAGAAACTGTTCAACCTCCTTGCCAATCATTTTATCACATTTAGAATTTTAACTAATGACTGAAGTAGAAAACCTTCAGTGAAGGGCAGCAGGAGTCAACATGGGCAGCTCACTTGGACTTTTCCAGTTTAACAAACAAAAGTGTTTCATTTTCTAAATTTCAGTTGTAATGAGTTCAAACTGGTGAAAAATTAAGAGTGGTGAATAGCAGAATAAAACATGTGATTATATGACACCGCAGAGCACAAAGACACGGTGCTTTGTGGATACATGATAAAAAAAATCAGTATTTAACTGCAGGGAAAGAAAAAAATACGAGAAAAAATGGATGTTTTGATAGTGCGAGTAAGGTGATTTCACAAATACTACATTAAAAGTCAGACTTTCTCTGTCTTATCATGGCTAAATCATTTAAATTAGATTAATTTTAAGATTTTATTGCTTTTTATTATTTATTTTACTTCCTCCCCTTAGGGAGAAAATAAACATTGATAATTCCACTTTTATTTGGTTGGTAAAGCCGCACTACTCAATGAGCCGATAGAAATCTTTGAATAGTGATCAGGATCTGTTACTTGAACGGCGTTAGCTTTATCGGATTTACACTTAACAAACATCAGCTCCACTGGGTCTGAATGATGATCTCTTTTTAATGCCTTTTCATCACTGCAGCCTTGTAGACTCCTGAGTACTTTTAAATGAAAACATTTAATTTAACCCTCCACTATACACACTCAGTGAGAACCACTTGAAATCATTTCTACATTAATGTTAAGTTTTTTAGACCTGTAAGTAAATAAAAGTACATCTGCAGCCCCTTTAAGTTCTGCAGGCTGTGCATACCTTTACAGGTGAATAAGGCCATTCTGATTTTGTTAACTGACTATTTAAAGCAGTATCATTCAACCCTGCTCAACCAAAGATCCAAATTGTTGAGAAAATGCCTTTGCAATGTTAGTGGTGAAAAGTCAGCAAAAATGTGTTAAAGTGGCAATAAAAAGAACTTAAAGGTGGCAAAAAATGGTCAGAAAGTGGCAAAAAAAAAAAAAAAAAAAAAAAATAGCAGAAAGTGGCAAAAATGGGTGAGAAGTTACCAAAAAACATGAGTTACAGGTAGCAAAAATTGTGAAAAAAATAAAAATAGCAAAAACATGGCAAAAGAATGACCTAAATTGGCACAAATCAGCAAAGAGTGGCAAAAAGGCTGAAAAGAGTGGCATTTGATGGCAAAACACAGCTAACATGAGCGAAAAGTGGCTTCTTTTGTTTGACTCCTAAATAATGGTTTTGTTTCACTGGCAGCAAGCAATATTCGAGGGTGTGGCTTCCAACGATTCTTGTTTACCTTCTAAATGGCATTAAAATGCAATAACATCACTTGCTGCTGACGACAAATATTCCACTTAGAACAAGAAATCTATCTCTGTGTGTCTCTTTGGTTTGTTTTGAACAGGCACCTGCACAGTCACCTGTTTTTTCTTTCCCATTTCTACGGATTAAAACTTAGTCTGTGACTACACAAACACCTTCCTCACTGCCTTAATGTGTCTACGGACAACAATAAAGTCTTACATTGGAGCAGTAAGCGATGTTATTGCATTTTAATGCCATTTAATATCATAACATCTGCACCGGCTGTCACCAGTCAATTTGTCACAATGGCAGCCGCAGACTAGCTAGCTAGCTAATGCAAATTAGCATGCAAGACCAGCCTAATGTCATTTAAATGTTAAATATAAGCCATCCAAATTTCTAAATGAACAATGGCTGAAAGAAACTGACTTACATGTGGTGTAACAGCTTCAGGTAAACTTGTTGTTGTCACGCATGTTCATGGTGGACTACTCCTGAACGGTGTCCGCCATTGCCGCTCTATCTTCAGTATGCAGATGAGGTGTGGACCACTGGGTGAAAGACGGATAAGGGACAAAATATAGTCAATTTAAGTATGTGTTGGATAGATGATAAAAAGCATTATAAAGTAAAATACAACTATTCACTATCAGAGTGATTGAGATCGTTGATTATATTTAGCAACATTGATTTTTACCTGCATTTTGCCAGTAAAGAAATATGATTTCGGACCAGGACCACTTGGCTAAAACAGCTAGCGTGCTTGTAAGCCTAGCACTCACCGTCATACCTACCTTCGTAGTTGTATAAATATCCTTCGACGAAGAATTTGTGACCCTTTTCAAGTTTGGAGCTTGAGGTCAAGAAAAATGTGTCAGCAATCCTATTTACATCAGCCATCTTCAGTTTTGGACGGTTGTTGAGAAACTTTTCGAGAAAATTCATCTTCACTTCATTCATTCATTTTCACGACTGACAAGCAGACCCGGATGTTGTTTTCCACTGCCTTTGATCACTTCCGCTCTGAGAACACGCAGCGTGAAAAGGGCGTTTAACAGCACTTTGTCAACTTATACATTTTCACTCACTTTTTACATAATCGACTAACTCAATCCAACCTCTTTGCACTCTGCACCTGGTTTTGCACCCAGTTTCTGTGCTGTGTAACTACCAACATTTATGTAGATCCCTCTGTGCCACGTACTTCAGAGAAAGTGCACTTCATGCCATCAAAATAGAGCCCTCTGTGTTATGAGAGTTAGCTGAACGTTGACTCAACCAAAATGTTTACAGACAGATGATCAGCAATAAAACACTTCATTCCTCTTTGTTGTTTCCGGCTTATCCATCCTTCCCCTCGGACCGTTTTATAGCAACCTTGCTGGGTCACTTGTAATTAAATGAATTATGTTTTGTATAATATGACCTCCTGAATAGAAAGAGAGAAAATACAAAACAAAACACAACATAAAGCTGGAGGACAGGCAATGACAGAACCAGCATCCTGTGTGACAGCTAGCAGCGCTGTCAGCTCATCGTTACCTAACAGGCCTTATAGGAAGAAGCAGAGAGTTAAAGATCAGAGAGGGACTCAGGCTCGATTTCCAATCCATGTGCATGATATCATGTTGACATAAGTATTCTTTGCTTTGCATGCATGTGTGTGTGTGTGTATGGACTGTGTCGTGTCCCGTGGTGCTGATCTGTATGAACATGTGAGAGATGCAGAGCCAAAGAAGAGCACTGGAGGCAAGAGATATCAAAAAAGTGGACATAGGCCACAATCCTATCAAGATTATATAACGTGTCATATTGATTTTATGTAATTCCTCCTGCAGTGCTATGGTCAGTGCATTGCTTCTTCTAGATATGGCAGAAACAGGGCTGAGCATTACTTTACCTACTGCTAATTCACAAATAAATGCAGTTTTAAAAACATAAAAAGATATATAAGGTGATAAATCAAGCTTTTTATGCAATCATTGCAACAGCAGAGCCATGAGGCTTTATGTTGTTTGATGCAGCTCTAAGGATTTAGTATGAACTTCCCTTTTTGTAATGTCCTCTATATTGTTAGCCTCATAATTGCCTAAATTATTTTTGGGCTAAATTATGAAATCTGCCTAACTCTACTCTCCTAACACTGTTGATTCTTATTTTTCTGAAAACTTTAAAATGGGACTATTATGCTGTTATGCTATGAGGCTAACGATATGGTATGTACAATATGGTTGTAACAAAATGCACAGATAACTCTGGAAACCCAGCATTTCTCACACTGGGTCACCTGAAAGTGTCTTTATGTAACCGTGCCCTTGTTAATGTAGGGTCATTTCTTGTGCAGGACTCATGAGCTCTGCTTCCCTCTATTAAAAAAAACTCCTAGAAAACTCACTGTTAATCTAAACACTAGGCTTTGTCATGCCGGCTTTATCCAGAATTTCTCCAACCTTCCCACTAGTCAAATTTCCGTGAAGTCCAAGTGAGCGGATGTGAGAAGGCAGCTTGATGTAATCCTAAAAAGTGGCTGCGAGTCAGTGTGAGGGGCTTTTGATGTATATTCCCTGTGATTGGTGCACGAACACAGGCTGCATATAGCCAGTGCCATCAATGCAATGTGTAGTGCAATGTGCAATGTTTTTCTACTTTACCTTCACTTTTTGCTAGTTTGTGATGCTGTCAAACACTACATGCCAGTACTGGCCGATCAATAAGGGGCAGTGCCCCACCTCTCTTGACAAGGAGAATGACAGACCCTGTAGATATATAGATATACATCTACTATTTTCATCGTGAAAGGTTAATATAAGGCAGTTGGACAAAAAAAAAAGTATGATCCACAATAAAAAACATAGATCTTAATGGTACTACACCATATGGACAACGTATTTGGCCACCTGAGCATTACACCAGCAGTGACTGTAATGACATTATATTCAAATACATGTACTTTAAATGTATGTTGTAATTCAACATTTGTGGTTTTCTGTGGAATTATAAGGAAAGGCTGGTGGTTCCACCACTACATATACAGTCTCCTGGCATCGTTCCTCTTGAGGAGGTCAGGAATTTTATGGAAACCTCACCCAATCTGATGTCCCGACCCTGTCAGGAGACATTGCAGCCATCTTAGATGACTTTGTGAGGTTTAACCTGTCGCTGCTCCAAGTCCCACGTTTTATTGAGTAGCTCCATGAGGTTTCAGCATGTACCTCAGGATTAGTTGTATGTCTAAAGTAAGTATTTTGTGTTTTAAAAACACTATTAATGTGCCAGTTAGCCATGTAATATGTTTGTTTATCCATCATGAACATTTCAACATACATACACATCTGAATTTGTATTTCTCACCACACACAGACAAGGAACCATATATGGCTGCTATGCTTACCTTGATTTACACCATTAATAATGAAAGGAAAATTAAGTGGCTTAAGTAAATAGGTGTAGGCTTTACATTTTTAATTTCCAAGTATTTCAGTTAACACCCTTAAAAAAAGGAAATTCTGATCATCAACATCTTTACTGAATCACACTTCCATGCATAAAGAATTATTTTTTTCTTGTTTTGTTTTTTTTACACATTCAAAAGTGAAAAGTTAGAGTAGAATTATTTACAAGGAACACAACAAAAAAGCTTTCACAGCTTTTTGCCCAAATACTTTTTGAGCCTTATAAGAGGATTCCTGCTGACTTTCATGACTTCTTCTTCAACAACCACTTCTTCCTCGCTGTCGTTGGAAGACATCGTCAGCTCCTCAGCTTCTATCTGAGTTGGTTGATGGCTGAAAGCTTCTTCCTTGCTGTTGTTGGAAGACGTCATAAGCTCCTCAGCTTCTTTCTGAGCCGGTTGATGGCTGACAGCTTCATCGTCTCCAGCACTCTCAGTGGTTTTAGCTCCATCAGACATGTTTGAAACGGCTTTAAAAGAGCCAGGAGAGGCTGATTGTGCCGCCAGGTTTCTGTCATCATTGTCCTCATCCGGATCTTCCTCAGCTCCATCTCCAGGAGGCACTTCCTTTTTTGAAATGTCCTTCTGGATGTGGATAATTTTTTTCATATGCATCACACACATATGTACTGTTATCCCTGTGAGCTCTGGGAGGCGGTTTACAATGAGCAGATCCCGTATGAGTACATAGACAGCTATCCTGTCTATGCAAATAGGTCCTGCAAACCAGTCCTGCAAATAGGTTGACAAGTCTTCCACCATCTTCATCCAGGGCTCGGTGTGTTCTAGCCGAACACTTAATGAGAGTCCAACAATGAGCCATCACGGAGTCATCTGTCCACGGATAAGGTGTGCTACAGCTTACATCGTGGGTACAGAGAGTTGATAGCCGGGGTTTATACGTGAAGTGTTCCCGTGTATCTTGAATCCAATCCGGGCAAGGGCATGACGTATTGCAGCCGCAGGGCATGAGACTGCCTTGCTTGTGATTGCGAGCACATAGACACAGATGGCAGTCAGCACACTTCAGGGTGTCATTCTATTCACATCGAACGGGCCCATGAGACGTATACTCTGCATGTGACCTCCTTGGAAAGCCTGTACCGCAACTGCCATGGCTCGGATAATAATCCTGCAATCAGGTCTTGCGGGTCAGCCAGCACAAGGACATTCCTTCTCAATATTAAGGCCACGGGCCTGGGGGGACAGCTGATTTTACGACCAACTTCTTGAAAGAAGGTCCTCGGATTCTCAATCTCGGCGGTTATGATTGGCATTCGCCGATTACTAACCCTACTAAACCTAAGCAGTTGGGTTTTAATGCCTAAATCTAAGCAGTCGGGTTTTAATGCCTAAACCTATGCACTCGGGTTTTAATAGCGTAGACCCGTACGTCTGCTGCTGCATGCCCCAGCGTAGCCCAATCCCCAGTAGGGGTCTACGCTAAGGTCTAGTAAGAGTCAGCGGTCCAGTCATGCTACAACAGCTAATACACTGCACGCCCCAGGTCTGCTGCTGCATGCCCAAGCGTAGAGGTTTTCTCGTGGTCTGCAGCCAGACCATCCTGAAAACGACAGGGTCATAGAACTGCGGTCCTGAAACTGCAGCCTCCACGCCTGCAGGAACGTATTATTGGCTGGGATTGAAGTTACTCATGTCCGCCATCTCCTGGTGTAATGTGGTAACAGCACAGCTCCATTAGCCCTATCTCCCAAAAGTAAAGAATCCTTTAAAAAATTCCTGGATCCAGACGGTGATTCAGATCACTCCCAAAATCGAATCAGTTCTTCCTTATGTCATTTCTGCCATTTCCTGAAAATTTCATGAAAATCCGTCCACGACTTTTTGAGTTATGTTGCCAACAAAGTAACAAACTAACTAACAAACAAACTAAAAAACCCACCCGATCACGTAACCTTCTTGGCGGAGGTAATAATTACTTAATTTTTTCCATGTGGAGTGTTGTATGCACACAGTGGAGAATAATGGGCCCATCACCCCATTCACAGACACAGGCTGGGAAAATTGTATTAATTCTGTTTTTCTTTGAAATAGCTTGGCATCAGGGAAGGGGAAGTAATACATTTCAGCTAACACTGGTTATCACAACTATTTCACAAACATTACCAAGATAAAATGAACCCAGAAGAGATAATAAAGGGCAGTTTTTATTCAGAGAGAGACAACTAAACAAGGATAGTATCAAAAATTAAAGGAACTGATTCAAGGATCTTTAATTCAATTTGAGACTTGGAGCTTTTTAGCTCACGTTACCTTTACTCTCACAAAAAGTCGACATACGTTTGAACATAATGTTTACGAGAAAAAGGAACTTCATAGCCACTGTTTGCAATACCAAAAACTTACCTTTGATTTGCAGAATATACAGACAGCAAAACAACTTTTAGGTCACTGATTCTGCAGGTATAGGTGTACCGACGTCCTCCAGTGTTGAACACCAATTCTTAATGTAACGCGCCCTCTGATTGGCCAATAGCGCCCATGCCGTATGAATCGTAGCCTGCTATTGGCCAAACGTTATAGTAGGCAGCGGCGTTTGCCTGAAAAAATAACGAACTTCAGGTTACGATAGTAAAAAAAATGTGCAAGTATTTTGGCTGACAACAAACAGAATCTGATTAATAGTAAAATAATCTTTATAATTTGTGAAATCTGGCTCCTCCCTTGGTGCAGATAATTATTTTCAAAAACTAAAGCAGATACGCGGCCTTGGCCCATCGCCTATTGGTGTTTTGAAATACCGAATGAAACACACTAAAGATAAAAAATCACAATGTCTGGTATTTCAAACAAATATTTTTGACTTCAATACTAGATATATTTGTGTAAAAGATACTAACTTGATTTTTTATTGTTGATTTCACAGATTCAATTAAGTAATTTTACTTCTCCTCAGATTTATTTTTCTAAGTGTAGTCCTGGACGAGATATAGACTTGAACCACTGCTCAGTATCTCATTAATCTGAACCATAGATGGTATGGCTTGGTAAGGCAAATGGCTTCTTTTCTTTGTCATCAGCTGTCGAACAGCTGGAAAAATTCAAACTTTGAGGCATTTTGTCAAAAAGCAAAGAGGTTTTCCAAACAAATCTGGCACAATGTGTCTTCAACTGACTGGTGGAGAATCGTCTTCAACTGAAGGTTTATCTGAACAGTGAGCTTCTTTGAATCAGAGGCATTCTGACCTCCATTCTGACATCCTAAATACGTAATGACACCGTTACACATTTATTTTTTATTTTTTTACTCTTTACTCTGGTTTTTGTCCTTTCTCAGCCATTTCTGTCACAAATTCTGGATCACTTTTGCCTACTATAGCTATTTGTTCCCACTTTTTGTCTATTTTTGCCAGTTTTTCCTGCATTTAATCCATGTTTGCCCCTTTCTAACAATTTCTGGCCACTTTTAGTTAATTTTGTTTTCTGCTCTTCACCCATTTTGCCACTGTGAACCAATTTTTGCCTCTAATTTATTTATTTATTTTTTTTTTACCACTTTTTGTTTTTGGTTGCTTTTCTTCTACTTTCTGCCCATTTCTTTTTGTCAATTTTTTTTCCACATTTCACCCATTTTGCCACCTATTTGTGCCAACCTACCCTATTTTTGGCACTTCTTTTAACCTTCCTTCCAAGTTCTATCCTGTTGTTGCCCCTTTTCACTAATTTCTGTCACTTTTTTTCTTTTTTTTAACCACATTTAGCCCATTTTTGCAACATCTTTCTGCAATTTTTGCTTACTATAGCAGCCTTTTCCAATTTGTGCCCATTTTTGCCATCTTCACCCATTTTTTTGCCACATATTCGTCATTTTTCTAGAAACCTTTTTTGACACTTTAGTCTGGTTTTTGCTCTTTCTCTCCCATTTCTGTCTCTATTTTGTGCCCACTTTGCCCACTCCTTTTTGCCTGCTTAAGCTACTTATTGTCTATTTTTCCCAGTTTTGGCTGGATTCAACAACTCTTTGCTACTTTCTGTCCACCTTTGCTACTTTTTGCCCATTTCTTGACACTTGCGACCAATTTGTTGGTGCTTTGTTTCGTTTTTGCCTCTCCTTTTTTGCCACTTCTAACCCGTTTTTGTCTCTATTCCCAATTATTCAGTTATTCACTTTATTTCCAAAAAAAGTTGTCTCAGTTTCTTTTGTTTCATTTTTGGGAATCCTGACATTTGTTCACATTATGGCCAAGCAGTCTGACATTATTTTCCTAATAGTTCAGTGCTTCCATCCACATTGTTAACATCACTAGTAAAAATTGTAATCATGTTTTGATAACAAGGATGTGCATTTAGGAAAAGGTTTTGCTGTATGACAGCATAAATAAATTAAATTCATGTGGTTTTTATTCAGGATATAAATAATAATGTTAATGTTAATGATTGCAATAATTTTTTATCCCACTTTATGAGGAGGCCATTCTGGGGAACATGGATCATCCACTTCATATCACCCTAAATGACCGAAAAAACAACATTGGTGGATGGCTCCTCTCTCTTCATTGCAGGACGGAAAGATATAGAAGATCTTTCATACCATCAGCAATAAGACTATATAATTCTACAATAAACAGATGAGACTGCAGACAAATGAATTTCCCTTCGGGGATAAATAAAGTTATTGTATTGTATTGTATTGTACTTTGTTCAAAAAGTAGAGGATATAAGGACCAATCTGATGCATACCCCTCAACAAACTAGTGAGAGCTCCTTCCAAGCTACTGTTACTCTGGACTCCTTCCACCCTATACATGACCTGATGGATTTGATAGGCAAAACAAAACTTTCCTCTTCCTCCCTGGATATCATTTCAGCATCTCTGTTCTTAAAGGTTGTGCCTGTTATTGCTCCTGCTGTCATAGCCATTGTAAACGTCTCACTATCCACAGGATGTGTCTTGTCATATTTTAAACGTACCACTATCCACCTCATTTTAAAGAAAGCCAGTTTAGATCCTTCTCTATCCATGAATTTTAGACCAATATCCAAACTTTTTTTCTTATCTAAACTCTTGGAAAAAAACAGTGGCCAATCAACTGATACCTTGGTTTGAGACACACAGTATATATGATAAATTTCAGTCTGGTTTTAGAAAAAATCACTTGACTGACACCGCTCTTTTAAGGGTGTCAAATGACGTCTTAATGTCTTGTGATACAGGGGATTGTTCAGTACTGGTTCTCCTTGATATTAGCTCTTTTGACACTGTTGACCATTGCATAAATGTTGAAAAGGCTCCATGATTGGGTTGGCCTTTCAGGAACTGCATTAGAGTGGTTTCCATCTTATCTTTCTAACAGAATGTTTTCAGTGAGTATTAATGACTGTGTCTCTAAATCCTCTCCACTGTCCTGTGGGGTGCCACAGGGCTCTGTCCTCGGGCCCTTGCTCTTCTCTCTTTATCTGCTGCCCCTTGGAAAAACTGTACAGAGTTTTTATATAAACAGCATCTACATGCAGATGATCTACAGCTCATTTCCACTTTTAAGTCCAGTGAAGCCTCAAAACTGTCCAGCCTGCTTGAGTGTGTGAATTCTATAAAGCTCTAGATGGCTGTAAATTACTTAAAGCTTAACAATGATAGAACTGAGGTTTTAGTTGTTTCTCAGGATAAGTTTGTCCCCTTAATCATGCAAAACCTGGGCTGCCTCTCAAATGCTGTTTGCCCAAGTTTTCAAAACCTAGGTTTAATTTTTTTTGTCTTTTTCTTTTGACAATCACATCAAACAGCTAACAAAATCATGTTTTTCCATCATAGAAATATCACTAAACTCAGATCACTTGTTTCCCCTGCTGATCTTGAAATGCTCATACACGCCTTCATTTCATCATGGATTGGTTATTGTAATTCACTCTTCACCTCCCTCAATACGACCACACTAAATCGCCTCCAGTCAGTCCAAAATGCTTGAGTATTACTCCTGTACTCAAATCCCTTCACTGGCTCCCCGTTACTTTCAGAAACAAGTTCAAGATCCTCACGCTCACTTACAGATCCCCGCGTGGTCAAGCCCCAGGTTATTTGTCAGAAGTCTTCCATCCCTACCAGACATCCCGCCCCCTTAGATCAAACACTCTTATATTTTACCATGTTTTTACCATAGTTTTTCATGCTGAATGACTTTTTCATTCACATATTTCATTTTATCCTTTTCTAAGCTATGTAAAGTCTTTTTCCTTACTGCAAATTCATAAACATTGCTTTCTTAATGCAAAAGACAACACAAGTTAAAATATTTGAAGATTTCTCTTCAGGAATAAATGACAGACCAGGAGGGCTTAGGAGCCATGAGAAACTTTATATTTAGACATCTGCAGAAATAAGGCTGGAGGGGTCACTCAGGGACCTTCAGTACACATAGAGGGGATTTTCCTCGTCTTTGGGAGAGCTAAACTCTGGACAAACACATGAGTAATGTCCTCTGCTGCTCTGGATTGACTTTTCTAAAGTCTATAGTTCAGACTAGTGTCATCTGGATTCCTTCTGAGGGTTAATACTCCCAATATGGCATAAAAGTCCAAAACGTTACAGCCCAGCAGGAGTGAACTATTAGTGCAGATACTTTAATAAGAAGAGCGTGACTGTGAGTGTAAATGACTGAGCTCATCTCCTGCCGAGTGAACTCCAGAGGAGGGCTGCTGTCCCTAACGTGTTAGTGTTTCAGGCCCAGTGTTAATGTGATTCACACGGTGGAGGCTGGGGAAGACTTGACCCTTCACAGACCCCCCCCAAACACAACGGAAATGACTCCTGTCCATGCAGACCCTCACTCCTCTCTCTCTGTTACTTTCAAAGACACAAAACCTGCTGCCTCAGGAGAGCAAACAGAAAAACAGAGAGGGATGGAGCAGAGCAGGTGAAGGCCTGTTTGTTGTGTATGTCAGGCTGTATGCTTGTCAGTGGTGGGTAGAGTACACAGTTACAGTACTCAAGTAAAAGTACTGTTACTTTATAATAATTACTCCAGTAGAAGTAAAAGTACTCATTAAAATAAGTACTTGAGTAAAAGTGAATAAGTACTTTATTAAAAGATTACTCAAGTAGTGAGTAACTCAATGAGTAACTTCATTTTGTTAAAATGTATTGCATTATGACATATTATTCAGGGGTAGTAATTTAGACTGCACATTGTCATAAATAAAGTAGCATGACTCGCCAAAAGTAAAAGAAAGAAAACACTTAACTTAATACATAAAGCAGCAATCAAATAATGTTTTTAATCACAATTATGGGATGAAAAATGTTATATAATGAGGAAAAAAACAGACTCTTCCTCTCATTATAGTTATCCTATTTCTACATGATGATTTTAATCTCATGTTCATTAATTTGTACCTTGCAGTTCTTACTTTTTAATCACGTTATATTTATTTTATCACGTGTTAATGATTTTTTGGCTCATATTTATAAAATTAATCTTATGAACTGGCCTCAATTCTGACTTTTTGCCCTGTTGTATTTAATTTTGACTTTTTAGCTCCAGTTTATGAATTTTTATCTTGATTATCACTCAAAAATTTGGCAAGCCAAACTGAAACTTATTAAAACAAAGACAACTTTTGCCCACTAACATTGCAGGTGATACTATTATCGTGTGTGTGTAATATCTCTGATACCAGTGATTATACCCAACGTGGTTATAATGTGGGGCTAGTGGGCCAAAGTTGTTGAATGATAAAAATTCATAAATTGGAGCTAAAAAGTAAAAAATAAATAGACAAGGGCAAAAAGTCAGAATTGAGGCCAGTTCATAAGATTAATTTTATAAATATGAGCCAAAAATCACATGATGAAATAAATAAAATGTGATTAAAAAGTAAGAAATGCAAGGTACAAATTCATGTATGTCAGATTAAAATCATCATGTAGAAATAAGATAACCATTATGAGGTACAATCAGCAAGACCTTCTTAAAGGAGCAATGCTCACTAAAATCACCAGAGGTCAAAGACCCTGTAAAGCAAAAATAGATCTGTAGTTAGGTTTGTTGTATGATAGACCACTGTGTTATGAACCCCCAGGTCAAATTTCAGTCAAATAAAACATCTCTAAGTTTATAAAATTATGCTCCTGGATGGTGTGGGCGTGTCTGTTGAATAAGCTGACGCCACGTCCACTCACGCCATTAGCCTGCCTCTTGACCTTTTGTTGACCTTAAAAGAAGAGACAAAGGCTGTTTTTTTCATGCTAAAATGTCTGTGATTATGCTTTAAATCCTCCATAGACCACTGTTGCTGATAGATTTGGCAAATTTACCTCACGATGAACAGAAAAACAGCATTTCACTCGCTGATAACTTTCAGTAAAGGCAGTGACATCAGCTAACAACAGACTGTACTGAGATGAACTGCTCTGTGATTTTATATTGCAGTGTTAGATGGGCCGGGTTATTCCCCACTGTGGGGAAAAATTTGTACCAATGATATAACAGACAGTTTGTTAGTAGACATTACATATTCATGACTGAGAGAGTACAGTTCTTGTTCATTTTTGCTATCGTGCTCTAAATGTGAAGCTCTGTTTCCACAGATCCTACTGTCCACAGTCTGACCGGCAGAATAGCTAAAAAACAAAAACATGTATATTAAAGATGGCCTGGTGATCGAGCGTGATGATAAATTTTGAGCCCTATTTGTTTATCTCCTGGCTCATTTCTGAGTGTGAGTGGAAAAGATTTAATGAGTGACACTCTGCTAAATCATTTGGCTGTTTTTCTCCTCACCGTGGGCAGGTTGTAAATGTGGGGCGATGTGAGACAGACCATCTTTTGTTAGGAGACACCTGTCAATAGTGTTGAAGGACTAAGCAGAAAAATAATCTCCATTCTGCCTCTGAGTGATGAGAGAGTTATCATCCTTGAAGGCACCATTTGCATTTGCATTTGTTAGGTGTCTGTGATCACTGAACACGACTACTTTTTGCCCTTCTGAGTAAAATATTTCATTACTCCTCTTTTATACTGCCAAGTCTACAAATGACAAACCTGGTTATAACCTTGTCTCACTTTAAACTGAGATTTAACTGAAATCCTGAGACCCCAGAGACATACTTTAGATTTTTCTCACAGTTCCCTTATTTATCATTCTTTTTTAAAATATCTAAAATCTTTCCACTTCTAATTGTGTTAAATCGTTTTCTGTAATGTTTGTTTATAACCTCATTGAGTAGTGGGGTTTAATGGATGTTGTATTCCAAATTTAGTCATGGAAAATTCTTACATTTCATAACTGACAAAAGATCCATGTGTGTTATGGACTTTAAGAGTGATAGCAGGAAGCTTTGTTTACTTAATACCTGACAGTTGTAGTCATAGTAGTAGTGTCCATCTCATGGGACATCCCAAAGAAACAGAGATGTATGATGGGGAAAACAACAGCCGTCCTTTGTTCCTGTCATCCCTACGGTGCTGTAAACTCATCTTGGATCACTCAGTGGTAAATTGCCAAAGCTTAAAGCAACCACTTTACTCATCTAGAATCCTAAGCCAGGAAATCTGTAAACACATCTATTAGTACATTCTTCACTTGGCACAGGTAAAAAAGTATTTTTTTCCTAAATAAAAGGAATGCATATAAATATAAAAGCATAAAAGAGAAAAGTAAACATGTAGATTGACAGCACGCTCTTACAGTAATGTGTGCTTTGTGGTGAAATAGCTTTATATTTACAATAAGAGTGGAATATCTCTCTACCCACAGAATCACTGATTTTAAATTGAGGTCAAACACGTGGGAAGAGTAGATTTACACAATGGAAACATTAATTAAATGTGTGGTTAAGTGCTTCAACAGTGCAAACAATAATTACCAGTGTTACAAACTACATCATTCTATCTATGCTGGGGTCATATGACACCATCTTATTTTATGTTATCATGGTTTCATATGCACATGTGGACAAAACTGTTGATACCCTTCTGTTAAAGATAGAAAAACCCCAGTGGTCACTGAAATAACTTGAAACTGACCAAAGACAAAAGAAATTAAAATTTACTGAAAAATAAATAATGAGAATCAGACATTGGTTTTGAATTGTGGTTCAACAGAATCATTTAAAAAAAAAAACTAATGGGTGTAGCCAGGACTAAAATTATGGTCCCCTTAACATAATATTTTGGTGCACAACCTTTTTAAACAATCACTACAATCAAGCCATTTCTGTAACTCTCAGTGAGACTTCTGCACCTGTCCCAGGTATTTCGGCCCACTCCTCGTGAGCAAACTGCTCCAGCTGTCTCAAGTTTGAAGGGTGCCTTCTTCAGACTGCATGTTTCAGCTCCTTCCACAGATGTTCAATAGGATCTAGATCAGGGCTCATAGAAGGCCACTTCAGAATAGTCCAGTGTTTTGTCCTTAGCCATTCTTGGCTGTTTTTAGCTCTGTGTTTTTGCTCATTATCATGTTGGAGAATTGTGACTGAGATCAAGCTTTCTGACACTGGGCAGCACATTTGGCTCCAGAATGCCTTGAAAGTCTTGAGCTTTCATTGTGCCCTGCACAGATTCAACACAAGCTGTGCCAGATGCAGCAAAGCAGCCCCAGGACATAACCGAGCCTCCTCCATGTTTCACAGTAGCTACAGTCTTCTTTTATTTCTATGCCTTATTTTTATATCTGTGAACATAGAGCTGATGTGACTTGCTAAAAAGCTCCAGTTTTGTCTCATCTATCTAAAGGACATTCTCCCAGAACCTTTGTGGCTTGTCAATATGCATTTTGGCAAATTCCACTCTGACTTTTTTATGATTTGCTTTCAACAGTGGCATCTTCCTATGCAGTCTTCCATTAGGTCCACTCTAGCTCTGTAGATGCTGTGTTCTGACACTGATGTACCTTGACCTTTGCGTTCCCTTCTAATCTCTGGAAGTTGCTCTGGGCTCTTTAGTTACCATGCATATTATCCGTCTCTTCAGTTTGTCATCAATTTTTCCTCTTGCAGCCACATCCAGGGAGGCTGGCTACAGTCCTGTGGTCCTTAAACTTCTGAATAATATGGTTAACTGTGGTCTAGGAACATCAGTCTGCTTGGAGATGGTCTTATAGCCTTTACCTTTAACATGCCTGTCTATCATTTTCTTTCTAATCTCCTGGGACAACTGTCCCCTTAGCTTTCTGTGCTCCATGTACAGCACAGTGACTACTTTTCACCCTTTAAGTAGGCAGACTGACTGATTACAAATTTGAAGACACCTGTGATGCTAATTACAGGACACACCTTAGGTTAGCATGTCCCTATGGTCACATTATATTACGTCTTTTTTTGTGGTACAAGGGTACCAACAATTTTGTCCACATGTGTATCTGCATAAAAAGAAGAGTATACAACTGATGTGAAAACAGATACAGAGACGCTGTGACGCCGCTGAGACCATCACTGTTTTCATACCTTTAAAGATATTTCTTTAACAATGTTAATTACATTAGGTATTTTGTGCTTTTTTTTTTGGACTGCCAGATGGTCCAGCTGGGGTTGTAAATACTAAAGTGAGACTCAGAAATCATGTTGTTTTGTGTAGGAATCAGTGCCAACGTGGTACCAGATTTTGGTACTCATTCTCATTCATAGATCAACATGAAGGATGTGACAGGACAAATCTCTGAAGCAGGAAAAAAGTCAAACATGTATGTCGGGAGTTTAGAAGGCATCCCAGAAGTGGCCTATCTTGTCATTCAATATGCCACAAAACATGAGATAAAACTCTGTATTCTGGGGGCTGATGGATCCAAAAGCCCAGTGTCTGCTGGACTGGGCTAGATTTGAGCTTGACATCAAACTTTGGTCCTTCAGATTATGACTAAATAGCTGATACTGACATGACAACAGTGCTGTCAATTGTCTCACAGCTGTTCACAAGGTATTGCTTGGAACTACTAACTAATAAAGTAAATAAACTTTCTTCACACCATATTTATGTTTCTCGTGGATGCTCTGTTTTATCTGGTTTACAGCAGATGTTTTGTGCAACCTTGTGCAACTCACAGATCAACCTCCTCCCTTTCATGCTTTGTTTTAGATGCTGGATGAGATAAGCCTTCTGCTGCTTGTAGATGCAAACTTTGGACAAACTTTACAGCAGAAAGTAGATGGCTTAAAGCCAGACAGCAACTAAAACATAGTAGATGAAACTTTTGAGATAAACAGGTCACTCTAAACAGATAGGATGTTGAAACTGAGACATTTTACCATTTCATTTGACTTTGATGGCAGCAAAACATCTAAAAAAGTAGGGATGGTAACATTTCACATTGTGTAGCATACCCTGACCTAGCTGATCTTTACTGCTGGATTTATCAGTTTGTGATGCATCTAATGTTTTCTATTGGTGAAAGGTCTGGACAGCAGGCAGGCCAGTTCAGCACTGGACTCTTCTGCTGTGAAGCCATGCTGTTGTGATGGATGTGGTTTGTGTTTTAGCATTGTCTCATTGAGAAATGCAAGATACAGACGTCCTCTGGATGGGAGCATATTTTGCCCTATCCTACTTTTCAGTATTGATAGGGCCTTTCCAAACATGTAAACTGTCCAATATTTGATGTCTCCATGATGTTCTTATGTTTCAAATACATGGGCCATACAAGGCACCGTGTAGTTCCTAGAGTACTAATGCAACCCCATACTATCAGGGATGTAGCAAACAGCCAGATAGTCCCTCTACTCTATAGTATGCAGGGCACAGGCATCCATGGTTACTGGAAAAAATCCCTCAAATTTTGATTCATCTGACCACAGAACAGTTTTCCATTTGCCTCAGTCCATTTTAAATGAGCTTTGGTCCAGGGAAGAGGGTGGCACAGTGAACTTTGTAGACAGACAATGATATCTGGAAGTGTTCCTGAGCACATGCAGTGATTTCCACTCCAGAATCATATCTATTTTAATACAGTGCTGCCTGAGGGCCAGAAGATCACTAGCATCCAGTGACCTTTGACCTCCAGCCTTGTCCCTTTTGCACAGAGAATTCTCCAAATTCTTTGAGTCTTTCATAGATATATACACTGCAGATGGTGAGGTAGTCATAGTCTCCAATTGAGAAAGAAAAATCGAAATTGTCCACAAATTTTAATCACAGTTTTTTCACTGTCCAACTTTGCCAGTCTTTACTTCTGAGAGACTCTTTAAAATTCTCCTTTGATACCCAGTCATTTAACTGACTTGTTACCATTTGAAATAATTAGTTGCAAAATGCTCCTCCAGGTGTTTTCATTAGTATCCCTTACTTTTCCAGCCTTGTCCCTACTTTTTTGAGATGTGTTGCGGCCATCAAATTCAAAATGAGCAGATATTTTTCATGTAATTGTCAAACGCCTCAGTTTATCATCTGATATGTTGTTGATTATCTATTGTGAATAAAATATGGCTTTATGAGATTTGACATGATTGCATTCTGTTTTCAACTTTTTTGGAATTGCGGTTGTAAATTAAACAATATTACTTAATTTTCAAAGTTTTATATCCATTTATTATTACTCATTTGTTCATCGTCCAGGTTGATTGGACAAATATGTGACATCAAATTAGAGAATGGTAAAAAACAACATTTAAAGTCTTGACTACACCTGTGAAACTTTGTTAGTTTAAATATAATGCTCCTGGAACAGTAAACTGCTGAATCATACAGGATTTTTAAAGTACAGAGGCAAACATAATGCAGTTTAGAAGTTGGGGAACAACAGTGTGGGAGTCGTTTGTTTACCTGAGTCACAGCTGGATGTTTTCTGAGTAACCTCCCTGTTCTCACACATTACTAAACTATTGATCTGAGGGGAGGACCTGCTTTTCTCAAACATGCTATTTTCTTTCAGATTGTATCATTGCCTCTCTGTGTTTGTTTTCTGGCACAGCTTGACAGTCAGGGGAATAAAGTATAGGTGTTTATAGAAAAAAGGCAGATGGGGGGGTACATTAGGTACAATACCTGGAAAGTTCAAGGAAGCAGCGATTGAGGCTTGTTTCAAAAATACATAGTCCTATTTCTAGAGGACATCAGCTGTTTTGTTTCACAGTTGTGTTTTCTCATCATCTCACATGGATAACTTTTTCACCTTGTGCAAGTTCTTCTGTGGAGTCATACTGCTATATAAATAACAGAGCGTCTACCACTTAGACGTATGGTAAAAATAGATTTTCTCACATATATTTGCTTTTAACCACCGTTGACACATGCATGATGGCTGCCTTGCATTCCCTACATCCATGTAAGGTACTGGCTGTGAATATCCTCAGAAATCAACACCAAGCACTTGCAAGTAGTCTGCACATGGACGGAAGCGAGCAGTGCTGAGGCAGATGTGCCTCAGCACTGGGGATGTGACAACAAGCTAGACTAAGTCCACATCTGCATGATGTGTCACTGCCACTGTATAGCAACCAAATATTCATGTCATAAGAGAGGGTGACAGATAAGGTCCAATTTTGATGTTGATATGAAAACCTGCAAAACTAAACAGAAGCAAATGTTTGACAATTAAGCCATGAGCAAAGGGAAATGTTGGATAAATGTAACATAATCTCAGAATTTGCTATAAGCATGAGATGCTTGTGCCCTAATAAAAACATAAATGCTTTGCGAGAAGTCTATTCCCCTCTTATTGGTCCCCACAGTCCAACCATGAAGACCGATGGACACAATAAGCCAGCATATCACCAGGGTTGTCAAGTCGGAACTTTGCTTCACGGGTGTTGCATCCAATTAGTACTGGACACCTCAGGGGGCCTGCGCTGTGAGCTATGGCCTCCTAGAGCCATCCCCCTTAATGCTAACGCTCAGCACCCATATGCAGACCTTTCTTATCTTACCCACTCTACTACATGGCCATCACAACCCAAAAAGCATTGCCACCTTCAAAAACCCAAACTAAGTACATGCAAACACCAGAGAGTGATAACACCAATACTACCTTTGCAACCACATGATCTTCATTAGTATCACAAATCAACCAGACAGATGGGGAGCAAGAGTCAGGACATCACCAGGGTTGTCAAGGGGGAACTCTCGTCCATCTGTGTTTTGTCCAATTCATCCTATGACACTTCAGGAAGTCTGGACTATGCGCTCTTATGTCCCATAGCCAGCCCTCACCATGCTGGCTCTCTGAGCCCACTATATTCTATAGACGGACCCCCAACCCAATCTTTGTCCCTCAAAGAAACCTTAGTTTAACATACAGCAAAGCGCTGCCATAGATAGCTAACTGGGTTATTTTCTTGACTCATGATTACATTAATACCTCAAAGTTTTTGCCAGTGCACATTCTCTCCCTAAAGCATACAAGGGAGGGAGGCAGGGGGTTTCTTGCCCCTCCTGGTCCCCTTATGTTTGAAAAAATGCAGCAAAGTGCAAAGTGCCAGCTCAAGGCCGGTTCAGACTACATGATTTCTTTGGTCATTCAAGAAGGCACCATGTCAGACTATGTAACTTAAGTTTTGACCTGTCTTGGCTGACCTCAAGAGTGTGAGTTCACAGTTCCTGATGCTCAAGATCACGCATGAGTTTTGATGATGAGCTGCGTTGCTTTCGGGCCAAAATCTGGCTGAATTTATGTAGTCTGAGCCGACTTTTAGATGCCCCTGTGGTGTGCTTAATATAATTAAGTGGAAACAGATTGGCTAAGAGCTGTCAAGGGTACCCTCCCTTGGTTAAAACATGATCAATTGCCCACCAAAGTGCCCTCTTAGTTGGCAAAAGATGACAAAGTGCCTTCCCAGATAGCAAAAGACATTAATTCCATGTTGGATTTTGGTCAGATTGGTTATTTTTGGTTGAGGTTGAAAAATCTATGTTGTTTCAATGTTTAATTACACTTACCATTTCAACGTTTGAAAAACTGTTGTTGAATCAGTGTAGTATTGATCATATCATAGTTGAATCAAGGTTGATTCATTGTCAGAACTGATTGGAAATTCAACGTTATTTAAAAGACTGAAATGCACCAATCATTACAGGAAACCAGACAAAAAAAAAAATGCATGGATGAATTGTATGTCCACTAATGCCTGTTTCAGACTGGCTGCATGTTTTGCTGCTCACGTCACTGGTGTGGCTTTCACTCTAACATATGTTTGCTGCATGTTAGCCCTATATTTCTACAGCTCTGTCTTTCTTCATAAGTTTTACCTTAATATATCTCCCTACACTCTAGGGGTGGGTAAAAATATCGATTCATCGATGAATCGCAATACCCCCCCAATTCAATATCAATTCAGCAAATCCTCTGAATCGATTCACCTCCTGGCCTGTGGGGGTCGCTGTGTGTGTGATTCGCGTTGTATGGATGGAGGCCACACTCAACCAAACAGCCAATGCGGAAGTGCCAAAAATTGCTATACCGTGAGTGTCCACTTGAGGCTGTCTGCAGGAGCACCGGAAGTTCTGTCTGCACACATATTAAACAGCTGGTTTTGACACACAAAATAAACTGGTTTACAGCCTGGTTCAAAACACCTAACATGTCTCATTGGCTAGTGTCTTATTGTGCTTATATGGGGGGTGAATTTTTTTTGTACCCCGATCGTTTGGATTATATTCAGGATGAAAGCTGATTGGCGCATCTCATTTGATTGACAGATAGCTCCGCAGGCAGACGCTTCATTTCTGTCAACCAGAATGCTAGCTAGCAGGCTGACAGGAAGTCACGCTTAGAGGGCGAGCCGTTAGGTTGATCCAAAGTTCGGTTGAGACTGCAATTTCAATATGGAAGCCTCCACGAATGGGCTTCAAGAACCGTTTTACCCCGCCTATTGTAAGCACACCCCGCCTATTGTAAGCAAACTGTAAGCACAGCTGTATTAATATAGTAATTGTAAGCAAACCCCGTGTGACTGACGTCACACGGGGTTTGTCCAGTTCTTTCTACAGTCTATGGGTTTATCACAGTTTTCAAGAGGAAAGAAATACTAAGTTTACATGGACTTTATTTTTTCAGTGTTTATACAGACTGGTCATGTTTCTTTAATTTTGTACTCCATATGCACAAATAAGTTATTATTGTGCATATTTCTACTTTTGGATGTTTGATTTCTCAAAATGTGAGGTGACTTACCACATATGTTCACATTGGCATGAAAATAATAATTTAAAAATTGTCAACAGGTTATTTGTGCATTTCTACTTCTTACTGAATCAACATCGAAGAATTTAAATCAATATCGAATCGATATCGAATCGAATCGCAACCTAAAGAATCAAAATCGAATTGAATCGTGAGGTTCTTAACAATACCCAGCCCTACTACACTCTAAACCCGAATTAGTTGACATTACTAATAAGCACAAGTAAACCAATTACCTTATACCACTTTAGTTTTTTACACAAGCTGATACTAAAGAGGTCAAGTTGTATTAACATAGAACCTTAATTTTATGCAGTAGGCATATTAAGTGTATATTAGCAGTCTCTACTAAAAAACATTAGTTCAAGTCTAAGTTGTATGAAATAACAATGCTAAGTTTAACTTACATATGAAAAATAGCTAATATGACACTAGTTATTTCTTCTTAACATCATTTGGTATTACAAGCCATGTGTTTTCTAATTGAATTAAATTTGTTTTTTTAAGACTGTATGAAATACGTTCTTTCTATGAAATTGTATGGAAATGAATGAATTAAAAAAGATATTTAAATGTCCCAATATATTTTATTCTCAAAACAAAGCTCTTAATATCTGCCATATCCTTGTAAACAACTGGACACATACAGCCTTGCATTAAAACTGGATATGAACTTCTAAAACATCAACTTGTGAATAAATGAAACATTCACAAGAGAAAAAAAAAATGTTTTTCTGAATAAATTAAACTGAGATATGCAGTCCTTAGCATACACTTGTCTTGTACTTTAAAACTCAAGTGGCATGACAATCCTGTCCCCTGCTGCATCGTGGTTCTTAAATCAGATAGTATTTGTACCACTGACATATCCAAAAAAAAAAAAAAAAGCCTTAGTTTCTCATAATAGACTTGAGATATGTCTTTACAATGTGAGCTGATTTTTAAGTGTTTGTAGCTTCAGCTTTAGTTCAGTGTTGCCCAATGAGAGGAGTACCTGCTGGATGAACAGGAATGTGAGCTTCATAGCCTCGGGGTAGTTGAGATGCAGTGCAAATGTAAGTCCTAACAGAATGCACATTGCTTTTGGCAGATCTTGAAGGTTGTCGATCACGACTTCTCCCTCAGTGATGATCTTGAACAAGGCTGGACTGAGATGCACGGAGGATGAGAGCACAGCACCTTCATGCTGAGTGAAGAGGATCCCAATCTCAAGATCATGGAATGAGTCGTCATCATCACGGTCCTTAAAAAACAATGTCAACATAAGAGCACTATCATTAAATTTCTCATTAAAAAAACTCAATGTTATTCAATATAGCCAGGTGACATATGAGGAAAGGTGTGACTTGGTTATGATGGTTGGAGTAGATTTTACAGAAAAGAGCTATTATCAAGGTTTCCGTGTGTAAATGTTTAACAGTTTGAGCTCCAAAGAACACCTTTCTAGCCTGACTGTTTTTGGGAGCTGGGAGACAAGGGGAGATCATTGTGCACTGAAAAATCACCAAATCACACAGAAACTAACTGGTATGGATTGTTCTTGTGATAATTGCATCAATATCTTATTTAATTGCACAAACTAATCTCTGTAGTTCCCATGTTTTAACCTGTAATGTTTTAATAGGTAACCCTTTTCTCACATATAAATTCACAATACTTACACCTCCAGTGCATCTTCACAGTGCAAGAATCTATAAAAAAATAGAACACAAACAAAATATTTAGCTCAACAACTCAGTAGCAGTAACATTTACTCCACTGCAAAAAGTTTATCAACCTCTGCTGATTTCCAAATAATGACCTGGTCCTTTAAAAAGTTAGCTAAATCACTGCTATAAATGTCACAAATTACTTACATGCAACCCGAAGAAATGCTATTTTGAATGGAAAGACGTTAGCTAGCGTTACCCACAAGCACGTGTCAACACATGCACATGCTAAGTTACGAACAGCGAGCCAAAAGACGAAGGAAAAAACATTGCATCAGCAAAGTGGACGCTTAGCTAACATACGCATTTAGCTTAATTGCTGATGGACTGGTCTTTTTGGCCTACTCAAATACCCCATAAAGATAACTAACGTTCCAAATATTTATTTTACACACTCACCATTCCAGTTGGCGTAACGTTGCTTCCAAAAACTCCACTTTTTCAAAGTATGGATGCAGCAGCCACGACAAGTGGCAACAAACTCCACACACTGCCAACTGAGCTCGTCATGTCGTTGATGGGCAGAATTTTGAAATAGCCCCTCCCCCTCTTAAAGAACTAAACATACTAAGTTATTCCAGCTGAACATGATCATTGCATTGCATCATTCAGCTGAATAATACAAAGACTAATTTGATTTAGTCATGTCAACGTTTTTTTTTTTACAAAAGATGAAAGAATAATTAACAATTGCTCAAAAGTTTAACTAGAAACAAAATCTGGATTTACACTGTACAAGTGACAAACCATAGGAGTTTCTGCAAAGAAACTGGGGCTTTTACTTTGAAGAGCTCAGAAAGCATTAAGTGCAGTCATACTGTGTTTATCTTTCCTGTAAATTTATTTAAATCTGTTTCTCAAAAAATTACCATTTTTTTATTGGCACTTCAGTTCAACATTTTTGGTATACACATTTTCCTTTGTATTGAATCAGAAGAAATCACAATGGTTAAATTGAGAATATCTGACAATTTGTAACAATTGTCCCTCTTTGCTACAAAAGTTCATTCCTGGTATAAATTTATGACAACTTTTTGTTGTCTTGTGCCCCACTGCATACAGCAGGTTTCTCAAGGTTCACCACTGCATACAATTGATAGTTAATCACTCACAGTACTTTCACCTCCTCAACAGCCTATGAACTCATGTACACAGTCATAATGACTACAGATGATAATTGGCCAGGATCACACTGTTGTAGTGCTGCCAGTCTGTCGAACAAGACAGGATGAGATATTTGTGTAGTCTAACATGGTGCCAGCACAAAAGAGAGAATAACTTTTGTATTCTGACTCAGTCTTTAGAGACACAGCAGACACTGAGGAGCACCTCATGGGTCCGTATGAGACCCAGAAGGCTCTAACAAAGAGTATTTAATGCTTCCGGAACAAGAACTGTCTGTCACTTTAAAGTCCACTGTGTTCAGCTGGAGCTAGCGGCTGTTACGATGCAGTATAGCTCTGGATAAGCACATAAAACCTTAATCATAACTTAAACTTTTACAAACTCTTTAGGATTCCAATTTGTAAATGGACAGACATGAGATGAAAAGAAGAGAGACTGCAGGACATAAAAGAAAGAATTGGACTACCTGGTGAGTTCTGAGATAAGTCAGAGCTTGGATTTTGAAAATTGGCTGTTTGGGGTGAATGAACATGGACTGCAAAAACACTCTGTTGGTTAAATCTTTACAAACACCACCGCCTGAAAATTTCTTAGGTTCAGTCTGAAGACATCTTTTTCTCCTGTGGAGGTACAAGTATGAACAAGGATAAACACGCAGTAACGCATTGCAAAGTGTGTTTTACATGAAATCTGCAGACACTAACAATACCTCCATGTAGGAACGTCTTGTATAATCCACAGAAAGTTTGCATTGAGCCTGCTGAAATGCAAACCTAAATGGGATTACGGACTCTGACAACCTTTGCATTTCTGGTTTTTACAAATATGTGCAAATTCCAACGGCTCTTGTAGCCTCTCAGCATGGAGATCCAATGCATTTCAGACAGATCTGCAGATAATCTCTAGGATTTGAATTGGAAATTTAAAGGAAAGACAGAAGCTGTTTATCCCATGCAAATGCACAGTGAGGCAGATGTGGGTGTAAAATCTTAAATCATAAGCGGTCTGCAGGTAAGAAGAGTCCACTGTGAATAACAGATAAGATAGATATTAAGTGTTCAGGAAGTTTTTAGATGGATTTTTGAACACTCATTGTAGCTGGCTGGTTTTGTGAGCTATATGCGTCTTGACTAAGTCCCTTGGGTGTGGAGGAGTGCTGGGTGGGCGGCGGGGGGGGGGGGGACATGCACATAATGAGCAGATGGCTTGGGAACACATGCATGCTCACTGCCATCCATCTGGGCAGTTCTACAGGTGAAGTGTAAAGCGTTAACTCTCAGAAAAAAGTATCTGACATCAAAGTGGTAAACAGGATGGCCGGACATGAAAGACAAACACAGCAGTGTGACTTAAGGCCCAGTCATGAGGGGATGCATTTGTCTGTTGATCAGCCAAAGCAGCAGACAGTCTCAAAGAGAGAGAGAGAGGACAAACAGAGAGAAAACTCACTGTGAAGGACACTCAGATGGAGAGAACTGAATGGAACCCGCCAGCATTATACCAGGATTCAAGGCCTTGTGAAATCAACAGAAGTAGATACACAGTAGAGCAAAACATATAGTCTACTTATGGCTCTGTACCTTACATGATTCACATTATAGATAGAAAGGTTATAAATGTGTGACAGTGAAAACAAATTACTCTGACTGCTCATGCTGCTTTATTTTCATTTTATTATTCCATATTATTTCAGAAATATATCTTTATATATGTAATGATACTAAACACCTGTGCCAGGCCCATGCACATCTCTCCAAGTATCTTCCTAGCTGACCCCTCCACGACCCAAGGGATCTGGTCCATCCCAATTGGCTGGATCAGGACCGGGAAAGCATGCCAGGTGCCCAGAGAAGTGTAGCTGCTGCTCTTGTATCCAGAAGTTGACCCTTTCCTGAGCACATCAGCTTTGGACTCATAGTCTTATCAACAATACCCAAAAATGTGCCAAGGAGAAGTCCTCACAAAGGAGTCCAGCTAGCACCCCACCACGTCCAGGTCTCACAAAAGTATGGTAAGACCAGGAGGACCAAGGACTAAAAGACTCTGACTTTTGTCTGCATGCTCAGGTATCATGAACACCGTGAAGTATTGCCCAGTGAACCCATCGCTTCGTGCACAAGGCCAAGTCTGGGACTGACCTCAGCCTTCTAGTAAGTGCATTGATGGATTACACAATTTCCAGGCTTTTATCATCCACTAACACAGATTCAATGGCAGCCTTCAAGACGTACCCAATGGTTCAACCTCCTCGCTCAGCAAGGACATGCAGTCAGGGGACAGGCCTCAGATAGACCTCAGGGCATCCCGCAGGGCTTCAAAATCCTCCTAGATGGCCATTTAACAGCGTTGTTGAAAAAGAAAGTTGATAGCTGAAATGCATAAAACAAAACTCTTTTAGAGATCTTTATCATATTTGTGTGCACAGTAAAACTACCGAGATGTAGAAAGATAATATAAATACATAGTATGAGGTTCTGAAAACACAGACTGTTGTCCTTTTTCTACTGGTCTTTTAGGATGCAGCAGCAGCTGTTTGTGGAATTTGAACCTAAATTCAAACTTAGGGTGGAATTCAAATTCTATTTAGATTTGAGTTACAATTTATATCCTTCACCTACACATGTGGACAAAATTGTTGGTACCCTTCCATTGGAGAACAAAAAAAATGTTGCTGAAGTAACTTGAAACTGACAAAAGAAATGATAGATTTAAATTTACTGGAAATTATCTAATGAAAATCAGATAGTCCCTTTAAATTGCTACACTAAGGTGTGTCCTGTAATAGCATCACAAGTGTCTTCAAACTTGTAATCAGACAGTCTGCCTATTAAAAGGGTGAGAAGTAGTCACTGTGTTGTTTGGTATCATGGTGTGTACCACACTGAACATAGAGTACAGAAAGCTAAGGAGACAGTTGTCCCAGGAGATTAGAAAGACAATGATAGACAAGCATGTTAAAGGTAAAGGCTGTAAGACCAAGCAGCTTGATGTTCCTGTGACTACAGTTGACCATATTATTCAGAAGTTTAAGGTCCACAGGACAGCAGCCAACTCCCGTGGATGTAGCCACAAGAGGAAAATTGATGACAAGTTGAAGAGATGGATAATACGAATGGTAACCAAAGAGTCCAGAACAACTTCCAAAGAGAAGTGAACTCCAAGGTCAAGGTACATCAGAATCAGGACACACCATTCATCTCTGTTTGAGCCGAAGTGGACTTAATGGAGGACGACCAAGGAAGACTCCACTGTTGAAAGCAAATTTTAAAAAAAAGCCAGACGGGATCTTGCCCAAATGCATATTGACAAGCCACAAAGCTACTGGGTAACTACTTTTCACCCTTTAGGTAGACTGACTGATTACATGTTTGAAGACACCTGTGATGCTAATTACAGGACACAGCTTGGTTTAACATGTCCCTATGGTCACATTATTTTACATCTTTTCTAAGGGTACCATCATTTTTGTCCATGCCAGTTTCATGAGTTTCTTTTAAAAAATGATTCAGTTGAACCACAATTCAAAAGAAATGTCTTATTTTCATTAGTTAATTTTCAGTATTTTTTTTAAATTTATGATTACTTTTGTGGGCTGCAACAAGGCGCAGGGGTTAGCGCTGTTGCCTCACAGAAAGAAGGTCCCTGGTTCGCTTCCCGACCGGGGCCTTTCTGTGCAGAGTTTGCATGTTCTCCCTGTACTCCAGCGTCCTCCCACCACCAAAAACATGCTTATTAGGTCAACTGGTGACTCTAAATTGGCCGTAGGTGTGAGCATGAGCGTGCCTGGTTGTCTGTCTCTATATGTCAGCCCTGCAATCAACTGGCGATTAGTCAAGGTGTACCCTGCCTCTAGCCAATGATGGCTGGTATAGGCTCCAGCCCAAATGGCCATTTTTTGTTATTTCAGTGTCCACTGAGGGTTTTATTTCACTTATGGAAGGGTACCAATGATTTTGTCCACGTGTGTAGGTTTAAAGTCGTCTTTAGATACCATGGGCATCAGAAATATTTTACTTTTCAATGGAGAGAATGTTACTTGCATTTTGACAGTATTTCAACATGTTCTGACCTTCATACAACGGACAGTTGTAGCCAGCTGACATGGGTAGATTTACAGCCATTTAACGTACTTATTTTTTCCTCTTTAAAAATCCTTCTGTCCTTGTGGGGATTTAACATGTAACAAGCTCCCCTCTTCTCTGCTATCCTGCTGATATTAACATTATCATTAACATAACCAAACAAAGACACTGCAGAAACTTTGTAAGTGGAAAAAAAACCCATGGCAACAGACAATAGATGAGCTTCAACAACATTTAGAGAAATTTCAGATTTGTCATGACTGTTCAAAACCCATGTAAGTCAATGCTCTGTGCTCTCAGGGTTTCTGCAGGGCTTACAGGATTAATGTGTTAATCGTGATTAATTATGTTCCATAATTAGTGCATTAATGTTTTAAAATTATAATTTATCACATGCTTTATTATGCCCATTTTGGTTAAGCTACGTCAGCGTCTCTCTGCAGCCACAGTGATGTAAAATAGATCCACCACTGCTCCTTAATGTCTTATTTCCCATTAAAATACCTCACAGACAGCACAGAGGACAAATCAAGAGTCATCTGCACCTCATTATGTTGCCAAGCATTTCACTTTTTCTGTTTTTGAATTAGTTTTAATCAAATCTATAAGCTTTAGTCGTCAGGCAACAGTGGCACACATCCTCTGGCACAAGGGAAAGTAACAACAAAATAATACATAAACCAATAAAATTAGAAATTGTTCTTTTTGGATCAGTCTTATTAAATATTGATTTATTCAGGAAGACTGTCGCCATAATTTTACCATTTTATTGCAAAATGGATTTACAGTTTTATCTGTCAGAGAAGGCTCTGTTCAAAAGATGTTACCTGAGTTAGTCAAGCAGCATGCTTTGATTTTCCAGGGAGTGCAGAGCTAGAAACCCCTATATGGATAGATACGTTAATAACAATGCATCCTGGATAAAATAAGTTCAAAAGAAAATAGTACATAGTAGCATGAATCTCAATATGAGGGTGAAACAAGCTTTATGCTATAAAGGAGGAGGTTTGGGTGGAGGAGGTTAAGCTTTGCCAACAGCAGCAACATGGTTCATCAGCATTAATGTAATACACAGCAATAAGAGCTGTGATTGGCTGTGAGAGCTGAGAGCCAATAATTGGGATCAGTTGGCTGTATCACTTTAAGTTCTGAGTCAGCTGCTGCTGCCCAGCCTGCAATGCCCCTGACCCCTATGCCCAGCCCTGTGGGTGGTGGGTTGAAAGTGGACCAGCTGTTTACCATTGCAAGGCTCCTTGAGGGAGTATGCAAATCCAGTCTGCATGGGTTCTGTGGTTATATGGAGTCTGGGGTCGGCTGTGGCAGGCCACTAGGTCCCTGTATAGCCAAAGCGAGAGTTGTGTTAGGAATCATATCCAAGGCACGAAGTCAAACACATTCCCAGTGTGCGTTGGCCTGAGTGCGAAGTGGTGGAGATGAGGGTCAGCACCTCCAAGTCCGAGGCCACAGTTCTCTGCTGGAAAACAGTGGATTGCTCTCTCTAGGTGGGGAGGGTGGCTTGGCTCAGCCTTAGAGACAGGGTGAGGAGCTCGGACACCCAGAGAGCTCTTAAAGTAGAGCCACAGCTCCTTCGCCTCGAAAGAAGCCAGTCGAGATGGTTCTGGCTCACCAAACTGGAAGTAGACCCTGAAGTAGACCCAGGACTTTTTGGAGGAATTATAAATATATACATACAGTATATTATTTGGCCTGGGAACACCTCAGGAAGCACTGAAAAATGTTGCTGGGGAGAGGGATCCCTGGGTGGACTTGCTGCCTGCTGCCACCCTGACCCAGCACCTGATAAGTAGAAGAAAATTAATGACTGCTGAATAAAACCCCTTATAAAACAGCTTTCTATGGGTGTGCATGTTTGAGAAACTGTGTGCAAAAAAGTATTACTCTTGACTCATGATCATTTGATTATGTAATTGGGAGGCATATAAGTGTATTAATGTCACTTTGGATGAATCTGACTGGTGCATGGCTCCCACAGAGCACTGTTGAATATTGTATCAAAATGTCCCATCACCTCTTTGAGTGGAGTTTGCATGTTTTCCACCATGACCCCTGGGTGCTCCTTTTCCCTTAGTCTAAAAACATGCACTTTGGATTGAGTGTAAGTGAGAGGCAACCTGTCCCAAGTGTAAAGAGATCGGCCCCATGAAGTGGTATAGCTAATTGATGGATGTAACCAACCGAGATCTCTCAGTCATGCCAGCATTAAGTATGCATGCAGCATGTACAGCAAATTACATCACATGTTGACTGTCAGCCAAATATTCCAGCGGCACAGCTTTTACACACGATACAGCAGCTCTCACTGGGTGAATGCACCCATTAGGGACTCAGTAGCTCTACGTTAAAAGAAGAAGCTTCCTGAATATGAAAATGTGTCTTAAAATCTGTGGATTAAATGTTGTATTGTGGAAAAATATCAATATTTATTTGAAGTTCAGTTTAGTTTCTTTATAAAATGTTAGATTAAGGGAATGAATATCTTAAAATAAATAGTGGATATAAAATTATACAGCAGATGGCCCTCTATGCTCTATTCAGACAAAACAAGAAAAAAACATTAAAAGGGTTGCATCTTCATGCATAATCCAGTTTTTTAAGACTAAGTTTTGCCCTTCAGACCCAGATGTGATAAGAGAAGAGCACTGGCAAAGCCTATGGATTGGGCAGATTAATCTGCAAAGCTCTAATAGGAAAACGATTGTGCCAGGTCTGAAAACAAACTAGACTAATCAGCACCATTTGAGGCAGAACAAGGTGGGGTTTACTAGTACTGCAGGCCAATAGTAATGGCTGCTGATGGTGTAATGATAAGCTTGGGTTATACTATAATATAGTGACAGTTTTATCAGAACTGAACCAAGATCAGATGTTTGATGATGTAGTTATGGCTGTGGCTCAGCTGGATTGCAGACCAGTAGAAATGAATGCAGCTGGTGAAGCAATGAGCGCCTTAAACCACGAAGCCATCTGTGCGCCCAGGATGTTTGGATGTTTATATCTCACATCGGGACATTTACTGTAGTTCTGTGGCTTTGTTAACATAAAAGAGATGCTTTCTCATTTTTTCCACTCATTATTAGTTCCTTAGCTACAGGAGGAGGGGCCTCAAATTGGTCTTTGCCCTGGGTCGCCAAATGACTTAAACCGGCCCTGCCTCACACCTGCAGCTCTCCAGACACATCGTTCACCCTGCCTCATTTTGTAGCCTTGGTTCAATGTTTCTGCTCTTTTGACAGTATTTATTATCAGTAGTACAATAAATCAAACACCCACGTTTGGACAAGTTTCCCCAGGTATTATGTTATCTCAACATGTGATCCATGTGTGTTCGTTGATGATGACACATATCGACATAATCATCATAAAATACAAGTGTGAAAGAGCATCGGCAGAAGTGACTGGAGAAAATGGTTAAAACGAGGGTCATAGGAAGCTTCAGTTTGAAGACAAAACAGCACACCTCAATGAATGAACTAACTGAAGAGATCCATCACCAGCGCACTTCCTCTGCCTTCTTCTCTTTCACATGCTCCTCCGTTGAGCACACCTGATGTAATAATATACGGATTAAAAAAATAAAAATTAGAGCTGTTAACATCATCGTGTTAACGTTTATGCTTAATCTTGAAACCTTAACGCATTAAAAAATAATAACATATGACATATGACTAAGTTTGGCCACACCTTCCTCCTGTAGTCCTCCAGCCTGGATGTTTACGTGCCGGGGAGTGAAGAGGTGAGAGGATCAGACAGCCAGCAGTGATGATTGAGGAGACAGACCCAGGTCTTTTTAATGCCAATTTTCTTTTTAAAAATCTGGAGAATGTTAGTTAAGATAAAACCAAAACTGTGGTTACATGCTGCAGTGATGAATTGTCTTTACACTAAAGCATGAGTCTGAAGTACCACCTTCAGGCAAAGCACGTCCTTGCTAATGTTAGCAAAGATGCTAACAACAACATGGGATCAAGCCATGGTCATACCACTCTCCTCAGCTGCTTCAGGACAGTTTTCTTCTTCAGCTGCTCAGATAAATGCTGAAAAGTGCTCCAAAACTTTGAGACAGTCCTGTTTGTTAACAATATTAATCCAGTGTAGAAATCCACGGTGGAATTGGCAAAGCTGAAGTTAATTAGCAAACTTTACGAGCTGAAGATGGAAAATATGATGCATTCAGGTAACCTCAGTAAATTAGACAACTGTATTCTCTATGTTATGATGTGTTCAAATGCTATAAAAATGTGGAGATGTAGTTTTTGATGAGAAACTTCCATAAACACAGTGTAAGTATGTGTTTATATTTGAGGGATACAATAGATGTGGCAGACTGAATCATAGCTTTTTAACTCAAGCACTACTCAGCTAAGACCACTTGTAGTTGAAATATTTGCCCTTATTTTGTCTTTCCACCAAACTATAGAAAGTATGGATGGTGGTATCGATAAGGAATCAGATCAGCACTTTCAAAGTGCTGTACATAAAATTAGAAGGATAAAAATTGAACACTTGACAACTGTTAAAATCTAAAAACATAAAGATATATTTAAACTATTTTAAAAAATGATGTTAATAATCATGATTAATCACAGTGTAGTGATGTGATTAACTTGATATGGTTTACCTTTATAAATGTTTTTAGGATTTTTTTTTTTTTTTTTAAGTCAGCCTTTAAAGAGCCGCAACTGATCACTGAAGAGCTGCATGCAGCATGAGAGCTGCAGGTTGAGTATCACTGGTTTAGTTACTCTTTAAATGCAACAGCTCAACTATGACTTAGTGTATGACTTTCTTATCCTGCATAACTAACGCTAGGCTTCATCATGTAGTCTTCACATATAAGAATGTTGATCAACACCATAGTGTGTCTGACTAGGAGGTGTCTATCAGACTACTTCTACTGTAAAGCTATTTGTGTCTTCTGCTAATGCTAGTGTTTCAAATATAGGTTTGTTTTGCACCCGTTTATTAGTTGAACATGTTTTGAATATGCAATCATGCTGTGCCTGTTTGTGTTGTAGACATTTGCAACTTTTATTTCTGTTAATGCAAACTGTGTTGAATATGCATTAGTGAGACTTCCATTAGTGAGAAATCATGAAATCAAAAAAACGTTACTGCATAAAAGTGATCCTCAGTTGACAGGTCTTGTAGTTCTGGTTGTCTTACATAAAAAGCAATATTTATGTGTGGCTCAGTGTTTTTCTAGAAGCAGCTATGTGATCTTCTACTAACTTTACCATCCATCAGCGTTTTGATAGGATAAGACATTCAAATGACATGTAATGAAAATAACAAATTCAAGGCATCATTCATGTTCTGATTTTGATATCAATTATTCAAACATCTGATGCATTTACACACACATTAACAGTCTGATGTCAGTGCTGTAATGTAATCTACACTGGTGCTGGTTTATTCCATCAGCAGCACTCACAGCTGCCTCTGGAAAACATAAAGGCCTTCTACTATGATGGATTGAATTCCCACATACATATGAATGTTACCATTAGCACCTGGCACCAATTACTGACATTACACAGAGTATGAACAAAAAAAACACAGCCTATTAGAACGACTACATAACAGTTAAAAAACAGTCAGCCCCAGCTGCCAACAGTGTTTGCATCATATTCATTAGAATTAAAAAATCAGCCCCTGAGCACATTAATAATTTATCTTATTTGAAATTAAATAAATAAAATTAAACTCCTGCTTGAAGGAGAATACTGAAATGTTCTTTCAAAGGTGGCTGAAGATTTTCCGTGGGGGTTTGGTTTGATGTGTCAGTACTTAAGTCATTGCATTGAATCCTCCTGTGAGGTCAAGTGCCTCTCATTAGTATAAAACCACATATTCTACCGATTTACCAGCAGTGGTGTAAAGATGTGTCCTTGAAATTATTAGAAAATGTGGTGGGTGTTCTGTTTCATGTGAGGAGAATCTAAAGTCACCTGGTCTATGTTTTATTCATTTATTTCAATACTCATTCATACACCACACTCCACTGCTGTCACTTTTCACTTACACATTCCTTTCATATGTATTCACATGAATAAAGGTACCGTGAAAGGGCACTCACAAGTGCCACTGGAGTGCCCCACTTTAAAAGATGTCTCATTAGACACAAACATACTATACCACTGAGTACTGGATGATACATTTGCTTTTATATATTATTCCAGTATTAATAAAGCATCAGTAAATCCAGAGTTAGAATCAGTAAATACAACCCCAATTCCAAAAAAGTTGGGACACTGTGTAAAATGTAGTTAAATGGCAAAAGAATGCAATAACTTGCAAATCTCATAAACCCACATTTTACTCAAAATAGAACATTAATAACAGATGTTGAAACAGAGGTATATTACATTTCATTAAGAATTTTATGGCAGCAACACATCTCATTAAAGTAGGGACAGGGCAAAAGAAGGCTTGAAAAGTAAGTAGTACTAATGAAAACCAGCTGGAGGAGAATTTTGGGCCTTTTTAGGTTAATTGGCAACAGGTCAGTAACAGGACTGGGTATAAAAGGAGTATTTTAGACAGGCAGAGTCTTTCAGCAATAAAGATAAGCAGAGATTCACTTATCTGCAGAAAACTGCATCTAAAAATTGTGGAGCAGAAAAATGTTCCACACAGAAATTGCTTAGATTTGAATATACCTTAATCTACAGTATAGAAGAGAATCTGGAGACATTTCTGTACACAAGAGACAAGACTGAAAGTCAAAATTCTGTGCTCATGATCTTAAGGACATGTGCAGGATTTGTTACATTTTACTTATCCCTATAATGAGGTTAACAAATAAGCTTGAATCGTCACGTTGGTGCAATAAATAATTATATTTTTGGAGCCCTGCAGTGTGCGAGACGTCTTTCTGTTCTCTGCTTGATCTTAAGGCCCTCATGCTGCACTGCAACAAAAAGTTGGTTTTGTACTGGAAATCACTGCATGGGTTCAGGAACACTTCCAGAAATCACCTCTTTCAACACAGTTTGACCTGCACAAATGCAAGTTCAAGCTGATACATGCAAAGAAGAAAAAAATGAGAATGTGATCCTGAAAAGCTGCCGTCTTCTCTGAGCAAAGCTCACTCCTTAACTGGCTGAGATTAAATGGATAACTGTTCTGAGGTCAGATGAATCAAATTTTAAATTCTCTTTGGAAACCACAGATGCAGTAACCTCTGGACTAAAGAGGAGAGGGACCATCCAGCTTGTTATCAGTGCACAGTTCAAAAGCCATCTCTGATGGTATGGGTTTGCATTAACGACTATGGTGTGGGCAGCTTGCAGCTTTGGAAAGGCACTATCGATGCTGAAAAGTATATAGAGATTTTAGAGCAACGTATGCTCCCATCCTGACGACGTCTTTTTCAGGAAAGCCCTTGACTAATTCAGTAAGACAACGCAGAACCACACCCCACATCCATCACATCATCAAAGACTCTTCAAATAGAGGAGATGGGTATCATAAAATGAAAAATCAGGTTAAGACCCAGGTTTGTTAAGCAGAATGGGACAAAATTCCTCCCAAGCAACTGGCCTCCTCATTTTACTGATGTTTACATATGGGTTTATGAGATCTGCAAATCACTGCCTTCTGTTATCATTTACATTTTACAGGGTGCCCCAACTTTTTTAGAACTGGGGTTGTTGTAACAAAAAAGTTGTTTTTGACAATCCCAACACGTGAAAAAAAAGGTTCTTTCATGTACTATACTGAATGTTTCTGTTTTTTAATACTAATACTAAGAATGTTTAAAATGATCCCTCCCCATGACATCTAAAGGAGATGATGTGTGGTCGATGAACATGAAAAGTGCAGACTGCACACTTGATGGTGAACTTCAGGGATTTTCGATGTAAGTTAAGTCAGGATTCCCCTGTTTGTGAACTCATGCTTGCCCGTCTGCTCCCCTGCCAGCAGCAAAGATGGGCATCAAGGATTAAACAGCGATTCCACTGCCATGCAGAAGTAAAAAGTCCATTCCAGATGTATGTCTGTGGATCTGCTGGTGGCTTTCACTCATCTTTAGAGGGCTGATTTTGGACTGTTACAGAGGGCTTCACTGCTTTTCTGTTCTTTTGTAAAATAAAACATGAAAAATGTAGCTTGTTAGGGTGCTTCCGCACTTCTTGATCAATAATACAGCTAACCTTCTGAAAAGCTGTTTGATTCAGAAAACAACGACGCTACCACAAAGTTACTGAAATATGGAGTCAAAGTACTAACCCTCCCTATCTGTGTTGTTGTTTCTGCCCAGTGCTGCTTAAAATTGATCTTGAACCAGTGGTTGCCAGTGAGACGTCCATGTTTTGAAAAATCTGTGTTTAGGGTCCACAGTATACTTCTTCTTATTACTATCATAGCTGTCACTGCTGATTTAGACACTCCATTGTCTTTGTTTAAACTTCAATTTCAGTAAAGTTTGTGCAAATGTTCCAAAAGATGTAAATGGACATCACTTTCAGATTTCAGTAAAATCTGTCAAATTATCTAAAGATGGAAACAGCGACCTGTAGTGATATGCAAGGTATGCAGAGGTGGAAAGAAGGGGTTGGACGTTAACCCCTTCTTTCACTTTAAATGGAACTTAACAAAAAAGCATAACACAGGTTGTTTTTTTTTATTCCTTCTTTCGAGAAAGTCTCTTGGCTAAAGCACAAAACACACCAGTGCCACAGAGTCACGCCACATCGTTTCACATGTGTTTCCCCCAGCACACAGTGGCAGCAGGGCGTCAACAGTCAAGATCCCCATCAGCCTCTGCTTGGCCAGGCAGTCAAACCCCAAGAGAGAGCGCTCGGGCTAACCTCACCATCTCACTGGGTAAGAGAAAAAAACAATAAGAGCAGTGGTATTTTACCTGATGTCGAGGCCTCCCACTTATTCTACCCCTCATATAGAAGATGGCGCTAAATTCCTTCTTCTGTGCTCTCAGAAAGAGCTGAGCTGCTGCTACGGCAGTCAAGATGTACATGCGACTGTTCTCTTAGGAAAACACTCCAACACTGCTACGCTGGGAATAGAGCGTTGCGTAAAATGTCAAGGTGCGTTTTGTCCAGACTGTTCTGGCTGAGCTTTACTTGTCATTAACTTTAAAGACCCTGTAAAGTCTTTAAAAAATCCAGTTTTTGTCTTAACACACTAGAAATGTTGGAATCTGGTTGCTGTAAACGTGAAAACACTGAGATCTACATCTGACTGAATTCTGGATTTAGACCATTAGAAAGTTTTTCACCTCTCTCCTGGCTGGGGTTAATGTGGGTGGGGCCAATATGTGGGCTCATGATGTCATCAGCCCACAGAGAGGATTGACTCCACCCCTCTAACACTACAAAATAAAATCACAGAGCAGTTCATCTCAGTACAGTCTGTTGTTAGCTGATGTCACTGCCTTTATTGAAAGTTAACAGTCAGTTAAATGCTGTTTTTATTCATTGTGAGGCAAATTTATCAAATCTATCAGCCACAGTGGTCTATGGATCATTTAAAGCATCATAACAGAGACTTGAGCCAGAAAAAGGACTTTGTCTCTTCTCTGTCACAGAGCCAGGCAGCTGCACTCTGATTATAACATCAACATTCAGATTGCAGCATTTTTTAAATCTGAGAGGATTGTATTTCTCTTTAGTGTGCCGGGCTTCAGCTCATTGAACAGACACGGCCACAAGATCCTGGGTCAAATTTTACTGCCTCATTTTCCATGATTTTGAGGCTTAATTTTAGAAACTTGGAAATGTTTTATTTGCCTGAAATTTGACCTGGGGGTTCATAACACAGTGACCTGTCATACAACAAACCTAAATACAGATTTATTTTCACTTTACAGGGTCTTTAACTGAGTTGCTTACACAGAGAAAGCAACTAAACAAACTGGAATTCCTGAAAGCTGTGAATATTGTAACACTAACCAGGGACCACTCGACTTGGAGTTATTTTGTACATGCACTCCTGCATATCTCCTAAAATATAACAGTGTTAAACAGTGTATTTGGCAAAATGAGCTCTTCAAAGCTTTTCCTGCCTCTAAGTCAGGGGTTCCCACACATTTCAGCCTGTCAACCCTGAAATAACATTTTCAGAGACCAAGGACCTCTGCTGTCCATTTGTGTTATTTTGGGCGACTAAAACTATGACTAAAAAATGTTCTACCACAGCCTTTTTTTTCCATGATAAAGACTAGACTAGTTATCCAAAAATAGATCTTTGATGACAAAAACTGACTGAAATTAAGCTTAGTGTTCATCAAGATGACTGAAACTAGACTGAAATGTAATTTAGTTTTCGTCTGACATATAAAATAAAATAAATAAAAATACAATTTAACTATTCTATATAGGGTATACTCCTTATTTATGCCCCGTTTACACGACAAAGTTTTCGAGTGAAAACGCAAAAGTTTTGTAGCGTTTTGGCTGTCTGTTTACACGGCAACGGCGTTTTGGTGCCTGAAAACAGAACTTTTTGGAAATGGGCTCCAGAGTGGAAGTTTTTCAAAATGCCCCTGTCTTTGTGTAAACAGGGAAAACGACACTTTCTGAAAACGAACATGCGCGCTGTGGCTGCAGTAAATATCCATGTGCAAGTCTTATAACGCATGCACGGATGGGAAGCCCAAAACAAAGATGGCCGACACCAGTATACTGTTCGTGCTCCTTACTCTTTTAAATTTAACTGTATTTCTACAACAAAGTGTTACCTTACCTCACCATCACTTGGATCAGCGGAGACATATTTCGTGCCTGCACCAACCTTGACTCGACCCATGCGTATGGGTCGAGTCAGAATCTGGTGCAGGCACGAAAATCATTCTGGCCTGGCATGTACACTACATTGTTTTTGGTGTTTCCCGCAGTCTCGTGTGAAATGGAGATTGTTTTGAAAACGCTGCCGTCTAAACATGGAACTTTTTGGAAAGGAAAACGGAAAATGAAGCAAAACGTTGTTGTATAAATGGGGCATTAGAAGTCGATATACTATAAAACAAAGTTAAAAAATAAGTAGATAAACTCCATATACACATGTATAACTTGCACTACAGCCATGGATCCCAACACCAACTTTGGGAACCACTGCTCTGACTCTTGGTTTCAGACCACACTTGAATAGCAGTGCAGATTTCATAACAAATACAAACCTAGTGGTCAAGATCAGAAAGGACCTCTCTTTGCATTCATTTAATCATGACGCTGGTAAGAATTGCTTCAATGTTGACTTGAGAAAATATTCTGAAATACAAAATAATTGAATTTTAACATTAAATTTATGGAGCTTAAAAATCAATTTTTTTTTTAAATCACTGCAATTAATTAATTATTTAACAGCCCTTTTTATAATATGAACATTGACTGTTTTGCTGTGCCTATCCAAGAAGTCTTCCACTAATGTTCTCTGAGAGCAGAGAGAGCGATCTGTCCATACATCCCTGCTCATCCTGTGCAGGGTCGTGTGGCTTTGGGTTGAAGGACACCCCGGGCAGGTTGCAAAGCCAATCTCAGAACTGACACATACAGCTTCCACTCTCACTCCTTGGGGCAGTTCTGAGTTTCCAAGTGACCTGACCTGCATGTCTTGGGAGGAAATTGGAGCGCTGAGAGAAAATTCACAGAGGCACTGAGAGAATATTCAAACCCCACACAGAACACAGATATGCTGTGACTGCTTGATCTGAACTCAGGGCATGACTCATAGGAAGCAGTGAACTTAGGATGTGTAGAACATCACTATTAGCATTTTGTTTCCACTGTTTCCACTGTAATTCGGTCACTTTTAAATACCAAAACTAGGTGGTTTAGTTTAGGACACTTTAGAATTCTTTGATGGTTCTCAAAACTGTCCAGACAGATTTTCCTTTGCTGTGAGGTGTGTTAAGAGTGATGCAGTCTGCTCTGAGGATCATCAGGCAGTCAAGATTACAATATTTAAAATTAATCATTTAATATTTACAGTGAAATCAGATCACTTGTTGTTTGGGAGGAACCCAGTGGACAATTATTAGCACTCTTTGGATTATTTAAACAAAATCTCTTGTCGCCAGGCTCCTTCCAATGTTAATCACGTGAAATATCCAAGAAATTGATTAACTTTGATGTATATCTACTTGATTTGACTTTTATAAACCTGGCCTGAGGGAAAGATTAAAGGCAAATATACAGTAAGAGCTTAACTCAAAATCTCTAAAGTCTTATATTAAGATGATTTTAATCATTACCAACATCTGATATTAGTGCTGTCAGCTAACATTCACTGGCCTCCCTTGGTACATCATCAAAGTGCTTGTTTTGTGAAAATATACAAACAAGATGTGTTGTACATTCTGATCTACTTTACTAGACCAGCATTTACTGTACATCAGTTTGTGAGCTGATGTTGATGCTAGTTATCTCATGTATAGAAGAGCTAACTTGAAAAGCCAGATAGACTGTGCCACATTTCCATTGCATGGGATGTATTTCACATCCATCTTGGCAACACCCTTTAGATAGTAATTAGGAAGGACAGAACCTTTCAAAAAAGTCCTGCAGGTTGATTGGACAAAGGCTCTGTGTGTCACATTCATTAAGGGCCAATCAGAGCACCAAAACAGATGACTAAGTAGCCATGCATTGACTAGTTGACTGTGAGTAAACTACCTGGAACCTGCAACAGGCAGCCATTATTGTAGTTCACCATCACTGGAGCCAAGCCAAGAGAAGAGCAAAAGAAGCTTTTGAACCAAGAAAAGCTTTCAGTGTGGTTCTCTGATCATCTTTCAAGGTCCCATATTTAACTTTCCTGATTTCAGAGTCTGGTGTTGTTTAATCTGCTAATGTGTGTAGTTCTATACTGGTAATATTGCTACTCTACACACAAGGAATAAAACTATATAAACTATTTGACATTCTGCACAGGATCTATGATGATTTAAAAATATTTTGAATGTTTTAAAATGTTCTATTATGACTTGGGCTTCAGTCAGCTGATGAAAATAGCAAAAATACTGGACATAGTCTTTCATAATTACCTGAACCATCTTTTTCTGGCTTCTTAAACCAGTGAAGTGAGCGTTCAACATCAAATGTAAATAGAACAGGTTAAGAAATAAACTCTATGGCAGTGAGAAGTTTTATGCTAATTCATGCCAGAACAGGACTCATGCCTAAAGAATAGCTTCATTTTAAAAACAGACCTGAAACACCTACATAGTGGATTTCTTATTATATGTGTTTATATAATTTTGTACTTAGTTTTGTTTACAGCAAGAGGATGGTGTAGGCAGTGCCTCCTTCTAAGGCTGCACTGTTCAGAGTCTGCTTTCACACCAAACAAACTAAAAAAAAAAAAAAAAAGAAAAACCCTTCTCATGGATAAACAGATGGTGGATCTACCAGTGTAGAAAAAAAGGTTTGACAGTTTGATCTCTATGTCTATTAAAACAGATGGTAATCTGACAGAGACAGACGCACCATCATCCCTGTGCAGACAGCTTTCATTAGTAACTAATTGAGAATAACATATAGAAACAGACAAAAAGGTTCAGTGAGACTACCACCCTCATACCATCCTCAAACCAGCTGCTGAAAGTATCCATATGTAAACATGGTTGTTAAGAGAAGCTGTGAGTGTGTTTTGGTTTAAATATTTGAGTGGACATTACGTTTTGGTTCATTATTTTGAGATATAAAATAAAAGACTTGTTGTGCAAGTTTTGATCTGATCTGTGACACGTAAAGATAGTTTCCATACTCTTTATAGTGGGCAACAGCGTGGGCCACAATTATGAAATCAGTGCAGCAAACATACCAATCTACTGAAATGCATGGCAAAGCTTCCATGCCTGCACTCCTGCCAGATCCTCAAAAGACGAGGCGCGCTTATTACAACATTGGCTCGATAACTTCAGAAAAAGCATTGTCAGTAAACACATTAACTTTGCCATTGAATTTCTAAATGTCAGTTAAGTTCAAAAGCCAGCATCTGTGATGGTGTGTGGGTGTATTAGTGTCCTCGTCATGGGTTACTTGCACATTGGTGAATGCACAATTAAAACATCTGCGCTGATCTAAAACCTGGCATTTTATGATCTGGACGAACGTTTTACAATGTGCATTTACATCTAAGCAGTAATAATCAAACATATAACTCCAATTCCAAAAAAGTTGGGGCACTTTATAAAATAAAGATAAAAACAAAATGCAATGATCTGCAAATCTCTTAAATCCATGTTTTATTCAAAAAAGACAGAAACAACATATCAGATGTTGAAATTGAGACATTTTATCATTTCATAAAAAATATTACCTCATTTTAAATTTAATTTAATCGGGAACACATCTTAAAAAGGTAGGGGTGCGGCACTAGAAGGCTGGAAAAGTAAGGCACTAATGAAAAAACAGCTGCTAATTTGGTTAACTGGCAACAAGTGAATAACATGACTGGGTATAAAAGGAGCGTTTTAGAGAGGCAAAGTCTCTTCGAAGTAAAGACTGGCAGAGGTTACCAATCTTCAAAAAAAAAAAAAAGAAAAAGAAAAACTGTGGAAAAGCTGCACCATTATGTAAAGCTGTATTATGTAAACACAATCCAGACATGCCACCATCGCTACTGGGCCAAAGCTCATTTAAAATGAACTGAGGAAAAATGGAAAACTGTTCTGTGGTCAGAAGAATCAAATTTGATTTTTGTTGCTTGGAAAATGAATATATATATATATATATATATATATATATATATATATATATATATATATATATATAAAAGAGGAATCAAATTTGAAATTCTTTTGGAAACCATAGATGCTGTGTCCTGCGGACTAAAGAGGAGAGGGGCCATTCAGCTTGTTATCAGGGCACATTTCAAGCCTGCTTCTCTGATGGTATGGATCAGGCATGAGGAACATATGTACACTCCTGATCAAAATTTTAAGACCAGTTGAAAAATTGCAAGAATTTACATGTTGTCCTTTTTTTCTTAAGAAGGTTCGAAGTAGAGCTTCAAAATGCAAAAAAGAAGAAATGGGAGTAAGACAAAATAAAAATTGAGTAAGCAATTTATTGAAAACAACAATTAAACTGAAACAGACTGTTCATCAGCTGAACAAAAGTTTAAGACCACAGCTCAAAAAACCTGAAAACCCCCAAAACAGAAATGAAAGTTTCAAAAAAGGACTCAGTAATGAGTAGCTCCACTGTATGTATCCAGACTCAAAACCAGACTCTAAAATCAGGAAATGTCATAAAATTTCCATGATTTTCATGAGAAGGAAGAATTATAGAGTCCCTGAGTTATATTTTATTGAAAAATGTCTAACATAATAAAAACCACAGTATGGATGAGGTTGTGGATGCAGTAACATGGGCTGTGGAGGTGAGTTAAACATTGATTTCTTGTTGTCTTTCAGCCTTTCTTGCTCAGACACATAAGCTCCTAATTGACCACATCCACCATAACAGCATGGCCTCACAGTCGAAGAGCCCAGGTGCTGAACTGGCCTGCCTGCAGTCCAGACTTTCATCACTCAAAAACATCCGATGCATCACAAATGGAAAAATCTGGTAAACATGCCCAAAGACTGTTAAGTTGTTAGAATCCAACATCAGACAAGAATGAGACAATGTTCCTCTCCCAAAACTCAAGTGGTTCCCATTTCTCAGAAGTTTGCAGACTGCTGCAAAAGACGGGATGCTACACAATGGTATACATGGCTCCGTCCCTACTTTTCTGAGATGTGTTGCTGCCATCAAATTCAAATGAGTCAATAAGAAATGGTAAAATGTGTTTCTTTAAACATCTGCTATGTTGTTTATGTTTTATTGTTAATAAAATATGGGTTTATGAGATTGCAATACCTTGCATTCTGTTTTTGACATCTTACACAGTGCCTAAACTTTTGTAAAATTGAGGTTTTAGTATCGTGTTGAATCCATTCAGTGGTTTGCATTCTTGGAGTTGGCATGGTTGAACAACGATAATGCAGTTAATGTCATGGCTCTGGCTGCCTCCTGTTTTTTCTTCCCCTGTCTGTCTTTGAGAGTTTGTATGCCACACCCTCCAACAGCCAGGCTGGATCACCTAGATCACTCACCTGCATTCCATCTACTCATGTGACTCAGTATAAGAAACGTGGTTTCTACTCCACTCGTTGCCAGATTATTACGTCCACTCTGTGGATTTTTTGTGTCGGACGCTCTGTGCATTCTAAGTTCAGAGTTGATCTGCTTTTTCTATTTTTTCAGTGATTTTCTTTCCTCCTCTGTTCAGATCCTGGAGCTACTGCCGTCACTGCAACACCTCAAGTTAAACTATTCAGTCTGCAGAAGGCCAACAGCACCAGAATTCATCTAACTTCTCAGCTCTACCCTAACCAACCAGCCAGCCATCAGCCCTGCCACTTCCTAGTCTCTGCAATAAACCGTGAACTTGTAAACTTTGTCCATGTCTGCATCTGAGTCCGACTAGAAAAACCTCAAGCCTTAACAGTTACACCACAATTGAGAGTTTTATACTCTAACAGAAGAACATTTTCTCACATTCTATGCAAGATTTCCAGATTATTTCCTGTCACATTGAGTTCTATTTCATTCTGTGTGATGAAGCTGCTGTGTGGTACAATTTCCAAATTCATTTTTTTGCATTTAAGGTAGAACTTGGGCTTATTTTTCTCAATTACACCAACATTTTGCCTTCTTAATCCCACTTTGCTGCATGCCAGACAACTTCACTGAAAGAAATACTAAAAAAGATTGGATATTTCAGATTCTTTGTAGTGCTTCAAGGGTCCTTGGTTTGAAGAAAAAAGAAAAATACAAATTAAATTCCACATTGAGCTTGGTTATTTAAGAAATATAGCAAAACACATTTATAATAACATCAACTGAGACAAGTCTCTTTAGACAACCTGAAGCTACACTAGTGTAGGAAAAATGTATGTGTAAAAATGTATGTCTAATGGTTTTCAGGCGTTTTACACAATACTTGACTCTGCTTTTGTTTCTGGAGAAAACTTTACAGCCAGAATTAAAGCAGTTTTCATGATGGCTTTATAGCCATTGATTTTGACTTTAAGTCAAGAAGAGCAATTTTCATTTTTACTGAAAAGAGGTGATTTTAATAAGTACACTTTAACACCTTTAAGGTGTATCTCAGTTTTACATAATGACTCAAAGGATTTCAACCCTTTTGATTTTCTTTTCACAACCGACTGTTAAGTGGTGGAAAAGTCTGTTTGCATTGACAAGCAGCTGGTAAAAGCTCTGTCTTCAGAGATCCATTTGACATGATGGTTCTGTGAATATAGAAATTAGCTGCTGAAGTTTCTGGACTGAGTGGTAGGATAACAATTCCCCTGTGGCAGATGTAAAACTTTTCCATTTCATTAAAACTCAAACAGATAATACAGCCATTACTCAACAATGGATTGAAATACAAGGCATGTACTGCCTGAAGAATACTCTTCAGATTTCAGCAGACTGCTTTCTGACACAAAATCTTTTGCTTTAACAATGCATGGCCTCGGATACAATGCCATGTGAATACCACTGTGGGCAGTAGTATTTTCAAAGAGAGGTTTTATTCAGGGCAAACATTTGGATAAAACGTGTAGCACACCATCGACCAGAGGAGAGAAGTCAACATGAAATCTCATAAAGGTTACTGCTGAAGTCAAAGGAGTACATTTGGAAACACGAAGGCTTTTGATTGTGCTGTCTCGGTATTGTTCCAAAAGATTACTTTTTCATTTCATTGTGGTCTCTATTTCATGGTTTAATTTGGGGAATCAATTATGATTCACCACAATTTTGAAAAGCTGAATTCAACGTCACTAGCCACACCAAAGCCTGATTACTGCCAGACCTGCTGAACCTGACTGACAAAGTAAAATAGGCTAAAACATCTCAACAAACAACACAAACATCCATCAGTCTGAAGTAGTCACAAAGCCATTTTGAAGGTTTTGGGACTCCAGGAAATGATGGTGAAAGCCATTACCCACAAATGGAGAAAAATTGGAACATTGATGAACCGTCCAGGAGTGGCCGGCTTAGCAGAATACTCCAAAAGTGCATCGACGGCCCAACCATGAGGTCACAAAAGAACCCAGAGCAAAGTCTAAAGACCTGCAGGCCTCACCTGACTCAGTTAAGGTCAGTGTTCATGACTCAATAAAAATAGGAAAAATGACATCCATGGGAGAGTTCCAAGGCCAAAACCGCTGCTGACCAAAACAAACACAAAGGCTAGTCTCACATTTGCCAAAAACATCCTGTTGATCCCCAGAACTTCTAGGAAAAAAATTCTGTGTACTGTTGAAACAGAAGTTGAATTTTTTGGAAGGCACAGGTCCGGTTACATCTAGGTAACACAATATTTCGTCAAAAGTACATCATACCAACAGTCAAACATGGTGGTAGTGTGATGGTCTGGGGCTACTTTGCTGCTTCAGGACCTGTAATTGATGAAACCATGATGTGTGCTCTATACCAGAAGGAGAATGTCCGGCTATTAGTACTTGACCTCAAGCACACTTGGGGTATGCAGTGGGACAATGATCTGAAACACTCCAACAAATCCACCTCTGAGTGGCTTAAATCAGGAGTTCTCAACCTTTTCAGCCCGTGACCCCCAAAATAAACGTGCCAGAGATCGGGGACCCCCACTGAACCTGAAGGTGGCTGAACACAGCCATGCAGATTCAAGAATAGTCATGTGCAGACAAGGCTGCCTTTCTGGGGCCCAGTCAAACTGGGGGCCCCTCTTACCAAAGAAACAAATTTTAATTCAGTTGTGTGGTAAGTAGCCCTCTTAAAAATGTCTCATTTTGTTATAAACAGAATTTAAGTATGTTAAAATTGGCTAACATTGGTTAATAATGGCCAAAAAATGGTGGGAAAGTGGTGAAATTAGATTTTTAAAGTAGCAGAAATGGGTTAGTAATGCCAAAAAATAGATAAAAATGGCAAAGGATAACCAAAAAATGGGTTTAAGTGGCAAAAATGGTCATATCGAGTGGTAAAAGGGGATTCAAAAGTGGTGTTTAAGTGGCGAAAAGGTGGAAATTTGGTGAAATGGGATGAAAATTAATATAAACTGGCAAAAAGGGTTAGCTGAGGCAGAATAAGTTAGAAACTGGCAACAATGGGCATTTCAAATTGTGAAATGTGGCTTAAAAAGTGGTAAAAGCGGTTAATAGTGGCAATAATGTGTCAACAGAGCCAATGATAAGCAGAGAGTTGCAAGATTTGGTTTGGAAGTGGCAAAAACAGGCAGTAAAAAAGTAATAAACAGGGTTTAAAATGGACCAAAAATCGGTTTTAAGTTGAAAAATGTGTTAAAATTGGCAATATTAGTGGGAAAAAAGTGATAAAAATGGTTTAAAAAAAAAAAATTGGAATAAGAATAATAAGAATGCACTTAGTTTTTTAACGGCATCTGGAGACCCCCTCTCAGTGTCTCATGACCCCTAATGGGGTCCTGACCCCAATGTTGGTTTTGGTGTGGGCTAGTTAAATTGCCGTGATGCCGAGATGCCGTGACATGACCCTTAACACAATATTCAAACTTGAAAACCCTCCAGCTGAATAAAAACAAGAATCATTGCCAGTTACAGTATAACCAATGCTTGCTTGCAGTTGTTGCTGCCAATAGTGGCACAACCAGCTACTGGGTTTAGGGGGCAATTACTTTTTCACATAGGGCTGGATAGGTTAAGATGGCTTTTTTCCTTAATAAATGAAACTGAAACTAACTAAAAAAACTACACTTTGTATTTACTTGGGTTACCCTTGTCTAATTCCATTTTATTTGTTTGATGATGTGTGATTTTTTTTCAGGATTCCATGTCTTACACTTGAAATATTTTGAGTCAAACCCTTCACTTCCTTTTTTTCCTTATTTTATACCATAATTGATGGTGTCCATGTATTAAACAAAACTTGTTAGTGATGCATTATTAGTATTGCACTAAGCACATGGACTGGCTCTTGTTGCTCCTGCAGGTCATTTGTATTATTTACATGGTCATGATTTTATTATCATCTTCTTGAAAACCCTTTCTTCTTAGTTCCTGGACTTGTGTGTGAATAGAAACACCATTATGGTGATTGATGTTTTGTGTAACCTTTGAGCCTCACACGGTAAGCACACACAGAAATTTCCAAACAACGCCATTTTAAATCAAGTTTCCATGCCACATCTCCTGCACCACAGAGCAGAACGACAGAGCCCCCTCAGGGCTGCGTGCTCAGCCCTCTCTTGTTCGTGTTGCACACCTCTGACTGCACCGATCATTGATTCTAGGAAAATAGGACTTTCAGACGCACACCTCTGTCTACATCAGCAGAGCCCAGGTGGTGTAGGTGAACAGTTATAGAATCCTGGGAATCAACATCACAAAAGTCAGTGCCAAATTCCTCTGCCAAGTTCTTGTTATCTTTACACAGGAGCAAACAGAAGCACCCAGACTGGAAACATTGCAAACTAGAATGGGATGTTCACGGCCCAGGACAGGTGGGCCCTGCAGCAGGTGATTAAAACCACACAGCACATCACTGGTATCCATCTACCAAGCTTTATGATATACACAGGCCCAGTGGATTATGGGAGACAATACTCACGGCAGCCTGAACACCCTGCTGCCATCTGGCAAACAAAACTGGAGAATCTGCTTCTTCACAGTAGAGAGAAGAAGAGCTGTATCCATTTTAAATCTCATTATTTTTAAGTTGTAACTACTGATAGGACAATAATTGAAGTTAAAGGAAACTAAGAGTTAAACTGTGCCAGTATTAAGGACAATTAGTTTTTGTAATTTGAAGTGTATATAATTGGGGCGTGTGAACAATTAGCATTTTACAATTTCCAGCAGTGAAGTTGCTGCTAATTCCAGTACATAACTCTATTACATCATTGCCGTGTTGTGTGCGTCTTAGCCTTGCCTCAGTTCACATGTTACCAAGTCAGGGCCTTCAGTCCGCCTGTGAATAGTGCCATGTCACCTACCCTGATACTTATGTCTCAAGTACAGAGAACCTATAGAATAGAGGGCTCGCCTATTTTTCTAAACCACACAGAAAATGAGAAATTAAGAGCCATATTTTTATTGTTGCAAAATATATGTACAGTGCAGTGAAAGAAGTAATTGTCTCCTCCCTGATTTCTTTTTTCTTTGCATATTTGTGACTGTTAAATGTTTCACATCATCAATCAAATTTTAATATTAGACAAAGATAGAGTACACAGAGTAAATAAGTGAAAAAGTAATTGCCTCTTAAACCCAATAATGGGTTGTTCCACTCTCAGCGGCAACAGCTGCAAGCAAGCATGTGATTAATGGAAACAAGTCTTTCACATTGCTTTGCAAGAATTTTGGCCCACTCCTTTTTGCAGAATTTGACTGGAGGGTTTCTGAGCAGCCTGTTAATGGTCATGCCACAGCATCTCAATCAGATTTAAGTTTGGACTTTGATTAGGCCACTCCACAACTGGGCCACCACTGGAGTGATTTGGATCATTGTCCTACTGCATAACCCAAGTGTGCTTGAGCTTGAGGCCAAGAACTGATGACTGGACATACTCCTTCAGGATTTTTTGGTAGACAGCAGAATTCATGGTTTAATCAATCCAACAAGTCATCCAGATACTGAAGCAGCAACGCAGCCCCAGACTATTACACTACCACCACCATGTTTGACTGTTGTGTTAGTTTTAAACCAGATCCAACAGGATACTACCCTGGCATGCCAGATGGATTTGTTTCACACATGAATCTGGGAAAGTTTCAATAGAAAACGTTTGAGAAAAGGCAGAGGATTTAAAAAAATTCGGAGTGTGATTGGATGAACGTTCTGTCTGTAACATCTCTACAGGCCAGAGCAACAAAACACGTGATGTAGCAGCTATAGAGCTGCGCGTGCGCGAGGAATAATGTGAAACATGGTGACCATAGACATGTAAGTACTCGACTTTTGTCGTTTTTGAAAAGAAAACAACTCACTGCTGTTCTTTGGTCTTCTTTTAACGAAGAATTGTTGTCAAGTTCTGATTAAACTTATGCTTAAGCAGCATCCACGCTAAGCTCTTCCATCATAATTGCAACGGCCTCTTGCTGCTGCTGCTTGCTTATATCACGACTCTGCCACACCCAAAAGTACCGCCCCTTGATGCTGATTGGTCCTGTCACTTTCTTACTGGCCCCGAACAGTTCAGATGGGAGCTTTGCAAGATGGATTCGCCAGTGAAAAACAAGGAAATGGGCGTATCCATCTGCTTTGCAAGGTTAACGGGATACAACTTCTAAAAATGTATTTATTTTTTGTCTCATCAGTCCATAGTATATTCTCCCAAAAGTCTTGGGGCTCACCAAGACTTTTGGGTAGCAAGCCTTTATGTTCTTTGTGATCAGGGGTAGGTTCGGCCTTGGAGCTCTCCTTTGGATGCCAGTTTCCCCCAGTCTCCCTCTTCTTGTTGAATCATGAACACTGAACTTAACTGAGTCAAGTGAGGCCTTTGTTGTTGATCTGGGTTCTTTTGTGACCTCCTGGATGAGTCCTCAATGCCGGCCACCCCTGGGAGGTCCGCAAGTGTCCCAAGTTTTCTCCATTTGTGGGTAATGGCTCTTGCCCACTGGCAGCTTCTCTGGACCCTGATCAGAGGGAAGAAATCAAGGGAGAAATGCGAGATCATGCAGGAATGGTATGTCAACATTGGATTATTTCACCTTTTGGGGTAATATATCATCCATTCTGGCATGAGTCCATGATATCATTGCTTCTGCCATAGGTGAGTACATTAGGAAGTTAAAAGGTTAATGCTTGTTTAAAAGATTTGTGGTTTAATGTAAAATTCTTTGGCTAAATTTCATCTCTGGAGCCGTTGTAGCGCTGTGACCCACTGACCTCCTGGTAACCCTTTGCTCTCACTGCAGGATGAGACATGATGATGATATAGTGATAATTTACAATTGGGAGTCTGTGCATTGTGTTGTATTTTAAAAGTACTGGATATGTCACGCTTTTGACTTCCTGTTTGGAGCTTTCTGATCAACAGGAATTGACGGGGTTGGTAGCGGGCCGGCTCCGAAATTAGACGGGCAGTGAAATAGCACTTCAGGGACGCGCCAGACTAGACAGGAGCTCGGGCAGTGGGACTGCTTTGTTTAACTGGAGAGGAAGCGATTTGCTCCACAGTGCAATTCACCAGCAGATCACAGCACAGATGTACTTCTCACTTATCCCTGCTTGCATTAATGCTGATGCTCCATGCTGCTGCTGGCAAAGCTTAACCTCCTACAACGTCCTCCTTTATAGCCTAAAGCTTGTTGCACCCTCATATTCAGATTCATGCCATTATGGATTAATTGCTTTTAAACCAATGTTATTGTATTCAAAATGCATTATCTTTAATGCATCTACCCATATGGGGGTTTCTAGCCATGCACTCCTTGGAAAGTCAGAACATGCTGTTTGTTTGTAGGAGGTATCTTTTGAACAGAGCCTTCTCCACCAAGTAAAACTGTATATATGTGTTGCAATAAATAATAAAATGTATTCCTGACTGAAATATATTTTTACAAAAATGATGGATCCTAAAACAGATCAGAGTAACTCACACTACAGTTTTGTCCATAGAATTCCCCTGAAAGCATACCATGGAATGAATTCTTCCTAGATTATAAATAGAAAAAGCATGCAGGGGTTGTTAAAGGTGCTTTGTTTTGTAAATTCAGTTCAAAGGTGATTAGTTGTTTGGAGCACTGCAGCGTCTCCAACCTCAGTGATATGTTTCACTAGAAACTGCTGCGATAATGATGATGGCAGCACTAATGATAAAAATGAGCTCATGAGCGTAGCAGTGATGATGATGGTCATACTGAGGACCAAAATAAGCCTGTGGTAAAAATACTAATGCTGCTTGCTTTCCTTTGAAGTACATTAACACATTAACAACGACTATCATCTTACAACTCATCAAATAACCGGTAATTACACCTGTTCAGCTTCTTGCATTAAACATTTTGCTGGCACTCTAAATGTACCGATGCAATTAAGTGCTGACAAAATAGCGGGTCACTCGGGCTGCTTTTGAAGGGTCCTCATTCTGCCTCTCGGCTAAACGGCAACGTGAATGAAATGAATAACAGAGAGAAAGCAGCAGTCGGCTCCTGAGGGTGAGCGGCCCTGATGAAAGTGAAATATAAAATAAAAATACAGCCAGATGTGTGGCGATACCAGCCAACACAAACACAACGCAGAGGATTGAAGGGAGACGGAGAGGAGGGCAGCTCTAATCAAACAGCTGTTTACTGATGACTGCTGTTGTGGGAGGAGTAGGGGGGATGGAGACGTCCACCAGGACTGCAGGAGAAAACTATGCTCTAACTAAAGTTGATATCATATACTATATTGCCAAAAGTATTCACTCACCCATCGAAGTTATTGAAATCAAGTGTTCCAATCACTTCCATGGCCACAGGTGTATAAAATCAGAAACCTAGGCATGCAGACTGTTTCTACAAACATTTGTGAAAGAATGGGTCGCTCTCAGGAGCTCAGTGAATTCCAGCGTGGTACTGTGATAGGATGCCACCTGTGCAACAGTCAACTGTCAGTGGTATTATAACAAAGTGGGAGCAACTGGGAATGACAGCAATGACAGCGGATGCTGAGGTGCATAGAGGTCGCCAACTTTCTGCAAAGTCACTACAGATCTCCAAACTTATAAGGCCTTCAGATTAGCTCAAGAACAGTGTGTAGAGAGCTTCATGGAATGGGTTTCCATGGCCGAGCAGCTGCATCCAAGCCATACATCACCATGTGCAATGCAAACGTCAGATGCAGTGGTGTAAAGCACGCCGCCACTGGACTCTAGAGCAGTGGAGACACGTTCTCTGGAGTGATGAATCACACTTCTCCATCAGGCAATCGGATGGAGAAGTGTGATTCATTGTGGACAAAAACTTGACATTTTTGTTCAGTTTCAGTCAGTTAAAAGTCCTTACATTTTATTTTTTGTATTAAGTCACCACATCTATTCTGTTTAATCAGCCAAATTGTAAAATCAATGTAAATGTAGAACTCTCATATCAATGTGCTATCAATACTCAGATGGATTCAGATTACACTGAGCAAAATACTGATTTATCTTATATGTACCGTGGGCGAATGCTGAGGGTGCTGATGCGCCATGTTGCTGCACTGGGAAAGTAGAACTCCTCCACCCCAACCTCCTCCTTTATCATAAAGCATGGTTGGTCTAGCCATTTCCTCCCTGGAAAGTCAAAGCATGATGCTTGATTTACCCAAAGAACATCTTTTGAGCAGCAGAGCCTTCTCTGCCAAGTAAAACGGTACATCCATTTTGGAATAAAAAAGGAAAAAAAAAACAGTATGACAAGAGTGTTCCTGCTTACTTTTTGTTTTGGGACTTGACACTATGAATAGGCGCAGCTTGTACATGCTGCAGAGTGATCTGGAGATGAGCTGGAAGAATCATGGCCATGTTTGTGAGCTGTACAAGAATGCAACATGAGGTAGATGATGTTTCCTGGACTCCTTGGTCTCATTGGCTGCTATGGGTATTCTCTCAGAGGCAACTGGATCAGGAATCATCAGAATAAAATGTCTGATATTGTTAAGTTGAGATCAGGGAACTTTGAACTCAATTCAGAGAAGCAAAGTAATAATATGGACACCAAAACTTGAGGATTATTTGGTCAAATGCTAGATTGTGACAAGCCCTGAATTAAGAGGATGGCTGTCCTGCAGCAGTACCCAATAGTAGCTCTGTGTCTGCATGCAGTAGCTCATCTTGAGGAGATTTTAAAGAAAATGCATTTTGGTTTGGTTTAATGCACAAGGCTGATCTGCTTGGCCTTGGATATATATAATTGTGTCTCATCTTTTTAATTTATATTTTACTTTTTTTTTTTTTTCTGTAGTCCTCTGATGGGAATGATGGCAGAACCCTTGAACCTGACTGGCAAGCAACATGTCTCCAGTGAGATTCTGGAAATGTCTTTAAAGGCTGAAGACAGCTGACTGGCACAGTGATACAAGGTGACATGGCGAGACAGAGTCTGCTCCACCAGCTTTAACCTGTAGATCCTGTTAAAATCTCTCTCCAGGATGGAGAAGGAGGTGTTGCTGTGGTGTGAGGAGGGGGCCGCTGGGGTGAGAAGCCTGAGACATGGGGGATGTGGAAGTGATGAAGTGCAACTGTGGAGCTTCTTTTTAACTGGACCTTGAGGTTTCTATTCCTTCTTTTCCCTTTTGCTTTTTTAACTGCTGAGCCATCCAGAGCCCTCTTCAACAGCATTAGGATGGTGCAATTTTACATATGATTGAGCACAGCCCTAACCTCCAGCTGCTGCTCAGAGCCAAACAGATCAGAGTGAGAGCAGAACAACAAGAAACAACAGAGCAGAGCACAGACATTAAAGTCAGAGTTGTATAAATCCACTCTGAACAAGAACAAAAATGAGAAAAGTTTTTCCAGACTCTTTTTTTTCTCTCATTCAATTTTGTTTGCTGTCATGACTACAAAATAAACAAGCTAACATTGATTATTTTCCATTTATTGTAGCGTGGACCACTTTGGCATTTATAGCTTGTTTGCACTGCTGTGCCTTAGGGATGTACTGAGAGTGTTTCTCTCGCTGTGATGAGAGTTTGTTTTTATAATCTGCAGATGTTACCTGCATTTTCTCAAAGCATACATTACCATACAAATCAAACCACATAACACAATGACTGCAACAGAAAATATCTTACAAGATATTTAAAATAGATTAAAACAAGAGCTGCTGTTTATGTAGTCAAAATAACAATATAATGCTTTCAAAATCTGATTTAGGCCTTTGAATAAGAACATCTTTGGAGTAATGATACTTATGAATTAAATTCTCTCCATCTTAGAGACGAATCCACAAAAGAACCAGAAGATAACAAGCCATCATTACTGCTGTGGTCTTTCTTTCTTTTCTTCCTTTACCATGACTTTCTGATAGAGATGTCCTGTTTCGGATCTTCTTTTATGCAGCCAATCACTGATCAGATCGGCTGCTCAGCAGTATGATAGAATCACGTTTTGTGCTTGATTCACTATATGGACAAAAGTTTTCAGCCACCTGACCATCACACCAGCAGGGACTGTAATGACACTGTATTCAAATACATGTACTTTAACCCTCTACAGCACAGCATTGCCCTTGAGGTGTTTTTTTTTAAGCCTGATGTCCAGTACATGTGAACGTAAATGATGGCAACCAATCAGAGTGTTTTAAAAACAATCAAATTTTAGTCCAATAAGATGTTGGAGCCACTGTCAAGCAAGATTTGAAGGCGGGACATCCCGTGGAGTTGGTTCCCCTTTTGCAGCTTTAACAGCCTCCACTTTTCTTTGAAGGCTTTCTACAAGATTTGGAGTCTTTTGTGGGAATTTGTGCCCATTCATTCTGCAGAGCAGCGGTTCTCAACCTTTCAGCCCGTGACCCCCAAAATAAAGACGCCAGAGCCCGGGGAACTCCACTGTACCTGAAGGTGGTTGAAAAGCCATGCACAAATCAGAATGGTCATGTGCAGACAAGGCCATAAAGGGAGACAAATGGGAGAGCTTTCTGGCACCCAGCCAAACTGGGGGCCCGTGGAGGTAACTACTCTTATCAAACAAACAAATATATTTATTAATTCATGTGCGCAGTAAATAGCCTTCTTAAAAATGTAAATCCCTTTTATAAAAAAAAATAAAATAGTTTTAAAATTGCTAAAATGGGTTAATAATGGCAAAAAAAAATGTTGGAAAAGGTTGTTAAGTTGAATTTTAAAAGTAGCAGGAATGGATTGGACGTGGCAAAAATGGCCATAAATAGAGGAAACGGGGAGTTAAAATGTGGCTGAAAAGGCTTTAAGTTGGCAAAAATGGGTGAAAATTTGGTAAAATTGGATGAAAAGTTGATATAAACTGCCAAAAAAGGGCTAACTGAGACAGAACAAAATAGGCAGATATTTTAAAAAAAAATTGGTGCATATCAAATAGTGAAATGTGGATAAAATGGGAAAAAATGGCACAAAAAGTGGTTAAAAAAAGGGGTTAATAGTGGCAATAATGGGCCAACAGAGGCAACTTTAAGCTTACGTGGCAAGAATTGGTTTAGAAATGGCAAAAACAGGCAGAGAAAAAGGTGATAAAAACAGTCCAGCTGGGATGAAATTTCACTAACCATCTTATTGCAAAGCTGGCATCCATCACAGTAGAATGACCCATGTTGTATCACAAATTTGACATTTATTCATGCCAACCCATTTTTGTAAGTTTAATCTCTGAATTTCCATAGTGAATCATATTTTAATTACATGTTTGAAATTGAATCTTTTTTTTTTTTTTAGTCCTCATCGATCATGTAAAACAGTTCTTAGCTCTGAAAGAAAAAATGTAAAGAGATTTTTTAAGATCCCACCTTTTCAGATTTATTGTTAAAATGACTGTAAAGTGATAAAATAACTTTATTTTAGGTTTATCTTGTGTATTAAGACAAAGCTTAGCTTTCACTCTACAGGGACTTTAATTTAGTATCACACCGGTGTGGTCTAAAGCCACAACCTAGTAGAAAGCTTCAGACTTCACATTCTGTGAAATATTTTTTTAACACTGTAATACATAAAGAAATATAGGAGTGCATGTACAAAATGCCTCAGTGAATTACAACAATCCCTGGTAATATAACACCATTTCTGTTTTCAGTAGACCACATTGGGTTGCTTGCTCTATACAAACAAGGTTAGGGTATCACTTAAGCTAAGAAATTATTTCCTCCTCAAAGTAAAGGTGCTTAACTCCCTGTTTTCAGAAAAGTCTACCTCTATTGAAAGAAAATAAGGAACTTCTCATAGACCTAAAGACATGCAGCAGTGGTGCATGAAATCTGATACTGCCAATGGAACCATAGAAAAGTGAAATGTTTGATATCAAAATGTGCATTTTATTTTTGACTTGTTCACTTAGTTGTCCGACTTTTTAATTTTTGTCAAAGCATTGTTGTTGTTTTCTATCACTGTGAAAGCAGGAACTATGATGACTAAACTACAATGCACCTGGAGGGTCAAAATAGCATGCAATTAATGTGGTTAAAAAAAACTGAAAGACTAACTTTCAGACCCTTACAGCAGCAGAATTTACTCATTTGAACAGACAAACCCTAATCTTAACAAATATTCACAGATATTAAGCTCTCAACAACGTGTTGGCAGAAGAAAGTCAGTAATTTTTCAGACTGTAAACTGTAAGGAAAGACTATACAGTCCCGTCAACTGTCTCGTTTTTGTTATGCTTTAACATCTAAATGATGGAGCCTGGGCTCAGAAAGGTTATACGAAAACTGTTAATAAGCAGATTTTTGTTTTTCTTCAATAATTGCTGAATAACAGAAAAACTTTTCCTCCTATTTTTATCTTATAAAACTTTGAGACTCTACAAAGAAGAAGAACGAAAAGAGAACGGTAAAAAAGAGGGGGTGCAATTAAATCCTGCCCACACTGAAGAAGAAAACAATTCATGGCTCTCCCTGGATTTAGTGGAGATGCCTCCTTTTTACTTCCATCTGCCAGAAAACAACAAAAAAATTGCTTAAAAGCTGCTGTGCGGTGGGATGCACTTCACAGGGAAAAGCACCCAAAAATAAGAGTTTATGGGTTTCCAACAAGAAGAATGAGCCTCAAGAAGACAAAAGAATAAACTCCATTAAATTGTGAGAGAAGGAGAGGAAAACTTTAGGAGAAATATTGAAAATCAAAAATAATCTACTTGTCATTCCTCAGTGGGATCAGGTTTTGAAATGAACACAAGGTGACAGTTTGAAAACAGTAACATCAAACTAGCTGAGATTTAATGCACTGGGAGGATAACAAGATTGTTTCTAGTGTTGTAGCATCCAGTAATAATCTGTTACAATCTGGTAGCTGTAGCATTCATCAGGGAATTATTGTCTTCAGATCTGAACTCTATTTGTAAGTTTTTTTTGCATGAGATTTAGGGTAACTCAAAGGTTTGTCTTCTGGTTAAATAAGGGGAAATTAGGATTGTGAAACTAAGTAATGAAAAAGCATAAAAGATACGATTAAAGAAGATCCCAAACATATCTAAAATACCTGAAAGGCTCTGAAACCCAACCACTGCAGGTCAAATATTGAAATAGGAGACAGCTTCTGAATGTTTACCCTGTTAAAAACAGTGTCTAGCACTGTTAAACTTCATGAAATATGCAGGAGTGCATGTACAAAATGACTCGGCGTTGTCCTATTATCCTATATGAGTCCCAGTTGAGTTCTCTGTGTAGGAAACCTAGCTGTACTGACATGAATTGAGTGTAATAAATCACATATATAAATCTGTAAGTCATTACTCTTTATGCCACTTCATGCCTTTGGTTTACAAATTGGTCTGCTGTGCTTTCACACCTCAAACAAACTGCACCAGGGTTTGTTTGGGAGTAGTCCGAGACCCCTGTTATTAAGTGGATCAGAGTCCTCTTGTTTGGTCGGCAACAGAGTTTGTGTGAGCTTTCACACCACTGAAAACTTACCAGACTATCCAGGAAAAAGGACCAGAGTCCGTTTAAAGAAGACCAAACAGCTCTGGTGTGAATGCACCCTTAAAGAACTTCATGAATGCATTAATGCAAAAGCAGCAATGAGCAAGCTATCCTATACCGCTGATGAGAGGTCAAGGGACCGCTCCCTTCAGCTAGGGTGGAGCTTGATGACTACTTAAGTAGACTGGGAGAAGAAGCCAGTGAGAAAGATTCAGGACTGGGCAGCTCACTTGAGATGGAGAGAGACACAGGGGTGCACCAGAGTCAGGGCGCTTGCACCCTTTGGCAAATAAGAAAGTTCTGGGATGAAGACAAGTGTCCTGATACAGAAGAAGAATCAGGAGAGGGATCAGCAACAGGTAGAAAGTCGGTTTTCCTGAGAATCTTGAACTCCAGCTCAATGGCCCCTTCCGAACGACTTGTGACCGAAGTCTCAAGAAGAAGGCAATAACGATCTAGGGAGGGATGAAGATTGGAAACGAAATTATATCTCTGCGGGTCCAAAGCCAGTAAATCGTGACTCTAGCCAAGGCCCCGTGCCCTTGAGCCACTCTATGCGCTCTGCTGGAACTTCGTATTCAAAATGAGAGGAGGTCAGCCAAGAAACATTCAACCTGTATGCCAATCGAACAAAGAAGCCAAAGCGACATCGAAATCTGAACGACATGACAATGAGGAACGGTCAGACATCAAGTCTCGATTAAAGACAGTTATGAGCATTACAGAACAAAGTGCAGTTACTCATCGCAATGACACACACAAGACGTTATGCGCAAGGTTGACAGTCTAGAGTGAGAGGTAGTGCCATTTTTTTTAAATAAATCTGGTCATTTTGCAGCGTGGATCACACTCATCTCTACTTTTTGACTTGTCAGCTGAGCTGTCTGAGTTTTTTGAGGAGTAATGAAACGTTCAAAAGAGCAGCTGTGTCCTTATCTGCCCATAACATTGAGAGCAGACGGACACTGTTGTGAATAGTATCCAGCTGCTGTCCTTGTATGGTGGCTTTACTCTGGTGTTCATCTATGGACTGAAAGCGCAAAATTAATGTGACTGACAAAAATTACTGTGTTGATTTCTGACCTCAGTCACATAATAAAGAATGCATTTACACTGACAGCCCTAACTGGAAACATGATTTCTTTAAGCCATAAAGACAATTGAGAACAACATGTGTGGAAGGAGAAGGAATTGGATAAGCACAGGAGTAAAGCTGATGAATCTGTGAAGCCAAGTTGTGTATGAAACTGTGCCAGAATCCTAAATGCTGTGATTACTGAGATGTTGGATGAATATCCATGATATATGTCTTCTGAAGTATTTACTGAGTGGAGATGCTGCAGAAAGCCAACCTTTTACGTGCTGTTACCAAGATACAGAGCTTTGTAAAACAGCGCTGACACAAGGTGCACATTGAGCCAAATGAGACTCATTCATACAAACTGCAAAGTGCACAGACACAGCTGTAACCACAGATACCATTCAGTGCCATAGGTGTGTTTATGTATTTGCAAGCAAACAGGACAAATCATTTTAAATTGACGCAATTACTGCAAACTGGCATGACCGGGCCGGATTGCAAATATGCTTCCTAACATGACTATTATGGATAATCATTTGTATCTTCCTTCAATTTTACTCTCTAAGGGGTTTAGTGGCACAGGATTGAGTGCTGAGGTGCAGTTGACGTCATTGCCTCTAATAGCTGCCATGCTGGGAAACGGAATCCATTCTCTGCCCTGAGAGAAATAAAAATGAATTCATAAAAAACTCACTGCTGAGGAGGCAACTGTTTCAGGATTGTTTAAAAAATACTATATATATAAAAAAAAATACTATACTATATATGCCTCATATATAAAGGGCCCTATCATACACTCAGGTTAAAGGTTTTTGGATGCAGTGCAAGTTTAATTTCTTTTATCACACAATGCAGAGATAATTTTCATGTTACACACCCATGTTGTGTTTATTTCAAAGAACCTGTGGCCATTATTGGATCCCTAGGCTTGTTGGTAACATTTGGTTCAAGAAGTGCACAAGTGGCATGTTTCCATTCTCAGGATGCTTAAAGTTTCTGCAACATAATCTAACCCCAACCTGGTCTAGAGCCCCATATGCTCTGTTTGGTAGGGCTCTGATGATTCATCTTCCTGATTCCATTTTTTATTATTCTTGGGTTGCATTTTAATTCATGCTATGAACCTGAAATAATACAATATTAACAAAGAGAAGTTTTATAGCATTGAATATTGCAATTTTCTCTACATTTTTACACCAAGACAGCAATCAAATCATAGAAACGTACAGGTAAAAATCTAGACCCAAGCTTTCATTTTGTGTCCATTTTCAATTTCTCCAAGCTATTTGGGATCAGAAAGGTGAAAACCATAATCAGGGTAATTTTGATTTCACAACATCTGCATCAAAAACATTTAGTTAGCCTAGAAACTCTTAACATTAAATAAAAGAGTGGAAAAAGCATACATAACTAAATAAAATAACACCACAACAAAGACACAACAATACTAGGTTCAAACCTAGTATATGGATGACCACAACTATCTGGGGTGCCTGTTGGAATACCTGACTGCATTGTGTGTTCTGGCAGAGTGATTAGTTTTTGGGGGGTGTAATTGTGCGGTCCCTAATGTCTGTGGGTTGAGAGTTAACCCTTAATGTTGAAAACATAAATCCTTGTCAGCAGGAAACAGCTAACCTGACATACTTCACAATCATCTGGGAAAGCTCCCATAGAAAGCATTTGGAAAAGGGCAGAACTTTTTAGAGGTGATTGGAGGAACGTTCTGTCTCTAACATTCATGACGGGCCAATCAGAGTAACAAACGACATAAGTGCGCTAAAACTGCCGCTTTCAGCAACGCCCGAGCTAACAGCTACCACAACTGCAGCCCCTGGATACAGCGGGAAACCCCACCGTAATGATCGCAGACCCATATGTAGAGCAATGCAGAATAAGGTTCAGCCAAAGCAGTAAAATATGACAAAGAATACACTGAAAAATGGCAGAACCTGATCAAACTTCCAGATAGAATTTTACTGAATTCTGTAAAAATAGTTTGGACGTGACGTTAGCTCACCTGGGTAAAGAGACAGACTACAACAGAAACGCTGGGCGGATGGAGCAGCATCCAAGGAGCTTAGAAGGTGAGACAGTGACATGGTGTTTTCAACATTCACTTCAACAAAGCACACGTTTAAGTATGAGGGTAGTGACAGTGGTAACATTTAAACAAACAGATCAATTTTCGGACATGTGCAGGGAATAAATAAGTTTTAATGAGGCAAGGTTGGCACAACTACAGCAACTGTGCACTGAGGAAGTTGTATTTAGAAAAATATCAGCAGTGGGGTGTGATGCTCAAACTGGCTGCTTTTGAAAATGTATCTATGATGAAATAAGTTATAAAACATAAATTGCTCATGTTAAATCAATTCAGAATCATAGAAATTTACAATTGAAATTCTGACTTACATCAATTTTTCCTATCACCTTTAACATTTTTAAGACCTATAAATTAACTTTATTTATTATCATTATAACTGTTTACCTAAGATAAATGACTGATTGATGATTTTACTTTATTTACATTTCATGCCAAAAAATGCCCAACCATTACAGGTTTATTAGACATCAGAAATATCGCTGTCATGTTCAACAAGTTAATTCATTACATGTCATCAAGATGTTGCATCTTGATGGCCACAGGTGTATAAAATCAAGCACCTAGGCATGCAGACTGTTTCTACAAACATTTGTGAAAGAATGGGTCACTCTCAGGAGTTCAGTGAATTCCAGCGTGGTACTGTGATTGGATGCCATCTGTGCAACAGTCAACTGTCAGCGGTATTATAACAAAATGGAAGCGATTGGGAACAACAGCAACTCAGCCATGAAGTGGTAGGCTACATAAAATGACGGAGCGGGGTCAGCGGATGCTGAGGCGCGTAGAGGTCACCAACTTTCTGCAGTCAATCGCTACAGACCTCCAAACTTCACACCGCCACTGGACTCTAGAGCGGTGGAGATGCGTTCTCTGGAGTGACGAATCACGCTTCTCCATCTGGCAATCTGATGGGCGAGTCTGGGTTTGGTGGTTGCCAGGAGAACGCTACTTGTCTGACTACATTGTGTGTAAGGTTTGGTGGAGGGGGGATTATGGTGTGGGCTTGTTTTCAGGAGCTGGGCTTGGCCCCTTACTTCCAGTGAAAGGAACTCTGAATGCTTCAGCATACCAAGAGATTTTGGACAATTCCATGCTCCCAACTTTGTGGGAACAGTTTGGGGATGGCCCCTTCCTGTTCCAACATGACTGTGCACCAGTGCACAAAGCAAGGTCCATAAAGACATGGATGAGAGAGTCTGTTGTGGATGAACTTGACTGGCCTGCACAGTCCTGACCTCAACCCGACAGTACACCTTTGGGATGAATTGGAGCAGAGACTGAGAGTCAGGCCTTCTCGTCCAACATCAGTACGTGACCTTACAAATGCACTTCAGGAAGAATGGTCAAAAATTCCCATGAACACACTCCTAAACTTTGTGGAAAGCCTTCCCAGAAGAGTTGAAGCTGTTATAGCTGCAAAGGGTGGACCGATATCACATTAAACCCTATGGATTAAGAATGAGATGTCACTTAAGTTCATGTGAGAGTCAAGGCAAGTGGGCGAATACTTTTGGCAATATAGTGTATGTCTTCTGGTTGAAGTATGCTTAGCATAGGATTCAACACTGTGACTACGCTTTATAACAGTGGTTCCCAGCCTTTTTCCCTGGAGCCTACCTACTTGTATGTAAGAAAAGCTGAGCCCCCCCCAGACCCACAGGAATTAAAAAAAAAAAACAAAACCCTTAGAAAATAGGTCTACACATGTCTATCATACTAAAAGATGGTTGTAAAAACTATTTAAGTAATGTCTTGCCATTGTTTTTGTCAATATATGCCAATCTAATTTTTACTACATCAGAGTTGACAAAGCCTTGCCCCCCCCCCCCCCCGAGATATTTAGCAACCCCTCTAGGGGTCCTGGACCCCATAGATTCAGAGATTGGAGAGAAGTCCAATCTTATGTACTATATGGCTGACTGTCTGGAGCAGCAACATCAGTACCTTTCTGAGCAGTCAGTAACACATAGAACTGCTGAATACACACCAAACAAACACTCTGAATGTTCTAAAAAAGATGCTGGCTGCAGATATTTCCTTCCACGCAGTATTTTACTCTCTCCTCATTGGGATCAGTTGAGCAAATAGGCTAATGTAGCTCGTGAGCTGACCTTGGCTGTCTGTGGTTCACTGGATCTAAACATCACGATCCACTTAAAGCAGACTTGTTTAATGTCTTGAAGTCTTGCCTTAAAAACTGAAGGTTGATAATGGAAACTCTTAATTAGTTCGCTCTCCGACTTGCTGAAAGTAAGGTAGTTGTAAGAAACTGAACACATTCAGACATAACGACTTGCTCCTGGGTATCTTCTTTCTTCTATTTATTAACTGTTTCAGTTATAACTGATGGGTGATAATTTCTTATCCATAAAAAATTGCATTTCTGTAGCAAATGAATGTGTTTTCCCCACACCTATTGTTTGAATCAGTGTTATTCTGTACTGCACACTCTACCACTCTGCTTGTTTCACACACCCACAGAGGCACAGCAGCACTCCACCTCCTCAGTGAAATATCACTGCATTCCCTGATACATTTAAATTGAGCTTTAAAATGGGACAGAGCGCAGAGTGAAGCAGGGTTTTGTTTGCTCCATCTCATATTCGTGTACATTTCAGAATGAGGGTGATCTGGTGATGCCAGAAGACGAGGAAACATTTATTGTTATGTCTTACATGGCTGCTTCAACCTAAACAGAATGCATCTCGAGTCTTGCATAAATTTACAGCAAGGGTAAGCTCAATACTGGTGGTAGCTCAGAGGCATATTCAGTGGCTACTGGTAGATACCAGAAGCTGCCAGTGGAACAGCTGGTGGCTGTGGAGCTACCAAGACTTTGCAGAGCTACCATGGTATTGCACGTGGCTTGACAGGGCCACAGCTGTCCAGACCGGCTGTAAAACTTCTGTCCAACTATTATTAGTTTGATTTTCTTACTTCTGTAAAGTTTATAGCTGAATTTTTAAATTAATTACCCTGTTTTTTTAATGTTTTACAAACAAGAGTCAGAAAAAGGAATTAAACTGTTGGTGGTAGCTTGCCATTGCAAATTTAGTAGTTACAATATGCTGCCAGTGAAGTTGATAGTAGCTACCATGGAGTTTTAGCTAGTCTGACACAGAGGGTACACAGTATATTATCTACCACAGCTGCTGTAGTGTTATTTTCATCAACTAAAACTATGACAAAAAATGTAGACTACCTTTCGTCCATGAGGAAGACAAAGCTGAGACCTTTGGAGATAAAAGCTCATTGGTGCTGGACAGACAAAATCCATATTTCTCCACTAAGTATATAACCAGTGATAATACAAGCAGAGATCTCTCAAATGTACGTCGCTTTGGAGAAAAGTGTCTGCTAAATGACATTGTAACATTGTAACAAGGTAGAGAACATTAAAGTCTGCCATTATTTACCTTACAAAGTTTTATAATATTTTAAATTTTGTTAGTGCATTAATGTTGTGTTTTAAATTATTAGTTTTACAATATAGCTTGCAAAATTACATTAAAGGAATGTTTGGCCTAAAAGTTAAAACTGAAATGTATGGAACAACAAAGACTGGACGAAAATGTTTTTTGAGTTTTGGTGACTACAATAAGACTAAAACTTTCAGTAAAAATGTGAACAAAACAAAGAAATTCAGATCTAAAAACTAAGACTAAAGTCAGAGTAGCTGCAAAAAAATGACATGAGTAACCGAGACCTGCCAGAGCTGCTGGACTGTTATCAGTTAGTTATGATATTCCTAATAAATGAATGAATGAATGGCATTATTTTGAACCAAAATACCATAATAAAACATATAGAAAAAAACTGCGGGCAAAAAAAAAATAACAATGACATAATGGTTAACATAATAATTTTGCATCAGATTAAATTAGGGCTGGGCATTGTTAAGAACCTCATGAGTCAATTTGATTTCGATTCTTTAAGTTGCCATTCGATATTCGATATCGATTCGATTCGATATTGATTTAAGTGCTTCAATGTCGATTCAGTAAGAAGTAGAAATAAACAAATAACCTGTTTACAATTTTTTAATAATTATTTTCATGCCCATGTGAACATATTTGGTAAGTCACCTCACATTTTTGAGGGATAAAACATCTGAAAATAAAAATTTGCAAAATAATAACTTAGTTGTGCAGATGAGTACAAAAGTAAAAACATGACAGTTCTGTATAAACACTGAAAAAGTGCTTGTAAACTTAAAGACTATTTCTGTCCTCTTGGAAATCATGATAAATCTCACATAACATGGTTATGGTTGGTTGTTGCTGTTTGGTCTAGTGCGGCCTTCGTCCATACAACGCGAATCACACACACAGCGACCCCCACTGGCCAGGAGGTGAATCGATTCAGAGGATTTGCTGAATCGATATTGAACTGGGGGAGGAAATATCGCGATGCATCGATTAATCGATATTTTTACCCACCCCTATATTAAATGCAAACCATAATTAGTTTTGGGCAACTGGTCCTGAGTGAAAATGCACAAATTATCCAACACATCACGTTAGCACTGTAAATCAGCAAAAAGTCAGTGTGCATAACATAGCAAAAGTTAGCAGTGCTAGCACTGCTGGCCTTGGATCATCCTTGCAGATCTACGTCCACATCACTTCTGGCGTGTGACACACGCTTTCACCTCCTGTCTCATGCTCACACGCCACTCAAACTATTCTCATGCTAGAATCAAATGCTCTCTAATTACTCTCTGATTGGTGTGCAATGTTTATCCCCGTGTTGATTGGACAACTGCTCAAGGTAACGGCCCTAAGCCTGTGAATAATTAGCCAATCACAGCACAGTGGGGCGGAAGTTGACGTCCAGCCATTTCAGAACAGCGGCACAGCGCAGCTGCGATTGTACCAAGGTAAAAGCGTCTTATGTCATAGTTTAATTATACAACCCAGGGCTTAACAAACTATATAATTATTTTGAATAAATCAGTGATACTCAACCCGCAGCTCTCGAGCCGCATGTTGCTCTTTAGTGACCAGTTGCAGCTCTTTTAAGGCTTCCTTTAAGAAAATCCTCCTGAAATCCTCTATAAATATGAAAACTGTCAGCAGTAAAGACTCATTGCAATAAATCATATCAATAAATCTAAGTCCACACAAAGAAGACAGACTTTAACTTCCAAATTCAAATGAAAACTTGTGTTTTATTACCATCGGGTGCACCCAGGACGGCGGACCGTGTGTAAAAGAGCGCAGAGGAAGTCTGCTGGTGGCGCGTCTCTTCCGTAAGTTAATAGAGGTGTGCTGTCCTGTCTTGTGTTCAAGGTGAAGCTTCTAATGCTCTTGTTTTAACACATTTCTTCTTCACTCCCTGCCGATGCTCTATGAGTATGGGAGAGCATCGGCAGGGAGTGACTGAAGAAATGTGCGATGCGCATCATCATCAACAAGCCAAACACACACGGATCACATTTTAAAATAATGTAAAACTGAGTAAAACCTGTCCAAACGTGGGTGTTTTATTTGATCTTAAACGTACTAATGATGAACACTGTAAAAAGGGCAGAAACAGAAAAATGAAAGCAACAAACTGGCAGGACAGAAGGCTCTGTGAGGGCAGCTGCAGGTGTGAGGCAGGGTGGGTTTTAACCATTTGGAGGCCCAGGGCAAAGACCAATACGGGGACCCTCCCCCTTTAGGTAAAAGCGATAATAATGAGAGGAAAAAAAATAGAAAGCATAACTTTAAGTTAACAGAGTCACAGAACTACAGTAAATGTCGAAATATGAAATATTAATACCCAAACAGACCCCCATGATTCATCAGCTCTTTGAAAAGCTCCATATAGCTCTAAGTCGGCACATTCTGATATTTTAAAAGACTTTAGTCCAGGTGGAGCTTATATAAATAAAAACATATGCTTATTATCAGTGAAATATCTTTTCTTCTGACACTATACAGACATTTTTATTAATTTCATCCCATTGAACAACACAATAATCCACCAATTCACTGTTTTATTTCAACTTTGGATAGATTGATCATCAAATGCCCGGTTTTGGATTGTGGCTCTTGCAATAGTATCTTTAAGACAATGTGGCTCCTGGGTAGATTAAGGTTGAGTACCACTGGAATAAATGCTCTGTAAGGTACAAAGGATAATAGCTGAATGGGCTAACAGTTAACCATTAGCTAGCTTACGTTAATGTGACCAAACGTCCTCTTTTGCTTCAGTAGTAGTAAGTGTAGTAAGTTAAGAAGGTGAGAGAAAGGGAAAGAGACAAGGGACTGGCGCTAGCAGAAGACAGAGGCAGCAGGAATGGGACATCGTCAGAAGAGAGGGAAAATTAAGATGATGGGACTCAGGTACAGTCTTCAGAAATGAGACCATCATAGGTGAACTAAGCTCACAATACCATCGAGGATTTCATAAGTGGCCGACCTAACAAATTTTGTTCCCCAATTAAATTTATGGCTTTATGAGCATGGCCTCTGTGGTCCATATCTATTTTATTCAAGGTTTGCTAGCAAATAAAGAAGCACAGTAAATTGTTGTTTATCACACTCATATCCTTCAATAGTTGTTGCTACTATGTGTGTGTGTGTGTTAGGGCCTGTGTAAGACACATACTTTTTAAACCCTAATGGTGAAATGAGTCCAAATACGTCGCCATCATTGAGTGCGCACGTGTCTAATGAACAAAATCTCACTCTAGCCAGGAACCCAAAGTTGGCAACCCTACTTTCAGGCGCAGCAGAGTCGTGACGTAAACAAGCAGCAGCAAGAGCTGGTGCAGTTATGGAGGAAGAGATTAGCGTGGATGCTGCTAAAGCGCCAGTTTTATCAGAACTTGACAACATGTCTTTGTTAAAAGAACAAAGAACAGCAGTGAGTTGTTTCTTTTCAAAAATGACAAAAGTCGAGTACTTACATGTCTACAGTCGCCATGTTTCGCGTTATTCCTTAGTAACTGTGCACGCCCAGCTTGCTAGCGGCTTGCTCACGTTTTGTTGCTCTGATTGGCCCGTAGAGATGTGACAGACAGAACGTTCATCCAATCACACTCTGAGTTTTTTTCAAAGCCTCTGCCTTTTCTCAGACGTTTCCTATTCAAGCTTTCCCAGATGGATGTGTTGTGGTACAAAAGAATTCACCCACCGTACAGTGAGAGCACATGAAGACATTAGCTAATGAGACACGTTTGGGATTTTTGAACCAGGCTGTGAACCAGTTTACTTCAAGTGTAAAAACCAGCTTCTCAACAGGTTATCAGACAGAGTTGCTGGTGTTGCTGCAGCCAGCTTCTAGTGGACACTTGCTGTATTGCAATTTTTTCCACTTCCGCATCGGCTTCATTTTTCAGAACTGGAGGTTGCCGCTTGAACAGTAGCCAATAATCAGAGATCCAGTAAGGCGTGGCTGTGTCACTGTTCAGAGCATTTGACCAAGGGTCTTATTTTAAAACACACAAAAAGGGGTCTAAAGTTTGTGTACGCCACTTTCCATGCCAAGTATGAGATCTATAAAAACAGACCCGAAGTTAAAATGTGCAAGCCTGTAAACAAAGTCTCACCCATGCGTACGAATGTAACCGAGGTCGAGGGAAATGGAGACACACACGGTGAGACGATGATCTGAAGCCAAGTCAGAAAGTTGTGCATTTGAGGCATTTTTCCTAAATACTAAATTTCATTCCACTATCCACATCATCATTAACAGGCACTTTCATTTTTACGCAGGCCTAGTGAGCTTTTGCTTTTTTAATATGAAAATGTGTTATTTATCTTTTAAAAATCTCTCATGCATTTTATTATCGTAGTCTCACCTTCATTCGCCTTGATCCGACCTTAATGCCATCGATTAACATAGAAATCTAAAAACCAAGCAGTGAGGAAAAAAACTGCAGACCACAGCATCACAATTTTAATATATATTTTCCTTGATTTTCAGTTTAAATAAATGCAATATTTTCTGCAGAGACACAGGGGCGCCTGCTCCACACTGACTCATCTTTGCCCTTTTGCCACCGAACATATCTTTATCAATTGCATGTTTTTAATCATATTATGGGGAGGAGTGTGAAAATGAGGCCCAGACGTCTCTCAAATAATCATAATAGCCTATAGTCTCGTAATGAGTCACATTTCAGGCTGAGCTTGCCAGAATTTAAAAAAGTAATTGAATAAATGCTTTTGAACATAAATTAAACTTTTCTTTAATATTGACCAATCAAATCTCCCATTTAATAATATCCTACAGAGGAGGAGAGACCTGACATTATGTAAAGAATGAAGTGTGGGCCTCATACACAAATAAAAACTACAGTGAAACTCCTGCGTACTGAAGAATGGTGGATTTTTTGGCACTGTAAGAGGAGCACACGCAGGCGCATGTCAGTTTGATTTTTGGTTTGTGACCTTTCCTTTAACAGTGATTGTTGTCCAAGTCAAGGGTTCTCAAACTTTTCAGCCCACAACCCTCAAAATAAAGGTGCAAAAGGCTGGGGACCCCCACTGTGCGTGAAGGTGGTTGAAGACTCACATTTTAAGTTGTTTTTTTTTTTTTCCTGTAAACATTACTTAGATATCAGCATAAATCTTATCAAATGGCCATGTTTTCATTTAACATTTAACTAATTTATAGGGATGCACGATAATTATCAGTACCGATAAATTATCAGCTGATATTGCATATATTTTACATATTTTAATTATCCCGATAATAAAATATTAACCGATAAAATCCACAGATAATAAAAGCATTTGATTATTTTCTCACGGGACTACACATTCTGAAACAGTAGGTGGTGCCACAGTATAAAACCCACTGTTAACCACCAGAGAAGAAGAGGAAGCAGCCTCAGTGCTAAGAGGCTTAGCAACATGGCGGTACTGACGGAGTTATTCAGTATTTAAGGGTAGGATAACACGACAGTGTTTGCAAAATCTGTCCCGCAAAGATCCCGAAGAGTGGAAATGAAGTCCTCAAGTTTTAACACAACGGATCTTATAAGTCACATAAAAGTCATCATCCTACTGACGTTAAAACGAAGTGGCTTCAGCCACGGGCATTAGGACCTAGACAACGGCTAATACCAGGCAGAGTGCCGATTGAGCAGGCTCTCGAAACTGCAGAAAGTTTGTCGGAGCCAAAAGGGAACGCTAATAATGACAAAATCAGTCTGACAGTCTCCTGATCCACCGCTACTTTCAAAGACGTATCCCTGCCTGCTCTGTTAAATGTGGTTTCATTCGGTCTGATCGACGATAGGAACAGAAGTTTAGCCACAGACTACGGTGGACTTTACATTCTAAACCTGTTCTGATATGACTTATGCATATTTTTAATCTTTTTGTAAAACATCAGCTCTCTTTAATTCTGACTTAAGCAGCAAAAACAAAGAAGAGACCCCCAAACATCTACATTTGTTAAGTAGTATTGTAGTATTGTTAAGCCTGTTATCATTTGGTTTCATGTCTAATTTGACATAAGTCAGCTGAGTTCTTGTTTAGTTTATTGAAATGTCAGATTTGACCACTTGTCAGGATACTTACATTTATTTCAAGGGAAAGGGGGAAAAGGTATGTAAGTCGTTTGTGTATGTTGTACCTGGTACACAAATGTTTAACTAAAAAAATAACAGCTGTAAAGTAAGAATTGTTTTTTGATGTAAGCACAAGTGATGTCAGTTAGAATTAGTTATAAATATCCTTGCTCACTACATATTAACCCCTACTTACCCCCAGATGTGCATAAACACATCCAATAAACTTATTTCTTAAAACTATTTAAAAAAAATTTGGGGTTATTATTGGTTATCAGCCATCAGGAGTAGGAAATTATCGGTTATCGGTTCAAATAAACACTAACCGTGTATCACTATTAATTTTATGCATGTTTTTGTAAAAATTAGTCAAATATAGAATTTTAAATTATTCTAGAATACTGTTTTTTGGAAGGCTTCTGGCAACTCATCACTCAGTGTCTTGGGACCCCCAAAGGGGACTCTACCCCCACACTGAGAACCACAAGTCTAACTGTCTTTTCATTCATGAACAACACTTCAGTGCCAGAAACTTTATTTTTGTCTTTTTCATTCTGGTTGCCGTCGTGGCTCACCGCCGGAAAAAACTTTAATATTCCAGCTGATTTATAAAGTATATTGGCGTGTAAAAGGCTGAGCAAGAGATAGATCTGTGTACAAACATTTCTGGGTGGATCAGGATTTCTAAAGAGAAATGCACTGAAAACGTGAATGGGCACGCTTATAAATTGGATTGGGTACACACACACTTGTAGTTTGGATTCTACACACTCTTTTCATAAATGAGAGACTAGACTGTAGCCCTTAACTGATTTAAAAAATAATAAATAAATACAATTGTTAACAGACTAGTGTTTTGGTGCTTACTATCCAGGGGTTTGACTTTAGATTTTTAGCCAGTTAACTGCATACATCCCCTGTTTTTAGAGTTCTTTGACTAACAGCAATTGTTCTGCTTTTCCTAGTGGGAGCTGGGGTAGCTTTATTATGGTTGCCATTGTACAGTATGTGCCGTGTAAAGCAACCAGAAATACTGATGTGCTCTTGGTAGCTTCCCCTGTCACTGGCAGCTTGTGGGAACTTTTGGATACCAGATCTGTCATTACAAGCTACCCCCATCTAATTGAGCATTCCCTCACTCCAAATTCAATAAATAATGTGTAAATATTAACGTGCATGCCTGCAGGAGTGCCTGGCTTACAGGGAATGCAACTGATCCTGTTACAACCGAAACACACCCAATTCATATTTTTCCCAAACCGAACACACTTAATGCCAATAAATCCAACCTCTTTGCACTCAGAGTTCTACTCAGCACCCAGACTATGTGCTGCTTAACTATCAAAAGGTGGTCAAACATGCCCTAATACACTATGAATCACTTGCCTTAGGCCATGCATTTTAGATTATCTAAACAGGACCAAGAGAGGGAAAACTTCTTAAACAAAAGAGTCCCAGATCCCGAATTAAATGTCACCCTGTTTTGTTTGCTGATGGCTATTGGCCAAATGAAAGCCAGTCCATTCTGATCCTTTGTTTATTGTAACCCAACGTGCTCCCGGTACGCCAGCTGTCACTGCACTCTGATACAACTGAAAGGGAGTATACCACGGAGGGGCTGAAACAAACCAGCGCCAATAGCTTGAATTAATCATATCCATCCTGTCAGAGAGCCAAGCCTTTCCAGACTAAATAGTCACTTTGTGTCTCTTTTACTAACATTTCTCAGGTGGACCAAATGTTTAAAGCGCTGCCGGCTGAATGCAGCATCCAAATGTCTGTATTTTATTCATGCTGGAGATGAAGAGATGCTGTTTAAAGCTTCCTGACACAACAAACCCCCTGTGAGTCTGCATTCTCCACAGTGTATAGAACAAGACTCTGTCAGTGTTGAAAGATTTAATGCCCTGGGAAGGATCTTCTTCTCCTTTCAAATACTTCTGGTATAATTTGCTGATAAATCCTGCATTATTGTGGCCTCAAGATTTTCACAAGAAGACTTTTTAATACTGCAGGGTATATTAACAATGCAGAATTGAATCTATCACGTTATGATTTATTTAATGATTACAACCCTGACTTTAAAGACACCACACATAAAAGACATATTTGGTGATGTCTCTTTTATTTTGGCAAGAAGAAAAGGTTGGCCTGAGCCATAAGTGAACATAACAAAAAAAAAAACTTTATCACATCACAATGTTTAAGGTGGCTTTCACATTAGGGGCCCGGTCCCAATCTTAGTACATGTGAGCCCAAAGTCTGGTTCGGTTTCGTCAGTGTAAATGCAAGCAAACTGCGCCCAGCCATGGAGCCCACTTGAGGTGGACTCTGACATGGTTCAAATGGGATGTGAATGTAATTATGCACGAAAAAGGGAAAGAGAGTCGAGTCAGCTATATGACTAATACAACCAAAATTTCTTCCCTGTCATGGCAGTTCACATTTTCTCAGTGAAAACTGGAACACATCAGAAGCAAGTCAACAAATGGTCTGTTAGAACTGACATTACAGATGGACAAACTTGGGGGTCTGCAAGATGAATGCAAAGGCAATAAGCAACTCCTTTCACCTCAAAAACCGCTGTATCCGTGATGTGCAAGCCCATTTAATCCTCTGAGCTGCATATAGATGTGTAGATATGAAGAGTGATGTAGCTTGGGTCAGTATAAAGGGGATTTCAAAAACATCCAAGGAGACAGGATGGACCCTTTTGCCGTCATAAAACACAAACAATCTTTTCTCAGTTTACCCGAGTGGTTTAACGGTAGCTTCTTCTTCTTTCCCCTGCTTGGCAGGTTTGCAAACCAGCTATTTATATACCGTCACCTGCTGTTATCGGACCAAGTACTTGGTGTAAAAGTAGGTGTGAAAGCAAGCCAGCGGGGCAGGGGAAGGTACCCCACCACGGCAAAGTTCAAAACAATCAGGCCTAGTGTGAAAACACCCTTAATCACAGGTCACCTTCAGGGCGAAGTCACCCTTTGTCTAGCCCAAGCCTCACTAGTGACCCTTTGTTCTATCACATTGTCCGTGGTTATCATAACTACACAAAGGTCTTGTTGTTGGGCTCTTTCCCATTTGAAGCACTTGAAAATACCATGCAATTTAGCTTTGATTTATATTTGATTTATTTCTTAAATAAACTTGGCCTCAGCAAAGAGAAAACTATAATGTAGGAGGATAAGTATAAAGCTCTTGTAAACTAATCAAAATGTTTTAATGTTACTTATGTCTTATGCTACTGATGTAGGCAGCACATCAGCAATGTGCTTGTTGCAAAATGAATTAATTGATGGTTTACTATGGGGTAAGGTAACTGTCAAGATGTGTGTGTGTGCACACAAAATCATGCACATAATGTATGCATGTTAGTCAGTAGTTGTGCATAAATAAAAAAAATTGAAAACTTTTGTTTAAGTTAAATCATATATACAATATGCAATATGTAATCCATACCAAAAGCTCCCGTCTGGACTGTTGGGGCCCAGTTAGGAAGTGACAGGACCAATCAGCGTCGAGGGGCAGTGCCTTCGGGCACGGCGGAGTCGTGACGTAAGCACAAGAGGCCGGTGCATTTATGGCAGAAGACATTTGCGTGAATGCTGCTAAAGCGTCAGTTTTATCAGAACTTGACGACATTTCTTCATTAAAAGAAGAACAAAGAACAGCAGTGAGTTGTTTTCTTTTCAAAAATGACATAAGTCGAGTACTTACATGTCTACAGTTGCCATGGTTTGTGTTAAGCAGTTCTCTATGGAGTTTACTCCTTCTGTATTAGGGCGCAGCTCAGTAGTGGCTACTTCACATGTTTTGTTGCTCTGATTGGCCCGTAAAGATGTGACAGACAGAACATTCTTCCAATCACCCTCCAAGTTTTTTTCAAAGGCTCTGCCCTTTCCCAAACGCTGTCTATGGGAGGTTTACCAGATGGATACGTGAAACAAATCCATTTGGGATGCCAGGTTAATACATAAGAGCATCAGTGACAAAATCAGCTGTACTACATTGATTCCTTCTGATGATGCAGTGTAGTAAAGCATTATGTTTTTCCCCGCTGGCCCAGGTCCTCTCTTGTCGCTCACGCTGATATGGACAAAGACCAAGACCAAGAAAAAGGGAGTTGTTCAGGAACCAAGAGTGTCATTTTCTGTTGCATTCCTTACTGACTAGAGCTTGTTGGCTTGTTCTACAAAGTGGAGATAGTTGTGCTTTAATAATATCTGTGTTTGAATTGTTATGCTCGGACTTGTTTCAGCATGGAGACAAAACTGTGTTGCTCACAGCCATCAAAGGCTCGTCAATACTTTCATTTCTTCACATTCAAAAACAAAAAGTGCTGGATGCCATGTTTTTTTTACAAAGGGAAAACTAAAATTAACAGGACAGAGAATCAAAAACCAAACAGAGACAGTGTAAGCAGAAAAAGTGTGATGCTGGCGTGCTATTATACAGCAGAAGACACTGTAACATGTTCAGGCTCATGGGTGTAACACAGGGGGGAGAAGGGTACTGATTACCTAGGCCTACAGCAGGGAGGGGCCTTTGAGAAGCTTACAATGAAAAGTGTTTTATTTATTTTGTCTTATAATTATTGAATCAAAAGCGACTAAATGAGTCAGTCAACAGACTGAAATTTGTATCAAATAGAATAAAATAAAATACTGGGAGGGCCTTGCTCCCGCTTCAGAATATCCAAATGTTGTAATCCAGCGCTGTGAAATAATGCAAGTAAATTTAATTTAACCACAATAAAAATATTGCTCATGCGTCTTTCAAAACTCTGTCTTCAAAACTTTTTAAAAAGAAACACACCCACAAATGCCGCTGAGATTGAAGTTAGTCATGTCCGCCATCTCTTGGTGTAAAGTAGTAACAACATTAGGCACCATATTTGCAGCTAGAGCCTGTTTAATTCAGCAATGTTACTTGTCACAATTTTGTGACTTTGGCACTTAAACAGTTAATGTTGTAGCTTCTTTTCCTGAATTTTACATATTGTCAATATACAGCAATATTTCTTAAATTGGGGCACATTTTAATAATTCTTTGTCGAAATGGTCATCTCAAGTCAAAGCCAAAAAAAAAAGAAAAAAAAAAAAAAAAACATGTAGTGTACTAATACTTCGGTTTAGGAAAGGGCATTAAAAATAATTCTGTATATGTGGGTTTCTTGAACCACTCTTGCAGACACCCAAAGCACACCTTTTAACCATGTTGCAAAAATTAAAAGTTTTCAACTTTATTTCAACACACTGGAACAATTGGCCCATGTGAGAGTTTGTCTAACTGGAAGTAGTCTTTATGAAAGCAGGTGTGATCAAACATTTGAAATACCCCGATGAAAAACACACCTTAAAAATCATCTTTCAAATACAGTGAATATGAAAAGTAAAAATACAAAGAAGAATCTTGACATGCAATTCCATTTTGCATCCTACACATTAAAATATCAAAGGCAAATTCAAAAAGCATAGAACATTTCTGGACAGCCTAATGGTCTGAAAGTCTGTTTAAGTATAAAGTAAAAAGTAAAAACTATAAGTATATGTTTAAGTTTTAAGCCTCTATTTTTGTAAAGTCACCACCGGATAAAGACCCTGGGTAGGACATTTGCTTTAATAAAATGTTTTTGGTGGCATTGAACAAATTTATGGGCAAACCTCCTTCATGCAAATGTGTTTGAAATGCCCTGCACCTACATGATGTGTGTATACCCACCTTTTCTTCTGTGTTATTTGTATTGTAAGCATATGAAAAGACCAAAACCAACCCAGAGTGTGTACTGCTGCAGACAAATATAGTTTATATATCAAAGTCTGAGCTACATTATTACTCTGTGCCATGGAGCTCAATGATCATTAAAACTCACACACTGTAGACTCAAGCCCACTAACCCATACTTTTCTACTGGAAATACTCAAGAGAGGATGAAGGCTGTATCAAATCACAACTCAAAATAGACCTGGGCAAGCATTTACGGTACATCTCTTATTTGAGTAGTGTTAGTTTACTTTGCTCTCTTGTTTTAGGAAATAATTTTGTCTTAAACAAAGGAAAACAATGTATTTGTCAGGCACTGTGTGGGTTTGGGACTGAGCGCCCCAGAATAGGTTGTAGCATTTGGAACAAAAATTCTTTGTAAAGCAAAGTCAGGAATTGATCTTTATCATGCAAGGCCTTCACTGCAAGGCCTTCACACTAGCATATTCATATATTTTAACAATTTTCATATTTTTTTTATCAATATCATGCTTATTTTTTGCCATTAGTTTATCTTAATCTCATGGCCTCTGTTCATCATGTCCATCAGAGAAGCAGCATCCTCTTATACTGATGTGGATGTCTTTGCTGCCCTTCTGTGTAATCCTTCCAGCATCACTACAAATATCAGGTTACCATCTGGAATAAAATGCACTTTTAATTTACTCTGGTTATCTTTCTCTAAGAATAAAATTTGTTTGATGGTCAGAACATTTAAGACTGACAACTATGCAAAAACTAAGAAATCAGGACAGGAGGAAAGCTTTTTCACAGTACTGTGCATTGATTCTTGCAAGGGGGAACAAAAGCTAAAAGAACATCTGCATTGTGCATCAAAGTAAACCAAAATGCAGTATCTGAACTATCAGATTGAAGAAAAGAGACTCCAGTAACACTCAGAGTAGAAACAGATATTAAAAGTGTTGCTTTCACACAGGATTATTTGTGGAACATGTTTGTTTATTACTTTACATGTGGTAAATCAAGACTAAGTTAAGACCTAGCATATGTCTGAACGCAACTATCTGGGATGCCTGTTGAAATGCCTGGCTGAACTGTGTGTTCTGGCAGAGTGATACATTTTTTGGGTGTGTAATTGTGCTGTCCCTAATGTATGTGGTTAAAGAATTGAAGGACCATAAAAGTGTATAACTTAAATCTCTGTCGGAAGGAAACTGAAAACCTGACACACAAGATTGACTGATATATCCATTGATTATATATATTATACAATCATCTGGGAAAGCTCCAAAAGTAAGTGTTAAAAGTATACAAAGTATACAGTAGTCTCCCATGTGAGAGCTCAGTATTAGTTGTTGTCTGTCTGTCACATCTCTACAGGCCAAAAATAGCAACAAAACACGTGACATAGCTGCTATTGAGCACCTACTGAGGAACAACGCAAAACATGGCGACTATAGACATGTAAGTACTCGACTTTTGTCGTTTTTGAAAAGAAACAACTCACTGCTGTTCTTTTTTCTTCTTTTAATGAAGAAATGTCGTCAAGTTCTGATAAAACTGGCGCTTTAGCAGCATCCACGCTAATGTCTTCCTCCATAACTGCACCAGCTCTTGCTGCTGCTTGTTTACGTCACGACTCTGCTGCACTTGAATGTACTGCCCCTCATCGCTGATTGGTCCTGTCACTTTCTAACCGGGCCCAAACGGTTCAGATGGGAGCTTTGCAGGATGAATTCGCCAGTGAAAAACAAGGAAACGGGCGTATCCATCTGCTTTGCTAGGTTAAGGCCTCACAGGGTTAAGAGAATAGTTTAAACAGTAATGTGAAGGTTTAAGTAGCGAGACACTGTTCTCTAATTGGTCATAGGTGGCACTGTTATCTCAGATGTATAATTGTATAAAATTCCTTCCAGGTCTTGCTGAGCTTCGGCATCAGAAAATGGGATGGATATGAGGTGAATGTAATCCTCCCATCTTACATCCAAGTGGATGTGATTTAAAATGATTTCTTCTACGGATTCCACATATATTGCATTTCACAGGAAAAAATATCTATCTTGCACTCCATATACTGATAATTTCATTATTGGGAATTTGAGCATTTCCAGTAATCATCTCTTCCGTTGTTGGAAGCTTGTGAGTTTTAAAGCAAGGACTCTTCGTGCAAAGAATACCAAAGTAGTCATCAAAATCATCACAATGTTTTTTTCAAAATGTATGCGTCTCTTGTGTGCTCATTAGAACGCAACAAGAAACTGGCTTTATCAGACAGAGCCCTGCTCTATCCTTTAAAGGCTCAATGCTACACATGAACACTACATGAAGACAGAGCCACTGAACACAGTCATGCTGTCGGCTAAGTTATTAGACCCGCAGTGTTTGCAGCAGTTTGCACTGAAGGGAAGGAGATGAACACAACATCAAATGCTGATTCTATCTGTAATCAACTTTCCTACACCCCTTGAATTAAAAAAAGAAGGAAAATCAATGGCTCAGCATTTTTTTTGTGGCGGTGATGCTGTAAATACACTTACCTTCAACCTGGTGGCTTCCTGCGGCTGTGCAGATGGATAATTACAGAGAGGATGGAGGAACGGATGGAGAGGAGCGCTGCTCAGGCTGGGGGGCAGAGGGAATAGAAAATAACAAGATGAGTTTAATTACTGTAGGGTACACAGGACTAATAAGACTTCTCTGTCACATTGTGATCAAACAGATGGGGGTTGGGAGGCAGGATGTTACCTTGACTGATTAAGGATGAGGCCCGTGTGACAACAGCACTCTGTCAGGAAGCTGGTTCAGTATTGACAAAGGGAGCGGAGATGCTCCCAGACAAATCCCTACAGGTATGTAACCTCACCTGGAACTGTGCTCGCATTAATGAGGTAAATCAGGAGCTAAGGCTGGCTATGGACTAGGCAATTTTAAGTCCAACATCCAGCCTGATTTTGTGTGGGTGTGTGGCAGAGGCTTGTCACAACTGATTATTTGTAGAAATAATCCTTCACTGAGTGGCGTTCTAGTGTCAATTTAATTGTTTTACTAATCCTGATTGAGTCGGACCCTCCCTGATCTTGAGCCAAGGTTTAACAGAATACCTGTACTAACCAGTGAAAGCGAGCAGAACAAGAAGAGTCATCAGTTGATTTTAATTTTTGTTTTGTGTGACATCCAGGCCTCCGTATTTATTTTTCTACTTAAGCCACATTTGAACACAATGTTGTTACAATACCAAAATTTTAACACTGATACTCAGACCAAGTTTGCTATCACAATAGTCAATTCTGAAACAATACTCGATACCTAATGGACCAGAAACACAAGGCTTGGGTTGGTTGCTTGAACACCCATCCCTTAAAATACAGAATCATCCCGTATTTGACGGTAAAGTGCTGCATCTTGTTTTGAATCGATACTGAACACTTCTTGGTCTGTTTTTTTTTCCCCCCTCACATCCTGCTCTGCCACTGATTGGTTAATACTCGTTGCATTAGTTGGTTTGATTGATCAGTTAAGACAGAGCTAATCAAAGGCCAAATAAAGCCTGTTACATACCCTGCAAGAACAGAGAATTATTTGTTTTCTAGCAGTGGCGAGAACAAGAACAAAGTTAGTTCTGGCCAGGACATTTTATTCTTCATAAGTAACTTAAGTGCAGATTTCCTGTGAAGTCCTGATAAAGTCAAATATCTGACCAATCACACGATAGTTTTCAGACACCACACAAGAAAAAGTTGTGCCCAGACGATGTCTCAAAAGATTTTTTTTTCTCTCAGAGAACAAATTTCACTGTTCTTTTGGAGTATGTAACAGGCTTAAGGTGGGTCTTCTCTTTGCTAGCAGTGGGCGATACTGTAAAATTTCATATCAATCTGATACCAAATAAATACAGGGCCGGGATTGCAGATACCTATACTTTCTTTAGTCATTAAAAACACTTCATCATTTAGAGATGAGCAGGTTGTGATTATTTAAGAGGTGAATGCATAATCAACAAACTAAATCTGAATATATTTTCATGACCACTAACCTGTTTTGTAATTTTTCTCTATACTGCTGGTTAATCATGTGTACGTTGATATACTGAACAGATTTAGGCAGGAATGAGAAATGTTTTTACTACCATAAACATCTGAATCTGCAAACATGAAATCTGCACAAAACTGTGTCTGGGGAACAATCAATATTCTAAATTAAACAAAGGAAAATTCTCTGACCTTCAGTCGAAGGTTTTCTCTCCACAAAGAATAATAAAGTAACAAAAAAATTTCAATTATAATCGAACTTCTGGCTCAATAGCAAAGCATACAAAGTCAGTTCTCAAGAACAAGTATTTTTACAACACATTTTTTTCTTTCTTAGAGTTTGTGCTCTGATGCAGTATGAGAATAAAACAAAATGTCTCCCTATGATTGGATTTCTTTAACTTAAAAAAGTGCACATAGGCAGGACTTAAAAACAAATGTTTTTAAATTCTGAATTCCCATTTTTAGTTTAGAGTTAGCTCTCAGCTACAGTATGAGAATAACCAGTTTTTTGAGTTTTGTGTAAAATTATGTGAATTTTGTCCTTCTTCTTCAGTTTTTTTGTGTTGTTACAATGCACATAAAGGAAATGAACATGTGTATACCAAAAACATTTGTAATTGCAACAATTTCTGGGAGAAATGGTGTATTTTCTGGAAAAATTCCAGGGGTGCCAAACTTTCATCCATGACTGTATAATGTTAAAAATTGGAAACTATCCTTTTGTCTGTAGTCTCAAGTGCATCTGAGATCAGTTACGATCTGAAAACCATCTTATAAGTGTCCAGTTTTACACATGGCAGGTTAAAACTACTTTACTGAAGCTGCATGTGTTGAGAGTAAAGGTTTACAGCTTTGCCACAGTGCAGTCAATCCCACCAAACACATGAACATGCACAGCTGCACTTTAGTGCCTTTAGTTAACTCAATAATTAGGATCCATTAGTTTAATCAATTTGTTCAAAGGGCTTGTTACCTGATTGTTTTAGTGTGCTACTGATGCTTTAACTGTACAGTTCAACTCACTGGAACTGCTGTTCATTTCAAAGCTTCACTGGTCTTTAAAAAATAAAGTAAGATGATATTGAGTTGGGTTAATATATTCTCTTAATGTTCCTCTGAGAAAAGTACAACCTCATTCTTCCTGCTGGTCATAGGGCAGATCTACACAAGTGCTAGAGATTATTTTAACTGCATAAATATGAATATCAAACTATCTTTTAGGGATGAAACATGGTTATCAAAATTTAAGTAGTCAAATGTTAAAAACAAGCTGAAGTGCACCAGATTGCAGAGAAGATAACCATCCTGACTACCCTTTACTGCCATTCTAGTTCAGCTAGCTCTAACTCGTGGATACTCAACTTATTCACAAGTGCTAAGACCTCTGCGCAGGAAGGAAATCACTAAAAACACAGACTGACCTATAACAGCTGCATAACACCATTTTGAGTTTTGCTGGCAGGGCGCCAAATGTATTACCTCCACCCATCCATACATCATCATCTGCTTAATTGGAGTTGGGTCGCGGGGGTAACAGGCAAAGGAAGTCCACCCAGACGTCCCTTTCCAACTCCTCCTGGAGAATCCTGCGGCATTCCCAGACCAGACAGGATATGTAATCCCTCCAGCACATTCTGGGTCTTCCCGAGGTCTCCTCCCAGCCAGACATGTCCAGAATACCTCAGCAGCTCTACTCCTAGCTTCCCTCAGATGTCTGAACTCCTTACCCTATCTCTAAGGCACAGCCCAGCCACCATTTGGAGAAAATGCATTTCGGCCACTTGTATCTACAATCACATTCTTTCAGTCATTACCCAGAGTTCAAGACCATCAGTGACGGTTGGGAGGTAGATCAACCGGTAGATTGAGAGCTTTGTATTACTTGCTAATCTGAATGCCTAGAAAGATATCACTGTTTCATTCTACAAAAAAATACCAACCCTTGCATTAAAAAAATGTGAGTCCGTAAAAAAACATCAAACTTACTTTTTTCTTTTTTTAGTTCAAATCAGAAAGTAAAATTTTCTAACTGCAAACATTCAGAACAGAAGCTGGCAAAGAAAATGTTTTGTAGACAGCTGTGTAAGAGCTTCAGATACAGCTCTGAGAAAGACTGATCACAAAGTGTTCATTTTTCCGAGACATTCAGTCCAATATTGGAGGAACAGTATATGAAACAAAGCTGACCAGAGCAGAGAGGATTTACTGACTGTCTTGTGTTTAAAAAAGCCTGAAAATAACAGAAGACGACTACCGTGACCTTTACCTTTCCACTGAGATGCACCAGCATCACTTCTCTTTCGCATCGCTAAGTACACAGTGATGTGCAGTCCGTGCTTTGGACAGCACAAGGGAGAGACAGAGGGGTCAAAACATGGGTCAAACAATGCATTAGATGTGGATAAAGCTTAGTTATTTTATTTAGCACCAAAATGGGATTCCTCAGCACCCCTCTGGGTGCACCAGTATATAATAGGGGTGTAATGGCACACAAAAATTTCGGTTTGGTATGTACCTTGGTATAAAGGTCATGGTTCAGTACGTTTTCAGTATAGTAAGTAAAACAAACATATATTTATATATTTCTTTTCTTTTACTTTATTATGAACTTGAAACCTTCCCTTTTACACGCTATCTAAAGTGCTTCATCAACAGTTTAGGCTCTAGAGCCTGCATAGGTTTTTAAATATGTGTAAAAATAAAGAAAAATGCTGCCACATATTTCCAAAATGTCTTCAATACATAAAAGATGATAAAATAAGTCACAAAAAAATACAAATTTCAAAAGAGCTCAACTGCTTTTTCATATGGCAGAGACAGATACTTACTTCTTGGGTTTTTTGAGCTAACACCTTTTTCGATGAACTCTGCGCCCAGCTGAACCTGAAACCCAGCATAAAGTGTCACAGCAGAGCTGAAATTCTGTCCTATGTCAACCATATCAGAACTTGTGAACAAGTACACACACAGATCACACAGTGCATGAACGAAAGAGCGTAGTCTCTAAATGAAGTTTTGCCAACCTGCTGATTACTTGTAAACAAAATACAGTGTCTTTGGTTAAAGAAAAAATCAATAGAGCATGTAAATCTTTTTCTTCTCGTAAACAAATATCCACACACACATTGTCTAAAGTGCTGCATTAACAGTTCAAGTGTGGACGGCTGATGTGTGATTTGCTTTCTTTGTATGTGTGTGGCTCATCCCACACACATACAGTCCAAATTATTCATCCAGTCATTCAATTTTTATGTTTTGCCAGAAAAATTAACTTGTCCACATCGTCTGCAGAAAGAGCAGACCTGCTGGCAGTAACAATGTCACCAGCTGTTGAAAATACCCTCTCACTAGCAACAGAGGTTGCAGGTACTGCAGGGTAGCACTTTGCTAACTTAGCAAGACGAGGATATGTGGGCTCAATGTTCCTCCACCATACAAGTGGGTTGGAGTCGAGTGAAATGCCGTTCACTGCCTTGTATGAGGTAACCACCTCCTCCACCAACTGCAAAATAGGCTTCTGTCCTCCCTTAGGTTTGAAGAGCTCAACACACAGTTCAGTCACAGCTGATTTTTTGACAGGAGGAGATGAGATAGATGACACTGGGTGTCCTCTCCCAGGGGGTGAACTGACCTCTGCTGCCTCCTCATGCTATAAAACAGGAAGACAAAACCTTAATGAAAAACAAACTTAAATGACATTCATTTTTCAGCATGTGTTTCAAAGTAAGTAAGAAATATATATTATGGCTAAGAAAATTTGCACCTGTTCTTCCATGGCTGCAACTTCTGTGATGAGACTGTTGAAGGTCTCGGTATGCATCATCCACATGAGGAAGAGCTTTGGGTCAAGAACTGTGCATTTGTGGAGGAGATCAGAACAGAGTATCTGTTCTCCAGGCTTTCTCTGATATCCACTTTGACATCTCTTACTGTTGGGCTATCTCCTTCTCTAGGTTCTGTAGATCTGAGCACAGTTTTTTAAGGGGCAGAATCATTGATACTGAGGGTGGCCTCTGAGCTCATCAGTGTTGTGATTGTTTTTAGAGGTTTAAGGACCTCAATTACAGCTGCCTGCTGCTCAGGGTACCTCTGCAGCACGTCGTAGCTAGAGTTCCAACAGGTTACAACATCATGAATTAGTGTGTGTTTTGGAATATTGAGCATCTCCTGTTTTTGCCTTAATATGTGTGTAGCTGTGGTGATATGGTGAAAGAAAGATACTACTTTTCTTACTTTTCCAAGCACTCTGGACACTTGGTTCAGTCTTGTTGCTTTTTGCGATGCAAAATTAATTGTGTGTGCAAAACATCCAATCTAAGGGTCCAGTCCAGCCTCAGTGACTGCATTCACAATATTTCTAGCATTGTCTGTTGTTACAAGAAGTGAAGTGCCTGGCGTTCCCAAATTCCACTCCAATACTGTTTCCTGAAGTACCTCTGCCAATTTTGTGCTTGTGTGTTGCTCATAAATTGGGCGAGTTTGCAGAACATGGCTTAACATGTTCCATTCAGGGTTGATGTGATGGGCAGTTATAGTTAAGTAGCTTTCTGTAGCTCTGGACATCCATCCATCTGTTGTGAGGGCTACTGCTGATACATTTGACAACTTGTGCGTAACCACGGATTTTGCTTGTTCATATAGGGCTGGAATGACTTTAGTGCTGAAATGTGGCCAAGAAGGGACTCTGTATCGGGGCTCAGTTACTTCCAACGTGTTTAAACCCGGTGTTCTCAACAACTGCATATGGTCGTAGATCTGCTGCTATAAAAACACCGATTGCATTTGTTATTGCTTTGGCTCTATCAGAATTATAAGGCATTGGTTGTTTAAATGCCAAAGGAAGCGGTGTTTGCACTATAATGTCTTTTTTCCTTGTTGCAGGTATATTAACGTTTGCATGATGCCGTTTCAGATTAGCAAGTTGGACATGTTGCCAGCAACATACTGTTGAACAATGATGGCAATTTTGTTTTGTCCACTTGTTTGTCCATTGTTTTGCTGCACAGGAAAACTGGAGTGTTCCCAAACAGGAGACCTAAATGATTGCAGCAGACTTTCAAGTTCTTGCCCCTCGCTAGCTGCAGCTGCCATGATGGTATGTGAATGCAGTGTTGTGTGCTCCTACATTTGGGTCTGTGTAGGAACTTATTTTTGAAGCAGTATGTTCCGTGTATATGCGAATCTGTTATGTGTGTTGCTCTTCAGCTTTAGGTCCATGTGGAAACTTTGTATTCGTTCAGTACACTCCTGGACCGTACCCACGGGCACGTACCAAAATGGTACGTTTCGCTTACATGTACCTTTACACCCCTAGTATATAAGATACATTCTTTTTGGGGGTCTTAAAAAGATTAACTGCTTGATCATTGTGACTGCATTTGGGAAAGCCAAGGATGCTTAGTTTTTGTGTAGATATGCAGTTCTTTTCAAATAATCTGTTCTTGCTATAAGGAGTTTGCATTTCTGCCAGCTAATAGTAGCCTACTGTATTTGAGCCCTAAGCCGAAGGTGATAGTTGTGAAGCACTGACCCATAGCCTTTGAGTCAACCTGCTCACCTAGACTGGCTGTCTTTAAAGTCAAACCAGAGCTCCAAAGACTTATGTAAATGTGTGTTTTCTTTAACAGCAGAATTATTTCTTAAAGTGGGAGAAAAGCAGTTACAAAGTGGCATTGCTCTAGCCTGATATGCAAACCACCCCCAACTCATTTTGAGCAGTTAAGCAGCCTGCATTATACCGCAAATTGGAGCAATTTTTCAAAGCAATTTTTCATGACTTGTGTCCCTGCTTTTGTATGGGCTTATTGGTCACATTGGTGTAGGACAGGGTTCCCGAACATTTCAGCCTACGACCCCCAAAATAAGAATGCCTGTAGGCCTCTAAGAGTTGCAAGCTAAATACAGGCATCAGTGTGGTGGTCAAAAACAAGTTCTGGTAAAGGCTGCAGAGGATTGTCTGCCATTCTTTCCTTCCACAGTGCAACCCTACATCAATCACATAGATGACTCAAAGATGCAGACTCATTGTTCTCATCCCAGCAAGAGCGAGAAAAATAAAATGGCAATATTAGTGATTAGTTTATTGCTGATAGCATAAAGCAAATTATCGAGGTCTATGCATGACTTTGAGATGCAAATATGAAAAAAGCATATCATATTTTGTGTCAAATCTCTGCTAAAGTTTAAAAAACAAGAAAGAAAAAAGGTTAAATTCTTTACAAGAGTGAAACAGTATAAAATGTGCAGATAATTTCAACATTTAAAGATGAGACCTCCATATTTAGAAATTCAGTTGTTTAAAACATTCATTTTTTTGTTTTTGTTTTTTTTTCACAGGAGGCTCACTCTCCCACTCTTTGCTAACACCAGGTATAGGTGAAGCCAAGGGTGGGATGTGAGATGCCTGTCTTTGTTTGAGTAGTTGTGGCATCTCGTGTAGATTCATTGTTAGTCCTACATTTACCTGCAGTTCTCTCACAAAATTTGCTGTTTAACTAGTTCTGCCAGACGGCATTTTATTTGTTTTTGTGTAGCCTTACCAAACCTCCCTACCACCACCACCATCACTTTGGGCCCTACCGTCTCTCCATGATCTCAGAACTCTGAAGTGTGCAGGTAAAAATGCAGCTGAGCCCTCTCACTCCGGACATGGACTTTTTGAGGCCATCCCAGGAGGCTGAGGTCCATCAGGACCAAAACCTCCAACAACAAGAACAGTGTCTTCCCATCTGCTGTCAGCCTCTTGAGCAGTACTCCGGCCCTCCCCATCAGACTCTAACTGAATCCCAGAAAAGCAGACAGAATAATGCATATTTATCCAGTCTCCTCATGACACATTGACACACACTGGAGTTTCCATCTTCTGTTTATACCCTCTTACAGTTTCTTCTCTTTTTCACATTTGTACATACTTTATAGATGTTTACATTGTAGTGTTTTTTCCTTTTGCCACCATACTTTTCTATAGTAGTCAATTTAAGTTTCTAGCCTCTTATTTTTATTAGCCTACACTGTAAGACATTTCAAGCTAGTTTAACTTGCAAATGCAAGTTCCTCTGCTGCCTTTAAAATGCAAGTCAATGAGAAGACTTGCTTGGTTTCAACTTAGTTCACGTAGTTGAGTTAACTACAGTTTCATAGTTGCCTTAACATTACAAGCCAAGTTCTGGCTGATGATTAACTTTTGAGACCTTGTTATTTCAACTCAATATTTCAAGTTAAATCAAAGAATTATTGTAAATTGAAAATAAAAGTAATGTCTCTCACCAATTCAAATGAACTTGTATTTCTTTGTAGTTTTAGCTCATATTTCAAGTTGATTTTAGGTTCAAATAAATGAGACACATTTATATTACTTGCCATTATAAGTTTGGATAATTTCAATCCTAATTTGTTTCAAGTCTGCTGTGCAAGTTATTTCAATGATAATTTCAAGCATGTTATCCCAAAATCCAGAAGGAATTCTAACACATCTTCCTTTAAAAAAATACATTTATTTTTGAAATTTGTATTCAACATACTGTACGCTCTTGACATTTTTCTAAATTCTCATTAGAACAGTAACAATGTTGTGCACTTGAAACCAGCTACCAACATCCACACAAGTACAACTCACTACAAACTACCAATGTATTCACAGAACCTGGCTTCAGTAGTGAACAAAGGCTAAAATCAGGCAATCCAACCAGAATCATTTACATTTAAGAGGAGGTAAGTGAGATGGAGTCCAAACCTTTAAACTTATTCCATATAGCCTCTCTGATAGCAGCATCTAAGATGCTCACAGACACAACTGAAACACGCCCAGTCTCAGTACTTGGTTTGAAAATACTTGGCATTTCTAAATAATATGCCAGCATCAGTTGATGTCTTGCTACCAAAGTGTGCAGAATGTTTTTAAAGGTACCAACATCATGCACAATTTTTTGGAAGAAAGAATGTTTCACTTAAAATCTTATAGTCCAGAATTCAATCAATGGACAAAATTTCTTGATCAGCAAAGGATAATGTTCGACGTATTGATGCTTAGGTCGCAATTTCGTACCAGGAAATATTTCTAAAACCAACTGCCTATGGTCACAGATTTTAGCTTGTAGGTAGCACAGGGTTTTGGTTGTGAATGAGGAGCTACATGGCAGCTCAAAGATGTCTTTTAACTCAAGGATCACAGACCTCAGTTTTTTCAGTCTCTGGAATGTGGTGGCTGATCAACAGGGGCAGAAATCGCAGAAGTGCCCAGTTCTCATGTCCATTGCCACCAGTTGTTCCCCTTTTAGAGTAGTCTCTTTGTATTGTCTGTGGCCTGTTGGTTTTGTCAGAAAACTGAAAGGGAAATGATGCTATTCTGTCGTTAAGGTCATCCAAGGTCAGATATTTGTTTACAATCAAATCTGAAAGACATATGCATAGTTCCACTGGCACAATGCCTTCTAATACATCATGCAGGAAATCGGGTGGAAATCCTTTTGCAGGATGAAAGTGGGCAAGTCTGCTTAAAGGACAGGCTCTCTTTACACCATCACCACATGAGGCATCAGTTGTTTCAAGCAAATAAACAGCTTCATCAAATAATTTTGGTCTCAAAGTGAAATTCCCACTTCTGACATCATGCTGTTGAATATCCACACAATTGGCCAAACAAAATCGGCAAAATTTTCCTACACTGAAAGACTCTTGATACCTGGCAAGTGAATGTGCACTCAAATTGTCAGAGGATACATACAAAACAGTACCTTTAACATACGACCCAGTTCTTTGTACAAATACACCCTCTGTTTCAAGACGCTGAAGATCTCTGATCAGAGGCTCAAACAACCTTGCTGTAACCATACTCTTTAATGTGCACAGTTTTGCACAACACTGCAAGATAGATTCATGACAATGTGGATCTTAGGGCTCTATTTTCGTAGACCAGGTGCAGGCATGGCGCACCTGCCCTGCGCCACGCCAACAGGGTGTGTCCAGTGCATTTTGCAATTTTCATGCATGGCGCAGTCCGGCGCAGCGCGGTGCATTCACGCCTCCGTCCCTCCCACTGGCGCAAGTGGCAAAGAGGGAGGAGAGAAGGCATGAGTGGGTTTAACACAGCCGAGTGTAATCTTCACCAATCAAATGAACGCCTCTCATCGCCTTTAAATGCACTGCGGGCAAGGCGCAGTGCCAATTTCACCTCACCACCACCATGGACGAAGACAGCAGCAGCAGCTCCAGACGGCCAAACTTCTCCCAGGAGGAAACTGATGTGCTGGTCCGGGAGGTCCAAGCTCGCAGTACCAGAATATATGGTAATGCTAACAGACCTTCACGGGCTGATGATGCAAAAACTGCCTGGGAGGAAGTTACTAATATTGTCAATCAAGTTGGCCCAGATATTCTGACATGTAAAAAAACGGTTCAATGATGTAAGGAGAAGGGCCAAAAAAAAGCTGTAAGAGCAAAGAAGGCACACAGTGACCACCGGGCTGTGCATCAGAGGCCACGATGCACGTCACCGTGTGGACCACCTCGCGGGACAGATGTAATCTGTTCCTGTGGCATGAATAGGAGGAGTACAAAACTAAGTGACAATTACATTAAACACAGCAGCAGGCTAATCCAGGCATCATGCTTGTGATCCACCTGCATTCCTGCTCTGTCATCGCCAAATAGGAGAACCTTTGGTGATATATTCTATCCCAGTATCTCCTCATTCTCCTTGCAATAATGTACTCCATCTTTTTAGATCACATTAAGAATAAAGATTAAAACAGAGAAATATGGGCAATCACAGGTAAATCCTTAAGACACCGACTGACTTACATTTATTCAGCAAGCGTCTCTCTCTTTTTTCTTTTCTTTTGAATTTCATGAGATGAGAGAAGCCAAATATATACTCCGTATTGGATGCCGTGGCTGTTTGTGGTTGGCTGAGAGATGTGAACTCTTAGTTTTTATCACTCCTAGCTGCCATCAGGTTGAGTTTCAATTACGCGTGACAAACATCTTTGATCTGACATCAGATGTGACGGGACAATTTATATAGATACAACTGTATATGCTGGTTGAGACAGTTACATTAAATAGTGGTTGCTGTGATTGTTTATTGCATTGAAATGTGCCTGACACTCTGGAAACCTGCCTGTGAGGTTTTGGTGACGTGTGCGCACTGCGCGCATGTCAGCCAAATTACCACTACACCGGGCGTGCTTCGCCTGCGCCGAGAATAGACCAGGTTGGAGCTGGCGGGCTTTCAGTGCACCTTCCGCACAGTGTTTTGGCACGAAATTGTCACTGCGCCAAGCTGAATCTGTCGTCACCTCCCCCTGGTGCGCTGCCACACCCATCTCGGCGCAGCATGGTCTACCAAATTGCCAAATTGCCTGCGCACGGTGGTGTGCCGGACGAAATTACCACTGCGCGGGGTGCGCCACGCTCCGCCACCCTGCGCTGTGCCACGAAAATAGAGCCCCTAGTCTTAAAGGTAAATTGGCTATCACCCAGTATATACCACTTCATGTTTCTTCCTTGAAGTTCCTATTGGATTACAAAGTTCGAAATCATCAATATACTGTTCTTCTACCTGAGTAATGAATGTGAATACTTTTGACACCTTTGCTTGTATGTTATCTGTTTTGCACTAAACACCAAATCAGACTCCTTGTATGTGGAAATGCACATGGCAGCAACACTCGATTCTTATTCTGATACTCATCCTGGTAAATCTTAAGAAACTGAGACTGTTGTGTTGCCTTGAGTACAAAGGGAAGATGTAAAAGGATGCCTTTTTTTAACATATTCTAAACAGACATAAGATTAGCCATGGAATCTGAATTATAAATAAAACATTATGTCTACTTTGGAGTAAGTTTAACAAATTGTTAAAGGATAGTTTGACAGACCGTTCCCAGAACAGACACTTTCTTTTTGATTGATTTGACACTTTTTTCCTTTAATCTCGACTAAAGTCTTCTTAACTTTGAATGCATTTCTTAAATTTTTAAATTGACATTTTCATTCCTCTTGCCAATTTCTTATCATCTGACCTTTGACCTCTCATTTGATTGTCACCTATATGGTCCATTTTTCTCAAGACGAGAAACTGCTGAGGAGTTCATATAAAGAGAGCAGACCATCATCCATATTTGAGTGTCCCTCATTTTTGTTCTAACTGCCACATTAAATTAGGACTTTTATTGTAGATTTATCTCTGAGGTGGAAATCTGCTGTCTCATTTATCTACTTAAGCTCCGGCTTGCATGATAGCTCTACATGTCACACCTCTCTCTCGGTCACTTTTGTGCCAAGTCCATTAAACATGAATAAAAATGGAATAAATAAATTAAATGCAGTGCTTAGGATTCACATGCCTAAATACCTTTAGAAATACCTCTAGGTAGTATAGATAAAATATTTATTACAACCTGCCTTAATGTTTCTTTAATTCACTTTACATCAGGATGTATTTTCATCATGTCTGTGGGGTCTTTGAGTTAGGTCCATATCCATCCATCTGAAAGTAAACGCTCTCTCAGCTCACCCTGGAGTCTGGCGGCAATTGCTGCTCATATTAAAAATGTAGCTCTGTGTAGATAGGGTCACCAGGGAGGCACAGGAACATATATTCTTAAACATTTACTTAAAGAGGCGATGGCAGATGTGAGGTGAAAACAATAAAGATCTGTCTTAAAGTCAACACATTTGAACTCTCTTTAAATCAGTTTCCTTTTTATTTTCTATTTGTTTAATCTGTTTAACCGTGAATTTATTGACTAGAGGGCCTGCAGACCTGGGAGATAGACATCTGAACGATCTCACAGGTGTTTTTGTCTCATCTTTAAGACAAATTTTATTTCTTTTGCAATTGGCTCAATTTCTCCTCTGTTTCTGCCAGTGTTTTGTGAATTACAGACCGTGTAGACAACTGTAAAAATGAATACATGGATGTGTAGATTTTTTTGAATTTGATTTAGAAACATTTATTGATTTTTTTCCCAGTGGTCTTAATTTAAAGTGTCTCAGTTTTAGGGGATAGAAGAAAGCAGTCTAAGTCGACATGGAGAAGAACCACAGATACAGCTGACAGATTTATATAGCTCTTTAAAATCTCTCTACAATAGAGTTTGCAAATCAGGGGAAATTTAACCTGGCACACCAGATGGATTTGTTTCACATATTAATCTGGGAAAGCTTCAATAGGAAATGTCTGAGAAAAGGCAGAGGCTTTGAAAAAAAGTCAGAGTGTGGTTCAATGAACGTTCTGTCACATCTCTATGGGCCAATCAGAGCAACAAAACACGTGACATAGCAGCTATCAAGCTGCGTGTGCGTAGCTACAGAGGAACAACGCAAAACATGGCGACTATAGACATGTAAGTACTCGACTTTTGTTGTTTTTGAAAAGAAAACAACTCACTGCCTTTCTTTGTTCTTCTTTTAACGAAGAAATGTCATCAAGTTCTGATTAAACTGGCACTTTAGCAGCATCCACACTGGCCTCTTGCTGCTGCTTGTTTACGTCACGACTCTGCTGTGCCTGAAAGTACTGCACCTTGTGGATTCGCCCGTGAAAAACAAGGATATGGGCGTATCCATCTGCTTTGCAATGTTTGCAATCCATATTGTCCCACTTTTTTTTGGCACCCTTCCTTCAAGGTGCCAAGCTTACCTATCCATCCCAGAAAGGTGCCACACGCTCTAAACATTTTAATGTTTTCATGTCACCTGACTAAAAGTTTTGCCCTGGCTGTTTTACAAAGTTTATAAACCTTGTTGAGGATCTTCCTGGTATTTACTGTGTAAAAAAATATCAGGAGGAGGGTTCTTTAATTTGTCTACAGCTGCTTCAAAGTACTAAAATGTTACTCAGCATTCATTCAAGATATATACAGAGTTAGAAAAAGAACATGGCTATTGTCAAGTAAAAGTACGGGGGGGTGTTCTGCTTGGGGCCTCCAGAGTGTCTAGAAACATCCCTGGTAGTGATGCCAGCCTGTTGGCCAAGAGGGGGCCAGGTTTTTGTCACATAGTCTGACAGGGTGCCGATGTGAAAGACCAAAGAACTGGTAAATACCTCTTCAGCATTGACCTGTGCCTGTAAAAAAGCTATTACTAGACAGTGGTTGCTTCCTGAACCCCCCACCATACAGGAGTGGATTAATATTGTAAATGATATTTATGCTATGGAAAGAATTACTTTTTGTTTATGTCTGCAAAAAGATGTTTTTGTTAAACTATGGACCATGGGTTAAATATGTCAAACCCACTCAGACAGATTTTGTGGAGGTGACAATCTAAGGAATTTGTGGTGCTATGTAATCTTGGCAAACTACAGTCTTGTTGTGGTTTAATTTTACTTTCCACCTCTCGAGACTATTTATGGCGTATTTTTGAAATAAGAAAAAGAAATGACTGAATTGCAAAGGAAACTCAGGTACTTTTCCATGTATACTATGTGCCCTGATGTCTGCCTTTCAGAACTAAAAAATAAAGAATTTCAAAAAAGAAGGACCTAAAACTCATGTCGCCTGAGTCGGCCTTAAAAGTCTGTGGAGTCCTATATACAGAGCTACCAATAAACAAGTAAATGCTGAGACATGCACTGGTGCTCATGGATAGTAATTCTCAATTTAAAGAAAATGGTGGTATAAAAGTCAGTGGAGTGCTGATTTGATTCAGAGGTCCTTAATTAAAGGTGACAGGTGACCCAAGGAGGTTGGCAGAGCAACCTGGACATATTGATTATGGGTAGCAGGTCTTTGCTTCAGAACTGTCAGCCGTACCACAAGAGCAGAGCTTAACCAAAAAAAAAAAAAAGTTATTTCAAAAGAGTTTATTTATAATATTTACTGTTATAAAGCAGTGCACGGCCTCTTTCTGCTTATTGGTCTTAGCCTCCTGCTCTCACTGTGCTCTGATAGAAACCTGAGCTCCACAGACACCTGGCTGTTGCCATTTTTCCACCTTAAAATTACTCTTTAAGATTGTCCTGTTGGGAGTTAACTTTTAGGACTTCTCCGTATTTGCTCCTAGCAGTTTCATTGGGCGATTGACAATTCCTGTGGTTACCGGTGGCAACAACAAATATGTTTTAATAGCGGAGGTCCCAGAGTTCAGGGGGAGAGGAGGTACGTATTGATCAGTGGAGCTGCAAACACACCTTGAGCAAATTTTCTGTCAAACAAAGAGCAGCATCAGAAAGGAAAAGGGTGTGAGCAAAGGAGGACTAAAGGAGAATTGAACACTCTATTGGAAGTAGCAAAAGAGGAGTTCATACAGTGTTTCTCTATGGCATGGCCACCTTAATAGGTGAATTTTTTGGGGATGCCTGAGGCTGACTGTTGATGTAAGAAGATGAAATATGTGTAAGCCGTATGAATTCAGCTAATTCAAAGGATGGGGATAAATAAAAGATGTCCTTGTCTTTCAAAAACTAAACGTCTCAAGGTAGTTAGATGTTTCAAAGTGAATCAATAACTGCTTCTTGTGATTACATGGCTAGGACTGTGTTGGAAAGCTTATTTGGATCATGAAACTGAGTAACAAGACCTCGAGGAAGGTAAAACAAACTTAATCCCCACAGAAGCCAAACAGAACTGAGATCCACTGCCTTTATGGAGTATGAGAATTGCAGCAGCTAAGCAGAATGGAGGTTTATTGGAAAATGCAGTGAAAGGAATAAGTACACTACTTTGTAGTTATTTTTTTCTGGGAATGAAGGAAGTACATGTTTCAGTCAGTCTTTATTTGTATCAGTCTGATTCATGTCAGTGTCATCTCCAAAGACTCTACAAAAAGAGCAGGTCTGGACCAAAACCTTACTGTTTGGTTTGTTCTTTCCAAACATCTAATATGAAGCAACCATGAGCTCAGCTCATGGTAGTTTTAGTGGAAGGAAAAACTTCCCTCTACCAGACAGTAACCTTGAACAGAACCAGACTGACGTTGAACAGCACTCCGATGAAGCCGTGATGGGTTTAAGTGGATAAAGACAGATGCAGAAAGAGAGATACAGATAGAGACAGCACAATGCAACAAGAATGAGTGAGATAAATTTAGGGATGGCATCACCATGACCCATCTTAAGCTTTTTTTTTTTCAGCATGGCAGAGAATAATACAGGTGCATTTAAATACATTAGTGTTTTCATGATTGTGGCTTACAGCTAATATAAAAAAAACAAAATTCTGTACCTTAGGACAGTGGTTCTCAACCTTAGGGTCCAGACCTCCAGGGGGGTCATGAGACACTGAGAGGGGGGTCTCCAGTTGCCCTAAAAAAAAAAAAAAAAAAAAACTAAGAATATTTCTTTTAATTGCACTGTTGCCACTTTACATCAATTTTGTCATTTTTCCCCCCTTTTCATAATTTTTCCCACCAATTTTAACACATTTTTACCATTTAACATCTATTAACCCCTTTCAACCACCCTCCAGACTTTGTCGAATATGTACAGAATAAAATAACAGAAAATACATTTGAAATATTTTGTCTTTTTACTACTATTAACCCCTTTTAACCACTTTTTACACTCAGTTTTTTTCCCATTTTAACCAAATTTTACCATTTGATATGCCCTTTTTTGCTTGTTTACCAATCTCTGCCAATATCTGGCTATTTTTTATTTCTGTTAACCCTTTTTTGGCAGCTTATATTAATTTTTTCATCCCCTTTCACCAAATTTCCACCCATTTTTGCAAATTTAAAGCCATTTCAGCCACATTTTTACTCCTTTTTACATCTAGTTAAGCTCATTTTTGCCACTTTAACCCATTTTTACCTTTTTGCCATTTTTGTCTAATTTTTGCCACTTCCAACCCATTTATTTCAGCTACTTTCAAAATCCAACCTCACCCCCTTTTTCACCATTTTTTGCCATTATTAACCAATTTTAACAATTTTTAAGGGATTTTAACTATACAAATGGTTAAAAAAAGAGATTTGTTTCTTTAAGAAGAATGGATTTTCAGGTTAAACATGAAATATGGATATCACAGCTTAACTTTACAATGGACCATGGTTTTGCTGACCTGCATGGGCCCCCAGTTTGGCTGGGCATCGGAAAGCGTTCCCATGTATCCCCTTTATGGATGGCCTTGTCTGCACATGACTATTCTTTATTGTGCATGGCTGTGTTCAGACACCTTCAGGTACAGTGGGGGTCCTCAGTCTCTGGCACCTTTATTTTGGGGTCGTGGGCTGAGAAGGTCAAGAACTACTGCCTTAGGAAATTAGAATATTGTGAAAAAGTTCAATACTTGACACTCATGATGTCAGACTCTAATCAGCTAATTTACTCAAAACACCTGCAAAGATTTCCCCAGCCTTTAAATGGTCTCTCAGTCTGGATCAATACCCTATTGATCATGGGGAAGACATCTGACCTGACAGATGACCAGAAGATGACCATTCACAACTTGCGCAAGGAGGGTTAGACACAGAAGGTCATTGCTAAAGAAGCTGGCTGTTCATAGAGTGCTGTATCCAAGCACATTAATGGAAAGGTGACTCCAGATAGGTGTTCGGCCTGTCTCTGCTCCAGCAGATAAGTCAATGAGAGTGCTTCCAGCAGCTCCGCTGCTCTGCATCTCTCCTCCGGCAGAGCTCCGGCAGTCCGGAGCCCTCCGCAGCAGATGCCCTGCACATAAATTCAGCACAGAGCAAGGCATGAAGTATCACTGAAACCAAATTAAAATATCCAGTTAAATTTCAGAATAAAATACCGTGTTGACGCAAGACTTATGCCAGACTGTATTTCCTTTCACTACATCGACAAAACGTCTTAATGGGGCATAGCAGAGCCCGTCAGAGGTCAGAGGAGCAAAAAGAAGCGCATATATTTATAAAGCGTTACTGACACATAGTAGAAACAGAAAAATCCACATGAGAGGACAAAACAGAGACAAATCAAAGCAAGTTCATCCTACTTCTGCAGTTCAGGACAATAGCTTCATGTGTTTGTTCTGGTTTATGGCACTTCAGCATTTACAGATTTGTTCACTCTGGGACCAGTTTCAAAAAATAGCGTTTACGGCCTTCAATAACGCTGTTTCCATGTGGATAAAATGTCACTCAATGAAAAACTTGCGTATGCTCCTGAAATCGTCTCCATGTCTCCATGGGGCCTTAATGTGCACAGGCAGCAGAGATAACGGCAGCCTTGAAAGGATTGTAAAAACAAATCCCATTCAAGAATTTGGCGGAGCTTCATAGGGAGGGGACTGCAGCTGGAGTCAGTGCTTCCAGAGCCACCACGTATCCAGGACATGGACTGTCGTATTTCTTGTGTCAAGCCACTCTAGAACCAGAGACAACGTCAGAGGTGTCTTACCTGGGCTAAGGACAGCAAGGACTGGACTGTTGCTCAGTGGTTCACTGACTTGGCATCTGCCCACACTGCCAAAAGTACCAAAAGATTTGGCTGGGCCCCTGACAAAAAATGGGCCATCTTTAGTCATGGTTAATTAATGATATCAATGCATGTGCATTGGATCAGCAGCACTGGCGCTAGCATCTCGGCTAACAGTTACCTCATTTCAGTGCTAAAAATTGTATCAAGCAATTATTGGATTCTAATACTGAAAGTATTTAATTGTGCCACTTTTTAACCACTTTTCCCACCCAATTGTGCCACTATTATTTGCTACAGTTCATCAATTTTGGCATTTTGCACCCATTATTGCCTCCATTTTTGCCATGTTGCACCAATTTTGCTATATTTTTGCCCATTTTCATGACTTTTTCTCTCCAACTTTTGACACTTTTAACATATTTTTGTCACTTTAATCCCATTTTTGTCACTTTATAATCCAATTTCAACACCCTTTAGCTCATTTGTTACACTTTTAAGTCAAATTTCAACCATTTTTCTGCGTGCTTTCACCACTTCTAAACCAGTTCTTGCCACTTTCAGCCTATTGTTGCCTCTGTTGTACGATTATTGAAACTATTAACCCCTTTTACCACTTTTTAAACCCTTTCTAACCACATTTCACAATTTGTTATGCCATTTTTAGCAAATTTAACTAATTTCTGCCACTTTCTGCCCCAGTTGACCCATTTTTGCCTACTTTTTGCTACTTTTATCAGCATTTTTACCACATTTAATCAGTTTCTGCTATTTTTTTAATCCCATTTCATCACCTTTTCTGACAGTTTTCACCATTTTTTATCCTTTTAGCCATTTAAAAGTAAAGAGATTTACAATTTCAATATGAAGTTCACATAATGTTAATGGCAGGTTTAGGAGAAGTCTGTTTGGTGTTAGTGTCTGTTGTTTTTTATTCCAACCTGACTATACCCACGTGCAAAAAGCAAGCATAAATTCCCACAAAAACACTGCAAAATCTTATGGAAAGTCCTCTAAGAAGAAAGGAGGCTGTATAGCTGCACAAGGGGGGCAACTCTGTATCAAAGTCCATGTATCTGAATACAGTGCTGTTACAGTCCCTATTTGTGTTCTGGTCTGGCGGCAGAATTTTTTTGTCCATGCACAATATCGCATAACATCTGGCATTTCCACTTGTTTATATTTTAGGCCATGGGCGAGAAAAAGTATAGTTATTTTTTAATAGATATTTTAGTGCAAAAGCTCTACATATTCGTATACTCATGTCCTTTTAAGTGTGGACATCTGATTGCCAAAGTAGCTCTTCATAAATTGTTGGCACCCCTATTTAATGCCACATAAAACAAAGTGTTAACACACTAACCACAGAACTTCACAGATTAGAAGTTTTGGAGGAAAATCTAAAGTTTCTGACATTGCGTCACTTTGTAATTAAAGATGACTCGTCCTGACATATTACCATACATCAGACCAAACCCTAAAGCATCTCTTTAGCCTGTTTTCTGTGCCTCTGTGTCATGCTGTTAGAGGACGTTGCTAGATTGGATTGGGACAGGAAAAGCCCATTTATCACAACATCAGCTGCCCAGCAGGCAGGGGGAGGCGAGCTGGCAGTGCCGTTGATGGACTGGCAAAGTCCTTGTATTACCACGGCCCCCGGTCTCCCCGTAGCCTCACTGATGAGCCCCTTGCCTGCCATCAGCCTCTGTGTTCCCTTCCCATTTCTGTGAGATTCCCATGGGTGACAGGGAGGCGTTGGGTGGCTGATAGCGAGAGTAATTAAAAGGGCTGATTAGAATGACGGAAGGAGGACACCCAGGGAGAAAACAAGAATCACTCTCTCTAAGCAGAAACGGGGGAAGAGAAGAGCGAGGTATAAAAAAAAATACAGCACTTATTTCACATCAAATCAGTCTTCAAGTTAACATAGATCTTTTTTTTTTTTGTCCTCAGTCACTTGAATTGGGGCAGAATCTCAGGGGAATCACCGTCACACAAGTCCCAGAAACAGTGCACGGAGCCGAGGAGAAGTACTCTACTGAGAGTTTCTCAAGGTAAAGCCAAGAACACGACAGTTAGGCCTACTTCTCTCTGTCACGCACACATAACTAATACATCTATAGTTTCACATATTCTATTATTCATATCCAATCCACAGAGACACATTCAATCAACTCTAACACATGGAAAAATAACTGAAAAGCTTAATTCAGTGAAAATATTTAAAGGAATGAACCTTATAGAATCCACACTGCTGAAAAGAGACTCACTATAAGCTTAGAGTAATGTGATGTAGAAGACTGGCAACACTATTCTTTCATATATGCTGTGTTGGTGTGGTTGTTTTTCTCACTTTTCATTCTTCATTTTTTAGCAGAGCACTTTATAATGAGTGTTTCAGCTTTGTGCAAAAAAAAAAAAAAAAAATCAGTTGCAGCTGAAAATCTTTTGTAATCACCAATCTGCAAATCTTTTTAATTTTGCATGTTTTTGAACTTGCACTGTAAAGAATTGAGACTAATAGCTTCATACCACCATAGTTTTTGACCTTAGCTCAACAAAATTGCAAAAATGCAAAACTTATTGAAAAGTCTTGGCGATAGGTAATATTGGTGACTCATGCACTGGTTACATTTTGCATTAATGATCTGTGTTGGTCACCTTGCAAATCCATCTTGCAAAGCCCCAGTGACAAGACCTGATTGGTCCTGAGGAGGAGTAGAAACCAGTATTTCCGGGTGCGACAGAGTCGTGACGTAAGCAAGCAAGGACAAGACGCCAGTGCAAGTATGGTGGAAGACATCAGCGCGGATGCTGCTACAGCTTTAATTTTATCAAAACTTGCGACATTTCTTTAAAAGATTTCATTAAAAGAAGAACAAAGAACAGCACTGAGTTCTTTTCTTTTCAAGAACGACAAAGTCGTGCACTGACAAATATCTACAGTTGCCATGGTTCGTGTTTTGTAGTTCTCTATGGAGTTTACTCCTCGGTAGCGGCACACACCTACTACGTCACATCTTTTGTTGCTCTGATTGGCCCGTAAAGATGTGCAGGCAGAACATTCATCCAATCACCTACTGAGTTTTTTTTTTTTTTTTTCAAAGGCTCTGCCCTTTCCCAAACACTGTCTATGGGAGATTTTCCAGATAGATTTGTGAAACAAACCCATCTGGTGTGTCAGGTTACCGTCTTGAGCATTCAGATACCAAGTAACTGCAGTAATGTAAGAGTACCCATATTATGCATCATATATTATGCAAAATACCCTTTTCAGGCTTTTTGAAAAAAATATATGGCCCTGGCCTGTCCCAAGAACCAGAAAAATCCATTTCCTCCCCCCATCTTTAACTCCAACTTTCAGAAAATGTGTGCTGAAACAGGTTATTCTCTGATTTTCCCCTCATGATGTCATGTGGGGAGTTAGCCCCGCCCCCAGCTTCAGTTGGCCCTCCCTGCTTGGAAGTAAGTTTCGCCCTCTCAGCTGGAAGCTGAGATGAGGACCAGAAGAGCTACATCCATTTCCTGAGAGGGGGGTAGTCAGGGGCGGAGTCAGACACCTCATTAACATTTAAAGCCACGGACAGCTCGTTTTGAGCAGAGCAGAGGGGTTTTCTTAGACATACAAAATCTAATACTGGAGTGTTTTTCCATCAACAAACTTCACAGGCATGCTTTGGGGACCTCTGAGACTAATATAAACTTGTCTTGAAGGGGTGAAACATGTGACCTTTAACACTTGGACCATCTGTTATGTAATTCTCTAAATTCTCTAATTGTGGCTTGGTATCCATGTAGAGTTGTCACCATACCAACATTTTAACTTATGATATGGATACCTAGTTTAGTATCACAATGCTAAAACAATACTTGAAACACAAAGTGTAAAAATGGTTTAAATAAAGTTTTGGCTATTTAATGTGCATTTATAATAACCCCTTCTTTGTTTATGACTGATTATTTGGTTCTCTTTGTTTATTTGTTCATACAGTGTGCTTATGCAAATCTAGGAGGATCAATGCGTTAACAAAGTTCATTTTTAAAGATATATATATATATAATTTTATTTCTTAAGATTTTTTTTTGGGCTTTTGTGCCTTCATTGATAGAGGAGGACAGTGGAGTCAGAAACAGGGATGAGAGAGTGGGGAGAGACATGTGGGAAAGCGCCACAGGCCAGATTCAAACCCGGGCTGCCTGAGTACATGGGGCACGCCTCAAACCACTAGGCCATCTGCACCCCATTTAAAGATATTTTTAATACCTAATTTCTAATACATCAAGGCAATTATCTAATCTGTAGTTAGACGTTATTTCAGTGAAATGTGGTTCTTTATAAACATTTAATTTGATAATATTTAATATGGACAGTATGATGTACTTCAGGGGTGTCCTGAACAATGGTGTTACCTAATACCATGGATAAAATAGATCCTATAAATCTATAGCAAGTAGCAAGTAAAAAGCCATTTGGTAGCAAAGAGACCATCTTTTCTTACCAAGCATCATCAAAAAGTCAGTATCTCTGAAGAAAGATGCAATTTCCATCACTCTGAGCAAGGCTGGATGGACATAAATAAAGCCATACTTTGCCTTTACTAGGAGAATACAACATGCAAGTATGTTTTGCATCTGCACAACCAATCCGGTCTGGATGAAGCAATCCCAGACACTCTATGCACCAAATGAGGAGCCCTCTGTGGTAGCTTAAAGAACCAGCTCTCCTTGCAGAGTTGAACCAAATGATCCAGATCACTCAGCCAGATTACCATCACTAGTCTGTACTGGGACTCGAACCAGTGACCATCAAGTTTTTTAACCCAAGTCTCTAAGGACTGAGATCATCCTATAACGATAAAATCTGATCAGGAGTAACCTGACATGCCAGTTGGATTTGTTTCACACATCCATCCGGAAAACCTTCAACACCAAGTGTTTGGGAAAGGGCAGAGGAGTGTGATTGTATGAACGTTCTGTTTGTCACATCTTTACGGGCCAATCACAGCAACACGCGACGTAGCCACGGCTGAGGTGCATGTGTGCAGCTACCAAGGAATAACATGAACCATGGCAACTGTAGTCATGTCAGTACAAGACTTTTGTCATTTTTGAAAAGAAAACAACTCACTGCTGTTCTCTGTTCTTCTTTTCACAAGGAAATGTCATCAAGTTTTGATAAAACTTCACGCTAAGCTCTTCCACCATAACTGCACTGGCCTCTTGTTGCTGCTTGCTTACGTCATGACTCCGCTGCACCTGAAAGTACTGTCCCTCATCTCTGATTGGTCCTGTAAATTTCTAACCAGGCCCAAATGTTCAGACAGGAGCTTTGCAAGATGGATTTACGAGTGAGAAACACAGAAACGAGCGTATCCATCTGCTTTTAAAGGTTAGATCAGGAGGGCATCTCTTTGAAATTGACTTCATAATAATGACATTATTAAACAAGATCAAACTAGGATTTTAAAAACTACAAATGTGCACATTTGTAGAAACATTGCTGCTAAGTCAAAATATCACTGGCCTATTAAAACACGACACAGTCTAACCAACTCTCTCATTTCAGTAACCTGAAACACATCCTTAACACTTCAGCAGCAAAAGAACAACTGAAATATACATAAGATGCCTGACATTTTACTTGCAAGTTCAACAGTAAAGATCTAAAATAAACTCTGGATGTCTAAACACATTTGTGTGTGTGTGTGTGTGTGTGTAGATACGATTGTTTTTTTTTTAATTTTTACAACTGTTGTGGTAAATCAGAGTGAAAGCATCCCGACTTTTTTTTGCTCCGGGATATAATTCAGTTTGGAGAGCTGCCAGTTCCTGTTCAATAGAGTTATATCACAGAGACATTAAGTGCTCTATTAAAGTCCTTTTGGCACAAAGACATCAAAATGTGTTTCCACATGACTGCCTGGAAATGCATACATCCATACATACACAACATAAATGAATGTGCCCTATGATTTATGTCAAGTCAAGTTGGATTATGTCTATATACCACATACTGTTTCTCAGCTGTGAAAAGACCAAACTCCAAAGTGAGAGGATGTATGTTGTAATATATCAGGAGGAAAACATCTGAATATGCTCAGCTAGAATTGTGTATAAAGGATTTTGTATAGGAGTTACAATAGTTGATGATGTACTCTGCACATCTAAAAACAATTAGAGCATTAGTTAAAAAAACCAAAGTAAGGCTTTCCTGTCTTTTTGGTGTGTATGTTATAGACCATACCCATTGCATGCTGAAGCACAATTTCCTCCCTCAGCTCCCTCCTGGACTGCACTCACATTGAACATGTTGTATAATTAATAAATATGGACAAACGCATACAGACACCCAACCATTACACCAATAGGGACTGTAATGACATTGTATTCAAATACATGAACTTTAATATGAAATCGACCTTCCTGCTGAAGCGACAGCAGCCTACACTCTTCTTGGAAGGCTTTTCACAAGATTAATGAGGTAATATGTGCTCATTCATTCTGATCAGCGTTTATGAGTTCAGACACTGATGTTAGACCAGAAGGCCTGGCTTGCAATCTCCATTCCAGTTCATCCCAAAGGTGCTTGATGGGGTTGAGGTTGGGGCTCTGTGTGGGCCAGTCAAGTTCTTCCACCAAACTCATCAAACCATGTCTATAAAGTCCTTGCTTTGTGCACTGGGACACAGTCATGTTGGAGTATGAAAGGGTCTTCCCCAAACTGTTGTGACTGAGTTGGAAGCATAGCATCGTCAAAAATGTTTTGGTATGCTGAAGCATTACGATTGGCCTTCACTGAAGGTTAGGAGCCTAGACCAAACCCTGAAAAACAGCCTCAGACCATTATCCCTCCTCCATCAAACTTCACAGTTAGCATAATGCAATTAGGCAGGTAACGTTCTCCCAGCATCCACCAAACCCAGACTCGCTAGAGGCATAAGCAGTGTCGGACCAAAGGCATGATTCATCACTTCACAGAACAGGTTTCCACTGCTGCACAGTACACTGTCAGTGGGCTTTACACAACTCCATCTGACACTTGGCAATTGTCTTGGTGATGTAAGGCTGGCATGCAGCTGCTCAGCCATGGAAACCCACTCATGAAGCTCCAGCCGCACAGTTTTTGTGCTTACATTAACACCAGTGGAAGTTCAGACCTCCTTAGATATGAAATCAGTAGAGCTTTGAAGACTTATGCACCATGGGCCTAGCAGTCATTGACCCTGCTCTACGATTTATGTGGTCATCTGCCATGTGGCTGAGTTGCTGTTGTTCCTAAATGCTTCCGGTTTCTAAAAATATCACTTACAGCTGTTGAATATCCAGCAGGAATGAAATTTCACAAACTGTCTTATTGTAAAGGTGACCTCCATCACAGTACCAAGCTGATTTAAACATCCTAATTCAGTAATTAACAGGTGTGGCCAAATACTTTTGTCCACATAGTGTCTGTCATCATGTCATAATAGGACAGATATATGGCTTTATTTACAAGAAGTGTGGAAAATGCATGCAATAAATAGTAAAAAGAAAGATTTTTGGTCAAAGACTAAGATTTTGACATTCAACCTCATGGTTTGGATACAACCACAAAACGAAAACACTTCATTTCAGTTGTTTCTTTAACCATAAACATAACGCACCCTTAACCTTTAACATTCACATTTTGGAAGAATAGACATGCACAGACTGTTAGCTTTTGAAGGCAGTGTCAACTGTTTTTGTCCCAGCTGGATTATTCTTGGTTGAACATGAGGATTGTGAGCAGAATAACAGTGCTAGTGGATTGTCTTAAAACATTTGGCCTTATCAAATTCTTGTTGGTTGAAAACATTTTAACATGTTGGTGCAAGACCTGTTGGTTATTAGGACTGTGTCATCGTCACATTAAGTGGTCCTTGTCTCATTGGCTAAAACAAAAGCATAGGCCAAAAAACAAACTGAAGCTGACTGCATGGATATCTGAGTTCAGCTCAGTAAGTTAGTAACCTTCATGTGCACACTGATGCTTTAAAGTTTCCCAACAGTTTGACATGTATGACAGATGCGGAGGATGCAGCAGTGAAGCTTCTGGACCTCTTCCAGCAGACGTCCACCCGTGGCAGCATGGCTCCGACGCAGAGTGACCTTGATCACCGCTGCTATCTAATGAGTGATGGGCTGTCAGAGCTGGAATCTTCCATGGCTGAGGGTGGCATGGATGCTCTCACCAAGATTTAAGATATTCTCTAAAATGTAGAGTTTCTGATAAATGTGAAAGCTTTATCAACAAGTGCCATGGTGACAGCTAAAGTGGTGACTACAACCCCAGAAGAAAATAATAAGAAAAGTGAGCTTTCTCTACAACCCCAATTTAAATGTAATATATATAAAAAACAGAAAACAACAGCTGCATTTCCATTACCCTTAGAAATGCTCAAAATCTAAACAGCACAATAAAAAACTGGTAATGAAAACACCTGAATTTTGAAAAACCTCCAAAATATCGCTAAAAAGTTTTTATGCTCTCATGAGGAGGTTTTTCAGACGTTTTGACATAGAATTATATCTCAAAAGTGCAATGGCAACACTTCTTCTGCATTTACAAGTCACAGGACGTGACGTAGAGTGTCACATGACCAGTTCACTGAGAGAAAACATGGCGCGGTACGTGTGGACAGAAAAGAAGACTGAGACTTTTCTTAACATCAAACTTAAACCCTTATACGTGGCTTTTGCCATACATATGGATTTTGTCTCTGAGCGATCATCCGATGCCTACTTTGTTCAAAATGATCAAGGTAACCGCTGTAAATGTAATCATAACCATACAGGACAAGTTTTGAACGTCCCACTTTCTTGCAGCCGAGTCTCGCTAGATGAGATTTTACGATATTATGAGGCTCATGCCCAAAACTCCATTCGATGGAAACACGTTCAAAGTCAATTTTGCGAAAAAACTATAACAGAAACCAAGCTTGTGATTGTCAAATCTCATAAACCCATAATTTTCTCAATACAACAAACTGAGACATTTAGCATTTCATGAAAATACTAGCTCATTTTGAATTTGTTGGTAACTACACATCTCCAAAAAAAAAAAAAAAAGGAAAAGATACTTGTTTCCCATTAAGTAGCATCCCCTCATCTTTTCACAACAGTCTGTACACGTCTTCAAAGTGAGGAGACCATTTGCTGGAGTTTTGGGAGAGGAATGTTGTCCCATTCTTGTTTGATATAGGATTCTATCAACTCAGTAGTCGTGGGTATAATTTGCTTCTGCTGCTGCTGCTGCTGCTGCTTCGAATGTTTTCTATTGGCAGGCCGGTTCAACACCCAGACTCTTCTATTGTGAAGCCATGCTGTTGAGATGGATGTGGTGGGTGGATTAGTATTCTTACTGAAATAAGCAAGACCTTCCCTGATGAGACATTGCCTGTGTGGGAGCACATGTTGCTCTAAAACCTCTGTCTACTTTTCAGCTTTAGTGCCTTTCCTGTCGTGTAAGCTGCCCACTCAATAGGCACTAATGCAACCCCATACCATCAGAGATTTAGGCTTTTGAACTGTGCGCTGATAACAAGCTTGATGGCCCCTCTCTTTTTTAAGTCCACAGGACACAGTGTCTGTGATTTCCAAAAACAATTTTAAATTTTTATTCATCTAACCAAAGAACAGTTTTCCATTTTGCCTCAGTCCATATTAAATAAACTCTGTCCCAGAGAAGGCAGCAACTTCTTCTTTGCATGATACAACTTTAAATTATATTCCTGAACCCATGCAGTGAACTCCAGTAGAATCATGCCTGTTTTTGACACAATGCCGCCTGAGGGTTCAAAGTTCATGACCTTTGGCTTTGTCCCTTGCACACAGAGCTCTCTCCGGATTCTTTGTTTCTTTTGACGATATCATGTCTTATCATATCATACTGTAGATGGTGGGATTTTTCAAAGAGTTTGCAGTTTTACAGATTATCTTTTTCTGAAATTCTTCCACTATTTTTAGGCACAATCTTTGCAGATTGATGAACGTCTGCCCATCTTTACTCCTTAGAGACTCTGCCTCTCTAAAATTCTTCTGTTGCCAGTGAACCTTGTTAGTTGCAAAATGCTCCTTATGCTGGTTTTCATAAACAACTTACTGTTCCAGCTTTTTTTTAACCCCATCCCTACTTTTTGGAGATGCGTAAGTGACATCAAAATTTAAAATAGGCAAATATTTTCATAAAGATGCAAATTGTCTCATTTTCAAAATCTGATATGTTGTTTTTGTTATACTGTGAATAAAATATAGGTTTAGGAGATTTGCACATCCTTCAGATCTGTTTTTATTTACATTTTGCACAGTGCCCCAACCTTTTGGGAATTGGGGTTATATTTCAACTGAATGTGCAGTTACCACCACGCTAAAAAGTAATAGAAATAGATCTAAAAGAAGCAAAATACATGGGGAACTGGGTAATTTTTAATTAAATAGGAGGTAAAACTGGGCCCTGTGTCCACTGATTGCTTTTTTTTTTTTTGTTTTGTTTTGTTTTGTTTTGGCAGTCAACTTTAGTTTTAGTTCATTTCACAATGATTTTCACTGTTGCTAGGTTATTAAAGTTTGCTTACATCACTTCCTCTTGCCTTGTTGGCAACTGGTAATCCATTGTTAAACCCTCGCTATCCTTAATATTTGCTTTTATTTCAGAAAATGTCACCAAGAGAACACAAAAGCAGTGTAACAAGAGGTCTTTGATACTGTACAGGACACTGTGTGAATTAAAATTGATTTGAATCCTGACTAAACAAAGCTCATGACGCTTAGAAGCTCAAAGAAAAGGCCACTTGAACCTGCCGCCTATTATTCTCAGGGTTCTTTTATTCTCATAGTCTCAAGGTGATGTGATTGAGTCTGTATTGTCTTATAAACACCTTGCTTTGATTCACTGTCTTCTAAGCTTCATAATCAGTAACTTGTAAAACTTATTTCTGAAATAAATTTTGTTTTTACAGCAAAGCAAGGACTTAATGTTGCCATTTATAAACTTGCATGAGAAAAGAGTGTGTTCTTTTCCACTCTTTTGTGTCACATTGCAACAGCTCATCAAAGAGTTGTTTAGTAGACTCTTTTTCTTCTGAACTTTTAAATACATTTTTAAAGATTGCATATGTGAGAACAGCACTGAGTCAGTCAGTTATGAAAAGCTCCCTGAGTTCGTTGAATCCCAAGATTCAATCAATAAATCTCCAAATTCTCCCAGCTCACTGACAAAACCTCATAAAATGCAGAGTTGTGAAGGTAGGTTACAGATATCTGAAGACTTCTGTGTATTTTCATCATCAGCTGGTAGGATTCAGAGTAAGAGGAAAGCACAAAGCAGCTGAGCTGAACTCATCACATGGCTACCTCTGTGTTGTGTGCCAGTCAGATTTTCCATCTCACTGGTCTTTAGATGACCTTTCACTGTGCAACCAACAAGACAGAAGCTATCCAAAACATAACCTGATAACGCCTTGTGATGGATGACAGAGGATAAACAAAATTCTCACGCAACCAAATGTTTTGTGAGAACTTTTTCTTTTCCACAGGCAGATTTTTAAAGGGAAATCACATTTTTATGTCAGATCTAGGTTCATTTTATGTAAACCTTACTGCAGTGATGTAAAATATCACGACCACTGTGACCCCAGGCTTGCTTTTGAAAATATATTTTCTTATGGTTCTGAGTAGGCATTTATAATAATGTAAGATTCACAAACAGTGCCTTTTAAAGTTTTCTCCTTTTACTTAGAGTGCCATGAAAAGTATCTGCCCCATTCATGATATCTTATGTTTTGCATATTTGTCTTCTGCTTGTCCTAGGCTGGTTCCTGGTGGCAGCAGAGTCAACCCAGACATCCCTCTTCCCAGTGACATTTTCCAGTTCCTCCTGAGGGATTCTGAGGCACTCCCTGGCCAAATAGGGCAGACCTATTAAGTTCCCTCGGTATGCCTCACAAGTTCTGCCCCGGGGTCTCCTCCCAGTTGGTCATGCCTGGAAGACCTCCACAGGGAGGCGACAAGGAGGCACCCCGATCAGATGCCTGGACCACCTCAACTGGTTCCTTTTGGTTGTGAAGCAGCAGCTCTCTGGACGTCCGAGCTCCTTGCCCTGTCTCTTAGAATGAGCCCATCCACCCTCCTGAGGAATCTTGTTTTGACCCCTTGAACCTGCAATGTTATTCTTTTAGTCATTACCCAGAGTTCATGGCCATAGGTGAAGGTTGGTACATAGGCTGACTGGTAGATTGAAAGTTCAGTGCTGAAGAGGGGCTCAGCTCCCTCTTCAGCACAGTGGTACGGTACAGGGCCAGCAAAGCTGCTGATGGTGCACCAATCTACCTGCCAATCTCCTGGCCCATTCCACCCTCATCTCAAGACCCCAAGAAGTTTAACTCCTTCACTTCAGGCATAGACTCAGTCCCCACCTAGAGGGCTCAATCCACCATTTTCCGGCAGATGACCATGGCCTCAGATTTGGAGGTGCAAAACACCCCAGTGCCTGCTGGAGGTCCCCAGTTGTGGAAGCCAGCAGAACCACATCATCTGCAAACAACAGAGATTAAATTCTGAGCTCCCAAAACCAAAAACTCTCCTCCCCCTGATCGTGCCCTTAGATCCTGTCCACAGAAATTACAAACAGGATCAGAAAGAATGGGCAGCCCTGGCTGAGGCCAACATGCAGTGGGAACTTGTCCAACTTTGAGCTGAGGATGCAGACACAACTCTCACATCCGTTGTAAGGGACCCGATGGCTCGCTGCAGCAGACCCGAAACCCCATATTCCCGCGGTACCCCCCACATGACACCCCATTGTTCATTCTGCATCTGAGGTTCAACAATCAGCCAGAGCTCAGCACCCAAGAGTAAGCTTTCCCTGGGATGCTGAGTAGTGTGATGCTAAGATAACTGGAACACACTTGAGCATGAACACCCTGTTTGTTAAGCCGAACTGGTTTTGTGAACCCAAGTGTAAAACAGAGGCAGAGGCAAGTAGTTCAATCAGAAGATACTTCATAGGAGTTTATCGATGAGTTATTTTACAAGTATGGAAATATTTGTGATTGTGAAATGTTTTCGGTGAGACTCCATTGAGATGTCTTTATGAACTTGAAGGGGTAGTGAGGCCAAAAGCAGGAGCAGGATAGGGCACCCCCTTATGGAGTCTAGACACTGGTGGTGGTGATGGAAGGAATAGGATAAGATGAAGAGTGACTTCAGAGGAACAGACTTTAGAAGAGCTTGACCCAGAGACTGATGAGATGACTTGGAAGGAGTGATTAAGAGGTGCAGGGCAGAGGTGATGGACCTGGACATGAATGAGATGAAATGGAGGTGGCTGGGGAGGAGGAGGGTTTCATCAGTCGCACTGAAACTTCTAACTGCAGAGGAGAGGAGACAGATTTTAATACATGACAGCTGCAGGATGATTGGATTAAGAGAGGTCATTGCATGAAGAGATGGGCTCAGAATTGTGAGTGAAAAGTGAGTAGATGCCGATGCCAGCTGATTACCAGAGCAGAAAAACAGAGCGGGAAAAGGGAAACACGTGAGTGATTATTATGTAATTTGCACTAGTTGCAGAAAAAGGCTTTATTACTTTAGAAGAGTATCTTTAGAGGAGCTGAGTGAGGCTGTATTGCTGGGTAAATGGCTGAAGCCAAATTCCAGAGATATGTCCAGGTCCAGGTAAAAAACCAGAGTTGAAGGAGTGGGAGCTGAGGCAGGAGTTGAGCGAGGAATGACTGTGGGCAGAGGAAAACAAGTTTAGTAAATCAGTTCAAAACAGGAAGAGAAACTACAAAGTGGCTCAAACACGACTGAGTTAATAGAGTCTATGATCTAGCAGAGTAGTGGAGATGAAGCTCAGTGTTTGTAGCAGAGCTTATTGAAGATTGTTTGCAGCTGCTGTTTGACTCCTGCAATCAAGCAGAAACACAGTCTGCTAGTAAGCAGAGGGCATAACATTTTCAAGGTCATGCCACAGCATCTCAATCAGATTTAAGTCCTGACTTTGACTAGGTCGCTCCAAAACCTTCAGTTTCTTTTTCTCTTGGCCATTCAGAAGTGGACTTTCTGGTGTGTTTGAATCACGTCCTGCTGCATAACCCAAGTATGTTCGAGGTTCAGGTCACAAACCAATGGCTGGACATTCTCCTTCAGGGTTTTCTGGTAGAGAGCAGAATTTATGGTTCCAGCAATTATGGCAAATGGTTCAGGTCCCAAAACAGCAAAGAAGACCCAGACCATCATATTACCACAGCCATGTTTGACTCTAGGTGAGATTTTTGTTTTATGAAATGCTGAGTTAGCTGTACTCCTGATGTAACAGGACGCACACCTTCCAAAAACTTAAAGTTCAGTCCCATCAGTCCACAGAATATTTTCCCAAAAGTCTTGGGGATCATTAAGATGTGTTTTTTTGTCAAATGTGAGTTCTCTTGTGTTCTCTTTGGTCAGCAGTGTTTTTGGTCTCACTCACAGACGCCATTTTTGCCCAGTCTCTTTCTTATTGTTGAATCCTGATTACTGACCATAACTGAGTCAATTGAGGCCTGCAGGTCATTGACCTTCTGGATGAGTGGATGATGCACTCATGGAGTAATTTTGGTTGGCCAGCCACTCCTGGGAAGGGTCACCACAATTCCAAGTTTTCTTCATTTGTGGGTAATGGCTCCCAATGTGGTTTGCATGACTTTGATTTTTCGTCTGTCCTTGAATCTTTTCAAGCCTACTTAACTTTGTCAGACAGGTTCTGTCAGGGTGGTTTCTTGATTAAATTAATAAAATCATATTTAAAAACTGCAATCTACACTTTCTTTGAGTATTGATTTTTCTTATGATCTGAAAGCTTTTAAGTAAGGAAAATATGCAAAAGGGGAGTGCTTTTTCACAGCACTGTAAAACTCACTAAATTACTCAGAGCAGCTTCACCCATCTGCAGCGCTGTATAGCGACTAGCTTCCTTGCTGGTGCCCACAGAATGCTCTTCTTAAAGGAGTAATGAACATTAAAATATCTGGTGGTTAAAGCCATTACTATTGCCAAGTAACCCAACTTGAAAAATTATGAAAGATCCCTTTAATATCTTTTTAGTTATTTAAAATAATTTTTCCAAATTTGACTGATAAATGGTTCCAAGGCTCATCTTTAGTGTGAGAACTACAGATAATTAATCTGACACTGGCTTCAAATCAGATCAGATAAGTTTCAGCAGATACCTAAAGCCCAGGTACAGGACCTGGACTGGAGCTCAATTAGGTTTTTCTTATCATTTTAGCTTTTTAAAGAAAGAACGGCAGCAAAGGTCTATTTTGTCTTTTAATCAAATCTTAAGAGTGATACATTCAGACAGAAGTGCTCTCATTTCATCCATTCAAGCAAATTAATTAAAACTTTTTGCTTTACTTGATATCTGACTAGGTTAAAGAAATGAGGATATTCTGACTGATTCAGTTTGACAGGCTAGGCTGCACTTATGGCCTCTGGTTATGAAACCTTGCTGTTACATAAAGACACGCGGCAACAACTGCTGCTAATTTTTACAGTCTCACTTTGTTTCAGCATTAATCACAAGCTAAAAGGGAATGCATAATCACAACAATACACAGATTAAAGTGTAAAACACAGGTTCCCCTTAGAAATGAGAAAGAAACTATTTCTCCATGTCAGCCAGGATCCTGTCTGTCTTAAGAAATTAAGGGAGACCAAGAGGGACAGGTTTGTCCTTAATTTGCTCTACGAGTTAGGCTTGTGCCATCAAATATGCTAACCCATTTATTCAACAATGGCCTACATTTTTCCTTCTTAATAATCATAAAGAACCATTTCAACACTCACACTTCTACTACTCCCACTTTCATGATTTATCTCCGTTTTAACATGCAATAAATCATGCAAGCCTGTCAGCCTCGACAACATTTGTGTGAATATTTATTTATCAAACACTGGCATATTTCTTTGAGGATAACAAATATGTTTGACTGCAAGGAACAAAACATGTCATGACTTAATACTGTGAGCATTATTGCAGATTTTGTATTGCTGACTGAAAATGGTGTCAATGGAATGAGAATATGTCTTGCTATAAGGGATGCATCGTTATTTTAACATCAGTACTGGTGGATATCAGTTCTGGTGACAAACATCCGCCATAAGCTAATAATGTAGCATGAACAGAAATTACCAGATGTGTATCTCCTGTGTCTGATAAATTTAATGCCAACGTCTCAGATACCTAACTGCTGGAGAGTTTGCTTTTTTCTTTTACTGGGCAGAGGGGTCACTTGTTGAACAAACTGATTTGTTTTCATGGTCAAACATATGACAGTTTTGCCATAGTGGAATTCTCACACTGAAATAAGTAGCTTATTTAAAAACATCTATATCGGTATTAGTATTGGCTACATTGTTACTTCATTTTTGGTATCAGTGTCAGCCTTGAAATTGGTGCATGTGTACTTGTAATCATTACCTTTAATCATTAATAATAATTTTTAAAAAACGACAATTTTTAAACAGTGATTTCAAAACAATTTTGGATGTTGGTTCAACATTTGATGTGTCTTAAAATATACAGTTTTTAAAATGTCTTCCAAAGCACACACTTTGTAAATGACTACCTCTTTTGGCATGTAAAATGGTAATATGTAGCTCCACTGGAAATTAAGAATGTTTCACATTCTTGTGTTTCCAGCCAAAATCACAGGCACCCAAGTTCTGTTAGTGTTGCTCACTTCTAGTCAAAGTTTTCTTGGTATTTACTCTCATTGTAGCCTTGGATGATTTTAAGTTGCAACAGAACTCGATGATCATTTGTCTCCAGAATGCCTTGATAGTCTTAGATTTGGGACCCCCTGTGCCAGATGCAGCAAAAGCAGCCCCAGAGCATAACCAAGCCTCCTCTTTGTTTCACAATAGCTACAGTCTGTGAACATAGAGCTGATGTGACTTGCCAAAAAGCTCCAGTGTTGTCACATCTGTCCAAAGGACATTCTCCCAGAAGATTTGTGGCTTGTCAATAATCATTTTGGCAAATTCCAGTTTGGCTTTTTTATGATTTGCTTTCAACAGTGGAGTCTTCCTCGGTTGTCTTTCTTTAAGTCCACTTTGGCTCAAACAGGGACAGATGGTGCGTTCTGACACTGATGTACCCTGACCTATGAGTTCACCTCTAATCTCTTTGGAAGTTGGTCTGGGCTCTTTGGTTACCATTCAGATTATCAGGCACTTCAATTTCTCAATTTATGGCCACGTCCAAGGAGGTTGGCTACAGTACCGTGGACCTTAAACTTCTGAATAATATGGTCAACTGTAGTCACAGGAACATCAAGCTGCTTGGGGATGGATGCATAGCCCTTACCTTTAACATGCCTGATTGTCTTTCTAATCTCCTGGGACAACTGTCTCCTTAGCTTTCTGTGCTCCATGTTCAGTGTGGTACACACCATGATAACAAACAGCACAGTGACTAGTTTTCACCCTTTAAATAAGCAGACAGACTGTTTACAAGTTTGAAGACACCTGTAATGCTAAATACAGGACACACCTTAGTTTAACATGTCCCAATGGTCACATTACTTTATATGTTTTCTAGGAGACACATCAGTTTTACCCAGGCAGGTTTCAATACCTGTGGACAGGTGCAGAAGACGTGTCACTGAGAGTTACAGAAATAGCTACATCAATAATAAATGAACCCTCAAGTCCTTTCACATAATTTTTTCTTTGACAAGAAATGTCACATGGTTAAGGACAGGGTTTATGAAGAGAATAGGAGAAGGCTCATGTTGATAAGACAGCCACAATGCACTTTCAAATCACTTTGAATAAAGTTGACACAAGGGAATTGTGGGTCATGATTTTTCTTTCCCTTGAAACAGAATGGTCCAGTGTATCCTGTCTTATGCTAAAAGACAGAATAGAAACTTCTGTCTTTAAAGTTAGAGAATAGAAACAGCTCTTATCATGGATACTTGAATACCTCCAGGTCGTTTCGCTCTGTTGGGAACTTTTTGAACCAAAAAGGACTATTAGAATGTACCCATTGTTTCCTAGCTGAAGGAGAAAAGCTTTATGGCAGACAACTTTAAAGGTGAACTCCTCAAATTTGCTTGTTTCTTGAAGGTTGTACTAACATTTAAGATTATCTTAAAAAAACTGACTAGTATATATATTTTTCTAAAAGTCTTATAACTAACAAAACAGCCAGAGGATTAGATAACGTGTTACCCTTTCGTCATTTATTTTGTCTGATGTAGAGAACTGATGTCATGATTTGACTGGTGTTGGATTAACTGGTGACACTCCTCTGAACATTCTACTACACGACTCCCTTCCCTATCATAAGAATTTATCAGTGCCCTTGGAGACATAATTGTTACAAGGAAAAAGTCTGTAGAGTCGCTCAGGACAATTACAGAGGTGGATATTAAAATATAGGTGACATTGCAGATGTTTGATCAAAACAAAAGAAAGAGGGGGCTTTGTTAATTGTTCTTTGTGGCTCCAGAAATGCATTTCAAGTTAAATCAATGTCTCTGATAAACCAAATGTTTGCACTGAAATTCTCTTTTTATGACATAAAAATATGGAGTAAAATACAGAGGTAAAAATAGCAATTTGAATCTCAGGTTACTGATGCATGAGTTATGGACGGCCCCAGAAGGATTTCAGGTTTTGCATCAACATTTTTAAAAAAATCCATCATTTTACTATCCTTGCAAAGCAAGTTTCTGTGTCTCTCACTGGCGAAGCCATCTTGCAAAGCTCCCGTCTGAACCGTTTGGGTCCGGTTAGAAAGTGACGGGGCCAATTAGCGTCAAGGGGAAGTACTTTCAGGCGCGGCAGAGTCGTGACCCAAGCAAGCAGCAACAAGAGACCGGTGCAATTAGGGCAGAAGAGATTAGCGTGGATGCTGCTAAAGTATCAGTTTTATCAGAGCTTGATGACATTTCTTCGTTAAAAGAAGAACAAAGAACAGCAGTGAGTTGTTTTCTTTTCAAAAATGACAAAAGTCGTGTGCTTACATGTCTATAGTCGCCATGTTTCGCGTTGTTCCTCGGTAGCTGTGTGCGCGCACCTCAGTCGCGGCTACGTCACATGTTTTGTTTCTCTGATTGGCCTATAAAGATGTGACAAACAGAACGTTCATCTAATCACCCTCAAAGTTTTTTTTTCAAAGCCTTTCCCTTTTCCCAAATGCTTAGTATTGAAGGTTTTCCTGATGGATGTGTGAAACAAATCCATCTGGCGTGTCAGATTAGCTATAGCATCAGTTTTATCAGAACTTGACGACATTTCTTCGTTAAAAGAAGAACAAAGAACAGCAGTGAGTTGCTTTCTTTAAAAAAAAAAAAAAAACGACAAAAGTCATGTACTGACATGTCCATAGTCGCCATGATTCAAGCTATGCAGTTCTCTATGGAGTTTACTCCTCAGTAGCGGCTACTACATCAACGTTGCTCGGATTTGCCCGTGAAGACGTGACAGACAGAACGTTCATCCAATCACCCTCCAAGTTTCTTTTTCAAAGGCTCTGCCCTTTCTCAAACACCTTCTATGGGAGGTTTTCCAGTTGTAAGTGTGAAACAAATCCATCTGGCATGTCAGGTAATCATTCTCCAGCATAAAGCTGTAAAATGTGGAAGAATAACAGATTACTAAAAGTCAGGACTGATTATACATGCGCCGGATGTGTCTTCTCAGATTTGCTGTGAAACAGAGGATGTCTGAGTAAAACCAGAGCTTTCTTAACAATTTACCTCAGTCATACCATCTTTAAGAGCGCCTGGCCAGCTCAGTTTAAGCCTGAGGCCAGGCAGCTGACAAAACAAGAAGCAGCTGATTACTGTACTGACACCTGGCTTTCTGCCTCTCCTGTCTAGTCTCTCTCTCTGTGAACATGTTTAGATTCCCTTTCAACAAGTATATTCACCTCATTTTAAAGGACATTTAGAATACAGTGACTGTGATATGCCAGCAACTACAAAGATTTCATGTCTCCCTTATGCCTCTTGCATCACTTTGCTGCTCCAATTTTAGGTTTAGGAAGTTTTCTTTAAACATCCATCACTAATAATTCCCTCTGTCATGTGACTCCTTTGGTAAATGGAGGTGTACAGTTCTTAAAGAAGACATATACGAAAACTCACCTTATCAGTATTTCTGCACACATATTTGGGTATAGGGAGTATCTTTCTATCCCATAAAACATTAAGAATTCTAACCAGTAGGAATAGGCAATATCCTTTTTGTTTAAGATTACTGTTAAACCTTCCCCAAATTTTCCCACTGTATACCTCAGAACAAAAATATAAGCTAAACTTATAAAATAAAACTGGATTAAACTTCCATTTTGGGTTAGGATAAAAGTACAGGCAACAGGACACCAAAAGTTAGAAGCAGAAAAGCTTACCAGCAAAACCTGATTACAAAACATTTAATAGAGCTGAGTAAACAGTCAGCTTAAAGGAAAAAAGCTCTTCTCCGTCAAAACATTCCAATGCAGCCAGTGTAGCTTATATAGCTCTGTAGCTTATCTACGTAGCTTACAGAACTACATAGCCAATGGAGCTAAAGCTAAGCTCACAAAGCAGCAACCTAAATGTTGTATCTTCGTCTCCTGCATAGCTAAATTAGCTTTAACTACATTTGCTAAAGATCACACTGCTAAAGTTAACTTAGCAACAGACGATGTAGCTAACGTTTTATGGAAATGGTGTCACAAACATTTTAGACTGAACAGCTTCATGAGCCACTGGCAGTACACTGCAGGACTGGCTAACAAACCTCATAAAACAGTGGTTCTCAACTGGTCCAGACTTAGGGTGAATCTCATTTCTACCCCTTAGCCCTTATCTTAGCCCTACCCCTTGGTTTTGCATGCTCACATCAGGTGAAGTGATATCCCAATTCTCTTTTGAATCGAGGGGTAGGGGTATGGGCCAAGGGCTACATAGCCCTTGAAACAAAGATCTTTCAGGACCACACTTGAAACCAGGGGGTATGATAAATTTCCCCTCCATGCACCGCATTCAATTGAGAGATGGCACAACAGACTATGATGGAGGCGCATAAATGAGAAATATTTTCGGCATAATGATTATAGAAAACACAACGGTTGTATTTTCTCATATATTCAATCTTTAGCATCTTTGAGACTTTTTCATGCATGTGTAAGGAGACCATAGGACTGGAGCCACAGCTGGCAATATTTGGTGTGGCTCAGACAGATCTGGGTCTTTCACGAGCTCAGTCCCGCCTCATCTTGTTTAATTGGAAGTCAAACCTGCCATCTTGTATAGTCGATGGGTCAATGATGTTATGGTCCATTTGAAGCTGGAAAAGATTAGGTATACGACTCATGGATCAGTGGAGGAATTTTACAAAATATGGCAGTCATTCCTGGACTATTATGATAATGTATACAATAAAGGAAAATAAATCAGTGCTTTTTGACGCTTCATATGGAAGTTTTCTGTAATTACTGCTTTTTTTATTGCCCTGTTTTGTTTCATACCATTTTATTGTTGTTGTTGTTTTTTGTCCTTCCTTAAAGGGGGTGGTTGCAATATATTTTAAGGTTGTAGGGAACTTGTTCTGTTCTTCTTCTTGATGTTTTCAAAAACCAATGAAAACAACTGAATATATATATTCAGTCTTTAGCCACTGAGGATTGAAGTTTATTTTATTTTTGGTATCTACACGAGTAAACGAGGGTTATTAATTGTAAAAATAAGTGAAAATCAACGCAGTATGAACGAGATGGTTGAAGCTTTGTAGTCACCTCCGATGACGCAGCTGTTTATTGGCAATGTGTGATGATGAACTGCAATCAAGTGGGGTTTTGTTTCTTAAGGGAAGGTTTTCACCCCTTCCCTTACAACTCTGTTTCAAGGGGCAAGGGGAAGGGGTAGACGAAGGGGAAGGGTTAAGTGGTAGAAATGGGATTCACCCTTAGGACCCACCAATTTCTCTTATGACAAACTGCAACCCAAATATCCAAAGATTTTCCACACTGCATGTTTAGTTAATTGAAGATTTGCAGTTTGGAGCATGATTGGACCAAAATAAATGATGTGGAAAAAAGAAGGGACAAAACTGACAATTTTCACACCCTCTTTTCACATCATTATGTCCAAATTTTTGCCAATTTTGCAGAGATCTTGAGAAATTACTCTCTTATCATGGGGAAAATAGTTTCCCCAAAACTGGTATTAAGAGTCAAGTACTTTGTGGGTTTTCCTTTTTAATGTGCTGTTATCATATGTATCACTACAACTATATTTTGCAAAATAAAAAAAGAATTTATGTGAGCAAAATGCTGTCTGCTTGAGCATAAAGTTTTTAGTTAAGATGGATGTTTTGTTTTTTGGCTCTTACTGGTTTCGATATTTGCATTTAAAAAGGAGGGCATGCCCCGTGTGTGGTCCACCCACCACAGGCTCCCAGAATCCTGTGGGAAACTCAAGCTAATGAGCAAAGTGTTAGCATGCTAATTTGCTAAACTAAGATGTTTTAGCAATCGCTTCAAAGCACAGCTGTGCCTAAGTACAGAGCTGCTATCTGCTAAAAGCTACCAATTAGCTGATTTTGATTTGGAAAGAAGCAGCACATCTGTTGGCAGCTATCCTGAGCTCCAACTCAACTCTGTTTATGTAAATGACGAGTGGACACCAAACATGCCCACAAGCTTTGGGCAGGTCTGTGGGAGGCCAGAAAGAGAGCGCTACTGTTTGACCATATGTGAACTAAAGTCCTCTTTCTTTCTTCAACAAAGTCATTAAAACTCAGCAAAACTAAACAAACAAGCAATGAAAGTTTAGGACTTTCTGAATCATAATGCAAAACTCTGATTGCACCTCTTCCCCACTAGAAAAAAAATCCTGCAAGAATATAAAATTCTGTGATCCAACATTTTTTTTTTTCTTGGTACGAGGGACAGCCAGAATCAGGCACTAATTCATGGGTGCCTCAGGGTCTGAGCTTCTATGGAGAATGCTCAGCATCCACATATGCCAGCATAAACAAATCACTGTGTATACAGTCCAAGAGTCCAAGTTAGAGTTCCTCTGGTGCCACTGTTATCCATGCATCAGATAACACAACCGTTGACAAAGGAATCTCAGTTACAAATGACAGATCATGTAGCGTCTTGAAGTTCAGAACAGTTGTTTTCTGGCCTGCAGCACTTGAAATCTTATCTTCTCATAAAAAGAGAGATGTAGATGCAGAAAAAAGAAGGATGCAGAGAGGGAGAGATGCTGAAACAGCAGGAAAATGCAGAATAAGAGGAAATGGAGATTCAGAAAGAGAGGAGATGCATCGAAAAAGAAAAAAGACAAAAGTAGGAAAAAAGAAAAGATGAAGATGAAGAATGAGAGGATTGATCCAAGATTGAAGATTTTTGATAACAAAAAAGGAATTCTTTTTGCCAGCCACTATTACTTTAAATGTGTACGTTGCTCTTGCAGTGGAACTTGAACTAAAATCGAAAAGAGGACAATGCAGGAAGAGAGAAGATGAAAATGATGGAAGAGAAGGAGGTAGAGCCAGTAAAAGTGAGGAAAAAATGCTAAATAAAAGAGGAGACAGACATTCAGAAAGAGAGGGTGGGAGTTGCCGTCAAGGAAAAAAGGGAAATGTAGAAATAAGGAAGATGCAGAAAAAGACCTGGGCTGCAAGCAGCACTGAAGGGCCCGCGCACCCCGGCGCATGTCGGGATGTGGGCCATCCACCCCTGTGTTGTTATTGTGGGGTTCTGGCAAACCCGAGCAGTGTGTGTTGCAGAACTGCAGAGAGACCACAGAGATTGTCCTTTGAGCATCCATATGTAAAAAAAAAAAAAAAAAAAATCAGCAAGGTGCACTTTCTATATGAGGTAGTACTGCCCCTCAACAGTAGGTGGCATTATGACAAAGGTGGATGTCGATATGTAGACGTGATGAGGGAAGGACCATTTATCAAGTAAAATCATAAAAAGATTGGAATTTTATTTTCAAATTGGTAATGGCATCTTACAGTAGGGGGCGCTACAGCAAAACCAAGAAATTAACATTGAAATTTGTAGAGAGGCAGATGCTGATCTTGCATGTGACATTTGAAGGCAATCCGATGTTTCATATGAGAGTTACACCCACTTCCACACATTACTCTATGTACTGCCAAAATATCACTAATAATGGTAACAATATGTGAGGAATTAGCAGTAATAGCTACTTCAGTCAAAACTTTCCTCACCAAGATGTAACAGCAATAATGATTGACAAACTCTTTTTATGATTAGCATACTCATTAGCTATGTGGGCCTTTGTGTCAGTGGTTAATTGACTGGATTTGTCTGCATATGCTTTAATCTTGTGCAGTGTTGTTATGTAGCCTATTATATTTTGTTAGCCTTGTTAGTAGGCCTTTTAACCATGCCTATTTAGTTGCTGTTTTAAGGAGTGGGGTGTTGATGGCATCAGAATTGATATGGATGTTTATGGTCTAAGACAGTGGTTCTCAACCTTTTCAGCCCACGACCCCCAAAATAAAGGTGCCAGAGACCAGGGACCCCCACTGTACCTGAAGATGGTTGAACACAGTCATGCACATTCAAGATTACTCATGTGCAGACAAGGCTGCCCATTAGTGGGGGAAAAATGGGAGAGATTTCTGGGGCCCAGCCGAAAAGGGGGCCAGCAAAATCATGGTCCATTGTAAAGTTAATCTGTGGTATTTCTATTTAACCTGAAAAATCACTCTTATCAAAGAAACAAATTTTAATTCATTTGTGTAAAATGTGTAAAAATGTAAATCCTTTTGTTGAAAACAGAATTAAAATACATTAAAAATAGCTAAAATGGGTTAATAATGGGCAATAAATGGTGAGAAAGGTGGTAAAATTAGATTTCTAAAGTAGCAGAAATGGGTAACAAATGCCAAAAAATAGAAAAAAGTGGCAAAATAACCACACACAAAAAAGGCAAAAATGGGTTGAAGTGGCAAAAATGGGCATATTAAGTGGTAAAAGGGAATTCAAAAGTGGCTAAAATGGTGTTAAAGAGGCATAAATGGGTGGAAATATGTTGAAAAGGGGTGAGAATTGATATACACTGGCAAAAAAGGGTTAGCTGAGGCAGAAAAAGTCCAAAAATGGTCATGTCAAATTGTGAAATGTCGCTTCAAAAGTGGTAAAAGGGGTTAATAGTGGCAATAATGTGCCAACTGAGCCAATAATAGGCAGACAGTTGAAAGGTTTGGTTTAGAAGTGGCAGAAATAGATAGAAAAAAAGGGGTGAAAAGGGTTTGAATTGACAAAAAATGTTTTTAAGTTGCAAAAATGTGTTAAAAGTGATAAAATTGGTGGAAAAGGTGATGAAAAGGGGTTACATTTCGAAAAAAAATGGTGTAATAGGCAACAGTGTAATTTAAAAAATGTTCTTAGTTTTTTTTAAGGCATCTGGAAACCCCCTCTCATTGTCTCACGACCCCCAGTGGGGTCTCGACCCAATGTTAAAAACCCCTGGTCTATGGTTCAGGTTATATGGGCCTTTTTACTACAGTTTTGTGGACTATGAGTGCTATTTTTTATTATGTGTGTCACGAGTTAAACTTGATTTATGAACACAGATGTCTCATTAAAAAAATCTTAGTTATTACAGTGATTTTTCTTAATAAGTGGCAGTAGAAGTAATATCAAGCTGTGATTGATGAATGAGTGGAGCAGTTGTTGGAAGGTATGGTACAGTGCAGTTATTTGAATTTCAGCACCATGGACAGCTCCACTCTCATGAAGGCATTAACTCTAGGCTTTCTGTATTGACCATCCTGGTATTTATCTAATCTCTGTGGTGTCTGCTTGTGGAATTATTATAACTTTCCATGTCCATGCATGCCATAATGCACAGATTTTACTGATTTAACAAAATGGCAAGTTATGTCAGGCTGGCTTTCAGCACTCATGAGCATAAGACACTAATCAGCACCTTTGAACCCATCTCCACACACTATCAGCAGCTCAAACATGGTCACATCACTAAAGCTGATGTTTGCCCTGTGAGGACTGTGTTAGTTAAGTAGTCTTGTTAAGGTATTGTTAAGAATATGCAAACAAAGCACAAGGTTGAAGTTTAAAACGACCATGTTTACAGCTACTTAAACACATATCAAAACAATAACTTAAGTAATTCACAGGCTGTGAGTCTAGTATTTTGTATTAAAGTCAGATTGGCTTCCTACTCATCCCAAACCGTCACCACCCCAGGCCTGGGTTATGCTACTAAAAGAACTATCTTGCATGCCGTGTTGTCAATCAAAAATAATAGCTTTTCGAGCCGGCTACAGGCGAGGGCGGAATAGAAAGCTGGCCTTTATAGAGAGGTGGGTAGTGCTGTATCATTTAAGTATGAGCGTAACAGGCCACATTTTCAGACAGACAATCTCCCCTGGAAGATGTATGACACACTGTTATACATGCAGATGTAAAGGCGATGCAGCTCCAACACAGGCTTGACTTCCTAGCTCTGCACAGCTGACCTGTCATGGTGTGGAGGGGTGTGACTGTCAGACTATAGAAAAAAACATTAAACCCTGACCAGAGGATAACAGGTTCATGTGTCAGAGAGCAAAAGCCTTGGTTATTGAACATGTTAAGGTCTCTTCTAGCTGATTGTAAATAAATGATGGTCCTCTGCAGAGAGGCAGCTCTGGTGTCTTTTCTCTTTGCCGATCAGCATGTGCTGACATTGACGCACGCTAAGCTCCAACCAAGAGACGAGGCCTGCTGCAGCAGCAGCACTAACAGGATAGACTCGTCTGAAGGGCATCAAAACTAAGCATGTTACTGATTATTCAAAAAGGTATTCCTTATTGCACGACACACTTTTCATCATTGCATATGGACGATCCAAAGGACCTTCATTTTTGTTTTTCCTTATGAATAGCAAGCCACAATAACAAAAACAAATGATTAAAAACTCAATGTACATTTACAGCTATTTCCAGTCTTTTTATTTATATTTAATAAAATCATTTTTTAGGCAAGGTGTACCAACTTCAAACTGTCGAAAAAACAACACAAAAAATGAAGAGAACTACAGGCAACTGAAGATTATACCACCAAGAAGAAATGCTCTTAGCAAATAATAAAATGTTTTCTTAAAATCTGTTTGAATTTACCATGATCTTTTGGTGATAATGCAGTCTATAATTGCAATTCTACAGTACTTCAATAATACAAGTATTGGGATATTTTTACTATAAATTCTTGCTTTTTCCCTTAAAAGAAACTAGTCAATTGAAAAATGCTCCACATGTCTATCCAAAGAGACAAGACAGCAACATATCCATCAAAAATTCAAAGAAAAACTCCAGCACATTGTCTAGATCAGTGGTTGGAATATATTTAAATTACACTGTTGCCACTTTACACCATATTTAGTAAATTCTAACCCTTTTTTGACACTTTATAACACCAAATTTTTGCCAAATTTTTGCCACTTAAAACCCATTTTTTTCCATTTTAAACCCTGTCCATCACTTTTTTGGCTTGTTTGTGCAACTTCTAAATCAATTCTTGCCACTTTCTGCCTATTGTTGCCTCTGTTGACCCATCATTGCCTCTATCAACCACTTTTTATACCTCTTTTTGCCAAGGTTAACCCATGTTTGCCAGTTTATATCAATTTTTAATCCCGTTCCACATCCCAAAAACCTCCCCCTTTATCCCTTCTTATAGACAGCCTTGTCTGCACACGACTATTCTTGAATGTTCCTGGCTGTTCAACCACCTTCAGGTACAGCAGGGGGCCCCGGTCTCTGACACCTTTATTTTGGGGGTCGTGGGCTAAAAAGGTTGAGAACCACTGGTCTAGATTACAGAAAAAAATAATATATTGTCATTGTTAAGCACAGGACCTTCATCTAAGTCATCAGTTATTTACTTATCTATTTATTTATTTTTACCAATTTTTCTCACCTGGACTTATTGTCTTAAAAAGCTTGTCAAACAGCAACCCTATGGTGCACAGTAAAGTTTTCAACATCCCTTTTTCCAGGACAACCGGGGCTTTAAGAATATGTTTGCTACAGCAAAGTCACTTGAATCTTAAAACGCTATGGGACTGCAAAGACAGGGTTCTTTTTTTCTTTTCTTTTCTCAAACTTCTACCATTAATGACTTTTCCCATCTCCTGGGACCCATAAAGTGAAAAAATAATCACTCTGTGACAAAAGCCCTCAAAATATTCACATTTTACAAAACATTCCTTGCACTTATGAGTATTTTAGTCATTATTCAAAGCATTTCTTTTCTGCTGAGACACAGAGGGACACATCACAGCCTCTCTGTCTCGTTCTCTGTTTTATAAGTCATTTCAGCTCTCCTCTCCAGTTTCTAAGTGATTGCACTGATGCTGTTCAGCAAAGCATGACGTTAGGACGGCACAACCTGCCATTGGTTGTCACAGCCCGGTAACAATGAATTTTGGGATAGAAACACAATATGTTGATAATATTAGCCACTAGCTGCAGACATGATGGAAAAATTGATTAGAACGTTGAATTTACTTGCATGGATTTCATCTTTTAAGACCCTGGGAGGCTTGGATAGCATCATTAGAACGACACAACAGAGGGAAAAAACAAGGAGCTGAGGACACACTACAAGATTTTTTTTACCAGATTTTAACCACGATTCCCAGTTGGGCAAAGTCTGAACCAGTCTGCACTAGTTGCGGACAGCTGGTATGTTAGTTGGTACAAAAATCTTTTAGTGTGTGAGGGTTGAAGATGCTAATCTGCAAGTGTGTGACAGGAACAGACCTGACCCTACCTCAGTTGCAGTCAATTAAACATATTGGAATTTTTTGAGCCAAATCTGCTAGTGTGAACTGATTACCGACCCAACTACAAACACGTTTCCAACAGCCAATGATAAAGAGAGGATTGGGCACAGGAAATACCATCAGAAGACAACAGGAGTAGCAGGATTATCAAAACAACAATGGCAAACAGCAAGAGTTTGATGCATTCAGTTGGCTTTAATATCATGTAGACTGTGATCCCTCATCAGGCGCAAATGTGAAGTGTCTGATCCCCAGTCTTATAGTCGTCATACTAAAATCTGCTGAAACCAGCCTGTTTGTGTGTACTCCTAGTCGAAAGACTGTGAAAGTTGTGTCCCCAGCTTAAGTGGCTACAATGTACGATTCAAAAGTTATTTAACTTTCAATGGCACGTGTCTTATTGTCATAAGCGATGTCCTTAGAGGATTAAAGGCCCCTGGAAAGTCATGCAAATTCCAGACTCCCAAGAAAAGCTTTGGTGAGGGCTCCAGAGGGAAAAAGGGAGTGGCTACAATTTATGGGTGAAAGTTATTGAAGTTTTTATAAGCCATGTCTCTTCTCGTTGTATAAGGCAGTGTTGGTCTCAAAGAGTTAAAGAGAGTTATAGTAAGATGGCAGCAGCCATTGAGTAAAGCTAAATCGTCTACTAGTGGCAGATGGTTGCTTTACAGTTTAGACAGCATGTTTGACTGCGATTGTGGGCCTGAACTGATAGAAAAGTTAAGAGTTACGGTAAGTGACTCGTATTTCTGAGTCCTATTTCTAAGGGATCTGACTTTATCCAATTGGCCGACTAATTGAATCCCTCATGCAGACATCTGCTAAGAGTACACTTTCAGCCTAAGTGGAGTTTATTTTTTCTATAGAACCAGAGCAGATACAAAGCATCTGGCATGAGCCAGCAATAGAAGGTCAAATTGAGAGATATGTCGATAATAATGGAAAAAGCACACCACTGCATCTTGTTTCTTACATCTTCAATGCTGGTTGCACACTGCACCCTGTAAGCTATGATTGTTCTAAACTAGAACACTCCCTTAATGTTCTTACACGGTAATAGAGCTCACACCCACACAGCCATAATGTTAAAGTGAAAGAGTCTAACTGTCTCTAATGGCTTTAATGACTTGAATGTGTTTCAGAATTAAATGATCTTGTTAAGTAAAAAGTTTTATTGAGTTTGTCAGTAGTTTCCCTTGTCACACAGTGGGTCAAGAAGTCCAAAACTTTTGCCTGAATACTCGTCTAACAGTCAGAAACAGGCGGGTGTTTCATTACAAGACAAGAGACTTAACTCCTAAGAACATAATTGATTGTTATCAACTATGGCTATTAGTCGTTATTGAAATCTGTATGACATCTGATTCTGAGATTCCCTCTTTAATAGCTCTCATAGCTGCAGAGCTGGGTGCAGTAAATTACTGACTTCTCCTCCAATGAATGGGGGCAGAATGAGTCTCTCAGTGGATTGGTGAAACTTCAGTCTGAAGCGCTGCAAGCCTGCAAATCCTGATGAATGAGCCATTTGCTTGCTCACAGCTCTTCACGAGGGTTTGTTTGCACCACAGTTGATTCACATTAATTTAGTCCTAAGAATAAATACTCCCATGTAAAGCACTGTGCTGCTGGGTTGCCGTGTTTTAATGGCCAATTGTGAACTATTCACAAAACTATCAAAATGTTAGTGCTTAAGACTTCTTATTTTAAGTATTAATTAAAGGAGTGTTTAGAAAGTTTCTGCCATCTGTCAAACCAATGGGTTTAATTTTAAACACAATAATTGATGGTTTCGTACCTCTAACAACCACTGAAGTTGCAGTTTACATCCATTAGTGTTTCTTACATAAAGACAGAGAAACTGCAGCTGGAAAGGAGGGTGTATTTCTAAAGGAATGCAGGATTTCTAAAGTGAAGATACATTTCTAAGTCAGTCTTACAAAAGGGATTTTACATTACTAACATATAGGAAGGACTCACACCAGAAAATGTCTCTTTATCCTCTTTACTAACAGGTACTTTTGTACATGTCTGGACAGCACCTGAATGGGGTGTGTAAGAGCCGGATTTGTGTGATATCTCACTGATTTGATGTGTGAACTCAGGAGACAGTTGTCTGAGGCGTGAAAGGTGACACCTTTCACCTTGCATCGAGTTCTCATTCTTTATCTTATATTCTAAGTTACCTTTATGTTGCTTTTAACTCTTATGTCTTCATAGCTAATGCATCCTTATCCATAATCATTGTAAGGCAGACACATCCAGCCTACAGCTGTTTTCACAAATGCACTCCAGAGACTTTCACACCTTCCCAAAATCTGTTTTTACAAAATGTCCAGAGATTTCCAGGCAGACTGCACATGAGGTGGCTGTTCATACATGTACCTCACAGTGGGAGACTATCCCTGTTGAGTGGAGTGAGGTGATCTAATGTAAAAAGAACATCATTGAAGTGGAAAACAAAGCAAATGGTTGTTTCTTTGAAAGTACAATAACTGTGTGCCTTCATAATAGTTCTGCACAATAGGCTGCAATGTTGCCTTATGAGATTTTGCAAGAATGCTACAATAAAAGTCTGAATTTATTGCAATAAATACATTGCCTATTAAAAGTATTCACCCTTGGATGTTTTACCCTTAAGTTAATTTTATAATATAATAATAAAATACATTTATATTTATTTGCAACAATTAATACTTTCTCACTAAGCATGAGCACATTCAACACACTTCACACAGTTTACATGCAGTCTATGCAGTCTGATTTGTCAGTTTTTAGAAATTTGTTTTATCTGTGTTTTATTTTCAGTTAGAATTTGGTTAAAGTAAAACTGAAAGAGAAAAATAAAATGGTGATAAAGGGGTGCAAAAGTAGCAAACAATTTCCAAAGCAGCACAGTGTTTTCTGCTGGCAGTGCTACCTGAAGCTCTGGCTCAGTGGAAGCTCAATACAAGGTTTTCTACATCTGTCTTCAGATGTAAAGAGCGCGGGGTAGTTAGATCTGTTTGTAACAGCATCTTCTTATGTCAGACTTTCTATGACTTTAAGATGAGAAATTATTCGAAGCTAGAAATGCTCTCGCTTTGCTGTTTTATGGGAAGTATCAAAAAAGCTGCATTTTCTTGTGGTTATTTTCACTCTAGTTGTTCTTGGTGTCTGTTTCATAAATCTTATGGGGCTCTACAGTCCCATGACAACGAGCTCTCCTGGGACCATGATGACAGAGAATGACTGAAAACTGTCAGGTGAGGACCATTGTCAGGTACTGATTTAGTATCAATATATTGTAAAAGAGCAATTGTAAATATTGATCTATAACAATTATGCAGTATTGATTCATCCACCAGTAACTCAAGCAAATATATCAGCTACACTCAGAGAAACTGTTGCACATTTGTAGTTAAAAAGAAAATGTCTTAATTTTTAATTAATGTGAAACATGTTGCAAATAGCTGCGTAGCGGTAAAGAACACCAATGCTAGAGTTCATTTTTCTAACTATATGTTCAATATGGAATTTGAATTTGAGTTCAGAGTCCAGCCAAAAACCAAGGAATGTAGTGTGTTCAACTTTTCTCAGTAACTTACCATTGAAACATGAGCTAGCACAGGTTTGATTTCTGGACTTTGATCTTCTAGATCAAGCAGTACCAAAAACACAAGATTGATTCTTATTCAAGTACAGTTTATTTGATGTGAGCTAAGGCTGCAAGATATAAGGAAAACATGCGATATGTGCTAACGTTGTTGAATATTGCAATGATGATATGACTTGCAATAAATAAAAAAATACTTAAGTATACAATGTTAATGTATTTCTGCTTTGGATTGCTAACATAGCCCCAGACAGTGAGTAGCCTATGCAGATACTGGGGGGAAAAAATAGATAAGCACTATTTCAATTCAAACAACATGGTTTTATTGAAAAAATTCCACCTAGCTACAGCTGCTATATTAACAATTAACCAACTAAGTTGCATGGCTATACAGTTTTTGATCACTTTAGCAGAACATCTTAATGCCCCCCTTTAAACATTCTCTGCTTCTCGAAACAAAAATGTCCCTTACCAGCTGGATTGTTGAAATAAATAAATAAAAATCTGAAAATAAGTTACATAACTTCAACTCACTTGACTTAACGTTAGTAGTTCTGCTTTTGCAAACTCTAGATTTTTGGAACTCTTCGTATAACTCTTTGTGGTTGTGTTGAAGGTGGCTATGGAGATTAGTTGTGTTTCATCTGGTGGCTGCAACAAGCTTTTGGCATGACTTGCATACCTGTGTTTGTAACACATCACCTCTCTTGTATCCAGAGTATTTCCAAATAAGGGACGTGCTGTTCTTTTTAGCCACAAGTTCTTCTTCGTCACCCACATTTTCCGTGCTTGTCTCTCCCCTCAGCCATTTCGACATCAACTACGCTCCATCTCCGTGCACTTTACCGTCTCAGCTGCTAGCATACATATGGGCATAGGGGACGGGCATATAGAACAGTAGGGCTCCATCTGATTGGCCAAATACATTATCATGCAGAGGGTGAATGCATGGCACAAGGAGTACAATTTATTGCAGTTCAAGCAGTCTTTTGCGATATGTATATTGCACATGTTGATATCACGATGATGGTGAATTTTAGATATATTGTGCAGCACTAATGTGAGCAAATGTTGAATGTTACTAAAATCAGATTGCAGGGCAGATTCTATTTATTGTAGGTCTGTTTTAGATAGATAAATCACTGGGTCATCTGCGTAAAGCTGAACACTCCATTTGGAGCAAATCAAAGACAAGTCATTAACAAAAATAAAAAGAGAAAAGACTAAGAGTTGAGCCTTGGGGGACACCCCGCTGTTGAACTGAAGTGTCTGATTTATGTCCTTGGATAACAACCCATTGTTTTCTGTTGTGTAGGCAGGAATTGGTATTGGATGGCATGATGGAGCAACAGAATAGAATTTGTCTAGAAGCAGGTAGTGGTCAACCAGATCAAACACTTTTGTGTTAATGAAGATGGCATCAGGCAGTTGATTATAGTTGGAAACAGAGAAGATGCCATTTGTAAGCCTAAGCGGAGATGTAGTCCTGGATCTGCAACCACACTGAAAAGATGATAAAATGCTATTTTCATCTAAGTAGTGAGACAGTTGATCATAGATTCAATATTTTAATACTTGATGATTGAGACTAGCCAATAACTGTTGGAATCAAGAGTGTCTCCCCCTTTGTGGATAGGAGTGCCAACATTTGACATGTGGATAGGGACATGTTAAAGAGGTCACAGAGAGGGTGTATTACATATATGTGAAGAAAATTTAAGAAATTTAGTTTCTATGCCATCTTATCAGGGACAGCTACTTACCTTTAGGTTATTAATGTTTGAATGACTGTAAATCTTAAATATTATTGCTCATTTAAAGCTTTTAAAACCTCACTGCATCTATTTTGAATAACTTTCAGTCTTTCTCTCATATCTCAATATTGCAGAAATATAAAAGTAAATTTTAAGTAAATATTGTTCAGTTCTACTTTATAACAATTCAACATGTAGTTCAATGCAATCACTACATCAACAAAAGAGTGTAGAAGAACACAGAGAACATAATAAAGCAGTGTTATGTTTACAGGGATTTTTGTCATATATAGGTCATCTATTGTGAATTTTCCTGTTTAGTTTCTGCAGCTTTCACGCAATAGCTCACCTAGATTTCAAGCACAACATACACATGCGGAAAAAACTGTTGGTGCCCCTCTGTTAAAGAAAGAAAACCCCACAACCGTCACTGAGATAACTGAAAACTGAAGAAAAGTTGTGATGCATAAAAATTCACTGAAAATTAACTAATAAAAATCAGACACTTCTTTTGAATTATGGCTCAACATAATTATTTTAAAAGACAAACTAATAAAACTGGCCTGGACAAAAATGGTGTTACCCCTAGAAAAGATGTAAAACTAGAAAAGCACTCAGAGAGTGCAGACCTCCACCATTAGCCCTATCTCTCAGTAGTGAAGACTCCTTTAAAAAATCCCTGGAGCCGTCCCCATGTGCCCCCCACCACAGCATTTGCCGATTACTCCCTCCCCGGTGGGGTGGAAACATGTTGAGGCAAAGCACTGGCTTCGCGACGTGTGGACAATCATGGCAGAAGCATTGCCTGCCGGTGCCAACAGATGCACTGACAGTCTCGCCCATGGTCTCACTGCACGACTGGAAGTCATGGCAGAGGGTGAATATTCCTCTAGTCCTCCCAGCATTGTGAGTATTCTCGCTACAATTTATTGTCTTTCTCTCTGTTACGCTCCGACTCGTCTCCTCGACCAGGCATGCGTCTTTCAAACTCTGTAAACTCCAAATCTTTGAATAGAAACACACCAAAAGGCTGCTGGGACTGAAGTTACTTGTGTCCGCCATCTCCTGGTGTAAAGTGGTAACAGCGCAGACCTCAACCATTAGCCCTATCTCCCAATAGTACAGAATACTGGATCCAGACAGTGATCCAGATCACTCCCAAAATCTAACCAGTTCTTCCTTATGCTATTTCTGACATTTCCTGAAAATTTCATCAAAATCCATCCACAACTTTTTGAGTTATGTTGCTAACAAACCAACAAACCAACCAACCCGATCACATAACCTCCTTGGTGGAGGTAATAATGTGACCATAAGGGCATGTTAAACTAAGGTGTGTCCTGCAATGAGCATCACAGGTGTCTTCAAACTTTTAATCAGTCAGTCTGCCTGTTTAAAGGGTGAATAGTAGTCACTGTGCTGTTTGGTATCATGGTGTGTACCACACTGAACATGGAGCACAGAAAGCTAAGGAGACAGTTGTCCCAGGAGATTAGAAAGAAAATGATAGACAAGCATGTTAAAGGTAAAGGCTGTAAGACCAAGCAGCTTGATGTTCCTGTGACTACAGCTGACCATATTATTCAGATGTTTAAGGTCCACAGGACTGTAGCCAGTCTCTCTGGACGTGGCTGCAAGAGGATAATTGATGACAAATTAGAGAGACAGATAATGCAAATGGTAACCAAAGAGCCCAGAACTACTTCCAAAGAGATTAGAGGTAAACTCCAAGGTCAAGGTACATCAGAGTCTGAATGTACCATCTGTTGCTGTTTGAGTCAAAGTGGATGTAATGGAGGAAGCCGAGGAAGACTCCACTGTTGAAAGCAAATCATAAAAAAGCCAGACTGGAATTTGCCTTATTGCATATTGACAAGCCACAAATCTTCTGGAAGAATGTCGTTTGGACAGATGAGACAAAACTGGAGCTTTTTGGCAAGTCACATCAGCTCTATGTTCACAGATGTAAAAATGAAGCATAGAAAGAAAAGAAGACTGTAGCTACTGTGAAACATGGAAGAGGCTCGGTTATGTTCTGGGACTGTTTTGCTGCTTCTGGCACAATCTGAATCTGTGCAGGGCACAATGAAATCACAAGACTGTCAAGGCATTCTGGAGCCAAATGAGCTGCCCAGGGTCAGAAAGCTTGGTCTCAGTCAGGTCAGAGGTCCTCCAACAGGATAATGAGCAAAAACACAGAGCTAAAAACAGCCCAGAATAGATAAGAACAAAACACTGGACTATTCTGAAGTGTCCTTCTATGAGCCCTGATCTAAATCCTATTGAACATCTGTGCAAGGAGCTGAAACGTGCAGTCCGGAGAAGACAACCGTTAAACCTGAGACAGCTGGAGAAGTTTGCTCACGAGGAGTGGGCCACCATACAGGGATTCTGTTGAACTACAATTCAACAGCAATGTCTGGTTTTCATTGGTTAATTTTCAGTAATTTTTGTAATTTATTAATACTTTTGTCAGTTTCAAGTTATTTCTGTGACCATTTGTGGATTTTTCTTTCTTGAAAGATACCAACAATTTGTCTATGTGTGCTTACAAAGGGGCTGGCAGGAGAAAGTCTCAGTCAGGTGAGCTAAAAATTCAGCATTTTGCATTCATACATGGAGCTCAGACAGAAAACTTTAGAACATAATGCTCACCTAAACCACAGGGAGTGTTTCTAGCAGATGAGAACCAGTCTCACATGGTCAGTGTCTGACTGTGTGTTTGATTTGCCAAAGGCTAAGTTGAGACACTATCCAGACCTGATGGCCAGAGACTGTCTGGAGTTGATTTTGCAAAGTGGCTACCAGAGTGCTTGACATTGTATAAGATGCTTTTCAAAACAGCAGAATGTAGTTATAAAGGGACAGACAGGGATGAGATGCAATCCATGTCCTTTATATAATTATGGATGACATCATTCTGTGGGAAGTTTGACAAAAACAGTAGTTGTAATGCACCACCCAGCAGATGTTACCTTCATACAAGGTACACAGAAATGCAACAATAGATTTAAAGTCATAGTGAACTCAACTTTGACTTCTAATGCCTTAATGTGGTGTTTGTAAGATGAGCTGTGCCCTCAGCCTACTGTAATAGTTGTGAAGTACAGACCCACAGCTCACAAGATAACCCTCTTCCAAACACCAAGAGACATCACTCTCTGAACCTGCTCCTCCATCGGATTCTTCTTCGTCAAGGCTAAAGCCTCGATCTCTGTCATTCTCCTTTTAGTTGTCATTTTTGCCTTTCTTTGGTTTTGAGTGAAGCTATAGCTAGATTTTAGCTTCACAGAGCAAAAACTAGAAAAGTGCTCGTAGAGCACAGACCTCTGCCATTAGCCCTATCTCCCAATAGTAAGGAATCCTTTAAAAAATTCCTGGATCCAGACGGTGATCCAGATCACTCCCAAAATCAAATCAGTTCTTCCTTATGCCATTTCTGACATTTCCTGAAAATTTCTTAAAAATCTGTCCGTGACTTTTTGAGTTTTGTCGCTAACAAACAAACCCTGCCAATCACATAATCTCCTGGCAGAGGTAAAAAAAAACAAACAAACAATAGAGCAGGAGAAAGAGCAGGAAAATGTAGCAAATAGTGAAATATGACACACCTTGTAAATAGCATGCAGTCAATTCGACTGCTATGGTCATTTGAGGTAATAATACTCAGATCTCTTTTCTGTTTTGAAATTTTAATGATAAAACAATGTTAGAATAAAACACACATTTAGGAAAAGTCAGGATCCTATTGGTACAGAGGTTTTATTTAGTAAAAGTTATGATGTTGCAAATTTTGAAAGCAGTCAAAATGACTGCCTTGGTTATGTCCTAATAATGGAAATAAGCTGTTGAAAAGTAGTGCCACCAGCCTAGTTAGCCATATATCCTTGTAAATTTTGAGCAGGACATCCGTATACAGTGAACATAGCTGATATTATTACAATAAGTTTATGAATCTTTGGATTAAAGCAGCAAGCCTTTATGTGAAATAGTGATCACCAAATCCTGGCCAACAAATTGTCATTATTTTGTCCAAATCTTGGAGTAAATTCACTCCCGAGAAGAAAACAGACAAATGACAGACAACCAGAAAACAAAACACTTCTTGCCACAGCTTTTAGCTGCACTGAGGCATAAAAGGTCCAGCAGATTAAATCTTCTTTAAGTGAGCCGTGTCATCTTTACCTTTGAAAGGCGACTTCTCCGTGCAGCAGATGAGGTCCGGGGTTGGTGTTTGAGTCAGGATGCAGCGGCTGATCTGCTCTCTTTGCCTGTGGGAGAAAAAAGTAGGGTGGATGTGATCTTTGATGTAAATGTGAGGGCCACTGAGGAGGAGAGGAGGAGCATTGATATTCTGCTTGAGTTCCGTCAGAGCCCCGATCCCCACACCTAGACGTTGACCTTCTGACCTCGCAGTGAAAATCATTTGGCAGCTTCTCTGCCCTCTAGCAGTATGCATGCACAAAGAGGAATTTTTTACCTCAAGTAGACACTTTCTAACTCTATGCTGCTTCCATTTTCATACTGTATCAAGGACTAGTGAACAACCAGAAGATCTCTAGAAACATGAAGGTTTCAATTTGTGTCCGTTTATATTTCATGGTATCAAGGATCAAAATACGATCAATAATGCCAGATTCATAGAAAATGTAGTGTTCTTGACTTCTACTATATTTATTGTAATGAAGTATTTACATCACCATGTAAAATTTCAGAGTTCTCCTCCTATTTCTCTTGTACACACAGACCACTGACCACTTTCTAACACCATATCATTAAAACATTGGCTGCAGGGTAATGGTATATAAGTGCTGTAAAACCTGAACCTTTGTCATACATAGCATGTAAGACGTGGACAAAGGGTCTATTCAGACTGCCTGATCAAGGTACAGTATTTACGCCCCTGTGACATTTCGCCTTTACTATGAATGTCACAGAGGCATAATGAGGGAAAAAAGAGATTTCACCCCTGTGATGATATCAAAGATAGTAGCAGAGGTGTTACAAAGAGAGAAGGAATTGGACGACCCTGCAGGGGAGAGCAGTGCTGAATGAGCATGTTTGACTCTGTATATGTGGCACTACCACTGTGTATACATGCTGCTCTATTATGCTTTATGCTACTATTACAAAGTAACCTGAACTAACCTAAAAAAGAGCTCTAAACTCTTAGCCATTAGAAGTGTCTTAAAGGGGACATATTATGGAAAATAAACTTTTTTAACAAAATATGTGCCCCTGGCCTGTCCACAATCCCCCCTAGAATCAATCCCCCCCCCCACACACACACCAAATGGCAACCTTCAGTCTTAAAAATGAAGCCAATGCAGAAGTGCAAACAATTGCTATACCGCGAGTGTCCACTTGAGTGGGCTGGCTGCAGGAACACCTGAAGTCCCATCTGCACACATGTTAAACAGCCGGTTTTGACACACAAAATAAACCGGTTTACAACCTGGTTCAAAACACCAAACGTGTCCCATTAGCTAGTGTCTTATTGTGCTCCCATTGTAGGAGGGGTGAATTTTTTTGTACCATGATCGTTTGGATTATATTTAGTATGAAAGCTGATTAGCCTGTCTCATTTGACTGACAGATAGCTCGGCAGGCAGAGGCTCCATTTCTGTCAACTAGAATGCTAGCTAGCAGGCTGACAGGAAGTTGCGCTTAGTGGGCGGGCTGTTAGGTTGATCCAAAGTTCGGTTGAGACCGCGATCTCAATATGGAAGCGTCCACGGATTGGTTTTAAAAGCCGTTTGAGTCCACCTATTGTAAGCAGACGACTGACGTCACACGGGGTTTGTCCAATTCTTTCTACAGTCTATGACACACACACATCCTTTTCCTGAGAAGGGCGGAATCAGGGGCGGAGGCAGACAGCTAAGGGTGCTTTCACACTAGGCCCAGTTGTTTTGAACCGCGCCGTGGTTCCTCCCCCTCCCCCTTCCCCCCCTGGCTTGCTTTCACACTAGCAACATCGAACTGTGCCCCACTTGCGTATTTACTCGGTCTGGTGGCGGTATGCACGTAGCTGGTTTACAACCCCGCAAAGGAGGAGAAAGAAGAAGAAGCTACCATGGCAACCACTGGGGTCATGACCTGAGCAAAGATTATTTTTCTTTTGACCTGGAAAGAAGTCCATCCTGCAGCCATGGATGATTTAAATCTCTTTTAAGATGCCAGCAACGTTGCTCTTCGTATCTGCACATCTGCTACAGCTCAGAGGATTTACAGCGGTTTTTGAGGTAACAGATTTTTATTGCCTTTGCAACTCCTTTCACTGACTCCAACTTGTGTTCATCTGTAAGGTGAGTCATAACAGACCATTTATTGACTGGATTCTGATGAATTCCACCCTAAATTGAGGAAAAATGTGAACAAACTGCTGCGCTGTGGAAAGAAGTTTGGTTTTACGATGATGTCATGAAGCTGATACGACGCTCTGTCCCGTATCCGAGCACGGTTGCATTCACATCTCATCGGAACCTTGCTAGAGTCCACTTGAATCGCTCCCTAGACCACCTCCCCAACTGGGCCCGCGATTCGTTTGCGTTCACACTACCCAAAAGAGCCAAACTTTGGGCTCAAGTGCACTCGGATTGGGGACCGGGCCCCTAGTGTGAAAGCCACCTAAGTAACATTTAAAGCCACGGACACAGAAACAGCTAACTCTGAGCAGGGCTGAAACAGAGGGGGTTTCAGACATGCAAACTTCTAATACTGGTGTGTTTTTTTCAGTAAAAAAAACTTCACAGGCATGTTTTGGGGACCTTTGAGACCAACATAGACTTGTCTTAAAGGGGTAAAATATGTGACCTTTAAACCCAAATTCTTCCTTTAGCCAGCAGAGTTGACTCAACTAGTTGCAAAAATAAGACTCACTGGGGTAGATCTACAAAAGAAAACTACTACATGTCCTGACTGTGCAAATGATAAACAAAAGACAGCGGCTGATCCACAGAGCATGTGCAAAGAGGAAATTGATGTTAACTGCACACAAACTGCTCAGCTTAGTGAACAGAGCCCTGCCACAGTGCAAGCATGTACATGAAGAATTATTCAAAAATAAAAAAAGGTGCAAAATTGCTTAGCTTCTTCACAAATAGATACTAATTCACAAAGGGCAGTGCTACTTCCCATAGGCTCACCGTGCAAAGAAAGATTAATTTGCTAGACTTCATGACTGTTGTTAGTCACATCCATCTTGCAAAGCTCCAGTCAAACAACTGTGCCTGGTCTGAGGAGAAGGGTGTATCTGCAGGCTCGCAGGGAGGCAGTTTCAGGACCACAGATCTAAGGCCCTGATTGTGCACATGTGCCTCATTTATGGGCATTCTTTAAATTACAGATTGCTAGCTATTGTAACTACTCATGACAAGGATGGATGACAATCAGAGCGTTGTACCTAATGAGTTAGCTGTGCTCACGTCCTTCAGAATGAGCTGTTTCCATAAAAAATGTAGTAAGTAGAATGAAAACCTGTTAAACTAACAAGTAAAATTAAATAACAAAGGAATACAAGAGTCTGGACATAGAAAAGATTCTAAGCCTATACTTTGCAAGTAGTCATAATGTTAGTGGAACAAATATGGCTTACACAACTAAACATGCATAAAACAGTTATATAAAATCAAGGGAAAACATTAAACATTAAAAAGCACTTCAAGTGAACTTTAGATTTCTGCCTATCAAAGTTGTGCCAACTCAAGCAAAAACCACGAGTCCCAGATCTACTGTCCTACATCTGTGGTCCAAACTGCTGCAACTTGTTTAATTGCAACGCTTCTCCACTTCGCTAGGGGGGCACTGTTGCAAAAAAACACAGTTCCTAGGGCTACAGTCCTGAATCTGCAGTCCTGAAACTGCTGCCTACTATTGGGTCTGAGGGCACACTGGACCAATCAGCATCTGCGAGAAGGAGAAAGTAGCTACAGGCAGGGTTTAAAGGTACTGGAAGCTGATAGCAAAGGCTGCCGCTATTGTAGAGATTAGCTCGGATGTAGCTAAGTAAAGTGGCAGTTTTATCAGAACAGGGCCACATTTCTGCATTAAAACAAGAGCAAAGAGCTACACCAAAAGCTAGAGAGAGAAGATGTCTTTGCACTTCTTCTGACCAGCCTCAGCATGAGTTTTATCCTCTGCCCTCCCCGAACGCTTTGTATAGGAGGTTTCCTAAATGAATGCAGTGGATATATGAAACAGTCTATCTAAATGAACTCAGGTATTAACTGTTAGATAAGAACATGTTTCTCTAGTATTTGTATTTTTTATTTTGTTCTTTTGAAAGGGAGAGAGCAGCTCATATGAATGATAGAAAGATTATTAATACATGCAGCTGGAGAAAGAGAACAAAAACATTGCTCCTAAAATAATTTGGCTTAAATCGAATGAAAAGAAGAATGCAGTGATGTCTCATACAGCTGTGACGTGCATAATGGTCAGAAATGAGCGTCACTGCCTCCTCTGCACTAAATGAACATCCCCTTATTGCTCTGTTCATTTTAATTATAGACCACGTCTGTGTTAACTGACAGTGAGAAGTTTGTTGCAGTAGAAGCTGCTGTTCATGCGCATGGGGGAAACAAAAAAAATATATATATATTTACTCTGTGCTCAGCTTAACCCCATGCAGAGTAACTTCTCTCAGCTATAACTGACCAAGGAGAGAGTTCCAACTTAGTTTGTCTGGTAATACTGTGTTTTATGTGATATTGTTAAAACAGCAGAGGCTTCAGTGTGTGGCCACTGTGTCTGAGTTGCACAGATGTCTCTTATTCATCTGTTCATCATTGCAGTGTCGCTGATCTGAGCACACAGCTACTGATGTGCAACTTGGTCTACAGCACGGGTTCCTAAATTGTTCAGTAGGGGGTCGACCAATAATTAGTCTACAGTTCACCAAAAGGCATGCGGGAGACTCTGTGTTTTTTTGACCATCAGGTAAGACGCTATGTTTTGACACCAAACACTGCACATTACCATGAGCACACCATCCCCACTGTGACACACAGTAGTGGCAGCATCATGCTGTGGGAATGCTTCTCTGTAGCCAGCCCTGGAGCCTTGCAAAGGTAGAGGGTAAAGCAAATACAGCAAGTAAGTACAGCTTGGCAGAAGATATTTAGCATCAAGACAATGCCAAGACAACAAGAAGAATGTTCTGGAGTGGCTGAATCAAAGCCGAGACCTTAATCCAATAAAGACTTTGTGGCTGGACTTGAAAAGGGCTGTTCACACCTGATCTGCATGCAACCTGCCAGAGCTTGGGCAGTTTTGCAAAGAAGAATGGAGTAAAATAGCAGTGTCCAGATGTGCTAACCTGACTGAGACCTTTCCACGCTGACTCAGCCAAAGATGCATCTACTAAATGCTGACTTTAAAGGGTGAAAATTTATGCAGTCTTATTTTACATGACATAATTTTGTTAAACTGACTTTACTTTGTAGAAATCAGTTTTTAAAGAAGCTCATTGTGTGTTTTTTTTGGTCAACATTATATTGATCTAACCTAACATGCCAGATGGATGTGTTTTCCAGATGGATTTGTTTCACACATCCATCTGGAAAACCTTCTATACTAAGCATTTGGGAAAGGGCAGAGGTTTTGAAAAAAACTCGGACTGTGATTGGATGGACGCTCTGTCTGTCACATCTTTACAGGCCAATCAGAGCAACAAAACACGTGACGTAGCCGCTATCGAGGTGCGCGTGTGCACCTACCGAGGAATAACGTGAACCATGGCGACTGTAGACATGTCAGTGCACGACTTTTGTTGTTTTTGAAAAGAAAACAGCTCACTGCTGTTCTTTTTTCTTCTTTTAACAAAGAAATGCCATCAAGTTCTGATAAAACTGGCGCTTTAGCAGCATCCACGCTAAGCTCCCATAGCTGCACCGGCCTCTTGTTGCCGCTTCCAGACGTCACGACTACGCCGCGCCTGAGAGTACTGCCCCTCGTCGCTGATTGGTCCTGTCACTTTCTAACCGGGCCCAAGCAGTTCAGACGGGAGCTTTGCAAGATGGACTCGCCAGTGAAAAATAAGGAAACTGGCGTATCCATCTGCTTTGCAAGGTTAATATTGATAAGGATGGATTTATGAAATCAATAAAAAGGTTAAACAGAGGGTGAATGCCTTTTTGTATCACTGTATTTGTTGCAATGAATTCAGACTTTTATTTGATTTTTGCAAAATCATTGTAATAAACAGTAAAAATAGCAGCCCTCTGTGCAGGCTTTTTATGAAAACAGCTTTAGGCTGTTTTGTGCCTCAATATGACTATGGAGTTAAAAGGGCGATGGCATTAAAAAATATAATAATAATAATATAAGAAGCTTTCATCCATTTTAATACCTGATCATTTATTTACATCCCTGCTCACAAAGCTTGATTTTTTTTAACCTTTTCCTATATATTCTTTGTATTTTACCTAGATTGTTCTTTTATCATGAAATTCATTTAATTTCTTAAAAAAAAAAACACTTCTTTCTCTGTTTTTAGGAGCAACTTTGCTTTTATAGTAGAACCAGTTTACTCTCAAACAGTAGGCTGTAGGTTAGATGCCAGCTCCTCCTGTGTCCTTGGGCAAGACACTTAACCCCAAACTGTTTTCACTGCTGCGTCAGTGGAGCATGAATGTGTATGGATGGGTATGAATGGGATTAGTTAAAAACCAACAGACACTTTAGAAAGCAGCCTCTGCCATCTGTCTTTGAATAGAGAGAATAAGTGTGACCTGCAGTATAAAAAGCACTCTGAATAGTCAGAAGACCAAAAAAGAGCAACGTACACTCAAGTCCATTTACCATCTCACATTTTATATGAATGAAATTCTTTTGATTTGCTCTTTTTCTGGTGGAGGTCTTCATACAGTCTCTCATGTCTTTCACACCTCTCCTGCACGCATCTAAACATAAAAAATAAGGACTGTGTGCATGTAAAAATATAGAAAAACACATGAACAAATATTACAATCTGAAATAAATGATGCACTGACGTCACATCTGTTTATTTGTACCCACAAAGAAGTTGGCCTCCAGTGAGCACATCACTGACAGAAGTGACCTGCAGGTGGATTCTGTTGCCAACCCCTGCAGTGTGCTGTGGTTAGCTTTGAAGGACTGTTTTTCTAATTCAAATGTCTTTTTAATTAAAAACTGAGTACCATAATGCAATCCTTTAAGACAAGCCAAAAAACATCTCACTTAGTAGAAAAATGTAAAGTGTTATGTAACTGCCATAAAAGATTTTGACAACTATGTAAACACTGATCTTTGAGATGTGCTTCCTGATCTGACCTTTAAAGGTACAACATGTAGAATTTCTGCTCCAGAATACATCCATCAACTAGAGCGCTTATCCTGATGACTACATTAATGAAAACATGACTATGTTATGGGGTTACCAACATTTTCAGTGCCAAAGGGACACCATATTTAATTCTGAGACCAGTGTTACAGCTGTTTATATGATGCATGACTGTTTAGTAAAAGAAAGTGCTGTGTAATCGGTGTATAGTTTTATGAAGACTCAAATAGCTTACTAACAAGACACTTATTTCCCCCAAAACAGCTTCTTCTCTGAAAATTATACCACGGACCTCTGACTGAGAATAATGTTGGATGATTAAAACCATTAGGAATTATTTAAATTTTGTCATTTAAAAAGCATCATTAACTTGGGACTCCCTGTAAGTCACTCATGAACCTCTGACAGTCGCTGAATGGTGAAATAAACCACAGCTTGGAACCTTATGATGATAAAAAAAAATCCTTAACTCTAAAAGAGAGGCATGACTCACCACGTTCACTTTTTCATAGATATTTCATAGATATTTCTTTTTGCTCTTAAAGCCTTTGAGGAGTCTTTAGTCCTCTCACACACTAGAGAAAAGACGAGTCATATTCCACACACAAGATCAGCTCTGTGCTGCACCTGCTCCTGGTGTGTGGAGAACATATGATGCTTCTTTCTTGCTGCATTTTTTCAATCTTTAGGTGTTGTCAATGTCACAAAAATTGCACAGATATTTCTTCCACCTTTTGTTAGTGTGACCTTCTTGTGCATCACTGTAGCAGCATGCTGTGTTTGCTCTGTTCACCTCCATAGGCTTTAAAAACTCCAGACTGAACAGAGTGCAGGGAACTTAAGTCAAGTCTTCCCGTTCCTTGATGTAGCTGTAGAGCTGTTTCTTTTTGGCAAGATTATCTGCATTTTTAACAAACATTTGTGTGCCAACCAAAGAAACCATCCAAAAATGAAACTTATATCAGCAGGATTTGTTACTTTTAATGCTGTTTGTATTACTGATGTGTGCGAGACAGCTGTGATTGGCTGACAGTTGTCTCTTGAGTGGCACGCTCAATGCATGATGGGTTACTTGCTGTGCTGCATGATCTGATCCAGAATCAGTAAAGTGTTGTCTAGTGGTTATAGAAAATTAACAGCAATATACCGGACAAGGGACAAACAAATTTGGTTAAAAATACTGGACGTCTCGGCCTATACAGGACAGTTGGTGACCCTAGATTGTATTCCTTTGTGTTGCATTGCCTTAAATATTCTCCACAGTTTTCAAAGCCAAAGAAATCCTTGATCATATTGTTATAACACTCTTGTCCTGACAGCTGCCATGACAGAAACAGCATGTTTATCAGTGAAGAGGAATCTCTGGATGTTACGCCTTTATTGTATAAAAGGGAAGGAATACTGGAGGTAGGAATGCAAGATGTTGATTTTTGCTGATTTTCAGTGTGCCAAAATTCACAGATTCATTTTGAGCTAATTCCAATATTTAAACAGGTTTTTCATACTTTAAATTTAAATACTTAAACCACACTTTAAAGTTTAAGGAACAAGTATAGCAGGTCTGTTGGTCCTGCCTATAAGACAGCTGTACATAAGGCTGATATTCATACACAAAACATCGGATGTAAATATCAGGTTAAATGTTAATATCTGCTGATATCAATATCACTGCCATAGTGCATCCTTGACTGGTGGATGTCATCCTGCATAACGGCTGCATCTCTTTTGTTTTTTTGGGCTGCTTGCATGTAACTGATCATGACTACTCTGCAACAGAATAGGTGTTTTCGTCCATACTCCATAGCCACAGCACACCCTCTGAATTTGGTTTGCATGTAAGCAATCCCAGAATGATCTGGAAGCAAACCAGAAAGGCTACTTTTGAACCATTTTTCTCCTTCTTTATATACAATTCATCCACAAAACAAAAAGGGCCATTATTGTTTGGTAAACATCCTATGGAGTTTAGTTTTTATTAAGAAGACTTCTAGATTAAAGACAAGGAGTCAGCAGCTGAAACTGATGGAACTGAGCAACACGTCTCAGCATGTTATCTTTGTTACCCACGCCGATGAAATCAGCAGGGGGTTATGTAAAGGGTTCCTTATCTTTGTTTGTTCATTTCTTTGTTTGTGTGTGTACAAGATAACTCGAGAACGGTAAGTCGTATCTTCACCAAACTTTCAGGGAATACTGGGATAGTGACAGGGAAGACTCAGTTAGATTTTGGTGATGATCCGCACACCTGTTCAGTTTTTCTCGGACTTCGAAATTTTGAACACCATAGTAATCAATGGGAGCGTGAGTTCCTCGGTGGCGCTGCTTAGGCGTGGGTCTGCCGCCTCAGACGGCCATTCTAGTTGTTTTAGTTGTGAGCTCCTGTCAGTGCTATTTAAATACTGTGCATTCAAATCTAACCTTGCAAACCTGATGAAGTAGACAGATTCCATGTCTGTGATGAGGTGGGTTTATTTTGCAACGTTTTAAGCATAAATGCTCGTTCCCAATCATGGAATGGCTATAACCTATCAGCATCATTTAAGAAGAAACACATGGCTACGATGATGCATCCTGTAAATCTGAGGGATCATCAACTACATTTGTACATGTGCCAGGTTTTTTTTTCTTAACAGATGCTGTGGGGGGCAGACTTACGGGTAGAATTAATTCAAAGAGTTATTTTGGTGCAATTAACATGTTATTGGATAAATACTTTTATTTCAAATATATGCTATTTACAGCCTTTACCACTAAGTACTTATTACCTCTACTGCAAATAATCACAAGGGGGCATTTTAAATACTTTAGCTGCATATTTCCAGAGCTATAGTGTTGTCCATTATTGGTAGTGACACTATGCTGCTTTCTGATTGCTGAAAATCATATACACATTAAAAAAGCTAACTTTATTAATGTTGAGAGAACAAACTATGAAGTAGGGTAAGGACACAGTATTAATGCTGATGCACCAGGCTGCTGCTGCTGGCAAAGCTTAACCTCCTCCACACCAGCCTCCTCCTTTATAGCATAAAGCTTGTTGCTCCCTCATATCGAGATTCATGCTAATTGCTTTTTAAATAATTTTGCTGTATTCAGTACTCATTTTTATAAATGTATCTACCCATATGGGGGTTTCTAACAGCATATGATGCCCTGGAAAGTCAAAGCATGCTGGTGAGTAACCCAGGGAGCATATTTTGAGCAGAGCCATCTATGCCAAGTAAAACTGTATATCCATTTTGCGATAAAATGGAAAAATGTAAGACATGAGTGTTCCTGACTGAATAATCTAGTTGATACAGTTGAGTTTCTGAAATTATGTGTGATATATACCAAGTGAAAATAAAGATTTAAGTTGAGCCAACATTTTCTGGAGTAAATAGTCGACTCACAAGTCGAAGTTGGCCGAATACTATTTTACATGCAGGAAAAGGGCCCTTTGTTTTGATTCTCAGGGTGGGAAAATTGGGGAAAAAGTGTCAGTTGAGGAAATGTTGCTTGGAAAACCTGCAACTTTTATCATGCATGGACTGATAAATATGCGTTTATCATGCCATCTTAGAGAAATGCTACCTGTCTGCCTTTGGCTTGCTAAGGTAGAAGCAACATTTGAGTCATGATAGAGGAAGATTTGTTTCACTTCCACTGACTCTCAATATATGGTGTACAACCAGCAGGAAAGCTTGAGAGTGTTAGTTGGTTGAAGATTTGCTTACAACAGCTCATTCCTGATAAAAAAAAGTTCCAATATCAACTGTTTTGGGAGTAATACTGTAGGGATTTGAAGAAAAGTTACCCTGAATACCACAACATATGTTCCCCTCCTCACATTTTCTGACTTTTATAATCTTCTGGAGGGCAGATGGGAGGCAATGGGGGGGCCTGACATGGCCCTCGGGATGCTGGTGAAAGATCACAAACAACAGCAGCCAGTAAAAGATGTGCATAGATGAAGCAGTAGTCATAGTTGAATCAGAAGTGGACATTTCCTTATCAGAAGAAGAGCAGAGAACATTACTGAAGGCTTAGTGGAAAAGATGTGTTTGAACTCTCCTGACTGGCTTCAGCAGCAGCATGTTTTGTTGCTCTGATTGGCCTGTAATGCATGTGGCTTTTAGGTTATTAGGTAATTTCTGATCAACTCTTTTCTGGTCACCACATAAAATTAAATCCAAGATTTTTTTTGCTCAGAACAGAGCAGACCTGGCGAATCTACCAAAAGCTTCCCTTAGAAAGTTGTTAACTTCTGATAAAACTTTAGATAAAAACATGTTTGACCCTAATGAGGGTTGTTGGTTGCTCAAAATCACAAGATGTGGTGACTGCCTTCAGTATTGAATGCAAAAAAAAAAAAAAAAAAAAAAAAAAAAAATTCTAATTAAATCTCTTTTAAGAGATCCAATAAGATATCTCTGCACCTTTGACCAAATTGCCATTCACTTCATGTGCTTTATTCAAGGTGCAAATATGTAACTGTGATAACTGAACCCAAACCAGCATAAAATGACTGGATCTACATCCCACATGCATGCAGCTCTCATCTTTCAAAAGTCAAACAGGATAACTTGTGTGTCAGGGACATTAATGACGCACAACACAACAAGTCTGCACATCGAACCTGCTGGGAAAGAAACAGTGCTTTGAGGAATCAGACGCCACCCTGCTGAATTATACATGAGGCAGACGGAAACCAAATCAATTGTGCGAGGTATTGTTGTGGCATGAAGAAAGGGTGCATAATTGATACTGGCTGCCTTACATTATGCGTCCCTGTTCACAAATCTCCATGTGGAGTTATGACGCAAAGCAGGTCAGGGGATCTGAGGGATAGAGTGTCACTGATCTAATGATGCACACTGTTAATGCTTTATGCAAATATGCACCGCTGGCTCCACCAGGCTTACATGCATCGATGCAAATTACCACTGGTTCAAATACAAGAATAAATGGCAGAGGAGATTTCATATATAGATATATTTTCCCACTGGGACTTGGATTAATCAATTAGCATGTTTGATGCTCAAGTCCATGCAACATGTTTGTTACTCCCCATGGGAATCCCCCACTAACAACAACCTTATCTTAGCAAGTTTGAAGACATGTTTACATGTATCTCCAAAGAAGTCTCGATATAGCCTTAAACCCCCATGTGAGTGTGAAAACCCCTAGTGATGAAACTGGGGAGTAAGACAGCAAAGCAAAGGAGTCCTTTACATTTCGGTCTGTTTAAGAGTAATGAGTTCAACAGCTGACAAAATAAAGGAAATGTGCTAAATCTGTAGAAGGTATGGGCAATGATTTTCAAATATTCAGCCACTAAGTCATTTCAAAATTCAATTAATGCAATTAATATGTTTTATTTTAGAAATTTGATGCTGTAGCTGAGAGCTGTTTGCTAACAGCCACTAAGTAAATTAAAAAAAAGACTGCAATAATGCGTGATGACAGAACTAGCATTAAAACAAAACAAAAAAAATCCTACTTTAACTTAAGAAACTATGTGCTGCAGTGGTGGGAGGTAAACCAGTATCAGCACTGTTGCCAGTAAAATTTCATCCATGGAATTGATTATTGCAACACTGCCATCACTGCTTTAAAGGGGACACATTTTACCCTTTTAAGACAAGTTTATATTGTTCTCAGAGGTCCCCAAAACATGCCTGTGAAGCTGAAAAAGCACTCCATTGTAGGATTTTTGCATGTCTAAAAGCCCCTCTGTTTCAGCCCTTCTCAGAATGAGCCGTTTCTGTGACTGTGACTTAAAATGGTAATTAGCTGTGTGACTCCGCCCTTGACCACACCCCTCTCAGGAAATGGATACAGCAGTTGTGATATTACAGACACTTTTTTTGTCCAAAGTTTAGACTGGGATTCAAACCATCAATCACCCAGACTGTAGTCAGCAGGGTAACCCACTGAGCTATCCAACATCTCAGCTGGTAGCTGCGAGGATCAGAAGAGGAGCGTGGAACTTTCCTCCAAGTGGGGGAGGGCCAACCAAACCTGGGGGCGGGTGCTTCGCCCCCTGGTGAGGTCACTAGATGTAAAATCTGAGAACAGCTTGTTTCAGTGCATGTTTTCTGAAAAGTGGAGAAAGAGAGGGGGAGAGGGAATGGATTTTTCTGGCACTTGAGGGGATTGTGGACAGGCCAGGGACACATATTTGTGTCAGAAAAGCCTGAAAAATGATTTTTGCATAATATGTCCCCTTTAAATGCCATGTGTTTTAGTGCCCATGGGAGGTTTAACCGCTGGCATATTAAAGTGCTATTTGACTGGCAGCAGCTCAGTCTGAATCCAGTCATCAGCACGTTTCATTCTTGCATTATGTGTAGCTGGGTAACTACCTGAACATCAACCACTCATGCCGTTCTAATTGAGCACAGTAAACAGATAAAACATTTATTTTCCCTTTCCAGGTTTGATGTCTGTAACAACAGCAACATACAGCGAGTGTGCTCCCTTTGCAGCGTCTCTGTCAGCCCGTCTGTATGGAGTTACATTTGTGCCTACATTCTGAGCAAGCCATGGGAACCTTTGAGTGTAGATAAAAATAATGTGCGAGCATGCTAATCATATTTTGAGGAAAAATTAAAATTGAGCAAAGAAAATCTCAGGTTGACTAGCAAGAATCTATTCGGTACCCAGGAGTCTATGATGTCTCATCATCTATTGCTCCGTGCATTGGGAGACTTCAGTGTGCTCGCTCAAACTCTCTCTCAAAATCTGCCCATTATGTCCACACTCAACTTCTCTTGTGTTGTGTGCTCACTCAAGTTGTGCACAGCGTGCCACAAAGTCGACCAATCAGAGAACACGGTAACCTTGCAAAGCAGATGGATTCGCCGGTTTCCATTTTTCTCGCTGCCGAATCCATCCATCTTGCAAAGCTCCCATCTGAACAGATTGGGCCCCGTTAAAAAGTGACAGGACCAATTGTCAGGTTAAGAACATGGGGGGAGTGGCAGTATAAGTATATAAATATCAGCTGTCAATAATGGCCATACAAACAAATACGTTAGTGGAGTTTTAAGCTAGACCATGAGATCTACATCAGATGAATCCTTTTCTTAATTTATTATTATTATTTAAAGTTTGCTTTAAGGACTGAAATGTGTTCATTTCGTCATTGTCCAGCATTAAATTATGGACTGAACTACATTTAAATATTGGATTGGACAATGCAGAGGAATCCTGTCCTGACACAGGCAGCAGCTGCAGACCTGAAAACTACCCTCAACAAAAGAAGAGTAAGATCAGTGGCTCAAATTATTTTGTCAATATCGGCATATTGTATATCGGCCAAAATCCAATATCGTCCCAACATTATTCTGTGATAAATATTAGAACATGGGCTCAGACTACTGAGTCTTTCTGACTGGATAAAAGGAACCATCCAGACTGCCACAAAAACTTCAAAAGCAGTATCTGCAACAATGTGGTGTGTATGAATGCCACTGGTATGGTTAACTTGCACATCTGTGAAGGGACCAGTAATACTAAGAAGTACGTTCAGGTTTTGGAGTGATACATGCCTGCATCCAGACAACATTTTTTCAGGGAAATCCCTACTTATTTCAACGAGACAGTCGCATTTTGGACGAGTAACACTAGTATGGCTTTGCAGTAAAAGAGTGTTGGTAGTAGCCTGGCCTGCATGCAGTCTAGAGCTGTCTCCCACTGATAATGTATGCTGTATTATGAAGCTACAACGGACCCCACAGTGTTAAGAAAATTACAATGTACATCAACAAAAAGTGAAAGAATTGCTTTATCAACAAGGGATGCATGCGTTTAAACAGTTAAATTTGTTTATCAAATTAGCTGACATGAGATTTACAAGTTGGTTAAACTTATTAACTATCATTTTTTATAAACACAGGGTTGATATTGCGGTCTTAATGCTCTTTTAAACTATAATGAACCTCCCACCACTAGAAGCCACTGTAGCTTCAGTTAGTGGGCACTGCTTTCCTGTCTGAGCTGTCCCACAGAATTTCACCTTGTGTAAATACGAGAAGCTCAGTGGTGGCTTAGTGGTTAGCGTGTAGTAGGAACAGTGCGGTATGTTCGTTTTTTCAATAGAAAATGGAAATGAAATGGTATGTAGGCCGTCGAGGGTTGAACTCACATATAACTACTCAACCGAAGTGAAAAGAAGCCACATATCAAAGCTCGATACTAATCTGCAAAGAGGAGCAAAGGCTGGCGGCGTTAGCTTTTAATGTTAGCCACGCTGTAACACTGTATAGCACAAACACCTGCTGACACAATGACCCTGTGAGGAACTTGACTGTTTTCAAAGGATTTTCTCCTTTTTGGACTCGTTGGTTAAAGAAAAATGAAAATGAGCATTTAGCTGAATGTGGAAATAGACACTTAGGAACTACCTTACTATCAATATATGAATAGTTAAGTGTTTTTAGTCCAAAGATGCTATCAGAAAAAAGCTGATGAAGCAGACTAGTAAACATGCTCCTGTGCCAACTTTTTTGGAAGGCATTAAATTCAGAATATGTGTGTATTTCCTAATAACAATAAAGTTTTAGAGTTAAGTTAGTAAAAGTCGAGTTCTTGTGCTTTATAACTTCCCTTGAAAAGCACATCCCTAATGAGTGTCCTGGAATAATAGACATGTTGAGCATTTTGGTTGCAGTAGTCCATGTAGAGGGAGTTGAGCCCATAGAAACCTTGAATTATGAGGAATATCTGTCAAAGTCTTGAGTCTATTTTTACCTTATGGGCAGATGGCTGACATTAGGAGGGAGAAGTCCTGTGAGCTTCCTTAACAGCACTAATGGGAGCTAATTAAATACTTTTTTTTTTGAGATATGATTGAGAAAATTCATTTAAAAACAGCTGGCCTCTCCAACCCCCTGACATTTTCCTGCATCAGCCTCTGGACGTGCACAAACTAAAGTTATATCTATTCTAGGGATGTTCCTTAGGTAATATTTACCAACCTGGTTACACTTATTTTTAAGGTTGTTTAGTCAACCAGTGTTTTGTTAAGAAAATTCTCAGGAATCAGTCAGAACTGAGCTGACATACAATCACAACAGCTAAGCAATGTTAAGTTGGCTGTAGGTGTGATGTTGGCAGAGCTAGCACTGTCAGTGTTCAGTCTTCCTTGCAGGATTACATTCACATGCCTATGCTGATGTGGGTACACATTAGTTTGGCTAAGTGTTTCTATACTGGTATACTAACACAACTCTATGTTCATCTTTATCCCCATTTTCAAGATCAAAATACTGCCAAACTGTACTGTCCTCACCAGATACTATCCATAAAATTTACTAATATGCTTTGTTTACATCCAGGATGTAGAGCATTATGGCAGCAAGCCTGTAGCTGTGAACTGGAGCTGTAGTGGTTTCTGGTGAGACTATGGCTTATAGTTTAAACAGAGCATTAGATCAGCATGGCAGCCCTGAAATGTTAAAACTGTTAATAAATAGTTAAACTGACTGGTGCCTGGGTCATTAACACAAGCTGTGAGCTGCAATGGAGTAACTCAGTTTGACTTTACCCCAGTGCTGCAGTGATTCGTATCATAATATATACTATAACAGCTCAGACTAATGTTTAAACGTGTATTTTAACTGAGGACTCACAGGTTTTAGGTTTAGATTCGAAGAAGTGGCATTATAAAGGACCAGAGAAACTGCTATAAACACCATAGCTCCATACGCTCGCTGGTACCTAAAGCTCATCAACAATGAAAAAAAATCCTGTTTTCATCAAGTCCCTCTCAATTAGTCTGATTTTTTTTTTTTTTTTTGTTCAAGTGCTGATTGGCAGTGGTCTCAGTTGACTACTTTCCAATTCAGCAAATTGCACATTTTGTTTATGTTTAACCAACTACTCTATAGAGTAGAAAAAGCTCAGAAGACAGTCAAATTCATCACAGGGTCATTTATCCAGAAAAATAACCTCCTTTATCAAAGAAACAAATATATTTTTTTATTTATTTGTGCTGTAGTATATAGCCATCCTGAAAATGTAAATCCTTTTTCTAAAAATCAGACTTAAAATGGGTTAAAATTGGCTGAAAAGGTGGTGAAATGGGATGTTAAAAGTAGAAATTGAATAGAAGCAGCAAAAAGTGAAAAAAAAAAAAGTGGTAAAATGGGTTGGAGTTGCAAAAACGGTCAAAACAAATGGTAAAAGGGGTGGCAATATTGGCTTAGATTTGGCTTAAAGGTGGTGAAATGGATTAAAAAGTGGCAGAAAAGACTAAGTGGCAAAATGGGTGGAAAATGTGGTGAAATGGGACTAAAAAGTGGGAAAATTTAGTTTTCTGAGGCAGAAAACAGAAAGTGGCAGGAATGGGTTAAACTGGCAAAAGGGGGCATAAAAAGTAGTTAAAAATGGATAAAATGAGCAAAAATGGGTGATTAAAAGTGGTGAAAAGTTGTTAATAGAGGCAATATTGGATCAACAGAGGCAACAATAGGCAGGAAGTGGCAAGAATTGGTTTAGAAGTGGCAAAACTTGTCTGGAAAAGTGTTGGAAAGCATTTCAAAGTGATAGAAATGGCTTAAAAGTAGAAGACATGAGGTGAAAAGAGGTGAAAAGAGATTGGAAAGTAGCAGAAAGTGGCAAAAATTGGTAGTGAAAACAGATGAAAATGGGTTAAAATGTTGCAAAATCAGAGTGAAATGGCAAAAAATGGTTAAAGAGAGGCAAAAATGGGCAAAAATCCCAGAAGATTTATGAAAAGGGGCGAATGATAGTGGCAAAATTTGGCAGGGAAATTTGTTGAAAGGTTTCACAGATAAATACTTCCAACATTAGAACCCAGTAATAGTTTACACACTTTCACAAAATGAGGGACCTGTTAGCTGAGACAATAGGCTCAGTGCTACTGATAAACACACACATGTATTGATACTATCAATAAATCTCAGCTGGGGGGGGGGGGGCATTCTCTGACTTTGTCAGGGCCCAGCCACATCTGTAGGTATGCCTGTGTGCAGACTTACACCAAATGACCGTGCTTTTATTTTATATCCATACTATTTTTCATTTGTCTAATTGTATGTGTATTTTTGGTCAAATGGGTTAAATACACACTTTAAAATCATTTAAAAATATTCTTAGTTTCTTTAAGGCATCTGGCGACCCCCTGTCAAAGTCCCATGACCCGTAATGGGGTCCTGACCCAAAACGTTGAGAACCACTGATCTAGGGTAACATTATCAGAAGGTAACTGACCAAAGAAAACTGACAGCAGGGAAAAAATATAAAAAGAAGGCAACAGCAGCAGGATGATGTTTGACAGCAGGAAGAAGAAGTAAGAGGATGAAGAGTGTTGAGAAGTAAAACTGACAACAGTGGATAAAACCAATAATCCTGCTTTTTATGCTTTAGGAACTTTCTGCTCTCTCTTTTCAACCAGATTTGAGCTATGATTAAATATTTGTCTTGCAATGTTTAAACTACATTTCATCATTATTTAGCCCCCTTTCCAGAAAAGACCCCCCGGCCTTGTGTCATACTCTGCCAAAGTTCTTTACACAATGACAAACTTTTCCTTACAAAGAGGAGTTTATTGTCAACAATAAAACCCAGATAAAAATACTTTATGGCTTCAAAAAAGATTTTAAAACAATCCAGACATGAAAAATAAAAAAAAAACAGTCTTAACAGGAGAACCGCTTGGAGGAGGGGTTAATACAAATCTAATCCCAGACATTTTCAGTACTTAGAAAAGCCACTGCTCATGGAAACTAGTCAGTATCCTGATGAAAAGTACATTTGTATGCAACACTTAGCTTTGCATTTTTAAAAACATTTTACCACATGCATGTCTTAGCCTGTTAGTTCAGGTTCACAAGCATGTTACATGGGTTTTCATCCATACAGTAACAGCTAGTGGTTATAATGAATACATTAAGGGTAAACCTTAAACAAGACTGACTCTACCACTACAGATACAGAAACACAAACCCCGAGGGTGAAAAACATCAACCAGCATTCCGGGTTTAAAGCATGCAGATGTCTCTCTCAGATTTCATTCCTGTTTAAATTAAGAGTGGAAAACTGTCTGCTTTCTGTAAATTAATAAGAGCATGTATAAAAGTACTACTCTTTCCTTGAAATATACTGATATGTGATAGCCATGTAAACAAGCATCCACAGCAAACAGCAAGTAATTAGTAGTACAGCATCCTGAAAGGTCTGCATGCCTGTTTAATTATGGTATTCTCAGAGAAGTGTTAAACCACGTTAAATAAGTTAACCATTAAAACAATAATTAAACAGCCTTCACTACAGTCCATTTTCACTGATTCAGACAGCGAAACCTATGCATAGAAAGAGGTTATCATAGCTTTATTGTGGGGTAGGCATCTGTGCAATAAGCTGCTAAACCATTAGGTCGCTTCGCACTAGGGACCTGGTACCGTATCCGAGATCCAAGTCAGTGTGAATACAAACAAACCGTGCCCAGGCACTGGCTGCACTTGGGTAGATGGTTTCGGGTGCAATTCAAGTGGCCTCTGGCACAGTTTAGATGAGATGCGAATGCAACCGCGCCCAGAGCAGTTTGTTCCTACACTGTAATAAATGATTCTGTTGCCATGTACATTTTACTTAATATATTTAATAAAATATATTCAATACAAATATGTCCTTGATTTTGTGGCAATTGTTTAAGTAACTTTCATACAAAAATGTTTGAGATAGAATTTACTTATTTTGGTTACATTAAATATAATTTTTATGTTTATGTAATTTTAAATGAAGATAATTTTGAATGAATCCAACTCAATAGAATTAGTCAGTTTTTAATTGTCAAGCACTTCCGGTTATTTTGCGCCTTTTTTCTTTTGAATTCAGCAGGCTATCATCTGTTCACAAGACATAAAGAAAGTGCAGATGACTGGTGCCCCCTTTCCTCCATTGAACTCATCAATTTAATTTGATTGACAAAGGTAAGGAGACATATTTTGTTTATACTGTAATGTTAATGATGACTCGTGGGTGTTTGTTACGTTACAAAACAAAATTAGCAGTCAAAGTAATACAAAGCGAGACAGAGACACAGTAGCGACAGAAAGGTAAATTATGCTTATGTTAATGTAGGCAATAGTGTGACGGTTTTACGCAATAATGTCAGGAAGATATCACGAGTGATTACACTGACAAAACCACAAGCTTTTATTTTGAAAGTTACTGATTGGTACTTCCTCATACAAGTTTTCGCTATTCCTTAAGGAAAACTGTTATGTTCTACAGAAACGCGGTTAAACTGTGGTGGAAATTAAACTGGGTTTATGTTAAGATGATAACTTTCTGTCGCGGGGGATTGTTTAGGGCTATCCAGGGCTATCACGCCTTGTAAAATAAGCATCTTATTTTCCAAACGGTGCCTGCTGTACTTCCAATAGCTTGACTTCCTCTCTGTGTCGGTCTTCTTACCGAGCATGTAACGATAACCGATTCTCTCTGTTATCACAAATGTTAACGAGTTATCTTAAAAACGCCGGGTCCGTGTATCAACAGTTTAATGTTTAAGAGCTGCATACTATTCCTGAAATGTAAATTGAGAAAAAGCCGGGAGGAATCGCGCGGGGAGGGATGTGAACATTCAACATGGCGAGCGCGTAGCTAGATTTCTCATTCTGCAGCTAAAGGTACGATAAAATGTCTCGAATAACGCGAGGAGAGAAATTGGCAATGCAGCGACAGTGTCTTGAGCCGTACTTTTTCAGTACAACAGAGCATGACAGCTTTGAGTTTCATAAACTGACGACCAGGCTCTATTAAAAAAACATGAAATTTATCACAACCAAGAGCTGTTAGCCCAGAGCTGCTAAATCACGCATTGACTGTGACTGTGAGACTCTTGCTTGCAGTTATCCCAACACGGTCTCTCGCATTACTTTTTTCACTTGCTGAAAAGCATAAACTGTTCCTCTTTATTTCATCCCCTTAGATTTACTGTATTACCTCACTCGCTGCTTCCTGACACCGTGCTTTTGCTAGCAGGCTACACGACATTTTTACAGTTTCCCTCTGTGTTCATTCTATTGTTGTGTATTCAAAGAACATGTCTTACTTTAAAAAATCCACATTAACTCCTCATTAATTAGAACTACTAAGGCAATTCAAAGTGAATTTGTGGATGTTCTTAAAAACTATATTTTTTTCAGACATGAAACATGCAGGAAAAAGTCATCCTAGGAGGTTAACCCAATACATTAAGAATATATATTCTCTTCTGAAAGGTAAGTTTATGTGTGAACACTTTTCATAAGCTGAACTGGGTTCTTTCTCTCTCTGTCATCAGAGTCATCAACCATTGTCCAAGTGTTCAAGCCATGAAGGACCGCTGGCCTGCCCTGTTTAACTGTTCCCAGGTGAGCATACTCTATTAATTGCTGTTAAGAGACAAGAAGTGAAAATATGAAGACAGTTCAATCAAGAAGCCACTCTGTCGAAGCGGCAGAAAATATTGTATGTGAATGCATGAAATGTGTACGATTTGGTTTGATGCCTTTTTCTCTTTGGTTGAAATTTCAGAGAATCACTACTGTGCCTCCGGAGCCCAGATTTATGGCTGCTTTGGACCTTCACACACCCAAGTTACTCAAGCTGTTTCTTGCCAAAGGTGGAGCACTTGGACAAAGACCGCAAATCATAATGGAACTAATGGAGGTACAATACCTTTTAAAATTAAAGGAAGCTTTATTTATGAGATTCCTATGCACTATTTTTACAACTCAAGATGGCAAAATCTTGTAAAAATTTGAAATTATGCATCCAGATAATATTTTAGCATGATATCTTCTTTTTAGTTTCGTGGTTATTACATTAATCTCTTGAGTTCTTTGTATTTTAGGTGCTGGCACATAGTTATGGTATCCCCTGTCATTGTGCAGGCCTGGTGGGCCACTTAGTCATTGACAGGCCAAAATATCATTGATTTTCATAGATTTCCATGTAATCATTGTTTGCACCTGATGTTGTCTATGCTGCACTGCTCTGTACACACCTGCCCTTCAGCTCTGCTCAGACCTCTGTCTCCTGGCTACCTCCACCTTATGACACTACATGACTGATCAGCAACAGGACCGCACAGTTACACTGGCAGTAAAAGTTAGCTCTTTGTTTGGCAGAGGTGTAAACAGAGCCTGCCTTTCCAGAGCCTGTTCACCTGTCCTTTACACTGATAGTTTACACCAACATTAATTTCATAGAAAACCCTCTGCAGTGTTACAGTTTTTATGTTTCTAGAGTTTTCCCTGCTCATCCGCTCTATTGTCTACTGACACTCATAATCTGAGTTGCGATGTATGGCAGAGAATGGTGTGTTCAAATGCAGCTAAAGATCTCATAAATCTTTCTTTGAATTGCCACAAATTTTACATTACCCTTAGTTAAAATACATAGGCTATACATGGGTCACTAAAGCACTTTTAATAAATGTTAAAATATTGACAGTGTTGCATTAATTTCTACATGGAAATCTACATCTTCAGTGTGCTGTGTTTCCTTGTGTTTTTATGGTTGGCTTATTAGTTGTTATATTTCTTGCCAGGATTCTTCACACTCCTCTGTTGAGAGGACCAGAGATGTTGACCTTTGGTGCCTGATAGAATACCTTGGTGAAAATGGAGAACATCTGTTCACAGAATTCAATGTAGGTGAGCTTAATTTGCATTTAACCAAGTGAAGTATTGATATTTATTGATTAGATACTGCTGTCAATAGATTAATACAGCTGTGTCACAATTTTTTAAACATATTTTTGCCACACAGTACAGCTTCAGTGGCCCCTAAGATGATCAGTTTTGCAATATGGAAACTGGAAACTGTCTAATGAAGATTTGGAGATCTTCCAGAGTTTCCCTTTCACAAATGTGTTAGCATGCAGGAGATTGTTAATGTCAGACATGTTCACATGCTTTCTGAAAAGTGCTTGGGTTTGGTGAGAGGCAGCACCTGGATAGAGTGTACAAGAGGCAGAACATGATGCAGAAAGCTGCAGTTGTGTGTTTTCATTAGTTTTTTTTTTTATTTTCACCACAAATTTAACAGCCTTTATGTATGAGAAATCACAGGATGTTCTCTCTTGCTTTACTGCTAGCTTTGCAGCGTTCAAAATGTTGCAGCTCAAATCAAGCATTCGTTGAATGCATTCACCAGACACACTAAAATATAATCATCTATTGTCATCAGTTAACCTCCTCCCACAGCTGTGAATCCACTGTTTGGTGTTTGCATTTGCACATAAAGCTCCTCCAGATTATGCCTGGAAAATTTCAGTTTTGTAGTACATGCTTTAAATGGGCCTCTGATTCTCTGAACTCTCTAGGAAGGAACACCAATCATTGACAAAATACCTGCACGTTGAGATGGATATTATTGCAGTGTACCATAAAACGCCATTTCAAGTGGTGCAAAACTATAGGCACAGATCTACGGAGATGTGGAAATAATAATTTTTCAAATGAATTAGGCTTGACATAACATGTTTTAGTGTTTGTGTAGCACATACTAAGAAAGCAGTACGGACCTGAAGGTCTGTAAGCTCAGTTAAGCTAAGAGGGCTTTTTACCTGCATGGTTTGGATCCACCCATTCCCTCAGAGACGAGGTTCTGTGCTAATCATTACAGAATAGTTCTGTGTGATCACCTTTTTCCTTTGATGAAAAATTTTTGTCCTGATGTAGTGGTCTCTTCTTGAGTGACAGTGACAAGTGCTTTCTGAATGGTTTGATGATGAGGACCAAATGATGTGAATTGCATGCTGTGGCCTTTACAGTTCCCTTTTTCTAATCACTGGTGGATATTTGAACTTTTTTTTTGCTTTGTCATCTACCTTTACATTTGCATAGCTATCATTAAAATCCTATATCAAAAATCTTTGTGATACACAGTTTTGTAATTTGATGTGTTACAATCTCTTGATAGTTTAAGACCATGACACTGATTACAGTTTCATGTTGCAGGACACAGAGGACTTGGAGGAACTTGAGCAGCTTGTGGTGGTGATCACTGTGATCACAAAGGCTGGACATTCCACAAGTGACAACTCAAAGGAAATTGGAGTCGTCATTGAGGCCACGGAAGTTATCACAGGACTTGGAGACATAGCCAGAGCTTGCTGTCTCCTCTTTGGCTTGACCTAAACACTGAACCTTGATTATCCCGGGCAGCTTAAGTACACCTTTGAGGTATTCCAAAAACTTTTTATGGAACTGGATGTGTCAAAGCTGTCAAAGAAAGTCCAGTCCTTCAAGAGCAAACTTCTGGCTTGAAATAAGGCTGGGTCGACAGCACAGGCTGTTGTGCCACACAATGAATGTTAGTAACAAATTGGACACTTAAATACAATTTCTGCTTTGGTCATCTGTTGTAAAATTGTTTTTCTACATTGTGTTAATGTGTATTTATTACATTTTAACTATTTTTTATCTTGTGGCACATGCACTTCAGTAGGATTTTTCTTTAAGACAGCAACTATTGTTAAACAGGTCTTCTGGGAGTCTCATTTGAGACAGGCATTTTATTTATTTGGAAATTGAAGTTGTGAAAACACTTTACAGAAGTCCTGATGTTTCCTGGAATACATTGCAATAGACCGATGTGTTTTTTCCAAAAAAAAAAAAAAAAAGGTTTCAAAGGCAGGTTCTTTTGTATGTTAAAGGCTGCTTGAAATGCTGTACCTTTAATGAAGTCTAATTAAAAGTGTAACTTTTTGTAAAGCATTAAATGTTACTTAAGTAATATTTATTCTGTATTTTCTGTTCAACCAATTCTAATCTCAGACTAAATGTAGTCACAACACAAACATGTATTTAATTCCCAAGAAATGATTATGTTTACATTTTAATTAATTTTATTAAATAAATTTAAAAAAATGCACTTAATATAAAGATTAGTATTACTCATTTATATATCATTTATATATTGTATTTAATTATTTATATCAGTACCTTTTACTAATTTAGACATTTCTCTTATTAATATTTACTTAATATTGTTGTTTAGGTTTTTGTTAAATTATTTGTGTGCTATAGTTGAATCTACTTAATTTGAATGGGTAAATCTTATGGGTCTGATTTGATTTATATCAACTCAAATTTTAACATTAGTTAGATTTACTTAATAATATTGCGTGCAATCTGTTGCCTCAATTTTATTGAGTAGTTATGGTGTATCTTTTTTTACAGTGTACTTGTCCTCAATAAAAGGTGGAAATCATCAGAATCAAGCCAATGAACGGTCTGTTATGACTCACCTTATGGATGAACACAAGCTGGAGTCAGTGAGATCAGATGCAAAGGCAATACAAGTCTCTTGTCACCTCAAAAACTGCTGTATCCATGCAGCACAAGCACATTTAATCCTTTGATCTGCATGTAGATGTGTAGTTACGAAGAGCATCATTGCTGACATCTTATAAAGTGATTTTAAATCATCCATGGTAGCAGGATAGACTTTATGCTGGGTTAAAACAAAGCAATTGTAGCTCAGGTCATGACTTGAGTGGTTGCCATGGTCCGTGGTTGTTTTGCAAACCAGCTACATAAGTGCATACCGCCACCTGCTGTATCAGACTGAGTTCATACACGTGTGCCCAGGCATGGATCAGTGTTGCTAGTGTGAAAGCAAGCCAGCGGGGAGAGGGGGAAGGGGGAGAAATTGCGCCATGGCGTGGTTCAAAACAACTGGGCTTAGTGTAAAAGCACCCTAAGGGCCTGTGTCCATAGCCAGCGACACATAACCTCCTTTTCAGAGTGCTTCTCACCAGTGCTTTTTGTGCTATGCTATGTTACAAAATGAATCCCTGTAAAATCTGTTGTGTTGTTTTAAAATAGCTTCATATTCTGACATTTCAAGGAAATATTACACAGAAGACACACAGACAATGCAAAGGAATCCTGTCTTGACACAGGCAGCAGCTGCAGACCTGAAAACTACCCTCAACAAAAGAAGAGTAAGATCAGTTTCTCTTCCGCTATTGTCAGAAGTCTCGTCCTTCTGCGAGTCAGGGAGAAGTTACAAAAGTTGAACCATTTTCAAACAAAGTGATGACGCTGAGGGCATCAGCATCCATCAGCATTTATCGGTCTCTTGGTTTTGTCATCCAGAAACTTGAACATTGCAACCTGCATCTGCACAATCGGTTAAAGTGCAGTAATGAATTTTGTAGCCTCAAAGTTGATACAGTTATGTCTCTCAACTGCAGGGGAGAATATACAGTAATGAATGGTAACATAAGCTTGTATTATGTGAAGAGTTTTAAAACTGATCTGCAGTTTCAGAAATTTAAGATACAGCACTCAGGAAGCTAGGTGTTTGCTGAGAGTTAAAACAGAGTTTATCCACAGCAAACCCACCAGGCCAAAAAGGACAGACTTCCAACAGGCTGCAGGCAGTTGCTGCACCCACCTTTCATTCAAGACTCAACTCCAACACTAGACCTACTGCCCCTGAAACTGCCCCAATGACTTTATTCTCCTTCTACACCAAGCAGCAACCTCCGGTCCTGAGAAATGAAGCCAACACGAAAGTGCAAAAAATTGCAATACGTCAAGTGTCCACTTGCGGCTGGCTGCAGGAACACCGGAAGTCCTGTCTGGACACGTAAAAACGCTGTTAAAAAGCCGGTTTTTACACTAGAAATAAACTGGTTTACTAGTTCAAAATACCAAACATGTCTCATTAGCTATTGTCTTATTGTGCTCTCACTGTACGGCGGGTGATTTTTTTTAGTACCACAATGGTTTCAGTCATATTTTGGAAACACCTCACTTCGGACTGATTGGCGCGACTCATTTGATTGACAGAAAGCTTGACAGGTAGAAGCTACAGTTCTGTAAACCAGAATGCAAGTTAGCGAGCCAACAGGAAGTAGAGCTTAGCGGGCGGGCCGTTAGTTCAGTTGAGACCAGGATTTCAGTATGGAAGCCACCACAGGTTGGCTTCAAGAGCAGTTTGAGTCCGCCTATTGTAAGCAGGTAACTGATGTCACACAGGGTTTGTCCAATTCTTTCTACAGTCTTTGTTCTACTCAGTACCACAATGCAGTATGACAGGTGGAGCTCGATGAGTCCTTTCTATCTCTAGTACTTATGAGAATGTCCCTAGTGAGCCGTTTAGAAGCACCCAGACATCCTCTTAGCTCTGTTGATTTACTATTCTCCTCTGACTATAAGCACAGAAGACACAAAAAGAGGAAATTTCAAAATATCATCATCAAAAATATGAAAATACAAACAACTTTAGATGCAGTATCAAGGAGTCTAGTCCATTACACAGTCCAAACATAAAGCCTCAAACTTTGAAATAATCCTGAAAGGCCTAATGTTTATGGTGTAAAAACTGCAGGAAAGTTTATTATTAGACATCTGAGTTGTACAGTTTTCAAGTTCCTCCTCTCCAGGAAAGTAACTTCAAACAAATTAACACCCTCAAAAGGGTTTGGGTGAGACTTTGATCATGACAGATTATGAGAGGAGAGTCAGCATCTGAAGCAAAACTTGTCAACATCACTGGATTATGAGCAGCCACAATTCATCACACAGTTTGGTATAAAAGGTGGTAGAAATGACAGACATAGCAAAGGCTCACTACGCTCACTCTTTATAAAAACAAAATATGGAGGACAGGTCTGTTAAAGACACCTGAAGTCCCATTAGCATTACTATGCACTTTTTACACATGAAGTTAATTATTTTTTACCTACTGTTCATATTTTCACATTTTTTTCTGTGTAAGTCTGTTAGCCTACTGCTGTGTGTACAAGATCAAGTTATCCCCTACAAAATAAAGAAATAAGGAAAAAGAGGATATGGGGATTTAAAAAGTATTTCTGATTCTGAGGATTGTCATTGGTTGGACATCATTCATGTGGGATTCATGTGACAAGTATGGGCTTTACAACACTATTGATTAAAAAATGTCAGAACTTGCTGAAGTCTATAATCCATTAAGAGTCCATTAGTCAATGTAACCACTCTTTTAAATCTCTGATGTGTGTGGTGGTGGGGTTGTGATGTATAAATAATTACCATTAATCATTACTGGTAATCTGTTGATTTTCAAGAAAAGAAAGTCCAAAAATATTTTTCTAAAAGTTATTTTTCATTTAAACAGTTGAAAAAATTACCAAAAACCAAACCCAGAATTTTTAGCTGGAAAATATTATAAAATTTAAATGATGATGTGATGATTTCGGGCTAAAAACACAAAAACGTCCTTATTATTAAATTCCAGTAAAACATATAATTTGATTTGGCTCTGAACTCCAGGACTTGTACAAAAAAGCAGCTTCATCTTGTACATAGATCCTATAGGATTTTCCTCCATGCAATGGGTGATTTTTGACCTTATAATCTCCAAACTTCTAATTTCTGGTTCTTGTAAATTTACAACTTCTTTAACTGAAGTTTGGAAGGACGTCCCCCAAAATGTCTGACTTTGTTAGACAAAAAAAATCTAGTTTGTCTTCTTAAAAATTAACAGATCTTTATTTTATTTATTTATTTATTTTTTGACAGAGTGGCACTAATACTCTTTAATAAACTTGTTAACAGAGCTTCATGTTAAAATTTACTTCTATATGCTCCATCTCTTTCACATAACAGCTGGCACACTATAGGATACAAATACATACCATACTAAAAAAAAACACCTGTTACTGAGAAAACTAATGATGATAATCATAATAATTTAATTTGAATTGAACTGGATCGTAATAATGGAGTAGCCTAATTTAAATAATTAATAAAGAAGAGAGATCCACAAAAGGAGGTTTGATGCCCCACAGACCTCACATGACAGTCAGGATCACAGATAAATCTCAGAGTAAAAGATGACTATGAGTCAGACCCAAAACATGGTCCCAGCTAAAGCCTAAAGAACACTGAGTATCCTTCAGGTTTTTGCCGATACCAATGCTTTTTAAAAGGTGCTAAGCGGTGCCTGAATCAATACTTTAAAGAAAATATAAGGTTTTGATTACACATTCTATTTGTTATAAAGGCATTTGTTTAATTTAACAATCCATATCATCTTGTAATTTCTGCTTAAAAATGAAGAGGTGCTCTTTTATTTCATTGTAATCACCTCTGGTACAAAAGTAAGAACTAAGCTACATGTAATCAAAAGAACTTTTAAATAAATTAAGAAAAGTAAAAGAAACTTCACAATAACTGTGCTCTTCTTTTGGTTGTATATATATTTTGTACTCCCAGCTTGTCAAGCTCGTGTACAAAACTTTTTCTTAAGAGCACAGGCATTCACATCCACCCTGACTGAACAGATGGTCCTTCATACAAACTCCGAGCACGAGCTGTAGTCGAGGTACAGCTCCGCCAAACCCCCTTAGAAAATAGTGCAAGTTTGTTCTTGTTTTGGTTCCTGGTGGGTATAAATCACATAAGGGCATTTCTAACCGCTGTCTCCAAAGATTTATACACCGCTTAAGGATTCGGGGTACATAGTTTCCCCTGTCATGCTCGTTTTGAATGAAGTAAAAGGGAAAACGGGTCTGTGCGTTTAACAGCAGCAACAGAAGCGGTTCGTCCGGTTGAATAAAACAAACGTCTCCAGTTCATATTCAGCGATGTCTTTTTCATGGAAGTTCACATAAGCTGACTGGCCATTATATAAAAACACACATGCACATGAGACTGCATGAGAAGAGCGTTAATATTCAGAGTTTGCGGCTCGTATGAACCGGACCGTAAAGCTTTAAATGGACTCAGAAGGAGACGTGAACCCTTTTTCGTTGCCGTTGTCTCTGAGGAGCACTTCAAGCTCGTTTAGACCTAAAACACCTCCCTGTCAACCCCCAGCAGGCCAATTTAAAGGTACTGATATTCCTCCTGTCTTCGCTAACTCTACATGTAATGTGTGACATCCAACGTACGCAGTGCGCATGCGAGTTTCTTCTACTAAATCCCAGTCAACATAAACAGCAGAGCGGGTCGGACTTTTAAAACCTTTGAATTTCACTGAAACGGGACAGTACTTCTGACAGCATGTCCACATAATCAATAATTGGTAGACACTCACCTTCTACGATCGCTGGAGTTGTCGCTTAGCATCATGGGGAATGTAGTTTACGTAGGAGCGCAGCGTTAAAGAGACAAGGCCGTGGCACTTGTAGAAAACTACAGGAACCATGGACTATGGGAGAAGGAGCTTTGTGGGACGTTCAAAGTAGGTAGGAATTATTTTGACAGCTGTGCAAATAAAGGAACCCTAACTTTTGATAAGGTAAATGTAATTTAAATTCCATTTAGGTTACTGTTTCTATTAAGGGGCGTTTAATAGAAAGTTGTTATTATTTTTATTAATTTTATTGCAAGCACAGGGAAAGATTACAATAATATAAAGCAACATTATAATGGGTCATGTACTAAGAGGGAAAAAGGAGATGGCTGAATACATTATTAACCCACAATAGATCAAGTGGAAGAATTATTGAGCATCTTGCTTTTCCATTTAATAATCAAATACTGTGGCAGTCCTACAGACTAGCATGCTGTATTGGACAATACATAAATAAATAATAATAAAAAAATGAATCATTCAAAACATTGCAATGTTCCTAGAAAAGTTCCAGAGAGATGAATATGTAATCCTTGCACCAAAATAAAAATGAAAAAATACGGTTGTTATCAATCAAACATCTGTCTGTAAATGACCATAGTTATATGCATAGAATAAATTTATATAAAGGCTAGATGTTTAAGCATAACAATACCTGAGTATAAAATTATTAAGAACAATCATCTCTATGTATTATGGAGAGATTTTTAAGTTAGACACAAGAATAATATAATTCAGTAAGTAAAGGATAATAATAAAAAAAGAAAATCAAGAAAAACAATGGTGCAAACAACTCAAAGAAAACCAATAAGAAAGTGTCATGAGGGCTATTCTAGAAGTTCTTAGTCTTTTCTTCCAAATTGATAATGTTTGTATAAAAAATCCTTAAAGATATTATTAAGAGAGACATGTGCACATGAGAATGAATTCCTGTACGAGAATTAATAAACTTAGAATTTGCATTTTGATTTGGAAATATTTACACATGATTTTATGATTGCATCCAGAGAAAAAAAAAAAGCGTCTATACTCCATGTGCATAGGCTCTCTGCATAGCAATGCACCGATTGGACTTGAAGCACTCTGTGGGACTTACTGATGCTGTTCCCTCCTGTCTAGGTCTTTGCTTGAGTTGTACCTCAGATCTGCGTCGCTTTGGACAAAAGCGTCTGCTAAATGAAATTGTAAAATTGTAATATGTCTATGTCAATTAAGTTTAGTTAAAAAAATCTAATGACCTGATTGTGTAGAAAAGGGGAAACATAAATTAAATTAATTAATTGATTGATGTTTTGTAATTTATTGCCCTGACATAAGTCCAACTAACCTGGTATATTTAGCTTGAATTTACAAGTTAAATAAACCCATTTTTTTATTATCTATTGTGGTATTTTTTAAGGCAACTGGTTCACTTAATTCTTTTCTTAAACAAACTTTACTTACAGTGGCAACAGCAAAACACAAATTGATAAAGTTTAACATGATGCATTTGTTCTTTCTAGCCCTTTAGCAAAACATTCTTGTGTGCAATTTCCTTTCATCTGACCCTGTTTTCTGTTACTCTTTCCCAACAAACCCCTTTGGTTTATGCCTCTGTGCTGGTAATAGTGAGGGCCGTGTGCCTTATGTCCTCAGGTAACAGAGAGTAATCTAGACCTGCCCCCTTTGTAATGTGTCTTGAGATAACTTGCGTTATGAATTAGTGTTATACAAATAAAGATTGATTGATTCAGGTTATCAATCCATCTGTTTGTCCATGTTGGTCTGTGCAGGCATATCTTGGGATTAGCACTGGCAGATTTTCAGGTCAAGGTTAGTGGCTCATTGTTTGCTTGTAAATGCACTCAGCAAAAATATTCACTTTAACTCAAGAATGAACTGATGAAATTTTAGAGGTTAAAGATCAAGGTCACTGTGATCTTGTAAGTACAACATTTCAAAAATGTATATATTTATTCAATTTGGCACAAGCCTACACTTTGACTTGAGGGTGAACAGATTAGATCTTGGAGGCCTTTACATACTGTGAGACCACAGTAACCGTGAACCATAATGGAGACTCCTACCTATACCATTGAGGCTTTGTCTTTTTAAGTGCCTATATGTACTTCTTTTAGTAAAAATAACTGTTTGCATGAATATGAATACAAACATGCTATTTCAGTTTGGCATTTTTTGCTCTAGACCAGTGGTTCACAACCTGGGGTCCGGGCAACCCAAGAGAGGGGGCCTAGGATTTAAGGTGGGCACAGGACCCTGTCCGCACTGATGTTGTCAAATGAGATGGGCATATATATTTTTGAAATCATGATTAGAAAATTAAAAAGAACGACAGTTTATTAGGGCCACCCTGAAAGATGAAATAATTAAGATTATCCACTGATTTTTGTGAAAAAAGAGACACTGTTTGGGAAAAAAAATAAAGTGTTTGAGGTTAATAAGTTAATGTTTAAAGGAAAACAAACTCATGATTTCAGAGATTAAGTTGTTGGAAATTTACGTGGGAAAAACTCAAATTATCAGAGATTTAAAAGCCATACATTTTGACATTAAAATTAAAAACAGTCAAGTTTTTAATACCAAAAATCTTCATCATTGAAGAACCAAAAAATTACTAAAAAACAAAGTTAACACAGAGATTTGATTTTTGACTTTTCACTCTTTAATCTCAAAAACTCAAAGTTTATATTGATGTACATTTATGACTTTTAAAGGTAAAAATTTCTAGTTTTTTTCTCATGAACCAATTACTTTTTAAACTTAAAAATTTTGAGTTTTTCTTCAAAATATAATCTTCTTAGTCATTATTTTGTTTTCTAAAATGGCCCTAAAATGCTGTCATAATCACAAATAGTTTATAAATAGATTTTTTTTTTGTAAGTAAAAGTGTCTGAAGGCCTTTTAACTTTGGTTTTTGTCAATTTTTAAATTGATGTTAAATTTTTCCAAGTGGGTCCTGGGGGGCTTAGCTGTTCTTAGACAAATGTAGGGAGGTCCTTGGGAAAAAAGGGTGGGATCCACTGCTCTAGACTGATGCAAACATTAACAGGCATGAACAACACCATCAATGGGTATAAAGGTTGTTGAAGCATATAACCACCAGGACACCGTGGTTCTAGTTTGACAATAATCCAGATTTAGAGGAGCCAAAAAGAGTAAAACATCTCACAAAAGAGAAAATTCAAAACACCCCCGTTCCAAAGATCCAGTATTAAAGGTGTAAATGTATTACAATAGAGGAGGTCAGCTCTGCTTTAGAAAAATACGAGGTTGGACAAAAGAGTCTGACTCCACACTGAGCTGCACATGACAGCTGTCATGGGGCTCGTTAATGGCCCTATCCATTTAAACCGAATTTAAAAGACAAGGGTGGTTTTAGACTTGCCCAAATTGGTGAATGATAGCACGATACACGAACAGCTGCAAAGTTTATGAAGCTTTTTATTTCAGCTGTAAATTAATTGCCATGAAAGTGAAAAAGAGCCTTTTATTGCCACACATCCCCAAATACAAGACTTCTGTCATATAAAAGTAACAATTTGTCAGCCTCAGCGTGAGAGCTTGATGGCGGTGGATATATGTATTGATGAATTGTCAGCCAGATGTGCGAGAGGAGAAGTCAGACAGAAATGATCCAGCATCTGCACTACAACAGACTGACACGCTGTTAAAATGTCTGCTTGTTGAAAGAATCACGATCCCGCCTGCTAAATCTCAGTCTCACAGCTCGCTCTGAAGGGGGGGATCATCATCCTGATCTAACAAAAGATTTTAACACCTCTGAAGCTTAAAGACAGACATATTTTCTATTTTCTACAAGTTGAAAGCATTACATTGAAACCCTGGTAGAATAAAATGTATTCGTGGATATCTTTCTTTGTCATTTGTTCAAGAAAAGGAGAGGTACTGGCCAGATCACTGGAACATTTTTCAAGCTGTCCTTCAGAGCACAGTCATTGTCAGAAACTTAAATCAATACAGGGTCAGTGAAGTCCAGGGATCTTCAGACATTCACACAAGAAGTACAACTTTAACAAAATGTTCCCTCCAGTCAATGTAATTATGACTTGCACACTTTCAACTGAATTCCAAAAATGCTAAAAAACAGCCCTCACATTTCATTACTCTGTTGTCTGTACTCACTGCTGATGTTAAAGTGGGTGCAGGAAGAATACACAAGTGCCTACTGAACAAAAAATATAAAGATAAATACATAAAATAAAGAGCCAAAAAACTTGCATTTCCTCAGTATGTCTGCAGAGGTTCTTATTCATCCAGGTCATGGTTATCCAAATCCTGTTTAAGGGGACATCTGGACTTGATTGAGGTTCTTGATTGAGGTTCAAGAACCTCATCAAATCTGGTTGCCCCCATGACCAAGATTTGACAGCAGTTCCTCAAGTGTCCTCTCCAGGCTAATCCAAAAGCAAGTAAATGCTCATATATGTGTTTTATGATGCTGGCCTCACGCTAGAGCAGGAGTTCTCAACACAAAATAAAGGTGCCAGAGACCCAGGACCCTCACTGTACCTTGAAGCATAGTTAAACCCAGCCATGCACATTCAAGAACAGTAGTGTGTGGACTTACATTTTAAGGATTATTTTACTTTGATTTCAGCATAAATTTCACCAAAATTACCATGTTTTCATTTTACATTTGTTTAATTTTATGCTTTTTTAATGGATAAAAGACACAATTTAAAATCCTTTTAAAATACTCTTTGATTTTTTGGAGGAGATCTGGCGAACCCCTCTTGGTGTCTTGCGACCACCAGGGTGGTCCCAACCCCATATTGAGATCTACTGTACCAGAGGACTTTGTCTAGGCCTTGTCCTCACAGAGAAAAAAAAAAGATATATTTCCGTTTCGTTTTTGAAAATGTTTTCTATAAACACGGGATCGTTTCAGGAAATGTCCATGTAAGCACAGAACCACTAACCTTGCAAAGTAGATGGATACGCTTGTTTCTGTGTTTCTCACTGGCAAATCCATCTTGCAAAGCTCCTGTCTGAACCATTTGGACCCAGTTAGAAAGTGACAGGACCAATTAGTGTCAAGGGGCAGTACTTTCAGGCTGTGGATGGGGCCCATCTGGATAACTGAAATGAGACCTATACCTGGGACCCACATGGTAATGCCGGCTGGGTTGACTGGTTCATCCAAATGCAAATAAGGATCATGCAATTCGAATATAATAGCATCTTTTAATTCTGACATACACTATATTGCAACAAGTATTTGCTCACCTGCCTTGACTCGCATATAAATTTAAGTGACATCCCATTCTTAATCCATAGGGTTTAATATGACGTTGGTCCACCCTTTGCAGCTATAACAGCTTCAACTCTTCTGGGAAGACTTTCCACAAGGTTTAGTAGTGTGTTCATGGGAATTTTTGACCATTCTTCCAGAAGCCCATTTGTGAGGTCACACACTGATGTTGGAAGAGAAGGCCTGGCTCTAAGTCTCCACTCTAATTCATCCCAAAGGTGTTCTATTGGGTTGAGGTCAGGACTCTGTGCAGGCCAGTCAAGTTCATCCACAACAAAATCTCTTATCCATGCCTTTATAGACCTTGCTTTGTGCACTGGTGCACAGTCATGTTGGAAAAGGAAGGGCCATCCCCAAACTGTTCCCACAAAGTTGGGAGCATGGAATTGTCCAAAACCTCTTGGTATGCTGAAGCATTCAGAGTTCCTTTCACTGGAACTGAGGGGCCAAGCCTAGCTCCTGAAAAACAAGCCCACACCATAATCCCCCCTCCACCAAACTTTACACTTGGCACAGTGCAGTCAGACAAGTACTGTTCTCCTGGCAACAGCCAAACCCAGACTCGTCCATCAGATTGCCAGATGGAGAGGCTTGATTTGTCACAGAGAACGCGTTTCCACTGCTCTAGAGTCCAGTGGCGGCGTGCTTTACACCACTGCATCCGATGCTTTGCATTGCACTTGGTGATGTATGGCTTGGATGCAGCTGTTCAACCATGGAAACCCATTCCATGAAGCTCTCTACGCACTGTTCTTGAGCTAATCTTAAGGCCACATGAAGTTTGGAGGTCTGTAGTGACTGACTCTGCAGAAAGTTGGAAACCTCTGCGCACTATGCACCTCAGCATCTGCTGACCCCGCTCCATCATTTTACGTGGCCTACCACTTTGTGGCTGAGTTGCTGTTGTTCCCAATCACTTCCACTTCATTATAATACCACTGACAGTTGACTGTGGAATATTTAGGAGCAAGGAAATTTCATGACTGTTCTTGTTGAACAGGTGGCATCCTATCACAGTACTACGCTGGAATTCACTGAGCTCCTGAGAGTGACCCATTCTTTCACAAATGTTTGTAGAAACAGTCTGCATGCTTAGGTGCTTGATTTTATACACCTGTGGCCATGGAAGTGATTGGAACACCTGATTTAAATGTTTTGGATGGGTGAGTGAATACTTTTGGCAATATAGTGTATTTCTGAAGCATGATTATAAACCTATTTTTGCAGTAAAGTAAATTTCAGTCAACAACTTACTCATTTAGTTCTCCTACAGGATCCTACATGGGCCAATGTGTGACACAATGCCTTGTTTAATGCATTGACATGACTTATCGCTGGTTTGGTTATAGTTTATCTGCTGCATGTAACGCATGCCCAGAATTCCCCTCCAACAGGAGATATTATAGAAAAAAGAGAATGGCGGTGTCTTTGCATTTCACACGTTGACTGCTTTCTGTGTGAAGCTCCATATTTCTTCTAAATGCAGCTTTGATAAAACATCAGAAGTGTAGTGCCTTCTTTGTTGCTGCAAACAAAACTTTAAAATGTAAACCCAGTCAAAGACATCAGATTATCCATTTCTAAATTTAACCCCACCCCCAAGTCCTGTTCAGAAATCTCCACAGCACAAGCCAAATTTTGATTTTCACAGAAGTGGAAAAAGAAATGCTTTGCTGATATTCTTTATCCAACGTTTCTGTTGTTACATAAGGGTTGAGTCATTCTTCATGTTTCCAGTAGTAGAACATTATGTTGCTTTGGTGCAGGTAGGTAATATAAACGCTCCCTAAGCTGCTTTGCAACAAGGGAGCTGTAAAGCAGGCAGCCTCCACTGCATTTAAACTCTGCATTAGTTATACATAACCAGTGCATTCTGTCATCTAAATGATTTTAAGTCAGAAATAGAACATGTGTCACACTTTCTGCCCACAAGGAACACTGCACTGTCACAACCCACTTTTGTTATTGTACGGCTGCTTACTACTCCAGACGCTTTCAAATATTAACTGATTCTTAAAAACTGTCTGCGACTATAGATGTGGGAACAGTTTCATCTAATTTTAAACATGACAGTTCTACAAACACACACACACTAGATGATTTTGCCAGACTATAAAACCACACACCGGCTGTTTGATTTCACAGTGGCCATTCCACAGACATGAGATCTCATAGAAACTCAGCATCAAATGCAACTTTAGTAAAACTGAATGTGGAGGAGTATTGGTGTTGCCTGCTGGCTGTCTGCCATGTTCTGGTAGTCATACTGGTCCTCTTCTTGATAAATCATTTACTTGGGACATGGTTGAGTTCATGTTTGCTGCCATGGCTGCAGGCTGTAAAAGCATGCAACCTCTAGTGAGAGGGACCCAACTGCAGTCAAGATGGCCGACATGGGCGTCGCTATACATCCAATCCATGCCGGAAGTTCCAAGCGGAAGTTTCTTCTTCGTGTTGGACTCAGCTGCCAGTGTTTGTCAGTCTTTTTCACGCCCAAGCCTAACCCTTGGTGCTGGATCACAAATATTTCACCTTCCCCACTAACTTACCCTGAACCTAACCACTCTGGTTTTAATGCCTAAGCCTATCCTTAGACGTATGGACCTTCGGTTGAGACTTCCGGTATGGATTCGATGTATGTCGGCCATCTTGTCTGCAGGAAGGTACTCTTGCCTCTAGTTAGTGATGGTTCCCTGCCTGCTCTTGAAGACATCCCAATCTGGAATTAAAGTCAAACCTTTCATACTCCTGATATGAGATGGGAGAGGCTATGACTTGATTGGGAGTAAAACAGCTGTATTTACACCAAGGAATTTTTGGAAAAATAATTAGTGATGACAACCCTCAATTTGGACCATGACAGGTGGAGTGGGAGTTTCATACAATTTTGTGATGGCTTCATTTGCTGCTTGGAGTTAGACGCTTTTATTCTAGGATCAAAGCTGCATCCAAAACTCATGTTGCTTAGAGACTTTATTTTTCTATACAAGTTAAATATTTTGCAAATAAAAAAAGCATCATTTTTTGATTGAGTTCTTGGGGTTTCAAAGGCTCTGTTGTTCGCGTATGAAAGATGAATGGGTTATGGGAAAAGGAATTTTTATTGTGTTTTCTTGGATTTCAATGAATCATGCTGTCCTTTGATGAATCATGATGTCTTCTAACATTACTTTGAGTTTTAAAAAGTTTGATTTGATTCAGATGACTCACTGAATTGAATAGAAAACATTTTAATGTCAGATTTTTGTGGATAAATGTTTTACCATGTGTATGTGAACCAAGTTCAGATGGTCTCTCTTCACAGAGCCGAGAGGATGAGTGAAATTTAACAGGATTTCAAAGGGCTTTCAGTGGGTTACTAGGGCCCTTGGAATTTAAATTATGGAATAGCTGTGTTTTTTTATTTTAGCATCTGTAATAAATGTCTTATTTCACTAAAAAAATTCTCACAGCTCAGTGAGCAAGTTCAAAGTAAGCCGCATCTTTTGATATCAAACAATTCACTTCTTTTATGTTCACTTCATATTCTTTACTTTTTAATCTGTAGAAAGTTATTTTTCCCGGTAGCTAATATGTACATACTAGAAGTTTCTTATTTTCTTTCATCATACACAGAGGTTTTACCCGAACAGGAAGTAAAGTTCCTTCGGCTTAAAAAAGTACAAAGTTACAAAAAAAAAAAAAAAAAAAAAAAAAAAATCACAGAGAAAGCAATTAATTGAGAACTCCTGAAAAGAAAAATATTGTCACATTAAGTAGGGAACATTGGACATCATTTTGGTGTCATTTTGAACTTGCATATTCACCCAGCCATTTTGACCATGTGCTGCTGTATCAGTGAGTCATTTTACACACCCTTGTTTTATTAGAGAGTCATTATGTGCAGTACATTAACTGCTGTTTTTTAAGATAGTCATTTCGTACATAAACTCCCATTTTTTCAGTGAGTTTTTTACACATGTACTCCTATATATCCAGTTTGCCATTTTGTATATACACTTATGTATATTCAGTTAGTAATTTTGTCCATGCACTGCTGGATATCAAGTAAATCATTTTATACACATACTCCTGTATGACCAGTCAGCCATTTTGAAAATGCACATCTAAAAACAGAGTGAGTCATTTTGTACATGCACTCCTGTATATTCAGTCATTCATTTTATCCTTGCACTGCTGTCTATAGAGATGGTCATTTTGTACATGCACTTCTGTATCGGTAAGTAATTTTGACAGACTATCGGGTAAGTTGTTTGTACCTGCGCTCTTGAATATCCAGTGAGTGATACTGCGCATGCAGTCCTATATATTTAGTAGTGTTGTAGTACTCAAGACCAGTCTCGAGAACACATTTTGAAGTTCTTGGTGTAGTCATGGACTCAGGAGCATTTTTACTTGGTTTTGTCTCGGTCTCAGACTGGCCGGACTCGGGATTTTGCATCAAGACCAGTCAAGACCAGCACTGATCTGCTATTCTTCAACTTCATTAATGGGATAATAAGGAGAAGCACTTGCTAAAACAACAAATAGCTTGAATTCATGTGTAGTCCCCCCCACCCCACCCCAGTGATGACTGCAAACTTCCTGTTGTGACTGAGGGACACACACCCTTGCACACAAGCGGGAGTGAGAGGTGGGAGGCAACAGAAGGACGAGACTGTGAGCTAGGATAGCCCGGGACAGTTTTATTCTTCATGTACGCAGATAAATACTAAAAAGTGCTCCTAAACTTTACAACAAGTCCTGTTTGTTAAAAATATTAACCCAGTGTAGAAATCAGTGCCAGAATCGACAGAATTGAAGTTTATTAGCAAACTTTACAACCTGACCAAACTCTTCTTTAAATCTTCATTTCCTATTAAAAGAAATGGGACTTTTGAGGACATGTTTTGTTCTCTTTAGCAACCATACCTCTGTTTGTCTGCTCATGATGGTGAGCTTGGATTTCTGAGTGTTTTTTTACTGTTTTGTTTTTTTTTTTTTGTTTTGTTTTTTTTTTGTTTTTGTTTTTTCCTGGCTGGGCATATGATATCATTTTCAGCTGAACTCCTCCTGATTATTTAATGTTGTAATTTGACTTAAAACATCTGCAGTTAGCTCACTGATTGTTCTGCCTCCTTGGAAATCTTGTTGAGTGCCTTATGTTGTCAGACACCTGCAAAAACTCAGACATCATTCCGTCTTATTTCTAGTCAGAAATACCTCTGAACACTTACTTTAGGCCTCATTCACCTGACAAATCTAGATAAATATCTCATTTTCAGATTTTTCAAATAATTCTGGACTTGTCAGTGGCTTTTAAATACATACAAGGGTGTAATTTTTTCAAGAAGTAAGTTAAAAAAAAAAAAAGATTTTTTGAGATTTTGCATGTTGTGCTTTGGCAGACACCTTGTTTATCTGTCAGATTTATTAAAAAGAAAATTAAAATTAAAGAGAGACCTTGACATCCTTTTTTTTTTTGGTCTTGGTGCACTCTGGTCTCGGGCAAGTCTTGGTCTCTGATAGTGTGGTCTTGAGTACAACATTAATATTTAGTGAGTCATTTTGCACATGCACTGCTGTATATTCAGTGATATGTTTTGTAAATGCACTCCTTCACATTCAGTCATTTTGTACATAGACGTCATATTGGGTAAGTCCTTTTGTACGTGCACTCCCTTGTGTTTTTTAATGTAAAGCAGTGTTATACAGTATATATAACAGCACTTTAAAGCTGCGTCTAAGCTGTAAGTCATGGTGTCAGAGCACACTAGTGTAGCAGTGTAGCCCTTAAAGATTAAGAAATAAAATGAAACATAGAATGCAAGCAAAAAAATCCAAAAGTCAGCATCTTAAAATACACATGCGTAACTACATTTGAGTCTCCAATCAAGACACTGGTAACTGGTATTGCTTTATATTGTTGATGTGGACTTTAATCAAAATAAATGAATTGTGAACATGACTAAAAACTGTATCAACTTAATAGTGGGACAGCCTGATTTGTTGTATATTTTAAGATAGATTTTATGGTCCTAATATAGATTGTTCATGTTCACTTCCTCTGTAGTTTAAGGGTTAAGAGGTGGAAAAACTATTTAAATCATATAAAAATGACATTTTCTGTGTGTTTTTCAAAGAATTAAAGTTAGAATGCAAATAATGGCCATAAAAATATATGATTGGACAGATTATGTGTTATAATTGTTGCCATTTTTAAGATATTTGATGCAAATTAATAGTTTTTTAGCTGGTAATATGACTGTAACAGCTGCCCCTGGGTACTTTTTCATGGCTCTATTCAGAAAAAATTCAGAACTCCAATATGTCAAGTCTCAATGTTTTTCTAATTTTTTTAAGAAAATCATCTGAATTCAATAGCTACACAAAATTTCATCAGGATAAGCTTCCTCAACACACTTAAACACTTTTTTAGGATCAATCCTGTGCACACAACAATGACTGTAGCAACATTTGCCATATAAGCTTATGACAGAGAATGGCTCTGTCATTCAAAAGAAAAAAAAAATAGAAGAAGAGGGAGAAGGGCCTCTTGTGAACATGTGGGCCGGCTCTCACAGGAAACCACTGGGCACAACAAATCTGTGTTATATCCCTTACCCTGCAGCTACAAGTGACTCCCACGCACACTTTGAGCTCACTCAATGACAGGCTGGACTGTGTGATTGGCAGCTGATAACAGCCACTGCCAGTGGTCTTCCAGGGCCTTGGGATTTGGATCTGTTTTAATGCCCGTCTCTCTGTCTCAGTTGATGAGCTGCAGAACTCCACTGACAGAGACTAAGTGCCAAACTGAGACTAATATACTTTACTTCAGCTTCCTTACACAAGGCCTTTGAATTGTAGACTTTAAGGTTTATGTTCTCAGACCAAAGCAGCATAATAACACGATTTCAGCTATATTTTATCCTTAAATTAATGTTCGTACACGTGTGAACCCTGCACGAACCACGATGAGATTTGACTTACTGTTGAGTTTGAATCCGACGTCTCTGACTCCGAGTCTGAATCATCTCTGCTGTTGATGATGTTTGGTATTTTTTGGTCATTACTGCAAGTGCACAACCTTGATAAGTAAACAGAAACAGATTAGCAATAAAAAGAAGGCTCAGTGTCTTTTACCTCAGCCCAGTGTTGACAGATTCTGCTATGGGTAAATCAATTCAGTGAGCAGCAAGGTTGTCTGGGTCTGGCTTTTTGTTGTTCATGTCTCATTGTCATCCTCTACATCTCTCTCTGGAAGTTCAAAACATTATGATGACCTCTGACAGTGGGCACAGCACATTCAGATTTTAGAAACATGATAATCCAGTGTTTCTGGAGCCATGCAGACATGTTTGCATACATGATAGACGGCTTGGTTATTGCTTGATTTTACAACTTAAACATGTTTTATGTATGTCACAGATATTAGCCAGGCTAGTGCTTAGAAGGGGAGCTGTCTGATCCAAGTTACTTTTAGAGTAACATTCAGTCTGTTCTGTTGTCCCCTGTTTACCTCCTACAGCTTAATATGCATAGACCCAAACAATATAACCCCATGACATACATCTACACATCACATGTCACTTATTGGATGTGACATGACATCAGGATACTGACATGAATCGTCCACAGTAAAACATCACACATGTGGCAGCTCCATATGTTGACATAGAGCAGGTCTATACAGATCTGAGTCTCGAGGCCATAACAGAAGTAAAATGTGTTTATAGATGTTCAAAAAAGCCATTCTTCCATTCTTTAAGGCAGAGGGAAATGTCAGCAGTCCAAGAGTCTTATTAAATTTCAACAACACTTCACAATCCCTGACTTTTCTTACTTTTATAAAGAAAGGGCACTGAAGTCACTCCAGGAAAGAATGTAACTCTGTTCTGCTCTCTGACAAAAAAAACAACAACAAAAGAACATATTTTTATCTTAGATTTTAAACAAACGAGTAGATCTCCATTTAACCCTTAGAGCTCACACGGCACGGATCGGTGCTGCAGGCACATCCCTTTATAAATCACTTGCTTAATTTTGAAATGCAGGTCGTAGGCACTTAACTGTTTTTTATCTGATAGCTCTCCATTGTGCCTTTCTAATCATGCCTTCCATGCATTCATGGCTCTTACAGAACATTTTCTTGTGAGCCCAGAACTTTGCTGAATTTCCGGGGTCTCTGAGGATGGCGTTGTCATAAATAACAAGATTATAAAAACGTTGATTACTTTTTAACCATGAGTCATTAACATGTACTCTTTTTTCCTCTGAAAGCTGACTTTCTTGTCGTTCTTTGCTACCCTCAATGTCTCAGTAGCCCTAAAGAACGCTGTTCTAGCGAGCCCGGAACTTTGGTGACTTTTACAGATTAAATCCACATTGTTAGATCAGATAATAAGCGTCTTTTAATCCATTTTTTATCCATTTTCGATCATGTACTCCAGCTTTTTTCCCAGGGCATTGCCATGTTGTTTACCACAATGCATATGGTGTAATCAACCAGTTGTGTCTCTACTGCTTTGAGAAATGGCTGCAAAAAAGCACAGACTTTTTGTATATGTAGATATTTTGAAACCATTAGTCACGACATGTTTAGTTTTTCACCGTTGAATCCCCAAGAGATGGAGAACAAGTCTGTGCAAAGAAAAGGCTTAGTCACTAATGTTTTCTGTTATAAATAAAAATCTCTGAGTTTCAAATTCTGATTTGTTTTTGTCTTTTGTCTTTGGAGTCCTATAACTTTTTAAAAATTTAGGTGACATTACTGTAGATATATTTTTAAAGCCCAGGTTGTCCTGAAAAGAAAAAGGATGTATAAAGCTTGAATGTGCACCTCAGAGTTGATGTTTTACAAGCTTTTTAAGACAAAAAGTCCAGACGAGACATGATGGTGTAAAAAATATGTGTGAGCTCTAAGGGTTAAAGATAGTATAATTACTGATGAAATACAATATGAGGCACGGATTGGCCAAATGATTAGATTGCACCCTACACATGGAACTTAGTCTTCCTAGCAGGTAGCTAGGGTTCGAGTCTGATCCGTGGCTCCTTTCCTGCATGTTGGTCCCTACTCACCCTCTCTTCCTGGGATGTCCCGTGCTTTCCAGTGTCCTTTACTCTTTAAATAAAGGTAATAAACCCAAAAATAATCTAAAAAAATACACATTAATGATACACCTAACTTTAATAATTAGAAGACGTGCAGCACAAAGATGGAAACATCTCAGAAATTAAACAAGGTTCTTTAGAAGAGCAGAGTTTCAAATTAAGGGGTATGCTACTGGTATGCTTTGCTCCACAGTGTGGTTCAGTTTTACATTCTGCATTATTGTGTTGGTTGCTTTTTTTGTGTCTGAACTTAAAAGTCTTTACTTACTTCTACTATGCCTCTTGCTGATAATGTAAGAGGGAAACCAAACACAGATAGTGTCCTCTGCTGGTCAATAGAGAGTAATCTTATATATATTTCTGTGATTTAACCTTCAGAAAGAAACGGTTACACTCAGGATGTGGCCAGAAACTTCTAGATAAAAATGAGAATGAAACATAATTTTACACATTCATATTTCTTTACAACTTCTTTTACATTATGTTGCTATTTAAAAAGCATTCCTGATCATAAATATCAAATATGAATACATTCTTAGGAATTGAAGCCTTTCAATACCAACAAATAAGCCCGGATTATTGTCGTGTTAAAACACACAAAAGGTTATTTTTTTTATTATATGTCTTTGATTTTTATGCATTATATTTTTCTATTTTAAGAGTTTAATTAGAAATATTAAACATCAGGATGTGAGCCACCATAAACAGACCTAAATAGACATAAATAGCAGTAAAAAACACATGTTTTTTTATGTTTCGATTGCATTATATTTTATCAAGATCAGACCTGATCATAAATATCAAATCTTATAGATTTACAGGATTTTTACCCTTTAAATAATGGTTTGATTGCAAAAAGCCCTATTTGTAATATGACAAATACAAAGACAAAGAAAATGAAATATTTTTAAAAATATTTTTCTCAACATGTTAATAATTAAAAACAACTTTGATTTTTTTTTTTTTTTTTTTTTGCATTTTTCTTTATTTTAAAGTTTATATAAAATGTTACAATATAGTGCCCTTACAGGAAACTAGGAAATAAGCATGCAGTTACTGGAAAAATTGCAAATTTGTAGCAGCGACTCCAGAGTAAAAGCCTGATATCATAAAATGCAAGTTTTTTAAACTGGGATGGCTGGAGGATCAAAAATTGTGGTTTTCATGGGTTTCAATGGGGCATTTTTAGTCCCGAACATCCTGAGTGTGTACAAAAAGTATTTGAAGTTTATTATCGACCCGTTACAGGTTATGATGTTAACATTTTAAAATTCTGTTTGAAAAGAAACCCTCTAAGATATTTTTTAAAAAAAGAAAAAAATGACCAAATAAAATGCAAAAATCTCCTGTCAATCATAGCCAATACACCCTCTATGAATTAAACTGTTATTGACTTTTAATTGTTCTGAAAGATATCATTACACCTCTACAGTGTATTCATCTAGTGATTTAATACACCCGGCTTTTGAGCAAATTAACTGAAAACCCTCCAAAAGAATATAAGAGAGAATTTCTTTAATGCCATTTTTATAAAGACTGACTTAAGAGGCTGATGGGTTGGCACAGCGCCAGAGGACAACAGACATCATTCACCAACCACACACCAATGTTCTTCAAACCCTCTTCATTAGTAAAGAAGTACTAAAGCTATCAAAGCATGGAATAATCTTCCAAACAATCTCAAACTTTGCACAGACTTCCACATTTTCTCTCGAGAGGTGAAAAGGTGGATTTTAAGAAATCAGTCTTGCCTGCTCGTTTGATTATGATTGATTGATTCTGTATTTCGCTATCATTGTTCACCTGCCCAGGAACTACAGATGGAAATTAGCTAGCAACCTAAATCTGGTACAAAGCATCTTTTCTCTTTTGAGACTAATGTAATTTTGTACATTGTCCTGGACACAAATAAACTAAATGAACTAAACTAAACTAGTTTTTAGAAAGTCTGAAATTCACCAGTTTTCTCTCTGTGAGTTTTTCTTAGCTGAGAACAAAATCCAAGAACACTAGAGAGCAGTCTTACACTGACTGGAGGGCTGATATGACACGGCAAAATAATTAATGTAGCCTACACTTATCAGCAACCAAATATACCAAATTAAGAATGACACAATAATATTGAATTTTCTGCTACATTCCACTGAATTTTTATCAATTTAGCATTTTTAGATGGTTCAATAGCATAGAGACATACTATGTGGCTAATTTTTTATTTCACCATGCAATGTTTGATCTGCAACAAGTAAAATCCATCCATCCATTTTCTTCCACTTATCCAGAGTCGGGTCAGTGGCAGCAGGCTAAACAAGTCAACCCAGACATCTGTCTCCCCAGCAACATTTTCCAGTTCCTCCTGGGGGATTGTGAGGCATTCCCAGACCAGATGAGATGTATAATCCCTCCAGCAATCTGGGTCTACCCCAGGGTCTCCTTCCAATTCAGTTAGATGTGCAGCAGCAGCTCTACTTCGAGATCCCTTCAGATGTCCGAACTCCTCAGCCTGTCTCTAAGGCTGAGCCCAGACACCCTCCTGAGTAGTCTCATTTCCATCGCTTGAACCCGCGATCTTCTTCTTTAGGTCATTACCCAGACGTCATGACCATAGCTGAGGGCTGGGATGAAGATCGAGTTTTGCCTTCCAGCTGAACTTCCTCTTCACCACAACGATGCAGTAAAACACCTGCAATACCGCAGATGCTGCACCAGTCCCTTCTATCCTCACTTGTGAACAAGACCCCGAGGTACTTGAACTCCTTCACTCTAGGCAAAGACAATCTCCCCACCCGGAGGGAGCAACCCACCGTTTTTCGGCAAGTAAAATTATGAATAGAAAATTAGCACATAAGAAGGTAATTCTTCTAAGTGGTAGGGATTAGTAGTAGTAATTCTTCCATGAAGCACTTGCTTATTAACCTGGCACACCAGATGGATTTGTTTCCCACATCCATCTGGTAAACCACTCATAGACAGTGTTTGGGAAAGGGCAGAGCCTTTAAAAAAACTCAGAGGGAGATTGGATGAACGTTCTGTCTGTCACATCTTTACAGTCCAATCAGAGCAACAAAACACGTGATGTAGCCGCTACAGAGGAGTTAACTCCATAGAGAACTGCATAACGCGAACCATGGTGACTGTAGACATGTCAGTACACGACTTTTGTCCTTTTTGAAAAGAAAACAGCTCACTGCTGTTCTTTGTTCTTTTGATGAAGAAATGTCATCAAGTTCTGATAAAGCTGGCGCTTTAGCAGCATCCACGCTAATGTCTTCCGCCATAATTGCGATGACCTCTTGTTGCTGCTTGCTTACGTCACAACTCTGCCGCACCCAAAATCACTGCCCTTCAACCCTGATTGGTCCTGTCACTTTCTAACCGGGCCCAAACGGTTCAGACGGGAGCTTTGCAAGATGGATTCGCCAGTGAGAAACACGTAAACGGGCGTATCTATCTGCTTTGCAAGGTTACTTGCTTATAACAATAAACAACAGGGCTGTCCAAAGATTAAACTCTTCAATCCTTTTTTATTGCATTTTTAAATTTATATTTTAATTTTAAAGCTATTTTGTGTCATTTTGGATTGTCTTCTCAAACTGAGATTGGTTGACTTCATTTTTGTATTCAGACCTTCTTTAAGAAGATTTTAACAAGAACTTAACCACAGAAAAAGGACGTTGCCACAGTTTGAAAAGGAAATGAGGGAGCAGTAAAACGATAAATGCTTTGTAGCACGAGGTGCAGATGACTTCTGACTTTTCCACTGAACTGTCTGAGTTTTTAAGTCAAATAAGGAACATTTTGGGACTTATTTTACATCACTGTGGCTGCAGTGAGATGCTGCATTTCTCTTACCAAATTGTGCTGAAAGGAAAAATAAAACATGCATTCACAATTTAAAAAAGAATAAAATGTGCACTATTTGTCCGCCTTAATCAATCATAAACCCTTAGAGCTCACAGCTGTTGTTTTTTTTTTACCATCATGTCTCGTCTGGCCTTTTTTTCTAAAAAAACTTGTAAAACATCAACCCTGTGGTGCACAGTCAAACATCTTTTTTTGAAGGACAACCTGAGCTTTAAGAATATATCTACTACAGTAATGTCACTACATTTTTTTAAAAAGTTATAGGACTCTAAAGGCAAAATAAAAATACAAATCAGAATTTGAAACTCAGAGATTTTTATTGATAACACACAGTAAACAGTAGTGACAAAGCCTTTTCTCTGCACAGACTTTTCTTCCATCTCTTGGGGACAAAACAGTGAAAAATAAACATTCTGTGACTAAAGCTTTTCAAAATATCTTCATATATACAAAAAAAGTCCATGTGCTTTTTTTTGCAGTTAGATTCATTTGTGCCATTCCTTTAAGCAGTACAGATGCAACATCTTGCTATTGGAGGACAGCCCCTCCCACAATGCATTGCATGGAAACATTGCCCTCAACAAATATAGTGCTACCCACGGAAGAAACCCAACATAAATGATCTTAAATGGATTAAAAATGGACAAAAAGAGGCTTATTATCCGATCTAACACTTTGGATTTAATCTTTAGAGACCCCGAAAAGTCAACCAAGTTCTGGGCTCGCTAGAACGGCGTCCTTAAGGGCTACGGAGACATCGTAGGTAGTAAACGAACGGCAAAACGATCAGCTTTCAGAAGACAGAACAGTATACGTCTATGACTTATGGTTCAAAAGTTATTAACATTTTTATAAACTGTGTCACTTCTTGTTGTATACAACAACGCTGTCTTCAGATACCCTTGAAAATCAGCCAAGTCCTGGGCTCACTAGAAAATTTTCTGTAAGAGCTACGAATGCATGAAGAACATATTTAAAAAGGCACAACACAGAGCTTTCACAGGAAACAACAAATTAGTGTCTACGACTTACGGTTCAAAAGTTACCAAGCAATTTACAAAGGGGTGTGCCTGAGCTCTAAGGGTTAATGAGGTTAATCTTGACAACTTTGCAAGATATTTACACTTCAGCATCACCGCTGAATATGCATGACTGATAACCTTTAAAAACCAATACTGATGAGTTATATCAAGCATATCTCCCCTGCAGCGTGTGCACAAAGATGAGAACAATTCAGACCAATCTTGTTTTTGAACACATTTATTTCTACTCTACTAAAATGTGATTTTTAACATGGGTGTGTATGTGACGTCTGGTACTTCTGCAGACAGCCTCAAGTGGACATGTGCGGTATTGCAGGTTTCTTCTGTTCTGCATTGGTTTCATTTGTAACACCTGCTATTGCCTCTTGACTAAAAACAACAGTGTAAGGTGACAGTTTTGACAGGATACTTGACAAACACACCGGGCAGTTTTGATTTGATACAAATGAAAGCAGACAAAGTACAGCCTGTTTAAAAGGCTGCATCAGAACAAAAAAAAAAAAAACAATGGAGGCAGTACTGTTCCTGTATTTGTGGTCGCTTTAAGAAAATCTATGTGATGTTTGGCTTGAACAATTAAACATGGGGTGTTTTCACTGCTGTCAAATGTCAAAATCAGTCAAATTTGACTCTAACAGATATCTATGGCTTGATTCTTGGTGATTAATCATCAGGGCTGGACTCGAGTTACACCTTGAATTGCCTTAACTGATGTTCATGATTGATTCAGTGGAGCTAATAAATCACAGCAGAGCAGACTTCCAGGCAGAGTTCCTTCTAGGACAAATGAGCGGTAAAATGTCTGCTTTGTCTTCACTCTGGATCTATTTTGGGGTCATTCACGGAACCAAAAAGCTCCAGCAGCGCGTGCATCTATTATTACCTATTATAATGGGACACGTGCGTTATTAAACCGAGCGACTGTGCGCTCTCTCTCGTCGGCGCTAGGATCCAGAGGAATGACCCCCCTCTCATCACTCCCCCCACCCCATCTCATCTCTCTCTCTCTCTCTCTCCCCCTCTCTCTCTCTTCCAGACTGTTTTAAAGTCTCTGCCAGACTTGGGCTCCCACGCTACTTCCTGGACGGACGGAGGAATGGAAAGATTCCAGCGTCTCTCCACCAGCTCCATCAACACCGACTGTCCCCTCTCTGTATACCCGACCAGCGCTGCCTCCATCGCCGCAGCCGCAGAAGCGACGCCGCGCTGTGTGGACCACCGCTACTAGTCCTCTCTCCTCCTCCTCCTCCTCCTCGCCGCACAGACACGCTCCTCCATCACTACCCAGTATCCCAGTGTTATGCTCTCATCCAGGAATATCGGGGGGATTTTGGGACGCGAAGACTCTTTCTGACTGGACCTCTAAACATTTCTCTCCGCCCTTCACCTCCACCGTGCCCAGTCTCCCGTCTGCGCTGCGTCTCCGGCGCTGCTGCTTTTTACGCAGCGAAGGCGTCGCGTATTTGCCCGCAAAAGGGAGAAACTCAACAGTTGTTGCTGCTTATTGTTTGCATGTGGACGTGCACATCACTACCATGTGGAGGCTACTGCAATCGTGCTGTTGCTGCTGGTGGATTTTCTCTCTGGTTTTGCCAGCCTGCGTGCTTCTTTGGGCCGACTGTCATCCTGGTAAGTTTCATACCCCTACAAGTCAAACACTGGCTTTTTTTGGTGATCATGCCCATGAGGGAACGTGCCGTCATTGTGGCATTAAAAGGTGGAAAACAGTCCTGAATGTGCTGCTAGAATCAAGCCAGGGAATTGAATATCCTGTAACGGGGCACTGGCTGGATGTATTTCATGCCTTGTGACTTGACGCGCATCCCCGGCACCGGCACGTCGACTGGAAGGAAAGAAGCAGTGCAAGATTTTTTTTTTTCTCAGTGCAATAGAGTGACCTCTCTGACTCCTTTTGTGCAAATTCAAAGCGCAACTTTATCCTAGGTGCGTGTTATCCCATGCCATCTTCCCCTTTGATTCTCCAAATCCCCATTTTTTGCTCCTCTTTAACCCTTAAAATGCAATCAAACAAGGGGAACGTTTCAATGCTCTAGGATGCCATTAGTGGAGCAGCAGGCATGGTGGGTTGGTGGCTGGTTCAGGGCTGTGGGTATATAAAAAAAAACGGGGAGAAAGATGTGATGTCTTGTCAGCCGGCGGCGCGTAAGCCAAAGCCCTTATCTCACCGCCTGAAGCAAGACAGCAGGGCTGTGAAGTCGCTTCACACACTCTCTCCCTCTCGCACACACTACCCGCAAATTGCAGTTGAGGCTCAAATCCGTGCAGAGGGGAAAGCAGACCTCGTGTGTGTGTTTGGGTTGGCATGCAGATTACGAGGAGAGGCATGGAAATGGTGAAAAAAAAAACAACACTGTCCTAAATCCTTTCTTCTCTAATTGGGCTAATCTAAAGCTGTTATGTAATATAACTGAGGAACTGTTTCATACATGCTGAAGAAATCTCGGCTGCTTCAGCTCCAGTGATGCCCACAGCATCCAGAGTGGAAACACTTAGGAGACAGCACCTGAAGATAGGTGCCAGTCCACCCAATGGGTGCCAGTTCTCACCACAGGGCATCCAATGGACAAAAATGCATGAAAATTAGAGGCTAAATATGCATCATATTTGAGTGGAGTCCCTTGCTTATTGATTTTAATAAGACACTGGACTTCAACAGTCATGTAAACTTACTCAAAGCAGTCCTAACTTCATGATTCTACATTTGACCTTTCAATTTATTGAAAAAAATCCTGCAGAATTCTCATTTTTCCATCTCTCTGTCCAGTTTTTGCGGTGGCGTTTTCTGGCAACATTTGGACGTCCTTTAAAAGATCAGCTGTCCTTTCAAGGAGCAAAATACCTTACAGCAACTTGCATGCATAGTGATTTTTTTAAACATTATGCTAAATAAAGACTTTAAGAAGGGGGCAAGATGTTAAAGTGCTTTCAAACATTCGTTGAGTGTGAAAAATGCTCCAAAATTCTGCACTGAAACCTTACAGAAATTGAAATTAAGCACCCAGAGATGGTGCAGTACACATTTTGAACAATTAGAAACGTGCTTTTAGCTTCAGTGTAAAAAAGATAAAAATTAGGCTCAGGTTTTATGAATCATATATAAAAAGAATGGCACAGATTGGACGGAATCACCCGGAAACAACACCTTTTTTGTTGCTTTTAGCGTCAAAATACAAGAAGGAAAAAATCAGCCGGAAACAAAGCCAACTAATTAAATCTGACCTTAAGGAAACTGTATATTTATTCAACCAGCTTAAGAGACTCCATAGAGATAATATGACCTGCTGTGCAATCCAAGACATGTACAGTGCATGCAAAACTTTGGAGTCACAGTCGTTTTGTATTCAGGCGTGCAAACCCAGATGCTTCTTGCACGAGTTTCTGCACAGCGGCTCCACCTGGAAGCGTCAGTTTCACTCAGCACCGACAGGGTTGAATGGATGTTGGTGAACAAGGTTAATACCACTATATTTCTAACCATATACCTCTGTCATGTTCAATTTTATGGACACTACTTCTAGAGATGTACACGGTGAGGATGTAGATTGACAGAAAAGCAGTCGTTGTTAATTCCCCTCAGCCAGCTCTGTAATGTAATCAGCTTGTAAAACGACTAAATGACAAATAAACAGAGGAACATTTCCATAACAGAAAACCTCTGACATCCACAGCAGTGTCAGATAGTCTATTGATGTATTCTTCAACATCCCCGCTTTGACCAAACCCAGCCACCATTCTTTATCAAAATCAGCATTAATGAGTCTATTACAGCCTCTGATGGAAATGTGGATTCTCCTGCCGTCCCAGCCCAGTGGAGCCAGTCTAGTGTTAAAATTCAGCAAGCTTGTGTCGGAGCCCTGTAGCTGTCTATAGATATGACACGTTATCACAGAGCCGGTTAGTCAGACAGTATTAGCCTACTTTTCAGCCTCGCCTAGATTATATTTCTTTTGAGCCTTTGGAGATTTCATGAAACGCGTGCACACATATAAAGAGAGAGAGACTGAGAACAAAAGATAATTCTGCCCTTTTGACCGAAGAACACAGTCACTGCTCCAGCAAATCCATGTCAGTATTAATATGCTGTAAAGATTGATAAGTCCAGCGTGGGGCTCTTGTTAGCCATTTTTTTATGTTGTGTCCTTTTCTCTTCTCTATTTTTCCTTTACTGAACACAAATCTGGAGAGAAATCAAGTCAAGTGAGCCGAAAGGTGATGGAGGGAGAGATGGATGGCTCTGATGGATGGATAGGATGGAGAAAATACTCCCATAGGTTGAGGATTTATTCAGTATCACTTGTGCATGAATAGAGGCTTTGTTCCTGGAATACTGAAGGTGAAATCGCTTGTGTTTCATGTCACAATTAGAGCAGATTAATGAAACATGATGCAGTTATACGTTTGAGTAAATATGCAATGATCAGGGATCAATAAGAGGCTCGACAGCAGCTTTAACTCCATTGTTGTAGTGTGTTTATTCCAGTTTAACAAAGCATGTTAAAATCAATCCTCTGATAATTTTGCAAACAGAAACAAAGATTCAAATATGCTTTGCAGTTTTAAAGCCATTAAAGATAATCACTGCTGTGTGAGTGAAATACCAAATTTGAATAGGTAAACGATGACATGACGTGGCTCTGTCAAAGTGGGCATCGTCACTGAAATGCTAATCCACCGCTCTGGACGTCAAACATTGATCATCTCGCCCTCTCTCTCTCTCTCCATCTCCGTGTCTTTCCGCTTGACCTCCCCTCCTCTCCTTTCGGCTCGACCGCATGCTGTCATGACACCGGCTTCGAGCGAGCCCAAGGTGGCTGGTTGATGTTAGCGTCTGCCATATGATGTAGAGACAAGAGACGAGTGCGCCTCTCCCCTGCTGGGTACCATCATCCGCAGGCTCTCAGCTTCGCTCTTCCTACCTCCAGACAGCTCTTCTTTTCTATTAATAAGGCTCTTAGCCGGGGGATTGGGCTTGGAAAGCAACGAGGAAAGGGAAAGGATCGGCTTTCCATAAAAAAAAACACGTGTCACCGGTAGGCCACGTGGAAATGTGGAGGGCTTTGGTAGCTGAAGATGTATAACCAGGCACAGCAAAGACACTCAAAGGACTCGTGCTGTATATAGGGCTAAATGAGGAACTTTAATGTTCTCTCTGTTTACAATCATGAGGCTTTTAAGAAGAAGAGATTCTTTAAATATACATCCATACATCCAGGAGTAGGTCTTTGAGGTATACGTTGACTGACTGATCGAATACTAGACATTTCAATTGAAACAGCTTCAGTTGACTATACCGGTACAGTCAAACACCTGCTCATGAACCAAGGATCATTCCACTCTTTGTCTAGATAGATCTGCCTTTTTCTCTGAATAAATCCAGACTCGCAGCCCATCCCGGTAAAAATATTAACTTATTTATACTTTTTAATCCAACTCTGAAAATGACTCATGTACTTTTAATTGATCTGTTTTACAAAACAGGAAACAAACCTGGTAATTAAACTAAATTATTAAACTAATTATGTCTCCCTGCAGTTATTTTAGTGTTTTCTTTAAATATTAATAGTAATTTGGTGTTACATTTTTTAATATAATTTGGGATGACTGGGGCTCGGTAGGGAGAGTCTGTCGTCTTTTAACCTAAAGGTCGGGGGTTCAATCCCCAGCTCTTGCATCATGAGACATATAGCCTCAGATTGTTCCCACTGCTGCATCAGTGGTGTGGGAATATGTATAAATAAGGTTTGACATTTTAACCTCGATTGATCTCAGAGTTTCTATCTCCATTTTTACCACATTTCAAAATTCCACTTTTTTGCATAAATGCAATTTTTGTCGGGATTTTGTCCTGTTTTAAATAAAGGGGTTTGACTTCCTGTTTGGAAACAGATGTGCTTTTATTTTGGAAAAAAAGAAAACAAGGAATTTCAGATAGATCAGAAATAATGAGATTAACTTAACCACACAAAAGGAGTTTGGTATGGATTGGAAAAGAAAAAAGAACCGTGAAAGGTGAAATATTTGATATTACAGGGGGCAGATGACCTTTGACTTGTCCACCCAGACATTTAGGACCAGTGGTGGACTTATTTTACATCACTGTGGCTGCAGTGGCTTAACCAACATGTGCTGAAAGGGACTCAATTAATGTTATTTGAAAAATTAATCCACTAATTAGGGCCATTAAAGGCATTGTGAGTAGTGCACAAATGCAGACATCCCTATAAATATATCAGAGTTGTTTTAGGTAAAGCTGACAGCTAATCTTTATAGCTGCCTTTGCTGTCAGTGTGTGGATGTGTGAATGGTTTAGTGTGAGCTGTGGTGTAAAAATATCTTTAAACCTCAGATGACTAAAGTTCTATACGAGCTCAAGTCCTAATAATCCAACATGTTGCGTGTATTTTATCTACTGTGTTGCAATTGCTCTGCATTTTGCAGAAGATAAAAGTTTATTTGATGATAATTGGAAGCAGTCCCTTAACTCAAATTGTTTATTTCACATTTCCTTTCAATAATAGAAGCAAGAGATTTGAAATGAGAGAGTTTAATTTCCAAAGCAAAGCAAGTGTTTTTTATCTAAACATTTATTTTGTGATGGTAACATAGAGCTGGACAGTTGATTGGCTTTTAAATGCATTTATGATGTTGGCCTCCCTATAATTAAAGAAAGTGTTTGGTGAAATACATTAGCCTGTTTAGCTTTGGTCAAATTGCAAAATGTTGTTGATTAATTGATATCTTGCTTTAATATCAAAGTATTTAGTATATCAAATGCACAGTATGTAAAAATCCACTATGATGAGTGCAGATCAGCTCTGCAATTTACCTCTTGTTTTGACTCTGTTTGGTAAAAATGTCACAGCACACTAGAGCACATGTGTATCCTGGAACCGCTTCCAGCACTAACGTGGAAGTGCAGTTTTAAGCGCATGTCTTCTTCATTATGAGAAATTTATGAATGAAAACAAAACCTTGTTTTCTCTTTAGTAAATATACTTTATGAGCTGTCATTTTTAGGGAACAGAATGCTCAATCCAAAATAATTAGTACTGAGAAGGAGGCCGTGGAGATAGGTGGTGCTGAGCAGTTCTGGTCTGAATCAGCTGGAAACGCAGAGAGTGGGGGGTTCATGTTACAGGAGTTTTGGCAATTGAACTTGTAACCAATGACCACCACCATAACAAGAGATGTCCCATTAACTTCACCTACCCCTCACAGCACACATTAACATGTTTTATATGGGAGCGTATGAAAAACTTTACATCAGTCACAACTTTTGCAAACATTTTAGAATACCACAACATAAAACCTCAACATTTTGTAGAAATAACACCAACCATCAGTTTAAAGTTTTAAAAATCTGCCTCTCTGAAGGCAAACAACTTCCTGAAAATAAAAGTTTAGTGAACATCTTCAGTGACGCAATCTTTCAGTGTCTACTGCAAGTTTGTTTTGTGCAGCATATCTTCTCCAGTCTTAGATGCAGCTGTCAGACTGCTTTCAGTTTGTTTTCAGTGTCCAGTTTTGATCCAGATTTTGTCTTGATGAAGGCAACAGCAGTAAAACATACCTTACTCTGGTAGGATGTGGCAAAAGGATGGATTGTGACCAGGGCTAGAAGTGGGTACTCCATTTCCACAAATGCAGACAACTGCATGGTTGAATTTAAGGTGACATCAATAAGCTGCTCCTCTTCTGCAGGGCTGAAGTCATCAGCAGGTGTTGCTAAGCCGAGCCCTGCAACGCCCCCTCTGTCACCACTCTGACACGACACACAGCCCACTTTGGGAACCGCTGCTGTAAGACCTCAGTTTAAAAATAAATAACAGAAATGGTCACCTTTAAAATTAATAGCGATATTTCAGTGCAGTACTGTATATTTAAAAATCAGTATGATCAAGTATGACCCCTGGAACAGGCCAAAAACACCTCACTTTTGGCTAATTTATTCAAAATGGCAAATTTCATGTTGGAGTTAGGCCGGCCACATGCTAGACGATTTTTTTAATCTGAAATGATTTTTTAACCATGAGACCACAGACTTCAGGACAATTTCCAAAGATTTTTCATCCTTAATCCTCTGAATGCACACGCTAGACGACTCAGCCATACTGTCAGATCACTGGAGACCACACACCTGCCGACCTGCCTACGACCTCGCGTGATCACTTGACTTCAGAGAAAAAAAAAAAAACCCGGATGTCTGTCAATACCGTCTTGCTGTCTCTCCACAACAGGCTGTCCTGGCATGTGTTACAGGTGCAGCAACAATCATAAAACAAGGGAAAAGACTCAGGACGAAATCCTGGCTGGAATTAAGGTACCATTGTGTTTATGGTTGTGAGCGGTGAAAGTACGTATGATCTGTCTGGTGATGCTACCTGGTGTGCTCGATCTCATTGGTTGTTGTGGGTACTCTGTCAGCGGCACTACGACCACTACGCCCCCACAATCGTTGGGGGAGTCAAATCTTGGCTAAACTCTGGCTTTAAATCCTGTAGTGTGTGGCCGGCCTTACAGATCAGCGCCAGGAGACTTTTTTGTAGAGCCCCCTGAGCCGAATCTACCAGCCAAATTTCATAACTCTAGTTCACAGTCCCTTTTAGGGCTGTTCTGTTGAACCATGATAGGTGGCGTTATTGAGGCATTCCTGAGATACTGTGAAACCTATAACAACCTACATGTGTATCTAATATTTTTTTAAGTTTTGGCACAAAAAGGCTCATAAACTCATAAAAGTAGTAATGATGAACCCAACCAGTTTCAATGGGGCTTTCACACCCTAGGTATCAAAGGTTGGGATTGAAAAAGTGAGTACTTCTTCCTGCCTCTGTCATGACTATTTAATCATAAAGTGTTAGTTTTGGTCATTCTATTGTATATGTTATTTTTATGTTCCTGCAGTTTATGATCTTTTCGTCTTTTTCTTTCTCTACGTGTTCAAAAATCATCAACATTTCAATGAACCATCTATATATTATGTTTTTTTTTATTACGCACAGACACAGACAGACTTAAACGACTAAATACAACAATCCTGATTAATTACTATGAGCTCAACATTGATCATAATGTTCATCACCCTCATTCAGGCCAATATCATGAATACAGTGTGACGTTCCACTGAAAATGAATTAAAAATGATATATACCACAGGTAATATCTGATCAATCAGATTCAACCATCTAAATCCTAAGTTGGGACTGTTTTAAATAACATAACATGTTATATTTCAGAGTTAGGGCCACGTCTTTCTTTGTTAGTTAATTGTAAGGATGCTTATAATCAAAACAGCCTTGAAACATGATGAGTTTCAGATTTTTCTGCTGGTGTTAAAACACTGACTGATTATTTAACTACAGCTTTTTTATTGCTGAGTTATTTCCTTAATTTTGACCTTCTTGAGATAAATATGAACAGACGTATATTCTATTATCCTTTATAAAAGCTGAAGAAAGGGCTGTCTGGTTATTTATTTTCCTTCACGTGTACCCTGCTGATTCATAAAGCATCCAACTCATCTTTGAAGCAGCGAGGCTATGATGCCTGCAATTACTGCCTCTGCTTCAACCTGCATTGTTGGAGGAGCCAGGGTGAGCACTTTATCCTCCGAGCTTTCCAAGAGTAGAGTGCATTGTTTACTCTACAGTCCACCCTAATAATGTCATAGCTCCCCGTAGAGCAACGGCGGCAGCGATTCAGCCGAAAGGTGCTGTTAGAAATACAGGAAGTTTGTGCCGTGCCGTTGTGTCGGCAAGAGTGACCCGACTGCTGCCAACACGCCCCCGGTCGCCCACATAATGGCCGGTTTGCAGCCTTGCAAACATCTGTTTTTTTGGAATGGAAAGCAGCGAACATCACCACGGGGCGTCCGCTATAGCTGACACAGGGCATCACTTTTCCTTTTCCCGTCTGCAGCATGCGGTGTCAGCATCGAGGCATCACGCCCCTGTCACAGCGCTGCACTTCAGCCCTGGGTTAACCAAACACACGAGAGGGAGGCAGAAGGAAAAAGGAAAAGAAGGAAGACAGAAGAGACAGGAGAGAAAGAGATGTTTGGCCTTCAATCTGTCGCTTTTTTTGCTGTGAAAAATGAATGGGCACTGTCGCTCATGGCTGTGAGGAAAAACAGAACAGTCATTGTAATCTCACAACAAGCGCCTGAGCTAGCACATCATTTCACCCCCACAAACACGCTCCCCCCTCCTTCCATCTATCTCTGTCTCCCCTTTATTTTTAATTCTGCCTGTGTTTTCTTCTCTGAGTGTGTTTGCACAAACACATGCACCTTTTTGTCTCCTTTAAATCAGGGAAGAAAAAGACAAACCAGGATTCCCTCTAGGGGTCCATTGATTAAAGGCCTGGACGATTATTGGGGCCGATATTTGGCATTTGGCCGATTATCCGAATCAGCATTTTATTTCACTGATCCTGTTAAAATTGTTGAATTAAATAGCGTGTTATTTTGGCTCCACTGCAAGTGTGTCTTTCTCTTTGGGGCTGCTTCTTACTTCAAACCTTCCTGTATTTAATAATGGAAGTTTCACTTCTGATTAGTTTCCATTCGCTTCAAAAGTTGTGTTGTGTTAAATTCTAAATTAAAAAAAAAAAAACGATTTGCGGTCCCCAGCCCAGACGTCACCTGCCACCAGGCCGCACATTGACTAATAGAGTCTGACAGATGTTTTATTTTGAAAAATGATTGAAATCACTTCCGTTATTTCATCCGTCTATACCTTTTGACCTCTTGACACCTGTCAAGATGCTTCTCTGGGTCACATGACACCCAAAAATCAAGCCCACAAGCTAGCTAAAATAAGTAAAAACTACATTAGAGAGCTTCTTTGCAAAGAGAAGGCAGAAGAAGAGTCTGTGACTGCCAAGAGAAAGGCAGCTGCATTTAATAGAATAAAAAGAGTTATACTTAAAATCCAGGTTTATTGTGGGAGGTGATTCTCATGTGCTCATTGATTCAGCATTATGTTGAGTTGTTTTTATACTGCTCTTTGTTTTAACACCATTTATATTATTCTATTTTGGTGTATTTTTCTTCCACATTGATGGACAGTCTATGAAATAGTCTTTCATTTAACTGGTCCATGGTAAAAGAAGGACTCACGACTGCAATTTAAACTACAAGTAATTGTATCAGTATCGGTCCTGCAAAAAATATTTTAGTCACCTGCAAGTTCCCACACATCCTGGAAAATTACCAATTACCCATAGCCAATACTAAATGGACAATAGTTAGAAAGGCTTCATGCTGTGAACAACTCTTAGTCATGTCACACCATAGCACCTGCAGGCAAGATGACCTTAATGTAATACTTCCACTATAGTGGCTAAAACTTCAAATTAGGGATGGGCGGTAAAGCCTCAAAAATATTCAACAACATTTTAAAGAAATTTTCTCTAATGGTAGCAATTGCAGCTTACAGGTGACAGTGTTTATAAGTGCATAATTTGTCGTTACTTGTGAGAACCATGTGTCTCGTGCTGAAAATCCGTAGAATAGAGGCCGCTTCTATTTTTACCATGAGCTGTGCACATATCTAAGAAAGACTGGAAAATGTCATCGACCCATATTCACCTTGTGGTAGCAGATATTTACGTCCACATTGAATATGTTCCAGTCTGTATTGTGACGACAACCCTGATGAAGGTCATAAGCTATAAAGTGTTGGTTTAAGAGAATTCCTCGAAACTTCAACCTTTGCTGAAACTTTGTGTTTCCACGTCAGTAGAATATGTCACAGGCAAGATGAACACAGTATGGGTACATCTCCAGTTTATGCTTTTCAAAGTAAAAGCCTGGTTCAGCATTTGGTAATGGTAAATGGACTTCAGCTTGTACTCAGTAGCTCTTCAACACCACAGGCCCACCTACCCATTCACACACATTTACTTCACATTCACACACTGATGGCAAAATTTTCTATGCTATGCATTGGTAGCCATTTACACGCCACCAACAATGCAATTGGAGCAAATTGGGACTAAGTGTCTTGGCCGAGGACAAATCCACAGCAGGAGCTCAGGATCGAAACCACGACCTTCTGATTGTGGGACCCCTGACTCTGCCTACCTAGCCAGAGTCGCCCTATTTCATCAAAGAAATTCACTTTGTTTGTCTGGAATGCTTTTATTCTGAAATATTCCCAGCTCAGTATAGCGAAACAATAAATCAAGTCACTTGAAATTTATTGAGTCGTGAGGACAGAGGGCTGAGACAACATGGAGATTTAGCCAACATGCAGCAAACATGCACCTGATATCAAAGCTGTGACAGTGCAAGCTGAAACGGCTCTCACCTTGTATCATCATTTTTCATGATTATCTTTTTTTTTGTCCATAAATTGGGTTTACTGGTCATCCTCTCCATCTGCCAGATGGGTTCAACATATTTTAAAGCAATAAAAAATGTCAAGAAGACTCTGACGACTATTCTTGTTAAATCATTTGAAACATACGTATTTTTTCTCATTTCCTGAACAGTGATCATTTTGCAGATGTGAGATTTTGACCCAATGCAAGCGATTTGTCATTCCTGTGCAGAAAAACAAAATCAAGTTTGATATTCAACGAATAAATTTGGCAAGTTTTTGGTAAAAATGGGCCAAAAGCAATGCTGACTCAAATGCACACACTACTGAAAACTTTTAAAACGTCTGTGTTTTTGTCACAATGTTGCAGTGCAGGCTTTGGCTACCAGTTACTTGGCTACCAGTTACGTGCTCATGCATTGCATTATTGGGACAAAAACACAGAGGCTTACTGGGTAAAAATTAAAATGCTTCAAAAGTTTTTTGATAGTGTGCAGGTTTGAACCAACATTGTTTTGTGGCCCATTTTTGCCAAAAACTTGCTAAATTCAGTGGAGAAACTGTACCCTTCTGTTAAACTGTATAGCCTAGCTTCCTAGCCGGTACAACCAGCGAGTACTTAAAGGAGCAATGCTCACTAAAATCACTGGAGGTTAATGCCACTTCTACTGCAATGTACCTCATATGACTCAACTTTAAAAATGCTGAAATATCCATGTAAAGCATTAAGGGGTTTTACCACCACAGCACCGCTGCACAGGGTTTCTGGGGAAGCTTCGGGCTTTGCCTGACACAGACAGAGCAAACTTTGAGCCTAAATCCTCAGGAGGATGTTCTAGGTGGATTGTTGAACAGATTTCACTTCAATCAGGCAAGTCGGGTTGGTGAATCCGAGTCTGTCAGGGAGGACAGACTCTAGTGAGGGACTTCAGAGTCCTAAAGCAGATACCCAGTTGTTTTTAACTTCTTATGTTTGCTTAAAAGCAATTTCTTTTTGTCTTATATCTTAACATATTTAATTTTCTAATGTGTTTATGCTGTCTTTTCATGCTCTTAACGTCATCAATGTTCTGTTTTTTATCTCCGTAAGCCACTTTGAGTTGGTTTGTGTCTGAACATTGATCTATAAATGAACTCGCCTTACCTCGCCGTTTGAATCCAGGGATGAAAAAGACAAGCGTGTTGGTTAACCATTCAAAGCAGACCTCCCTGTCACTAACCTTTTCTTTCTGCCTTTTTGTCAAAGCGATAACGGGGGAAGGTTGACATTTAGGGACCAGATTGGATATGCTTCATGGCCCTGGGTTGCAAACATTATCATCATCATCATCATCATCTTGGTGCTCACAGAGCTATTATCTGCCCTCCACTGTGGCCGGAAAAAAAAAAAAAACCCTCACACGTCGGCTCACCGTTCACTTTATCTGGGAGTGTGGGGCCAGCCGACGCCACCCGGGCTCTCCTTAATAGATTGATTTAAAAGATACGGTGTCATGTTTGTTTGTGTGTGTGTGTAAGATGCAGTGGGGGTGGGAGAGGTGGTGTCAGGCAGTTATCCGTGTAGGATGCTGCTTTGGTATCTGTCGGCTTGTCATTAGAAGGAAGCTGAGCGAGAGAGGGATCGGGAGCCAGATAACTAGAGAAAAAAGAAAACATCCCTTCTGTTGTGCTATCGATTTTTCGCAGGAAATGATGCCGCTTTGTTGCACAAAGGGGGAAACTAAAGATAAATGGGTCCGATAATGATAACAATAGTAATGATGATATTAAGTGCAGAGGCGCTAATGATATCACAGGGATATGATGCGTGGAGCAGAGCATAGAGCATCGCCTTGTGTTGTTTTTTTGTCTTGCTTCTCATCTGCTTTTTTTATTTGCCTTTGCATCTAATAATCTCATCTGGTGTGCAGCCTGAAATGGAGAATACTTGGAAAGTCGAAGCAGCCTGGCCTTCATCTCTTGCTGTGCCCCATCGCTTCCAGACTTAATGGACTGCTGAAAATAAGGCGAACCTTACAACCGCTTTTTTCCTGCTGCTCTACCTCTCCATTGTTCTGCTTCATTGTTTTAATCAAGCCCACTCCTGGATTAAAAGACAGGCTGGGAAGGTAGATTCAGAATTTCAGCCCAGTAAGGTCTGGGAGAGCTTCCTTTTTTTCTCACACTGTTCATTCTGCTTTGCTAAGTCGTCTTTGCTCCAGGCATGGTTTCGCGTTAGCTGCCATATGTTCAGTTTCCCTCTGCCATTACCACCATCATGCTTCTAATGCAGGCATTTCATTCATACGTCTGACTAATGCTTCTGGAAAAAGCAGAGATCCAGCATCAAGCATGCTTTGAAGCAAGCTCTCTCTGCTGTAGCCCCAGCTGCTTTGTCTTTAAGGGAAAACAGTAACAGAGCACTCTGAGGGGCTTATGGGAAGGATTTGTAACTATCAGTGAGTTTGACGTTTCTCTAGCCCAGGCGTCAGTGCTGGAGTATCAGAACCTCAATATGTGAGCAAACAGATTCTTATGCACGTCCAGCAAACATGAAGTATTTTTTTGGCCAATCAGAGGAATATAAACGCAGAGTATGAGTCATAGAGCGTTCTCAGTCGCAACAACAGCAAAAGATGCCTATGTGTCGACAATCATGGCATCATGAGTAACTCATGTCCAACTGTAACAAACTCTTGAAATCCAAAACCAATAATCAATCTGGTCTTAACTGTTTTCCTGTTCTAAATGAATTATCCCTTACCCCCAAATTACACATACTCCATCTGTTTAGTAAAACGCTCTTTCCAGTCAGTCTGCTCCAGTCTGTACCAAGTGTGTCCCAGAAGCGCCACTCCACTGATCAACCCAAACGTAAGGAAGAACGTGCAAAGCATCAGGTCAATAGTAAATATCACTACACCAACATTATGTCACATCTGGTGGCATGAACTTCAGGTCATTGGCTGGTCACAAAATTTACATTAAAACACACACATCCTTTGTAGAAAACAAATCTTTTAACTTGATTATGCAGTCACCTTTGGTAGAACCGACAATATCATGAAATAATATGCTAAAATGATAGAGTAAATAATAAAATGAATGACAAATCAACTCCAGAAAGAGTCCAGGTTGCGCAAAACTTCTTCCATTTGAGAATTATTGAGGCCACTTTGCTCTTATAAACCTTCAGTGCAACAGATTTTGTTCTGTACCTTCCCCAGATTTGTGCCTGTCTCTGAGCTCTGCAGGCACTTCCTTTGACCTCATGGCTTGGTTTTGCTCTGCTATACATTGTCAGCTGTGAGGCCTTCAACATAGAGGTGTGTGCCTTTCTAAATCATATCCAGTCAGTTTCATTTACCACAGGTTCACTCCAATCAAGCAGTAGAAACACCTCAGTACAGCACTTGAGCTAAATTTAAAGTGTTTTTGCAAAGGGTCTGAATACTTACGTATGTCACTTTGAAATTTAAGTTTTGGTTGTTTTTTTTTTTTTGTATGAATTTGCAAAAATTTCTAAAATTCTGTTTTCACTTTTTCATGATGGGGTACTGAGTGCAGGCAAATGAGAACAGAAAATAATTTAAAAGACTGTCGCATCAGGTGGCAACATGACAAAATTAGAAAAAGTGATTGAGGTCTGAATAATTTATGAATGCACTTAAATGTAGCCGTCTTTGATGAAACATCCAGTGTTTCCACAATAAACATGTCCTGCTAATACTGGAAAAAGCTGGGATTTGTTTACATCAAAACAGTTGTGTAGACATTTCAGCACAAAAATGCTAGATACTGCACCTTTAAACTAGAAATTCAAGAGTCAATCCATCATTTCTGTACATTATGCCAAATTACAATGACTGTCATCTCAAGAAGCCTTACAAAAAGGAATCTGGACTAGAGATGTCAAAAAAATAATTTTAAAATTGTGATTTATTTTAATTTTAGTTGTTAATCGAGCCTTTTTTATATCACATTTTAAAATTCACCTATTTTAACCAATTAAAGCCTGAAAACACAAATTATAGCCAGACAATTCTAATTTTTTTGGACTGAAATGAACTTTCTACTGCAATCCAAAACATCCAAATTTCCATAAAAGTTAACATATATATTTTTTGTATCTCATTTGATACATTAGGTGTTTTTGGTAACTGTTAATCCACTTGAGAGCATTTTTATCATTTATCAGATTGTATTCAGAAGTTGTTTTTTTTTTTTGTAATTTATTGATCATATTGATTAGATAAAGGTATCATAAAAGTATGTATCTAATATGATACAACAGGCTTTAAGGGGTTAAATTCAAAACTGTTTCTCTTTCATTTTGTACTTTACTAACTGTGTTAAACCTGGGGTAACTGACTTTCTGTTTGGATGCAGACCTGCTTTTACAAGTAGACTGAAGATTTTAACCATGGTAAAAGGAATTTGCTATAGATTTTAAAGGGAACCATAAAAAGGTTAATATTTAATATCACAAGGTCCAGATGGCTTTTGACTTGTCCACCTAGCTTTTTCTGATTTTTTTTTTCTTTTTAAGTGAAATGAGGCATTAAGGTGCAGTGGTTGAACTGCTGCTAGATTACTGAGGCTGCAGGGAGATGCTGACGTGGTTTAACTAAAGTGTGCTGAAAGGGAAAATTAATCATGCAGTGCATTGGGATTTTAAAAAATTGACCATGAATAATGTGATTAACCTCAACAGTTGTAGAGTGGACTGTTCTGTTATAGTAATAGTGCCATGTATGTGTTTGTGAACAGCTCGGTGTGCAGAGGCTGTTAGAGCGAGAGAGGAAAGAGGGACTGAAGGTGTCAGTCTATGGATTATGTAAGTTATGTTGTGGACCGGTGTAGCCTGAGAGCAGAGAAACAAGTTATTGTAGCTGTAAGAGCACAGTATTTGGACAGTTTGAGGTCTGTGTGTCCAAATAATAAATGCTTCAGCTTGTTTAGACTCCAGGCTGACTCTCTGTGTCTGTTCACTACTTGCTGCTGAGGAGTTAAAGTGAAGGAAGTTTGCCCTGAAGTTGGCTATAACTCCAGCCCTGAAGCTGACCAGTGAGCCTCAGTTTAACAATACAATCTGATATATTGTTTATAGAAACTAGTCTTCCATCTTCTTAAGTTAGGTACTGTATCTTTTGCTTGTGCATTTGCACAGACATCAAGCCTTACCAAGCCCTGCAGGAAGAATCAGCAGAGATCTAAAGAATAGATGAATGCACTCATGGCCTTCACACTTCTCTCTTCTTTGTCTCCGTTCCCTCTTGGTGAACCAATAAACGCTGAAAGGTACCCTGGCAGGCTGTGGTTGCGTGCAGGCAGGAACACAAGGAAAAAACAAAGAGAAAGGAGGGAGACACAGAGACAGCTGGAGACACTGATGAGAGTTGAGAGGTGTACGCAGCCAAGCCCCCCATTTTTCTTTTCATTTTGCTAAGCGTGATGCCGGGGGAGCTTCTGTGTCACTGTGCAGGGCTGCTGAGTGTTAAAAGGAGCTTAGACTGACAGGCTGTCGGCCGGCGTGGAGCCAGACGTGACTAACCAATGGCGACACTAAACAAACACCGCGAGGTGAGGCGAGGGGAGAAGGAGATGAGATGGGAAAACAAATGGACATAACGAAAGCCAAAGAAAGAGTTTGCACTGCACCTGTCCCCCCTGCGTTGACACTTGTGACTCCGCCAGTCATTTTGGAAGCAGAAAGATGCCCTTTGACAGGATATTCCTGACAGAGAGGAGGCGGATGGTTGCCAGGTGGTGGTTATTCTGCCCACGGGCCGTCCTCCACCCGGTGCGCTGGCACCTTGGCACGTCAGGACTTTCAGACACTTTGTGTTCTTTTGTCAAGCTTGATAGGTGGCCATTCACTCTGGAGCTGTGACAGCTCTCCGATACACTGGTGAAAGGTGTAGATGGGTGTTCCTGCCATTTCCCAGAATGCTTTCTCATTTTGAATGGCGAAATGCACTTCACTCGACTTCCATCAGTCATCCCTGCTGACAGTGGAATAGAAGCAGCTGCTTTCTCCCTGAGAAAGGTGAAAGAAATGTCACCGTTGTGCTATGATATTTGGTGAGCCAGTTAGACAGCAGTGCTCATGTTTAACTCAACAGTTTAGTAAAATTTTTACTTCGCCGCTGTTACTTCCCTCTTTGTTTACCTCCTTTCCTGCTTTTTCTTACTACATATTTTTACCTTCCACCTTTCGATTATTCTCTCTTTGAATGATGTATTTTTTTTTCTTTTCTTTGTCTCCTGGTCTTAATAAATCATTGTTTTTACATTGTCATTACTCAAGCTCTCCTTTTCATCTGCCCTCTTCTTCCCATCCCTTGTAGCACATTAAGGTGGTTCATAGGTCATTTTCTGTTTTTTTTTTTTTCTTCTTTTAATATATTTTTATCTTATTAGTTTTAATGCAAAATTTCAAATTTTGGATGGCGTTTTTTAGATAAAATTTTGAAATTTTAATATCAGAACCTGCCAAGGGTAAAAAATAATCTTTGTACACTTTTTAATGCACTCTACACATGCGTGATGAAAAAAAGACTCATTAAAACCCATTAAAATGGCAATTTTTGTTACTCAACTATTGCAGTACAAAAAAAAAAAACAACAAAAAAGCATTTATGATAACAACTTCATTGGCTCCAAATTTGAAGTGTGTCCTGTAGTAACCCCTTCCAAGAAAATTAATTTACATGTAGAATATGACAATTATACATATATTTTTAGTGTGTGTTTACGTGTGAAACTTTGGGCTTTTTTGTGCACTTAAACTGCCATTTAAATGGTAAAATTCCTAAAAAAAAAATCAATTTTTGATACTTATGATCAGATTTTCTTGTTGATAAAAAGGTTTATTAAAAAAACGGGGGATTTTTTTTTTTTTTTTTTACTTTTTGCTTTTTATGTATTTATGTCAATTTTTGGTCACGAACATGCACAGCGCAACTTTTTGATGGCATATGCAGTTTTCTCCAGTTTTTTTCTGCCCTCCATCTTTGCTTTCTATTAAGGGGAGTCAGTATGAATAAGGAGTATGTAAGAGCCTTATTTATCTGTGAATCCTAGTAGTTCATCATGATGTTTCTGTAAAGGAGCCGTATTATGGAAAAATAACATATATTTGGATATCCTTGTTTACTGACCCACATAATGTCAAATAGGTGAACCAAGTCCTTTGTTTGTGGTCTGCATAACTGTGAACATTGCATCTGATGGTCTATTCTTAATGTGTGCCCATGGTGACTTCACTTTGAGTCATTATAATATTACCTGCCCCTCACTTATACATATCCGCCTATAGATCTCCATCCACAGCCATAGGAGCACACAGCTTGTCTTATGTCAGCACACTCACCACATGGAAGATAAGGGGGGGATGAAGGAGAGAGAACTCTTTTGCATTTAGAGACCAAAACAGAGTGATCTGAACAGGGCAACTTAGAACGGTCAGAACCTTCTCTGGTGCTGGATGCATATCATTTTTGACCAAAATAATGCACAGATTTTTCATTTAAGACATGCACAACATCATCAACATGATATCTGCAGATATGAATATTTATGCAGAAATATATTGACTGTAATTAATGACTGTATACTGATACATGTGTGGAGTTATGGCAGGACCATCAGACCTATGTCAGTCTTTGTTATGCAAAGACTTCAACTTCTTCCTGAAATACTGAAATGTGTTCAAGGGACTGAAGTTTTACATCTAAATAACTTTTATGTATTTTTAGGCTGATATTAACAAATGAATCTTAGCTGATACCAATATTTAAATGTAGTTCAGGCTTCAATCTTCAGACCATAAAACACAATTTAAAGTGAAAGAAATGATGATTGATAAAGAGAAAGACTTGGTGTAGGTCTGCTGGTCCAGCCTAAATCTCAACTAACTCAATTATTGTTACAGATGGCATAGACAGATTTTTAGAGGCAGAATTTTGTTTATAAGTAATGGCAGAAATTTTCACATCTGATGACATAGATGACTAACTTTACTAGCTGAAATTGATTAGTAAATATCAGCATTTTGGATGTCCGTAAAATTCAATAACCTTCATTCCTGGTTAAAAGGTTAAAAAAAAAAGTATGGTGAGCCGATTTTGAATTTAAAATATTTTTTTTGCATTTCATAGCACAAATTTAAAGTCCATTTTGACCATTTGAAACAAATCTTGCCTCTATCTTAATTTATGAATCAAATCATGCACGGCGGCGCAGGGGCAAGAAGGTTCCTGGTTCACTTCCTTCCTAAATGGCGTTTGCATGCTCTTCTGTATGCGTGGATTTTCTCTGGGCATGCCGGCTTCTTCCCAACACCAAAAACATGCTTATTAGGCTAACTGGTGACTCTAAATTGGCTGCAGGTGTGAATGTATGCATGCCAGGTTGTTTATTCCTATGTGTCAGCCCTGCGATTGACTGGCAACCAGGCCAGGGTGCACCCCGCCTCTTGCCTATTGACATTTCAGGCTCACTTGCGACCCCAACGGGATAAGCTGATGGAAAGCAAAGGGATGTATTTTATGATCTTGGCTTTTAGATGTATTTATTTAAAAAGGATCTGGAACCATAAGTTAGAATCTGTCAAATACAGTGTTAAACTCGTTTTAATATCTGCAGCCGCACAAGTACAAAATGACTCGCTAACGTCCAGTGATTCCCAGCTAATATGGCAGCATTGGCACTTCAGGAATTCCAGATTCGTTGCTTTCTTTGTACAAGTAGCCCAGTTAAGGTGGACAATTGAGGAACTTCGGCAGATCTGGTTATAGATTATGTTATCTGGCAGCTTAATGTTTGCAGCACTTGGAGTCTGACACAAATTTCCCCTATTCTGGGCAAATTTGATCTGATTCAGACACAAAGTTTGAGTCATGTGACTCGCTTCGGAGTCACGCCGACTTTCATTCTTCTTGCTCCACTTTCACTCTCCTATTTTTTCCCCTTTAACTCATCATTTCTTCCCGTTGTTTTATTTTTTTTTTATTCCCATTTCTTAGTTTGTTTGTATTTTTTTCATTTTCAATCAATCAATTTACCTTTTAATTTCCCACAGCTGTTTTATTTCTCGCTCTCCCTGTTTCTCTGTTTTTCCTCTGTACAGCAGTGTTTGATTCCATTTGTTGCTCCTCTGGGTTTCTCCCTCTCCACTCACGCTGACTTCATACTGTCACCACGGGTTATTATTCTGAACACAGCCCAAACTAATGGCCATAAATTTTAATCCCATTATTCACTTGGACAGAAGAATGTATGTGCATACACACACTAGCGCACAAACACAACATAGCTTATTTTACACTTGTTAAGTGCTGACATTGTAGCTTTTGCTATAAAAGTCATTAATGAATTACGTAATGAAAATTAGGATTCAGGAAGAATCTCAAAGTTGTAGAGGACACAGAAGGACACTCTAATATTTCCCTCCTTGGCTTTTAATAACAAAATAAACAGGATATTATCATTTTATGAAGATAAATGGCTGCTTTTGGCAGGGACACAGACACTGAGAGGAAACCGAGCTCTCACTATTTACAGCCTGGTTCTTTTTTTCTAGTGTTGGCCATCATTTCCTTCAGCGATAATCATCTTTGTCTCAGCGGGTTAATTGCTGAGGTCTGGCTGCTGTAAGCAAGCAGTAAAAACGCTCCCTAGACAATAATATATTCACCAGTTTTAAGCAAATATTAAACAGTAAAAATTTTAATTACAAAGCTGATCTCACAGTTTGAGGAGTGCTATGCTCGCTAAAAAGTCTTTGTCAAGAATCCTTGATGAATTCCTTGAAGTTTTCGTCAGCTTGGTAGCAACAATTCATGAAAGCTTGCAGACAGGCAGAGAAAGAAGAATGTAGAAAATGAAGCAGACAGTTTTGGGCTTTGGTTTAAAGAGTAAACTCTCAAACTGATGTATATGGGTGATGACGTTGCTCAGTTCATGAGCAGATCTGCAGATTTGAAGACAAAGTATGATATTGTGCTAGACGTATGCAGAGAAACTGCCCTGGTTGTTATTCAGCTACTGCAATTCAGTTTTTCTGTGGGTGGATATAGAGGCAGATGACCTATGTGATGCCAGCTTTCTTTACCAGATTCAGTTACAGCTATTCACAACTTAACATTCAGTGAGAGAGGTTTGAGCAGCTTGTGGTGAAATATGATAAATATGATGATTGTAAAGTGCATAACAGGGTGGGAATCATCCACCATTCAGAGACGTTCCCCATCCTCTCGTTCATCCTCCGTGTCCTTGACATCGGCTGTCTTGGCACTCGTTGCCTGTGCTAATGGTTCATACTGGTTTGGCTGTGGACCGCTGTGCTCATGGCCTACAAGAATCAGAGGAGCAGCTCTCTACTTTAACAACATTTCTGCTGCAGCAGTGTCACTTTTTACTATTTTCCCCTTTAATATGTTGATAAAGATGCAGCATTATCCTTCACTATTTCATGGCAGTGCATGGGTGTAGCAAACGGGGGAGGGTACTAATTACCCGTGGGCCCTTGTCAGTATTGAATCACAAGCAACTACATGAATTGGTCAACAGACTGAAATTTGTATCAAATAGAGTGAAATAAAATACCAGAGGGGGCCCTGCTCCTCCCTTAAAAATGTCCAAATAGTATTGTCCAGCACTGCAAAATAATGCAAGTAAATTTGATTTAGCCATAGTGAAAATATTGCTTATAAATGGGGAAATGATGGTTAGAGAATACATTAAAATGCATAGATATTTGTAAAATGATGTAACATTTGTTGCTTGACTAGCTGGTTAACTCTTTGGGTGCCAGAGGTTTTCCAAGAAAATATTCAATTTTGATATCAAGATTTCAAAAGGCTGTAGCTTGAAAGTGGTTGGAGATAAAAGCATACTGTAAATGAGAAAAATCTTCTGTATGACCCAAACTTTGTGATGGGAGTAAATTCAATTATCTAATTTGCATATTCTGACATCACCAGGCGGCCTCCACTGCCATTGGCTGTGTGTTTTCTCCCACGGCTTTTAACATGGCTGCTCCTACTGCCGTGGTGTTTTTCATTCCCTACCTGAGTTAGGGTGTTCTGACCACCACGATATCGCCACCACATGCCCTCCCTCCCTCCCTGGCCATGGTGAGGCAAAGCATCGACCTCGGTATGTGCTGCTTTGTGGACTGTCATGGCGAACGGATGGGGTGTTGGTGCTTACAGACGCACCATCAGTCTCACCTATGGTTTCACTGGACGACTGAACGTCATGTCAGAGGGTAAATAATCCCCTATTCGTCCCGGCGTTGTGAGTATTCTGGCTACAATTTGCTCTCTTTCTCTCCAGAACGCTCTGACTACAACCACCGCTTCCTCATCTCCTTGACTGGGGGTGGGTCTTTCAAAACTCTCTCTCTCCAAAACTTTGAATAGAAACACACCCACAAATGCTGCTGGGATTGAAGTTACTTATGTCGCCATCTCCTGGTGTAAAGTTGTAACAACATTAGGCACCATATTTGCAGCTAGAGCCTGTTTAATTCAACAATGTTGCTTTTCGCAATTTTGTGACTTTGGCGCTTAAAGGGTTAAGGGGGGCCCTGTGTAATATTCTTTCTGGGGGCCCAAAATCCTTAGCTATGCCCCTGTTGTGCATACAAACACATAAATGCTTTACTAACTCAGTCTTGTTGTAACTATGATACCTGCTACCATATGTTTTCCATGCACAAACACAGCCTTGACTTTCTCATGTGTTAGCTTCTTTGCAACTGGTTTACATGCACAGCCGAGTAAGGGGACATATATAACAGGCTGAAGCTTCGGTTGGAAAGTTCATCAAATGTTATCATTACCAAAATTGGAAGCGTGATTTTATAACACAACTTATTCCTGAAAGTACACACTGACAAACTCAAAGGCAATAAAACCCACATTTTCCCAATTAAATCTCTCTACACTAGTCCACTTGGTCTTGTATTTTCACTTGTGGTCACAGTAGCTGTTGAGATAAAGCACTTTCATCTGCCTGCTGTTTACCCAACACTTTGGCTAAGGACATTTGTCCTAGTTTTACTTGAGTAAACTTGAAATTACTGTGTAAACTCTTCTCTAAGCAAACAGATTTTTTAAAAGATTTTTTTCTAAAGGGAGTGTAGAGCGTTGGTTCTGTTTGTAAAAAGGCAGAATGTGTTTTGGAGTTGAGCTCAGCTGTTTCTGTCAGTGTGCTTTCTCTGGATTATGACCAGGCATTAATTCATAAGGCTTGTTTTACCACTCAATCAGGCCAGTGTTGGGAATGTTCATCCATCAACCCCTTCCCCCCCCTTTCAGCAGACACCCCCCCCCCCAGCTGAAAGCTTTCCTGCCGCCCGCTCCTTAAATTAATTTCCCCCCCCTCCTCTCCCCTACTCGTCCTTCTTCCCAGTCTCACATAAGCAGCTCCCAAATAAAAGTCGATGCCTGCACTGCAATATATATCTCATGGCTGCCCAAGATTTCTACCTTGATCAAATATTTACAAAGGGAGGACAAACCTCCATCTTGGCTTAGTTTTTCATTTTTTTATGTTGTGCTCTACTCCATAGAGTCATTCAGCTGTAATCTGTCTGAAGTCATGTGAGAGCTTTGGACCACTACAGTGGATGCTGTCAGTGGTAAATATATTTCAGCTAGGAGCAAGGTTAGGAAAAGAGACAAAGGGTCAGTTATAGCCATGATAAAGCCAACTTTAGATGTCTATTTTAGTTGTGAATGCCATGATGTTGTAACCAAAGGCAATTTGTCAAACTGTATAGGTGCATTATTGAATCTATGAACTACCAGAGAAGCACTACCATGTAGAATAAGGATGGCTACACTGGACCAGCCTTTCTCAAACTTCACTATGTCACAGTCACTACCAAATCCTCCTACAACCATAACATGAGACTCAAATAACCTCAAAATTTTGATTTCATAAACAAAGAATTTCAATGTAAATGCTTTGTCTTGCAGAACTATTGAAATAACTATCTAAAAGTCAGTTGTGTTTTCTAATGCCCATGTCTTTGAACCTGACTATTTTTCCTTGTAAAGTTAACATTACTAAAAGCACTGACAGATTTTTATAGCCAAGGCGTAGTTTAATGCCTAACAGAGTGTCATCAGTTAGTCCAACACCAATTAGTCTGTGACACAGCCTTGAACATCAGACAAAAATAAATGGTAAACAGGTATCGTGTTATATCATATCATATATAATATCATCAGTTATTCTTTGGTCATTTAAATGTTATTCTAATTTAACAAATTATGATACAGTATGACTTGCACAGTGCCGCACATTAATTTATGATATTGCACGTTATGATGTATGATACAATGTTTGAGAATATTAAACGATACATGAGTGTATGAAACATAATGATACACAGCAGTGTGATACAGTGCAGTATGATATATGGTATGATATGATATGATATGATATGATACCATACTGTCTATATAATATGACAGACTATGCGATACGATACAGTGCAGTACAATATGACCTGGCATGATACAATACATGTAGATACAATGCATCATGATACAACACAATAGAATACAATACATGATGTTAATTCACGTTATGATATGGTACTGTGTGATACAACTCGATAGGATGTGATGCATTACATTAACTTACGTTATGTTATGTTTCCTTAAGGAATGCTATGTTACGTTACACTACGTAATGCTACGTTACGTAATGCTACATTACGTAATGCTACATTACATTATGCTACATAATCTTATGCTATGGAATGTAACAATATGTTACATTATGTGCATTACGTTACACTACGTTTTGTTACGCATTGTTATCTTACATTACATTCCATTTCACTACATTACCTTACACTATGTTATGTAATGCTACATTTACGCTACGCTACATTACGCAATGCTACCCAACGTTACATTACACTGTTACATTAAACTGTTACCTTACACCATGTTACACTACTTTATGTGAGACTACATTTAAGATACATTACACTACACTACATGCTATGCTACGCCACGTTACGTTACACTGTTACGTTACGCTGTTACGTTACGCTGTTATGTAACGTTAATTTATGTTGAGTTATGCTACGTTAAGCTATGTTACACTATGTTCGTTATGACACGGTATAATATGATACAGTACAAGCCAATACAATACAATGTGCTACCATGCATTACAATATGATACGACATGACACAATAGAATATGATACATGGCACTACGTGACAATACAATACAGGACACAGGATACAATATGTTACAGTAGGAAATGGTATGAAACGATTTGTTACGACATGACATAGCATGATACACTACAGTATGTTACAGTTGGTTTAATACAGTATCATATGATAAACATCATACAAGATATTTCCTCTTGGGGGAATTTGTCTCAGATTGAGAGTGCTACAGTAAGGAATGATCAGTAGAATCAAAAATATGTAAACACACAATTCACATGTGCACAGAGTAGAAAAAAAATACAAAAATAAATAAATAAAGTAAACATAAACATAAATCATAATAATAAATCATAATAAATCATAAATCATCATAAACATAAATAAAGTTCTTGTATTGTATTGTACTGTATTAAAATATCATTGCACATTTCCTATAATGCACATGAATTGCATAGAGATAATAATATGTTTAAAAAAATAAAAAAGGTTAGAGGGAAAAAGGTTAAAGGCTATAGAGAAATGTGAAAGAAAGAAAACACCATGACAGTTGCAAAGCCCATACAGCTTCAAGGTTATACAGAAGTTGAGCACAAACAATGTTTTGACCAATTCATTTAACATTTAGGGACTCTGTCTTATAAAATTTATTAATAGTTCTATTCACTGTAAATAACATCCTGTGGTCAACCTGCAGTGTATCTGGGGCCCATATGATTTTCAAGTCTTAACCCATGTTTTAGAAAAATCCAAGACCCAGTGGTGATTCCACAGGCACCAGATCTCATAGAAACTTCCACAATCACATGGGACTTAGAAGGCAAAGAAGATGGAGGATGATCAACCTCGTCACTGGTCTGTCCTGGCATGTGTTTAGTTTTGCAGAGAAACAGAGGAACATTTGGCTCAGAGCACAGTTTTATCAGTGTTTGCTGCCATGGCTGTGAGCTGTTAAAGTGTGCGGCATCCTGGTTGATGATGCTTCCCAGTCTGCCAGCTCTCATTGGCTAGATCAGGTTGTCAACTGAAGGCAGCTTGATTTGTAATTATAAACGTCATATTTGTTTCGAATTTATGATTTTAAATTGGGAAGGCTTCAACTTAATCTGAAGCAGTAAAATAAACGCATTGAACCTGCTCACTTCAGAATAATTTGAACAAATAATTCATGTGGCAGGCCTAGAATAAAGCCATGTCTCTTGACTGTTGTGAGGAAATTCAGGCCTCAAATTGACAAAAGTGTGGCTAGACTTAAACTTAAGTGTTTCTGTTCCCTTGAGTTGATCTAAACTTACAGCTACCGTGAGAATTTTCTGAACTGGTGATGAAACAGGCTGAAATGAATACTAACGCCTCTATATGACCTACATAGGCTTATCCAATCATAGGTAGAAGATTCAGTACTTCTATAGAGATTTTATAACCTGTCGTTCTGTTTTTTACAGTTGTAATGTCAACTGAAAATTCCTTTAAAGAGTTTAACTCCATATTTCTTTGTTACAGCATGAGTCATTCTCATGAGTGTTCTTTAATTAAGGAGTTATTTTCCAAACTCCTCAGTATCTTTCATTCGTGTGTGTTAAACACAGCCCCTTGACTTCTTTAACCCAGGAAGAGTGGTGAGTTGATGCTCTTATCCAGTACTGAAACAGTTCCTCTGTGGTTGCCCTCTTTGATTGGCTACACTGCTGCTTCCACCAGTCCACAGTGTCTCTTCTGGCCTGCCTTGCCATCACTGGAAACTTGGAGACCCAATATTGTAGTTGGAAACAAAGAAGACCCAACCATATTCAACATTAATAACATGAGAGACTGCTGCTCTCTTCATGTTCACAGTTGGGATTCCTGAATTGTTTATAGTGAGTTCACTGAAAGTCTGCAGAACAAGGGAGTCTGAGTACAAGCTGTCAAGACTTCATGTAGTTTTCTCCATGTCTTCATAGGAGCAGACTGTCTTTAAAAACTACATGTTGAAACCCTGTGTTCTACCATAGTGGGGTGCTTCTTAGATGGCTGCATTGCTATTTCCCTAACAATCTACAGTACGATGTGTAAAACACAGCAGACTTTACCATAGGCTGTATAAAGCAAGGAATATTCTCAGTAACATCACCCGTTGATTTCTGAGGAGGCATTTTGAAACCTAACAATAACAAGTAACTTGCTAAAATTTAGAGTTGAGGTGGGCTTAATGCGTGGTAAAAAAAAAAAAATGCCTCCATATGTCCATGTTTAAGTCATCTCAGCCGTGCTTCTGGTTATGCCAGTGAATAGTAAATATTCACCTTGATAGAGCTCAAGAGTGTGGTTCTTGAAGTAAAAATCCTGTTCATTTTCTCCATAGCGTAACTGATTATTAGCTAGAATATCATAACCATTCAGTGGAGACAACTCATGAGGTACCTGAGGGTAAAATCATAGTGCATGCTCCAGTAGAGCAGTGGTTCTCAAACTTTTCAGCCTGCAACCCTCACAATAAAGGTGCCAGAGACCAGGGACCCCCACTGTACCTGAAAGTGGTTGAACACAGTCATGTACAATTAAGAATAGTCATGTGCAAGACTGTTTATAAAGGGGATAAAAAGGAGAGCTTTATGGCGCCCAGCCAAACTGGGGGCCCATGGAGGTCAACAAAACCATGGTACATTGTAAAGTTAAGCTGTGATATCCATATTTCATATTTAGCCTGAAAAACCTCTCTCATCAAAGAAACTAATCTCTTTTTTAATCATTTGTGTAACAAAAAGCCTTCTTAAAAATATAAATCCCTTTTGTTAAAAAAAAGGAGTAAAATGTTTTAAAAAATGCTAAAATGGGTTAATAATGGCCAAAAAAAATGAGGGGAAAAGGTGGTTCAGTTGGAATTGAAGCACAGCAGAAATGGGTTAGAAGAGGCAAAAATTGGATAGAAATGGTGAAAAAGGTAAAAATTGGTTAAAGTGGCAAAAATGGGCATAAATAGTGGTTAGAGGAGTTAAAATGTGGCTGAAATGGCTTTAACTTGGCAAAAATGGGTGGAAATTTTGTGAAGTGAGATAAAAAATTGATATAAACTGTCAAAAAATGGTTAACTAGGGAAAGAAAAAATAGGCAGATATTGGCAGAAATTGGTTAAACAAGCAAACATGCACAATTGAATGGTGAAATGGGTAAATGGGAAAAACTTGGTGTAAAAAGTGGTTTACAGGGGTTGATAGTAGCACTAATGGGTGAAACAGAGGCACCATTACGCTTAAGTGGCAAGAATTGGTTTAGAAGTGGCAAAAATAGGTGTTAAATGGTAAAAATGTTAAAATAGGTGGGGAAAATGATGAAAAGGGGTACACATTTTGACAAAATTGGTTTAAAGTGGCAACAGCAAAATTAAAAAAATATATATTCTTAGTTTTTTGGGGGGCAAGTGGAGACCCCCTCTCAGTTTCTCATGACCCCCATTGAGGTCCTGACCCCAAGGTTGAGAACCACTGCTGTAGAGGATAAAAGTTTGTATGATATCAACCCTGTTTTTAGAAATTTAACATGGTTTGTCCATGATTCAGGGGAAAAGAACTACACTACCCACAATCCGCAATGTTGTCTAGTTGACTAGGCTTGGTTAGTAGGGGTGTAACGGCATTTGGATTCATCCTGAACTGTCTGTAGTCGGCAAGTACCCCTGAACTCTTTTTTAAAGTCAATGGTCCAAATGGAGACAAATGGCAATCAAAGATGACAGTGTTATCTGCCAGTGAAGGTGGCAGTAACACTCATTACTGTTAAATAAGTGCTTTTTAACAACCAACAAAGAAGAGGAAGAAGCAAAACAAAACACATGAAGCAGAGAAGTTATACTGGTGCAGTAGCAGAAGAGTGGCAAGACCTGCCAGCCTTCTCTTCCTCTGGCCAATTTCTATAAGCGGTTTTTAAAAAGCGTTTGGATGCAGAGAGGGTTAAGGATTTTAGCAATGCTATACACGGTTATGTAGACGCAGAGAACAGTGGCTACAAATGGGTATTTAGGCGCTCTTAGACTCTGATGCAACGTCCTGTCTACTGTTTACATAAGCTATCCTGCAGTCTTCTGCTGACAACATAATGCAGGATTTTGCACGAGTAATACACACTTAAAAAGTGTAGAAAGCAGGAAGCCCAGGTTTTGCAGGGTGCAGAGAACACACTACCATGGCTTGGTACCAGATTTAGGCAAGAGAATAAATGCTTGGACTAAAACTACACTATAATGGTTTTAAGATTTCGTCAAATGAAACTAGACTAAAACTAAAACGGGTAGAAATTACTAAAATATGACTAAAACTAAAAGACATTTCATGTAAAGACTAAGACTAAAATTTAAAATAGCTTCCAGAGTTAACTTTGCTTTGGGCTGAAGAAAGTAGCCCATTTAAACATCCTAATTGACCTCTAACTGTAAAAACATGTTTGAAGTCGACAAAAGAGAAGGGTGGCTGCTTGCAATAGTTGAAAAGAAATCCACCAGTACATGGCCGTGTTTATATATCATTGGTGTGCAAACAGTAGCTAATGGTGTTATACTCAAAGCAGATGGGGAAGTGTGCTTTTCATGCTCCCTAACACTGTTGACAGAGAGGATCTTTGGTAGGTTTCAACCTTGGCCATCATCTACTCCATTCCTCCAGTGTGGGCAGTGATAACAAAGACAGCGAAGAGAGAGAGAGAGCTAAAACACTACATGCCAAGAAGTGTTGTGCCGCACACGGAGCGCAGAACAGTGCAGAGCCCTCCTCATTAAATTCTTGCAGTGGCGTTGGTTTTTCCACTTTAATGCTTGGGAGATGCTGGCTTCCTCCTCAGAGAGATATGGGGGTCTTGGAGGGGCCACAGAGATGCGAGTGTAGCCCAATTTGTCTCTGTTCCAGGGGGATGTGGTTTAAACAGCAGTGCCCGCTCCTCTTTGGTAATCTCTGGTGACCCTTCAGTCTCTCTATCTCGCATCTCTGTTGTGCTTTTAAGCCGCTTAGCTCTTCGGTGTTTGACGTCCTATATGACTTCATGTTTTGTTTCGTCTCTCAATCTCCAAGCCAATTCCTCCCCTGATTCCTAGTAAGATGAAAGAAAATGTTTAAAGAAAGGCACTTTAACTCAGTTGTTTTCTGCTCTAAATGACTTGAGGTCCTTGTCTTGACACAAGCTGGCATTAAAACATCCGACAACAGGTGAATCACTGGGTAGTTGTAGAGCATGTAATTTAACATCAAGGAAACACTTCTTTTTCAAGTCTGGCATACTGCGTGGGCTTAGGTGTCTCATTAGGTAAACTGCATCCAATGATTGCTCTGGAGTTAATATTTGAAGAAAGACATAAACGAATGATTTGTACACACAGAGAAAAAAGTGTGCATCAAAGCATCATGAGTAAAAAATATTTTAATGAGCGCATGCCATGTGTTAACATCCAAACAGTTTAATGATACATTCTCATGTCTTGTAGCTCCAAATTGTGTTGAATTTCTGCTATCCTCATTGTTCACTCACCAGGAAAGCAGCACACTGCTCATTCTCAGTGCTGAGCATGGTAACAAATTCAGGAGCTGCTTCTTACACTCGAGTCTCCAGGGCTTCTTGGAAACATAATGCAATAGTGTCTGACTACACCACTAGATGCATGAGCCTGTTAGCAGCTCAAAGCATCTGTTGACTGCAAAGGTTTAAGAACACGTTAAACAGAGTATCACAGTTAAAAATAATCATAGTTTAGTTAAAAGTCACCTTTTAGTCTTTACTTTGAAGGTAGAGTTTTTCTGCAGATGACATCACATCACAGCAGAGACCTTAAGGGCATTTTTGCATAGAGAAGCGCTATCAAAATGCCAAACATTTGTTCTGTTAATGACTGAGCCAACCGTTGAAAAACAAGTTTGAAAAGCTCATGGAGAAGCGGCGGCAGAAAAGCCTCTGTCTAAAGCCTGGGTGGACGGGGTCACATACCGCTTGTGCATGGGCTGTTTCCACAAAGTGGTCCGATTTGGTTCTGCACAGTCGCCACAGTTTAGCACATTGAAACCTAATCTTGCACAGCTGATGCCACCCAGCTATCTCTTTTTAGAGATCCATATCATTTGGTGAAGCTCAGGAGTAAAAACCAGTCAGTTGGACCTCAAACGGCACTCTATGTGGTACCAGTGTTGCTTTTTAAAAATGTTATATATTACAAAAAATTGGAAAGAAAACTTACACTAAAATAGAAGTTAGCTACTGTAGTTCACATTAAAGAGCTGTTTTGTAGAACTGGCTCGCTTGGTTCATTTGGTTAATAGTAAGGATATTTCAAGATGGCTGTTTTCCTATCTATCTACACTGGCATTTCAATTGTGTAGAGAAAAATGCTCAAAGAACAAGTCAAACTCAACATAGGGTCGTTGTGTTAGTGAGTATAGGATATTCACTTGGTGGGATGGTAGAGTGTGGCTAAAATCAGCAGCTAGCTCTGCCAGACATCCTCTTTGCAGAACAATATTGTGCTTAATGTGGTTATTCATCACTCATTACGTAGTTATACATGAGTATAACCCACAACAGCCTACATACAACTTAATTTCCATTTTCTAATTGAAAACACTGCCATATCACACTGTTTCCATGAGACGCCAACCACTGAACTTCTCATGTTTATGTCCGGCCAAGAGCTGGAGGAAAGTTCTGCTAGGAAGTGACAGCAGCCTCTAGTGGTTAGAGGCTTCATTACAGCATGAAAAAAAGCTTTTTACAGGGATTTCTGGTCTGTGTTGATGAAAAAAGATAGATAATTAGTTTAACTGACTCTTAAATCTAGTGCATTTAGCTGTTAAGCTGGCTAACTGCATGCATCTTTAATAGCATATCATTGTTTCCACTGAAAGCATGTTTATGATAAAAGTAGGGTAAAAAACTGTTAAAAAGGGGCACAGCTAGCCTCGTAGCTCACCACAAGACTCATCAGGACTCTTGTATCCCATCACCTGGCTAGATGACAGTGCTAGGAGGTCTGCAGGACTGAGTATTTGTGTTATTGAACACCATTGGATTCTTTTTGTAAAGTGTAGAAATTGCACTCAAAGTATGTAAAATTGTAAGGTCCATTTAGAGCTTTTAAGTACTAACTTTTCTTTATCCTGTTAATTCCTAATGGCTGCTCTTCTCTTCCTGCCCCCATATTGCAATTGTGCATCATTGGAATCATGTGACTGCAAACAGACTGAGTTTTTGTAGAAATAAGTCCTTGGAAATTATTTGGCATTTAAGTATGGCTTTCACTTGTGTAAAGCCACTGAGGCGAGTTAACCAGAAGTCCATTCATTCCTATGGTAATCTCTGTGATATCTGGCCTGCCCAGGAAAGTTCTCCACTCTGTAGTTGGAGGGATTTTGGGAGACAGTATAGCAGTGTTTTAATTTAGTGAACAAGCTGCTAACAGGCTACAACAAATGATTTATAGACCAGCTTGATATGAAATAGAGCAGGTTTTATCAGTCGATATGAAGTGCCATGGGCTTGTCTTGGCAGTTTGAGATATATTTGCAGTACTGAGCAGAGCTTTTGAGCATGTTTGGGCCAAAAACTTAAGAGTATTACTGAATGGGAAGTTATAATTGACAAAACCCAGGTCATGCTCTGGATGTCTTTGCATACTACCAGGGGCATGGGAAAATAATCTGTTGAAAAAATAACAATGTCCACACCTTTTGGGCAAAGTAAGGGGTGATGTAGCAAATAAGCACATCCTTGGGTACGGTCTGGGCAGGTTGAAAGGTTGCTACGAGCCTCTGTGGATGTCCCAAGGGTCCCAACAAACACCAATGGATTCTGGGTATATAACTAGGCATGAAAAGGCACAGACAAAAGAGATACTACTGAGGTTGATCTTGGCTGTCGAGTAACACCATGTGTCGACATGTGTCGAGCTTGACTCTGGCCCCCCTCTCCAGCCCTAGGTTGTGGCACATCAGGCCCTGTGATGAATCCCTCGTCCTACATGCCTAAAACTTATGCACATGACTGTGTGTTGAAGTGAAAAGTTAGCAGGCATGATTAGATTAACAGAATGGGCTAATTATTATGCAAAAATTTTAATGGCTGAATGAGTTAGCTATTTCAGCCATTCTTTTAACAAAATATTCCACATAATCTGCTACATTCAAGGCAGACCAACTTCTTCATTTATTTTTTTGACATGCAATTTTAGTCCCATTTTGTCTAAATCATTCCCTGAACACATATTCCAAGCTACTAAATGGTGGAAAACTGACAAAATTATCCTTTTTCCATGGCTACAGGTAGTTTTAATCAGGCCTCTATCTTCAAAAAAGTAGTTTAATTTACATGTAGCCAAAATGCTAACTTAGCTTATAATTAACTGGCTATTTAACAGTGCACTGAGCGTTGAAAAAATTCCTGGCTCTGAGAAATAGGCCATCCTCTGCAGTGGAAAAGTGAGAGAAGAGCTGAGATGGTGACAAAGGAGAGCGGCTCCTGCTGCGAAGTGAGCGGACAGCTGAGGTGAAGTCAGGCACAGACCCTGTCGGTTACATGGACACGTCTTGGTTGCACTAATGAACTGGTTTTAAGCTCTAATAGCAACTTTGACTTTTACTTTAATGCGGTCTCACTCCAGTTCTCAAGGACTTTCACTCCCTGTTAGAACACCCTTCTAATTCAGCTGTATGAGGATGGAAACAATAGACCCTGATTGGTGAACTGGCCTTTGTGAGGATTTAAAAGAATCATACAGTTTAGGGTTATAAACTGCTCTTTTTAATTTGTGTTAATTTATTAAAACAACCAGTCTGTTTCTGCAGCCAATAAACAGTCAGCTGATAGGCCTTACTTTCACCACTTGGTCAAATTACCAAGAAGCCTTCATTTGCACTGGGAGCTGGCTGTTTGAGGCAAACTATTCATAGAAACAGTCCAGTCACATTGGCAGAGTAGTCAAGCTAAATTGTGCATTAATATTGGTTCTTTTTATTATTCTGACATATTGATTGCTAGTTTAGGACCTTTAATACAATTTAATTCAGTTTTAACATTTTATTTGCTTCAAATCTTACATGTTTGATCAGGGTCAGCCTCTCAGCACATCTTTTAATTTTAAATTATGCATATCAGTCCTGGCCTGATCACATCTATGTATTAGCACCCTCATTACTTGTACTGCCACCTAGTGTAGACAGTCAGAACAGCTCATAATGGCAACAACATAACTTTATGCTCACAGTAGAATGGTAGTAAGTTTGCTATTATGTTATATTATAGCTACTCAGCATTACCAGAACATATCACATCATCTGCATTAAAGAAAAGGTTTTCTAAGTGCACGGGTAAGTGTCATTTGTGATTGTTGATGGGTAAAATTGGCAGCGTGGTCATCCACAGAGATTAATACAAAATAAGCAATTTTTATAATTAACCTTTTGTTTAGGAAATGCATTGAAAAACACCCCCAGAATAGGACATGGATATTCTGAGGCGCTTATTTCAGCATGCTTTTTAACTGAATTGTGGTCATAATTTCAGTACATTGTGCTGAACAGATTTGGCCTTGGTTAGGGATGTTCCGATAACATTTTTTCCTTCCTGATACCATTCCAATACCAAGGTGTTGGGTATCAGCCAATACCGAGTACTGATCTGATACCAGTGTGAACTGGTCGGACGTATTTCTGATACCGGTATCGGAACTGAAAAAACCCTAGCCTCAGTAAAAATGAAACTGAAAGAGTCCCAGCAGTGTTTTTTTTTTTTTTTATTAGAGGGAACCCTCTGATTGGTGGGCCAGAGGACCAATCAGACAGTCAACAAAAGGTCAGTTTCGACCAGTAGTCCTCAAATAAGGTGGCAAGGCACACTGAGGTGTCTTAAGTTAAGTCTAGGTGTGCCTAGGAATTTGTGCAACCATGTGTGATTGCTTTGACTATAGAGCCACTTGCGACACTTTTGCATGTGTTGCACTGGTATTTCTTGACCCTATCACTGATCCAGATAAACATTATTATAAAGAATATTGTTTAAAAGCTTGCATTATTGCAAAGTATCAAAAAATTGACAAACTCTTTGAAAGCCTCTTAGAAAGAACAGATTTTTCTGTGGTATTTCTGGCATTTTCTAACTCTACTGGGACAATTTGGTGAAAAAATGCCAAGTAACGGGTGCAAAAAGTTTTGGATTTGCTACAGTGGATTGCTTTAATCAACAACTGTGAATGCAGCAGATAGAAGCTGAAATTTATGCTGCAAAAACATACATTTTTGAGTGTAATTTCAGTTGTTCCAAAATGGGGAAGGCCAGGAATGCATCAGAAAAGATCTAAATAAAAACATGCTAAAGAGGAGATTTTGCACAAATATAGAGATGGTATGCCTTGAGATTTTGGCTAGGTGTGCCTTGGGAAAAAAAAAAATGAAAAACGCTGATTTGGGCACTTGCAAAGTTTGAACATCCCTTTTGTGAGAAATTCAGAGAAACCTGGCTTTTTTACAAAATGACTGATTTTGGGATGTGATACATCCCTAGAGAAGGTCTCCTAAGTTTCTTTCCTGAGCTTGGTTGAGGTATTTGTTAATAATTGACATTGAAAAGGTTAAACTGTTGATTAATTGTGAGAAATCATGGATAATTAACTGTTAAATACAGGACTAGATATAGCTCTTTGATTTATCAGGGTGCTGTCTGTTGGATGATGAGCTGAGGATTTATCCGTCTGTTCTCTCCCGCAGTCACAGCAGGACTCAGACTTGTCTTGCCCTCTGTGTGCTTGGCTGCTAAATTTAAGATTTCCTGAGCTCACTGCTCATGTTTGGCTCCTTGTGCCAGATGTTCAACAGATGGGGTTCACTAATATCACCCCAGGGTGCGAAGGTTTCCACTCTAGCTCTTTCAGCCTGTGTCACACTCTTTCTGTCATCTCTATAAGTGTAGCTTTCTGCCTGGCATATTTAAAAATATCCCTTTTTAAATCCCCAGCGGCCTTTCTCATTGTTACTCTCCTGTGTTTAAAGACGATGAGAACTGGAGTAAGGACAGAGAGAGGTTTTCAGTCTTGGATTGGGTGAAACCTTCCCCCATTCTTCACTGCTAGACAAGCAGCCGTGTTCCACCTGAAACGCCTTTGGATTTACGCTGCAAACTGCAGCCATCTTTCTTCTGTTAATCACCTCGGGGCTGGGCGCTCCAGCTCGCCACGTCCCCAGGCCGATGGATGACCCATAGGGGAAATCGAATGGAAACTAGCCAAGCCTGACGCTAGTGTGGTTCTTTCTAGGTACCACACTGTGAGGGAGAGAGAATAGGAGAGCTAACTAATTCAGTTCATGTGCACAGGACACTGGAAAAATGCATATGCTGCTTTTTTAATGCTGCTATTTCATTTCTACACCCAAATTCTTTTCTTGTGCAAGGTATATTTCTTTCCTGTAATCATTTAGATTTATCTCTAGAACATGTATTAAGTCCGTTTTAAGGTTCGTAATCTGTTCAGTTACAATTAGTACTTTTTAATGGCAGAAATACCATTTATTAAGTCTGAATAACAAAAACATCCTATTTTTGATCATATCTAAAAATTTTGTAAGCAACTGAGAAAAAGTAAAAACCACATTATAGACTTTTTGTCACACATTTGTCCCATGCACATATCAGCGGCCCACAAAAAATGACTTTGCAAGCCCATTTTTGGGTCCTGACCCACCAGTTGAAAACCAAGAGTCTGGTGCAACCATGGGATTCATGTTTAAAGTTTTTAATCAGATATGTCTAATGACTATGAGAATTGCGGTGGCATTTGGTCCCTGCTAGAGGTCGACTGATATTTACTGATATAAAGCATTTAGCCAGTTTGCTGTTTTGGTGTTTATTTTACTGATTGCTAATAAAGGTCATTAATTAAAAGGGAGCTACTTTGGCCCTGTTGAAGGTGTGTCTTCACTTCTGGTTCTGTTTCACTCTCCAGTCTCAATCTAAATCAGTCACAATGAGCTCCATCTTTGTCATCTGCGACATTTAAGTGATGTACACATTAATGTAAGACTGTTGGCATTAATTTAACTCTTTTAGACCCACAGTAGTGCTGGCACTCCCGATCATTTCTATCTTTAACCGCAGGTGGAATTGCAACCAAACGAGATGGAGCAATGTTTCTTTTTGCATATAAAACCGGAGGAGTAACACTAACATCTCACACCTTCAATGAGTCCCAGAGTACTGTTTCCATCCAGAAATATCCTTCCTTCTTTTGCAGAAATGTAGTAATAAGCACTCACATCAAAAACAATATAATATAATCCGGACCGTTGCCTTTCACAGTACTTCCTACTTTACGTACGTGATGATGTATGATGACGTTTTGACTTCATGAAACCTATCGTGTTGTTTTCTTGCAGGTCACGAGTCACACTTGTTATTGTTTCAACATGGACTTCTGCAAACACATGTATGCTCAAAACTATCTGGCACACTTAGAGGCTTGACTGCACTACTGTGATTAGTTTACTTTTTATAAACATGCAATCTTTTAGCAAATTGAGCACAATTTCATTTTATCTTTGTTTTTGCCTTCTATGGTTGGTCATAAAGGGTTAAGGGTACCTGCTTTACCCTCTGAGCTAAACCCACCCACTATTGCATGGGTTCCCAGACTTTACCCCCAAAATAATAGTGACAGAGACCAGGACTCCCATGGTCACTAAGGGTGTTGAGGCATGATAGGCATAGCTGTGCCATTCAAGAACAGTCATCTGCAGACCAAAATTTCAAGGATTTAATAAACATTACTTTGATTTCAGGATAAATCTCACTAGATGACCATGTTTTATTTCAAATTGAACTGATTGTATGCATATATTTCTACATTTAAAATATTATTCCTTTTTGAAGGCAGCTTGCCTTCCCGACCCCCACTTTGGGAACCACTGCCGTATTGCATACACGTTTTTACGTTCATTATTTATGTGCTTTATTGTCCCTTTCAGTCAGTGGTTCCAAAACCTTTTCTACTGGGCCTCCCTTTCGCAGAAAAAAATCATAATTATAAAAAAAATAACACCCACCTGTTTGCTAGCAGTAGAAATGTCAGGTATTGTATTTGCATTTGATTACATAAGTACTGCAGACTACTAATAATGACAAATCAGGACCTTGAAGTGACATTACACTTCATAGAGGACAACTTCATCCCTACCATTTCATTCAAGTGGCAAGGGGTCACTTAAAAATAAGAGGTAGCGGTACAGATTAGAAATGGGACTAAGGCCAAGCATGCTTTCAAAACTGTCTATACTTTGCCTGACTGTTTTACTGCACATTACTAAACTACTGTTTTAGATATGTTGAGTCACAGTTCCTCAAGAGTTAATACTGCATTTTAATCAGACAAGTTCTTCGAGTTGTAAAAGTAGCATGTGGTTAACTTCCTACAAACTGTCAGACTCTGAAGTAGGGGCATTCATGAGAAAAGGACCCCTTGGGGTCTTGGCTACTGAGGCCCGTCTTCACTTTCTCCTGATTAGTAATCTGGCCATGTTTCCACTCATCAGCTGTCGGTCGGTTAAGAAGAGCACATCTAGTGGGGAGCAATCATGCAACGATCTACAGAGTTCCACTGTGATTGCAAGGCTGACATGAGCAGCAGAGGCAGAGTTTAGCCTGTTTTTGTCTGTTGATGTTTTGCATGTTCAGGGCCTGTAATGATGTCAGCAGAATCATTTCACAGCCTCTCTCCACTGCCAAGTGCTAATGAACAGTGTTGGACGAGGAATTAGCTGCTCCAGCCATTTGGGTTTGCTTCCACAGTAGGGTATTAGCATTCATGTTTGTATTTTTAAGCTTTCTGGATACTTACTCATCATTTCAATAAGAGACAGAGAAGGTGGAGCGTGTGGTTTGGCTGCAAGACTGAAACAGCAGCAGATGTGATGCACCACTGATGGCAAATGTAAATGCAGGATAACTTTCAGGTATGTGGATGGTATAGGCTCCATATGAATTTGACGCACTGCCATAATTCTTGAAGATATCTATTTGATAACTGCTGAATGGACTTGCTTTGTGATAAAATGGTCAGCTTAACATACCAAAGTAATAAGTCAACTAATGAAATTTTCTGTAGCAACTGGATGACCAGGAAATGACCCAGACCTAACACATTTTTGGGTAGAAATATGAACACATTTATTTATCCTGAGGGGCAGTTTGGTTTGCAGCATAAGTCCACATAGCCTTTAAACACCACTATAACACAAAGACATAAATACATGCACAAAATAAATAACTCAGATGCATTTCATCAGCATAGATGGACAGTGGTTAGGCAACACAAAGGCCAGTGGGCCAACATGTAAACTGGCAGCAGTACCTACAGATTATTTGAAAACCCAACAGCGTATTGAAAGAAATGCCCTTATATGCATTATATGGACAAAAGTATTTGGCCACACCTGTAGATTATTGAATTCAGGTGTTTCAGCCTAACCTGCCACAGCTGTGTAAAATCAATCATGCAGCCTCCATTTGCAAACATTTGTGATACTAAGAGCTGAAGAGCTCAGTGACTTCAAGTGTGGTATTGTGATGGATGCCAGTTTTGCAACATGACATTTCATGAAATCTCATCCCTGCTGGACACTTCAAAGTCACCTGTAAGATTTATTATTAGAAAGTGGAAGCTTTTAGGAACAACAACACAGCCATGAAGCAGAAGACCAAGTAAAAATCCTGGTGCATGAAAGTCACCATTGCTCCGCTGATTCCATACCTGAAGAATTCTGAACTTTTACTGGCATTTAGCACAAAAACTGTGCAGTGGGAGCCTCGTGAATGGGTTTCTATGGCTGAGCAGCTGCATGCAAGTCTCACATTATTAAGTCCAATGCCATGTGTTAGATGCAGTGGTGTAAATCTGATGCGTGTGTGAGGATTCAGCTGATGCTGGGAGAGTGTTACCTGCCTGACTGCATTGTGCCAGCTGTGAAGTTTGGTAAATAAGGGGTAATGGTATGGGACTTTTTTTAGGGTTTGGGTTACACCCTTTATCTCCAGTAAAGGCCAATCTTAATGCTTCTCAAAACCTAGATTTTGTGGATAATGCCATGCTTCCATCTTTGTGGCAACAGTTGGGTAAGGTCCTTTTCTATTCCAACATGACTGTACCCCAGTCCACAAAGCAAGGATTATAAAGAAATAGTTCAGTGTGGAGGAACTTGACAAACACACAGAGCCCTGATCTCAACCCATAATGGCACCTTTGGGATGAGCTGAATGGAGATTGTGAGACAGGCCTTTTCATCCAACATCAAGTCCTGATCTGACCCCATAAATGTTCTTCATAATCAATTGGAAACATAGAAACACTTCACAAAAAAAGAAGCTGTAGCAACTGCAAAAAGGGTGGGGGTGGAGCTTCATATTAAAATACATACATTTGAATACATAAGCCCAAACTCTACATCCAGAGGATCTACCAGGATGGCCTTTTTGTTCTGATTGCCTCTTACTTGAGCAGACATGGCCAATACCACTCAAGTCAATGCCACAAACCCTTAGGCAAAGTTTCACAATATTTATATCGTATTAATTAGGTTACCAAACCAGCATATCCTTGCAAAAGCTATAATGGATCCTGTAAAAGATCACATACCTCTAAAATACATTAATGGGTGTTCATTTCAGCAAATCTGAGGTTTTAAATTAAGGATGAATTTCTCACCTCTCCAAAGAAAATATAATTAGACATCGTGCAAGTAGATGTGAAGCTGTACTGGGTATTTTCTCTTGCATTGTGTGATGAACCAGGCATTTTTTCCTTCTAGCACAGCAGCTCTCTTACAGTCACACTTCTAATAATCAGCTTCAAACATGCAAACAAAAAAAAAGATAACTAGAAAAGCACTCGGAGAGCGCAGACCTCCAGCATTAGCCCTATCTCCCAGTAGTGAAGAATCCTTTTAAAAATTCCTGGATCCATCCCCATGTGCCCCCCCACCACTGCATCTGCCAATTACTCCCTCCCGGTGGGGTGGAAACACGGTGAGGCAAAGCTTTGGCTTTGCTACGGGTGGACTGTCATGGTGGAAGCATTGCCAGCTGGTGCCAACAGATGCTCTCACAGTCTCACCCATGGTCTCACCGGATGACTGGAAGTCATGGCAGAGGGTGAATATTCCTCTATTCCTCCCAGCATTGTGAATATTCTCGCTACAATTTGCTGTCTTTCTGTCTGTCACGCTCCGACTTGTCTCCTCGACCAGGCGTGCGTCTTTCAAACTCTATTAACTCCAAAACGTTGAATAGAAACACACCCAAAATGCTGCTGGGATTGAAGTTACTCATGTCCGCCATCTCCTGGTGTGAAGTGATAACAGCACAGACCTCCACCATTAGCCCTATCTCCCAATAGTAAAGAATCCTTTAAAAAATTCCTGGATCCAGACGGTGATCCGGATCAGTCCCAAAATCTAATCAGATCTTCCTTTTGCCATTTCTGACATTTTTTTCTGCCGTTTTGGGAAGGTAAAAATCACTTTCTCTCAAAATTGTAACTTCCCACAAATGCAACGAGAATATTGAAAAATAAAGTTGTGGTCATCAAAATCCATCCGTAACCTTCAGAGTTACTTTGCTAACATTTAAACAAACTAACTAACAAACCAACCCGATCACAGAACCTCCTTGGCAGAGATAATGAAGTCAATTGTTCATTTGAAGTTGGTGAATCCATTTAATTCAAAATGTTTCATATTAATTTAGGAGATTGTTACAAACATATGACATTGATGAATACTACATGTACTGACAAAAAAAAAAGTATTTTAGCAGAGTTTATTACAAATCAATTTACCACGGGGACAGCATGTGCAGACTGGCGACAGGGCGTGGGATTCAGTGCCCAAGTTTAGGGTGTCCAGCAGAGGGCGCTCATGTGACACAGAGTACCAGCCCCAGTGGAAACTCATAAGAACACATTCCAGCTGCATTTACACAATTAAAGCAGTAAGTGAGTGCAGATTATGGCAAATGGTAGCAAGTGATGACAAGTGGGATCATTAAGACTGCATACTGTGCTGCTTAAACACAAGAGGCTGAGCTTCTGTGCCTTATCTCTTGCATCATCTCTTACCATTAAAGTTCAAATTTCCTTCTGTGTGTGTGTGTGATCCTCAAAAACACCAGTTTATCTTTGGTTTAAAAATAAATGATGGTATTTGGCCTTGTGTGGTCAAGACAAAAGGGTTTCTTTTCTCTCTCTTGACACATGCTCTTAGGTTTAGGGGTGATAGATTATGATACACTGCCAAAACGAAAATCTTAGTGAGTGTATTTATCTAATTTTGAGTCAGACATTGTTAATTGCACTTATTTAAAGTCACACTTAAATAAAAAGGTCGAGATCAGTTGCACATATCATTTTGGGACATTCCCAATTGGTGGATATTTTTCATTCATAATGAGCACATGCAAAGTTTGCTGTGTTGATCTTGGAATAAGATGTTTATCTGGCTTTCTAGAGGTGGATATTTTTATATATTCAGTGTGACTGGCTTGTTCCTGTTTTGCAGTGTAAATGAGCACCGGTGCAAACTGACAGGTTTGAGATTACAGTTCATTGACTCATTAGTGTCAGGATGTTCATCCAATCAGTGACCTTATCAGCGACCTTATCAGAGCATCTCATTCAATTCACTGCACTTTGATTTAGTAATTACAGAGTTCGTCAGAGACACACCTCTGAATAGTAGAGGGATGGATGGACTACACTATTTAACATTTCTGTGATGATCAGAAACAGAGACCTAACATTAGACAAATACAGCATGAGTATGGTCCTCCAGTGCTGACCTGTCAGGGTGAACTGTGACCTGCAGATGGATTGTCTCAGTGGATGTTTCCTCAGTTGTTGCCGCAGCTCAGTTTTCCATTTCCATGGATTTCTTTCTCTAATCTAACTGAAGTACTTTCTACATTTCTCACAAGGACATTGGTTTCCTCTCTGAAGAGGCCTTTATTTCCTCTTTCAAGAGCTGTTTATTGGAGATGCAGTCTGTTTGTAAAGGTAAAAGCTGCACTGATACCTCTTAAGGTCATTGATAAGTAATTCTGAATATTATTTAGTAAGTTTTCGTAGTGGAAGTGTTTGGATATCATGTGCATGAGAATGTGTTACAGCCCTTGCCTGCTGAAAAAACACCTTGGCAGTGCTAGTTCTTTCCTGACACAGTTGTCCTTTATATGCCCTGTACTCATGTCGATTAGATTAAACAGAGATATGAAAAAGCGGACCCAACAAAACACATGAAGAAAAGGTTAGCTTCAGTATAGTGTAACTGTGCAACGAGACCCACTGACTTCTTATAGCCCCCTTCAACTTTGCCATGCTGTTTTTAAAAGCCTCCAAATGTGGAAGCAGAGAAGGTTGAAGCAGGTAATTCTGGAACAACTTCATTGAACTACATGTTAGCACTGTCTTTTTAAGAATTCGATTAACTGCTAACCTTGCAAAGCAGATGGATATGCCCGTTTCCTTGTTTCTCACTGGAGAATCCATCTTGCAAAGGTCCTACCTGAACCGTTTGGGCCCGGTAAGAAAGTGACAGGACCAATCAGCGACGAGGGGCAGTACTTCAGGCACTGCGAAGTCGTAACGTAACGTAAGCAAGCAACAACAAGAGGCCAGTTCAATTATGGCAGAAGACATTAGCGTGGATGCTACTAAACTGCCAGTTTTATCAGAACTTGACAACATTTCTTCATTTAAAGAAGAACAATGAAAAGCATTGAATTGTTTTCTTTTCATAAACGACAAAAGTCGTGTACTGACATGTCTACAGTTGCCATTATTCCTCGGTGGCTGTGCACACGCACCTCGGCCGCGTTTACGTCACGTGTTTTGTTGTTCTGGTTGGCCCATAAGATGTGACAGACAGAAAGTTCATCCAATCACACTCAGAGTTTTTTTCAAAGGCTCTGCCCTTTCCAAAACATTTAGTTTTGAAGGTTTCCCAGATGGATGTGTGAAACAAATCTATCCGGTGTGTCAGGTTAATTAACTGCCTCAATAAGAAAATCAATCCTTGCATTTGAATCACTGACTAATATTGTTAAGAACTATAAAAAAGTCATAATTGTACACAAGTGAGGTATTACTTTTTCTTACTTTGTTCCTCTTTCACTAGATTAATGGTGAAAAGATCTGGAGAGCAGATCTTATGTTGACTCTTTTGACCCAGAATCTTTGTAAATTTTTCAAACATCAAACACAGACATTAATTCTCTTTGTAGAGCGGCCAAAACATCACCAACCAAGTAATTACGGTTTCACCTGATGCTGGTAAAGCTGAAAAACGCCCATCTCTATCTTCGGCAGCCGTCTTTTCCCACTAACATCACTTCCTCTTTAGTTGTGCCCTTCTCATCACTGTCTTTGAAGTAGTGTGTCTTGCAGCGCTGTGTGATTTGTTCTGCCCCCGTCTCTGTAGCTCGGCGCTGGGTCCTGGCCAGTGAAAAGGCCTCTCAGGCAGTGTCACTCCAAAAGACCACTGCTGTGACATGATGTTGACAGGCACCGGGCGAGGCGACCAAAAGCAAAATCTAATTACCATTAAACCAGGGAACCACACTAAAGCCAGCAACATCATTTCCAGGCCTATTAGCCAAAATTAGCACACACTATAAAAAAAACACACTTTGCTTCGCTTGCAGGCTCTTCACAGTCGCAAGTTTTTCCTGTCCTTGCCACAAGCCCCCTTTTCACACTCCTCTTCACTTTGTCTCTACTTGCAGGAGGTGGAAATTGGAATCTTTGGTGCATGTTGTCTCAACTTGAAGGGGTTTTCGTACATTTTATTGCTTGCCAGAGTCTCACATTGGTTCTGATATGTGTTGGAGGCGATACACAGTTTGTCCATTATGATTCGTGTCGAGCTTTGATCCCACCTTGTTTTGAGCTGCATGGTAGGTAGGTGAAGACGATGCATTACATGTTCAGCCTGAGAGAAACCACAGAATAAAGGCAGGGATGCACACACACAGGCATTTTGGGTTGCAGGCTAAGTGTTTTAAGCTGCAGTGCAGATGGCGGGGAACACAATACCGTCATGTTTCCTCTTGCCACTCGTGCTGGCAGCTCAGTGATAAAACAAGACTTTGAACTTTGCAGCATGGAGACCAGACCACAGGTTTATTATCTGGGACAAAAACTGCACAGCTCCTCTCTACGGGGAAAATACCTGCACTGAAATATGCAAAGTAGTGTTTCACAGTTATCTTGCACTGCTAAATCCTGCACCCTTCCTTAACAGTGTGTGATATAGAAATTCTCCTGGACTGACTTCAGGGGGCACATGAAAAATGCATCATGTTTATGATAATGTCAACACAACATGAATGCATGAGCGAGAATTTCTTAGGAGACAATAGGTTGTGTAAGTAAACACTGGAAGATTCCACTCATCTATTATTGAATCTTAATCATCATATGTGCAACATATTTCCTGATAAATCCAATGCAAAACTTTTTCTCAGCTTTGTTTTTCCATTTTTATTTAACTCATGAAATACGAGCTAAATCAAGCTGAGTTAATAGACTTACAATACAGTCCTGTTAATCCAGCTTTGGATTTGTCAGATTTGACTTCATTTATTGCAACTGTATGAAAAAAACAAGTATATTTTTGAATAATTATGAACAAGTTGTTTGCCATCTTTCAATTTCTGCCAGTGATATAATTAAAGGGATACTTCAACATTTTGTCAAATTCACCCATTGCCATAGTTCCTATAGTCTTAGTAATAGGTCCGTTTCCTTTAGTTGTCAGTGCAAGCTGTTTCTAGATCTGGGGGGACCGTTAAACCAGCTGCACCGTGAATGCTATTTTAGCAGACGGAATTTTTGCTTTCCCTCATCAAACTCATCAAATACACAATCCAACAACTCCAAAACGCTGTCGTGGACAAGTTTTGACCTGTACATTCACCACGCTATGAAATAATAATGTATACTTAAGTAACATTAGGACACATGAAGCAAAGTGTGCAAATGCCAGTTCCATTTTGTTGTTGCTGTTGTTGTTGTTGTTTTGTTTTTTTGCAGCAGAGATGTTATGCTTTATGTATCATGCAAAAACACAAAAAATACAACTTCCCTTATTTTTATATTTTTTCATTCAAAATAATAATAGCATAACAATGATGATTTCCTTTAATACAACAATTCATATTGAATTTGCGATGAGTTGAAATACTTGCCATCATATTTTTTTCACAATCTTTCAGCACTAGTTTGACCCTCCTTCTGTTGTGTTGTTTATGATATGGAATGATTTATTGCTAGTGTTTGTTGAAATAAGAGCATATTAGATTGCAGTTACAATAATGGAAAAAAGAAGCAATTATACTATTTTGCCAAATTTTGTACCTAGTTATAATGGTAGATGGCATGATCAGTTACTTACAGTCAGTGTTGTGCCTGAACGAGTTCAATGAACGATCGTTCATGAACTAATTCATATTTTGGGCGACCATGAACTGAACGTACTGTATTTCTGCCTGATGAACGTTATTGTGAGTGCGCTCATTCTGGCGTTTGTGAACAAGGCTCTCTCACAGTTTAACTTTGTTCAAGAGAGTGCCAGATTCCATAGAGCCTTTCAGGTGAAAACCCGGCTAAAACACATAGTAAATGGGCCTTAATATGTAGGGGGAAAACACCCAATCTAGCAACACCAGCCACCACAGAGTCACACCGCTCCTTGCGTCATCTTCTCTCTGTCTGCACGTCAGTCCAGTGTTTTTATGATAAATATGATCGAGGTAATGTATATACAATGTTGACCAAACAGAAACTTTACCTGGTCGTTACGTTAGTAAATCAACCCTCACGATATCTATTTTTGGAAATCAGTGCCATCCGTGATCAATGAGGTGTGTGCCGAGTGCGCTCGCTCTCCTGAAGCTTGCAGCACAGAAACTCTAATCACGTATGTCCTGTATATCCACCTGTTATTCTGCAACCTCTCCTTTAGTTTGTGAATTTATGGGAAAACTCCGTAAAGCTCCCGTGCTGGTTCGCAGGTGAAAACAGATCAAAAAAACATATATTTTAAGGTGATATAATAAAATAAAGCCTACTGATAATGACACAGAAGCAGACACATAGTGAGGGTGATACAGATGCAAAATGGATGAGCTGCTGTAGGGAAGGTGAGGGGTGCAGGGGTGTGGTTGAGGGGAGGTGAGGGGGGTAAGATCACTGGTTTATACTAGTTTAATTCTGAGAGAAAAAAAACAATAAAACAGAGCTGAAAATGTGGGATTAATGTTATGATGAAAATAACTCTTAAAAAAGTCAGATAAACATTAAAAATATTATCTTTATTATTGCAACAAGGAATATGATCATTGAAAGCAATGATCAAAGAAATGATCTTTTTTTCAGATCAAAGTTAGTTTTGCTGAAAGACAGGTCTGTGGTAGTTTTTGGTATGTTATCCTTGGTAATGACTCAGTTACAACTAAGAATGTCCTCTTTTATATTAACTAACTCAGGCTAAACTGACATATATTGAAAAAAAAGAGCTATGAACTAGTTCAATTTTGGATCTGTGAACTTAGTTCAAAATTTTGAATTATGAACTATGAACTGAACAAGTTCATTTTAAAACCTGTGAACTGAACTTTGAACTAGTTCATGTAGAAAATGAACTTCCCCAACACTGCTTACAGTTATATTGATTTTAGGCAGCAAAATGTCATGACACTGTCACATTGTTAGATTGCAACAAAGGGCTTAAAAAGTATCAAAAATAGGAAACGGTGGTAAAAAATGAGCAAATGTGGCAAAAAAGTGGCAGAAATGGGCAAAAGCTGGTAAACAAAGGGCAAAATGTGGCAGAAAGAGGTTGGAAATGGGCAAAAAGTAGAAAAAAAAATAGCCAAAAAGTGGCATTAGATAATCACAAAGTGGTAAAGAAATGTCAAAAAAGGCAAAAGAGCCCGTTTTCTATCAAAAAAAGTGTGAAAGATGGCATAAGTGTTCTTTAGTTGTCAAAAAAGTGTTAAAATAGTATCATAAAAGGATGAAAGGCTGTGAAAAAATGGGCAAAGAGCAGCAAGAAGTTGCTTAAAGGTGCATAAATGGCCAAAAAAAAGTGTTAAAAAAGGACAATTCTGGCCAAAATGGGCAAAAAATTTGCAAAAAATCCAAATGTGAGACAAAATTTGCAAAACAGCAAAAGTGGTAAAATGAATAAATACATAAAGTGACAAAAATGGATGAAATAGGACAAAAACAGGATAAAAGTGGCAAAAAAAATCAAAGAATGTTAAAAAGAAGGGCGAAAAGTGGTAAAACGAACATTAATGGATGGGGTGCCAAAATGGGTTAAAAAGTAACACATATAATTCCAACACCTGAACCAAATAATTGCTCGACACACTTTACACCTCTAAAGGGATTTGCCAAGACTATAGCACCAATGCTACAGATCCAACACACATGCACTGATATTATCAATAAATCACAACTGAGAAGGGCCCGTTCTACTATATTATCCACACATTAAGGCATGAGGACTTTAGTAAATTACCCTAAAACTGCATTGACTATGCCGGCCATTCTGTTTAAAAATGCAGATGAAAATGTAAAAATGCGTCACTGTTTCTAAAATCATCCCACCCTCACTAAATGATGTCATGTGGTGCTCACCAATAGAAAAATGTGTCAGGCCCAGAACACTATTTAGCATGAATAACAAAGACAGAGGAAACACAGACAACAAAAAACAACACAATCATAACAGACATGCCTTTGAACATTGAGGATTGAACAAAAAGGCATTGACACTGTCGAGTGAAAACAGAATATCTCCAGTTTTGACAATGTCATGCTTTTAAATCAACTAAAGGATTACATGCTCTTTCATGAGCTGGGACCATTTTCAAACCCTTTCATGCTCATAAAATCCTTTAAAACCATTTGGATAATGTCAGAAATGCCAAAAGAAGACTGTTTTTCCTAAAGAGGCTGTTTTATTCAAGAGCATATGAAATATAAGCGGGGCATTTTATGAATATGCACAAAAGCAAATATATAAAACCTGCTTTTTGAATTTCAACCTGCGTTACATGGTCACCACACTCAGCTGGTGTGAAAACAAACCAGGCACATGTGTAACTAAACCTAAAGCAGCTGTATTCAGCGGTATAACCACTGTATGGAGGGGAGTCAAAGAGGGTAGAATAAGTGGGTGGGGGTGGTGGGGGTGGGGGGTCATCATTCTTCATCTTCCTGGTTGCCGTGGCTACCAAAAGTTATTATCCTCCATTAAACCTCCCTCCACGCGCTCCTCCGTGAGCAGAGAAAGTCATTGTTCCGAGGTGCAGTGATAATTGTTGGAATAATAACGGTGAAAAATGGCTTCTCTGTTCTCTCTGAGACCATTTCTGAACTTGAGAGACAGACTGTCAGATTGATACTGTCATCCCACTCCTCTCATCCTCCTCTGTCACCACGCAGACTTGCATCCCATGTACCTTCAGAGGCACATGAATGCATTCTTTTTTAGTGTGGGTGGGTTTTTGTAGAGCTAACGTCTCCTATGGAAACATGCAGAATATTAGGGGAGGGTAATGTCTACCACACTGGTGCAATGGCTGAGTTAAACACTGAGCAGTTACAGGGTTCTCTGGCTGGCAACTTAAGCATGTTCTATTTTGGGGCTTTATGCTTTTATTTTATAGAAGAGCTATATAGAGAGAGGAAATATGGAGAGAAAGACTGAAGGATGACATGCACCACATAGAGACAGACTTGGCAGAGGGTCCTTTGACTAGGGTGACGACGACCTGCTCTTCCAACTGAGCCGAACCAGACTTAGTCATGGCGCACCAATGAGAGACGGAGCTATAGCATCAGACAGGCTTACAAGCCAAGTCTAAAAATAACAGCATGCTCTAAAACTTTAAAGGAAGCAAAAAAGGCTGAATAAATAAATATAGATAATAAAGATGATATATTTAAAAGAGTGGGTGGGTATTTCTGACTATCAGCTTTGGTGTTGTGCAATTTTACACTTAAATGAGCATCCTAAGCTGGTCTTAGTTCTTATTTTTAAATCTTTAAGTATGTGTTCAAAGTCCCAAAAGTGACCTTGCTCTCATTCCCCCTTGCACTTGAGCTACTCCTTTCCTAGTAAGGAGTTTGACCTAAATGAATCTACGGTTAGAAGTGAATTGTTTTATAAATATAAGGATAGACTGTGTAAGGCCTGCAGGAAAGAACTAAAAGCTGTGTGCTCAACTCAGTTAGAATAAATGCACATCAATCACACATCATGCTTCACCTCATGTGCACTAATTAATGTAAACTATCCTATTTCTTCATGAATCTGCCACATCATTGCATGATTATACATTTTGATCGTGCTTATTCAGCAGCCTTGCACCCCCTTGCACTCCTTGCAACCTTTATTGCACACATATTTGTATATATTAGTTAAAATTGTCTAACAAGAGCTTGTACCAAGTTTTCGCCAGTTTTTGTGTTCATAGTTAATTAGTGGGAACGCTGAGCATCCAAACTATTGTTATTCACATCGGCCATTTTGTTTATTTTTCTTCTTCTGCACCAACTATCTCCTTCATACTTTGTCATATTTACACCATTTAAAATAAAAAAAAATCAGTTTCTTTGTCATTCAACTGCTATGACTTTTTCTCATGACTAACTTTTATAATTTTTTAAATATAGTTATTTTCAGCTATTTCTATGCTTTTTCAGCCATTAAATGCAATTTTCAGCTACTTTTAGGCAAAAGTCAGCTATTTTTATGCTATTTGCAGCTATTTTAAGGCTACTTTCAGCTTTTTTTAGGCTGTTTCAGCTTTTTTTGAGGCTACTTTCAGCTATTTTACCTTTTTGAGCTATTGAATGCCATTTTCAGCTACTTTTATGCTATTTTATGTTATTTTTATGCTATTTTCAGCTATTTTTGTGCTTTTGGCTATTTTCAGCAGTTCCTCCACAATTCAGCTCTTAGAATCCCCCATCTCTCCCATAACTTCCCTTTGCAGATGCCAGGCATCCATAAGCTTTTGCATTGCTCACTTTTGATTGATAAATGAAGGAGACTCAACGGTGAAAGCTGTTCTCATTTTTCCTATTTTCACAGACTGAAGAGTTTATAGACTTTTAGGATGTCTGCAGCCAGGTGCCTCTCTCTTTTGACGCTGTTTTCATCAACTGCCCCATTGTGGCTGAATAAAAATTAAAAAAAAATTAGGGGTTGCAGGTGGCCTAGTGGTTTGAGGCGCGCACCATGTATGCGGTCAGCCAGGGTTCGAATCCAGCCTTTGGCACTTTCCCGCACATCTCTCCCCAGCTCTCTAATCCCTGTTTCTGATTCTATCCACTGTCCTCCTCTATCCATAAAGGCATGAAAAGCCCAAAAATAAATCATAAAAAAAAGCATTTAACCCTCTGAGACCAGTGTTCCGTGTACAAGAAGAGACATATTATTCAAAGTGAAATAACGTTTAAAACATAAATTGTAGCTACTTTGTTTACTCTGAAAGCCCTCTGTTGTGCTGTTCTAATAGCACTATCCATGCCTTCGTAGCTTGTAGAGAACAATTTCTAGAAAACCTGGAACTTGGGTGAATTTCCGGGGTCTTCAAAGATTAAATCCACACCAGTAAATCCAGTTTTGGACATCTTTTTAACCATTTATAATCCATTTTCTATTGTTCCAGCAGTTAGTGTGTTAGCCTGCTGCCATACTGTATGTTTTTATCCCACAATGCAATACGATTGGACTGTGGCAAGCAATGGCAGGCTGTTCCACTGCCACATTATGCTTTGCTGCACAGCACATGTACGTAGACTTATAAACTGGAGAAGAGAGCCTGAATGACTCTGACAGAGAGAAAGAGACACAGAGAGGCCGTAGTTTGTCCCTCAGCTTCACTGCTGTCAGGAATTGCTTTAAATAATAAATAATGCCTCAAATTCACAAAAGCACAAGAACGTTTTTTGTTACTTTGTTTTTTTTTTTAATTTGTTGGTCACAAAGAGATGGAAGTTTGTGCTAAAAGCCCTTGTCATTAATTTTTACTGTGTAATACTTAAAAGTCTTTGATATTTAATTTCTGGTTAGTTTTTTCTTTCAACTTTTTGAAAACATTGCTGCAACACACACATTCTTAAAGCCCAGGTTGTCCTAAATAAAAGAAGGTTTAGAGCAACCCTCCCACCCCCCACATTGAAATACAGCTCAATTTTAACTATTTTCATAATTTTAAGCCAAACAAAATAGTTCAAAACCCAAAAGGTCTTACCAAAAGACCTTAGTATGAAAGTATGAACCATTCATGTGTGTTTTGTCATCACTTTCTGGCACCACAGGAGGGGGGTCCAGGATCCTAGCTTGTAAAACAAAGGGCTTAGAGGGTTAACTAAAACAATTACTAATGTTGATTTCAGATAATGGTGAACAGAATTGGCTGATTTCTGAGCTAACTTTGGGAATAGAATTACAGTTTATGAGTCCACCTCAGCTTATGGCAATTAAACAAGTTCTTATATTATCAGATTTGTAATTTAAAAGATGTAAATGACATCAGAATTAGTGCCGTTATAATAAGACTATTTCTGTATTCTGTCACTTTACAGTCATTGACCTCTTGATACAAACACATTACACATATTTTTTGAACCAGTAGATCTGACACTTTTCAGTTCAAGTACATTTTTTGTGTCTTGTTTGAATAGAAATATTTCCCATTTCTAAAGTTGGAGTGTTTATTTAGCACCAAACCCACTGATGGTACTGTGAATGCTCACAGTGCAAACAGGCACTTCTGGCAGCTCTTGCAGCATGGCTCGTCTTCTGATGGTGATTTAACTTTGTATTACACTCTTGCTGTGCGAGCAGCAGACCACTGTACAGTACACTGAGCAGGATTAAGTTCCCGGATTTGGCCTCCGTGTTGTGCAGTATGTACACACAAACAGCAGGAGACATTCCAAGGCTCAGATTTTTGGCATTGATAGACACACTGCCTCATATTTTGCTGCTTCTGGGATGTTGTGCTTTTTTTTTATTTCAATTTTTCCCCTAATCCTGAGCTAACCCAGTGTAAGCCATCTGGAGCGGTCGACATGCTTATCAACCGAAAAACACAAATGTCATCTTTAAGCTGTTTGTGTGGGTCTGATGGTATCCTAATCTTTATTTTTATGAGTCTTTGTTGAAGCACTCATCCCTCACATGATTGCTTTAAAAAAAAAAGGCACATCACAGGGTTGACACTATTGGGGTTCATTTGAAAATGTGTTTTCAGGATTTGTGCGTGCCTCAGATTGTGCTCACATGTGTGCCCGTGAAATCATCTATTTGATCGTAGACTGGCTGGATTTAAGCTTCTATCCCTGACAGGATTTGGGCTATTTCACCAAATCAAAGGCAAAGGCGTTCTCCTCGCTCCAGACTCCGAAGTCCCAGCTCAGACAGGGAGTGAGGCTGAGCACCTTATCAGGTTGACCCAACCTCCGTCTGCTGCAGCCTCCCGCCTGAGCAGCCTGGTGCCACCGGGACTTTTCGGAGGTTCTTTGAAAGGGCCCTCTCTGATGTGCGACTGAAGCTTGTCTGAGCTATTGATGATGGAGCCGACTGGTGACTGCTGATACTCACTTCCACTTGCTTTAAAGACCTCCACCGAAGAGGGACTCAGAGTTTGTGTCCTATCAAGACTTCACTGGGAAAAACTCCCACTCAACTGCTTTTCACTTATACAATGCAAGATGCAGTATTTTTCTGTCTGATGAACTCAACCTCTATTCCTAGTGAGGAAGTAGTCCTAACTACAGCTGAGCAGTACGGTCACAGTTTGATCCCCGGCTCCTGCAGTCACATGTCAATGTGTCCTTCAGCAACAAACTTAACCCTGAAGTCCTCCCACTGCTGCACCAGTGGATGCAATGGATGTTGGATTAGTTTAACCCTTGTGTTGTTTTTACTCTGTACAATTATCCACTTCATTTAACCCCTAAAATAAAGCATAATTTTGATCCTGAACTCTATTTTTCATGAAGAAACAGACACTCATTCATTGTAACTGTGCTAAAACCTGGATTTTCTCTCTTTATCATGCATAAAAATTGCATTTAATCACTAAACACCATTTTTTCACCCACTAAACCTATCATCAGTGTTTCTTATATTTTAGGCATATTAGTGTAAAAAAAGTTACATTTATCCATCACTCTCAGAGATTTTTGTGCAACCTAAAAATGAGCAGGAATGTATGGAAATCAGCCTTTAATACAGTAGCTATAGGGACAGTGACATTTCTTTATCGTTGGTAACATGATTTCATTGTCGATACTGTAAAGTGAGGAATTCCACCATAAACATTCAGATTTTTAAACCCTTGTAGTGTATACACAACAACATGGGATATGAAGCATGGAAAAAATTAAATAACGACAAACAGGAGCAGTAAAAACATTAAGACTAAGGCTAATACTAGAGCTGTCAAAAAACCAAGCTTGTAATCATAATTAATCTCAGAATTCCTAAATTTAATTACAATTAATCCTCCTTTTATTGCAATTTCAAATTCGAATATTTTGCATTTAATATTGTTAGTATTTCTCCTGTCTTAAACTAAGAGTATTTGACTTCCTGTTTGGCTACAGGCCTGCTTTTATTCTGAAAGAATACGAACTCCAGGTAGGGCAAAGATTCTGGCATTAACCACAGAAAAAAAGAACTTGTTATGGATTGAAAAGCCTTTTCTAAAGTGAAATGAGTAGAGCTGTCCAATAATTAAACATTTTAAATGTGATTAATCTATCAGTTTGAGAGGTTAATTGCATTTTACCCCTGAAATTAAACTATTTTGGATTTATTTATTTATTTATTTTCATATGGAATTGTGTGCTTCGTTAAACTAAGAGAATATGACTTCCTCTTTGGATATAAAACTGGTTTTATTTTGAAAGAATATAAGGAACTTGAAAAGGAAATAAGGGAAAGGTACGTTAGATAGCCAGATAAATGTTATAGTAGTTATGGAATTTTTCATTAGTTTTCATTTTTATTTAGTTTTTATTTTTGTTTTAAATTTCACTTAAGTTTCAATTAGTTTTTACTGCTGGTTTGTTGGTTTATCTTGGTTTTAATTTGCAAAATTGCTTTATTTTAGTTTTGCTTTTTATCATTTTTAGTTTTAGTTTTTTTTTTTAGCAAAATGGGACATCTGTCAGGAGCTAGACCCAAAAGGCCTCTTCACATTCCATTTTACTGACCTAAAATCAGCACTGTGTGAAGTTTTCTTCAGTCTAATCAGGCGATTTCCTCTCTCCAGGCCTGGGTGTACCTGTCAGTCAGTGTGTCAAAGACTGAAGTGATTTGGTATTTAATTTAATTTTATTTTAGTTTGTATTGTAAGCACAGAATTCATTTTTAGTTAAGTTTTCCTTTTTTTAATTTAAAAGCTGAGTTTCTATTTTAGTTTCAGTTAACTAAAATCATGTTTACATTTTACTTTTTTAGTTTTAGTTAACTATAATAACCTTGCTAGACTGTTTCAAAATCTGGTGCATGGGAAATGTCTAGCATTCATTTGGGCAAGTGTCTGTGTTTAGACGGAGCACAACCTTTGAAAAAAAAAAACTCAGAGGCTGATGGATGAACACTGAAGTTGTTGTCAATGTCGCTAACTTTTAGTGGAGCTAGCTGGTGAAACAACTCGTGTTGACACCAGTTCAGAGAAGAGCGAAAAACATCTTTAACTCCAAGAGAATCTTTCAGTGCGGCTCTGTGCTCTTCTTTCAATAAGAATTGTGGTGCGGTTCTGTTATAAACTGCCTCTATAGCTACATCCATCATCGCCACAATGGTCGCCATTGTTTACCAACTTGCAGTTCATGTAATCCCCGCCCCTAGCTCCCACCTCATTCTCCTAAAGTGACCTTGATTGGTCTATTCACTCATAGACCAGGCACATATATTTTATACTGGACCTTTGAAAGATGGATTCTCCTGATGACGGACATGGAATCTGGCCAATCCACTGTCTTTGCTAAGATAGCTTATGTGTCTCTGCTGAGCTTTCTGTGAAATTTTTAGAGTGAAATGAGACACAGAGGAGCAGTGGTGGACTTATTTTACATCACAGAGGCTGCAGGGAGATGTTGCAGTGGCTTAGCCAAAGTGTGCTCAAAGGGAAATTCAGAGTGCATTAATTGTGATTAAAAAAAAGTCTAACTTATTCTGGACCTTAATCACATAAATGCATTGGATGCATGATGACAGCCCTGGTATTTTTTTCAGATTTGGCTACTGCCTGTACTTTTGTGGCTTTGTTATCCCAAAAGAGATGCTTCAAACTATTTTTTCACTTCCTTTTATTGCTTTTAGTGAAAAGAGGAAGAGCCTCTTTTTGGTCTTTGCATTAGGCCTCCTAACACTGAAAATCACTGGCTATAGATGGTAACAGTACATTTTTTGAGTAGTTTTGAGACAATTATCCATTAAGATATGAATTTTGGTCCCTGTTGCCCAGCCCTACTCATTAATGTTCAGTTGTATAATGAAAGTTGCTGTTTTTCTGACTTGATGAATTGAAGTTCCATTCCTGGTGAGTACTTCTCTCTAGTAATTTGCTTAATTTGAGCATACGCTATAAATTTTAATGCTCATTCACTCATTCACGTGTGTATAAAAGTATTATGCTAAATCAGCTGTTAGCTAAATGTGATCACATAGCTGTAGACATATCTCAGGCTGCATATATCATTAAATCTCATTGGTTTAATGTGCCCTTGATAAAAGCATGAATTAGATGACACAGGAGAAAGAGCGAAAGGCCAGATCTTTTACCATCTTCAGGTCACATCCTCACAAATTCTCCTCCTCGTCCAAAGAGGTGAAAAAAAAGGATAAAACAAAGGATGACATTCAGCAGTAAGTGACGGGACGGAGGGGGGAGCGAGCACAAAGAGGCTAAAGATAATGGATGTGAATTGGATTAAATGGGCTGGGTGGAGAACATTAGCAGTTAGGTCAGAGCTGCTATTGTAGTGTGAGTCACTCCCTCCACTTCTAATCTCTCTAATTAGGCCTCATCGGCGTTAGCCAGCAAGCCCCCTCCCCTACACTCCTCCCCTCACATCCATCCCGCAGCCAAGACGGAGGGAGGCAGAGTGGACAGCTCCAAGGTGGACTAAAGTGATGTTCCTGTCCATTAGGGCTGAGGGGGGGGACTTCAATACTTTCTGAGTAAAGAGGTCACTCTAAATTTAATAAACTAAATTACAGAGATTATTCATAGCTCACAGACTTTAACTCTATGATCCTGAGTGATGTGCTGAAGTTTCTTTCATGTCAATTATTTTAGGGCTAGTGCACAGTGGTATCAATTTATGCCATGCACAACAGTCAGTCACTGTGTGCCTAAGCTTCAATGCTCTGCCTTAAAAGTTTTACATTCGTCATTCTTTAAATTCACCCACATTTGTTTTTAACATGATTTTATGTTCCCAATTTTTGCTAGTCTGAACGGTCGATGACAATTTGATATCATCATCATGGCTGCTATTTTTCCATTTAGACATTAGTCAAAAACACTAAAGGTGTTTTTACACCTAATCTGTTTGGTTCTGTCAATATGAAGTTGAATCTGTTTGCCAAGTTAGTGCAGTTTGTTTGCTTTGGTGTGACAGTTGTCAATCAAACCCTGGTTTAGACTAAACAACCATGGCAAGAACACTTGCAGAGGTGGGTTTAGGACCACTTTTTTATTTATTCTTTTTTTGACTGTGGTCCATCTGTAGATAGGACACAAACCAACCTCTAACTAAGGGTACATGATAGGATGCTTTTAGATTGTGAAGGGATATAATGTGCCAACTATCTGCCACAGCATAGAGATGTTTGAATCAGGTAAAAGGTACAATTTAATGGTGTCACCTTGGTGCTCAAACCTTAACCCTTTGCTTCTCTATGAAGTGGGGATTCATGCCTAAAAAAATAAAAATGAAACCAAGGATTTAGTGCTAAATGCGTTTTTTCTAAGTTATACTGAACTCTTCTGGATTTCTTGCATGTTTATTTACACAGTCTGCACAAGATTAGAATGTAGAAAACCACAAACTGTTTTCAAGTGACAGCATCCCGAACGGTGTGTTGATAATAAAACATATCAAAGGCATTGCAGTCAGCAGGGGAAGATCATACTCTGTCATCTTAACTGTTACATTTGATGCTAGTCTGCTCTTTTATTGTTTTATAACCTTGCAGACTCCATCTCTGTCATCGGGCAAATCCATCCTAAAAAGCTCCAATCCACAAACTTTGTGTTGAACTAGACATTGCTCAGACCAATCAGTGTCATTTGTGGAGAACAAGGTGCTAGCAGTGGGCAGGGTTTAGTTGTTCTGACTGTTTGCAATGGCAATCGCCAGTGTTGTAATTAGCTTGGATGTAGCTAAAGTATAGCGGCAGTTTTACTAGAACTTGACTATGTTTCTGCAGGAAATAAAGAGTGAAAAATATACTAAAAGCTTTTCACTTTAAAAAGGGTTAATAATTGGGTTAATAGTAGTTGTGGTTGTATACAGTGGCTGCTAGTGAGTGATTAGCTCAGATGTAGCCAGTTAGCGGCAGTTTTGTCAGAACTGGACATTTTGTTTATCAGCACAAGTGCAAAGAGCAACACTGAAAGCTTTTCATGACAGAAAAGATGTTTTCCACTTCTCCTGGTTTGCTTCTGCCTGGGTTTGTGATCATAAGGGATGGGGTTTCCCAGCCAATGACTTCTGCTGCAGTAGGTAGCTTGGATCTAGCTGTAGGAAAGTGTCAGTAATCAGAATTGAACCACATTTCTTTTGTTGTGGCAGAAGAGATGTTTTTGCTCGTCTCCCGATCGGCCTTGGCATCAGTTTTAGTCATAGAGATGCTCTGTCATTCACATCCTACAGCAGCGCTAGCCTGTCAGCTCAGGAGAAGTGCATGCGTACAACCTCATTTTGTCTCGTTGTTCTGATTGGACCATCATGAATGTGACAGACAGATCACCTTAAGATTGTTTTTTAGGTCCCGCCCTACCCAAACACTTTCTGTGGGAGCTTTCCCAGAATAATGTGAAATATGTCCATGCAATGGAGATATGAAACAGTCAATCTGGGGTGTCAGGTTGTTTTACCAAGTAAGTTATTGATAACCTTCTTCACATCTCCACATGCAACTGGCTTACTTTGAAAATGCAGTAGTAAATGAATCTTTTTAAAGTAGAATTTTTTGTTTAATTGTTTGTTTTCCTTTATTGAGGGGGGATCTTGTTAGCCAGTACAATCATTCATTTCCATGCATTGACATCCTTGCATGCAGCTGGAAGTAATCTCAGTTCAGATGGGAGCTTTGCAAGATGGATTCGCCTGTGAGAAACACAGAAACGGGCGAATCCATCCGCTTTGCAAGGTTAAAGTTTTGTTGGTTGCAGATTGGACTTTCTTATTGCTGTGTTTTCTATAGTTTTTGCACAAGCAATTCTGAAAGATTTGAAAGAAATAACAGTTGGAGGAAATACAAAGATGCTCAAGCCTGCTGTTTGTGAACTCATTGTACGACTATAACTTAACCAGATACAGCTGAAGACTTGTATTAGTTCATGCTCCATAATTTATCTGTGTAGATCCATCAGTCAAAGTTGGCTCAGTTAAAACTCTGAGAGTGTGTTTAGGTTGACAACCCGGTGATGTCACTGCCTTCAGCCATGCCTCTGTTTGTGTGTGTGTTTGTGTGCATGTGTGAGGAATGCTAATGCAGGGCCTTGCAATCCCATGTGAACCAAGCAGGCGGTATTTATTATGCAACTGGCAAGCGGCAAGTCTGAGCTCTGCTTACAGAGCAGGAAAGACAGACAGAGAGGTAGAGGGATGAATGGACGGATAAACAGCCAGGAAAACACTTTGTATCTTGTGTATGTACTCAGGCTCATACAGAATTCAGACATTTACATTAGCCAGATAAAATCCCAGAAATCTATGATCCTGTCTGGATGATGTGGTCTCATCATGTGGAGTAGAATCTTTATGTTGCGCTGATGTGACTGCAGATGTTAGACATTACACACATAACAGCCAAACATACAGGAACATTTACACGCATGGTGAAATCAAGTGACTGTGATAGCTCAGTTAGACAATCTAAAAGGACTACGTACTGTTGTTATCCCAGTATACATACACAGTGTTGACAGCAATAAGCTACCTTTTACACAGTTGTTGTGGACCTCCTTCCTGTTGGTCAGCAGCCAACAGTTTATCTGTCAAACTGTGAAAACATCGACCTTTTAAAATCCATGCATTTCATACTCACCCTAATTTGATATGCCCATTTTTGCCAGGTAACCCATCTCTGCTTATTTCTGCCTTAGCTTAATCTTTTTTGTAAGTTTCTATCAATTTTTCATCCCATTTCACCAAATTTCCACCTATTTTTACCACTTTAACACCTTTTTAGCCACATTTTAATCCCCTTATTCCACTTAATATGCCCTTTTTGCCACTTTAACCCATTTTTGCCATTTTATAGTTATTTTTTGCCATTTTCATTTAATTTTTGGCACTTCTAACCCATTTCTGCTACTTTTAAAATCCAATTTTACCACATTTCCCACAATATGTTGCCATTATTAACCCCTTTTTTGCTATTTTAAACATATTTTAATTCTGTTTTTAGCAAAAGGACTTACATTCTAAAGAGGGCTACTTACAGTACTACACAAATGAATTAAAACAATATTTATTTCTTTGATAAGAGTGGTTAATATTCAAATTGAATATAAACCATGATTTTGCTGGCCGCCAGTTTGGATGGGTGCCAGAAAGCTCTCCCACTTTCCCCCCCTAATGGGTGGCCTTGTCTTCACATGGCTATTCTTAACTTTGCATGGCTGTATTCAACCACCATCAGGTACAGTGGGGGTCTCCAGTCTCTGGCACCTTTATTTTTGGGGTCACGGGCTGAAAAGCTTGAGAACCCCTGCACTAAGGCATTAGTCTGTTATAAAGCTATTGAAGAGTTAGGTGAGGTCAACCCACCTTTAAAATCTTCATTTATCAAAAGGTAACTATTTTTAAGTTTCTTGACATATCAGTCAACCCTTCCACTAGAAATATACAATTTTTTCCAAAAAGTAAAGTTTGTGTTACAGATCTCCCTAATGTATTTAGGTTAGATTCTCATTATTGATAGTTTGTAAACAAATATATGAGTGTTTCTATCATTTATGGTTTTGTAAAAAAGAAAAAAGATGTTGCAAGGATTTAATTTCTTGTCAGACATTTGATATTGATGAGATAAGACTCAGTCATTAGTGTAATACTACTGGATTTGAATGATCTGACCTTGAGTAATGACACTAACATGGATCTTCTACTACAATGAAAGCTACAGTTATACATCCACTATCATTAAAATATAGATTTAAAGTCATTGGAAAGACCCTGGTAGAAATATGGATCATGATACATTAAAAATTGATGAGTGAAAGATGAATGATGGAGCAGAAGCGGCTGAGCCGGCGTGGCAGCGTGCAAATCTGCAGCCGGATCAGACCTACTGGAGCTGCGTATATGACAAGATGATTTCATTTTTGCCAATAACAGAGTGAGGGACAGAGTTGGAGCTTGTAGAAGGGGTGAAATGGGATTTGGGGCCAGTGCCAGCTGATGATAACCCAGTCCAAATGGATTGGTAATGGCTATTCATCGGGGTGGCAAGCCGCTCGGCTGCGCTGACACTAATATGAATGCAGATTGAAATGTGGCCGAGGGACTTTGGCTTGAGGTAATAGCATGAGGGAGTGTTTGTGTCCATGTGTGTGCATTAGTAAATGTGTGTTCTTTAGAATCTGTGCACATGTTGCACGTCGGCTAATGTAGGGCTGCAGAGGCTGATACAGCGGCTGATGGGTTTGTTTTGCGGTCGCTGATAAACAACATTCATGCCGAGTTTTGAACATGTGGCCAATTTTTCTGCCTCTCAGAGGCAAAATTGACCAGAATAAGAGGATAAAATGAACAAAGAGGAAATGTTCATCACCATGTAGCTGTAACGCATGTCAACACGCTGTATTAAACATGCAATAAAGAGTATTTCAAACTAATTCCATTCAGTTCTAACTGATGCTTCTTCATGTCTGTTGAGATTCAAACAGAAAAATGCATAGTTGTGATTTTCATTGCTATCCTTTCAAATGCCACTTCAGCTTTAAGGTTTTGATCCCCATTAGTTAATTTGCTTCTCATTACTGCAGACAGATGTTACTCTTTTATTTTCTTCAGAAAAACTTCATGTTGGCATCTGGGAAAACTTGCTTCTGTGCACTTTTATTTTTCAAAATTAAAACAATTTCAGTCCAAGTTTTCAATGACTCCAGTATAGCACAATCTGGGGTGGCAAGGACTTTGAATACTCTACCATTCTTTTGGTAATTTTGCAGAAAACTCTGACATGGGCAACCAGGGGTGTGGCTTGGATTTTTGGCCCCAAGAAGGAATTTTACACAGGGCCATACTTAACAGGCTAGCCAAGCAACAAATGTTGCATAATTTTTAAAAACATCTATGTATTTTAATGTATTCTGAACCATAAAGTCCCCATTCATGAGCAATATTTCTACTATGGGTAGTTAAGTTTACTTGCATTATTGCAGTGCAGGACTACAACATTTGACATTTGTAAGGGAGGAGCAAGGCCCCCTCCCCAATATATTATTTAATTGTATTTGATACAAATTTCAGTCTATTTACATTCATTCAGTCACTTTTGATTCAATAATGATACTAATTATAATCAAAAACAAATAAATGAAAACACTTTTCATTGCAGACTCCCAGGTCATCAGTATTGTTGGGGTGAAAACCCAACAGGAAGTCTGCCGTTTTAAATTGGATTCCAAAGTAAACTGAGAGACAAGCTTTATACTTTTAAAAACTCATCCTATGGGTTTCCTCCAATCCAACATCCAATCAAATTCAGTCACCTAAATATAACCAAAGCTTTTGACTTGGAAAAAAATGAAATGTTTAAGTGGGCCCGATTGCCATGATACACCAGAAAGGAATAGTGGAAGAGGTCTCTGGCTCTTTTTTGGGTTTTCCCTCTGAACAGGGGGAGAGGGAAGGCCAGTAGTGTTTGTGTTGTTCCACTAGGATGTTCTCACTGATCAAGAACTGATGGTTTGAAGATGATCAGATACCATCATAGTTACAACCATAACTGATGCCAACCAACATTTGACAGCAGTTTTCCCATGAAGGATGCCTTAAAGATTAGAAGTCAGTTTAAAAATAAATTTGCATTAAATTTAGCTCAACCTATGAAAAGCCAAACAGTAATGGTGCTTTGGTTAGAGTCAGAGCAGTATGTTTTAAAGAACCTAAGAGAATCCACTTTAAATACATTTAATCTTTGTCTTTGTGCTTTGAGCGTTCATTCTCTGCCTTTTATACCAATATTTATGCACACATCCATGGTTATACATCCTCTTACCCAGTCCCCATAGGTATGACTAAGCTAAATTTACAGTTTATAACCTGCAGTATGGAAACTCCTGGCTCCTTTTGCTTTTACTCACAGGTTAACATCCACAATTTATTCCCCATTCTTGTCGTACACTATCAGACATGGCGAGAAAGGGCATCAGACAGCTTGAAGTAGCCTGAGGATAACAGTGATGCAATGCTTCCTCACACGTCATTGTTTGACAAAATCTGGTTCACGCTCCGCTCCCTTCCCTCCCTCCCTGCAGTATCATGCAAGTGGCTCACAAGCTTCCAGAACATATTGATCTCAAAATAACATCAAAGAGGCTGGCTGACTGACTTAAGATGTGCTGGGAGGGGAAGGCGAGAGCCGAAGGAGAAGGAAAAGGAGGAGGAAACCAGATTCAGCTAGAGGGAGGATTGTACCTGGACAGCGGCAAGGAGCTAGAGCTTGTAGTTTTTTTTTATGCTAAGGGTTTAGGGTTTTGAATGTTTAAGTGCTGACTTTGAAATGTGGCCAAAAGGTAGAAAGTCATCTTCTTTTTTTTTGACTATTCAGCATATAAAGTTTTGGGTGTTGGACTGATAGATTATTCATGATCAGATTTCTTATTTCTGCTTACTGTTTTTAATACTGAGCCCAAAGGTGGCTCAAAGCCTCAAAAAGATTTGGATTTGCAAAAGAAAAGTTAAGTTTCATGACCTCTAAGAAGGAAGGAACACCTAAGGACAAGGATACCCCAATGGAGCACCAAACTAAGTCTTAGTTGACTCATCGGTCAAGGTGTTGCAGGAAAATGTTGTTCAAGAATGGCTGTCTTGTGGGTGACATATGCTTGCAATGCAATTTTGAAATGACAACATCTGTTGTGGAAAGGGCAATGTGCAATGTAATGTGTTGTATTCAAAATGTAGACATGGATGCAGGACTCAGAAGGATTGCATGGCTTTTGTACTTGCTAAACCTGTGGATGTAAGTTTGAATACACCCCTAACTGCCCTGCAGAGCAAAAAGCATCTGAAAGGGTGCTATTTGCACATATTTAATGAGTCATTATGCATGCAATGTGGAAGGAAACAAATGCATCATTTCCGTGTTAAATAGTCCTACTGCAAAGTGTCTAATTCACAACGTTGATACTGATAGCCAAGCACAGATACAGGGGGGACAAAAGCTTCTACTGCAAACTAATGATAACAAAACCATATTTTTAGTTTGCCAGAAACTTTTCGGTGATTGGCAGAACAACTGTTTCTCTGTATGAATTAAAAGTAATTGATCTGTAAAGAGAGCATGACAATAAAGCTTTGACACATTGATATAGCCAGGAATAAAAGTTCAGGGCTGCCAGCAGCTCATCCACAACTGTGGAGAAGTTTGGAGCCTGTGCAAGACAAAGATGCCCATAATACTTAAATGCAAAATGAATCTTCAACCATGGCTTATTTGTGTTGTGTACTTATACATTGTTATATAGGCTATACAATCAAACAATTCATTGATTTGTTCAAACACTTAGACAATTGCACAGTTTATGCTGTTATGTGTTGAACACCTGGTTCTGCTCGCTTGCCTGTGTCTTCTCCACCTGGGGTGTTTACATCGAGCTGCCAGCTGGTGATGGAAAAAAGAAATATTTGCCTGCATGAGCTTGTAAAACTCTTTGTTTCTTAGTCCAACTTTTGGCCAACTTTACTCCAGTTATTATCCATTGTTCTCTCTTCATTATCACTTTGACTGTCTTGGGTTGGAGGGATCTGACGTGGGAAGCGTGGAACCAATGTAATGGTTTTGTTTCCATTTAGATGGACACAGACGGACCGCTCTGCTCGACCAACCGCAGGGAGAGAGAGAGAGACAGAGATAGAGAGAGAGTTTTGTGAGGGGAAACGTAACTCGAACAATAATATTGCTGTGAAGCCTGTTTAATGCCGCTGTGCCCTACCGGCCCTGAGAGCAGCCCAGCCCACTATGAATTCTCCCGGTTCTCCAGATTAGCCACTCCAGGCCAGTCTTCAACTCACCAGATGGATTTATGAAGCCCTAACTTTAATAGCAGCTTTTCAAAAAAGTTGCACATTTTGAACAATTGTACACCTACATCTTTTGTAGTTTTGGAGAGAAATGGCCGCCTCTAGTGCAGCATAGCTACAGTGATGTAAAACAAATGCATACAGAAAGCATCTTATTATGACAACACAATGCGTTTTGCATCTCATCTAAATAACCACAATCTTCTCACATTTCCCTGTACATTTTAAACACCTAGGGTCCACACCCCACTGATGTGCTGACAAAGATTTAGCACATGGGCACAAGTCTTTGGTTGCTTTAAAGTAATCTGTTTGCATATATTTACAAAATAATAACATACTCTTGGTAAGGACAAGTGACTTAAGGCCCACCCTGTTGGGATATTGTTGATGTTTTGGGGTTCTGGGGCACTCAGTTTTTCTAGGACTGCATTTATACAATGCATTAACAGGGATTTATATCCCTTTAGGGCAGTCAAATACAAAGTGGTAATCCCCAGTGCTTTGTGTGGACACACCTCAAGGGATATACTGAAAATGCTTTGATATCTGGTTACTCAAACTGCATATGGAGATGGTCTGGGATACATTTATCCAGATGGGATTGGTTTTATAGATGCAATGCATACTGGCAAACACTAAAAAACGCTAAAAACCACCCCAGTAATAACAGCCAGTCTTTCAGCTCCAAAACAACTCTATATTTGTCTCCAGTTTGCCTTTATCATGTAGTTAAATTAACAACAAAATTAAGATAAAAGGAAACAATTTCTCAAACAGGAGCCAGCTCCTTTTGTTCATTAAAGGAGGCAGCTCTTAAAGATGTCTTGCTTGTGACACAGCACGATTCCCTAAACAGCATGTTTAACACAGAGAAGAAAAGCTGCTAAAGACTGACTGCCTCCCTCCTAGCTCATGGCTAAGTCACCCTAATTCATTCCAATCACTAAGGGCTTCACTGCACGCAGAATTCAGGGATACCAACCCATGTTTATAAAGCCATGTATAGGAAACTGCATGAAAAGCAGGCAAATGAGTTTTATTCTGAGGTTATCTCTACAGATGTGCAGAGTGGACACATGCACTAAAGTGCTGTCACTTTGTATCTCATTTCCATCCATCCATTTTCTACACTGCCTATCCTGTTTGGGATACACCCTTGATTGGTTTTCAGCCAATGGCAGGGCTGAAATATGGAGACACACCCACATCTATGGGTAATTTAGAGTCACATATTAACCTAACAGGTCTTGGATAGTGGGAGAAAGTCGGAGTATCAGCGAGAACTCACACATGCATCCGAAGAGCATCAACAATTTCACAATTAGAGTTTGACCTGAAAGTGAACCAGGAACCTTCTTGATGTGAAGCAACAGCACTAACCATGCAGCCCCACTTGATATCTGCATGCCTAAAATGCACAACTATTGCAAAGTTAAACAGGACCTAAGACAAGGAGTTTGAAAAAATAAGAGGCTGACATGGGACATTCAAGGAACAGTTCTAACTTAAATGTTTTATAACCACAATGGTACCACAAGTGGTAAATGTAAGGCAGAAACAGACAGAACAAATAGGAAACTGATGATCAAACTAACAAATGTCAATATGTTACACCAGCCTTGCACAAAGAAATATCTTAATGTCTTACTGCGAGCTTATTCAGTAAAGCAGAGAAACATACCACATTTTGAAACAGTGGCACATTATGGCACAGTCCCTTATGTGGATGTTGTAGTTGCACCTTTGAGGGTGCTGTTACACTTGCAGTTCACTGTTTATTTAGTACTCCCACTGTAAACCCAGGCAGGTTGGAGACAGATGGAGCCTGTCTGCAGAGATCAACCAGTTGGAGTCACCAGTGCTGCAACAAGGACATGATCCCTCACTGGCTTCCCACTCATCAGCTTTGCCAGCGATGTTAAAGCCAGAAACAAACACCATGTGAAATTGTAGCCCCGTCCTTGATGTGAGGGTTATTTTCTTCCACTGCACCATCCAGGTGGCCTAATCAGTTCCAAGTCTACCTTTAAGTCAACTGTGATCTCTCAAGGTACACATTTGAATCTTAACTCTCTGAAACCACGAGGTGGATTTCTGTGTTGAATGAGCACACTCATGCTCCATGTGTGCCTCCGGCTCACAGAAACACAAACTTTCAGCTCTGAAAGAGCACTCATCCTCTGCATAATCACCCTCAGTACTCTGTTATATTGTCAATTCTCTGTACTCATAACACAATAATATCGTGTGCCGTTCCTGTACTGCAGAATATTGATTTTTGAATCAAGATGATGCTATAAAATCCCCTTATAAGAAATCTCACGTAATCCTCATTCATGTAGTTTAATACTTTTTTCTGCTCTACCTCCCAGTGTGAGAAACAGCTTTAAAAGGAACAGGATTAGGCACTCCCTGGATATAATGGTACAAAATGAGTATGGATTATGAAATAATGCCATAATAACAAACCAAACAGTGATAAAGTGTAGTAATCAATGCCTCATAGTAAAGGCACGGATGTTCTTAAGCCTGGAGTCGATCAGTGTCTCAAGTCATCACTAATTTTCATCCCAGATGGGGGAGAAATTTCATTGAATTTTCATTTCAGCATAAATACCAAATAGGTGCCGGTAAGAAATAAGAAGCCTTTTACCAAATGGTTTATTTGGCATGAGTGGAGGGTTTATAATGCTACAATATCTAAATGGAAAGTGAATATTTTAGACATTCAATCTATTAGTTTTGATGTGCATGACACAATGGATTTGGAGTGGAGTACCAGACAGCAGCGCAGACAAAGAGACATTAGCCCACATTAGAGGTGCTGTAAGAAATGGCACACGGCATCATCGGGGAGCGCTGTAATGTGGAGATTGAGTTACAGCCACTGCTGTGCGAAGTGAACTTAAATGTGGAATATGCCTTTAGTCAGACAGCACTTAGGAGGCGTATTGATCCAGCAGTGAAAAGAAAGCGGGAGGAGATGGGTGTCAGAGCCTGAAGAGAAACGAGAGAAGAAGAGAGGGGCACCCACCGCCGTGGGCAAAGCTAAAAAACCAATCTGTGCCAGGACAGGACACATATTTTACCAGATCTATCTCATTAATACGGGGTTATTCTTTCTCACTAGCAAGCCTCTATTCTTGGTGAATTTATGCTGGTGTTGAGCTTTTTAAAAGGATGAAACACACTGTGAAGGAGGTCATGAATTCAGCCTTTAAACCAGAAATCCACGCTGGAATGATTCGAAAGCTGATGAAATTCAGTCCATGTGTTTAAAACTCTCCGTCAGCCTGCTATTAAGTTAGGTATATGTATTAATAGTCCCTAAAGGAACATTCCCAATGATTTTGTTGACCCCACTGCTACAGCCATATTGAAAGGTCAAAGGTTTTATTCAGAACTGTCATTATCAGGTGGCTGAATAGCCATAACACTGATCCCCAGAGGATGAACCATTACCTCTTTGGATGTTCACTGGCACCTTCGATTTCCTCAGAGAAAAATGAGGTTTAACCAGAAGGTATTTCATAACCATAAAAACAGATTGTCACTGAACAGGCCCTGGATTCCCTGAGAAGAAGCCTCTTTAAAGACTGCATGTTTCCTTCTTTATATAGCTTCCTTTCCAGGACATTGTAGTCATGTAAAGCCTTTAAGAATTTGAAATATGTTGTTTTGGTCCTTTTTAACACTTGATATTGCTGGTAGAAAAACAAGTAGAACATGAGACCCAGTGTCACAAGACAAAGCCTGTTTTTGTTGGTCTCCCTGTAAGAAAAGAATAATAATACCGTCTTTCTGCATGACGTTTTCCATTGAATTCAGCAACGTTTTCTGTGCAGCTTTCTTAGCACCATCTGTTTTCACCTTGCAAAGCAGATGGACTGGCGAGACTGTCATCAGGCAAATCCATCTTGCAAAGTTCCCATCTGAAACGTTTGTTCTTAGTCTGAGAACGAACCTCACCAATGAGTCATTTAAGGAGAAGGAGGCGGTAGATAGGGGCGGGGTTTGGTTGTGCTGGAAGCTGGTAATGATGGCTACTGCTGGTGTAAGTTTGGATGTAGCTGTGGTTTAGCTGCATATCAGATCTGGAATGTATTTATTTATTTATTTTAAAAAAGAGCAAAGAACTGCAGTGAACGCATTTTATGTTTAAATTGGTGATGACGCTCTTCTCCCGACCTACTTCTGCATGGTAGATCAATTAAATTCCTTTTACCCTCTTACCTTGATTACATATTGTTCTGCTTTGCAATACAATAAATGTAGGAAATGTTTTTTCCTGTTTTTACCTTGACATGTTTCAACTGTCATCTGCAGTCTTGATCAGAAGAAGGACTGCAGATGACAGACGAATAGTGATGGGTCATTCATGAACGAGCCGGTTCAAAGAGCCGACTCTTTCAAGTCAACAATAAGAGCCGGGTCCTTTCTGAGAGCTGTTTTCTATCACTATTACTATTACTATTATTTTTATATAGATTGTCTGCTTCTTTGATTGATTATTTGATTGATTAGAAAGGATAATCTTTTATCCTCTACCAGAGCCACACCATGCATTGAGGACTCGTGTTTGATGGTGCAACATTAATGTTTTATGTCGGGTGTGTCATCTGACCTGCAAGGTGTTTTAGGGAGACAGAACATTTAGAAAAATAATTACACGTTATTTTCATCTATTTTGAAAATTGACTATAGTTGGAATAAAATACCTTCCCCAAATATCAATCATATCTTATGAAATTGCTAAAACTGTCAGGTCAAATGAAGCCAAACTGGAACCCGAATGATGAGCCACTTGGGAGCCAAAAGAGCTGGTTCTTTTTGCTGAGCCAAGCCAAATGATCTGGATCACTGAAAAGAGCTGGAATTCTCATCACTGTAGATGAAACATGTCAAGGTAAAAAAAAAAAAAAAATCTACATATGTTTGTCTGAAAAAAGACAAACAAGATAAACATTTTAATTCCCTGATGAATGCCGTGCTACACTGGGTGGTCCAGATGTCCAGATGGATGGTGTTCTGGATGGGTGGTGGATGACCATTAGTTCCCGACAAGTCTGCATGTCAGTAAGGAGGTGGTGGAGTGATGCTTTGGAGTAGAATCAAAGGAAGTGAGTTGGTTGAGCCCTTCAAGGTGACTGAAAGTGTCAAATTGACCTCAGCAAATTATATAGAAGTCCTCAGTGCCCGTTTCCTGCCATGGTCTAAAAAGAAGAACCGTGCCTTCTGGAGCAAAATAATTTCCATGCATGCTGCAAAAGAATACCACTGAGGCCTTGGCTGCTATGGGCATAAAAGGAAAAAAAATCATGGTGTAGCCACCATCATCACCTAACCTCAACCTTGTTCAAGGAGGATGGTCAGCAGTTTACCTCAAAACAACAGCTCTGGGAGGCAATTCTGGCATCCTCAAAGGAAATACAAGGCAGAAATGAACTTACAAGATCAATGGATGAGAGAGTTGTTAAAATGAAATCAAAGAAGGGCTCCTATGTTAATATGGAACTTGATCTGTAAAGATGTTTTTGATTGAAATAGCTTTGATTTGAGAAAAAAAAAACTCCTTATTCGAAAAAATGCCATTGTCATCATTGATAATTTTAGCAAATACAATCCAGATTACAATATCGTTGTTGAGGAATGAAGAATATTATTGATTGCCAATTATATAGACTATTTAGGAATAATTAACACAAACGGAAAATGCATAATAATTGGAACAGTGTATTTAAGGCGTTCAGTGTCTCATACATGGGTTAAAAAAGTGGCTAAATCCCACTGTCACATTTGACTGCATACCTGTCTGTCTCTTCTCTCGTTGGTGGATAAAATGATACAACAGTGTCCATTTTTTCTCCACACCACTTACCTCCACCTTCATTTGATTTACCTCTTCCCTCTCACTTTCCTCTCTGTGCTCCTGTCCTGATTTTATCTTGTCTGACTGCCTTTATTCATCACATCCTTCACCTCACCATCACCTCCACCCCGGCCATGAAATACACTCTGCCAAAAAATGATCCAGAATCAATAACTGAGACTGAATGAGAGTTGTGTTCGTGCTATAACTCTTTATAATAGCTAGTGTTGGATTTTCCATTGGAGCTGCAACCCTCTTCTTTTTCATACCTTTCTTATGGTCCTAAAAATAATATAAATCACTCATGCAGCCACTTGCTCTTTAGGATTCCTTGCCGTGTGATTCGCTGGCAGTGGACAAAGGGCTGTAAATAAACGCCTTAACGCTCCTTGACAAATGGCCTCAAATGCTATGCAGGCGTTCTGCATGTGACAAGACGGTTTAGCTGAAAGGCAGCAGCAAGGGCTAATCAAAGACGACGTGCTGAATGCAAACCGCCAGCCTTTCCTCGCATGCTTATGAGTAATTGGTCCGAGAGGCAGGGTGTGTGTCATTAGGGGAAAAGTGTCTGTGGACAATTGTTTTAGTTAGCTAATGGTGCGGCTGCTCCAGCTCGAGTCGTCCTCTCACCTCACATCCACCATGCTCCGGTCAGCCAGACAGCCAACTAGTCAATCAGTGCTCTGGTCAGAGGATGCTGCAGCGGTAATGGCTGCAGGACACGCCCCCTCAGCCAATGCCAAAACTAATAGGCCAATTAGTGTGGGGGGATTGTTCTGATGACTGCATGAGATACAGACCCCTGCGACATGATGAGCTCCCTGAGTGTGTGTGGATGTGTGTGGTGGGGATTGAAATTTTTGCAGCCTATTGTGGCAGCAAAAACAGACTATGCAGAAAGAAGACATGGCAATGCATATAAGCCAGCCTGTTCTCATGCACTGTTTGTTCATATATCTGTAAAAAATAATCCACTATGATATGCATGTAACCCACTTTAATTGTGAGCCAATTTGTAGGTCTTATCAGAGGAGTAGGGTGTTCAGGTAGAAGCTTCTGCAAAGCTGAATTCTGCGTAGGCGATATCAGACGCTCAGAGAAGCTGCTAAGGCTGTCTCGCATGTGGGAAGTTGGGTGGCATAGTACAAAGACAGATACAGTCGCATTGAGGTTTAGGGGGAGGATGAGCAAAAAAAAAAAAAAAGCAGGGCAATCACTCAAAACACCGGGTTCAGGGTCCAGTGAGTGAAAAAGTCAGCATGGAGCTGTTATTTAAACCCAAAGTTTCCTCAACTAAGTCAAGAACTTTCTTCTCTTAGCTGAATAGTTTTTGTGCCTTTATCCAACCAAACAATCCATCACATATCTGAGTAGAAGAAAGCAGACCTTGGAACATTGTCCATCTCTGTTAGATAACAAAAAAGAGTAGTGATAAAGCAGTAGAGTGCCATGACTGTTGTTAGGGATGCGTCAGACGAGGCTATGCAACAAAGAGTAAGTACTTTAAAAAAGTTTTGGTACAACACAAGTTTTAAAATTGATAACTCTGCACAGGGACGCTGGCACTCATATTCTCTTGGAGGTGCAGGGAGCAGTGTTTTGAAAAAATGATGTCCTTCCTGAACAAATTAATCTGCTGTTTGTGCCTCTGCACTAGTGGTGGGTAAACTGGTATCAGCATCCTCACCAGTTATATTTCTGCCAAAGATTTGACTGTCAGTCATTGATTTGAATGCATAAATTGAGTTGCAGCGCACAATGTCTGCCACTGTTGGTGTAGCAGGGTGATATGTGACAGACAACAGCTCAGTCTGACTTCTCCAAACATCAACCACTTGCACTATTGAAATTGAGCACAGTAAAGAGTAAAACATGCTCTTTTCTCTCCAAGTTTGATGTCTGTAATAACAGCAACATACAGCAAGTGTGCCCCAAGCCCACACTGCAGGGAATCATCTTATAGTGACTTTAACAGCTGTTATAAGGTGTGTTTTTACTTATGACGTGCATGTTTTAAGTCAGTAATGAGTCAAAGATCCAGCCTGTGGTGTTAAACAGGTTAGAGATGTAGCTGCAAACTCTGTAGCTGCGCAAACTTGCTGGTAACTCAGCAAAAGCTAATGTAAATTAATAATAAATATGCCATTCCATTAAGTTCTTCAAAATAAAAGTCTGTCATCATTGTTTTTGTCAAAATGCTTTTATTGTGAAGCCCACATGGCTAGGAAAAGTGCTTTGTTATTAGTGAAACACACTTCAGCAGGGTAGAGGTAAAACTTAGGGCGCATTCACACCAGAGCTGTTTGGTCTGCTTTAAATGAACTCTGGTCTGTTTTCCTAGACAGTCTGGTTCATTTGAAGTGGTTTGAAAGCTCACACGAACTTGGTCCGCTTGAAAACAGGGACTCTCGGTCCGCTTCCAACCGAACCCTGGTGCGGTTCGTTTGAGGTGTGAAAGTGAAGCGGACCAACTTTTGAACCAAAGACAGGAAGTGGCATAAGGCGTAATGATATAAGGATTTATATGTGACTTAATACACTCAAATACATGTCGGTACCTCACTTGGTGTCTGTTTAGCCATAGCAACATGTCATAGTCCATGCTTATTTATTCGTCTTGTGTAAAGAACGACAGCTCACTGTCTCGCTGGCTGCTCCTTATGGCCCAATGCAAGAGCAGAAACAAAGATTTTACGTCAAGACACTTCATTGTTTATGTGGAAAAAAGACCAGTGGAAGGAGCTGAATTTCCCCGGTTCGTCTTCTTCTACACCGGCTTTTCTTCTTCCTGGCTATTTGTTTGTGATGACAGCGCCCCTAGTGGGCAGATGTTGTAGGTGTTCAGACGGTTTGGTCCGTTTAACAAAGAGCAGTATGAATGCAAACCAAACCACAGGAAAGTGCAACGTTGTTGCAATTTCTGTTCCAAAACGGACCAAGTCCGGACTATCAGGTGTGAAAACGACCTTAAGCCTATGGTTACAGTTGGAAAGAAAAGAGACTTATAATGCCATTCTTCTGTTATCTTAAAGTCATGCACAGATTGAGTATGCTATAACAGACTTGTTTTAGGGAAAAAGGAGGTTGTCATGGCTGACTATATGTTTAAATTCAATATGTCTTTTGAATTTTTTAATACTGCGAAATAATACCCAAGAAAAGCACATTGATATGATATATAGGCAGTTACCAGCCACAGCTAGAGGCATTTTATTCTTGTGTTCTCTGTTTTTCCATCTTGGCAATCTGTCCACTTGAGCATTAGTTTGTGATTGTTACAGATGGGTTTAGTTGTACAGTAATCCAATATATACAATGGCCAACAGCAAGGTAGCGATTAGCCTGGATGTAGCTGTAGAAAAACGGTAGTTTAATCAGACCTGGGCCAATTTACTTCATTAAAACAAAAGCTTCTCTTAGTAGAGATCTTTTTGCATCACTTAATAGACTTTGGCATGAATTTCAGCCAATGACAAGCTTTGTCGTATAAACTCTATGGTAGCTCTAACTCAGGTTAGCACAGGAGCTGCACATGTCTACTACCTCTTTTTGTCTTGTTGCTGTGATTGGCTTGTGCACAACATTCAGCCAATCACCTTTGAGAATTTTTTGACAGAACCTGCCCTTAAATGCTCTGCATATGAGGTTTCCCAGATAAATGTGAAATATATCAATGCAATGAAGATATGAAACAGTCCATCTGGCATGTCAGGTTAAACAGAATTTGAATGATAAGATTGTTAAAGTACTGACACAAATGCACATTGTCTTGTCACATACAGATCCCCTGCACTGATCATTTGCAGATTTTTGGAAATGCTCTTTTTAGATCTCATTTATAACAATGAAAATCAGCCCTAACAAAAGTTTGAGAAGTTTTCATCAAGGTTGTAATCTCTACCATCATTATTCAGACTGCAAAGTGATATGCTTTGCCCATGCTGGATAATTGTTGGGTTTCTGTATTTAAAATTATTAGTAGCACTGCAATAGTAGATGCCACTAAACAAATTAAGATTGACTGATGACAGAACAAACCGGGGCTTGAAAGCTTCCCAGACTCTGATGTTCCACAGTCACAGAAAACCACCAGAGTAAATGCAGACTTCGTTGTTTTTGATGCTAAATCCACAGTGAGGAAATGTCAGACTATCTAAGCCTCTGCTGCTGTTTGTATCTAGATCATTTAAAGCTCACACATCTTATTGTGAAGGGTAAATAATGAGAGGAACCTTTAAGTTTCAAACTGGCATTTCTATACCCACAATAGATTCGACTGCATGTCATGGGCAGTTTTTTGTATACTGTACATACGGTACGCCATGCTGTGTCGTGTCAAATAGGCCCCTGAAATCTTTGATTTCTACATCACCTGGAACACTGGGGGGCTCTTCCAGCGTTTCCACGGACCGGTATATAACTGTCAGAGTGGAGAGTGAGTCAGGAAGGAGCTGTGTGAAGACCACAGAGGCGGGCGAGTAAAAACAACTCGGCCTTTTACTGCTCCCTCGTATCATCTGCTCCCCAATAAAACAGAGGAAGAAACGTTATTGCAGTCTAGTGGAAGTATATATCAGTGAAGTTATCTCTGCTAGATCGCATTTCTCTTGTTAAAGAAACCATTTTTTAAAGCTTATAATTGATTAAAGCACTGGAAATTAGTCTATTTGACTCAATCTTTGATGCACAATTGAGAGTTTATTACATTGGTGTTCAACAAATTAACAGGAACAACAGATCTAGAAGTTGCCTTCCTCAAGAGCATTTTAAAAGGTGGTGATAATAAAGGTGAAAGGGCTGCTTTTTCCTTTTTAGAGCTGCTTTATTCTGGGTGTCAAACCAGCGGCCTTTCAATTACAGTTGTAACCTTCAGGCCTCAAATGACCCTGTGCAATATAATCCCCTCTATGTTTCTTGTAAAATTCAATACTTTGCAATGCCAGAAAGTCACTGAAAGGTCCTTTTGACTATTTTATGAATGAGTGCCTAAGTGAAGTCATAACATTTTAAATATATTGATGCGGCTCTGCGTGACTTCCAGTACTCGACCACAGGAGGTCCACTGGTTTGTCCTCCCTCAGGCTGCTGAGGCAGATCACTTTCCCCAAGGCTGCAGTCAAATAAAGCTTTGAGCTATTTATCTTCTTTTCTTTCATTTCAGTTTACTGTAACTGTATTCTGCAACACTTGTATTTCATTATGTATAAACTAAAAATAGCCGGCTTTTTAGTTTCCTGTAAGTGCAAGGCCTATGGTTTAAACTGTGTTGGGGAATGGGATTTTGATGCAGCTTTTCAGAAATGATTATTTATAGCTGAGGGAAAAGAAGGACAGGAAATAAGATGAGATAAACAAACAAGGGGAAATCAAGCCACAGATGCTAAAACTATACTTCATTGTCAGCCGTTCTTCTTTAGATTCCTCTGCAGGAGAAGTGATAACTTCCTGAAACCCTGATTTCTCATCTTATTAAGGCGGGCCTATCTTATTTTCCTGGGCCTTATCTGGTTTTATTCCATTCATTATCCTTCAGCAAGTGATGGCAAAGAAGCCTTGTGGAGCAAAGTTTCACTTTCTAATTCTAAAGTCAGACTACACATTGCAGAGCCATAAATTCACTACTGTTGTGTACTGTTGACTAGCCAAACATTATGATAAATGATATGAAAGCTTGATGCTAATGCTAATGCTAGTTACTCACTGGGGTATGGAAGTACATCTGCTAATACTTGCCAGCATTTCTCTTTTTCAGTCTGCAGTTGTCATCCCCTAGCGTCACATCATGAAGGCAGGGATGCTGTCAGAGCTTGACAAATTTTTCCTCTATTTTATAGTTCCATTTCACAGCACCAACTTTATTATTCCACCTTTGCCTTTTCAATTTGTTTGACTATTACTACAGATTTTTTGTCAACATTTTGCTAAACGGCAACATACTGCAAGTTGCCTTTATTGTTTTTCACTGTCAAACATTCAATGGGATAAAAAAAAAAGATGTCTGAGTTTCATGGGCCCAAAAACTTCATGTGCTGGAACATCCGTACAACACTTATTCTGACATCAGAGCAATGGCTTCATTGATACCAGCAAGCACTCCAGGGGAAGAAATACATTCTACCTGCTGAAAGTTGCCCCTATATAAGCCTAACAATCCTTTCAATCCTTGAAATGACCTTTCAACAGTCACAGAGTCCATTCATGACCACTCAACAGTCACAGAGTCACTCTGATGACCTCTCAGCAGCCACAGAGTCCTTTTGATGACCACTTAAAAATCACAGAGTCCATTAATGACCACTCAACAGTCACAGAGTCCCTCTGATGACCTCTCAACAGTCACAGAGTCACTCTAATGACCTCTCAACAGTCACAGATCCCTCTGATGACCTCTCACCAGTCACAGAGTCACTCTGATGACCACTCAGCAGTCACAGAGGCACTCTGATGACTTCTATACAGTCACAGAGTCACTCTGATGACCACTCACCAGTCACAGAGTCACTCTGATGACCACTCACCAGTCACAGAGTCACTCTGATGACCACTCACAAGTCACAGAGTCACTCTGATGACCACCCACCAGTCACAAAGTCACTCTGATGACTTCTATACAGTCACAGAGTCACTCTGATGACCACTCACCAGTCACAGAGTCACTCTGATGACTTCTATACAGTCACAGAGTCTCTCTGATGACCTCTTAATAGTCACAGAGTCCCTTTGATGACCTCTTAACAGTCACAGAGTCCCTCCATCATTACCATGTATAACTTTTTATCCCTGCACTTACTAATTTTTTTTGAGTGCTACCTTGCTCCCTATAGGAACAGTATTACTAGGAGCTGTGGTGAAAGGGGAAATAGTCATTCAAGAGCCTGCTAAGTCATCAGTAGTTGTTTCACAAGCAGATGTGATGAGGTTACTCCATGTTTACTATATGCTTTCTATTAGCATTTTTTTTTCCCACAAACAGCTTTTAGGCATTGGAGCAAAGTAAAATTATGGTGACATGATTGTTGCTTTAGTTTCCAAACCTGATTTACAAATAACTCACATATACTCTTCCTTTGTCTCTTGAGCAGCCATCTTGCTGATTATTCTCATTGCTCTGTTGTCAAATTCCCATAGTTCTTCATGAACCTTTGGGAAATCACCCCCAGAACTTCACCCTACCTGCCCATTCCAACAAGATTTGAGGCACCCCATCCCTAGACATGAACATCCAAGATCTATTGGAAGGGCTGAGAGATAAAGGGGGCCAAAAAGTTGATTTGTGACAGCATTTCTAGCAGTGACAGCCACCTATGGGCTTCAATAGGACTCTTCTGAAGTGATGGGTGCTGTCTCTGAGATTATATGCATCTTTATATTCAGGCTATGATCAGACTCCTTCAAACTGCACAAATCTGAGCTGGCTGCTGACTTGAAATTCTAAATATGATACTTCACAATCTTTTACAGCCTTTCAATATTAATGTCCGATATTTTCCTGAAATATTTGAGTGTTTTGTTCCATTAAGGCTGTGCTACTTCATCCTATACCAACTGGGATTAGTTTGAGTAAAACCCAGCTACCTGCCAGCTCTTAAAGGTGCATAAAATCATGCATATATCCTGTATAGGGCCAAGTTTTTCCATAATATACTTTATGGTAATGTATTCTCAGCTAGCAGCAGGAGTTTCTGGCACCATTTTAATCAGTGTCCCCTGGGTTCCCCGCTGTCGACTCCCTCCTACCGCCTGCCGCCTGGTGCCACAGCGCAGCAGAAAAAGGAAAATATCCCCAAGGAAATGCTGCTCTCGTCTCATCTGAGCAGAACTGTGGAAGCCATCTACTCAAATCTCCTTCCTCATGGGAATTCACCGCCGTGCCCTCAGCCAAGGGTACTTAACCCTGAAAGGCTTAAACACATGGAAATAGATAATGGAGGAATTATCTAAGGATTCTATGGAGAATAGGTGTGTGGCGTGTCCTGACGAGATAGGACAAAGTTCCTAGAGAGGCAAAAAGTCGACTTTAAACACTCTTCTTCTCTCACCTTATCTTCATTCTCCATCTTTGTCACTTCGCCCGAGAGTTTGACCCTGATGTGAACTGAGAGTTCTGCTCCGATGGCACCTGTTCTCTCTCTGTTCCCGTCCCGTCCCGACTCAAACTCAGCTAGGGGCTTGTTATGCGTCGACTTTATGTGAGTGCAGCACATCTGTTTCCATTATTAGCAGCTTCATTTGTAGGCTGATGAAAAGCGGGTTCAGATCCCGGGGACTTTTCTCGCTGGCAGCAGACCAAGATGCCGTCATGATTCAGCAAGATGCACTTCACATCCTTTACTAAACTCACTGGACCTCATTTGTCAGGAGTTGCAAACATTTGATATGCAAAGGTCTGACAGGTCCTGGACCAGAATCTAAAGTGTTGTTTATGTATTCCCCTGTCTGTGCTGCTCTGCACTAATTGCTGTAGTGTTTTTTGCTCTGCACCTCCCCAGGATCATTTGTCAGTCAAACAGACTGAGTGGCTCTGATTCTAGCCTGAAAAACTGAACTCAGGGTGATGAAGTTAAGTTTCTGTTTAGTTTTTCAACTCTTTGACGGGTCATGTAGGATGTGAGTTCCGGTGCTGGTTTGTTCAGCATTTTTCCCAGACTTCACTCCAGTTTATCAACCTGGACAGGGCTGGAGAGGGGCGGGGGAGGGAGCTAAGACATGCCCACTTACTCCTTAATGCTTTCACCATCAACATAATAGCAGTGTTGATTTTTACAGCTATTTTCGATTTCGTCTTCGACAGTAAATTTTAATGCCTTTTAGTTTTAGTCACATTTTCGTCATTTCTTCGTTCTTAGGGCCAATCCCATTTCTACCCCTGAACCCTTCCCATTGAAACAGAGTGGTAAGGGGTTGGGGTAAAAGCCTTCCCATAAGAAATGGGACGTCACTTGATTGCTGTTCATCATCGCACTTTGCTGATAAACAGTGCATCATCAGAGGTGAATATAAAGCTTCAACCTTCTCATTCATACTAAGGATCTCCATGTTGCTCTTCTCCATATATTTGTACAGTTAGTAGCCCCTTAGTTTACACATGTAGATACTAAATATACAATAAACTCCTATACTTAGTAGCTAAGACTGGATATATGAGAAAACACAGCAGTTTTCTAGAATCAATGCCAAAAAGATTTACATTTGTACGCCTCCTCCATTGTCCACTGTGCCATTTTGCGAGTGAACGCAGTGCATAGTGGAAAAGTCATCATACCCCTTGATTTAAGATGAGGTCCTGAAAAATCTTCGTTTCAGGGGCCCTTAGCCCTCAATTCAAGAGAGATCTGGGACACCCCTTCACCTGATGTGAACATGCTCAAACAAAGGGAATGGCTAAGATAAGGGCTAAGGGGTAGAAATGAGACTGACCCTAAGTCTAGATTTAATTGACTCAACTAAGAAACTTTTTAGCTCAGTTTTAGTTTATAAAAATTCCTTTCATTTTATTGTTTTCTGTTAGAAAACAAACATTTATTCCCTAAGCCTGACTTCTAAATAATACTTGTGTGTTCTGTGCATCCACAAAACCTGATACCCCGGCTTTCTAGATGCAGATTAGCTACAGATTTACCGAACCTAACAGCTTGTACTTTCTCATATCATTGCCCATATGAGCAGCAAGGGGGTGGCTTATGTGGCCCTGAATGGTTTCTTAAAAGCCTTGAATCTTTTAAAGCTAGATAAAAGTATGAAGCTTTTGTATACTATGATAGATAAATGCAAAAAGAAATAAGTGACTACTGGGTCTTGCCGAAAATGGAAAGTTCTTATTCTTAACTCTTAAAGTGAAGCATAATTTAAAAAAATCCAATCTTTATACCATTAATAACTCATGTACTCACAGCAGTGGAAAGAGTTCTTTAACATAGTTAACAAAATACAATTTTGAGCATTTCTGTGAACATATCGGTATTTGTAGCCCCATATGTTGCTTTTAATGTTCTTTTTATGTTCTACCAATGCAAAGTAACTTTGAAAATAAACATCAGACCTTCTTAGGAGGTAGAACTGAAAACTATTGATCATAAACGTGGTGTATCATGATTTTAGAATGACTAAAATAGGCTAAAGCCTAAAGTTTCATAAAGACGTTCAATAACAACAGAGGGATCTTTTCACAGGTTACCTAAAGTAGATGAATAACTAGCAACAATACAGATGCTGCTTCTTAAAGTCCAGGATCCTTCCTCTGTGGGAAGGATTCTTCCAAGTCAGGATCCTTGGAGGCAAGGCCAGAGTCCTCCCTGGAAACTCTTGAGTACACATACAATACAATCATGTATTCATGATTTTTTTTTTTTTAAAGCCTGTTCAGGCTGGGCACATTTTTTATACATGATACAACAATCAGACATTTTTTAAAGCATGTTTCAGGCAGGTTTCATGGGTCAGAGTCAGATTCAGTCCAGAATTTTTTGATTTTGTTGACAACCGTTCCTGGTATGGTGACAGAAAGTTCCCAATCTGCCTGTTTTCTCTTGGTGCAGTGACAAATATTCCTTATCATACTGTAACATCAAATATGGACATCTGGGTTTTTACAAAACACGTCTTTCACATGACTGTTCTGTGGATAGCAGTGTGGTTTCATTTTTGTTTCATTTCCATGGTTTTCATCCCTTTGTCTTGAGCTCTGCTGAAACACTGTGACTTACACCTTCTCTCCACACACCTTTTCTAATCTATATTTTTCTCCTTTCATTTTCACGCATCTGGATGTGTAAAGGTAAGACCCTGCTGCCTGTTATTTTTATTCCTTTGCTTGCTAATTATCTTCTCCTCAGGTTCTGTCTAATCTTAAAAAGAGACTGAGGTGATTTGCGATTGATTCTTTTTGGTGAGACTAGCATATTTGCAGCCCAGGCTCTCACTTAAGTGAACAGGACCTCTCATTTCCTCTGCCTGCTGCTGGCTGTCAGCAGACAAAGCACACCGAAACAATAACGCTAAGTAGCAATTAAGGTAAAACAGCATCTGAGATCCTTATGGTAAGGTGAAGCGCCATCTTGGAAGAGACGGGACTAAAGTCTGATTCTTAGTGTGAGGGTTTTTGGGAGCTGCTGGTGATGGATTTGGTTAAAAAGTCATTGAAAACCTGAGTGTGCCTAAATGCACTTCAACTTGAAGTGATTGTGAAGTGACTGATTCTTCTCTCTTAGTATGAAAAGGACTTGAGATGTGATATCTGCAATTTCTAAATGTGTGTCATTGAAGAATATCATGGTTAAGTGTGGAGGAGCTAGGTGTTATTAATATTTAAAATGTATTTCTCATCAATTCAGATGCATCATTTTCATTAATTTATCTAGTAAGATCAGAGCTCAGATATTGGTGTTGGATGTCTTGATTTCCATTTTATTGAACCTTTTCATCCATCATGTGACTTTCTGTTAAGTAGGCTGGTTTTCTGTGTGAGTAGATGCTGTTTTGACTCGTCTTGCACTGTCCTAATCAATCAGTTCTGACTGACTCATCCATCACCCTGATAACATGTTAAATACTGGTAGAAGTGGCCTTAAGCATTTACATTTATGGAGTTGTTGACTACAAAGCTGTTGTAATCCAGCAAAAATTGTGAGTAAAATCCAAAGTTTCTGTCTAAGGCTTGGTTTGTTTCTCTGTAGGAAAAATCCCCCAGTGAGCCCAACGTCGAACTGATTTGAATCACTAAACAATCAGAGATGTGTGCAGCGATTCAGGGGAAAAGGAACCATGCTGCATGTAGAGACATTCACACAAACAAAAGGCAGGCAGTGCAATGTAAACTAGGACTCTCTAATCCTTGCAATGGAGACAGTTTCATGTGCCTGCCATTGAAACGTTGAGGCAAAAGGCTGCATTCTGCAGGACCAGAAATGTTTACATTCATCTCAGAGTTTCTGTCGTCAATCCAGATTAATGGCATCATTTTTCATTGAATTCCAAAATTAAACTATTTTGCATTCAAAACTGTTTTCCTTCAGACCTAAATTAAGGGTAACTGACTTCCTGTTTGGATACAGATTGGCTTTTATACGTAGGTAGAGCCAGTATTTTAATAGGAACTCAACCATGGACAAAAGAGCTTGTTGTGGATTGAAAAGGAAAAAGCAACCACCTAATGTTCAATAACACAAGAAGCACATGACTTTTGACTTGTCCACTGAGCAGAAATTAAAAAACAGAATTGAAGTGGGAAAAAGTAGCAAGAATGTGTTAAAAGCTGAACAAAAAATGGGTTAACAGGAGCAAAAAACGGCTTTGAAGTTTTAAAAACAGATAAATTGGTGAGAAGGGGTTAAAAGTGGCAAAAATAAATGTAACAGAGTAAAATGCATTTTAAATGAGCAAGAATCGGCAAAAAAAAGTGAGAGTAAAGGGTTAATAGCAGCAAAAAAAATTTTTTTTAGAGGCAACAGAGGCAGAAAGTGAAAAACAAATGGTTAAATGTGACAAAATGGTGGATTTAAAGGGGCAAAAATGGGTCAAAATTGGTTAAAAGTAATAGAAAGGATTAAAAGAGGCAAAAAAAGATGTAAAGTGTCAAAAAAATATATTATTAATCCTTTATTTTAGCAGGGGAAAAACCCACTGAGACCAAGGTCTTTTTTCCAGGGGTGCCCTGCATTAATACAATACAATACAGAATTTAAAAAAAAATATGTGTACATGGTTAAAACAGTTACAAATACATTCATAAATATATAATGGTTATATATAAAACTGGGCTAATAGAGGCAAAACAGTGGATTAAAAGATGGCAAAAATGACAGACAAAGTGGTGATACTAAAAAAGCAGCAAAGATGGGTTGATAGTCGCAAAAAAGGTAGGGAAAAGTGAGTAAAAAGAGTTAATGTGGTAAAAAAGGGAAAAATTGAGTTGAAATTGAGTTAAAAGTATGCAAAAATGAAATGAAATGCTGCAAATAAAAGCAGCATAAATGGACTGAGAAATTGGTAAAAAGATGTTAAGAAGTGGCACAAATAAAGAACTTTGAAGTTGGGTCATATGAGGTTCCTAGCAGTAGTTGTAGCATTAGTCTCCAATGATTTCAGTGGGCATGCTCCTGTAAGAAGGACTCACTGGTTGTACCAGCCAGGAAGCTTGGATATATAGCCAAACACATGGGTAAAGATTCTCTGCAGAATTTAGCTAAAAACTGGCCAAAAAATAATGTTGGCTTCACTATTGAAAATGTTTAAGTGTTTGATTTTTTACCCAGAAAGCCTCTGTGTTTTTGTCACTATTTTGCATTGTGAACTTTGGCTGGTTTTGTGCTGTTGCATTTCAAAATAGTAACAAAAAGGTTTTCTAGGTTAACAAAATGAAACACTTTATAGTGCGCTTGTTTGAGCCAACATTTTTTTGCAGCTAGTTTTTAGCAAAAACTTGCTTAATGCTGCAGAGATTCTGTACCCCTCTCTAGCCTAGTACAATAATCAAGACCTTCTTAAAGGAGCAATGCTCACTAAAATCACCAGAGGTCAAAGACCCTGTAAAGCAAAAATAGATCTGTAGCTAGGTTCGTTGTATGACAGGCCACTGTGTTATAAACCAGCAGGTCAAATTTCAGTCAAATAAAACATGTCTAAGTTTATAAAATTCAAAATCATGAAAAATGAGGCAAAAAAATCTGCTCGTGTGGGCGTGTCTGTTGAATACGATGTAGCCACGCCCACTCAGGCCATTAGCCTGCCTCTTGATCTTTTGTTGACCTTAGAAGAAGAGACAAAGTCCGTTTTTTCATGCTGAAATCTCTGATGCTTTAATTGATCCATAGACCACTGTGGCTGATAGATTTAGCAAATTTATTTCACAATGAACAGAAAAACAGCATTAAACTGTTAACTTTCAATAAAGGCAGTGACATCAACTAACAACAGACTGTACTGAGATGAACTGCTCTGTGATTTTATATTGAAGTGTTAGAGGGGCGGGGTCATTCCCCACTATGGGCTCATGACATCACAAGCCCACATATAAGCCCAAATTAAACCAAGCCAGGAAAGAGGTAATAAACTTTCTAATGGTCTCAATCCAGAATTCAGTCACATGTAGATCTCAGTGTTTTCACATGTTTACAGCAACCATATTCCAACATATCTAGAGTGTTAAGATACAAATTTTGGATTTCACTTTACAGGGTCTTTAATATCACTACTACTGCTACGTACCTAACTTCAAAAATATTGGAATATCCCTTTAAGTCGATAAAAGGATAACATGTCAAGATGTAAAATCTTGAATTTGTTCTTGCATTTCCATGTGTGTTACTCCTCCGCTGGGTTTCATATCAGAACCCAGACAGAATGAACACAAAACATTGCCTCCTCTCCCAGCAGGCCTGAATGATGGATACAAGTGAGAGACTGGAGCTCGTTCTTTGCACCAGGAGATTCTATTGCAGTAAACATCCTTGTCACCAGCTTTTGTGTCCCTCATCAGGCTCGTTGAATCAGTGATGGGCGCTCATGCTCTGCAGATTTTCATTTCAAGCAAATGCCACAGAGGCTTGTTTCGCTGATTACTTTTACCTCCTCTCTGGTTGGAAGGTAATCAGTGGAGTCAGCTGGTGTGACACATGGCTGTGGCTCACACGTTGTTGCCCATCTCTGATCTAAATGCTGTTTCAAAGCCTTTTGAAACACTGAATCCTTTGGCTCGGTGTAAAAATAGATACAAAAGGATATTGAGGTTTTTCGCTCTATATTTGAATGATATTCAAACATGCACAACAATAAAACTGGAGCTCCACCAATCACACATTTGTGCCTGCTGATATATAAGCTGATATCCTGGTGAAGCACATAGGTGCAGCCTTTTATCTCTAAGAGTCATGGAGGCTTTCTTTTTTCTCTGAAATCCTCCAAATCCAGTTGGCACCAGGAAGTGTTCAAAGCGACATCTCTTTCCTCCTCTTATCTCTGCTTTTTCCTCCCCCTTTTCTGCCATCTGTTCTCCTTCACTGACTTTTGTTCTCTCTCAGTCTGCTGTCCTCCTCAGCTTCGCTCACAAGGGACGGTCTCTTTCTCATCCTGCTGAGCTCATTTCACAACACCAGTCAGAGAGAGGGAAAAGTACAGCCTCATTTCAGCTGAAGGCGAATATACGAATGTCTGTGCATTCATATCACAGCCTCGATGAACATTTTAGTTTAAAAAGTTGCTCTACATCAATTTAAAGGCTGTGTTTTCCTTCCTTTTGACAATAAATTAATGTCTGCTCATTCTGCCTCTCTGACACTCCTGCTCATGTACAGTCGTTCACTTCTGATGTGGAGCTGTATTTCAGGACCTCAACCCCGTACAAGACTTTTAGATTCCCTGTGACTGACTGTGAGCCAGGCTCTTATCATAAAACATCTGTGTTGGAGCTCACTTTTGCTCCTGTGTCTGAAAGGGAGCAAATCCCTGCAGCTACACTCCAAAATCTGCTGCTGGAAATCCTTCAAATGGAAGGCTGTTACAGCAGCAGATATCACTAAGACACTGATGGGCCCCTGTTTCATTGCTCTCTTCTTGGCATTGAATAACCCTTTGTTTATTTAAAGACCTTTAATCTTAATTTATCTGCTAATAGAGTCCCCCAGATGTATTTAAACAAAGGACATTGAACAAAATGTTAGAGCAACTAAACCAAAGCTCCACAAAATGTAGAATTTATTGAAATAAATGAACGGTTAATAAAGGCTTGTATCAAATTCATTGCCACCCTCGAGGGGGGATAAACAAGAGAGCTTTCTGTGGCCCAGACAAATGATGGGGGCCATAGAGGTCAGCAAAATCATGATCCATTCTAAAGTTAATCTGTGATAACAATATTTATATTCTAACATAAATAATAACTACCAAAACAGAACAACAACAAAAAAAAGTCATTTATTTATGCTGTTGTACAATAAAGCATTTTTTGTAAACCCTGTCTTAAAATATAATTACCTTTTTATAAGTGATGTAAACAATGTGGACAGGCACATTAAACATAATTATTAGGAAAGTCATGTCAGACTTCACGGCTGTAATGCACAAATGTCAGCATGCATGAAGTGGGAGAAACTTAGACAGATTTATTGGAAAAAAGAATAGAATAGTTGTAAAAAGAGACAAAAATGAGTAATAGGTGGCAAAAATGGGTTGAAATAGTCAAAAATGCATATATGGCTTAAAAGTGGCAAAAAGGGCAAACAGTGGCTAAAAAATGTGAAAAGTGGAAAAATGGAGGAGGTGACATAACGAAGCAGTAACAATGGGCAGAGAGTGGCTAAAACAATGCAAAAATGGGCAAAAGGGGTCAAAAAATGCAAGAAAAGAGGCAAAAAAAAAAGCAAAATTGGACACAAAGGGGCAAAAATTGTTAAAAAAAAAAAGGCAAAAGGCTACAAAAATTGAAAAATATGGCATAAATGGGTATAAAGTGGCAAAAATGGGGTAAGGTGGCAAAACGATGTGGCAAAAATGGGCCAAAATTTGCAAAAAAGCAATGCAAAAGTGGGCAAAAAGGGTTAAAAAAAAATGCAAGAAAAGTGGCAAAAAAAGGAAGAATTGGACATAAAGGTGCAAAAATTGGGGGAAAAAAAAGCCACAAGCTGCAAAAATGGAAAAGTGTGGCATATATGGGCATAAAGTGGCAAAAAAAAAAAAAAAAAAAAAAAAAAAAAAACAAAAATGAGCAAAAACAGCCTTAAAGTGGCAAAAATGGAAGAGGGGTGGCAAAAAAAAATGTGCATAAGCAACAAAAATTTGCAAAATTTTACTAAATGGGTAAAAAAATGGGTAAAAATAGCAAAAGCCGGCTAAAATAGAAATAAAGATCTTGTGGAAATGGGCAAAAGGGGCAAAAATATTGAAAATATGGGTGAAAATGGGCACAAATGTGTAAAAAGTGTAACAACAGGATGAGTGGAAAAAATAGCTCCTAAAAAGCAGCAGAAATGGGTTAACAGTGACTAAAGGAGGTGGAAATAATGGATGGAAAAAAATTGTGATTTACATAATTCCATCTTCAGAGCCCATAATAGCTTGACACACCTTTCAGCTCCGACATGAGGGAACTGTTTGATGCTAGCACCAATGCTACTGATCCAACATCCATGCGCTGATATCATCAATTAATCACAACTGTGGAGGGCCCATTCTCTGGGTTTATCAGGGGCCCAGCCAAATCTACGGGCAGGCCTGTGTGCAGTTGATGGATAACACATTAGAAAATGCCAAAGGCACTGGTGTAAAGAGACTTTAAATAAAGTGCCATGGCTCATTAAGAAGATTTGGCAAACCACATGCTTTGTTTTTAAAGAACCTGCTGAGTGGACTATAAAGTGGATTCTGGCTCTTTGGTATGAGGTTCCCTGCAGCACTTAGTTATCTTGTTTTGTGTGCAATACCAAAGTCAAACATAATATTTATTAACAAAAAGTCAAAGTATTTAAATCAGCTGTTTGTTTTCTTTCATGCTGTGTAACCAGGGTGGTATCTTCTGTAATTCATTTACCAAATAATCAGAACCGTCCTTTTCTTTAGTGGATGTTTCCTGCACTTGTCTGTAGATAGAAAAGTTAAAATTCAGAGAAAAGACAAGACAAACGACACTTCAGAAATGAAGGTTAATGATAAGGGAGGTTGTCTAACAAGATCAGAAATTCATGCAGCTTTCAGGTCTTTTGCTGAGCTATCAGCCACATTTACTCAACACTGCACCTTTAAATGCCACTTGATTTCCATAATGGCCCCATGGCTCCACAGTATTGATTACAGCTTCCAGCAAACCTTCCACCAGCAGCAGCACCAAAACTCAATTTCCCCAGATTGAGCCAACTCGGAGAAATTATGTATATGAAACATAAGGAAGGGTTTGGAGTGAGAAAGACAGACAGCGAGAGACAAATGAGACGATGGAGAGGAGAGGAAGAGAAGCAGCTGCCTGGATGAGAGTAATGAAGGAGAACAAGTCGACTGTGATTGGAGTGGAGTGGGGAGTGTGTAGTATGTGTGAGCAGAGCCAGTCTGTCCCTATTGATTTCATTGTGCAGTTGTACAGCCATGACACCCCTACTGTAACTAAGTGTAGCAGTGATTTTTCAAATTTGAGCCATAGCAGCCAATAATGTAAAACAGCAGCGGGCTGATGAGGCCATTCAGGCGATCGCCCCAGGGCCTGTAAGTGTCTGGGGCACATTTTCATTGTGTCACCGAGCTGGCTGTAAATTTTTATCACTGATTTGTTGGGATATAGGTTTCACTTTATTTTACAAGTCTTGTCTTAAAACTCACTGTGGGTAGTGTTTTTATGTTCACCAGGTCATCTGCTACTAGATGACTATATATAAAGTAAGGAATCTTCTCGGTGTCTCTTTCTTCTATCCAGTTTTGCCAGAATGATTTGCAGGTCCAACACCAAAAAGAATATAAATACATTTCCCTCAGTCTGTCTCACAGTGAGCTTACTTTATCAGATCTGTCTCTCTTCCTCTCATACACATATGTAATATATCTATTTTATTTATAAAATACACTGAGATGTGGCTCGCTGCAGTCCTCAGAGGTCACAGAGGGTATAAATGTAAAAGCACTGACACACAATGCAACATCATATATCAGACTTGATATAGACTTTTCATTATAGAGACCAAAACTTTATTTTAGGAGTATGAATCTTCACTTCTCCGTCGTCATAGATTAGTTTTAGGCCTACAAAGTGACAAACAGCTCTGTGCTGGATTCCTTTGAGGTAAGGAAGCCTTCACTGTGATCAGAAATACACAATAGCTGTACAAAGATTCTTCTTTGCTCTTTCAGCTGCTTTCCAAAACATGAAAATAGAAGAAACACATTACACATCTATTTCTGACACCATTGGTTCCCAACCTGGGGTCCTGGAGCCCCTGAGGGCAAACAAAAGATCTCAGAGAGATGAGACAGAGGATTTGTCTGCGCTGAGGTTGTCATAATTAGATTTGCACATATTGATATGTAACAGGGGTGTCCAAACTTTTTCCACTGAGGGCCACATACAAAAAATCTGAGGGATGGTGGGGCGACTTTCAGATACCTCTCCTTTATGATGTCAAAGTTTGTCAATCCAGTCCAATGTCCATAAAGATTTTAAGTCATGAAAAATGAATGTCAATAAACTATCGTGTCAAAATGTTTGTTTACAGAATTAGCACAGTGGGTAATCTTCACAAACTTTATTTGTGTGTGTGTTTTCTATGAGCCCCCAAGGTGAAACAAAAATATTCTCATCTGTCAAAAAGAAAACAGATAAAATTTACAGTCAAGCACGAGCTTCATGTTCTAATGTGGGCCATTTTTGATTTATGTTTTAGAGTTTGCTGTGAGCCAATTAAAAATAGGCCAAGGGCCGCATTTGGCCCCCGGGCCATAGTTTGGAAACCCTTGGTATATATAATGATACAACACTCATCAAATAGTTTATACAAACCTGTTGTGGGTGGATGTGCTTACTTTTTTTAAATCAATGTTGCGATATGAAATATCATGAATATTTCCATACAATTAATAGTAATTGTCTCTAGAAATCAATCAGAAATGTCATGGTGGCTCCTTTAAGGCTGAGAAGGTTATGAACAACAGGAACCTGCTGCAGGTACCAGAGTATTAACCACAGGGGACCGGTTTTGGTGATAGGTGACTGGAAGCTTTTAATTACAATCTAATTATTACATCCAAATCTCGGTCAAGGGGGCACCTAGACTTGATTAAGGTTGCCCAGTTGCCCTTTTGACCAAGGTACGAATAACCATGACCTGGATGAATGAGAACCTACACAGACATCTAGTCATTGTATTTTTGAATAAAAACTTTCAAGTTATGATGGGTACTGGATCAATCTGGACACCTCTAGTTTTGATATTCATGTTTCAGTAAAAGATCTTGAGCAGTTTAAAACAGTTTAAGACCCGCTGTTAATAAATCAATCAATAATATAAATTGGTGTGCCTGAGAAAAACACAAAGGAAATGTGCTTGTGTCAAAAAGCAGGGAACATTTTTTCTGCAACTCTATTTTATTGAAGTAATTGTTCTGTTAGTTTTAAACAACATAAATCTGTCTTTTAATTGTAGTTCTTTTGTAGTTATTAGGTTCTGGAGGAGATAAGACTCTACCCCAAAGAAGCTGCTCCACACGCGGAGCGAAGGGGTGGCTTATGGGGCTTAAGCCCCGAATGTTTTCTTTAAAGCTCCAAGTCTTTCAGCCTGGTTAAAATTATGCTGCTTATGTATGCTATGAGTGATAAATGCAAAAAGAAATATGTGATAAACAACTGGACCTTGCAGATCACAAGATGGAAATTTGATTCTTAAAGCCGTCTGATCATCATCACCATTTACACCTTGTGCACTTGCTGCATAAAAAGTAACTTTCATGTTGTTCTAAAATTACATTTTTCATTATCTTTTGTGAATAAATCAATTTTGGTTACCCCATATATTGCTTTTTATGTTTTTGTTTACAAAAAAATGCATAGCACCAGTTGTAAACTTGTATATCAAATACCTACCCCGCCTTTGCAAAAATACTATGTCAGACATTTTTAGGAAGCAATTATTGAACTTTGTCAGGGTATTCAATCATTTTTATCCAAATGATGCATAAATTTATTGGCACTTTAATTCTAAATTTGTGTTTCAAATTGTGTAGAAACAGTGCATACAACTCCCTGGTAAGCAAAAACTTTCTTCTGCCCCCTTGACTGTCCTGTGTTTAGGCTTAGCCCCTGATATTTCACCGGTATGGCTCCGCCCCTGAGCTGCTCATTAAGTATTATAATGTATTGTTAAATGCATACATTAAAAGCCTGCTATCTTGTGAGGAAAAAATATGACAAGGAGCCAAACAGAATTTCTAAGACTAATTTCATTATGGGATTATTTTCTGTTATTCTTAAATTGTTTATTTATTAATCTAATAGAGATTATTTAATATATGCAAAAAAGTGCTATCCAGTATTTCTAGACTGAGAGATATTATGTTGGAATAATTCCATGCAGAGCTGACAGTCCATTCATGTGAGGCTTTCCTGTGTTTTTATCCTCCATATTCCTCATTTAGGTCTTTCCTTCTCCCAGAGTCCTCTGGGACACCCCAGGCAGCCTGTCAGTCTTAATGAGGGAAACTGGTTTATGTATTATAAATTGATGATATGTTTTGTACACTTTCTCTACATTTTTCCTCTGGCTGAGCTAAGAGCACAGAGGCCCTCCAGGACTTCGGAGCCTGTTTGGATTTGCACTTCTGCCAGTGAACAAACACCGCTACATGCATGTACACACAGAGAGCTCTGATCCCTACACACACTGTGCAAACCGTGGTTATAATGCACAGAGCAAGGTAAATAACAAAAGGGTAGAGGATGATAGAAAACTGGCCTGGAGCTGCTGGAGACAGTGCACTGATTCTGCTGTGAAGAGCTAATATGGAGTATCTCAGTCTAATATTTGAAGTAAGGAAACTGCTACGCTACAATCAGACAGTCTAAAAAAATCAATAAGGGTGAAATGTGCATTACAGCAGCACTGAAGGGATGATGATCTTGAAACCATAGATTTTATACTATGATACAGAGCAGGAGTGATATGTTAGCCATAAAAGTTTGCCAAACAGTCTCTTCAGTCTGCTGGATTTTCATGAAACTGCATAAAGATGCACAAACATCAGCAAAAACTATGATAAAACACAGAAAAAGGAGCCCAGATTTTCATCTTTTTGACAAAACAAATCACAGGCCGGTCAGAGCTGTGCAGGCTCCACTGACCGATAAGGCTTTACAGCATGCATCAGCACTCTGCAGCAGCACTAAAGCGCAGTAAAATGTTGAAAATTGTCCCTCACCTTCGTCTAAATGATGGACTGAGTATTGAAAATGCTGTGTGTGTAAGTGGGACTTTGTGCATCTTTTCTTGTCAGCTTCACTTTGGAGCTGCTTTTTTTAACTTCAGACAGAGGACATTTAGCACAGTGAGGCCATTATTTGGTCTTAAATACACATTGAAGAAGGCTTAACTACTCTCTCGCTGTTTAGGAATCATGAAGGCAGACAAACAAAACCATCAGTACAACTGAAATATAAAGTGTGGCCATAGCTGTCGACATTCCCAATGAGATTAGGGTCCTAATTAACCTATTACATTTTTTAAACTGCATTGACTGCCTGCTATGTGTTTTGTCCTTTAAGGTGCACCATATGAAAGCTACTGTAGCAGGGCAGCTGCAGGAAGATTCTCTCTTCACCCTGTGTCCTAATACCATTCAAGCAGATATTCCACCATGCAGCATTACATGCTTGCTGACCACACTGCATCCATTAGATACTTGATTCTTTACCCTGGAGCCAATTGTTGCCTTCATGTTTGCACAACTACCCACAGCATACCCTAACCCACAGCATCCTTCCTCGGTTACCCGACAAGCACAGTCTTTGGCTCCCACGAGCTGCCAGCTGGTTGGATTCGTTCAGGTTTTGTTGTGTGTTGGTGGAGAGATGGTGGTAACAGTGGTGCAGGTTTAAACACGCACGGGCTAAACTCATGCAGCTAAGCGAGCATGGTGCGGGCTGAACTACCCAACTTCACATGTTGGTCCCTCAGTTGTATGAGTGAAGTAGTTCTTTACGGCATCTCTGTCATGGCTCGGCAGCTGCTGCAACTCCCCGCTGCTCTGTAAAGGTGTCCCCAATTTCACAATCAACCAGTTTTCAAACACACAGACCGGAAGTGGCATCTCCCAACATCAACCTGTGTCGCTGGGATTTGTATTCTTTATTTCCCAGACTTTACCAGACAATATATTGACACACAACTGCTGCATCTCCTGTTTAATACCAGCTCATAGTTTCAGGGGAAAAGAAAAGTGAGAAAGAGAAAAGACTCCAAACCTATCCGTAGCGCTTGTTTCTTTCAAAATAAAAGCACGCTTTTACAAATCAGGAAATAAAGACACTACAAAGTACAATATCTTTGGGAACTGTCTTATTATAATTGTTAACCTTAACTGTTATTTACACAGTAAAAGCAACTAAATGTGAATCCCTGAAGTGTAAATAGTGCATTAACCAGGGATCCTTTGATGCCAGTGAGCCAGTTTACACTTTTGCGTAATGTCTTAATATGAAACAGTAGTGAACAATGTATTTTGCAAAACAAAAAACAAGAAAAAAAAACAAAACAAACAAAAAAAAAGTCATGAAATCAGACTGAATATGGAAAAATGGACAGTCAAGACCATTAGATATATCTCTTCCATTTTATTTTATTCCTAAATCAAAGCACTGGTTAAAGAAAATGCTTGACACTGTCAACACTTTCAAAAGCTGTCCTTAAAATGTCAAATTTTTAATCTTTTACACATTACAACTGTGAATAGTCACACTTAATTAGTGATATTCAGCACCTAATTGCAGTTTGAAGTGTAACCATTTTATAGCCGTAGTCTCAGTAAAAGCTCATAGTCTTTATGAAATGTTAACAAAAGCCATTTGTTATCATTACAAAGGCTGCACTGACACTGCTGGCCAACATGACTTCAGTCTAGTGTTTTGTGGGGTTTTTTTTTGTATTTTTATGGACAGACCCCCAATTTCCACATACAATGATGTCGCTGTGATCCGCCTGCAAAGCGCACGGCAGAGCAAATTGCTCCCTCACCAGTCAGTTGGAGCAGTTCCACTGGGCACGCTCTGGTCCGTCTTCTGCACATCTGTGAAATGGCAATCCACCCTGCCCCACTGGATATAAGCGGCAGGTCTATTTTCAGCGCTTGGCATGGTCAAGCCATGTCAGTCCACACAGAGCAGATAGATCCAAAGCCGGAAAAATTTTCAGAGCATCTGGTCATCTTCACAGCACAACACAACAGAATGCATGGACCCCAAATAGTTAATCAGCAACAGCAAAAGGTCATGGGTCACAGAGCGACTGTGGCACTATTCATTTTTGAGTTGGAAAACCAGAGAATATTACATTAAACCACACATCTTTTGTAGAAAACATAAACCATTCAACTTCTGAACAATCATGTCAAAATGAATGACTAACCATGACCAAAAAAGTATAATCTGCTCTTAATATGCTACTCCTGGGTGATTTCATAGTTCTTTTGTGATCTTATGGTCTCATGTCTCAAGCTGCTCAGGACTGTGCTGCACACTAGAAACACTTTCACCTTCAGTCCGAGCAAATCCGCCAAACACAGGTTCATGGCACAGCTGGTGTATGTGAAAATTGGAGCTTAGACCAGGTTTTAATGTGACCTTTTTTTTGCAACTTTATCATGCCAGTGGCAGACAAATAGGGGACTCTGGTACTGACCACAGTTTTAAAAGTAGTGTGAAAAAACATAAAACTCAGATCTGAGCAGAACAGAACTGACCATCAAGGCTTGCAGTGTGAATGTAGCCTTTTGTAGCCTAATACAATTTAATTTGCTTTGCTTGGAAATCTGTGAGTCACATAAATATCCATTTATTTTGGAAAAAAGCACATCAGTTGTTATCAGTGATTTTATTCTGAAATCTAGAGCCACATTTAAACCCTCAGGATGTAGTCCAAAAACACGTTGCCTCACACATAACCCTGCTCCCCTCTGTGTGCTTGAGTTTTCCTCTCGGCTGTGCTCCTCTGCTTTTCCTTCGAGCTGTTTGTATGCCTCTGAGCTGCCAGCTATACAGAACACACAGAAAGACTACAATCGTCACCCCAAGCTGCCACCGCTCTGTTCTGACATTCCTACAACCACAGCCAAGGCCTCCGAGTCTAAGGTGACATCTCTGTTCAAATGAAAGCTTACACAGCAAAGCTTCAGACAACACAGACTATAGGAAACAGGAATCCATAGCTGTTGTTTTTGCAACCTAACCAACTGATCTCAGTGAACAATAGAAATATAACACAGCCTCTAAACGCTGCATTATAGGTGATGGCATTAAATCTGTTAAAATTGTGTGCAAGCTCTACAGAAGTGATGCTAATTCAAAGGGCACCTGGGCAAAAGGTGGAAGAAGAGAGCCTTTCTCATACATAATGCACAAAAAAGGACTGCAGTCTGGGTTAAAAGAGGAGATTATGACTAAGGATAGGGATCATTAATCTTTTATTGGCACTGATACCCTTACTGATTTTCCTGAATGATCCTAGTCCTTCTGAATACAGCCATCAGTACTTTCTTTTATTATAGAAAAAATCTTTATTTACATTAGAAGAGATCTTTCTCAGCAAATCTGGCATAACTTTTTTATTGTCAAGATACATTGATTTCCCTTTAAATCAACTGTAATTATTCAACTTCTTTTTCTTTTTATTGAAGTAACACATCATGATTATGTTTTTCTTATTGTCCTTTACCAACAGTCACACAACCTTACAAAAAGACGTCCTTGTAACATGTTGCCTTGTTGAATCAGCTAATTAGCTTTTATTGTGCTGGTTTCTTCACCAATTTCAACACTGCTAATTCCACTGTAGACAGAGCCCTCGTACAGTAGGCAGGGCATCAAATTATGAAAAATTAAAGTCTAAAATGACCAAAACAGGGCCAAGACTGAAAGAAATAGCATCAAAATAGATTCACATTTTTTTAAAAGAGGCTCTTCTAGAGCAGTGGTTCTCAGCCTTGGGGTCGGGACCCCATTGGGGGTCGTGAGATACTGAGAGGGGGTCTCCAGATGCCTTAAAAAAACTAAGAATATTTTTAAAATTACAATATTGCCACTTTACATCAATTTTACCAAATTTTAGCCCTTTATCATCACTTTTTAACTCTAATTTTGTCAATTTTAACACATTTTTGCAACTCAAAACCAATTTTTGTCCATTTTAAACCCTTTCCATCATTTTCTTCTGCCTGTTTTTGCCACTTCTAAACCAATTTTTGCCACTTTCTGTTTATTTTTGCCTCTGTTGCCCCATTATTGACTCTATCAACCCCTTTTTACACCCCTTTTTGCCCATTCTAACCACAGTTGACCCAGTTTTGCCAGTGCATATCCATTTTCATCCCATTCCACCTTTTTGTTGCAATGGAAAGCCATTTCAGCCACTTTTTAATCCCATTTTTGCCACTCTAACCCACTTTTTTTTTTTGCTGCTTTTATCTAAATTGCGCCCCTTTTAACCCATTTATGTTCTTCAAAAATCTAATTTCACCACCTTTTCCACCATTTTTTGCCATTATTAACCAATTTTAGCAATTTTTAACCAATTTCAATTGTGTTTTTAACAAAATAATTTGCCATCTAAAGAAAGCTAAATGAATAAATAAAGATATTTGTTTCTTTGATAAGAGTGGTTATTATTCAGGTCAAATATAAAATATGGTTTTCACAGCTTAACTTCACAATGGACCATGGTTTTACTGGCCTCCATGGGCCCCCAGTTTGGCTGGGTCCCAGAAACCTCCCCCTTTATAACTCCTTATGGACAGCCTTGTCTGCACATGACTATTCTTAAATGTTCCTGGCTGTTCAACCACCTCCAGGTACAGTGGGGCCTCTGGTCTCTGGCACCTTTATTTTGGGGGTCGCGGGCTGAAAAGGTTGAGAACCAATGTTCTAGAGGACCCTTGGCCTCAACAAGAAGGTCCAAGCCCCCCCCCCCCAAAAAAAAAAGTCTGATTTAAAGCCCATCATAGGACAGTGGATCCTATCAACATACTGAAACAGTGGATTAGTGGATTATTGGGTGGTAAAATGGCATGCAGTGTATAAAATATATGATCTGTGGTACAATAATGGTGTAACTGTCAACATATAAAGATGGCCTCCAGACATGTTGAAGTATCATGATGGGGTGTGTTTGACTTGTGATGCTCTCCAAAGAGCTGGTAAAGCTGTTGGGCATTTGTTTTTCATCTTTGGGTATTTACTAACCTGACACACCAGCCAGGCTGTTTTACAGGTTCATTGCATGGATATATTTCACGTTTATCTGGGAAACCTCCGATACAAAGTGTCTGGGAATTGCAGGGCATTTTTAAAAAGTTTCTGGAGGTCACTGGGTGATATGATGGGCCAATCAGAGTGACAAGACAAAATGACGTAGTAGGCATGTGCAGATAGCAGGACACAGTGTTTGAAAGATGAAGCTTGTCTGTGGCTAAAATTCATGGTGAAACCTATGAGCTGACGTGCAAAAACATCTCTGCTAAGAAAGGCTTTCAGTGTAGCTCTTTGTTCTTATTTTAATGAAGAAAGGGGGTCAATGTATGATAAAACAGCTGCTTTTCAACAGCTACATCCCATCCATTCATTTTCTATACCGGTTATCTAGTTGGGGGGGCTGGAGCTTATCCCAGCTGGCACTGGGCGAGAGGCGAGGTACACCCTGGACTTGTCTGCCAGTCAATCACAGGGCTGACGTGTTGAGACAATCAAGCACACCCACAATTTGGACTCACCGGTTAACTTAACAAGCATGTTTTTGGTGGTGGGAGGAAGGCGGAGTACCCAGAGAGAACTTATGCATGCATGGGGATAACATGCAAACTCTGCACAGAAAGGTCTGGGAAGTGAACCAGGACCCTCCTTGCAGTGAAGCAACCGCGCTAAACCCTTGCGCCACCTTGCAGCCCCTCTACAGCTATATCCAAACCAATTGCTACTGTGGCAGTAGTGACGGGTTTACAGGTCAACAGAAGAACAAAAGAAAGAGCACCAAAACCATACACCTTCCTCCTTGAATGATCGCAAATTCATGCTGAAGCAGGTCAGTAGAAGAGTGAACACATCCTCTCCATCTTTGCTCTTTATTTGGACATTCTTTTTGGGGCATTTTGCTTTTACTTGATAGGAAAGTGAGAGAGCGACAGGAAATATGGGGGAGAGAGTCGGGAAGACTTGCACCAAAAATGCCCCAAGACTGGGAATCGATCCAGTGCAGATCCAGGACTGTAGCCTCAGCTACTCTACCCACTGAGGTACACTGGTGCCTTGCTCTTTATTTAATACAGAAATGTGGTCCAGTTCTGATAAAACTGCCACTAAACTAAAACTACATCTGTGCTAACTGCTACACTGGAGGCAGCCATTGCTATGGACTCACAGCATAAGTAAACCCACCTGTAGCTACCACCTTTTTGTCATTTGGCATCTTGTCTTTGCAAGATGGAGTTGTCTGATGACGGTCTTGCAAATCCGTCTGCCTTGCAAGGTCATTTATATACTCTAGTTCCGTGGCTTTCTTGCCTGTAATGAGATGTTTTAAAATACTGTCATTTTGGTCTTTTCCTCAGGCCTCCACTGTCCAATACCGCCCATGCTACCGCAAAGTCCTCGGTATCTTACCACAGCTGCTTTGAGTGGATGATGATGACTGACCTGCAGCAGTAAAGAAGGATGAACAGAAATTTTTGAGGCAGCATTTGAAGGTCCTGCATTTGAAGACTGACAATTCAATTTAAGTCAGAAACATTAGACAGTTCACTGATTTTATTTCACCTGAGATATACCTCCAGTGGGGTATCCAGTTGCTTCAATATTACAGTTTTACAGGTTTTAAAAGACACCAGACTTCATCCTCATGGAACCAGGTTTTGATCTCTACCATACTTACAATAAAATTACAGGTATGCATTCTGTTGTGTTGTGCATCATATATGACTTGATTTTTTATGTGATGGAAAGAAACAAGTAAAAGTTAACTTTATTTAACATTTTAGACTTTATGTCTGTGGTTAAAGCCCCCCCCCCCCCCTTTTTTTTTTTTTTTTTTCTTTGACCAGTTGTCCAGGACTGCCCAAAGCTGACTTTGACAGTCTTTAAACTTTGTTATTAGAAACCTCCAAAGATTTGGGCACACTTAACTTTATCATGACTAAAAACTCAACCAACATCCATTGTCCTTTACTTCTATGAGACACAACAATGAGAATTATCTACATTTGTCCAGGAAGTGATGTGGATGCTCTGGTTTTCCTTCCTCACCACTGCTTTTCCACCCAAATCAAACTGGTCAAACTGGTCAAACTGACAGGGTCTGGAGGGTCTTTGGGAACATACTTGTATTTGAACAGCCTCATTGGAAGTTTGGTGTAAAACTTGGAAATCAAACCGTTTCCGCCCACCACACAGACGTTTGTGCCAGTTTTCATGAGTCGGCTGCCTTTATGTCCTAAAACTCTTGGTTACCAAGTTGGCCATGCTGTCAGTGGAAGAGAAGCAGCTGGTGACTCCATGTGTTTTTGAGAACACACATGGCGGTCTTCACCCAGTCTCCTCAGGCCAGCAGAGGGAGTTGGCAAGGAAGAGGGTACAGTGAATTTGGAGAAAAACTGAGACCTCATCCTGTTTCATTTTCTGACCATGTGAGCCGGCTGTGCCTGGTGAGCTGGCTGTCACTGGGACTGCTGTTCACTCTGAAAAATCCATTTGTTCTCAAACTTTTTACTTACACTCTATATTTATTATCACATTTTCTTAATTCACTCATTTAGTCATAGCTGTGAAATAATGTACCTGATATCAATTTAAAGTAGCTGATATCAGATGTATGATTATTAATTTATGTCTAGATCATGTGTATCATTTTACAACTATGATAGCTCAAAGTAGAGCTGCTGCTCCTTTGCACTGAGCAGTCAGTTGAGGTGGTTTGGGCATCTGATCAGGATGCCTTCTCGTCAACTCCCTGTGGAGATCTTCCAGGCACATCCAAGTGGGTAGAGACCTCGAAACAAGCCTGGAATAAACTCAAAGTATTAGATATCTCACCTGGCCAGGACACACCTTGGAATGCCCCAACAGGAGCTGATAAATGTCACAGGGCAGAGGGATGCTCGATAGCCTGCTGCTACTGCAGAGAAGAAGAAGAAAATGCATAGATGGAAGTAACTGTCACTAAGGTCTAGGGCTGAACAATTTGGGAAAATAATCTAATTTTGATTTTTTTTACCCAATATTGCAATGGCGATTTAATATGCAATTATTTCTTAAGTTCCTCATCTCATGCATTTTCCAGCAACAAAAGCAATAATTCCTTCTATACTATAACCGACACAATATTAGATTGAACAAGGGCTGAATAATTTTGAAAAATATTTTATTGTGATGACTTTGCGTCATTTTGCAAATTGGATATGAAGTGCTGTATCAAAAGGAATGGTAATTTTTTTATATATATAATTCTCATATTAAATTAGAAAAACATACAAAAATGAAGAAAATGGGATTTTTTTTTGTACAATCTAAAAATTCTATTCTAAAAATATGGCACTGCAATGATTGCATGATATGCAATGCATAGCATCTCTGCTGCATAAAAATGTCTAAAATGTGACTGAAGCTAAAGCAAAGTTCCTGCAAGTCGGCATTCCGGTGCTTGAGAAAAATGGATATATAGTCGTTTTCTTCAAACTGATAATTTTTCTTTTTTTGTCATTTTATGCAAGTCCGACATTTGAACTACTCATCCAACGGAAAAGTAACACAAATGTGATATTTAAAAGCATTAATTTTGGGTTTTTAAATGCCCTGTTTTCAGAGTATCTGCGGGGTATTGAGGGGAGGGGAAGGTGAAACTTCCCAGTTCCCAGTTTTGCTTATTGAGATGGACAATAACAAACACTGGGTGGCTCATACCCCCCCCCCCCACATAAATACACATAAATACAGCTGTTTCTAGTTATCAGCTTTATCAACAAGCCTCAAGATGCACCCTGCAGCAAAGAAAAGTAGAAAAGACGATGAAGAGTGGCAAGAATTATCAGCAGACTTGGATCACTTCAGGATCGCTCAACAGGGAAAGTTTGATGAAGGTGGATTTCCTATGGGAATACTTTGATGAGCGTCACCAGACCGATTCAGAAGCTTGATTTGGGTGGACTTTATGTAAATGTGGCCCTGTTGTTCATGCCCATTACCTGGCCTGCCTGAAGGTATGAAAAGTCCTGAAACTTTGAGCCTGGTTTTCTCAGAAAAAACAAACACTAGAAGTTAACATTCAAATGAGCATATTTTTGTAAAATATGCTCAGATTAAGGTGTGTGATGCACCATTTGAAAGCTTGGAATCTATGCTTTCATAATGTGTAAAAACCTCAAAAATGACCTCGGACAACTTGCAGGACTTTTTACCAGCTTTGGTCACAAATGGTATTTTGACACAAATTTAAAGGCCAAAGTAATATTGCATCTTCTGTGATTTTAAAATACCTGCAGGCCATATTGCGATTTAATCTAATTTGCAATTAATTGCCCAGCCCTACTATGGTCAGCTCAAAAGAATAAGATAAACCTTGAAATATGCATTCGGGACTTCTTGAGCTTTTTCTTCCTTTAGAACCAAACCTGTACTGAACTGAACAAGTATTCACCCTACCGGGCCTAAAGTCATTGCACACCGAGTCTGTTTCTTTTTGGAGACGTGTCTGTTGACTCCAAGCTTGTGCATCATGTCACAGTGCCAGGTTAGAATAAGAGTGCACAACTTTTAACTTCAGTCTCTGTTATGTGGCTGTGCTGACCAAAAAACTGAACTTGTTTCAAGAAAGAAATACAATAATGATGAAGGAAATTTCAGAGTCGTAACACAGATTATATTTCTTTTTTAACATGCAGCAGTTTCAGACAAACCTTTAGTGTCCAGTTTTCTACTATTGGCAAAGCATACTTTCTTTAACCCTGTGAGACTGAGATTGTTGTACAACCAGAAGAGAAACAGGTTATCCAAAGTTGAATAACTTTTGATCTATTGTTTGTAGCCACTTACTGTTTCCTCCATTAAAGCCGGTCATTGTGCCATTCCAGTGTTGCTATCCATGCCTTCGTAGCCCTTACAGAAGCTTTTCTAGTGAGTCTAGATCTTAAGAAACTTCAAGTGTACTTAAAGACGAAATCCACACCATTAAATCAGATATTGAAAGTCTTTTTATCCATTTTTTATCCATTTTGGATCATTCTACTAATAGCTTTGCATGCTAACCACCATATTGCATCCCACAATGCTTTGTGACGGACTGTGACAACCAATGGCAGGCTGTTCTGTCATCGTGTAGCTTTTTCAAACTGTGCCTCTATGTTTAGATCATGAAGGAGACGGTCTGTATTATAATGGAGAGAAAGACAAAGGGAGCCTGAGATGTGGCCCTCAGTGTCACTGCAAACAGGGAGTGTTTTGAGAAATGGCATCAATCGGGAAAAACGCAATGGCTTTTTTTTGTTAATATGTGAATGTTTGAAGACTTTTTGTCACAAAATTATATATATTTTTCACTTTTTGTTCTCTAAGAAATGGGAGAACAAGGCTGTGTAAAAAAAAGTCTTGGTCATTATTGTTTAATGTATTTATAACAAAAAACTGAACTATTAATCTTTTTAAAGGTACACATTTCAGGCAAATAAATTGATGTATCAGGTTATCAGAAATCCCATTAAATTTAAACAGCCGGATTTGAATCCGGCTTGAGGCCCTTTACTGCATGTCTCTCCCCCGTTCTCGTCCCTGTTTCCGACTCTATCCACTGTCCTCTTCTATCAAATAAAGGAACAAAAATGTCCAAAATAAATCTTGAAAAAAAGATGAATAATAATAGCACAAAAATTAAAAATAAAATTAAAATATCTACAACATAAAAAAGGCCAATTTCTTTTCTTAAAAAAAACATTAAGACAGGGTAAATTAGAGAATTTAAGAAATGGAAGTAATCAAAGAATTTCATAGAAATGTTTATCTTTTTCAGTTTCTACAATTTGGTCTTCTGATATTTTGTGGTATTGGAATGTGGCCTCGGTATTTTTTGTTATTTTTTCTTACAATTTTGAAATTGATTTGGAGACCACACTGAGTCAGAATAATGGCCGAGTTCATTTACGCAAAAGTGGAGCTGCTGAGATTTGTTTCTTGTGTATGACTGGTCCCCTAAGTCTTATGGTACTGTAGGATAGACATGTCTGATTGGTCTCTAAAGTCACATGACCTGGACAAGCAGTGAAGACAACACAGTCTGGAGGAGAGAAACAAGCACTCGGGGGGAAGTGGTGGCCTGACATATTTTCAATTACTTATTTGCTATCGATACTTTGTTAGAGTATTTGATAACAAAAGAGTACTCTGTAAGTATTTATATATCCGTACTTTAGTATCAATACTCGCACCACTAACATTAGGCTACTTTTGAATCTCTGCAGATCTTTTCTAATACATGACTGACCAGTATAATTATGCCAGAGACAAGCCATTTTTCAATAAAATGATTCCTTTTGTGTAAGTGAAGAGCAGATGTCAAGAGTCTGCATGACTTTGAGCTACATCATTGTCATCTTATGCTGCTGATAGAATAATACAGAGCTTGTGCTCCGACCTCTGTATTCGCTATTGTTATTTGTCTGTGCAGATGTCGACGCTGTTTTTTGTTCTGCACTCCAAATAACAGCCTGTGCAATTTCTCTTTTTTTCTTTGAAGCAAGCTCCCAGTTATTTTTATTATGCAAGAAAAAGAGTCTCATAATTGGGATAGATATAAGATTATATTGTGTTCGGCAGAGGCCTTTGATATCGCTGATAGTAACTTGGCTCTTTCGTCTTTGATTAGACATGAAAGCGCCATCGGCACAATGTGGCACAGCAGTGAGCACAGGCTCGCGCTGCTGTTTTTAATGACCATTTGCTTTCCATTTGCATAATATGTGGCAGTAAATAGAAGCCTTTGCTTTAGATCAAAAAATATATTCATGCATTTATGTATATCTATCACTGACTAGACAGAAATGGGCTATGATGATTACTTTCTGAGCTGACATGAAAGCCCAAATTAAACTTTGATTACAAAGCTTGACAAATCTTTGTGAGGGCTCATACCTTTTTGAGGTTTGGCTTTGAATGAGCTCGCGGTCACATTGGAAGTAAATTGCGTTGTTGTTTTTGTTTACCATTGACTCGTGTGGCCCCTGTGAGTATTTCCGAGCTTGCAAACTCACACACGCTTTCTGAAAATGAGCCAATCTAAAGCGGAGGAAAGAGTTTGAAAAGCTAAACAGCAGACAAATCTCCTGCTGACTGTTTTGCTTGGACTATTCCTCATCTCTGTCTTTCCCACTACCCACTTCCCTGACTCAAGCAGAGCGAGTTTGTCATTGAGCATAAATGGAATGTGTAAATAGTTCTTCAGAACACGCCGAGGTTCTGCCCTTTTTCCTGCAGCTAGAAATGACTGAGGTGAAGCTGTTGAACCTGAGAGGAAGAGGAGAAGCTACAGCCAAGATTGCAGCGCTTTGTTTACAGCTTTAAAGGAGCGTGTGTGTGCGTGTTTGTGCGTGTGTGAGCATCTTTTTATTTAGTACATTCGATTAACCCCAGCACAACCGTTTAATACCAGGGTCTATGATGGATTGAGTTTATTTTCAGCCGGGAGATCAGGAGCCAAGTTTGCAAAGTACAAACTGCTCCTGTGTTGGATTGTTTGTTCTCGGGTTTGTTTGAGGCTCTTGGTAGAATATCACATCTTGCCAGTATCTGTTTATTCTTTGTTATTTTCCTGCCTTTATTGTTTTTGTGTCCTGTTTCCCATATCGGAGAGAAATATAAGACACTGCAAATATGCCTTATATTCTCTGTTTGTGTCAATGTTGACATACAGTATGCATAAAACATCCTCCCTTTCTGTTCCACATCCTGAGATAGGTATCTAAATATGACAAGTGATCTGTCTCTCCTTGCAGCCTCACAGGTAGATCTCCACCATAGCTTGGTAGATGTAGAGCCATCAGATCTGTCTTTATTTGTTTTCATATTTTGACTATTTAATTAAGGTTTAGCCTCTGGTGTTCCCATCATGTTTTGCAAAAAAGAAAATGTAATGTAACGGGGTCAGACAGTTTGCTTTGGGCTACACTTGAGCCTAATATAGTTTAACATTTGGGGAATATACACATCATAAAGTCATGTTACATTAATGACTTAGAGTTGGCCGATTGATGATGCTATTGTCCATTGCCGTTGGCTGACTATTGTCAACCACTGAGTCCTCCACTGATTTATTTTTATTACTCACCTCAGCCCAGGAGCAAACATCAGCAAATGGACTTGTACTGTTACTGTGATTTTCCAGTCTTCTTACTACTCAGAGTGCTCTAACACAATACGTCACGGTCACATCAGTTCAGTTTGGTCTAAAGAACCAGTTCAGGACAAAGCAGCATATGTTACTCATAGTTGATTGAGGACAGATGTCATCAAATTTAAAACAGTCTGTACTGGTTGGAAGTGAGTAACAGAATGAGGCACTTGCCATTGGTTTTGATTAGAATATTATCACAACATAGAAGCCTTTTATTGCAATGAAAAACTTGCTTTTTTAGCATAAGGCATAACTATGCATGCAAATGCATAGTTACAAATTCATAACCAGGCATGCTGTTAAGAGATGGCTTTAACCGAAATATAAAATTTAAAACAGCCATGCAACAGACGGCAATGAAAGCCTCCCTCCTCAAACTCTGTAACCCAGCAGAAATATATGATTTGTTACAAAATTAAACCTGGAGATTACACTTAACAAGGAAGTTATTTTATTAGTAAGTCATATGCTTATTTGTTAAGAAAAAATTCATCTATAAGTTGCATATGAGTGGTATTTTTTGAAATTTAAATACCCATTCCATTGCAAAAATTCTACATATTGTATCATTAATGCATCAACTGTGATGCCATTAAGATTAAAAAAAAAGAAAAAAGAAAAAAAAAAAAGAAACAAAAAAAGAGTGCATTAGTTTATTTTAATCATATTATTTGCATGCTTTATTGTACCTATCTGAAGTGGCACTGTTCTGTTAAACCATTGCAGCATCTCCATACAACCATGGTGATGTAAACTAAGTTGCCAATGCTCCTTAATGTCTCATTTTACTATAAAACTCACAGACAGCTCAATGGACAAGTCAGAAGTCATCTACACCTATTTGTTATCAAAAAATTACCTTTTTACTGTTCCTTATACCCTTTCAATCCCATTTTCAGTTCCATTTTCTGTGGTTAAATTTACATCATAGTCTTCAGTCTACTCAGTTCTTTTTTTTTTTTTTTTATTATTTTTATTTTTTTAATAAAAGCAGGTCTGTATCCAAACAGGAACTCATTTAACCTGAATTTAAAACAATAGAAAAAATACGAAAAGCAGAAACAGTTTCAAATGCAAAATCAATCATGATTAACCAATTAATTGCAATTAAAGATTCTAATTGTTTGACAGTCCTAACCTTTTTTATTGCATTATTGTGATGTTTATCGGCAGTATTGTGCAGAACCTTTATTCATGTTTGGGCCAAAAATGTAGGTACCAACAGGCATAGAGGAGTATCAACACAACCCCAAACATGCTCTGGATGTCTTTATAATATGGGAAATTACCAGTTGGAAAAATAACCCAGTCTTGACTCCTAGGGTGGAGTAAGGGGTGGATGCAGGTCTGCCCACCAGATTATCCCTGACCACTTTAATGGGCCCTCCCCAGTTATTACTGATAGTGTCATACATGTGTGTTGGATCAGTAACATTGGTGCCAGCATTTCAACCCCTTGCCACCACTTTTTCTGCAACATTTGCCACTTTCTGACATTTTTTACCCTTTTTACCCATTTTGACACTTTATAATCTCATTTCACAACCCTTTCTTCCCTTTTTTACTGCTTTGAAGCAATGTTACAACTTTTTAACCACTTTTCACCAATGTTTCAGCCCATTTTTTTGCCATTTTCAACCCACTTGTGCCACTTTGTCTCTTTTTGCCTGCCTTAACGCATTTTCGCCACTCTTTACCCCTTTCCACCACTTTTTATGCCCACTTTTTAAATTTTTAATTGCTTTTACATCTTGCTATGTCCCCATTTATGCCACTCTCAACCCCTCTTTACCACATTTGAACCACAGCTTCACCCGCTTTTCATCCATTTTGGCCAGTTTTAGTCCATTTTTGTCACTTTGTCTTTTTGTCACAATTATTTGATGTGTTTCTTGTAAAGTTGTCTCAGTTTTATCAACTTTATTTTTTGGCATCCTGACATTTGTGCACATCATGGCCAAACAATGAAGTCTTGCTTTACCAAATTGTTTCGTTCAGTGTGCCCATGCATTGTTAACATTACCAAAAAATTGTTATGCTGTTTTAAGAAAAGGGGGTTACAATTTGAAGAAGATTGTACACCACAGCAAAAATTCATTTCACATAATTATCTGTTGCTTTGATTAGAGTGGTTACTTATCAGGAAAATAGCTAAAATATGATTTTTACAGCATATCTTTACAATTTACCATGATTTTGCTGATTTCCATGGTCCCCCCATTAGGCTGGGCCCCAGAAAGCCCCCCCCTTTATCCCCCATTGTGGGCAGCCTTTTGTGAATGTTGTAAGTAGTCATGGCCTGGGGTACTGTCCAAGTGTGTAGAAGGGTTTCAACAAACCCCTGGTCATGCTGTGGATGTCCCAAGGGCCGGAAAACTACCAGTGGCTTATAACCAGGAGGGAAAAGGCCCAGACAAAAAAGGTGCTGTTGAGCTTGACCTTAGCTGCAAAGCAACATGGGTGTCAACATGGGTCAAGCTTGACTTTGGCCAATCCCCTCCACCCACCCACTCCAGCCCCAAGTTTTAGCCTATCAAGCCCTGTGATGAATCCTTAGTGTCCTATATGTTGAAAACTTAAGCACATGACTGTATATTTTTGTTTTATCACATAGGAGTTGATTGTTAACCTTCATTAACAATCATGTACTCATGTTAGACCCACCAGAAGCTATTTGGAGTTCAGTGTCTTGCCCAAGGACACTTCCACATCTAACGCCAGGATGTAGGGTGCAACCACAGCCAGTACAACTCAAATGTGCATTCTTATTCTATTTAGATATATAATCCTATCATATGACATAATACCCTTCTTGCTGAGCTGCTCGCAGTGCCATAAGCTCCAGAGTTCATTGCAGTAAGCAGGAGAGAAGGTTTCACCTTTATCTGCTACTTAAAGTGGTTTGGATGACATCTCTGGGAGTAAACAGTGGAAACCCTTACCCACAGAGAGTTTTACAGTAGCCGGCACCCATCGCTTTGCATCTAGCAATGTAGCATTATGCTTCCCTCCACTGCTGTTAGCGCCTGTGTTGTCTGCGGTCATTTTGAGAGTTGTCTAAAAGTTTACAGCAGACTGTGGTAACCCTACGTCACTCTGCATTCACTGACATAGGTTAGAATAAAGAGAGAGAAATACTGCACATTCTTTTGGCTGAGGCTATTTTCATGTTTCCTCTTTAATTGCCCAAAGGCATCTCTTGAACATCAACAAGGGGAGCTTTTAAAAGCAGTTATTGTTTCTTAACATGGTGTACCTGCAGCGGGTGGTGCCCTTAGATTTGTTGACATAATTTAACTTCCTTGGTTGAACCTGAAGTGCAGCTCACCTTAACACTAAATGGACTAATTAGCCCGATGAGAGCACCTCCACCTCCACCAGGCTACAAATAGATTCTAACCCACAGAGGCATCACACACCAGCGTGAACTACAGGTAGACAGGTCTAATGAATGGAGGCTGTGTGAGAAGAGGAAAGAGGGAGAAGCAGTGTGAGACTGAGAACAAGCTTAATATGAGATCCTTGTAAATGCCCCTACCAATGACCAACAGTTACTTTTCAAATGAATGACAATTGAAGTGTCTTTTTATTTTACAGTTGTTGACATTTTACATGAATCTTTAATAGTCCAGAGAAATTTGTCAAATATATTTTACCTGCTGTCAGGATGTTTGTATGATAGAGGACTAGGCACACAGAAATTTCTACCCTCTTCCCACCTTTTTTTTTTTTTTTTAATCAATTTATCTATTTTCATTGGTAAAAGAAAAACAAAACAAAACATAAATAAAATAGAATAAAATAAAATAACCAAAATAAATAGAATAAAATAAAATAACCAAAATAAATAAAAATAGAACAAAATCAAATCAAATCAAATCAAATCAAATAAATAGAAATACGTACACCGAACAGCAACAGCACTGAACAGAAACACACAAGGAAGGCAAATCCTGTGTGATGTGGTTAAGAGTCTTATTTGGTATATATTATATTTAAATATGTAGGGTTAGGGTATAAGGCATATAATTTAAGAAAGTATAGTCCAAGAAAATAGGGATGAACCACATTAAATCATAAATAATAATTATAAAAAAACAGACATATTAACAATGACAGTGAAAAATATACAAATTAATAAATTAGAAAAATAGATATATTAAAAAAAAACAAAAAAAAAACACCCATGCTTTTTTTTCCAATTCTAAGAAAAATCCAGAATTCTGAGCTGAAAGTCAGATTTTTAAATTTTAAACAGATTTCACAGAAATTCAGATTTCTTACCAATGAAAGTTTGTTTAAGATCTTTTTTTCAAATTCTGAGAAACAAAGTGAGAATTCTGACTTAAATCTTAGATTATACAATATTTCAGAAACTTAAAAGCATTTTTTTAAATCAAATACACTAAAACAAGAATAAATTGCACTTCAGTTTTCACTGGACATTCAAAATTGATGATATTTCTCAACTCTGAGTAAATCTGTCAAAACACAATGTATCTGTAGCTCTTCTGCCTGTCAGCTGTAGAAAGCAGGGATCAAAGGTTTTGCAGAAGGGGTCTGGCTGCAGGCCACAGTCCTCAGACTCCCTTCTTGATGACCACCATCCTGAGACACCACCTCTGTAGCGCCATATTTGCTGTTATAGAAGTAGATTCACAAACTGTGGATGGTATTAGCTATATTACCTTAAGTTACATGGCTAAAGCTAACATAGCTATACTGGTTGTGTAGTTAACATAGCTATGTAAGATAATGTAGCTACGTTAGCTTAGCTTTAGAAATGTTAGCTTTTAGCAAGCATAGCTAAAGCTACCATAGCTTATTTGCTAGCATAGCTACATAATCAAACAGATTTTAGCTTTGCTGCTAGCTGCATTACAGGTATTTCATTGAGGAGGGCTAGTGCTGAGGTGTCGTGATTGGTTAGTCTTTTGGTCCTGTCTCCTCCTGGTCTTATTACTGTATACTAATGTGAGGCCTGGATGCTCACTGATGGCCAGAGGCACCAGCTGGACTCCTTTGTGACAACTTCTCTCTGGTGCATTTTGGGTGTCACTGGCAGACCATGTGAGTAATGCTGGGAGGTGGAGTGCTGGATACAGGGGTGGCACCTGTGCTTCTACAGGCACCTAGTGCATTTTCCCAATGTCTGCCCCATTAACACGTGTTGGGGGCGACTGTGCATCATGTAGGGGTCAACTGGGAGGACGTGAAAAGGTGGGGTGTGGATGTGGCACAAGCTAGGAAGATGGTCATCGGAAGGCCTAAGTAATACTGTGCCAAGGCTGAAGCAACCAAGTGCTCCCATATCTTACCTGGCCAACGCAGGTTAGGTTAGGTTTCTTCAATGTCCTGCCATTACCCCAACCCTCACCCCACCTCTTATTGGAAGTTGAATAGCTGTGATTTGCAGAGCAGGCGGCAGACTGTCTTGGGTGTTCAAGGGTGAATTGAGCACATAGATATGATCTGACACCAGATTCAGGGAACAGGAAGAGATGTTTTGACTCAGATTTTTGACTAAAATACCACGTTTATAGACTAAAGCTGGACTGAAATGTCTTGTTGACTGAGGTTAGAAATGACTAAATGTGACTCAAACTTATCAGCATTTTATCCTTGAGATGAAGACTGAAATGTACCTTAGCTGTCAAAATAGACGCTGCTCAGAGTGGGACAGCTGACCAAGTGCAGATATTTTCTCTCTGTTGTCACTTTGAACCAATCCATCTGTGTGTTTTCAGCTCTGTTGAGTGTCCCATCACTCTCTCTGAAGCTGAAAGCTGTATGCTTTCTTCTCTCTGACTCATAGCTGCATCGAAAGATTGACACCTATGTGTGCGCACCTGTTTTATTTGTGTACATTCACTTTTATGTGTTACACAGCCGGGTTGAAGTGATAGAAGCTTAGGCGTCATGTTTTTCCTATGAGTCTGTGCTTTCATCTTGTTAACCAGTGGTAGGCTGTTGTGGTTTACACCTCTGTCAAGATATACACAAAAACACAAACACTCACATATGTATAACCACCACAACACAGAGCAAAATCCGGTCACATCGGCTGATTCACGGACAGGAAACACTGCTCAATTAGACTGAGCTGTGTGTGTGTGGAAGCTGTTTGTGAGCTGTGTGTGTGTGTGTGTGTGTGTGTGCCTGCATGAATCCGAGCAGAGGAGTGTGAGACGGCGGCCTGATGTGTTCATCAATCATGCTGTAACCAGTCTTTGTTTATTTGCATTTAGCAGACTCAAATGGAGGATGGGTTTTATGTACTTGGCAGTTTCTCCACATCCTCTCTCTCTCTCTTTTCCTGTCCTCCTCTTCTGTCCATCTTTCTTGCCTTTTTTCTCTCTCCCTCTGGAAAACCCCCTGTTATTTTTCTTCAATTACTGCGGTGTCTAGCACCAGTTGTTACCCCTCGAGTAATCTTAACATTGACATTTTCCCTCAATAATAATGAGTAAAAAATTTGTTTCACACTGTTTTTAAGGCTTTGACTTTGAAGCTTGACTTCTCTGCTGAATAATGCTACTGCACTCCTACTCAATTTTAATGCACAGCTACATTTAGATGCTATCCAATCCTGCATTATTAAAAAGACAAAAAGACCTGGGATTTGGATCTAGAAGGCAACATTGTGCAAAACAAGCATCATATCAGGATGGCTTGATTATGGGCAAAAGTTAGATCATGATTATTAAAACATGGCTACACATGCATTTATGAACCTCAAACATGCTTGACACGTTAACATTCTGAACACTTTGTAAACCAAGCAACATAAAATGCATGCAAAAACATATGAGGAAAACTAATGATGCACCAATGCACCATTGGCCAATGGTTGCTTGGTTAACAGGCTCTGAAACAACAGGAAAACTGCAGAAGGCAGTAGCCAATGTATGTCAAATGTAGGGATATATATGGGCAAATCACAGTGTTTAAAGTGAGGTTTTGGTGCAGGAGAGTGAGGGGAGGAGCAAGGGAGAGAGAAGGAAGCAGCATGTCTCCTTCCTAGAAGTATTGCAGTGGCAACCCTTGCACTTCATGTAGAAAATATTGCAGCATAATCTGCATCATATTTTGAAAAGTGGAGCCATACCTTTGAACTCTTCCTATCGGCCATGATTGCTTTATTTAAGCTGCCACTGATTACGCCTTCATGCGTGCCATACTACGTATGCATCTGGCATGTAAGATCACCTACTCTTCAAGTCTCTCATAGTTAGGAGGATGCAAAATGTGGTACTATTTGATTTTACGTGAATCAATACTCGGGATTATGGGCAGAATTCAGTCGGTACGTATAAAAGTACTGTATTCGGAACCCATCCCTAGGTCACACCCTTAGGTTGCTGTGGACCACTGGCCATCAAATGCAAACTAGTTTAGAATTAGCTGTATTAGCTAATCCCACGCATCGCCATGTGACTGCAGGGCTGAGAATCAAACCCACGATCATATGACTATGGGTCAACCAACTACCAACTGAGCCACAGTAGCCTCCCTAAGCTTTCTCCTCTTGCTTAGGCTTGGAGGCTGTGCAAATGCAGCTGTTGGATATTTATAGGATGGTGGTGATGAGCAGGAGCACCCTGTGAATTTTTGCAAAACAAACTAGAATTGCCATGGCTTTTTCCTGGGTTAGCAGTCTCACCCCCCAGGTTCTTCTCACCCATGTAAGAGTATTCTTCAGCAAGTCAGTATGCTGCTTACGGCTCATGAGAGGCATGGCAATGTGAATGCCTGTGCTCATTTTCAGTGTGCATGTGGGTGCATGGAAGAAGCAGAGGCCAAGAGTTTGAATACAGACACTTGCAAAATATACCAAGAAGCTTTTTTACATCAAATTTAAAGGCATATTTCCTGTCTTGTAACCAAAAGGGTAAAACTTTCAATTAATATGTTGCTAGCAGGTAGAAAGGGTAAGCTAAGAGGGGAAGTTCAAATGTGATCATTCATAGCCCTTAGAAAGAAAATCAGTTATATCTGTAGATTCAAAGTCTGTATTTAAAAAGTTGTGCTTTATTAAAGTTATAAAGAAATCAAAGCTTTGCAAATACATGTTTAACTTGGTTGTTTCATTGCATTGACCACAAAATATATGCTGTTAGCTGTAATAAAAGGCTTGTGGTTATTTTATTGGTGTAAATAAGTGTAATTCAAACAGCGTTTCTAAACCCTTAATAGACCCGTGCTGTTTTCTATATGTTTTTCTCCCCGCCCCAGCTTTTGTGTGAGCCACTTTGACAAAACCGTTTGATTACATGGTTGGATTTAGAAGAGCTACTCTCAGCATTTGCTGTCATATCACATAGATAAACTAATAATCCTAGAGTCTGTAGGGAGAAATAAAACCAGCTCACTGCTAATGCCTCCCACAGGACTCATATTTATATCTCAAATCGCTGCTTTTGTCCCCGCTCTTTTCTTTTCTCTTAGTGTCAAGGGGACGAGTGGGCGAGGTTAAGTACATAATTTACTCCCCAAGTCATTCATCCTGCACTTATTGATTCCATCTCAAATTTAACTTTCAGATTGGCACTGACTCCATTAGAAAGTAATAACCGGCCAGGTCAATAAGTGGGAGCTGTACCAGTAATGTGTAGATTGAATGTAGGTTTATTGGAATGCACCATTAAGCACTTGCGGGATGGTGGGATCGGGGGTGTGGGGTTGAGGAGGGGTGGACATCTATCATCCTGTCCCGTGTTCAGCCACTAGTGATGGGAACAGAATAGGGGACAAAGCACTCCACCAGTGAATTCATCATCCCCTCATTTTTATTTCGCCTTTAACAGCGAGTCTCAAGGTGCAGAGGTGTCGTATTGATGCACACGTATGTGTGCATGCGAAGGTGTCTGTGCGAGCGTAAGGTACCTATGGTGAAATATGGCCCACCTGTCAGTGTGACCCACTCAGGAATGAGACGTCACTCTCCTTTCTCCATGCTCAGTGTACCGTCCACGATGGAGATGTGGCAGCTGATGGCTGTTTGGGCTTGAGTCATTTATGAGTATATAGCCTGGTTGGAGAGGGGGTTGGGGGGGTGCATGAAGCTAAATCAAGATAGGAGTGAGCCTAATGGTATTGAAATTAGGGCTGTCAGGATTAATCGCATTAATTGCAATCCACAATTAGTGCATAAATTTCTATAATTGTGATTCATCACATGCTTTATCGTCCACTTTGGTGAAGGCGTGTAAGCATCTCCCTGCAGCCACAGTGATGTAAAATAGGTCTACCACTGCTCCTTAATGTCTCATTTCACTTTCACAACCTCATTGACAGCTCAGTGGGCAAGTCAAAACTCATCTGCACATTGTGTTATTACCATTTACCTTCTTACTGTCCACTTTTTCCCTTTGATTTATTACAAGCTTTTATAGCTTATTTTGTGGTTAAGCTCATGTTATCTACCTATCTGCCTGTTATCTAGTCATCAACCAATAAAAGCAGCTCTGTAACCAAACAGGAAGTTCATTGCCCTTTAAGACACTGGAAACCAAAATGACACAAGGAGAGTTTTGAATACATAATAGTAAAATTTTGAAATTCAATAATAAGGATGAATTTAATTACAGAAATCCTGAGATTAATTGCAATTAAAAATGTTAAATTAAAAATGTTTGTTTGACAGCCATAATTGAACTGCAGCCAGATTTCACCTTACAGAAAATGTTTGGTCTCCTTGACAAGAGTTGAGATTCTTTGAATATAACTATAATTTTATTTTTTCATTTTATCATATTTTATTTTATTTTTCAAATAATTGCTTTACATCTATTCTTCTTCTTTTATTTTAATTTTTTTTATTATTATGAATATAATAATAGATATATTTTTTCCCTGTAAAGTTGAGAAAAGCTTTTTGCTGGCCAGGGGTGGTGGTCCCAAGAATGTGTGACGTCATATAAAGGTTATGAATACAGGCGGTGGTACATGCTGCTGAGTCTAAGCAAATGTTTGCTGTTAAGTTTACACTGTTTTGATTGTTCTTATTTTATAACCTGACATGCCAGATAGATTTATTTCCCACATCTATCTGAAAAACCTTCAATAGTAAGTGTTTGGGAAAGGGCAGAGGATTTGAAAAAAAAAAAAATCTTGGAGGGTGACTGGATGAACGTTCTGTCTGTCACATTTTTACAGGCCAATCAGAGCAACAAAACGTGATGTAGCCAAGGAGTAAACTTCATAGAGATCTGTGTAACTGAACCATGGTGACTGTAGACATGTCAGTGCCCAACTTTTGTCATTTTGAAAAGAATACAACTCACTGCTGTTCTTTGTTCTAAGAAATGTTGTCACGTTCTGATAAAGCTGGCGCTGTAGTAGCATCCTAGCTGTCTTCTGCCATAAATACACTGGCCTCTTGTTGTCGCTTGCTTACATCACAACTCCGCTGTGCCCCAAAGTACTGCCCCTCGGTGCTGATTGGTCCTGTCACTTTCTGACCAGGCCCAAACGGTTCATATGGGAGCTTTGCAAGATGGATTCACTGGTGAGAAACGTGGAAAAGGGTATATCCATCTGCTTTGCCAGGTTACCTATTATAACCGCTGTTAAGACGATTCGATATTGCATTTGTGTCGGATGCAAAAATTCTAGCTTGACAGGACGTTCATTCATGCACTTTGTGCAGGCAAAGAAACAGGAAATACATTGGGTACAAACACTGTTATAAATCTGGACATGCCAAATGTGCTTGTTTTTGTGTAGCATCAGATGAATTTTCTTGACCTACAAGCTCCGAAGTGGGCTGTGACTCTGAATGGTGGTCAAACTTGTGGCTGTAAATACTGTGAATTCTGGTTGTTTTAGGTGCTTGTTTTTGACAGGAGGATTGCGTGGTATGTTGGAGTTTAGAGCTATGTGAGTCAGTTTAGTAATTATTTATTTGCTTAAGCCTTTAATATGGAAAAAGCTTTAAAGTGTTGTGCTACAAAAACATCAGATATTTCTAGATAGCACATTTTTTTCTCCGCTGGTTCTGGTCATGCCTCAACACCATTTCTTTCCTGTCATCTCATTATTTCTCCTTGTCCAGACCTGTTTCCTGGTCTCTTTATTGCTCAGCAGGTTTACAGTTACAAACTTGTCTTTTTTCTTCCACTTCATTGACAAGAATTATTATGATCCATTCCTACTAATGTTAGACAGAATTTAAGAAATCAGCAGAATTTCCTCTAGAAACATCATATCCAGTCATCTGTTTCAAATGCAGAATTAAAAACAACTTCCAAAAAACTGGCTCCAAGAGTTTCTAGTGTGTACATCCATGAATTTGCATATTTTTTCAGAGTTATTAGACTACAAATTGATTCACCTGGCTCTTCAATTTGCAAGTTGTTCTTTAAATTGTGTGAAACGGACCCAGTCAGTGAATGGATAAGTTGCAGGTTGTGGACCTGTGGTTGGTAGAGTATTCAACTCAACCATCATGATTAACCTGTATTCTTATTTCATGGATGCAGGGCCTTCAGCTCATGTTTCTGGCAGAGGCCCTGGAAAAATTCTCAACACCAACACACTGTCGGACTCAGTAAATCTGAGAAGTTACTAAACAGAAGTATTCATTACAACTGTACACATTCCTATTAGTCTTGGAATCCAATAAATTGTTGTTGCATTGGCTGGATTTGATTTGTAAAACATGAAATAAGCTTAATGTGATTTACTTCTCCCAATCTTCTTTCTCCACCTCAGTGTTTCCAGCGTGCCGTTGTTGTGGGCACAGTGGAATTTAAGCCCCCATCAGTCCCTCCCTCATGCACAGATGTGGTGGTGTGTGTGTCTGTGTGATATTTGCCTCTAATCAGTCTCTTCACTGCTCTGGCATTGAGTGTGAGATGTGAGGTGTTTAATTCCATCAGACAGGATTACATGCACACACAAACACACATCCACACAGACGGAGCAGAGGAGCAGCTCGCTCGGTGGGCTGACTGATAGGTGGGATTTCATCACTGACAAAACAGTTCTATCATCAAACCTGAAACACCAAACTCTCGTAGCTCACATCACGACAGGCGAGGTAGCTTTGATCTCGGCTCCTGTTTTAAACGACAGTTTTTATCCATTACCTGAACTCAGTAAAGCCACTCTTTGTCATTCTGTGGAGCTCCTGTCTAGACCGTACTGAATAATGATGTTTCAGCTACGACTGCTTCAAGTCTGAGTTCTACGATTAAAACCCTGAAATCAAACCACACTCCTACATTTGCACAGTTGCATCACATGGCAGCCTGATTATGTCTGAAATCTTACCTGTGCATTGTTTAAGAGTTTACTGTCTGTAGGATTAAGCTTCCAAACCATCATTTTTAAACAGCAATTAATCGCTGAATTAAGATAGTTAATTGCATTCAATCACATTTTTAAGAGTCAGAGTTGTTTGTTGAGTCAATGAGTCTTTACTCTCATTAACATTTTACATTAGAGATGCATTTTGGCTTTCTTTCATAAACCCAAAATACATACTAGTTTTCTAATGATACAGCCATCCTGAGCCTCCTGTACAAGGACAAAGACCCCTCCCCATACTTTTGTGAGGTGCAGCCTTTTGTTCAGTGGTGTGATAAGAACTACTAATTGTTGATACACATCCATTAAAGAAAGAAAAAAAAAACACATTGGTCACTGAAATAACTTTAAACTGAGAAAAGTATAGTAAATAAAAAAGATACTGAAAATTAACTCATCAAAATCAAACATTGCGTTTGAATTGTGGTTCAACGGAATCATATTAAAATATAAACTAATGAAACTGTGCTGGACAAAAAAGATGAATGATGGTTTTCCTGTAATTAGCATCACAGGTGTCTTCAAACTTGTAATCAGTCAGTCTGCCTGTTTAAAGGGTGAATAGTAGTCACTGTGCTGTTTGGTATCATGGTGTGTACCACACTCAACACGGAATACAGAAAGCTAAGGAGACAGTTGTCCCAGGAGATTAGAAAGAAAATGATAGACAAGCATGTTAAAGGTAAAGGCTATAAGACCATCTCCAAGCAGATTGATGCTCCTGTGACTACAGCTGACCATATTATTTTGAAGGTCCATGGGAAGTAGCCAACCTCCCTGGATGTGGCCCCAAGAGAAAAACTAATGACAAATTGAAGAGACAGATCATACAAATGGTAACCAAAGAGCCCAGAAGAACTTCTAAAGAGATCAGAGGTGAACTCCAGGGTCAAGGTACATCACAGTCAGAACACACCATTTGTGTTTGAGCCTAAGTGGACTTAATGGAAGAAGACCAAGGAAGACTCTACTGTTAAAAACAAACCATTGAAAAGCCAGACTGGAATTTGCCAAAATGCATATTGACAAGGCACAAAGCTTCTGAATAATGTCCTTTGGATAGATGAGACAAGACTACACAGACATAAAAATTAAGCATCCAAAGAAAAGAAGACTGTAGCTACTATGAAACATGGAGGAGGCTCTGTTATGTTCTGGGGCTGCTTCGCTGCATCTGGCACAGGGTGTGTTGAATCTGTATGGGGTGCAATGAAACTTCAAGACTTTCAAGGCATTCTGGAGATAAAAGCTTGGTCTCACTCAGGTCATGGGTCCTCCAACAGGATTAATGAGCCAAAAACACAGAGCTAAAAACAGCCAAGCTGACCTTGGAGCAAAACATTGGACCATTCTGAAGTGGCCTTCTATGAACCCTGATCTAAATCCTGTGGAACATCTGCAGAAGAAGCTGAAACATGCAGTCTGGAGAAGGCACCCTTCAAACCTGAGACAGCTGGAGCAGTTTGCTCACGAGGAGTGGGCCAAAAAACCTGGGACAGGTGCAGATGTTTCACCGAGAGTTACAGAAATGGCTTGATTGCAGTGATTTCCTCAAAAGGTTGTGCAACAAAACATTAAGTTAAGGGTATCATCATTTTCATCCATGCTAGTTTCATTAGTTTGTTTTTAAAAATGATTCTGTTAAACTACATTGTAAAAGTAATGTCTGATTTCATTGGTTAACATTCAGTAAAGTTTTTATTTATTATTACTTTTGCCAGTTTTTAGTTACTTCAGTGACCATTGTGGGTTTTTCTTTTTTTCAATGGAAGGGTACCAACAATTTGTGTATGTGTAGGTGTTTACTTAGATAACCTGTTTAGCTGGGACACCCATGTTGATATTTTGTGTTCTTGTTTGCAGCCAAGACTGTATTTTTTTATGCTGACTCAGGGTATCTGGTGTCGATCAGAAATCCTTAGTTGGCGTTTTGTTTCATCAGGATGTTTTGGAGAGCGTAATCTGGGTGCCAGCCTGTACAATAATCTCTCTGTCCAGCTTAAATCTAATCTTTCTCGTCTCCCGCAGAGCTCCATGAAGGTTGTAGGGAGGACTGTAAACTTTCCCTGCAGTCCATGTATGATTGGTATGAGTTTAAAATCTTGTTTGTGCCCAATTTTATTAAGATTATAATAGGCTGAAGGGTTGTGCAATGACTTAATGACGTCTGTCTCTTCTCCTTTACCTTTTTAATACTTTATCTTTCCCAGACCACCTTTGCATGCAGTCTGAGCTATCAGATATGAAATGGATTTTAGTACTCATTGAGGTACACAAGGCAATTAGAACTAACTCTTGGTATTTGAATGCCCAAATCAAATTAATGTAATGCATTAAGGATACATGGTGTTTGCTAACTACTGGGATTCTCCCACAATAAATGGGAGCATTTTCCATGTGCATCACATATTTTCATCTGCTCATCAATTTCCCCATGCAAACACAAATTAAACTTAGCTAATTATACAACAGTGTAGCAAAATGATCCATAATTTGTACCAGAGCAACGAGCTAGGTGTGAAAATACCCACAGAGATATTGAGCCACATGTACAAAGGAGGGCCATTGCTGGTCCACAAACACACTTTACAATCCCACCTCTAGAGCCCCTTCCTTGCCACCTGCACCCCTCATCTCCCTCTATAATTAGAGTGGGCAGGTCCCAAGAGAAATACATTTACCAGGTACCTCTTTTTTATTTATTTATTTATTTTTTTGCCTGTCGTTCCGAGGAGTGGCTCCAGCAGCTTTAGTCATTTATTAGCTGGATTCACCTCACCACTCCCGTACCTTATCACAAATTTCTGGGAGCAGGTTAACACTCAATGTCTAATTGACAGAATATTTATGCATTTCCACCTCTCAGTCTGGCTGTTCGGGGCTGCCGACTTGTCCAAGAGCCACATCGTGGTGAGACGCATCGCTGGTGGCTAAAAAAAGACAAATTTGTTTTTCATGCTACAGTGCTTTACCTCAGGTTAGAGGATGTTTTATTTTCTGCCCACAACATTGCCAGTTTTTTAAATGTGCGAGAGAGAAATTTCTGGAAGATCTGGAGGCTCAAATTACTTTTTTTAAATGAAGTCTGGATGGCCTTGAGTATCACCAGGGTCATATCTTGGATATTAGTGATAATTAGCTAAGGCCAAAAACAGCACCCACGATCCTTTCAACAGCGGTGGAGATCTTGGATTAGAATTTATTTCATCCAATTTTTCAGCTAAATAAGTGGTTTGTTTGTAATTGTAGCTTTGATCAATGACCTCTCACTAATTACTGTAGAGAAGTGTTGGTACTTGTGTGTATAAGGGCATCAGTGGAGAAGAGCAAACAACAGCCTCTTAATAATGTTTTACAGACAAGGCCAGTGCCACTGTTTTCTCTCAGGGAGAAAAGGATTTCTGAGAATGCAGCGCTAGTTATTGAGATACACACTTGACTGTGTTGAGCACAACCAGAGCAAGTTTTATTTTGTTTTTGTGGTTTACAAATTTGATTCAGAACGTGTAAAGGAAAGCTCGTGATGAATTAGATACATCATTGTTGTAAATGAGAGAAAGTCGACAGAAATACTGAAAAGGAACAGACGTGTCCAATTCTAAATCCATCCAATCCTTCATACAACTTAAGCCATTGCCCTTTGTGGACTGGAACTCATTTTGCCTGTGAACATAAACCACAAACCCATTACATTTGCTCCTGAGCATATTAGTAGAAACCATTAAGGAGTGCAAATGCACAAATGCAATTTGTAAGAGACAGGGCTGCAATTCAACATAATCCTGCACGGCCAAATTTGTAGCACCACAAGAGCTTTCTTCTTACAGTTTATTTTAGTATGAGCAAAATAAGCAACATCACTGTTATCTGCACTTTCTCTGTCTTTAACATCAAGCAAAACACTCAAGGAAAAGGCAATGTAGGGAATTTTACTTTGATTATTATGGTGATTATTTCTAACTGTTTCATCTAGTCAGTACCAGTGTTAATGTAGGCAGCTATTTTAGATTTAGATTCAGTCTTAGACAGCAGTGCTTATTAGTTTTTGTCTTATTTCATTCATTTACACCTGCTCAGGCAGAAACTCTTATCATGCACTGAATCTATTGAATAATGGATTTACACTTTTGCTTGGCTTCTGATTTCTGTCTATTTAGAGAGCATAAAACACACAGTCTACAGCAGTGGTTCTCAACATGGGGTCGGGACCCCATTGGGGTCGCAGGACTCTTACAGGGGGTTGCCAGATGCCTTAAAGAAACTACAAATATTTTTAAATGATTTTAAACTCATATATTTAACCCATTTTTACCAAAATGCATGCATCAAATTAGTTACATGTATAGTAATATAAAGATAAGATTAAAACATGGTCATTTGGTGTAAGTCTGCACACAGGCCTAATGACAGATTTGGCTGGGCCCCTGACAAACCCAGAGAATGGGCCCTCCCCAGCGGTGATTTACTGATAGTAGTCAGTAGCATTGGTGCTGGCACCCAGGCTTATAGTTTCCTCATTTTGGAGCTGAAAGCATGTCAGTTATTGCTGGGTAATGTTGATATCTTTTAACAAATTTTACAATGTTACAATGTCCTTTAGCAGACACTTTTATTCAAAGCAACTTACATCTGGGACAGGTATTTCTGGCATTAAGGACCAAGGGTCCACACTTGACACCTGTGCTCTGACTGGGATATGAACCCCCAATCACCCATACCACAGTCAACAATGTAAACAATGAGCTATCCAGGTGCCAAATTTACCATTATTATTTGCAATTTTTCATCAATTTTGCCTGATTTGTGCCCATTTTGCCTCTTCTCAACCATTTTTTGCCACTTTACTCCAATTTTGCCACAATCTAACCTGTTTTCATCACCTTTTCCCACCAACTTTTACCACTTTAAACCATTTCTGACACTTTCAATCCCATTTCACCACCTTTCTGCCCATTTCAACAGTTGCCTCTGTTGACCCACTATTGCTGCTTTTAACCCCTTTTCACTCCTTTTTAACACCCTTTTTTTGCTCATTCTATCCACAGTTCACTATTTGTTTTACCCCCTTTTTTACTATTTAAACCCATTTCTGCCACTTTCTGCCCTTTTTCTGCCTCAGTCAACTCTTTTTGCCAGTTAAAACAAACTTTTGCCACTTTTCAATTCCTGTTTTAATATTTTAAGCTAATCGTGCCACTGTTAAACCCTTTAACCACATTTTTTGAGAATTTTTGCAACCTCAACCAATTTTTACCAACATTTTCCCCTTTTAGCCACGATGATCTAACCTTTGCCACTTTTACTCAATTTCAGCATCTTTTAAAATACCATTTCAACACCTTTTCAGGAAATTTTTGCCATTTTCAACCCATTTTAAATCTGTTTTAAAGAAAAATTATTAAAAATTTCCAGATGGCTATTTACCAGTACAGCACAAATGAATAAAAAATATATTTGCTGCTTTGATAAAAGTGGTTATTATTCAGGTAAAACAAAAAAGATTGTCACAGATTAGCTTTTCAATGGACCATGATATTGCTGACTCTATGGGCACCCAGTGATGCTGGACCCCAGAAATCTCTCCTCTTTATCCCCCTTATGGACGGAGTTGTCTGCACATGACTATTCTTGAATGTGCATGGTTGTATTCTACCTCCTTCAGGTACAGTGGGGGTCCCCGGTCTCTGGCACCTTTATTTTGGGGGTCGCGGGCTGAAAAGTTTGAGAAACACTGGTCTACAGTGCATGATGCACCATGATTTGAGACGTGTCTCTATGTGTTGCTAACTTAACACTGTTCAATGAGGGTGCAAAGCCATGTGCATGATTACACATAGGTGTGTTTTTTAACAAACCGACCAGACTGCCAGCTCTCAGGTGTACACGCCTGCTGGTGTGTTGGTTATAACATGACAGTGAAATAAGCCCATGCACTCAATGTATGTTCTTTTTTAACATATTCTCTAAATTTTCGGAGCACACTGTGCTTCAGAAATTAGGCTTTAGACGGAGGTTGAGGTAGTGTAAGGTGCAGCTGTTTTCTGCTTCTGCTAGATAGGAGCACGCCACCTTTGTGCCAGATCACTCCTTATTTTGGACTAACACACCCCAGAGACTAACTGTGGCACAGCTTCATTTACTATTTAAACAATGTGAGCGCTCTGTGTAAAAATGGTAAGGATATCAGGTGGAAAATAATAAAAACACATGCACTGTGCACCAAAACACTTTGCAGTTGGTGTACGATAGGGCCTTTTTAGTCTGAAAGCCGAAGCAGCAGCCATTGTTGATGGTTTTTTCAACCTCAATGCTGTGAAAGGTGTTACATTTTGGTTTATTTTAATACTAATACAACCCCTGCTTGTGCTCTCAGGGGAGTACTAATTACCCGGGCCAGCAGTAGGGAGGGGCCCTTGAGAAGCCTGCAATGAAAAGTGTGTTTTTATTATTTTTTTCTTTGTAATTATTGTCTATTGAATCAAAAGCAACTGAATGAATCAGTCAACAGAGTAAAACGTATATCAAATAGAATAAAATAAAATACTGAAGGGGGAGGGGGGTGTCCAAATGGTGTAGTCCAGCGCTGGGAAATAATGCAAGTAAATTTAATCTAACCATAGCAAAAATATTGCTTATAAACAGGGACATTATGGTTCAAAAATACATTAAAATGCATAGATATTTGTAAAAATATCTTGGCTGGCCGGTTGAAGGGGGGCCCTGTGTAATATTCCCTCTGGGGCTCAAAATCCTGGAAGGATCTCCTTCCACATGTATGGGTCACGTACACATGTATGGGTCACATACACATGTATGGGTCACATACACATGTATGGGTCACATACACATGTATGGTCACTTACACATGTATGGTCACATACACATGTATGGGTCACTTATACATGTATGGGTCACATACACATGTATGGTCACTTACACATGTATGGGTCACATACACATGTTTGATCACTTACACATGTATGGGTCACATACACATGTATGGTCACATACACATGTATGGGTCACATACACATGTATGGGTCACTTACACATGTATGGGTCACTTACACATATATGGGTCACATACACATGTATGGGTCACATACACATGTATGGTCACATACACATGTATGGTCACTTACACATGTATGGTCACTTACACATGTATGGGTCACTTACACATGTATGGTCACATACACATGTATGGTCACTTACACATGTATGGGTCACTTACACATGTATGGGTCACATACACATGTATGGTCACATACACATGTATGGTCACTTACACATGTATGGTCACTTACACATGTATGGGTCACTTACACATGTATGGTCACTTCCACATGTATGGGTCACTTACACATGTATGGGTCACTTACACATGTATGGTCACTTACACATGTATGGGTCACTTACACATGTATGGTCACTTACACATGTATGGGTCACATACACATGTATGGTCACATACACATGTATGGTCACTTACACATGTATGGGTCACATACACATGTATGGTCACTTACACATGTTTGGGTCACATACACATGTATGGTCACTTACACATGTATGGGTCACATACACATGTATGGGTCACATACACATGTTTGGTCACTTACACATGTATGGGTCACATACACATGTATGGGTCACATACACATGTATGGGTTCCCTGTTGGTGATTGAGTTTTTTCAACTTGAAGACAATGAAAGGTGTTAAATTTTGGTTTACCTAAAGGCAGAAACAAACTATGCTTGTGCTCTCCTGCTGTCTCACCTCACTTCTGCTTTTATTTGACAGACAGATTTTAAGCCCAGTAGAGAAACATCATAGATTTTGTGTGTTTGAAAGCCAAACATTTTAACTCTTTTTATGTGGTTAATGAAAACTAAACCTGCCTTACATCCAAGTTTCCATTGTCAAGTATCTATCTTTAGCTTGATATTGCCTCATTTTTATGATAGATCATTTTGCCAAACATTTTACGCCATATTTTTTCATTGTGGAAATTAACACTGGTCAGAAATAGTGTTTGAGGCGAGCAGGGATCAGGGAAAAAGTAGAAGTTAAAGAGGCAACCCAGCGAGGTGTAAAGTCAGTCTGCTGCCTGCTGCTGTGCACAGCTCTGGCTGGATTCATGCGTAAAAGTTAATTTGTGTCTGTGTATCTCCGTGTTCGGCACTGGTGTAAAGTTGAGCTCACGCTCTGGTGGTAAAGCGTGTCCCTGCTCACGTCCCAAAGAGCCGTTTGGCTGATCGGCTTTTTCATGCACAAGCCTTGCATTAACACCTTGAATTAATGCTTTAAGAAAAAAAAAACAGAACCTGACTGCAGTGTGAGAACATGGGGCACATGTTATGGTCAGGTGGAAAGAGTGTCGAATCGCTCATTTCTAAACAGACAAAAACACACCAGGGTTCAGAAAGCAGCCATCTTTGCCAGTATGGTGTTTGCTTTAAAGGCCTTGTCACCAGCAGATGGTTTTCAGGCCAGGGAACATTTATCATTAGCCAGTAGCAGTTGAAGAGGTTCATATCCAGAGCTGGATCCAACCCTCTGCAGTGGGGGACGGGTTCAGGGGGAAGAGGAAGACCCCGGAGGAGGCGTTAATCGAATTTCTCGCTGTCCAGCACTCAAGCGCATCCCTACTGTGAGAGATTATGCCCCGCACACTCTCATTGCCTGCCAAAAACTCTGTTTATCAGCTCACCGAGGCAATTTCAATTGAACCTTCAAAAGCCCCAGCACCGGCAGCGGCAGCGACAGCAGCATGGCATGCTGCATCTTATCCATTGAGGTGTCTTAATCTTGTCAGGAGGCGTGCACCTTAGGTCGGTCAGATCTCTATGTTTTCCGCCTCCTTCCTCCACAGCTGTATATGTCGGGGCGAGGAGGGGTCAGCTGAGTGAGGGTGGAGAGGGAATCTAGAAACAAAAGCAGGTGAAACAAGGACACCCAAACAGAATAATAGCAATAAAAACAGGTGAAACCAAGAAGTAGAAACAGAGCTCTGCAGTCGATAAGGCATCACACCCACTGATCTTTCAAATCCAATAGAGGGCAATAACAGACAGAAGCAAATAAAACACCAGAGCTTGTTTCAGTTCACAGTGAGGCAATAAAATGCCATCTAGGATGGCCAGTTTGGGAAGCAAAGGCATGACTATGAAGGCTTATAAGGCACCTGGAGAGTTTACAGGAATATATGGTTAAATTAAAAGGCTATAAAAATATTTTAAGACAGGCAATTACACGCTCTATTAATAAACTAATAAAGATATAAACGGTTTGAATAAAGAAGCACAGTGTAAAACAAAACAAAAGCAGGGACATATTAACATTAAATAATAGTGGCCCTAAAGATGAACCATGGGGCGCATCGCCATTTTGGCAAGCCGGCTGGAGTAATGACTTTATTGGCTTATAGAGCACCTGAAGACTTTACAGGCATTTATTCAACAACAGAGGGCAATAAAAAGTACTTCAATGATTAAAAAAAAAAAAAAAAAAGAAAAAAAAAACTTTCAAGAAAGGAACTTACACACTCCTTCAATAGGCATGGGAATACATGGATAGAAATTTCAAATAAATAGATAGAAATGTCCACCAAAAAATAAAATAAAATAAAACAGAATAAAATAAAATAAAATAAAATAAAATAAAATAAAATAAAATAAAATAAAGACAATAACTCTGTGAGAGCGCTAAAAAAAATCAGTATGTCTGTGTCAAAGTTTGTAGTTTCCATTGTAACTGTATGATTGACATAATGGGAACACACTGACAGTGAATTACAGTGGCTCTAGAACTGAACCCTGGGGCACTCCGCCATGTGGGACAGCCTGTTTGAATGACTGAAGCCTCGCTTTAAAAGCTTAAAGGGCACAAGAAGACTTAACAGGCATTCATTCAACAATAAAAGGCAATCAAAAATAACTATTACTTCAGTAGGAGCTGATAGAAAACATGCATGTATAACTCTGGGAAAGAGCTAATAAATGTAGTGTATTGGCAGCATAGTTTAGGATAACCAATGCTGTATGATTGACATAATGGAGACTCGTTGACATGAATAACAGTGACCCTAAATTTGAAGCCTGGGGCACTCTGCCATTAAGGACGTCCCGTCTGAATGATTGAAGTCTGACTTTAAAGGTTTAAAGGGCACCTGGGGACTTTACAGGCATTTACTCATGAACAGAAAGCAATTTAAACCAACTTTACTGATAAAAAGTATTTCAATAGAGACAATTTGATACTTTTAATACAAAGGTAAAGAGGTAAATTTACATGGCAAAATAAAACAAACTATTAGTCTGTGAAATATTTGAAATCTGTATGTTGGTGGCATAGCTTGTGGTTTCCAATGTCACTGTACGATTTAAATAATGGGAACATGTTGACGGTGAAAGCAGTGCCCCTAGAATTGAACCCTGGGGGACCCATTTAGGACGGCCTGTTGGAATGATTGAAGCCTGACTTTGAAGGCTTAAAGGGCACCTGGAAATTTCACAGACAGCAATAAACAATCAAAAAGCATTCCAATAGGGGCTATAACATACTTTTTTAAAAATAAGAAAGTAGAGAGATGAAATGGCATCGCTCATATAGATAAAAATATCAAATGTTGGCAGCATAGTTTGTGTTTACTGATGTAACTTTATGATTGACGTAAAGGGAACATACTGACAATGGAAACAGTAGCCCTAGATTTGAACCTGGGGTCACTCTGTCATTGAGGACAGCCTGTTTGAATGATCGAGGCCTGAATTTAGAGGCTTAACCCCTAACCCCTTAACTCCCAAATCCTAACCTGGACACCCTAGTAATGTTGTGGCAATTCTCTAGAAATTAGATGGTATTTTATACCAACCCTCACCCCTTAGCCCCCTAATCCTAACCCGGAGACCCCTACCCTACCAAGATAGTGGCAATACTCTGTTAATTTGTTGCTATTTTATTTTAAAGCTAACTCTTTGAGCCTAAACCTCAAAATATTATCATAACTCTCTGGTAAATTGTTTTTTATTCCATCCCTAATCCTTTAACCCCCTAATCCTAAACTGGAAACCCTAACCCTAGTAAAGGTGTGGCAATTCTCTGGTAATGAGGTGGTGTATTATACCAACCCTTACCCTTTAACCCCCTAATCCTAACCTGGAAACCCTCACCCTAGACTTTATGTGATAAGTCTCTGGTAATTAGGTGGTATTTTATACCAAGCTTTACCCTTTGCCACCTAATCCTAACCTGTAAACCCTGACCCTAGTTATTATGTGACAAGTCTCTGGTAATTTATCCTTAAGCCTTAATTTCAAAATATGTCTGGTAATCAGATGGTTCTTTATACAACCCCTAACCCTTTAACCCCCTAATCCTAATTTGGAAACCCTAACTCTAGGAATATTGTGACAGTTTTCTGGGGATTATGTGTTTTTTTTTTTTTTAATACCAACCCTAACTCCCCAAGCCTAAACCACAAAACATTGTGACAATTCTCTGGTTATTAGGTGTTATTTTCCCCTAACTCTAATTCTAAGCCCCTAACTTTAACCTTCATTATATTAAAGCCCTTATCATATCAAAGAGGACTTTGATTAAATAGCTCATAAGGTGTTTTGCATTTAATAGCATTAAATGGTACAGTAGTTTTCAGAATAAAGTGGAAATATCTACATAACTACAAAAAGAAAAGTATAAAAATTCAATAGACCAGTACAAATAGGAACACGACAATCTAAAAATGAGAACAGCTCTGGTTTGCTGTAAACCAGGATGTAAGAAATGTAAGTCGATGTTAAAAACAGGACTGAGCAATGTTTTCTTTGACTGGCTTTGTGGGAGTATGTTGACACTGAATAACAGTGGATCCCATAATGTCAGCTCACTCATTAGACCCTGTTTTTTTAAGTAGGATGAGCATATTTGATTTGATACTTAAATATAGTTTTAAAAAAAAAAAGTAAAACGAGGCAGAGCTGGAGAAGGCCGGGTTTCGAAACACCCACACTAGAACACGAAAACAAAAGGTGAACTGCCCTTAGCCTTTCGGTGCTCATAAACAGATCCATGCGGGATGATTTCACACTTACTGGGACAAAAAGTAATACTTACTCATCTGAGTGTTGGAGATGCATCATGGAAAGGGCAGGGGATCAGGAAAACTAGGTGTTGGGACGAGTGAAGTTCAGGCAAAACAATGTGTTTGTATCCTAACATAGAGAGTCAAAGCAATGATTCACTAATGCTGGGTTGTTAATGAAGGGGTTTGTGAGCCTCTGGACTCCAAGGCATATTGGTAGAAGAGGCGTATTGAATCACCGCGACCCACAAGGTTAACTCTTTGGCGAAGGAGAGGGGAACAGCGTGCCCAGAGGCTATCGATTCACAATCACTCATCCGCTTGGCCTTTCTTATCTTCAACTCCGACACCAGCTCAAGTATGCATTTGATTTTTCTGTCCCTATCTGCTCTTCACTCACCTCCTTTTTTCCTCCTCTGTTTTAAGCTCCAGGCGCAGTTTTACACACCATTCCTTAGTCATTTAGTAACCTGGCCTGTTTAGAGGGTTCTGTTCATCTTTGTATTTTATTGTAACGCCGCTAGAATGCTACATGGCACCAGTCTTTCTCTGCATCCATCCAGACAATTCCTCCTGTTCATCTGGGTAAAAGTAAGCTGCTTAACTCCACATTCACTCCTATTCTTCAATTGAACGGGCGATAATTGCCGGGCGGAAGGTGTCTCGGCTTGATGCAATAGGTGTTAATCCATTCACCATCCCAGATGACGCAAGGACAAAGTAACGTGTGTGGGGTTTGATCTACATCTCTTTGTTCGATACTTCAATGCCCACAACACACACATACACACATGCCATTCACACAAAATAGCTAAGCAATGTGGATGCTCATTTCTGTTTTTCTTTTAATCCTCAGCCTTTCTTTTCTCCTGGTCAGCCTCCTTTATGTGATTAATAAAGCCCACTGATCAAGTTTGGAGACAGTAACATAATAATTGCTGACATTTATTTTATTATGTTTCTCTGCCTGGAGCAAGCAGTAAAACAGTGATGTTTTTCTGATTGACATTTACAAGGCAGCTATTCAAAATCACACTTTTCAGACACAATAGGGAAATATATTCTGCTCTGCATCAGCAACAGGAGCATAGAAATTGCACTTACGACAGTAAACAACACAATTAAATGAACCTTTTTAAATAACTTACTAGGGGTGCCAGCATTGAACATTCATCTTGATGTGATCGGGCTCTGCCAATTTTGGCAGCAAAAACTTCATGCAAGCATTTGCAATAAACTGGCCATGAGTCTTTCACATCACTGTGGAGGAATTTTGCCCCACTCTTCTTAAGCATGAACCACCTGTTTAAGTTCATGTCACAGCATTTCAACGGTATTTAAGTCCAGACTTTGTCCAGGCAACTCCAAAACCGTCATTCCATTCTTCTAAACCATTCATAAGTGGACTTACTGGTGTGTTTCAGATCATTATGCTGCTGCATAACGTAAATATGCTTGAGCTCATGGTTGCGAAAACATTCTTCTCCAAGATTTTCTTGTAGAGAGCAATTATGGCAAGTCTTCCAGATCCTGAAGTAGCAAACCCGCCCCAGACCATGACACTACCACCACCATGTTTGACTGTTGGCATGATGTTCTTTTGATAAACTGCTGTATTTTTTCTCCATGTGTAACAGGAAGAACACCAAAAGATCAACTTTTGGCTCATCAGTCCACAGAATATTTTCCCAAAAGTCTTGGGGATCATCAGGATGTTTTTGTCAAACATGAGACGAGCCTTTGTGTTCTTTTTTGGTCAACAGCGGTTTTGGCCTTTGAACTCTTCTATGTATTCCATTTGTTCCCAGTCTCTTTCATATTGTTGAATCATGACCAGTGACCTTAACTGTGTCAAGTGAGGCCTGTAGGTGTTTAGATGTTGATCTGGGTTCTTGACCTCCTGGTTGAGACCCGATGCACTCTTGGAGTAATTTTGGTTGACCAGCCACACCTGAGATTTTCCAAGTTTTCTCCATTTGTGGTTAATGGCTCTCTCTGTGGCTCACTGGAGTCCCAAAGCCTAAGAAATGGCTTTTTAACCCTGTTCAGACTAAATAAGTGCAATGGTTTAGTTTCCTCTTTGGCTGACACCATAACGTGTTGCTTTTTAAGATCTATTAGCCTTATACTGAAGTTTCATATGAACAGACCTCTATTGTTTTCGTGCCTTGACAGTTTCGGCTGTGCTCTGCTGCCTTCTCTTGAAGTGTCGCGTGATGCTGCACTGACGTGTCTGGTCAGCTGATTGATACAGGTTTTCTTGGCACTGTCCTCCTACTTGGAGATCTGCAGTCCGACTTCTTCAGGACTGTATCCCAGGTGTGAGAAAGTTGGTATGCCCCTTCATCCCGATTAAGGTACGAAAACAGTAGAGGTCTTTTCATATGAAACTTCAGTCTAATCTAATCTGAAGACCCGATGAACCTAATTGGATATCTTTTAGCCTACTTCACTTTGCCAGATAAGTTGCATTTAAGGGATTTCTGCATTCAACAGTTCTGGCAGTAATCAGGCCTGGGTGTGGCTAGTGAAATTGAACTCTTCTTCCAAAAAATGAGGTTAATCACAGCTAGTTCATGATTTAACAAAATGGGGAAATGACTGAGTCTATCCACTATCCCCCTCTCTCTAATAAAGGCATAACCCCCCCCCCCCCAAAAAAAAAAAACTACAATCTTTATCAGGAAGGGGGCAAATACTTTTCAACTGCAGTGCGAGGTACTACTCAATTTAACATCTTCCTGCTCTCATAGTGATAGAAGTAGAACACTACTGTTGCTTTAATTATTTAATTTCACTTTAGAGAACTCACAAACAACTCATAGGAAAAGTCTGAAATAGTGTGATATCAGTAATCACCTTTTTACCATTCTTTGTAGCTTTCTGATTGACTTTTCTATCAGTAACAAGTTCTTCTTTTTCCCTGGCTATGCAAATGCTGTGAGGTTCGGTGTACCAGAAGCTCCTTTTTTACTTCCTTTCTGGCTTAAAATTAAGTTTTCATTTTGAATGAAAAGTACCCTTAACCCAAAACAGATAAATTCCAAAGTAAAAGCACAACAAAGAACAGTTCCTTGAAATAATCTCTTAAGAGAAAGAGTCTCCTAACCCTAAGTCATTGGTTCCCATATGCTAGGATGCTTCCTAAAAAATCACAAAGATAAATTGAAAATAATTTAATATGGTATATGTATCTGTTACAAAAATATCCTTTAAAACAGTTCAGTTTCAAATAAAACCATAGCTATTATGCACAATTTGTGCTTAAATGTAAGTAAGTGAGCAAAACTCCATCCATCTATCCAGTTTCTATACCACTTATCTCGTTGGGGGGGGCTGGGGACTGTCCCAGCTCTCATTGGGCGAGAGGTACACCCTAAACTGGTCGCCAGCCAATCGCTGGGCTGACATTGAGGAAGCCAGTGTCCCAGGAGGCCCACGTGCAAAGGGAGAACATGCAAACTCTGCACAGAACGGCCCTGACCAGGAAGTGAACCTGGAACCTATAGCGCTAGCCCCTGCACCGTTGTGCAGCCCACACAAAACTCCTTAAAATATAAATTTGTACATGTAGCCATGGTTAAGTCATAGTTTCAGACCAACCCAGGGTAGCAGTGCAGCTCTCTTTGAATCTAGAAGTAAATATCATTCAAGGCATCTAATTGACTTAATTTGTTACCAAAATCAAGACACCAGGAACAATTGCATCACATTGTAAATATGCACCTAAACACGTGAGTTTTAAGCTGCATAATAATTTACACAACATGATTGATTTTCCAAAACAGTGTTTAATCAGGATTTCAAAATAAATCTTTTGACAGCCCTGAATTATTAGTTTTAAATTGTAATAAATGAAAATACTAAGGAGTGTTGGAGTGGGGATTATGGTACAGTCAGAAGACGTTGCAGTTCAATCTAGTTAAAAATATCAAAGGCACAGGAGAGCAACACAGTACTGATATTAGATATGAAAGTGGCTAAAGTTGGGGTGCACTTCAGATCATTAGAAAGTCAAATCCATCTGTTTGAAGTGAATTTGAAACAGATTCACAGTGATTGGTTCTGGTTCAACATACAATCATCTGATTCTTTGCCAAACATCCAAGGGCACTGCTGTCTTAATCTCTTCAAAGTAACTAGAAATTTGGTGTGAGAGTACGGAGTGATCTCTGGACATGCAGCAGCAATTTAAAATCGGCTGCCATCACGATCTAAGCAAGCAAAGCTTTTTGGTTGGGTCAAGATTAAAGGCAGAGTATTGCTAGAGTGTCTGCCACAAACTCTGACCTTAATTTGGCCAGAAATGGAACAGTCACTGGGGAGAAGACAAGAGACTATGAGGGGGCCATATCCTTTTATAGGGAATGGACAGAGAGTGTCTATATGCCTTACTCCTTATCAGTAATTCCCTTTAGAAAGTAATGTAGAATGCATTTTGGCTGATTTAAATGAGAGCCACCTTTACCCATAGATTCACAAGACCTGACACTCTTCCATAAGTGGGTCAACAATGACCTGCATTAGTACCAGTGCTTTCGTTGTTAAATTTGGGTCGGATGTCATTTTTTTAACATTTGAGCATCAGAAGGTAAATGAAAGAATTCTAACTAGCATAGTTTATAGTTCATATTAAAAACTACCATTAATGTAGATCAAGAGTTACTCAAGATTTGATGCTACGTGGTACAATCTCTTGCTGTTTTTCACTGCTGTGGTGTCATATTCGCCTTTAGCCCTTTGGTTTTGATATTTTCATTTTAAGACGCAGGCTCATCCATTAGATCATTGTGCACTTAAGCCCTCATAAAATCCAAACTTGTCTGCTACTGGTTTGGCCATGAAACTTACTCTGACCCCTGGGTAGAGATGCTTTTTATGCCCCCTAAAAGCACTTCCTTCTCTGCCCTGAACTTTATGAAATTAAAGTAAGTTGTGTAAAGGTGAGCCACGACACTTTTCTGCTCCATCCCTTGGCAACAATCGTCTCCGCTTCCAGAGATGCCTACTTTGTTTATGGTTAGATTCTCAAAACATCATGACACTACAAGGATTCTTGGTAGTAGCCTCAAGCAAAGTGCAGTCTGATGTAGACTGGGTGCATCAAGGGTGTTGAGATAACACCCCTGGAGAACAATGAGAGAATTTAGACACCCTAGTCTTGTATCACTTAGTGCGGGGGTGTCCAAACTTATATACAGCCATATATAAGGACATTTTTGGCACTTTTGTACTCCTCATGTTGAGGATATTAAAGTTAGCAAAAACAAATCTAATGTAGGTCAAGATATGCTTAGTGATTGAGTGCGCTGTTTACTTATTTCTGCCTTGTTTGACCCATTTTTTGCCACTTTTCAATCCATTTTCATCCATTTCAAACCAATTTTTACCTACTTTTGCAGCTTTTGGCCCAATTATTTTTTACTCTTTGCCACTTTAAAGCAATGTTTGCTTCTTTTTACCTTTTAAATTCAACTTTTTACCTTCTTTTCCTCCATTTTTGACCCTCTTTACCTGTGTTTTCAACTATTTTTCCCACATTTAATCTTATTATGCACTTTTACACCTTTTTTGTGTTGATTTTAAAGGCTATATAAAACAGTACAAATAGATTGAGAAAAAAAAAACTGCTTTAATAAGGGTATTTATTATCCACGGCCCTCAATTTGGCTAGGCCTCGGAAAGCTTTCCCCTTTTTGCCCCCTTATGGGCAACCTTGGCTGAAAATAAGAAGTGCAACCCAGTCAGGCACAAGCTTCATTTTGTGGGCGTTTTTATATTTTATTTAAGCATTTGCAAATCAAAAATGGACTGCAGGCCATATTCAGTCCCGGGCCATAGTTTGGACACCCCTGGTTGAGTGTGAACCTGCTAAAAAAGGGGCAGAAAAGTGGGAGTGTTAATTTCAGGCCTTTTTACTACCGTGTTTTTGTTGACAGTAAATACATCCCTGAAAGAAGCTGTTGGAAAGAGTCAAAGGTTCCATGATATTCCACAGGAAATGCATGCAGATTATTTTTGACCCACTTATGGAGGCTGGGGTTGTAATACAAAAATACAATATCTTCAAATGTATTAAAGATAACTTAAAAGTTGGAAAGAAAAAGCAGAAACCTACTTTTGAGGAATACCTGGAATATTAAATGACAGCTCATAGTTGCAAAGACATTAAAATCATTTTTGACCCACTCATGAACCTAAGGTCGCGTCAGATAGTGTCAGAAAGCAACTGTGTCTTACTAAAGTGCCAGAAATAACTTTCTGGTCCCCCCAAATGTGGACTTTGTGGCCCACTGACCTGAAAAATAGGACTCATGGATGGTGGATTTCATTGAATTGTTAGCAGCTGAAAGTCCATAGTCTGAAATAACAATGCATCCAGTAACAATGTGACAATATTGCAATATTGCAATCTGCTTTATAGATAAGCCTACATCACCTGAACTGCAGCTCTCCTCAGTATTACAGGGCTTTATACTGACTTTCACCTCTTTTTTTGTGGAGTTTTCCTGTTTTGGTTTAATGTCAGTAAACTCATAGTCATATTTGGTCATAACAGGAATTCCTTTAAGCATGAACATCTTTTAAAAAGCGCCTCATCAGGAAACAGAGACTGTTAGATATTCATTTGGGAGTGCTCTTGTGTATAAAGCAGGAAAAGGAAGGATTTGGCAATACTTCTACCATCACTTTCTTTCTGAAAAATCCGGCATCTCACAGATGCATCATGGTTTAATATTTTCAGTGAAAAAGGAAAAATGTTTAATCAGTGCTGACTGGTTGAAAAGTGTTGATTCCCTTCATTTCTGAATTTCTCATCATAAGTCATTTGAGAGGCATTCGGTTTTTGTGTGCTTCAAGTGTCAAGGCCTTTGTACCTCGAGTGGCTCATTTATCAAAAATGAGAAATTCTCAAAATTATTTCACATATTTTTTTACCACATTGTTCCATCTTTTTCTCTGTCCAATTAAAGATGTCTTTTAGAAGTATTTAGCTGCTCTTATGTCTGTCTCTTAACTTTTCGCTCTGTAATTCTTTTTTAGTTCAATTACATTTGATTTTTCCACTGCCACTCCACTCGGAAAACCTTAATGGGACATTTCTTTCCTTTAGAATCAGCTTTAATGCTATGACTGAGCCAAAATGAACCATAACAGTCCTCTGGTGTCAAGAGGAGACTTCACAAACACCAGTAAAGGCAGCTCCGAGCCGCCTAGCCTTTCAAAGGCATACTGATTAGATCTGAAAACCGACAGTCAGTCCTTCCAATTAAGCCACATTTGTAGTGAGTGTGAGGCTTAACTGAGTTGTTTGACTTAACAGTGTCTACTGAATGACTGCACTATAATGTTTGCCTAATTAAAGCAACCACTTAACCACAGGAGCCCTGGAAAAAAAAACACACAAAACCACTGCTCCTAATCGGGCGCACTCACTCGCCTGAAAAGCCTGGTCTTTGTGTAACATCCGCCATATTGTCGCTTTCTTGAATGTAGCTCAGAGTGCATTAGCTCATGCAGCTTTTATGGGTCTAAATTGCTCCATTGGGAGAACTTTCTGAAGGAGAGACACCTGTCCAAGGCTGCAGAGTACAGCAAAAAGCAGACAGTGGACACATGGTGCCAGGGCTGTTTCTGACCATTTCAATGCCCTGGGCCAAATACCCACCACTCCTCCTTCCTACCCCAACTCCCAAAACATAATGCACATTTGGCATTATGCTTCAGCTTAAATGCCAACTACCCAGGGCTATTGCTAACACTGAGGACACTAAGGTCATGTCTGCATTATTTTGTCTGGGAATTTTGAAGTTTTATCAACCTGAGGGGATTTAGTCTTCATTAATTTAACAGTTTTACCAACAATATTCAGGATCATGCACAGTTAAGAGGTCAGTACTCCACTAGATTTGAACAAAATTTTATTTAGAGTCAAATATGGCTTTTTGACTTCATGTCAGATTGACGGGTCAAAGAAAAGAATCATTTTTTAATTAAGGGAGTTGCTGCTATTTGCACATCAGTTGGGTCACTCTACCTTCAGGCTCTGCTGGTGTTTCCTTTTTACTGTTATACTCTGTAGTCATTAGTAAAATGAAGAGGATGTTTCCCATACTTCTGCACAAGATTTAATGATTATCTGTTTTGTTTTAGCTTTAAATCAGCTTGCCAAAATGTGGTGTTTACAGTACAAAGTAATGGACGGTACTGCAGCATCATGAATATAAGCTTCCCTTCATTTCAGATTTGTTTTTAATCTTTTTTTTTTTTGATACAGGCAAATTAATCAGATCACCTACTGATGTGAGATAAAAAACAACAACGCTGCCCTGATGCCACAGTTATATTGAAATAAAGCTCAACAGTGTGGTTCCAGAAGTACAGATTCTGTCTATTTTTCATCAAATATCATGTGGCTTTAAATCAACTTTTTTTTTTTTTTTCAGGTATACACGAGTGTTATCATGCTATAGATAGCTTTAATTTGATGGCAGCAGTTGGGTAAATAACATGTTTTTTTTTAATATGAAATAGGGTCAGATCTATCTTTGCATATTCAATATCCATTGTCTTTGTAGTTGTGCCTGGAAAATGGCAGGATGAGATGGTAATGACTTCAAGATAAATACCTTTTCCTTAATCCAGTGGTTCTGAACCTTTTCAGCCCACGACCCCCAGAATAAAGGTGTCAGAGACCGGGGACCCCCACTGTACCTGAAGGTGGTTAAACACAGCCATGCACAATTCAGAACAGTCATGTGCAGACAAGGCCATCCATAAAGGGGGATAAATGGGAGAGCTTTCTGGTGCCCAGCCAAACTGGGGGCCCATGGAGGTCAGCAAAACCATCGTCCATTGTAAAGTTAAGCTGTGATATCCATATTTTATATTTAACCTGAATAATAACCAATATTATCAAAGAAACAAATATCTTTACTTATTCATGTGTGTAGTTAAAAGCTTTATTAAAAATTTTAATCATTTTTGTCAAAAAAGGAATGAAAATGGTTTAAAAATTGCTAAAATGGGTTAATAATAGCAAAAAAAAAAAAAAAAAAAAAGACGGAAAAGGTGGTGAAGTTGGATTTTAAAAGTAGCAGAAATGGGTTAGAAGTGGCAAAAATTGGATGACAATGTTAAAAATGGGCATTAATAGTGGTAAAAGGGAGTTAAAATTAGGCTGAAATGGCTTTAAATTGGCAAAAATGGCTGGAAATTTGGTGAAATTGAATGGAAAAATTGATTTAAACTGGCAAAAAGGGTTAACTGAGAAAGAAAAAATAAGACAGATACTGGCAGAAATTGTTTTAACTACCAAAACTTGGCATATCAAAGGATGAAATGTGGTTAAAATGGGAGAAATTGGGTGTCAAAAGGGTTTAATGTGGCAATAATGGGTCAACAAAATTTAGCTAGAGTGGCAAGAATTGGTTTAGAAGTGGCAAAAGTAGGCAGAAAAAAAGTGGTGGAAAGAGTTTAAAACTGACCAAAATAGGTGTTAAATGGCAAAAATGAAAAAAAAATGATGAAAAGGGGTAAAAAATATGATAAAATTGGTTTAAAGTGGCAACAGTGTAATTAAAAAAAATGTTCTTAGTTTTTTTTAGGTTATCTGGAGACCGCCTCACAGTGTCTCACAACCCCAAAGGGGGTCTCAACCCCAATGTTGAGAACCACTGCCTTAAAGGTCACATATTATGGAAAATACATTTTTTTCAGAAAAATATACTCCATCCCTCTCTCTTTCTCCACCTTTCAGAAAATGTGTGCTAAAACAAACCGTTCTTAGATTTCCCCTCATGATGTCATTTGGGGAGTTAGCCCCGCCCCCAGGTTTGGTTGGCCCTCCCCTCTTGGAAGGAAGTTCCACCCTCGTCTCCTGATCCTCTTTTGGATCAGGAGAGCCACATCCATCATTCCGGAGAGGGGCGGAGTCAGACAGCTCGTTAATATTAAAAGCTATAGACAGAAACAGCTTGTTCTTAGCAGGGTGGAAACAGAGGGGTTTTTAGACATGCAAAAATCCTATACTAGAGTGTTTATTCAGCAACAAACTTCACATGCATGTTTTGGGGACCTCTGAGACAGATATAAACTTGTCTTAAAGAGGTAAAATATGTGACCTTTAACATCTCAAGAACATGGCCATTGTGGGAATATGGTGTGTTAGCTCCGAAGAGGAGGAGACACCATAAAATGAGAATGTTGCATTATACAAAAAAAAATAAATAAATAAATAAAAAAAAAACTATCAGGCAAAGTGAAGTTCAGAGAAGTAAAATGTTTGATTTGGTTATTTAATGCAGTTTTTTTTTTTTCTTTCTATGGTTCAATTTTCCATTTTTCCTCAGGTTGCACACCATGATTGTCTCCACATATTTTTCATTTCTTTACATCCCACGACACCAGTGTCTCGAAAACTGTTATGTAGCTTCTCTAGAAATTAAAAACGGTTTAAAGTAGTAGTAGTAGTAGTAGTAGTAGAAGTAAGTAGTAGTAGTAGTAGTTCTGTAATTTTGTGATGACCACAGTATGTAAAATGTTGGTACCATGGATGAAACACCCAACAGCAGCAATATACTACATGCAGTTGCAGGGTTTCAGATAGAATAAGTATTTTCATTTGGTTTCAGATGTCTTGAAATTACACAGGGTAATGGGTGATGAACTGAACCACAGCAGAATAACAGTGGATGAAAAGCACATTTTTAAAGCAAACATCAGACCCGTTTTGTCTGCATGTTGTCATATCTGTGTCTGTTGGTCCTCTGTGAAACTGCATTGTTTGCCCAAACCTAAAACCTGCCCTGGGTGTAAACACTATCCACACTGTGGTTCCAAAAAGAGGGCAGAGTAATGCTACAGGCCGCATGAGCGTGAGTCTGCAGCCCTGACAACATGTCAGTACGCCCAGTGCATTGACATTTTGCATGTGCTGTAGCTGGACAATAACAAAAAGCCTGCAGGAAGAACATGTATCTGTGAATATTGAAATGTCACGAGAAGACGCTGAGTTATTAAGCAAAAAGCGTCATTTCAGAGAAAGCACGAAGGAGCAGCAGATGCCTTTGTCCTCTCAGATTCTGCACAACGACATCTGTTATGGATTGTTTCGTACGCAGTGACCTTCAAGCATACTTAGAAAAGGGGAGAAAGAGATAAAATGTCTCATCTCTCTTTCCTTACACAGATACTTTCCTTTCATTTTTTTTCCATGAGGAGGTGATGCAGATGAATCACCTTTGCCATCCTCCTCCAATCAGCTGGAACATTACTAAAGATCACCTACAGGCCACTTGCTCTGAATACTTAAAGAGAGAAAAGGTGCCAACTTCAACTTCAGCAGGCCTGCATCTAATTTATAGGACTTTTTTTAACTCATAGCTGAAGTTACAAGGTTTTCCAGGGGCTCACAGTGAAGTACCATGCATAGAAAGCAGAGATGATATCACCTTTATTTTAACTCCAAGCTCATGCACACTTCACGTTAAGATTTATTAGGTAGAAAAAAAAAAAAAAACATTGACCTGGCCCATTTTATCCTTTAAAGTAGCAAAAGTAGTAGTAGCATTCTCTGGTGGAGATTTGTCTGACTGAGAATTAGATATGTTTATGAAACCAGCTGCATTAAAAGTCGGTGTTTTATTACTGGTATGAACTAAATATCCATTAAAGAGGGAAATGGAGCATGTGTTTCATCTCATACCAGACTTTCCCAATATGGCATACAGCACATAGTTTCCCAACAACACTGTGGCTGGCGGAAATGCTTAGTGGCTAATAACTGTTCAAAAATAAGTAGCCACAGTGGCCGGTGAGCAAAAAAGTTAAAGTCAAGCCCTGGTTCTGATGCTAGACCAGCTGGGAGCATGACTCTTGCTTTTTAACATTTTTTGTAACCAATGCTAACAAAGTATTTCTTATTCTGTTAATGTTGGGACGTACATTTTTATTCTGTCTCATTTTATTTATTTTCAGCTATATTTATTATATGTTGCAGTTGTGATTATGGCTTACGGCTTTATGACTTAGCACATGTGATTGCTTTATGGAGGTTGATGTGGATTGTGTGGTTTGTTCTTGAGTTGTGCTTTCTTTTATGTTAACTATACATGCTGATGCTTTTACAAAGCTCCTGATAGATAATAAAAATATATTTGAATATAATATATTTGTATTATACCACTTCTTCAAACAATACAGCATACTTTATTTTTACAGTTACAGTACAGAAAGTTCCAGACTTTTGAAGAAAATTACGTTAACATTCATATTTTAACCCAAAGATGGAGAAAGAGACAGAAAGAGAGAACAGTGATGGGTGAAATGAGAAGTGCCAGTGTCCTGTTGCTAAAACAGCAACGATGCAGAGTGATGAGAGGTTAGTTCCTGATTGTTTCACAGCAGTTATATCCTCACCAATTGTTTAATTCACCAGACAGAAAATGCATTTTATGAAGTCCCTTTAGCATCTCTAAGGATTCAATGCATCAACACTCATTTAAATTCTCATTTATTTGCCTTTTATTAAACAGCATCTTAAACCTTTCTTGAGCAACTTAGAAAGCTATAAAATATCTAAATTCACCACTTTTGGGTGTCCAGGAGATTTTTTTTATTGCTGTGATATCAAAACAGGTATGAATATTTAATTTAACCCTCAGGAATCACAAGGTACATTTTTGTCCATTTGGGCAAATTTTCCCTCTTTCTCTGCTCACCATTTAGGATGTGTTAGTACATATGGTCTAATTTTTTGTAACACAGTTTCTTTCTAGGCATATTTTTGAATTCAAATTTCAATTGCTCTAATACGCCAGGGCAACACTGAAACAGATTTTCTACCCTTTAAAGCTGTTAAGGACAAAAATGTCCATTTCCAAAAAACTGCTATTAAAACTTAACAGATTAATATTGTTTTCTGCTTTTTTTTCATAAATCTCTTAAACAACTTTAGCTGTGCTCAAAACTACCAAACATTCAATTATTTTGAGGTTTTTAACCCTTTAAATGTCAGTTTGTTTACTTAAAGTCAATGTTGTTTTTTATGAAACATTTAAACCAAATGTTGGATGGCTGGGGAATTTTTTCTGTCCATGTTTAGCCAAAATATTGACTTTGATGCATCATTAGTTTATGTGTTGCATCCAATTTAAAATGTACTGCCCTTTCGAGTCATTGAGGACAAAAATGTCCACTTCCAAAACCGCAATAATAATAGTCTACATTAATATTTTTTGCTGCTTTTTAAGTTAAATATTTTGATCAGCTTCAGTTCTAATAAAATGATTATTGAATCATTTTCAGGATTTTAACCCATTAAATGCCAGTTTGATCACAGGATGGTCATATTTTTTTTCTAAAAAAACCACAAAACAGTAATTATTTTCCAGATAAATAATGTTGGGGTGGGGGGGTTAAATTATTCCTGGGTATGTCAAACATGAACCAAAATATTGACTTTGATGCATTATTAGTTTTTGTGTAGCAATCCAATTTAAAATTTACTACCCTTTCGAGTCACTTGACTTTGTCCTTAATGACTCAAAAGGGTAGTAAATTTTAAATCAGATGCTACACAAAAACTAATAATGCATCAAAGTCAATATTTTGGCTAATCATGGACATGTCAACTGTTAAACCATTTTTTCTGTCTGTTTTTGCCATTTTTAACCATTTTTTCTTCAGTAGACTGTGATTTTATTTCTATTAAGAGCCTGACATAGAGAGCTGTTAACTGAACTCTGCATCCAGATCCATAACTACAGATAGAAACAGACACTGGGGGGAAAACTGTAACATGTAGCAGCAGATGGTTACGCCCACTTGGACCTGATGTGGGATTTGATGACCTTCACAGCATAGAGAAAACATCTCTTCTGCTATCACAACGCCAAACAACATAAATCCCCCAAAGAAACAAAACAAAAAAATAACCTGAGGGTGGGTGTGGGTGGTCATGATGTAGGAGGAGGAGGAGGAGGAGGATGGGTGGGGATGGGGGACATCTTCCATTGGGACGAGACAATGGAGGAGTTCATTGACAGATTCTGTCTTGTGTCCCAGCAGAGGTGTCAGCTTCGTGGCATTGTGTTTAGCCCCCTGGCAGCGTGACCTTGTCTCACTGAACAGTGGCTATTAATTAGCCAAGCATGTGTGCGTTTGTGTGTGCGGAGGTTGATGGGTAATAGGTGGGTGACTGGAGGGAGAGAGGGTGTGAGTGTCATTGGTTCACAGTGAGTCTGTCTGCCTGCCTGCCTGGCTGTCTGTGTACGATCAATGAGCTGGAGGAAGGTGAGGAGGAAGGGCGGATGGTGCTTTGGAGATGAGGCATGTCTGCGAGGGCATTTTCCATGACATTAAAGAGCTCTGTGAGCTATATGCTACGTCCACGCTTCCCCTTTCTCCCCTATCCTCCCTGTGCGGCATCGCCTCCCTCTGTTTCTGCTTCATAGATGATGATGTGCCTTGTTGGGCTTCATAGCTCCTCTCTTTCCCCCTATCTCTGCGTGTGCTTTTGTGTGTGTGCTCCTCAGTCTTTCTCTGCCCTTGGCCGAGACTCCAGAAAACATGAAGTCATGCTGGGTGGACTCCATGAGCAAGTGATTTCTCTCTGCTTTGCTCCGATCGACATCCAGCCAGCCACAAAAAGCCTGCCATCTCTTTGCTCTGCCCCACCCCTCCTCCTCCTCCTCGGCTTTCATTCCCTCTCCAACCTCCCTCACTCAAACTCCTCTTTTTTCTCACTTTAACCTTCCTTTATCCTGATTCATAGTTCTGATCCTTTCTTCGTAACCTCAACCTTTTCCCTGCCTGTCTGTTCTTTTCTTATCCCCAAACTCTGTCGCATTTTTTCTTGGCTCTGTCAATCGAAAACTTCAACAAGAGCACAGTTTTCAACAAAAACTCATCCAAGTCATTTCATTTCATTAACATTACATCCAGTTTTAAAATCTCAACTGAAGATGACTAAAGCATTGAATGTTTGGATGGAAATGTGTGAAAATACACACAAGATGCATCTCTTGAGAGCTTAAACTTAGATCACTGTGTACATTCATTGTCTATCACTGATAATCCCAGTTCAGTAAAACTAATCAGTGTGCTGATTAAGCCATTTCTATAGGCTGTTGTAGGCATGGCAGATGGTTTTGATTGACATTTCCCTCATTTTGAACGACTTTTAAGATTGCTCTGCATACAGGAATGGCAGATGTTGCACTTGAGGCCAAATCATGAAGGATTGTGCAGCTTTTGCAATAACTAAAGCTGTGCAAATGAGTCTAAAAGACACAGTCTGGGGCTCTGGTAGCCTCGTGGTTGTACATGTGTGCCTCATGATCGGAGGCTGTTGTCCTTGAAGTGGACAGGCCTGTTTAAACCAGCCTTGAGAGGACTTTATCCACTTTCCCGTGTGAATGAACAGGCCTGGGCCACTGGGCTCCTGACAAACCCAGATAATGTGCCCCTTCTCAGTTGTGATTTATTGATAATATCTATGAATGTGTGTTGTATCAGTATTGTTGAAGCTTGTCCTGGTACCACTTTTCATCAGTTCTGTGTACATTTTCTGCCTGTTTTTGCCACTTCATTTTGGTACCATTAACCCATTTTTTAACTTGACACGCCAGATGGATTTGTTTCTGTCACATCTCCACAGGGCTAATCAGAGCAACTAAACTCGTGACATAGCTGCTGCCGAGGACTAAACTCCAGAAGGACTGCATAACGCAAACCATGGCGACTGGAAACATGTCAGTGCATGACTTTTGTCATTTATAAAAAGAAAACAACTCAATGCTCCTCTGGCTGCTTGCTTACATCACGACTCTGCTGCGCCCGAAAGTACCGCCCCTTGACGCTGATTGGTCCTGTCACTTTCTGACCGGGCCCAAACAGTTCAGACAGGAGCTTTGCAAGATGGATCTGCCAACATGAAACACGGAAACAGGCATATCCATCTGCTTTGTTTTATTTATTAATATATTAATCATATTTCACCACCTTTTCTGTCTATTTTTGCCACTTGAAATCCATTGTTGTCCCTTGTAACTCCTTTTTGACCACTTTTTCTGCCTGTTTTTGCCAATTTTAACCACTTTTTGCCACTATCCACCAGTTGTTGTCTCTGATAACCAATTCTATGCCAGATTAAATCCATTTCCATCCGTTGATCGACTTTTGCCACTTTAAAGTCCTATTTCACTGCTTTTTTGCCCATTGTTGGCTAATTCAACCAATTTGTCCTATTTCCAATCCAACGCCACCACATTTTCTGCCCATTTGACACTTTAAACCCTTTTGTTTCTATTTATCAACCTTTTTTGAGACTTTAAACACATTTTAACTATGATTTCAGAAAAGAAGTTTGGATTTGAAGGCTATATACCATGGGATAAATTCAAAAAATATTTGTTGCTTTGATAAGAATGGTAATTATTCAGATGAAAAACAAAATATGGTTATCACAGCTCAACTTTATAATAGCCTATGATTTTCCTAACCTCAATGGATCCCCAGTGTGGCTTGGTCCAGAAAGCCCCCCCCCCCCCCCATAGGCAGCCTTGCTTTTGATTGCTATATATATATATATATATATAGGTTATAGGTTATAATGGAGCTGGTAAATTCTGAAGCTACACCAGTGCTTGGAGGACTTTAAGATGACATTTTCATTTGAAACTTTCTACCTGTTTTTGTTGTTTGACATTTTTAAAATCATTTAAAATTCTTAAACTATCTTGGTTGTGACCAGCCTTACAGCAAACCTACTTCAAAATCCCCTCTCCTGGGAGGCATTACTGCATTGTTTTGTAATGCATAACCTAAACACTGCAGGGGAATAAGAAAGAGTTAGAAGAACCATATAGTCATTAATTTATGGGCCAAAGTGTTCATAATCTGCTCTTTTCCATATAGATCTTTACTCCTTAAAGCAGCAGAAGTTAAGTGACAAATTAAAAATACTAAAGGCCCATTTGAAGTGAACTAAAAGATCGTCTTGCATGTCTTTGTTTAAAAGAAAGACATTTTTTCTTTGTTAGATGTGCAGCTTTGGGGGATAAATTGAGAGTATACCCACTCGCCAGGCCCCACTACACTAGCTTACTGTATTTTATGACCTTTCCTCACTTGTATTTTTGGTCAACGACCAATTTAGTGTTGAAATTTTAACTTTATTTTTCATATTCTATGAATGTTAGGACCTGAATAAAGTCATCAGAGAACCCAACAGTGTATAAGTGATGTATTTGCCCATGCTGTTGTTGTCTGTTCCTTTGTTTCTTTGTTTTTCCCAGAGACTTGCTGTGCTCTGTACTTTCCCCTTGGGCTCAGCTGTTAAAATTAGCATCCTTCGACTTGTATTTTGATTATGCAGGATGATCATATTGTGTTTTTTCTTTACAAAATCCTGTTGTCCAACTTGTGACTCAAAGCAAACTCTAATCAAAGACATGGCAGAGTCTTTTGGGAGCTGCTAGCGGAGCTTTCTACTTTTTGTTTTGATTCCAGACCCCTATCCCATACTTCAGCTCTCATCCCATCATCCCCACACCTTCACACATGGAAATACACACTCTCCTCTCAGTTTCCAGTGCCAGGGAATCTGGTCGGTAACCAGCATGCTGCAGGACGACCATTACCCCCCACTCGCTTTCCTGCCAGCCTGCTGCAGCACGACAGCTGCTCCGATAAAACAGCACACCTCTTCCAGAGAACAGCTCCACACTGGAAGCTGAGCTAAGGCTAGCTTTGCCTCTGTGTGTGTGTGTGTGTTGGTAGATGTCCTTCAGCACTAAGAGCATTGGAGGGAGATGTAAAGAATGCTAATGAAGTGAATCACCAGAGTCAGGACTGACTTGGCTAGCCTGGCATACACGCACTGTATCTGTTTGTGTGAGCTCTCCCATGCATTGGAGCACCCTAATGTTCGCTCCCTCTGAAGTCAAGTGAAGTGAGAGCAAGTGAGAAGTGGGCGAGCCAAGGTTAAGCACAGGAACACAGTGACGGGCCGTGCATTTTAATTGAGGCTTGAGCAAACACTTTGCAATTCCCCTAAATGGCCCCCTGTGATGGATGACAGGAACCAGTGTTGTCTATTTTTCTTCTCAAGAGGAACTTTTGTGCAAGTGGCAGTGTGTCTGGACACAAAAGGCCAGGCCAGCCAAAGTCCCCCGCTCTTTTAAGCTTTATTGACTCCTGGCACAACACAGCGAGGGAGAGCGTTAGGGAGAGAAAATGAGTTACCTTGGTTCACATCTCCAGTGCATCTGCTATGTGCATGTGCGTGTCCGTGTTTGTGTGTCAGTAACAAGAATCTGTCTACCAAAGCTCAACACTGTGCACCTGCACTGGCAAGATTTTACATTTCAAAAATATTGTTCTAAACTCTGCTGGACCCACAAGTTTCACTAAGATTTTTCTCACATCATACAACTTTGTCAAAACTTTTGTGGACATTGGAAACTTTTGAGAGTCCAGATTTATCCGACTGACAGCAGGTGAGATGAGCGGAAAAGCAACACTGCTAGGGTGCTGATGGCGGTCGGGTCACACTTTGTGTGGAGGGCATAGACTTTTGCATTATAGAGCTCAACAGTGTGGTACTGGAGGCAAAAATCCCACTCATAAGCTGCATCGAAGATTTGGTTATTAGCCATATTGTCAGAATTATCCAAGTTAGACTTTCCACCTGAGTGTACCATCATGGTAACTTTGCAAAGCAGATGGATTGGCCAGATTCCATGTCTTTAATAAGGTAGATCCATCTTGCAAAGCTCTAATCTGAAATTATTTGGCCACATAAGAAAATAGACCCAACCAATCAGCGTCATCTGAGGAGAATAAGAAGGTAGCAATGGCTGAATCGGATCGCAACGATGTCCTGTGCAGCCATTATCATATATGACAAGAAGAGATGCATGTTATTCAAAGGTAAATAATTTGACTCATAAATCAAATCCACTTATATGATTTTTCCTCTGAAAGCCCTCTATTGTGCCATTCTATTAACGTTATCCACACCTTTGTGACTCTTACAGAATATTTTTTAGCAAGCCTGGAACTTGGTTGACTTTGGAGGGTATTTAAAGATTAAATCCACACCATTAACTCCAGTATTGAATGCCTTTTTATCCATGTATAATCCATTTATCAATTGTTCCTGCAGCTCGTAGGTGAGCCCACTGTCATATTGTCTCTTTTTCTGACGCTACAATTCGTCTCAATTTCAGCTGCAGCATTCAGATGGTATAGTCGGAATTTGGTGTCAACAAGATAAAAGCATGGATCCATCCTGCCTTCTTTAAGCAATTGAGGCTGGTGCTGGTTTAAATGTGTAGGGGCATTGTTAAAAAGCCACAGCTTACCTGAGTGCTGTTGCCGACCATGTCCATCCCTTTATGACTACAGGTACCCATCTTCTGATGGCTACTTACAGCAGGATAATGCGACATGCCAGATCACTTAAATTTCAAACTGGTTTTTGCAATATGCCAATGAGTTCACTGTACTCCAGTGGCCTCCACAGTCACTAGATCTCAATCCAATAGAGCACCTTTGGGATCTATTCAAATGGAAGATTTGCATCATGGATTTGCAGCCAGAAAATCTGCAGCAACTGTGTGATGCTATCATGTCAATATGGACCAAAATCTCTGAAGAATGATTCCAACACCTTGTTGTAACTATGTTATGAAGAATTAACACAAGAACCGCCGTGGATCTCTATATACCTATAACAGGTAAAATTTTTACCTGTTATTAACGTGCCTTGATTTTCATAAATTTCAATAATCAAGGACTATTAGTTAACCACTGACATTGAACAGCCCATTGACCAAAGAACTAGAACAAAATTATTGTTGAAAGATGTTCCCTTACATAGCTATTTATTGCTAATCCTGAAACTTCCCCACTAACAGATTCTTCTACATTAAAAGCACCGAGATTATCTTTTGCCAGTTATCAATGGTGAATGTTTTTTTCCCCCCTGTTGTATTCATGATGGAGACTGATCTATGACTTTTGATTAGGCATTGATGCAAAAAAAGAGAAGTATTGCCATGGTGCTGTCTCTGCTTATTGCCGGATGAAATAAAACCCTGGGAAAATCAAGGCTTTCTTATGGGGTAAATCTTACCTGCATGGTGGTTCTAGATGTAAAGATGTCCATTAATAAAATTTGGGTTTAAGCAAAGTTATTTTTATGACACCAGGTGCTATCAAACAAACTTTAAGGAAAATTCAAAGATTTACAGTCTTTAGAATTGCATCCACAGTAAGTGAGATACAATTAAAGTGCAGCCTCAGGCAAATTTTACCCATTCGCAGTCGTAGTGTTAAGGCAGTTCTAAATGCAAAAGAGGCTCAACCTGGTATGGCAAGGTGTACCTAATAAAGTGGTCAGTGAGTGTGTATGACTTCCGCCTTCTGCAGCCAGCCTTGATAGTGGACACCACAGAAAATAGAGGTTTTTCCATTTCTGCATTGGCTTCATTTTTGTCACCTGAGCTTTCTGCCTGGTTATTTTTCCAAGTTTCCTCCTCTATCCACTATCATGTCAAATCAAGGCGTAGAAGCCTTAGAATAAACTTTCAGAAAAAGGTAGCACTGAAAAAGCATAAAAATACTCTCTAATTTTTCAAAAGGTGGAGCGGTGCCACCAAAAAATAAAAATAATGATATTTCAGTGATGAATATTTAACTAAACTGTTTAGTCATTTTTTGGCTTTATTCAAAACAAATTTTCAGTAATGAGCATGGAATAATTACGCGTTTTCCACCATCACAGACAGCCAGTGTGTAAGAAAGACTTAGGAGGTAGAGTTTTGACACATTGTGTTTAATGAATACAAATTTATTCAAAATTGCCAAAAGAATGCAGTTCCTTTTTCACCACAAGGTCTTTATACAAAAAAATTCTAATTTCTCCCTCCTCAGCCACCATGTGAGATAATTTCAGCTTCACCAAACAATTCACTCCAATCAAGCTTAAGGTAGCTCAGTAGTCTTGGATTCATGGTGTGAATGCTTGGCAGCTATCTGGTGGGTCAAATGTCTCAGTGATGAGTTTAAAGGCATAGGCTCCATTGCTTCCTTGTCAGTCCAGTTCATTCTATTATATACAGGCTTTCAGCATGGATTCCTCACATATCTGTTATGCTATGATGATACAACTGAGATCTATAGTGCAGTCTGATGACTCATTCATGCCATACTGCTGGAATAGAAGACAGCAGAAACACCTTCAGATGTTTAGACTTTGAAACTTGCATTATTCCAGCATGTCAGCACTTGACAAAGCCTCTTAAAGCACAGCTGAAAAGAGCAGATCAACCCAGACAGGGCTTCATACACAGGGACGAACAGACCATGTGGTCAAATTTAAAATAAAGCATCAGGTAAAGACTGCTGATCATCCTAGCATTACATCCACATTAGGTCAAAATAGGCACCAAAGGACCATCTAATAAACCTCAGAGAGGAAAGTAATATGTCATTTGTATGTTGTTTTCTGCCTGACCTTGTGAACATATGAACCCAGCTGCACTATACACTTCAGAAACGGTTCCAGTGAGGTATTGTGTGATGTGTGAGAAGAAAAAAACACTGTATAGACTGAATGCAGGGGGATCACAGGGTCAGAGAGCTGTTTGTGTTGGGATAAACACACTTAGTATGTAAATTCCACTGCCAAGGGGCTCTCAATCAAAACAATAACAAAAGATGACATTGAGGGCAGTGGGAAACCACAGAACTGATTCCCTGCTTACCCCGAACCCCCACTCCCTGATGGAAACTAAACACCATACAGACCATCGTAGAGATGACTAGGATGAAGATGGTGATGGAACATGCATTCAGTGGTCTACTGCAGGGTATGCACGGGTATATACCCACTTGTTTTCTTGCACAAACCAATACACAGCTGAATGCATCTGATGGCAGACAATAATCATGGTCCATGAAAAGTTAGCAGCAATAGATCAGAATGCAGGAACACTGATGTAAACATCCAGTGTTGTCTAGGCAATAATAAACATATCCTTTTTGTCTTGGCAGATAAGTTAGGTTCTGATACACCTATAACAATTAAGATTTTCTCAGGCTTTGAAAACTGCTGGAAATATTTGAGGTAATGTAAGTAATCATCAAGTATTTACAATTCTGAGCAGAACTTTTAGGGATGTTAGGGCCAAAAAATAAGGCTGTAGAAAGGAATAGATGCTGGCAGGAAGGAGAAATGACAAAATCCAAGTGGTAATGTGGATGTCTTTGCATATTACCGGAAAAAAATTCTGTTAAAATTATATAAAGTTCACACCTTTAGGACTGAGTAGCCTAATGGGTGGATGTGGCAAGCAAGCACAGCCCAGCATAGTGTCAGGGTGGGTAGAGTTGCCAGAAGGCCCTTGTCATGCATGTCCCAAGGGCTCTAAAATCTCAGATGGTTTCTTGGCGTATCACCAGAGGTGAAAAGGTCCGGGCAAAAGATATGCTGTTGCTGCCATGCAACACCCATCTGTGTTGACATTTGTCAAGCTTGACACTCTCCTAGCATGAGACTTTCAGTGCATTTTTAGAGAAATGTGGCCTAGTTTGACTAAGCCTGCAAGCCTTCTATAGCTACATCTAAGGTAATTCCAGTACATCTAAATCCCACCCGTACCTACTGCCTCACTCCCCTCAAATGAGACTGATTGATTCATTCTCAGACCTGGCACAATTGCTAGGATTGGAGCTTTGCGAGATGGATCTGCCTGATGACAGACATGGAATCTTTCCAGTCTATCTGCCTTGCAAGATTGCAAATTTAAGCCCAAAAAATCTCAACCTCTGATCTTCAAAATCCATCAGCTTGTCCTTGAGATAGACAGATGGATAGATAGACATTTTTGCTTAGGTCAGTGAGTGTTTTTCTAAGTGTACTTGAGGTAACATGTTCACCTGCAAGGGATTAACATGGAGCCCAAATGGCCTTGACCCTTGACCTGTGACCTCTTAAATCTAATCCATCTATCCTTGAGTTTTGGTGGACGTTTGTGCGAAGTCTTTAGGAAATCCCTTGAACCAGACTTAATAGTATATGATTTGAACACGCAGACAGACTGACAAGTCAAAACCAGAAAGCCTCTGGCCTTGGTTGTCACCAGTGTGGAAGAATAAAATGTTTTTAGTATAGTAGACTTGGTGTGATGACAAGAAGAGCAATGAGGATGGACTGTCCGAATAACACGGGGTAAAAACAGCATCAAATCTCACAATTGAGTATACATTCATACATGTATCCAGAGTGAAACAACTGAGCCTCTGTTGAACTTAAAAGTGACATAATTGGATTTAAATGTTAGAACTTTTGCATATATTTTGTACTTTTAACTCTGTATCTGGACAGCTGGAGCTATATTAAGTGAATGATTTTCTCTGGAGTGTATTCATTTCCCCTCACATAAACTGTTATGTATGTAAAGTCTTCATCTATGAGAGGTGCAGTAAGTCAGTCTGAAATGCACCTGAGTCGCATCAAGAAGGATTTTGCAGTAAAACATCATTGATTCCTTTTTTTTATGAGCAGATGGATTTAGGCTGAAAAACTATCTTTCTCTCTGCCTTTATAAGGCCATTTTCCTTTAATGTGGGTACCACGAGAACACTCCACAGCGCTGTAAACTGCTGTGCGACAGCCGAGCCTGACCAGTGGCTCCTTGGCTTCACAGGGGACTTGTAGTTGCAGCAATAACTCCACAACCTGTGCACTGCGGCGGGATGCTGCACAGCTCAATGAGCCTCTGTGGTGGTGTTAGAGAAAGAGCATTTTAATATGTCTGATGAAGGAAAATAAAGCATAGGGGACCGTGTTTGTATGCGGATGCTAAGGTTGGGGATATATTTTTTACTATCTTCACAACCGTGGGCTTTAAAAAGTGCCAGGTAATGAAAGCATGGTATGATAAATCTTGTTCAGATTTTCTTTATCCAAGGTTTTGTTTTTGATTCAGAATTTCTCATTTCTCCTATTCTGATAGCTGAACAGTTTAGGTTGATCTGTAAAATAATAACCAGCTCTATTTTTGTGAATTGGCCCCTGCAAACATCCGTCTTCCTCTGTTGTAGCTTTAGGATGTTAATTCTTTTTTCATGCACCAAAATGGCTTGAATGACATGTATATCTTTACTCGATGTTCTGAGTTGGCATGTAGATTGAAAAGTATTCATCCCCTCAGATGTTTTACCTTTAATTGATTTTATATATCAATCATGGTCAATATAATATATCCTATTGTATTATATATATTAATATATATAGATCTGACCCTCAGCCCATTAATGGGGACTGTGTGGAGAGGGTCTCAGACTTCAAGTTCCTGGGCCTGCACCTGAATGATGACCTAACCTGGAAAACCAACACTACAGCGCTGATCAAAAAGGCACAGCAGCGACTCCACTTCCTGAGGGTCCTGAAGAGTAACGCCCTGGCCAAGGAGGTGCTGGTGGCCTTTTACAGATGCTCCATTGAAAGTGTACTGGCATACTGCATCCCAGTGTGGTTTTCCTGCTGCACTGCTCAGGAGAAGACAGCTCTCCAGAGGGTCATCAACACAGCACAGAAAATCAAAGGCTGTGCTCTCCTCTCCTTAGAGGAGCTGTTCAGGTCCCGCTGCCACAGGAAGGCCCTGGGCATCCTGAAGGACTTATCCCACCCAGCACATCACCTGTTCCAGCTGCTACCCTCAGGAAGACGGTTCAGGACAATAAGAACCAAAAGTAACAGACTGAAAAACAGCACATATCCCAGAGCAGTTTCAATATTAAATGAGAAACTGCTTGAGCACTAAATCGTACTGCAAAAAAATGTCGTTGTACATTGCACAATGACAATAAAATGATTCTGATTCTGATAATTTGGCATTTGTGATTGTCGTATAAAGACACCTGTGTCTAGAAGGTCACTGGTTAATCAGTATTCCTGGACACCATTCCAACATGAAGACAAAAGAACAATCCAAGTGAGAAAAAAAAAAGTTACTGAAAAGTATAAGATACCAAAAAAGAAATAAAAAAAACATATTTTTATTTAATTGGCATTACTCTGTAGAAATCTGGTTTCCCTTTATCACAAAAAGAGATATTTTTCACAACAAAGCCAAATTATGTTTGATTTATAAGATTGATAAAAGGGTGAAATATCCAAGGGGATGAAAACTTTTATGGGAACTGTGCACTCTGGTAGAAATTGAGGCTTTTACTAAGGATATTTGCTGCACAAGTTTTTTTTTTTTTTTTTTTTTTTTTTAATTTTTTTAAGAGTAACAACAAAACACATCTTAACTTTCAGTCGAAACCTTTCAGTACTCCCATGCTATCAAATGGGAACATATTACATGATGTTACATGAAGGGCAAGAAATAATCCATACTGGATATAAAAACAGCAGCTAGGGTGTGTGAAACAATAGTTAGATTAAAGCTCTGATGTTCAATTAAGCTTTTCCTTAATTTCATGTGATGCACAGTTAAGCATTTCCTGCTTAAGTGTGTCATTACAACATCCTGTGCATTATGTTGACTTAGAAACTACAGACATGATGATGGATCTACATAAAGTACCTAGTGTAGTACCACTGGATACACCCATACCGTGTTTTTCAAACCAAGAACAAGTTCTTACATTTGGGTATTCACTGACAGTGTTTGGGGTAATGCATTACAAAAATGATCCATTAGTGAACTCAAATTGTTTTGTTTTATTGCTTTAACAAGTTATATAAACAATTAGTTAAGCAGTTGAAGTACTTTGCTATTTTTTTACCCTTTTTATTGAGATGGTCTGTTACTGAAAAAAATATGTTGAAAAAAAGGGAAAAAGAAAATTCCTGAATCTGTGACACTGTTTCTGTTTCTCTCTTGGCATGTTGCCATGCAGCCTAATACAACTGTGTTGTGTGTGTGCATGGCTAGCTTATTAAGCTAGAGTGATAGCCAGGAGTATAGCACTGCACTGTGCTATTATAACCTTAGTGTTGGTTTGTTGAATAAGAGGGACATAAACATGGTGAAATATAAGCTTTAAAGCTCATGATGTATTGTTTTCACTGAAACAGCTTCCCAGCATTTCAATGAGGTATTATGAACAGCCTTTAAGTAATACTGCATGCCTGTGCCCAGTTTGTTGCCAGATTATGAGGGTCTTACAGAGCTGTAAAGGTTTTTTTTCATGTGTCTATGATGTTTTCATGCAGCAGAGTCTCACATTATGGGCTGGCAGAGTCACATTTAAATTTTAAACATGTAAAGGTAGACGCACAATTGGCTGACTCCCGGGCTTTGAGTTTGACACCTGTGCTTTAAACCATTTCTATGTAGCTTTCACTGCATGCTTTGGGTCATTGTCTTGCTGGAAAATAAATCGTCTCCCAGGCAGTAGTCTGCTTGCAGACTGTATAAGATTGTCTTCCAGGATTTTCTGTATTTTGCTGCGGTCAGTTTACCCTCTACCTTTACAAGCCTTCTAGGGCTGGCTGCTGAGAAACTCCCCCACAGCATGATGCTGCCACCACCGTGCTTTACAGTGGGGATGGTGTGTGCAGTGTTTGGTGTCTGCCAAACATCTTGTCTGATGACCAAAAAGCAACATTTTGGCCTTGTTAGACAAAATAACTTATTTCCACTTGACCACTAGTCTCCTTCTTGTACGGTCACTCAGTTTGTGAGTTTATGAGCCATATTCCTTTTATTTCTTGATGATGGAATCAACTGAACTCCAGGAGATGTTCAGTGCACTTTTTTTTTCCTTTCAATTACCTTTTTTCAGCGCTGCTTAGCATGTGCTTTTTTCTTAACGGTGTAATGGTAGCCAGGAATACTGATTAACCAGTGACTGGACATTCCAAACACAGGTTTTATAAAACTTTCTACTTTTTTGCAGCTGATAGGAAGGGGTCTTCATACATTGGTTCAAAATGATACCTCTTGAAAACATTTAGTAAATAAAATCTTAAGTGTTATATGAAACGGTAAATATCCCATTAGGGCAATAGGACAAATACTCGGCTTATGCTATATCTTAAAATAAAAGCAGTATCATCAAGCTGCAGAACTGGGTGACTTCTTGACTAAAACAAACAGAAACTAAATAGTTGTTTTGCTATTCTAAAGCTGGTCGGACGAGGTGACATTCATATGTCTCTTTGTTCTCCATGTGACAGCTGCCTCTGTCATTGTCTTCATCTGTGAAGTTGCACGCTTTCTTCTTTCTGACAACACAGACCTTGTAGGTCTTACATCCAAAACCCTCCTGTCATAAAAGCCACTTTGCTTTATTCTCCTCTTCTTTATAGATCTCAAAAGTTGCTGAGACTGACACAGAAATGTTGGAAACCTTGATATCAAACTTCCAACGCTCCCCTTTGAGCTTAATCTTCCTTTTATCAGAGCACATTCTGTTATTGTGGAGGCGAACATCAGCCAATCGCCTCATATGTTAATCTTTAGACGTAGATTACAGAACAATGTATTGTTCTGTGGTGAAAATGTCCCCATGACACCATCACAGCTTCCTTCCCTCCCTCTCTTCCTCCTCCTATTGTTCTCCTCCCCCTCTTGGCTCAACAGTAGGCCTCTGTTCATCTCTCCTCCTCTTATCCTCCTCTGCTGACTGGTTGCCATGCAGCGGGCTGTCCATCAGTGACCCCGTAACTGTTGCTAGGAGAGCTGTGTAATTTCATCGTCGATGCTTAATTCCTCTCCAATTTGTGCGCTCTTCTCACTCCATATTCCTCCTCTTCGGGCTTCTCCTTCACCCCCTCTCTGGCTCACTTTAAGCTCATCGCTCTGCTTTTATCCCCATCTTATCCTCCTCCTCCTGCCATTCTCATCTGTCATTCCTCTCCTTCCTCATCTCCTCCAATGTCCTTCACCTCTGTTTTCAATCCGCCCGCCATCTCCTTTCACTGTCACTGATTTAAACATTGTTATTCTCCCGGTAGCAGCCCATAGGAGAGACCCCCGTCTCCCTCAAACACATTCAGTGCTGGTGCGGCCGCTCGCTTTAATGGGGCATCAGCTCTGGATAAATAAAGGCTGTTAAATGGCCGGACACATCTGAGCAGCCATGACCGAGTCGTGGTGGTGATACGAGGGGGGTGGCAATGTGGGTGGGGGCCCCCTTGGGTTGAGAGAGGAATAAAAACAAAGGTGAAAGATATGTGGAGGAAATGAAGAGGGGAATACACATAAATAAACATTTTATTTCTTCCTCTGGCTTTTCAAATTACCATAAAATCTGATGGGTAACACATTTTTTTTTCATCCCAAATGCTGGATGTGTCCTAATAACAGTGCAACCAGTGTACCAAAAATGCTGAGACATGCTCTGTCATTACCTCAAGTGCAGCCTCCAACATCACATGACCTGATGCTCGTGACAAAATATGAGTCACTTTATGCTTTTGTTGACTTTTGGGGGCAGCTCCTACATTTGCCAACTTCACTATAGCAAGAAATAATCCCTCGTCCTTTATTTTGATTCATGTAAAACCATGCTATATATATATATATATATATATATATATATATATATATATATATAGCTGTATATAAGGCTTGTTCGGTATACCGGTACTAAATTGGTACTGGGGTACTGAGGCATTTAAAATGGTACTATACTGCATTTGGATGAGACCGGTACTTTTTTTTTTTTTTTTTACGTCGCCCCGTAACATCACCGCATTGTAATTTGAGCCAAGGGGAGCAAGACCGAGCAAGCAGGCGAGCCTTAACCCTTAGGGACAGCCATAGTCGTATAAAAAGTGCATGGTTTATAAAAACATTACTAACTTTTGAACCATACATGACAGTCGCTTACCGTTTTTTTCCCTTGAAAGCTGACGTTTTCGCCGTTCATTTACCACCCTGGACGTCCTTGTAGCTCTAAGGACGCCGTTCTAACAAGCCTGGAACTTCGGAGACTTTTCCGGGTCTTTAGAGATTACATCCACTGCATTGGAGCTGATTATAAATGCCTTTTTATCAATTTTTAATCAATTTTCAATAGTGTTTTGATTATCTTCTGCGGGTGCTGCCATCTTTGTTTTTGGCAGTGAGGTCATTTTGTCCTGCAAAGCATCTTGTGAGGATTTTCAACCAAACAGAAGATGGTGCTTCTCACATCATGCTGTCTGTAACTGCGCCTGCCCAAACACCTTTAGATAATATTAAGTTTGAAAAATGAAGAAAAAATGTTTTTGATAAACAGTATATATATATATAAAATAACAGTTTATATGTATATGTACTTATATATATCCTTATATCAGTCAGTGGTTAAGTGCTTAAAATAATAATGATGGTAATAATATTAGCTTTTAGCTTTTTAAACCTTTAAATCCAACACAAAGAAAATATCTGTTCTTTTGGTTTGTTTGCAGTTTTTTTTCTGTTTCCTAAAACATTGACAGAAACAAACAATGACATGGTATGTTTTTTAACATATTAATTTTTTCCTGATGCATAGTTATAGTTCTAAAATTTTCTAAAAAAATAAAGTCTATAATGACATTTTTTGTGTTCTCTTTTTATTTGGAAAAGTATCGAAAAGTATCGAAAAGTGTCGAAATACATGTTGGTACCGGTATCGATACCAAAATGTTGGTATCGTGACAATAACTAATATATATATATATATATATATATATGTATGTATATATGTATATATATATATATATATATATATATATATATATATATATAAAACAATCATTAGGTCCTATTTATCCCCTCCCAGCTCCCACAGACAATCACAGCTCTTTCTCTCAACCCAGCGGTGTATTTAAATATGATGTACTTCTCACTAATCCCTGCTTGCATTTATGCTGATGTACCATGCTGCTGCTGCTGGCAAAGCTTAACCTCCTCCACCCCAGCCTCCTCCTTTATAGCATAAAGCTTGTTGCACCCTTATATTCATGCCAGTATGGATTAATTGCTTTTGAGCTAATTTATTGTATTTAATTTGCATCGTCATAAATATATCCATCTATATGGGGTTTTCTAGACATGCACTTCCTGGGATGTCAAAGCATGCCACTTGAGTAACCCAGGGAGCATCTTTTGCCTTCTCCACCAAATTAAACTGTATATCCATTTGGCAGTAAAATTGTTAAATGTATAATTAGAGTATTCCTGGTTGAAATAAAGTTGTCCACTTGACTTTAACTAAGTAAAGCCTTCCATTTCCAGTCTGTACATTTCAAAGTAAAAGCCTACTTTAGCATTTCTTTCGAGAATATCACCTTGTTCTTACAGAATCATTTTAGTCTGAATTTTCCCTTGCTCAGTTCAGAAACATTTTTGAGGTAAAACTTATGAGGAAAACAGGGCTGTGACAGCAGGGAGGCACGGCTAACATGCAGCACACTTGCATATGGTATGAAAGCCATGACAGTGTGTGCTGGAGCAGATTTGTGAGGCAGCTACACGCTGCAAAACACACTGCCAGTCTGAAACAGGTGTTCAGCCCTGAAATCAGTAGACCTGTGTTTGACCCCAAACTCAGACCCTCAATATATCTCAACTCTGACTCTCTCACGCCTAAATCTACTACAATTGTCTAATGAGCAAATCAGAACACTGATATTGTAAGAAAAGGCTATTCTAATTGTATGCAAGTATGTTGCATATACATTTAGATTTTTTAAACATTTTTCTTCATCATTAATGGGTTAATCTCCAGCTTATAAGACAAGGTGCAAGGAAAAAAAATAAAGTCTTTCTCAGTCAAGGGGATATCTACATCACAGCTAAGGGCTTTACAGTGCTTTACAGAGCAGAGAGGGTGTAAAGTTTATCCTTATACACCTTGGGGACCGTCCAGGTAAGGCAGACAACACCCAACAACCTGCAGGGAAACAAAAGATTGACACCATCACTGGGGCAACACACAACACAATAGCAGGCCCTACAGGCAGGGGGCATCACAACATACCTCCATGCATTTAAAATAACATTCATGATAGCCTCATACAATGACCTTGATGATAGTCTTGGATCTTATTTGACAACAAATCGTTATGCACCTTACAAGATTACAGAGAACTATAGAAATCACTGCAATTGTATATAAAAAAAGAACATTTCCATATGGAAACATGCATTTTTTAGTCTGATAAAGTATCCTGAATCATAAAATCATACATGATGTTGGTTCAAAACAAAGGGCATATACATTGATTTACATTTCAGAAACTTTTGAATATTTTAACCCTGGATAGACTTTGCTTTATTAGAAATTTGCTGTTATTCTGACCTGTGGTAAACCCATCCAAAATGGCGCCAACTTACACGTATGCCACAGGCTCAAAATTGGCATCTACATATCGATATACAGTCTCAATGGTCAGAAACAGGCAGAGAGTCAGAGATGACATTCAGTAGGTGGTTGTGGCTGAGGTCGAACCCAGGGCCGCTGCTTTAGGAACTATAGTGTCTGTACATGATGGGATTTAACCACTGGGCAATGACATCCTCTGACTATCATTTCAGTCTTGAATCTTGAACTGGACTGATATAAGATATTTGTGAAAGCAGTTTTGTAATTTACATGAATCAAGTTAAAGAACAGGTCTGTATTAATTCCTCCTAGAGTGAAGCTGCCAAATAAAGGACTAACCCTCAAAAAGTCGACCAAGGAACAAGTTGACTCTTGTTTTGTCAGCAGGAAAATCTACACTGTTTTTCAGATGCATCACTGCACTCAGAGTAATCCAGGACCCTCAGCATGGCAGGCTGAAAACTCTACAAACCCAGTCTTATCAAAGTGACTTTAACTACCAGACTTACTGGTTGAAGTTTAGAAGGATCGTGAAAACTGTGGAGCAGTAGGAAACCAGCAGCTTCACCACTGTCTGTAGTTGTAGCAGGGCTTGTAGTTATTGACCAGTAAATACCTCCCACCACAATTTTATCCAATACTAGTCTTAAAAGTACAAGTTCTGATATGTGGTGATTCTGCTGTTTTACCACATAGGTGCTTTCCAAAGTTTTACAGATGCCATTGCTGTTGCTTCTGTAGCTCAGAGCTATAGCAGGTCAACTTCTACAGTAATTGGAAGGTTGGCGGTCTGATCCGTGGCTCCTGCAAGTCGGTGTCCTTGAGCAAGACCCTGAACTCTAAGGTGCTCATGGGGGCATAGGAGTAACAAAAACATCATTATGGCGGATGAACCTGCACTTAATGTGCGGTACTTTGTTTGTTCCCACCTGTCCCTCTGTTAATCCATACAGTTTAAAGCAAAAAGGTTAGCAAAAAAAGAAAAAAAAGGTCGGGACCCAAGTGTTTTATTTTTAAAATATAGAATATATAGGTCATTGAATTCTTTCATAATTACTTAGAAACTTTTTTATTATTTTTTATATTTTTTAGTGTAGCAACATACTAAACTGTCTGGAAATATCAAAACATCTCAAAATATCAACCAAAAACATCCATCCATCCATCCATCCATCCATCCATTTTCTTGTCGCAGTGACCTAGAAGCCCCTTTCCCCTGCAACATTTTCCAGCTCCTCCTGGGGGATTTCAAGGTGTTCTCAAGCCAGATAAGATATATAATCCCTCCAGCGAGTTCTGGGTTTGCCCTGGGGACTCCTTGTATGTGCCCAGAAGACCTCTACAGGGAGGCGACCAGGAAGCATCCCAATCAGATGCCCAAACCACCTCAACTCGCTCTTTTTAACATGAAGGAGCAGCAGCAGCAGCTCTACTTCAAGATCCCTGAAGGCTGAGCCCAGCCATCCCCCTGAGGAATCTCATTTCGATAGCTTGAACCCACAATCTTGTTCTTTCGGTCATTACCAAGAGTTCATGACCATAGGTGAGGGTTGGGACAAAGATCGACCGGTAAATTGAGAGTTTTGCCTCCCACCTCTGCTCTCGGCGCAACCAAAAAACATTTCTATGTAAATATTTGTCAAGGAAAAAAATGAATACTCACAAAACCATGCTCTATTGAACTGTTATATCTCTGTGGACTTTACATTTGCTCTACAAGTTTTAATATGGAGGACAGGAATGACATTTGGGAATTCCATGGGTAATGAAATGCTAACATGGGTTAGCATTAGGATACTAATGCTAATTAGGATACTAATTTTTGTGCTGCTTTGTTGAACAAAGACAGTAAAAGCATGTTGTTGACTGAATAAGGATGACTTTTGTGTTCCTTTTTATCAGGTTACACTGCCACCTGTAGGAGGTCCCAATACACTACAACACTAAGTATACTGCCAACCACTGTGGCAGATGCAATAACACATTTTTTAAGACTGGTTTAAGTATCAGTGTAGGTTTGGCGTTTCTCATGCATAGATGGTCATTATCACAGCAGAAAAATACATAATTTAGGCATCAGATGGTGCAGGATAAAAGATGATTTTAAGGACTGTATAATGCTCTAAAATGCTGATGTTGATGCTGAGCATTCTGGGAGAGCCACTGCCGTTAGGGCATGATTGAAGGACAATGCACTTAGAGGTTTTAGAAAGGTCAGGTGATGGAGGATGGAGGGTGGAGGGAGTTTACTGAAGGCTTCAGTGAAAGACAAATTGATAACAGCAAAAGCCACTGAGTGAAAGACAAGACGGAGAAAGAAGGAAGGGGAAGGGAGAAGATGTGTTTGGTGAGGATGAAGAGGGTTAGGGTGGGGTCCGTGCATAATTACATTTTTGTTCTGAGCAGTATTGGAAATCAATAATGTAATTCATAGAAAAGCCATAGAGCTGCCTCCCATTGGCATTCACAGACATGAGTCACGCTTACATCCCAAAGAATTAAAACAAGAAGAGGAGGAGGAGGAGGAGGAAGGGTGGAGGGGGGCAGCGGTGTCTGTCATTGGAACAAAGACTCACCCTCTGTTCGTCCCCAGCCTTTAAATCTCTTCCACAGTGGCTCTTCCAAAAGCTGGTGACTTTTTTTCTATCAGGACGATAGATGTTTTCAGGATTGTCTGGTGACCATGGGGATAACATGTTTTTATAACTAATAGGTTAGATATACTGTAGTTGTGACACTGGATATGTTGGCTTAGATTTCTTGAAACATAAGACTCAATGCAATTTAGTTTTGTCATGTAAAGCACAAAAAAGGAAGGAATTTAGCTTTGTGTGCTTCTGCCCACATATAAATGTTGCACACCTGGACACAAACTGAGACTTTACTAACTTTGCAAATTTAATCACAGCTCTTTCTCTCAACCCAGTGTTGTATTTAATGTGTCATACTTCTCAGTAATCTCTGCTTGTAATCATGCTGATGCTCCATACTGCTGCTGACAAAGCTTAACCTCCTCCACCCCATCCTCCTCCTTCATAGAGTAAAGCTTGTTGCACCCTCATTTTCAGATTCATGCTACCATAGATAAATACTGCTGAACTGATTTTATTGTATTTAATATGCATCACCATAAATGTATCCATCCATATGGGGATTTTTAGCCATGCAATCCCTGGAAAGCATGCTGCTTGACTAACCCAAGGAGTATCTTTTGAGCAGAGCCTTCTCCTTCACATTTAACTGTGTTTTAATTTTGCAATGAAATGGTTAAATGCAGTTTTAATTTCGTCGACTTAAACTATGACTAAAACTGTTCGTCGACAGCCTTGTTTCCATGACAAAAACTAGACTAAAACTAACAAAAATAGATCTGTGATGACTATTATCAAAATGACTAAAACTAGACTAAAATGTCATTTAGTTTTCTTCGCACATTCAAAATCTGTGATATTTATCCACTGAGGGTAAATCTGTCAAAATGCAATTCATTTGTATCTATTCTGCCTCTCAGCCATAGAAAGCAGGGACCCCAGGTTTGGCAGGGTGCAGAGAACACACTACCATGATTGGGTACCAGATTTAGGCAAGAAAGTAAATGCTTGGACCAAAAGTAAAGACTAAACTGTGAGGACTTTTTATGGACTAAAACTAGACTAAAATGTTTTGAGTTTTCTAGACTAAAACTTAAAAGGGTAGAAATGACTGAAATGGTACTTAAATTAAAATTAATTTCATTTAAAGACTAAAACTAAAAGTAAAATTGAAAATAGCTGCCAAAATAACACTGGTTAAATGAGATGAGATCATTTCTGACTGAAATACTGTAAATGTGTTCACATAACTTCGACTATAAAAAACAGAAAAGCACACAGGCTTAGTATGGCAGCATACCATCAGACACTGATTGACTAAATGACACTTGTTTAACTCTGTTTCTGCAATAAATGTCAGCCAATGCTGCAGTTTACACTCATACTGAAAATATTCTTCTCCCACACACTGTAAATTTCAAATAAGGCTACAAGTGGTTAAACAACTGGCTTCCTACCTAGAAAAACAGACAGCTGTGGCATTTTAAAGACTTTCAGTTAAGATGAAAGACTTTGACATAATGTGATTTAATTGCACTCACAGGAGTCTGTATTTTACACACACTCATTATGTATCTGTTCCACTACATTTATACATAGTTTTATCATTTTTTCAATCAGAACATACATAAAAACAAACACATTGGCTCAGCAAGGTGGCTTATAGACAGAAATAAAAGTGTCCAACACGTCACAGCCAGGTCAACAAGCCTGCTAGCTAACTGTGCAAAGCAAATAGATTTGCCAGACTCCATCTATGTCATCAGGAAACTCCATCTTGAGAAGCTCCATTCCACAACATTGTTGCTGAATCGAATACTGTTGGGACCAATAAGCGTCATTAGAGGTGAATGAGGCGGTAGCTATGGGTAGGGTTTAGCTGGACTCGAACACATTTGCAATGGCTGACTCAGAGTGCGGTGATTAGCTTGGATAAAGCTCTGGTAGTATCAGTTTTACCATCACTTGACCATGTTTTTGCATGGAAGAAAGAATAAAATTTTAATTTTCATCTCTTCTGTTGACCTGCTTCAGCAGGAGTTTGTGAGCATTATGGTGGGAAAGGGAGAGTTGTTTTGTGAGTGGTTGTATACCATTGCTGCTAGTGGAATCATTTGCATGAACTTAACAGTTTTGTCTGAACTTAACAACATTTCTTGAATAAAATAAGGGCAGAGAGCAAAACTCAAAGCTTTAAATGACAGAAAAGATGTTTTCTCTCATCTCCTGGCTTGCTTCTGCATGGGTTTGTGATGGTTAGGAGTGACTGAAGCTGCTGTAGGTATTAGTTTGGATATAGCTGTTGGAAAGCAGCAGTTTAATTGGAATTGGACTATATTACTTGTTGAAACAAGAGCAAAGAGCCACACTGACACCTTGTCTCAGCAGAGAAGACGTTTTTGCACGTCTGCATCACTTTAATTCACAGAGAAGATCTGCAGTTAAAGGTGCAGTGTGTAATATTTAGCCTGTTAGCATTTAGCAAAACAAGCTTGGTTAAAATGAAACATAACATTTATAAGTAGATTGATCTAAATTAGTGTTGACATCTGATAACACATTTTTTTAAATTTATGTTTTAAATTAACTCAGAATAAGCCTTTTATTCATACATAGGGAGGGTCCCCTCCAAGGACGCTGCCATCTTGGATTTTTGCATTTTGCCTGTTTCTATGGCACCATAGAAGGAACCAAATAACAGTTAAGCATGTATTGATTTTTAAACTTCACTGGCTCCCACAGTTATCACCAGAGAAATGAGCATCACACTCCAGAATTGACTGTTAGATGTTGATAGTCCCATTTTTACACACTGTACCTTTAACAATCTTTGGCAGCGTTAACTTATCAGATCAAGAGAAGTGCATGCGTACAAACGTCGTTTTGTCTTGTTGTTCTGATTGGTTTTGGAAAAGTTCTTCCCTTCCTGAATGTTTTTATGGAAGCTTTCCTAGATGAATGTAAAATACATCGATGCAGTGGATACATGAAACAGTCGATCTAGCATGTCAGGTTACCTGCCAGCTTCTTCATCACACTGTTTGCATGTACAGCATGTGTTTGTTTTTGTTTACTGAAAGATACTGAATTGAATTGACATTAAAAGTATTGTTTTAAGGTAGGACAGTTACATATTGTTTCTTTCAGTTGGGACAAATGTGGACTTTGACCAAAACCTTTACACATAATTTAACATAGAAAAAATGTATAATAGTGGAAAAATCATGAGTGTATAGACACTAGTTTATAATTTACTATTTTGTTAAGTTGGTTTGATTATGCAAATTGCAGTGGCAGACTGAAATGAATGGAGTGGTTGGTTTATAATCCCCCTTGAAGTCATTTGACTCCTGGTGAAGAGAAATTGTCTCACATAAAACTTTTCATAATTTATTACTAACAAGACGCAGAAAGTCAAACAGGCTGCAAACAAACCTTCAGGGTATTACCACTCATTAGGAAGAGAGGAAAAGGTAAGCAGTTCAGTTAGCTGCCTGAATCTATCCCAGGTAAAAGACATGCTTTGGCTTCAAATTCCTCCTTATTTACTTGTGCATGCAAATTAAGGATTGTAAATCACACTTCGGGTGCTCTAAGACAGTTAAACTGTTGACTTATGGGCTTGTTTTCGGCTAAGCTCCCTGATCAAGTTCCCTTTTTAGCAACTATGTAAGAACATCCCGGTAATTAACTGTTTGGGTTAAACCCTAAGTTGCCATATCATGCTTTTACCCAGGAAACACTTATCCATGTCAGTGGTAAATAGGAAAAAACAGCACTTCTTCAAGGATGCTAATAAGCTTTCATTGAAATTATTTAAACATTAACTGATCTGTGCAAAACCAGACTAACAGCCCATGTTTGATGAAAGTTTAGTTTTATTTGAAACCACTTAATTGCCTTGTACTTTTCCTCCCACACTTTTAGAGACAAATATTGTCCTTTGATTCACCATAGCCACCCTAAAATAACTCACCACCTATCCTGTGAATGATAAATGACATGAAAGTCAAAGCTGGCCTTCAGCGGGTCGAGAAGAAACTTCAGTCATTTCCTTTTAGCCTGATTTTGGTGCTGTGAAAAATCTTTAAAGGCCAAAATCACAGAGCACAGTGGAGCCATTAGGCGAGGAGCTGTCAGAAATCCTGTCCTCCACTTTAAAGAAGCAAAGCGTTCCATCTCTGCCTTTTCTTTACGCGGGATCAAGAAGGTCTCTCTGCCCAAGAGGAGGTGATTTCAAGTTTCACACATGGAACTGGCACAGGGGTTCTTGAATTTTTCCATTTGAACATCCTATTTCTAAAAGAAATGCATGAGAAATTAAATTCTAGGAAATACTGCTTTCCTCTAGTATATCAGACTTTGAAGGAGACATTATTAGCCAGTTAGGATAACTGTGGTTTATGAAGAAACCATTATATAGATGTTATGCCAGTTCAAAAAAAAGAAAAAAAAAAGTGATTTTTTTCTGATGATATGTGGTATATTTGTTCAGCGTTAAATGCTTTAATTAAAGCAGCCTGATTATTAGTCTTGGTACAAGAAATACAATGCTGGACCGACCTTATTGATATAATACTGTAAATACGATATAATTTAGCAGTTAAACAAATCACAAAAACTGACTGGTTGACTTTTCATCAATCACTTTTTTTTCTGGCTGTGCTGGTGATCTCGGGTTACTTCTCTTTTTATGCTCTATTAAACCGTGCATTAAGTTCAAATTTAGATAGATGGAAATTTTATGGCATACATGAAAAGAAGCTGCATCTTTCTCATAATAACATCTCATTTACTCGGCACTGCACTCCTTCAGTAAATTTTCATTTTAGCAAATGTGATATAATTGAAATCACTGCAAAAAAAAGAAAAAAAAACTAACTAAATGATGAGGGAGTCCATTTAATTCCAAGAAAGGTATTTGTAATCTCTATTGACACTACACATAACAATGGTGAATCTGTAGAGTCAGAATTATGTGCTCTGCTTTTTTGTTTGTTCTACATTTATAATCCTAAATGCACTGATTGCCTGCCAGCAGGCTTCTATGGATACCGAAAAAAACTCTCCATGTGGACAGCAAACAGCAGGCAGGACATTACCCATGCTCCTATCCACAATATAAAAATGATTTATCAATCTCTACAGATATCTCGGTGAAAGCAGATATGACAGTCCTGCAGGGATAAGACTCTTTAACTTGAGTCACAAATCTGCATGAAGCTGTGCTGTTTAAGCCTTAGAAACAAATCTCTAAGCACACAATTCACATAGAGGAACTTCTGCCTGATGGTGTTGTCAGGGGGACACAACAGCCACCCTCAACCTGACCAGTAGTTCATATTTACAGGCAATAAGGACAGATATTTACAGATTTAGGCTCATACTTACAGACGATATAGCCCGATATTTACAGACGATATAGCCCGATATTTACAGACGATATAGCCCGATATTTACAGACGATATAGCCCGATATTTACAGACGATATAGCCCGATATTTATAGATGATATAGCCTGGTATTTACAGACCATAGAACCCAATATTTGCAGACGATATAGCCCAATATTTACCAACTATAGAGCCAGATATTTAAAGACAATATAGTCCATTATTTACAGATTATATAGCCAGATATTTACAGACTACGTAGCCTGATATTTAGAGACTATATAGCTCCATATTTACAGAAAATATATCCCGATATTTACAGATGATATGGCCTGATATTTACAGATGATATCCCCAATATTTACAGACGATATAGCCCGATATTGACAGACGATATAGCCCGATATTTACAGTTTATATAGCCCAATATTTACAGATGATATGGCCCAATATTTATAGATGATATAGACAGATATTTACAGATGATAAAACCCGATATTTACAGACTATATAGCCCAAAATTTACAGACTATATAGCCAGATATTTAAAGACAATAAAGTCCAATATTTACAGATTATACAGCCAGATATTTACAGACTATTTAGCCCAATATTTACAGACGATATAGCCTTATATTTACAGACGATATAGCCTTATATTTACAGACGATATGGCCCGATATTTACAGACTATGTAAGTAGATATTTACAGACTGAGGCCAATGTTTATAGAAGATATAGAGTGATATTTATGGATTACATTGGCCGATGTTTGCAGACTAAATTGGCCAATAAATACAGACTATGTAGGCTCATATATACAGACTATAAATGTAGATATATACAGTGCTTAACAAATTTATTAGACCACCCTAACCCTAACCAAAGTAAGGTTTATGCTACAGCTGCCCTAAATTAACAGCATTGGTAATTACCACTATATAGATCCATGAGGCTTAGAATAAATGAAATAGCATATTTGCAAATAGCAGTTACCTAAATTCACTTGCTTGCATTTAAAATTTTTGTCGTGAAGTAGGGCAGAAAACTTCTCCCCAATGTCTGCATCTTTGTCTCCTCTAGAAAATTAGCCAAGCTCAGTCCTGTAGAGCTCACTTAAAGAGAAGTTAACAGTTTTAAATCTTCAGGTCGAGTTCTCAGCACCATTTCTTGTGCAAAGGGCCTTAGACTACAGGGGGAAATGCACTGAATCATTACAATTGCTGAGTAAATGCTCACATTACTTCATAATGTGTAGACATAATGAAACCCGGTCTTAAGTATCATCTTTTAACTGCAGAGGAGGTAACTAAATTTAGCTGCTTTCAGAGCTGTCTAAATTAGACACTGTGCATGCCATCTTTTATTTGAATTGCTCGATACATCAAAACACTTCAAGCCTTTTTTTCAGAACCTCTTAAAAGAAAATCCAGCCTAAGCTGACGTTTTTCAGTTTATTTCCTTCTTATGCCTTTTCTCTGTTCCTTTTATCATTGGTTTGTATTCTCCTGATGCTGATTAATGCTTTTACTTTCATGTTTGATGTTTAGAGTTGAGGTCTTCCTCGACAGTGAGGTATAGTTAGCCTCTGTTGTTGACCTTTGTTCCCACTGTGACTGGTTTTTATGAGGCAGCTCGCGTGGTAAGGCAGCTAAGGACACAGTTGGCTGTCATTGTGCCCAGCAGGAATCCAGGCAGGGCGGTATAGTGCTGCTGAAGCTCTGCTGCTGTTTATCCTAACCTGTCTGTCCCTGTGTTCTCCTCCCCTGCAGCATTGACAGGAAGCCAAGCAGAGTCCCAAGCCCCTATCCAAGGCCTTCGCAGTGCCACAACGGGTGAGACACGACACCGGAGAGCCGCCACTGAGGAGAACTACTGGGCCTACTCAGGTACGTGTCTGTGCCTTTCTTTCTCCCTGAAGACCAGCTGGAGTCTTCCCTATGTGGACACTGTGGTTAGCCTTCAAGTCTTCTTCATGTCATGAAATATTTGGAAACTTTAACACAGAAAGACACAGAATGCCAAGAAAAGCCACATATCTGGAGGATTCACTTCTCCATTTTTGTGTTTCCTGTTGCTAACATCGCTGTCAGGAATACTCGGAGAGCTAGCTGCAACAGCAGCAAGGGATGTGTTCGGGATCAGATGGGATCGTTTATGGGTCAAGTATTTTAAATGGGAAGCTTTTGGGAGGCTTTGAACTCTCAGAGCGCCTAGAGCTATTGAGTCACACACGCACATTGGGATAGGTAGCGAGTTCATGCAGCAGGGAAAACACGATCTGAGAAATGTCTGGAGGCTGGGTGGATGAACTGGGATGTCTCATGTGTGGGTTCAAAACCTCAAAACAAGAAGAGTCGAGAAACCAAAGAAGGCAACTCTGACAAAAGATTATTGACATCTTAGGAATGATAGAGTTGCAGGAGAAATGCACATGAAATACACTTTTTGTCTGTGAAATCATCCTTTTGGTTCATATTGAAGCACTTTTGATATTGACATTATGCAAATGCAACAGTTTTTGCCTCTCAGACTATGCACTTAAACTCAAGATTAACGGATTATTTTAAGATTTATTTTTCAAAAAATATTAATTTCATAATAATCGTCCAGTTAAAGGGTCTTAAAATGTATTGTTCTAAATATCGGTTCTCTGATTCTCAGTGAAATGTTAACTACATATTGGGAAACACTGATCTAGTCCATTTGACACTCTATAGTACCGAAAATACTTACCATCAAGTCTTCCTGCTCTCAGTTATTGAAAATAAAAACACTGCTGCTCTTTTGAATGTCTTATTTCAGTTTTTAAAAACTTACAGACAGCTTTGTATTATGGGTGCTGTCATGTCAAACACTTCTATTTTTTTTTATCATTTCCTCTTGCTAGTTTAATCGGCTTTTCTGTCCATATTTAAGTCATTGTTCTATGCTGTGGTAAAGCTAATGTTGCAGCTCTGGATAAATTAGAAAATCCAGCCTAAGCAACTCAAGACAGTACAAATTACAAAGTAAAAACATAGCAAAAGGTTCTTGCACTTCTTTTGTTAAATTGTTGGCCTTTATCTGAGTTACTTAATAAGAAAAAGCAACAAAAATGGAGCTCCTAAAAAGTCAGGGATCATTCAACATCATTAAGTCATTTTCTTCATGCATAACAATGTTAAAAAGAGCATTTGTCAGAATTTGAACTCTGAAGCTGTCTGCTCGATCTAAGTCAAGGTTTCAGACTACACAGGTGTAGCAGTTCTAACCTTGCAAAGCAGATAGATTGTCCAGATTCCCCGTCTGTCATCCATCTTGTCCATCATGCAAAAACCCAGTCTGAAACAATTGTGCAAGGTCTGAGGACAGACCTGACCAATCAGTGTCATTTCGGGAGAACGAGGCGGTATCAGCTGGTGAGGTTTAGTTGCACTGGAAACAGAGAGCAGTACTGCTTGTGTAGTGATTAACTCAGATGTAGCTATAGTGTAGCAATCAGAACTGTGCTGCATTTATTTATTAATTAAAAGACAAAGATTGGCACTGAAAGCTGTACATGACAAAAAAGATGTTTTCACTCTTCTCCCAACCTGCTTCTGAATTATTTTGTGGGCCAGATTTAACCTTACATATATATATATATCTATATATATATATATATATATATATATATATATAAGGGCTACCACCATAAGTGATTAGCTTGGATGTAGCTATAGAAAAGCAGCAGTTTTAGCAGAAATGGCAGAGAAGATGTTTTCGCACTTCTCCGTCTCAGCATGAGTTTTATCCACCAACAAACTCCACTGTTCATAAACTACACCAGCACCTGCCTGCCAAGCTCTGGTTACTATTGATCTGATTGGCAATAGATATATGAAACAGGCTATTTATTATGCCAGTTTAAATCAGTGCAGCACTCATTGGAATAATCATTCAAAAAAACAAGATATAATACACCTCTCTGACTTCATATGGAACCCCATATCAAGAAATTGGGAATAATTGCTTTCCATTGTTTAATGGTTTTTAAATGCAAAGCAATTGCATTTTAAACACACAGTTAAAACACCTTAAATTGCTTAATTCAGTGACTCACAGTGATTGAAACAATTATGGCTGTCAAACCATTAAAATCTTAAATCACAGTTAATCTCAGAATTTCAATAATTAAGCATGATTAATCTAATTTCTGATTTATTTTGAAATCCCATTATAGTCGTTTGAACAGTTTTTTATTTTATTTTAAGTTTTTTACATTTTCAAATTATAGGGTAACCGACTTTCTGTTTGGATACAGACCTGCTTTTGTTTTGAAAGAAAACTAAGAACCTTTGGATGGATTAAATATTGTGACATGAACTTAAGCATAGAAGCAGAGACATGTTATAGATGTAAAGGAAACAGAGAACAGTGTGAAGATGAATGTTTGATAACAGAAGGTGCAGATGACTTGTGACTTGTCTAATGAGTTGATGGACTTATTAACATCACTGTGGCTGCAGGGAGAATTGCAGTAGCTCAAACAGCAGTGGGATAAAAAGGACAATAAACCATGCGATCAATGCTTTAAAGAGAAAGCACTAATATTGGACTTTAATCACATTACAATTAGTGTATAAATGCTGACAGCTCTAAAAACAATTCATCATTTGGCAGCTACTCCCTCAAAAATGTCCAAATGGTGTAGTCAAGAAAATAAATGCAAGTACATTTAATTTAACCATAGCAAAAATTTTTCTCATAAATGGGGACATTTTGGTTCAAAACTACATTAACTCTTTGAAGCCTGAAACCTCAAATAATAGCCAGAAAATTCAGAGGTTTTTTTTTAGACTGCAGGTTTATTTAACCTTCTACCAAAATCCCCCCCAAAAAGAAAAATATTACACAATACCACAATATTACACATATGTTTGTTTTTTTTTTAATCACAGTTAATGCATTAGACATTTCTGGCTATTGATTATCCACTGGAAAGATTTTTTCATCATTTATCAGATTGTATACAAAAGGTTTATGAGGAAATTATTGATCATGTTTATTAGACAGAGGTCTCACAAAACTTGGTATCAAACATCATACCATTGACTTTAAAGGGTTAAAATGCATAGATATTTGTAAAAATGATGCAGCATTTGCTGCTTGGCTAGCAGGTTAAGAGGGGGAGCTACAGTACTTTAGAGACATTAATTTGTATTGCACACCTCTCCAAGGTTGTTATAACTGACTAAAACTAACTAAATAACTAAAACTAAAATTCATAAATCATTTTAGTTAACTGAAACTAAATGATAACTAAGCTTTACCAAAAAAAAAAAAAAAAAAAAAAACTAACTAAAACTGTAAAGTGTGCTTACAAAACTAACTAACATAAAATAAAAATAGGGACAGAATTTCCTAAGTTTTAGTCTTTGACACAACCAGACTAACTGGTACCGATACCCAAGTCGGAGGAGTGTAAAATTGCCTGATCTGATTGGTTAAGACTTCACACAGTTGTAGTTTTATGTCTAGAGTTGTATTCAAACATCATCATTAAGTAAATAAAATGATAAGTGATGAGTAGCCTGTTTTAATATGTTTTTAAAATGTATTACTCACTCAGCCCCAACATCTATCCATAAAAAACTAAAACTAACACTAAAACTAATAAAAACTGAACTAAAACAAAGAATTTTTGCAAAATAGAAAGTAAAGTAAACTAACAAACCAGCAGTCAAAACTAATAAAAACTAAACTGAAATCTAACACAGAGAGTGAAAACGAAATAATAAAAACTAATGAAAAATCTCAAACTATTATAACCTTGCACCTCTCTCGGTCGTAACTGATCAGTGAGACTTAAACCCTTAAAAACACAAGGTTATGGATGTGTTATTGCTCCCAAGCTGGGAGATTTATGGAAACGCTCTGCAGCTCAAAATGCATAGTGTTTCACTTTGAATGTGGAACTTCATTTAATTCACTCATAGTTGCTGTCTGTGAAAAAGAATAGAAGAACAGAAAAGAATGAGAAATTACTGAGTTCATTGTATCTGCAATAATTAAACACTCAATCTGTATTGAAAACCAGCCTTTATTTTGAGAGATAGATACTCAAAGGCCCCTGGTTCGGGCTCAGATGTCAGAGATTCCAGTTAGTTGAAGCCTTTGTGAGTACAGTAAGACAAAGCTGCGCGTGGGTGTATGTCTTTAAGAGTGAACGCATTTACTGTCAATGCAATATGTTTGCCTTCCTCTTCCTCTCTCTTTCTGTCTCTTTTAAGCTGCTCTCCTCCTCATCTCATCTCTGCTCCTCTGGCCTGGAGGCGTCTCTGGGCCCTTCTTTTTATTTTACCAGTGCTTCAGATGAGAAAAAAAAAAGAAGTCACTTCCGCTGTCCCTTTGGAGGCTTTAGTTTTTCAGAGGGGCGGCATTAATCTTTCACCATGCAAGCAATGCAAGCCCCAGGCCACAAATGATCTTTAAGTTTATTTATTTCAATATTTCCGCTGGCTCGTCTAACCCTAATTGGTCGCCCGTTGAGCCTGCGAGAGTGCGGGAGCTTGTGGGGAAAAAACAGAGCCAGTGACAGTTTCACTTAGTGCCGCTGCTGCTGGTGCTAAGATCTACCGATGCTCTCCTGTCGTCCCCCCGCACATGTTTGATCGCAGTTCTTACATAAGATGCTGATGTAATGGTGGGCACTAAACACGCAAGAGGGGAAACAATGAAGAGACAGCAGGCTGACAAACCAGTGGATGTTTTATTTTTATGTCATTTTTAAAGCCAAAGGGAGTTGAAGTCATAAGAGAATCTATGTTCCTTTTCCATCATAAGAATATCTGACTAACAGTACTCAGCGTCACAGTTAAGATTGTGAATAAAACATCAAAACAGATATGCAATAAGTTTGTCCAACAAGTTTTCAGTTCAAACTCATCAAATCCAAGTTGTTCTGGAAGTGTATCTATTCAAATGAAGTCAGAATATAGACAAAAAAAAAATTAATAAAATAATTCAGATGCCTGACCGTTATGCCAACAGGGACTGTAAGGACATTGTATTCAAATCCATGTACTTTAATATAGAGTTGTCCAACTTTTGTAGTTATAACTGCCTCCTCTCTTCTGAGAAGGCTTTCCACTTGATTTTTGTATTTTTTTGTGGGAATTTGTATATATGTATATAAGTCCAGGTGCTGGAGGCCTGGCTTGCAATCTTCATTCCAGTTCATTCAAAAGGTGCTTGAAGGGGGTGAGGTGCACTGTGCTTCTTCCACAACAAACTCATTAAACCATGTCTTTATTTTCCTTTCTTTGTGCACTGGGGCACAGTCATGTTGAAATAGAAAAGGGACTTCCCCAAACTGTTGCCACAAAGTTGGAGATAGGGGGCCTAGCCCTAACCCTGAAAAACAGCCCCATACCATTCTACCTTATCCACCAAACTTCACAGTTGTAACAATGCATTCAGGCAGGGAGGCTTTCCCAGTATCAGCCTAACCCAGACTAACCCTGACTGCCAAACAGAGAAGCCTGATGCTTCACTCTGCAGAACATGTTTCCACTGCTCCGCAGTCCCATGTCAGTCTGCTTTCCATCTGACACTTGACTTTGGACTTGATGATGTGAGGCTTGCATGCAGATGCTCGGGACATGGAAACCCATTCCATGAAGCTCCTGTTGCACAGTTTTTGTGCTTGCATTAATGCCGGTGGAAGTTCAGAACTCTTTAGCTATGTAGCATTGGCGACCTTTACGCACCATGTGCCTCAGCAGCCATTTGCCCTGTGATTTTACATGGTCTTCCACTTCATGTCTAAGTTGCTGTTGTTCCTAAACACTTCCACTTCCTAATAATATCACTTACAGTTGACTGTGGAATATCCAGCAGGAATGAAACTTCCCAAAAACCATCTGATTGCAAAGGTGGCATCCATCACAGTACCACACTTGAAGTCTATGAACTCTTCAGAACGACCTATTTAATATCACAGATGTTTGCAAATGGAGACTGCATGGCTATATGATTGATTTTTTACACCTGTGGCAGCAGGTCTGTTTGAAACAAGTCCAGATGAACGTCTTCTTTTAAAAACAAAACACATCAACTGAATAGCATGTTATTTTCCAAAATGGCTGCCAGTGTGGGAAGCAAATCAATTAGGATCGTTTGTAATTTAACAAAAAGTTAAGTTGCTTTTGCTTGCTGCATTGGCAGGTGTATTTTTTACCAATTGAAAGTCACTTCCTCCTTACTTTAGCTTGTCCTTAAATAATAATGTTTGTCTTGTCATGTAAATGTGGCTTTAATTGAGTGTGATGGCATATTTGAAACATGAAATAGAGTGCGTAAGGTCGACAAGACTCTCGGACAGATTTTAGACCAAACTTAAAGCTTGTTACAGCCAAGTATTTGTCCAGCTCACCTCCAGTTTTCTCTGCATCAGATGTGAAGTCGTGCCTGTAGGAGTGGGTATACTGTTACATTATGTCCCACAGTTTTGCAGCAACCAATTTGGTGAAGCTATAACACCCTCTGGTATAGACTGTACCTAATAATCTGGCCTTTTGTTTATGCACATTGCTCTTCTGCTTCATGATTTCAGGCAGTAAGAATCAATATGAAGTCATGATAAGGTAAGCAAGCCAATAGAAAGTAAAGCTGTCAACTTAGCTTTCATTTCTGGATATCCCAAAGACCTGCAAAGTATGGCCGCCCGGTAGTGTAGTGTAGTGTACATGCAGGTGCAGAGAAAATAATTAGGTGACCCTATCCATGGACAGTCTAGCCTCTGTATGATGTTTAATTCCACCATATGCATCTATTATGATGTTACATGTATGTTAATTGGTCATATTAGAGGGTTTAATATCCTCCCACCCTATTTTCACAGAACCAGATTTTGCAGGGCCCTGATAAAGTCTGCAAATGGCCCCCATTGTTACAGTCCTCTACATTGCTACAAACTCTTCCTTAATAGACATTCTCTCCTCTCTCTGATGACTTCTCCAAAGTTTCCTAAACTTCTCTCTCTTCTAATTAGCTTGTTCTAATCGTGTCCTCCAGAGGTCTGACAAACTCCAATCAGGACCTCAGAGAGGCCAAGGCTGCTCTGCCCTTTGCCTGATCAGAATGGCAGATTAAAACCAGGCACAATGCTGACAAGAGTTATCTAGGGACGGCCTTATACCTCCAGAATGAGAGACGGAGACAAAGAGACAGAAAAAGGCAACAATTCAAACAGATGCCCTCTGTGCTGCTCTTACTATCACTCCAGTCCACAATTAATCTGAAGTAGTGTGCTGTGTATACCAAGAGGAAGCCTCTGACATTTAGATTTTTGAGGACATTAATATATGACAATGAAAGACTGTAAAACTTTGCCTAAATAATTGATAAAAAATGGCCTCATATAAAAACAATAAAGAATTGTTTTGACTTATATGAAAACATAATAAAAGTGAGCTTATTGGATGCTGCAGGAAGGTTAGACACTTCTCTGGTCTGTGTATAAAGATGCCAAATATCACTCTAATGGAGAACTCCAGGCAGATACAGCCTATCGCTAACCAAGTGGTGGGTAAGTTATGAAACTCTCACCAGTTTAAATCAACTTATTTTAGATTCTGAGTCCATCTATGATGAATGTGCCAAAAACACAGTGGAGCTACTTAATTCATCACATACCAAGGATATAAATTTGCTCTAACACTGTCTCCTTACTTCAACATTGCTGCAGCTGGTCAACGGAGCAATGATGCTTACAGCAGTAGAAAAGGAAATAACTGCAAACTAAAGACCTGTTTTATCCTCACGCTTTGTTTCTTTGGAAAAAACATCCTAAAAGACATAGTTATCCCCAATCTTGGAAAGAATGTGAAGATAAAGGGCATATATCTTAGTTTGCCACTAGCATTGCTCTTTCTTTAGTCTAAAACATCTATGATAAAATCAGACAATGATTGTGCTAATTGTTGAGTTATTAATGTACAACACATGGCATAAGTGACATAAGGGCTGTGCAGAAAAATACTCTGCTATAAAGGGAAAGTGGCTAATGGACTAAGCATTGAATGACGTTTTTTCAAGTCTTCTGACTACACCCACACATCTCACCCATTTAAATCACATTTACAGTGAGACAGAGTCAAATATTAATTTTAGTCTGACTAAAACTGAACTTTTAAAATGCATGTAAACATGTTAGTTATACTGAATTAATACTAATTTAAATTTCTGGACAAGCATACCCAGTTAGTGTGGTTATACATTGGTTTACTTGTACATGTAGCCACCTCAATCAGACTCAACTGGCTTCAACATTGGACTGGACTAAGTACAGTCTCCATACTGGGCTTTGACCTTTGAAGTTGAACAGCATAAATGCTAAGTGTAGTAGAAGTTGTATTGTCGTCTGCTTGTAGAAAAACCATCCCTATTAATGGGACTGTCAAGTAGACCAGACTCATGATGACAGCCGTCTCCTGAAGCTGCACTGGGGTTGGAGCGGGGGGTAGGGTGAAAAACATGAAGAGGACAGGGACAAGAAAAACAACAAAACAACAAATGAGAGACAAATTTCTGGCATTTGCAGCCATGTTATGTATCTCCCTTTTTGTAGGAAATTGCTATAACTTTTTTGATGATGGTAACATCTATTTTCTATACTGCTTATCCTGTTTGAGGTCGCAGATGGCTGGAGCCTATCCCAGCTGTCATTGGGCGAGAGGCAGGGTACAACCTGGATTGGTCGCCAGTCAATCGCAGGGCTGACATGTACAGACAAACAACTGTTCACACCTGCAGCCAATTTAGAGTCATCAGTTAACCTAACAAGCATGTCTTTGGTGGTGAGACGAAGCCGGAGTACCCGGAGAGAACCCACAACTCCGCACAGAGAGGACCTGCCTGGGAAGAGAGCCAGGGAGTTTCTTGCTGTGAGGCAGCATTTTTGCCGCTGTGCAGCCCTATGATAGTAACAATATGTGAAAAAGGTAGACATAATTTGCTAACCAACTTGTTAGCAATGTCAACAGGAAGATGGTTCACAATAACTAGCTCAAAGTGGTATATCACCATGTACCATAGAAGAGTCAGGCATGCTATCATCAATAAATCAAATGTTTTGCTGTGCATGATTACTGAGATGGGTATTATAGTTAAACTGACAGGTCGAGCAAAAAACCTTGACTCAACTTGCAAATTAGTATGAACTAAGGCTGCCCTAAAGGGGGGACAGAGGAGAAGCTTCTGGGACCTAGACTCATTAGGGGCCCATGGAGTTTAAGAAAGATGGTCCATTGTAAACTCAAGCAATGATAAATGACTATTAATTTGACTTCACTTCAGCTATTAAGGCAACAGAAATGTACATTTTATTGCTTGAGTTGGTTCAGTTAAATGATGTTTATTTTAGGATATAAACCCTGTTTTTATTATGTGGTATGAGCCTTTTTCTTCTGTAATGTTAACACTGTTCTCAGGCAAATGGAACTTAACTTTCATTCTGTGTATGACAATCTCAAAACCTGCACTAAATTTAGGATGGCAGAAAAGAAAGAATAGGGAAATAAGGGCAGTGGTAAGGCCATTTGACTCTCACAAACTACAAAAGCTAATGGAAGCAAGGCCACAGAGGTGAATGTTCGCTAGCAGCTGGCACTAGCACCATACTGATCCAGTTGGCATAGGTTTATATCGATAAATCATGTCTGGGAAGACCCCCTACCAGGTCTTTTAGGGCCCCAGTCATTTCTTTGAGCAGGCCTGGTATTAACTTATCCCGTTCATGCAAATCCATGCTAAAATGTCACAGTAGTGTGAGCAAGTTGTGTCCAAGGACACAATGACATGTGACTTCATGAGCTGGGCATCCAACCCGGACATTTCCCATTTCCTGCCAGGGCAGCTTAGGGTGGTGCCTAACACTGACAGAGCAAACTGTCAGTCTTAATCCTGGGGTAGATGATCCAGGTGGATTGTTGAACAGAATCCTTTGTGATCAGGCAAAACTAGCAGATGAACCTGTGTCTGCTGGATAGATGAGACTCTGTAGTCAGGGATTTCAGAGCACTGTAACACTGTAAAGCACAAAGAGGCAGTTTGAGGATTTTCTTGAATGTAATTTTCTTTATTTATTTTATGTCTTAATATTTTTTTGGCTCTCTTCTAATGTTCCTAATGTCACACATTTTCTGTTTCTACCTTTGTAAGGAACTTTGAATTGCTCTGTGTCTGAATAGCGCTCTATAAATAAACTTCCCTCGCCTTTTGAGTGAAAAATGACCTTCTCTACCGCTGAGCCACAGTTCACCTCTTCGTTTGCAAGTCAATTTGGAAATGATTCTCATACAAAGTAAAGCAGAAAGGTGACTTTTTTGTAATTTAAATATTAATCTTCAAAGCTACTGTGAGCATGAAATGTTTAAAACTGTCCTGGCTGCAGACAGCTATCCAAACTAACCAACCTGTGTTCACAGTTTTCTCATCCATGCAGCTCTAATGGAGATTTGTTGTTGCATCATCGTCATTGTTATTTACTAATTATTGATGTAAGATTACGGCGCAATTAAGTGACATTGTGCTCAGATGAATCAAAATCATTTTTATGTGAATAGAACTTTAATTACATTAACTGGAAGTCATCATGAGGCCAAGTCTCAAAGTTTAACAGCCCACATTAACCTCATTCAAGCCTCACTGGCCAAGCCGTTTTCTTGAGATCTGCAGTATAAACCGTATAATATACTATACAACCCTTACCATGATATATGTTCCTCATTTCACATAATTACAAGTGCTTCGCCGTATAGTTTTAAGAGGCCTTCTCCTGCTATGGGCCGACTGTGACGCTCTGAGGTCAAATTGATTGTCTTTTCATCCCTGGCTCCAGGAGAATTGAAATACCAGAGTGCCTGTTTTGAAAGACTTTTCATTTTTCCATTCACAGTATGACCCACATGTTGGTATTAACAATCCCCTGTCCCCCATTTTAAACCATTGATACACACAAACGTGCACACACACTTGACTGGAAATTAATTTTCAGACCTGCACAATGTCAAGACTTGCTATCGACAGGAGAGGGGAACCTAATTTGCGTGCTCCTTGTCGAGCTGTTTTACCATTCAACACCAGCCGCCATCAGAGAGCTCTCAGGCCTTTGTGCCGAAGCCTTGAAGTGGCTAAATGAAGATGGAAATTGATGATATGTTGTGCAGTCATTTTACTTGTGAGGGGATGCAATTTTATTAGGCTGACAGTAAGTGGTGTTTTCTTTCTTTTTTTAACTGGGAAATTGAAATGTCTACGTCATAAAGAATTCAGTTCACTGACTGGAAAATCAAACCCCAAAGTAAAGTTAAAATTTAACTTGGTTTGAAGCACATTTCATGTCTTAATGATATTTGTGTCTGGACTGTTTTGTGGTTGAATCCTCGGATTAAAAAATGAACTCAGATACATTAAAAAAAACTTTCTAAATTAAGTTTCTTTAGAAATACCATATAAATTCAAAATGTACAAACTTATAGTAGTCTAATGACTCTGGATTCTGCCAGAAAGAAAACCACTATTATACAAAGGATTTACAGACTAAAATATCTTCTCCAACTGGAAATAGAATAATGAATATATGCTGTGGAGATTGAATGATATATAAAAATAGTTTAAACACAATCAGCCAATCCAACAGACACTCAATCACAAAGAAAGACTGACATTGAAAGTTGCTAGCCAAGCTCCAATGAAAATAGAAATCTGAAACAATCTGATTGAAATCATTTCATACCAAAGCAATGATACAGTCTACATACACTCAATGGCCACTTCATTAGGTACGCCTTGCAAGTACCGGGTTGGACCCCTTTTGCCTTCAAAACTGCCGTAATTCTTTATGACAAAGTTGGAAACATTCCTCAGAGATTTTGATTCATATTGGTATGGTAGCATCACGCAGTGGCTGCAGATTTGTCAGCTGCCCATCCATGATGTGAAACTCCCGTTCCAGCACATCCCAAAGGTGATCTATTGGACTGAGATCTGGTGACTGTGGAGGCCACTGGAGTACAGTGAACACATTGTCATGCTTACGAAACCAGTTTTACATAATTTGAGCTTTGTGACATGGTGCATTATCCTTCTGGAAATAGCCATCAGAAGATGGGTAGACTGTGTCTATAAAGGGATGGACATGGTCAGCAACAACACTCAGGTAGGCTGTGGCATTTAAATGATGCTCAGTTAGTACTAAGGGTTCCAGAGTGTTTAGAGAAATATCCCCCACAATTTTGCCACCACCAACAGCCTGAACCATTGATACAAGGCAGGATGGATCCATGCTTTCATGTTGTTTACACCAAATTCTGACTCTACCATCTAAATGTTGCAGCTGAAATCAAGACTCATTAGACTAGGCAGGTTTTTCCAGTCTCCTATTGTCTGATTTTGTTGAGTCTGTTGAGCCCCCAATATGGTCTTCTGCTGCTGTAGCCCATCTGCTTCAAGGTTCCATGTGTTGTGCATTCAGAGATGGCATTCCTTATACCATGGATGTGAAAAGTAGATGATCAGCAGTTTCTGAAATACTCAGACCAGCCTGTGTGGTATCAAAAGCCACTTTATTCTCCATTTGCTCGGTTTGAACTTTAGCAATCCGTCTTGACCACGTCTACATACCTAATTGTGTTGAGTTGCTGTCATGTAATTGGCTGATTAGCTATTTTTGCAAACAAGCAGTGTTTATGGACAGTCAGTACAAACCTTTGTGTCTATGCTGATGTCAGTATGCCTCAGTTTTAATCACAGTTTTCATGACAGAGTTTGAACCCGGCAATTTAAGCCCATAAGACTCCATATCTGTCGTGACGTTAGCAGCTATGACGATTATATAAATGAAATAAGCTACAAGAAATGATGAGGGCTCAAGATATCTAAACATTAGATCTGTATTACAATGCTTTTATATCCCTCTTTAAGACAAGCATCAGTGAGTTAGTCTCACTGCAGCGTCCTCATTTAACCACTGACAAAAGAAGAAGACTTCTGTGGATGACTTTAACAGACTGAGAGTGTGATGGTGCCACAGAAGCTTTGTTCCTGCTGTATATCTTATTTTTGTACCGACACTTTGGATTTAAAAGACAGCAAGAACACTTTAAACAAGAGGGTCATAATCCAGAGATGACGTGAATAGCTGTTTTATCTGATATTTGTGAGAACAAACTCTCTAAGTTGTTTCTTTCTAAAGTTTCTGTGTTTCATCTTGACCTTTTTACATCACATTTATGTATTTTTTGCAACTATTTGAAACTTCAGTGAAGAAGAAATGCTTCTTTTAGAGAGGGTTCTCAATGTCTGCATGTCAGCCTGGCACAGTAATAAAAACAAGGAAGCTCCAGCTCAAGCTAAATAATTCAATGGATTTGTTTTATTGCAATGCTTTATGCTTTTCCCTGAGACTCCGGTTTAAGGTGGAAATACATTTTAGTCCTACAGCTGGATGACTCAGCTTATTCTGCTGAAGTGCCACTAAATCTCCATCGGCTGCAGGGCTGTGTTCTGTAGCTAAGCTTGACCTCTGACTCCTCAGTGGGAGGTGAGCAGCAGAAAAGACCAACCTCTCCACAGGGATCCGTACACAACTCAAGAAACAGAGAAACACAATCTCCTCAAAATCTCCTTCATGTTCATTGGGCTGCACACAGGATGCATCACGGTCGGCAGAATGCTGTAATCTGCAAAGGTTTTGCTGCAGTCACAGCTTTCTGTGTGGTCGACATGATTCATATTGTTTTCCTGCATTGTTGCCAAAATGATTGCATTGGATTTATTTGTCCTTTTTCTGACTTCTGCAGAGGGATTTATTGAGATTTAATTTGGCCTCCCATGATCATGAAACAAGAAAATTAAGATAAACAAGTTGTGTCACACTTATTTTTTTTCCACAGATTTAGTCATATGGTGTTTTAATGGAGCCCACCCTGTGTTCCTTTACAGAACACTTTGTGCTGTGCTACTTCCAACAAAACAGCTCTCACTGCAATTTAAGTGAGGAGCAGAGAGAGCACATATCTCAGTTAATTCAGGGATGCCTTGGATGTTGCCATTGAGCCTGTGTCTGTTGAGAGTGAGAGCTCAGAGGTTGTGAGACAGCTCACACCTTGGAAGTGTGATCCATCAGTTGGCTAACTGCAAGGCGGAGATCAACCGCAGAATTGTGCCTCACGTACAGAGCATAGAGTTGTTGCGCAAGGTGGTGTGGCACTCAGCATATCTAAGCATGCAGACAAGAGTAAGAGTCTTATGATAGTCATATGATACTTTAACAAGGCCTGGCTGTTGATCAGAGGTGCCGGCAAGCAAGACCCTAGGTTGAATGCTGATGTGCTCAGGAGAGTGCGGATGGGAAGGGTCATCTGCTGGATACAAGAGCTGCAGCTGTGCTTCTATTGGCACCTGGTGTGCTTTCCCAGGCCTGTTTCAGCTCTCTGCATACTGGGTGCTAAGGACTAAATAGGTTGGGCTAGGCCTCAGGACTGGCATTGTGGAGGGGTCAGCTGGAAGGATACATGGAGAGATGGGTTATGGGCCTGGTGCAGGTCAGGACAATGGTCATCAGGAGGCTTGAGCAGTACAGGGGCAAGGATGACATGGTAAAGTGTTGATCTGGTATAAGCTCCCATACCTGACCCAACCTAAGTCTTTCAGAACCCTTTTGGTTTTGAGCAGCCAGTCTTGGAACAATGCAAAATAACTTGCTAATTATTATTATATGCAGTGGTTCTCAACAGGTTGGATATCAGGACATACCCAAATTTTTGAAAATTTACAACCACTCAAATGCTTCTGATAAGAAATTTGGCAGTTTGGACCCTAAATGGAAGAAAACGTAATCCATCAAAGAGCAAGCCATGCATTTAATTTTACCCCGTTTTCCCAAGACAGCATTGTAATTTCTTAAGGAATTTCATCAATATCTTGGAAAAACCAAAGAAAGTTATCCAAAGAAAAGGAGATAAATAAGTTTAAATCTTGGGACAGAAACTATACACTACATGTATGTATTTACCCATAGTGCTTCCATACCCATTTGAAAAAGCTTTGCAACCCACCCGTTGAGAACTCCTGATTCAAACCTAACTTTGATCTCTCCAGAAAGATGCTAAGAGGTGGAGGCAGGCTTTATGACTGAAACACCCCACCCAACAGCCAGTCAACTCAGCAGATTTATAACTGAGGGCACATCCACACCAGAGCTGTTTAGTTCACTTCCAAACGAACCCTGGTGCGGTGCGTTTGGGGTGTGAAAGCAAAGTGGTCCAACTTGTGAACCAAAGGCAGGAAGTGGCATAAAGTGTAATGATATACAGATTTATATGTGATTTAATACATTCAAATGCACGTTGGTACCTTGCTTGGCATCTTTGTTGCCATAGCAACATGTCAAACTCAGTGCTGATTTATTCATCTCATGTAAAGAACGACATGCTGGACAACTTACCGCCTTGCTGGCTGCTCGTAATGCCCCAATACAAAAGCAGAAACCCCAAGACAGTGTAAATTCTGTGTTTTCATTGTTTATGTGTAAAAAAAGGCCAGTGGAAGGAGATGGATTTCTTATTTCGTCTTCTGCTATGCCTTCTTTTCTTCTTGGTAGCCATTTGTTTGTGACGACAGCGCCCCAACGGGCAGAGGTTGTAGGTGTTCAGATGGTTTGGTCCCTTTTGACCAAGAGCCGTGTGAAGGCGGACCAAACCAAAGGAAAGTGCAAGAATGTTTTCCCCTGGACTATCAGGTGTGAAAATTACCTAAATCTCTGTCTTACGCATTGTAGCTGTAAGTATAACATCAGCTGAAGTCCATTGTTTCCTATTTTATTCTGCAGAGGCATAGCACAGTGCTCCAGTGTCTTCCAGGATAAGTTTGGTGGCAAGTTTGGGGGTTTAAAAATTTCCTTGCACAAACAAGTTTGTCCTAACAGTGGATGGGACACTGCCATTAAAATAAAGTTTACCTATTTCACTCTTGGGTCCTCTGAGGCTGGAGTAAGATGTAAAGTCACATGTTGGTCTTTGCAGCAAACAAGTAGTATGCAAAAAGCATACATGTGAAACTTTGGCTGTATATGTTGTATATAACATTTTATTAAGAGTCCCTTGAACAGTGATCACAGTACAGACAGCAGCAGAGACATTTCAACTGAGAGTTGGTGTCTAAAGAATTCAACTCTGTGTGTAAATTATTCTTTTTACCTTTTGTTTGCTATGATTAGTCTAGCAATCAATCAAAACTTCACAGTGAATAGATCAGCTCTGAAAGCTGGAACAATGTTTCTGCCGGTTCTGATGATGAACTTTAACATATTCAGAGGACGCAGAGGACAAAGAAAGCTGCTTTCAATCAACCTTGTCTGCTCACTTCTGCTGCTGTCAATACATTAATACCCATACTGTAATGTGTGTGCATGGAGTCCCATGTTTGTGTGTGCTGATTAAATGAATGGCGGCAACCAATTGAGCTGTCCGTGTGAGGTGTGAGGGGTGATGCATTATAAGAGTACTCTCTGTGATTGCGTCAGTGGCTGCGTGTCTAATGCAGGATCAAACCGACTCACTCTCCTGGAAAAATGCATCAATTTGGTGCCCTTAAAGCAATCATAATATTTCCACACCTCTCAAGTAGTCCTTGAGTAGCCTTGGCCTCTTTTGAGAACTCAGAAGCTAATATCCATCAAGTGTGTGTATCAGGTAAGCCAGCTCTTCAGTCATGGAGCATCTCGAATAGGTCTGTCATTCAGTCGGACACTTGGGTCACTTCATTTCAGCTCCTCTGGAGCAGCTTCAGTTCAAAATACAAGCTTTTGTCAACAGGATATTACAGTTAGCTGAAACGATTTTTGACACACTTGGGTGCTCAGCAGGCTGAATTTGGTCATATCCTCTAAGGACTCTCAGAATCATCATAGATGAGAACAAAATCTGAATAAGTGTCATGCTTAAACTGCATATCATTGTTGAAGTCTTCAGTAGAAGACAGGCTGTGAGCTCAGACACAGCTGGATTCCTTTTAGTTGTCTTTATATCATATTGCCTTCAGTGTAATTCAGAATTTTCCCAGTCAAACAGAAGTCAAAACGTAGCTTCTTCAGGATGACCAGACTTGAAAATTAACTCTTTAAAACACAGAAAAAATCATGTCTTAGTTGGCCCAGAAGTATAACATGCAACACTATAAAATATATAGGCTAGTAACGGTTTTTAAATAAAAACGAAATCAATCTCTTTCTGAGTTTGTTGTTCTCAGCTCTGTGATTACACTGAAGAGAAGGCACCGATTTCCATGCAGCCATGTAGGGGAAAACTAGAGGCAGATTTGTATCGTTTCTTTCACTGAGAGTGCAATTCAAGGAAAACTAGATTCTGTCTAATTCCTATTTTTTTTTAAATCTTTATCAAAGTTATATTGGAAGATTGAGACCCTCAGCTCTCTCAGCATGCAGAGCTTAGACTTCTGACGTCAGGGAGGAGGCTTACTGGTGCCAGAGGAGCCAAATCAATCAGATACCTGAGGTCATTTCTTCCATCAGCTCTTATGTTTTCAAATAAGCCGGAGGCTCTGCTGCCATTACACATAGCAAGTACTTGGAGCTGGTGGAATTGTGTATTTAATCTTCCTATCATCATTAAATCCATAGGAGTTATGTATAACATGTATGTATTAATCCATTTTTATGATGTGTCAAGCTTGTGTGTCCCTCTTGGACATTGGGGCACCAGAGTTTTCAGGAAGGGGGGGCAAGGCTCTATCTGCTTTGAGGTTGCCAAAATTCGATTCACTCATACTGACTAAAATCATGAAAAAACAAAAAGTTCTGTTGATAAGAAAACCTTTGTGTGGGGCTGTTTTATATAGATTTGAACAATGAATCTTTTAAATTTACTGTTAATTTTTGACGTCCACGTATTTCCTTTTGTTTGTGTGGATCCTGGGGGTCCTCAGCTCCTCTACAATACAAGTAAGGGGGGCTCAAAGGAAAAAGGTTGGGAAGCACTGCTCTAGCACAATAAAGACTTTCTATTCTTTTCCATCACTTGATTGCAATTGCCCTCTTGCCCCTTGGAACTTAATTGTGAGAGGCAGCAGACAAATCTCCCCCTATGAAATGGGACGACCCTTCAAGTTCCTAATATGTCATAAGTAGTCACAGACTGAATTTACTGAATTTATGTATGAAATGACATTAGTTTGTGATAATAGGTTGTTGTGATTTTCAAACTTGTCAGTGATTCTCTAGGCATGCTGGGAGATTTCACTCAGTTAGATGTGTGCCTCTGGAAAATCCCCATTTGAAAAACCATTTAGACCTAGCACTTAACCCTACCCCTCTACTACAAGGACTAAGACACCATATACAAGATACTGGATTTTTGCTGTTATCTCGCCAATAATTGAATTTAACCAATACTGGTACAGATGAATGTATATACAGTCAAGTTTTAGGCATAGAACACCAAGGATCCATCATTGAGCCAGATGTGTCACAACCCCAGATGGAGAGGGGGGTGGCAATGAGCTTGAAACATGTTAACACACATGTGTGCCACTGCCAGCTGTTTTTCAGCCCTTGGGCACAACCAGGGGCTCATGACCACCCTACTAACCGCCCAGATAGCATCCTAGGCTGTGCTTATTCACCACATCCATCTTTTACTCCACCCTAAAGGGATAGACTTTGTTATTGTTTCAATGGATTATTTTCTCATGCCCCTGGTAATATGCAAGGACATTCAGAGCACGGCATGTCAATCAGGTGGGCTTACTTGTCACATCTACGCCTTACTTCAACCTCAGTTTTTGGCAGGAACATACATTGGGCTGCATGCCCTTGATAGGTCCTATAAAGCTGTTGCACTCTGCAGACGTCTATGGAGGTTCAGTAGAGCAGGGAAGCAATACACTCAGGGTCTTGTGTATTTCAGTCTAAGAGACTGGTGATTAAGTATAGCCTGTACTGATCAATCATCACAAATCATAGTTTGAATTAAAGTAATGGAAAACATAGCCAGACTGATTGGTTACACCCCTTCTATTTTTGACAGTTCAGTAATCAACACCTCAGAAAGTGTCAGTAACTGCTTACTTGGGTTTTTTAACCTAAACTTCTTTGCTGATGATATCCAAAAAAGCTGATGTGATAATCTTAGTACAAATCCAAGAGTGAGTTTTATGATACCTGGTCCCTCTTTTCACTTCTGCATTAGTATCCATCTCTGCCCTGCCTTATTCCCTCCAACACAGCAGATTTTGTTGACATCCTGATTGATGACCAAGTGACTTTTCCTATGCATGTTGACTTTTTGGATTGCTCTTGACACTTAATTTGATAAGAAATATAAAAGTGTGCAGCAAGATCCCTGCAAAAATAGCACTAAAGCACTTCTACAAAAACTCCTGATTTATTGTGGCTTATACTCTAGCTCATTTAAACATCCCTTTGCCTTTAGACCTTAAATTGACCACATATAAAGGTACATTTATAGCAGATTGGGAAAATTATAGCTTTAATGCTGGTATAGCTTAGGCCACTTTATGATCCCTGTTACACTGAACAGACATTTATATCTATGTACTGTAATTGTTTGGGGTCTTGCTCCAAGGTACCAAAGCCATAAGACCACAGAAGCCTGTGACCTATGTTTATGGTGCTCAGAATTTAAGTTTATAAGTACAGGAGAAGTTAAATAGCATGAATAAAGTAACAAAAGAAAAATGATAATGATTTATAGCCTGGAGCTCCAAGCATTCAAGGACAATGGTAAATGTACCAGCTCATAAAATCACAGCAATCTCTTTTACTCACAGGCACAGTGAGGGAATGCTGCCTTAGCTATTGGAGATTGGGGAATCAATATATAAAAAGAAGCTGGAAAAAAATATTGTAAAAAGCTGTAATTTTAGTGGTGCCTCGTGGAAGGTCATTAGCTACAACAATAAAAGCTTTTAAGACTTCTCCGTGAGATGAATACCAAGAATTTATTGAAAGTTAGGCCCATCTGCCAGCCTACTTCTTCTTCTTCCTTCTTGTCACACACTTAAATATTCCTCCTTTTTCAGGGTAGCTCGTGCTTTTCTTTTTCTTAAAATATGTAGGGACATCAGTTGCGACAGTAATGTTCCATTATGTGCTTTTCAGCGTGTTGGCCTGCTTGAAGCCTCCAGGCACCTCCAGGATGTTGTTTGCAAAAGCAGAGCCAGCTGACTTTTCAGCCTGTGCGAAATATTTTGACTTGAATTGTTTTCCTCGGTCAGCTACATAATTCAGTGGTGATATGTACAGCTACACGACAGATGGAAGCAAAGTGCATGAATGTGTTCAGGCTTTTGGGGACAATGTGAAGGAAGGAGAGGGAGACATGTAGGAGATGAAGAAACCAAGATGACAAAAATATATGAGGGATACATCTTTTTATAGACATGCAAAGGTAATATAGAAGTACACGGAATTAAAAGACAAGACCCACGCTTCTTGACTTTAAAGAGAACATTTCACTGACTCTAGTTTCTTTTCTCTTTGGGTCCCGCCTTCTGTTTCTTTTTCTCCATGTGTGCTAATAAATTCACTGGCAGCGGGCCACAGTGGAACATAAGGTGAGAACAAGGGGAAGGAAGGCTGATGGGGGGTGAACACCAATGAGACAAAGTGTAAATAAGAATGAAAGAGGTGAAAACATGACAACGACAAGTGACATTCCTTAAACAGATTGTTAGCTCTTCAGCTGTGCCTGACTTTTGACTGTGGTCTGTAATTAATTTTGGTTACAGAAATAGCTGTTCTACATCATAAAATCAGCAGGATCTTTGCTGAGCAAAAAGTATGCTGCAAAACGTTAATAAATAGTGATTCATTAGTTATCTTTGTTCCTTTTTCTTTTTTAACTTTCAGGCATCACTAGGCACATTTTTGTCCATTTGGGCAAATTTTTCCTCTTTCTCTGCTCGCCATTTTGGCTGTGTTAGTCCATGTGGTCTAATGTTTTGCAACAAAGTTTCTTTCAAGGCAAATTGTTTTTTTTTAATCAGTCCTGGGTCTGTCAAACATTAGCCAAAATACTGACTTTGATGCATTTTTAGTTTTTGTGTAGCGTCCAATTTAAAATTTAATACCCGTTCGAGTCACTTGTGGACAAAAATGTCCCACTGACTCCCCTTCAAACCACATTTGTTGATCTTTAAGTAATCAAACTGGCATTTAAAGGGTTAAAATCCTCAAAATGATTGAATGTTTAGCAGTTTAGAGCACAGCCGAAGTTGTTTAAGAGATTTGTGCAAAAAAAGAAGTGGACATTTTTGCCCTTAATGGCTTTAAAGGGTAGTAAACTAAAGTGATGCCTGAGGGTTAACTGATGGCATATTTTACGAACAATAGGCAGACCTCAGGGACCCAAATGTTTTGCTAAAAGCCCTGAATCTTCCAGGTTAGTCATAAACAAAACAAAACAAAAAAAAAAGCATGTCACTGCTGAGTGTTTTCCTACGTTGGCTGTTCTTGACATAGGTTCTCTGCAGATGACATGCAGCAGAGGAAAACTCCCCTTGGGGGGCAAGCAGTCTCTTCTGCATGATAAAATGCAAACAAAAGGCAATTATTTTAGCTGTTCACGACTATGCCAAGCTTTCAAAATGCAAAATACTTCATAAACATTCTTAATTTGTAAGCTAATTTTGTGTCCAGAAAGTAGGGAAATATTAATGTAAAAAAAAAAAAGAAAAAAGAAGAAAAAAATCTTGAAAACTCATGGAGAAACAGCAGCAAGCAGGAATTGAAATATGGTCCCTTTACACCAGTAGCTTTCAACCTTTTTGTGCCCAAGGCACACCTAAGATCAAGCCGAAATTTCAAGGCACACCAAATCCATATCTCTACAAAATTACCAATTTAAAAGATGTTACAGTAAAATGAGCATATAGTGTTAGTTTAGGCAGGCCATGGAGTCAAAGCACTGCTAGATTATTGCAATTAGCTGATCTCACACAAGCCATCATCAGCTGACAGCTGAGCAAATTTTTAATCGCCATCATGCTGACATATTGTAACTGCTCTAACATGGCTATGCTTTGCTGCTCCCTCTGTAAGCCACTTTTTACAACCCTCCTCCACCCCAGCTCCTCCTTCCCAGAACAGCCACATACTGTATGAATAAAAGAAATAAGTGCAAATTTACAACTGCTAATAGTTGAAGTAATTATGTATGGTTGTACAAATTGCTACGGCACACCAACACTTGGCTCCTTGGTGATGTCCTCAGCTGATGTCTGTCTCACTAACCTCAAGCCTCACTTGTTGTGAAATCTGTCTCCAGATCATTTGGCTCTGCTCAGTAGAGCTGGTTGATTGGCTCCTAAAAGGCTCTTCATATGTTAACAATAAAGCTTTTTAAATGTGGATCAAATAATGACAAACAATGGAGGAAAAGAAACTGGCACTCAAACAGGAGCTTGCCACAGTGGTTCACATCAAAGAGTCATTTAGTGGAACATGCAAGGTTTAGGTTTATTCAGTTGATAGTACATCACTGTTTCAGTTAAAAGCATGTTTGTGACAAATTGAGGATTTTTAATATGCCCATCATGAATATGCCCTGCCCTTTCCAAATGCTTTCTATGGGAACTTTCCCAGATGAGTGTAGTGTAGAACCTGACACGCGAGATGAATGTGAAAACCTCCCATAGACAGTGTTTGAAAAAAAAAACTCGGAGGGTGATTGGATGAACATTTTGTATGTCACATCTTTGCGGGCCAATCAGAGCAACAAAACATGTGACGTGGTAGGTGTGCACCACCAAGGAGTAAACTCCATGTCAGTACACAACTTTGCTGTTTTTGAAAAGAAATGAACCCAATGCTGTTCTTTTTTCTTCTTTGTCGTCAAGTTCTGATAAAATTGACTGTATTGCAGCATCCAGGCTAATGTCTTCCACTATAATTTCACCAACCTCCTGTCACTGCTTGCAACTCTGTTGCACCCAAAAATAATGCCTCTTACTCCTGATTGGTCCTGTCACTTTCTTACAGGGCCCTATCTGTTCAGATGGGAGCTTTGCAAGATGGATTCACCAGTAAGAAACATAGAAACAGGCGAATCCATCTGCTTTGCAAGGTTATGAAATATACCCCTGCAATGATATTTGAAACAGACGATCCGGTGTGGAAGGTGTGGTGAAGGTATGATGCAAGGTCATGGCAACCTTTAACCTCCAAAAGCTAATTAGTTTACCTGCAAGTCAAAGTATTGCCTTCTGCAAAAACTTGCAAAAGTCTTACAATGCATTCTTGAATGATTTCATGCACAAGGTTTGAAGTCACTGAACTTGCACCCCCAAAATCAAATCAGTTCATCATTGGCTCAGAATGGACATTTGTGCAAAGACTGAAGAAAAGAAAAATATTGTTAAGACATGGACACAAGTCAGGGATGACCATAAGGCCTGATGGCCTTGGAGTTTGACCTTTCATCTCCTAAATGTCATCAGTTCATTCTTGATGCAAATCTCTTAGAGTGTACTTGACAACTCAAAAGCAGAATGCTATTGCCAGCACAGAGGGATAAAAGTATGTTTTGTGCTCCCACATGTTGAATACATTTATTTTGTCTTCTCCATGGCTGTCTTTGTGCTATTTGAGTTTCAAGGCAACAAATGACATTAATGTCGTCAGAACCAGAGGAACATGTGCTGCTAATTGCATTTTTACCCTGAATATACCTCACTTAGACAGACAGCAGTCAGGCTGAATATGTGCGAGATGTCCCTTTAAGGATAGATTTAAATCTTTTATTATAAGCACATTATCCTACATAATCAATTTTTCTCCTCAGCTACTTAAAAAATGAATTATACAATAACTACTGGGAATGAAATGTATTGATCATTCCTTTGAATCTCCTTAAAGAGGCTGCTCAATAATTTACAGGGGTGTAATGTAAATGGAACATGTGATTAGTAGAGATAGATAAATAAATAGACTAGGTTTCCTTTGCTGTCATTGTCATTCAGTCCTTTGCTGTGCATGCGTGTCCCTGTGTAGTTTAATATGCTGCTAAGGCCTCCTTGCAGTCTGCAGCTGTAATGGAATGACCCGGCTCTGCTGACAGCACACTCCACTAAAATGGGCCACCATGCACATCTGCCACTGTAGCTCTGCCACATAATTGTTCGATTTACTGTACAGCCAATATCCCCGTGCTGTAATTGAATATGACTTTGTCCTGTTTGAGTAATCTCTTCATTTCATGCCGTGACCCTTTACCGTAGCAAGAGACGGAGAGAGAGTGAGGGAGAGACAGAGGGGACAAGAGAGGGGGGAGAGAGAGGTGAGAGGTGAGTAAAAAGGCGTCTTGTGTAGATAAAGCATGTAGGTCACATTGAGCTGCCGGGCTCCTGGCAATGAGATTTTTTCTGTTGATCGCTTGGCTACACAACTATCAGAGAGAGAGAGGGGATTTGGTTTCATTTTTTAAAGATACTTTCGTTGCATGAACAGAGGAACAAATCCAAAGAAGACAAGCTCCTTAAATCACATAAAAAGATATGCAGTGTTAGTCGTGGACGATTTGGCAAAAGCTGTGGGTGCTGGTGACTTTTGCAGAGACAGTTTCCCACACAGGTTACACAGTAAAAAATGTCCTGCTGCTGTACCTGCTGCTCAGCCAAACTGTCAGTGCTGTGGTTAATTTCACTGTTAAAACAATCACCTAACAGGCTAAGTCAAAGTGGCCTACACTGTGGATCATTTTAGTCATTTTGCATGAATAAAATGATGAATCATATCTTTTCCATAATCTCTTAACACTCATCCATCCATTTTCTATACCGCTTCTCCTGTTCGAGGTCACAATAGGCTGGAACCTATCCCAGCTGTTATTGGGTGAGAAGCAGAGTACACCCTGGACTGGTTGCTAGTCAATGACAGGGCTGACATATAGAGATGCACACATTCACATCTATGGCTAATTTTAGAGTCACCAATTAACCTAATAAGCATGTTTTTAGTGGTGGGGGAAGCTGGAGTACCCAGAGAGAACCCACATGTGGGTGCGCGTGGGAGAACATGCAAACTCCGCACAGAAAGGTCCTGACTGGGAAGTGAACCAGGGACCTTCTTGCTGTGAGGCATGAGCACTAACCCCTGTGCCACTGTGCAGCTCTCTTAACACTCAATCAACACCAAAACTCTACATGTAAACTCAATTTTGCTAATTAGAATTTGCATTTTTTATTTTTTTTTGGGTCAAAATTATAACCTAAGATCAATTTAAATACAGAGATTCATTGTAATTTTGATTGAAAGTTGTGGTTTAGAACTTTAAAGGTCATATATTATGCAAAATACACTCTTTCAGGCAGAAAATGTGTGCTGAATCAAGCCGTTCTCAGATTTTCCCCTCATGATGTCATGTGGCGAGTTAGCCCTGCCCCCAGGTTGGTTGGCTCTTCCCACTTGGAAGAAAGTTCCGCCCTCCTCATCTGGTTTGAGAGGAAGATCAGGAAAGCCATCTCCTTTAAGCCACATCCATTTCCCGAGAGGGGCGGGGTCAGGGGCGGAGTCACTCGGCTCATTAACAGTAAAGCCACAGACACAGAAACAGCTCGTTCTGAGCAGGGCTGAAACAGACAGCAAGATATCATGGATGCTCAAGAAGTAGATGTGCACTGCCCCTGTAACCTATAAAGTGTGAGCAATCATCAGCCATTACCATTGTTGACCATCAGTGGAACCAGTTGGTCAATCAAACTCCAGCTAAAGCCAATCAGGAGAACAGCGAAATCATCTTTTATTCTTTTAAAGAAAAGATACAGAGCAGTTTTCACTACAACAAAACTACTCCCATAGCTCTTTCTGCTTAAATGCAGCTAATTGGCCTAGTCATTCTTTAGCTGAGGAAAAGTGTTTCAGTTCTGATCAGCTTCCTCCTGATATTGCGCTATTTCGTTTCTAAGAGAGGGTTGTAAACAAGCAACGTGCATACCGCCAGCTGCTGTATCAGACTAAGTAAACATGCAAGAGGGCCTGGATTGTTGTTGCTAGTGTGAAAGCAGACCAGCTGGGGGTAGGGAGGGGAATCCCACTGTGGCACAGTTTGAAACAACTGGGCCTAGTGTAATGGCACCCTGAGTCAACTACAGATATGGTTCCACTGGTGGACTCCTCTACGGCATTTTTAATGAAATGCTGCAGAATTTGAGTGACTGTTTGCCAAAACTAAGACATTTTTGTCCTTTGTGTGGGCATAATTCTAAATTTTTTTTCTTGTCTTTAATTTAGTGTCCTCTATGATATTATTCCTCCTCTTCCCCTCCTCTTCCTGTCATCCCGTTCTGCTCTAACCTCATTTCTTCTGTTTCCAAGAAGACGCTGACCTTTGGTGCTGGACAGGGACAGACGGACATACGGACAAACATGGAGGGCAGAGGGAATTGGATTTCTCCTTCTTGATTGCTCCTCTCTTGTCCTGCATACAACCTTTTTTTTTTTTTTTACTCGCTTGTTCAGCACTCACTCTCCCGTTCACTCTCTCTTTCATGCACATACACACACACTATAATACACTGTATAAGAAGCCCTGTAAGGCCCAGGGCTGTATTAGATAAATTATGTCTCTTTCATTTATTGAAGTATGTACCCTTTTAACATCCTGTGTCATTTTAAATAAATTATGTCAGCAATAATGCTCTTCCCTGTGTGTGAAAGCAGTGTTGTCAGATAAGGTATTCACTGTGGACCACACGCTGCATCATCTCTATTCAGGAGGCTTTTTCCAACATGTGAATTCAAGGAGGGGGAGAATTTACCATGTCTTTGTATTTTACCTTTCTAAACTCAAAACTTCTTTTCTTTACACTTCTAACTCTGCTCAGATGATTTTTTTTTAAACATTCTTTTTTTTAATTTTCAGAGGAAAAAAATCTTTACTGAGTTCAAGGCATCTTATTTACCAGGTATTATAATGTTACATACTGAGACAGTGGGTGGAATTGACCACTACAGTAACACTGTGGGCGTTTCCACAGCAGCTTAGTGAGGATCTGTGAACCTAGATCTGTAGGAAGTTTTGGGATGGATTGTGAGACAGAGACTTTTTCAATTAGGCAAGACCAGCAGGTCAGTCTATGTCCATCAGGAAATTACGACTCTGTGGTGTGGACTTTAGAAAATTATAACTTTGCAAAGCGAGATATTAACGACTCATGACTCCCATTGTAAAAAAGAACACAAAAGCCACAAGCACAGAATTGAGTGCCTCACAAAAAGAGAAGATAATCAGCCAATTGTAAAAAAAATACTTATCATTTTGAGGAGTAAAGATTTTGTGGTTTTGCCATTATAGCACTGCTGCAGGGGATTTCTAGGGCAGCTTAGAGCTATGCACAACAGAGGGAGAGATAACCATGAACCTTAAACCTTAATTTAGGCATCTTGATCACATCTTGATCATTAAGTGGTGAAGTTATGAGGTGTTGAGATGGAGGGTGGATTTTACCACTTCAGTAACATTTTGGGGGTTTCCAGGGCAGCTTAGTGCTGAGCACAACAGAGAGGAAACTGTAAGCCTAGATCCCTGGGAAGAAGTAAAATCTGTTTCAACTCGGCAAGACAAGTAAGTCAGTCCATGGCCGTTTGGAACTTAAGACTATGTAATCAGGGATGTCAGTAAACTGTAACAGATTATTAGCAGCTTGTTATTCCTACAATAAAAACAACCCAAAAATGCACAAACGCACAACAGGAGGATTAAATTCTTCATATTCAAAGTGATATCAAGCGAATTGAAGTAAATCACAAATTTATACCCAGGCAAAAAAAAGACTGTGGTTTATCCATCACTGCATTGCTGTGGGGGATTTCCAGGTCAGCTTAGGGCTGCACAGAGAGCTGACTATGAGCCGTTATGCACAGGAAAAGGATGTTAAAATAGAAATCATTTTCAACTTAGGTCTGCGCCTTACACAAAGAGTGCTAACTAAGAGTTTAAATCCTCAGAAAGAGGATTTTTTAAAAAACAGAATGTATTTATAATGGTCAAAACTAACATGTTAAAGTTTGCTGGGAAGGTAAAGCCCTTTGCACCTTAACCAGTTTTTCTGTTGAAATCAAAAAAAATATTATATGTTGTGCCAAATACAATTTCATACTGACTCCTAAATGTTTGTCCGTCACTATTTTTAAGGAACTGGTTTGATCTTTTGTGTTTATTTGCATGTGTCCTAGTCATTTAAATGGGAGAATGACTATTCAGAGTATTGGCTACAGCTTCCTTTCTCTCTCTTGCTCTCTTCCTCACAAATCTCAGTTTTAATGTGACGATATACCTGGATATCAACCAGTAAACACCAGAAGTAACGGCCAAAATTTTTAGTCACAGCACCATCACAGAGAAACTAAATTAAAGTTGTGCTCCATCGCTCTGACTTGGCGCAGCAACGTGGCGCACAGGCTTGTGCAAACTCTGTTAGGAGAAGATGGACCAAGTGAAGACTATATTGCCTCAACACTGAATAATGCATCAGACTCAGTGTGCAGTGTGCAAAATGCTTCTAAAAAACACTGACTTAGTGTGCAAAGATCTTATGACTCCGGGACTCTGTAGCACTAAAACGCTGCAAAGGCTCATTAATGCTCTCTTTACAACAGAGCAAAACAACTTTGACAACACATATGTCTGTTACATTTGAGTGAATGTCAAAAGATTCATCCAGTAGAGGATGTGCTCTCCCACAGACCTCCACTTCTCTTTCTCTGCTGTACAGCAGTCATTCAGTTCCTGTTAAATCTCCACCCTGCTGTTCTGTTGTTGTCTTTTCCTTTGCCCAGCAAGCTCATGCTTTTATTTATACTTCCTTGCCTGCTCACACAACCTTTTCTCAAAAGGTTCCAACATTTTTCAAAGAATCCTTTTTGTGATGGTTTGGCTTTAACTGTTAGCTACTCAGGAATACCCCCGTGAATCCTGAGGGTATCGCAGCGTTTGGTTTGAATCTGTTAGCTTCAAAGGAAAATGAGCAGAAAAAAAAAAAAAAAACAACATGAAAATGTTTAGTAGCCTTCAATTAGCAGACGCAGGGTATAAATGATCCTTTGGGCCATTGAGCACCTGCCTTTTCTTGCCTTCAAAAGTCTGAGCAGTCAGAGCAGAACATACCACCTACTTCGACCAATGAAGAATAACTGTGTTTGTGTGGGTGTGTTTGGTGTGTTTGTGTTGTCTGAGTCAAGGTAAAAGGTCAGACTGAAATTAGGGGACTATGGGAAACATGAACTTTAATGTGGAGGAAATGTTTGCTGCTCATTTGATCCTTTCAGCAAAAGGTGCTAGCATTTTAGCATTGATAAATCATTAGCACTTTCATTTTCACACATTAGTATAATTAGTGTGAACAAATGAGGCCATTGACGTGGAGACTGGCAGCTTCTGCCCGTTCTCAATACTCTGCCTCTTCCACTGGCTGCAATGTGGGAAATAAAAGGAAGTAGAAAGCGTGTTGGTGTCCAGCCACCAAAATTTATCACCATTTTAATCATAATTTAACTAACAAAGCCAGTTTTGTTGCTTTTATATGCAGCATTGTGCCACTGTGATCCTCTGCAGAGATTATTGCAAGGTTTGTAACAAAAGGAGGAGGCTGTTGATACCTGTGAAGATGTGGTTTTAAATGATGCAGATTGCAGATTTGGCTTTTTTGAAATGATCATATAGACACTGAAAACATGCATTTATAATAAACATGCAAAAACAACTGTATGCAGAGAAGAGACAGACAGGATGGTAGAGGATGAGGAGAGTAAATTGCACATGAATCAAAATTAGTCAAGGATGGAAATGGCCCATACAAATTTAAAAGTGACTAAAAGTAACTTCATTCTCCTGGGAACAAGTTTGGAAGAAAAGCATTGTGTAAAAATGCAATAATGAGACGGCTCTCATGGGGAGAAAACCACTTGGTTCACAGTCACACTGTTATATACTAAAGGTTGGGTATTCAAGCACAATTGCTGTAAAATTACAATAAGTGAAATCTTTAGTTCACAGCTAGCGGCTGATTGAAGTGCACTTAGTTTTGCTAAGGCACCAGAAAGTTATTAGCTCAAAAGCTGAGCAAAGCACTAGCTTGAGATTCTTGCTAAAACTGAACAAAACAGCAGCTGAATCTTTCGGTCCATTAACTGAGATGTATGGAGCACTGCATGTCACGTGCACGTGTGTTTGATTGGCACACAAGATGTGATGGCAGAGAGGATGTCCAAGACCGTAAATCTTCTAAGCACCCTTGCACATGAAAAACTTCTCAAAGCACTCAAAAACTATATTAATATATGGACGTTATCCAAGACTCAGTATAAGAATAGTAGCAGAAATGCTCAGAATTTTGCATGAAAATTTGAACACACGCGATTGTGTGAAGACATTTTGGAACATATTAAAGAAACCCAAATTTCTCAGGAGGAGGGATGACATGATGAAACTCAAAATGGCAGTCAGTGCATTGGAAAACACCCTCATCACCAAGGATGAAGAGAGCACAACAGAGCAAGTACAAATTCAAGGCCATGCTGATTGTTTTCTTTGATGTTAAGGATATTATGTTGGAGGAGTGGGTTCCAGAAGGGTCAACGATGAATCAACACCCCTGCACACAGGTTCTGGATAAACTTTGTGAAAAGGTCCAAAGAAAGAGATCATAACTGTTACAATTGCTCCAGCTCTCATCGTGCTCTGTGTAAACGGTTTCTATAACTACAGAAGTTCTGAGACAACTGTCTGAAGGAGGCCTACTGCACTGCTTTGATTAGTGGAAGGCCTGAATGCAGCAGTGTTTTGATGCAGAAGGGGAGGGGAAAGACACTGAAAATGTTTATGTTCCTTTTTGAATGGTGATATCTTGTAGATAGAACACATTTTAACATGAGCTTAAACACAGAAAAGGAACTTGTTATGGATTGGTAAAGAAATAAGGGGACAGTTTTAAGGGAAATTTTTGAAAACAATGCAGAAAAGGTTTCTGACGTGTCCACAGAGCTGACTGTGAGTTTCTTGAGTGAAATGAGATATGAAGGAGCATTAGGCTTGTAAAGTCTGTGCGAAACGATAATAAATGATTATAATTATCACGATTTTAAGAAACTTTTTAAAAATACTGGTGCTAATTCCATCCATCCATTTTCTTTACTCCTCATCCTGTTGAGGGTCGTGAGGAGCTGGGGCCTATCCTAGCTGGCATCAGGCGAGAGGCGGGGTACACCCTGGACTGGTTGCCAGTCAACTGCAAGGCTGACATATAGGGACAGACAACCAGGCATGCTCACACTCACAGCCACAGCCAATTTAGAGTCTTTGGTGGTGGGAGAAAACCGGAGTACCTGGAGAGGACCCACGCGTGCAAACTCCACACAGTAAGGCCCTTAGCAGGAAGCAAACCAAGGACCTTCTTGCTGGGAGGCAACAGCGCCAACCCCTGTGCCTCCGTGCAGCCCTGGTGCACTAATCGTGGACCTTAATTGATCGTGGTTAATGAGATTAATCTTGGCAGCCCTACTAATTAGAAGTTTCTCCTGGCTGACCATGGGGACAAGATTACTCCTGTTAAAGCTTTAAAATTAAGGATTTCTCTGGCTTTGAAAACCATTGATCATTATTCAGGTATTTCACTACAATTCTCACACATATTGTGCCTTTGAGCATGGGTCTGTTTTGTATGAAATGTTATATGCTATTGGAGAAATGTAAAATCTGACAGGGTTGGCCCCAGAACAGATACTACACACAGGGCCTAATTAAAAGAAGTGATTTTGTGTGGAGCCATTCGGTTGAATGGCCACAATTGACCATTAATCCTGCATGCAATCAGCAGCTGGCTTCCTGTTCCTCTGTTTGAACCTTGATGGGACCTTGATCCTGGGGGTGGAGAAGGAGATGGGCTGCAAACAGTGAAGTGGTCTCTGACCTGATTGAACTGTTGCCTGGCTCCGTCTTTACTTGATTATGTTGTTTGGTGCTTTTTCCTCTTTCCCACCTCTGCTGACCCCCATCTCTGACCCCACGTACATTAGGAGGAGGATGCAATCATGCCCGCTGGATACTGGACCCGCTGCCCCACCTGCTCCCTACCTCCCTCGCTACGACTCCCTCCTCTCTGCTGCAGGCGGAGGTGGATGGATTAGTCCAAAAGGCCGGCGTTTCTGAAAATGATTATGGTTTACTTAGAGCAAGCGGCTTCCACTGTGCAACCATCCTTCATCACTATGCACTGATAATATCCAGCCACCACACGCAGCGATACACTCCAGGGACTGTGGGTGCCCCTCTGTGCGGGTTGTACTTTATCTAATGCATCCTCCCCGCAGCAGTGTATGCACGCCGACCCTGAGAAGATCCAGTACTGCTGTGTATTGGGAATGTGCGTCGTTCTCTCCCGTTTGTGAATTAATTTTCTATGAGCTGAGAGTCGGATTTGAACTTAATAGGGACTTAGATGTACACCCCTCCTCCTCGTCTCTTTTTATTCCACATCCGTACTGCCGCACATCACTCACAAACTTGTGCGCGTGTGACTGTGTACGCTCATTCCTCGCTCTTTGACTAATAGTAAGCCAGGCTACGCCCTGGGGCCTCCTGTCTCATCCATCCGAGTGTGTATATGTGTGGATAGAAGTGTGTGTGGTTGTGAGCGAGTGGGAGAGAGAGAGAGATAGCGGGCCGGGGCAGGACGCTCTGTCTCGTTTATCTGCTGTTGACGTTGAGTGTGATTTCCTCTGCTGAGGGGAAGCGATGCCCCTGCTTATTAATTATGCCTGAAATATTAAAAAGACTCCATCAAACATGAATTATTAATTCATTTGGCCCAGATCATCTCAGCTTAAGATTTCCAAGACTTGTCATACATCATCTGACGAGGCCGTGACAACATTGCAGCAGAGAGAGGCAGGGCGTTATATCCCTGTTAACACTGGGAGCGTGTGCACACCGCTTTGACAGAGGGTGAGAAACTGCTTGTGTATGTGAGTTAAACAGACTGCTTTGAAGGCTCTTGATTCACTCCTGGCAGAATTTCCATGTGCAGTATTTTTCTTTTTGACCTTCATCAGATCGTATCAGACCCAGAATACTTTCTCCTAGGGAGCACCTGAGTATCCTTCAAATAATTTCCAAAACATATTATCTGATCTCAGGCAGCAGTAGAGCGGTCGCCTCACAGCAAGTATTCCTACCTTTCCGTCTGCAAATGATTTGAATTCCAGCCTTTTATTATGAGTTTTTTTTTTCTACACAGGTCAGATGTAAGAGCAAGTTTTGTCATCTTACACAACATGACAAACCAGCATGCCTGGCTCTTTTGCCCCTGAATTCCTCTGGATCGCTGGCGATCCCAAAGGGTAACACTTGCATTGTTGATAAGATCTCAGGATGCATAAGACAGATCTCTATGGAGTTATTTGTGATCAAAAGCTTACCGTTAATCTGATGGAGAGCGCTTGCTTCGACATAAATCACTATCAGGTGATTGACTGTGAGAGTCATCGCTCTCAAAACAACACATTGTCACTTCCAGTTGCAGCAGTGTGAACTGGTAGACCTTGGGAATGTTGCAGAGCGGCCCATCACGAGCAGTCTCAGGCCTGGCTGCCCATAAGGGAGGACAAAGGGAGCCCAGCCAAACTCAGGGGTCCATGGAGGTCAGCAAAATCAAGATCATGTTTTAAATAAAGCCGTGATAAGCATTTTTTATTTTTAACCTGTGTAATAACCACTTTTACCAAAGCAACAAAACATAAGTTGTATTTATTGATGCTTTGGTACAATATAGCCTTTTTAATAATGCACCCCCTTGAAACAAAACTACCTTTAATTGGTAATGTTAACATATTTAACTAAATGATTATGAAAGTACTGTCAACCTCAAAATTAGACCATAAGGTGCACAAACATCAGGGTGCCAGAAAATAAAATAGAAGAAACGCAGACAAATTTAGTAGAAAAGAACTGTACAACTGTTAAAAGAGACAAAGAAATGAGTGAAAAGTGGCAAAAATGGGGTAAGAGAAGAGACACAAATGGGGAAAAAAAATGCAACAAATTGTCAAGAATGGGTTTCAAGTGGTAACAATGTGGCAGAAATAGGCAAAGGTCAGCAAAAAAGGTTAGACTGTCAAAATAGGGTGAATAAAACCAGAAAAATAGGTTACAGGCAGTGACAAAACTAGGCCATATTTGGGAGAAAAAGTGAAAAAAGGGCCTAAATGTGGCAAAACAATCCTAAAAAGTGGCAGAAATTGGTTAACATTGGCAAAATGTGGCCAAAAATTGGCAAAAAGAAGCAGAGAATGGGTTACAGTTGCAATAAGAAGTGGCTCAATTGGATTAAAAACTGACCAAACAATGACAAATACTGTGAAGACATGACAAAATGGGTTAAAAGCAATAAAACAAAGGTGGGGGGGGGGCAGAATGGGCCACAAAAAAAAGAAGTGGGAATTGATGCAAATAGAGGAAAAAAGTGGCAAAGATAGTGGAAAAAGGGCAAACAAGAAAAAAACGGGTCCAAGTAGCGAAAAAAACAAAAACAAAAATGGCTTTTAATATGATGGCAAAAGTTAGAGAAAGTTTTTTTAAAAATCTGGCAAGAATGACTTTAAAGTCAAGTGATTTTGTTTGAAATGTCTATACTGTGCAAAATGTTTGGTGTTGTGTTATGATTGAATAAACTAAACTAACAAACTAACAAAGTGGTAAAAATGTGTCAGAAATAGGCAAAAAGTAAAAAAAAAATAGTTAAAAGTTGAAAAAATAGGAGAAATGAAATAAAAAGATTGGTTTAATTGAGAAAAAGCGAAACTGTGCCAAAACCATCCAAAAAGTTTTAGCAAAAATGCCCGTAAAGAAGAAGAGTATGAGTTAAAGTTGCAAAAAGAAGTGGCAAAATTGGGCAGACAATGGTAAAAATTCTCATAAAGTGACAGAAATGGGTTAAAAGTGATAAAAATAGAAAAAGGCAGTAAAAAGAAGCAGCAGAAATGGGATAGAATTGGCAAAGAATTGGAAACGGGCAGAAAGCAGCACAAAAAGTGTCGAAGTGACAGAAAGTAGTGGAAAATGGATAGAAAAAGTGGTCAAATTGATTTAAAAACAACGCAAATAAATGATTTCAACATTAGAACCCAATCATAGTTTGACATGGTTTTGAGGTAACTGTTGGCCAGGATAGCACCGATGCTGCTAATCCAGCACACATGCATTGACATCATCAATAAATCACTAGTGGGGACGGCCCCCTCTGAGTTTTTCAGGGGCCCAGCCAATTCTGTGAGCAGACTCTGTACATGATTAATTTAAGGATGAAACTGCCGAATTACAAGACAGAGCAAGCAAAGCAGTTTTATGTTCATATGTGCCATGACACTGAACTGCCATGTACAGACAGGAGGGCAGTAAACATGAGTCAGCTTCTATAATGGGAGAGAGTACCTGGGACTGTTTCTGTGTGCATGTCAATGAATGCAAAGTACTACACTTCTTAATGAAGCAGATTCCTAACTGCACTCCCCAGCTAGAAAAAGGAGATCCTATCTTCACATTTAGGGTCTTAATTTGCTAGCTGGACTCATCTTTTTTCTCTGATGGTGGAATGGATCCCCAAGCTCCACTCAATCTGCAGAGTCTCCTTCCAGTGTACAGTAAGAGTCTCACTGGGGGTTCCACCCGCCTGCAGTACATTTTATACCAAGCTGCGATCTAGGTCAGGTCCTGCCCCTCTGCATAGCCTTCTAGACACTTAAGCAACCTCAGTCATCGAGGGAAGAATACTCAGAGGGTAATGTACTCAGCAGGGGAGAGAGAGCCACTGGAACCAGATTTTAATGATCATTTTACACCATATATGGAAAATTAGTTAAAGAGGGACATTGATTTACACTATTTCTTATTTAATCTCCATTATGTAATGATTTTGGTTAATAGTTTTGCAGTTTTGATTGCACAGTAATAACAGCTTCTAAGATCTTACTACAGCAGCAGTTTCTGTCGAACCTCTCTTACCCGTTCTGATGCTCTGTTTAATCTTTAGCACATCATCTTGACCTTATCTCCATTCCTGAATAATAGCTTTCTGCCATGTGATGAGCTGAGCAGTTGAACACCTATACCTAATAAAGTGATCACTGAGCGTATTCACTCTAAATAATTCGGTCAGTTTTATCTGACTAAACATCTGAACACAACCGAAAGACTCTTCAATGTCCTTCAAATTTAAGGAATCAGGTGAGATCATCTCTGAGTAAATAAAGCTTTTAATGCCTGTGTTTACATAACTGCCTTACATATTTTATTATTATAAAAGCAGGAGAAAGGCTCCCTGACTCGTAATAAATACAAGGACATTAAAAGGTTGTGCCAGCTCCCACATTTTATGTCTACAAACCTGTTTTGTCACAGTTAAGTGCCAGCATCCAATTTTCTTCTAAAGTCACTGGACTTGACACTACAGAAAAAAATAAGTGAGCAAACAACCATTTTTTAATTTGAATTCTATTATTTTTATCAAAAGTATTTATCTACTTAAGCTATATGGAATTAAGTTCGATCTGCTGTACTTCATTTGCCTCTACCATGATGGTGACATGGAGATGATACTCATCTTTAAATCTGTTGCTGTTTTTCTAGCTTGTCTTTGACCTTCACATGTTTAATGCTGTGGATTTTTTTTCCTAAAAGCAGGGTTGGCATTGATGTGCAGAGGGTTAAAGAAGCTTTTTTTTAATTAAATCACGGTGCATGTAAGCATGGACCTGAAAGGAGAATTTTGTTTTTTGTTTCATTTTTTTTCTTAGTAATTGTGTTGTTATTAAAACAAAAGCAACTAAATAAAATGGTCAGCAGAATGAGATTTGGATCTAATAGAATAAAATTAAGAACGCAGAGGCAGGGATCAAGATGAGGATGATGGAGAAGAAGAAGGCAGAGAAAGAGAACAAAATGGGGATCGGAGGAGAAGACAGTAGGGGGTGAGGGTTGACTCTCAGATGAGGATAGTGTAGGAAAAGAAAGCAGGGATAGAGAGCAAGGTGAGCATGGTGGAGGACAAGATATCGGGGACAGAGAGCAAGATGGGGATCATGGAGTTGGAGAAAGCAGGGACAGAGGGCAAGATTGGGATGGTGGAGCAGAAGAAAGCAGGGACAGAGAGCTAGTTGACTATAGAGGAGGAGAAGAAAGCAGGAAGTGAAAACAAGGTGAGGATGCTGGAGGATGAAAAAGCAGGGACAGAGAGCAAGGCGAGGATGATGGAAGATGAGAAAGCAGGGGCAGAGAGCAAGATGAGGATGATGGAGGATGAAAAAGCAGGGACAGAGAGCAAGATGAGGATGATGGAGGATGAGAAAGCAGGGGCAGAGAGCAAGATGAGGATGATGGAGGATGAGAAAGCAGGGGCAGAGAGCAAGATGAGGATGATGGAGGATGAAAAAGCAGGGACAGAGAGCAAGATGAGGATGATGGAGGATGAGAAAGCAGGGGCAGAGAGCAAGGTGAGGATGATGGAGGATGAGAAAAGCAAAGGTTTGTGATGAAGACGAGTTTTTTGTGAGGGTTGTAAAGAGAGAGAAGATGCAGGTGAAGGAAGTGAGGGTGATGCAGACTAAGTTTTACCAGTTGACCAAGAATTATGGCTAGAGAAGCTCACTGATAAAGTAACGGTTGTTTGCAGAAAGGGCTAAAAACCATGAGTGTAAGGTGCATAAAAAACTGTGAGTGGTAAAGAAAAAAAATGCGATGTTGTGGCATGCAGTGCCACGGCACCCTGATTTAGAAAGGCTAGGTAGTTGCAGGACCCAAAGTAATGGCTGGGCCCCTGAAGACTCCAGGGAATGGGCCATCTCTGATGTGATTTTTCTGACAATGCCAACGCATACATGTAAGATCAGGAGCTTTAGCACCCACATTTTGGATTTAAGAAGTATGTATCTTCCCTGTAAATTCACTTCAGTTTCTTCACCTTTCTTTTCTGGCATCCTGACTTTTGTAGAGGTCATGGCTTAGTTATGAAGCCCCTGCCAACACCCATGGGCAACCTCAGAGGATTGTCCCTAAGCGACACAGGTTGAATATTGTATTTAAGAGTCTTGCACACGACTACAAGTAAATCAATTTTCCTGTTCTTACTCACGTCTTTTCACTAATGATATTGCCTGTATTTGAAGGAAGCTGTTATGTAAATTGCTGAATTCACAATGCACCTAGAGTCATTGTTAGGCTTTAGAAACACATACTGATCCATACCAGTGCCATATCAGTGGTAGTGTACAGAAGTGGTACTCGTGTCAGGGTCCCTATGAGATGTGTGAGTGTGTGTATGTATTATACTGCACATGAAGCATACACCTTTAATGTGTTTGCAGGCAGCCATGCGGAGCTTTATCCATTAGCTGGGAGATATGACAGAGATCACAAGAGGCCCTGTGAGAGTGAAACTACATTCTCCACACAGACGATGAATGGTCTTGTTGCTGAGCCACTTAGTCGCTATTGTTCATGCTCTACAAGGCCTTGATGACAGAGGACAGGTTGCACTGTATAGTTGGAAATGGAAAATGTTCCTGTCCTCACAGAACAGGGCTGAACCTGATGTAAGGCCCACACAGACACAGTTAGTCCATTTGAGGAGTGTCCCCTTCACAAACTCAGTGTTGAAGTTAAATTGTAAAATATGAGTTGAGTGCACAGCCCATGGCCTAGTTCTTATTTTAATTGATTCAGAGGCTGACTTTGGTGATTCACTTCAGATAAATTTAAGGTTATACAGCTGGCACTGTGAAGACAACTGCTTTTATAAAATTCAACAATGCTTTGATTAACATTCCTGTCGTCATGACAGGACATCTACTAATGCCAGGCTAATGCTGTCCTAACTCATCAAAACCTTTCAAAGGGATGCCATGTACACTCAGCGTTTGTTGCCTTTAATCAAACATGAGCAAGCACAGATTGTCTGATGAGTTAACGCATCTGCACAGTCATCTGTAGTTTCTTTTCAAATATTTATCACTTTAAACTTTGTGACCACACAAACCTTTGCTCTAATGACATTTATGTCTCTGCAAGCAGCAATACATTCTTGCAATAGGGAGGCAAGTGACATAATTGCATGTTTAACATTATTATGAAGGTAAAATAGTCCTAAAACAACTCTCCTGGAACATTTATCTGGACTGTCACCAGTTAAATCCATCCCCAGTTAAACTGGCACACCAGGGCTGCTGTGAGTGTGTTAACATTGGCAGCTAACTCTAAACATGAGCAGTATGGTACTTTTCAATATGAGCCATGCTAGGGGCCCATGGAGGTCAGCAAAATCATGGTCCATTTTAGTTTTCAACTCTGAGAACTATATTTTATTTTTTTACCTGAATGATAACCACTCTTATCAAAGCAACAAAATGTTTTTGATTCATTTGTGCTGTAGAATACAGCCTTTTTAAAAATATAAAGACCTGTTCTTGGAAGAGAATAAAAATGGTTTAAAAATGACAAACATGGGAAGAAAAGGTGGTTAAATGGGGTTGTACAAGTATCAGAAATGGGTTAAGAGTGCCAAAAAAGGAAGAGAAAAAACATGGTGGAATGGCAAAATGAAATAAAATAAAATAAAACAAAATAGAATAAATAAAGATGATCAGAATTAGAATGGGTTAAAAATGGAAAAAAAATGGGAAGAAAAGGTGGTTAAATGGTATTGCAAAAGTATCACAAATGGGTTTAGAGTGCCAAAAATAGGTCGAAAAATGGTGAAACAGCAAAATAAAATAAAATAAAATAAAATAAAATGAAATAAAATAAAATAATAAAATAAAAGACAATAATATAAAAAAACTGAATTAGAATGAGCTACAAATGGAAGAAATGGGAAGAAAAGGTGGTTAAATGGGATTGCAAAAGTATCAGAAATATTTAAGTGGAAAATGGGTGAAATAAATAATAAATTACATCAAAATTTGTTAAAATGGCAATGAAAAAACTGAAAAGGGGTTGTAATAGCAAAAAGGGTCAACAGATGAATAAATATGTGGAAAGTTGTAAAAAATGGGTCAAAAGTTGCAAAACAGGTAGGAAAATGGTTGAAAGGGTTAAAGGTGGCACAGAATGGCATAAAAGTAGCAGACATGGATTTTAGAAAATAGGATTTTAAAAGTAGCAAAAATGTGTTTAAACTAACAAATCTAGTCAGAAAAAGGATTAAAATGCAGCAAACGTAGTTTAAAGTGGCAAAAATGAGAAACAAGTGACAAAAATTGGTTAAAAAATATCCTCAGAATTGCTGAAAAGTGACAAATAGTACTGGCAGAAATGCCTGGAAAGTCGTGACATTGGATTTTAAAAGTAGCAAAAAAGGTTTAAACTGGAAAAAATGAGTTGAAAATATTTCACAAATTACTGTTATGGTGGCTGTCACAGTAGAGTTAAGATGACAGAGACAGCTTGTTTACAGTTACTATGGAAAACCTGTATATAATGAGAGAGAGTGCCCCTCTGTTGCTGAATCTCATTCATGTTTTGTGATGCTTATATGTGATGGACCTCAGCTATTCTCTAAATTCAGAATCTCAGAGTTGTTGCCTCTTTCCTATTTCTTTTCATAAATATAACTTGTTAAAACAGAGATGAAACAGTCAAAAAAAAAAAAAAAGTCAGTACTTCTTTCCAAAGAAAAGCCATCTTATTTTTGAGTTATTGTGGGTTTCTGTCCAAACTTATTCAGTATGCTTTCTGTTGATATCAGCTGCCTTTGTTTCAGTCAGAATAGGTGTTATTTTGTGAGTTAGCAGAGAGATACAACCAGCAGGCCTGTGTAAAGCTTCTGATCCCCACATGCTTTAGCTGATCCCACCAAACTGTCCAAGGTTTTAGCAAGATCTCAGATATCATATTCCTTGCCATGCGCCTTAAGGCAGAAAAGTGCTGTGTGTAGAACTTTGAAATCCAACATCAGTCTTACTGGAAGGGAAGAGAAAATTCTTGCCTGACCACAGGAGGATCCTGTTGTGGTGTGAAGTGAAAACTTCCTCTCTAAAATAACACATCAGCCATGATTTGGTTTGGAAATTTCTCTCTGAGTCTGGTGAAAACAGCTGAAGAACACAGATATGTGATTTAAAGAGAAGCTAAATGAACTCCCTACCAGTAGGTGGATGTTTGAGTTTTTCAGACAGTTTCTTATATCTCAGAGATGGAGGCATTTCAGTTAAACATGGCAATGACTTGATAGTGCAAAGGAAGCTTGTCTTGTCACACTTGGTTCAGCCTCTACCATGTCATTGACAGACTAATGTTCATCTTAGTCAGATGCTGATCTGTTGTCCAATGGTTTAACCATGACTTTACCCAGTAGCATGAAGCTTCTCTTTTATTCCCAAGGCCCCTGGAGAGTGGTGCTAATGGTTTTTGTCTCATTTTCCAACTTTCTTTTACAATTATAGCACATGCCACCTTCAATCATAACTTAAAATGATCAGACAGATCTGTAGTTATTTTACCTGGCCACTAGAAGGCATACAACTGGGAGTTCTGAAGACTTCAACTTTTCCTCTGAGCCGTTAGTAAATGATGGTCCTGGACCTTCACTTAAACCAAGAACTTTCTCTGACCAGGAAACATTGGTCACTTTTTGTGACTTTAATTTCCACTCCAAGCAACCAATTGGAGATGACACCCTTAGAAAGGGGGTATTTAACTTTTCCAAAGTTCACCTCTATTGTTTGACTTTCCTGAAGATGCAGTTTGCTTTTAAACCTTAGTCCTCTGTACTTTATTACACTGCTAAAAGTGACATGTTTACTCCAAGTCCTTCTTTTGAATTTCCAGTGCAAAGGAATCAGTTGAGTCATCTTTTTGACAAGATGGTTCTCTGACCCTCAGATTCCACATACTCCATCTGTGAGGTGATCTGGTGAGGAAGTGCGCTCACTGTCTAGTCAGACTTTGCAGCTCTGCAGCATGTGCTCTGGTTCCCCCCTGGGGAACAGCGTTTGGGAAACCTGATAAAACTGGTGCTTTAGCAGCATCCATGTTAATCTCTTCCTCCATCATTGCACTGGCCTCTTCTCACTGCTTGTATACGTCACGACTCCGCTGCGCCCGAAAGTACTGCCCCTCGATGCTGATTGTTCCTGTCACTTTCTAACCAGGCTCAAACAGTTCAGATGGGAGCTTTGCAAGATGGATTCACCAGTAAGAAACATGGAAACAGGCGAATCCATCTGCTTTGCAAGGTTAGTCTTGTGCACATTTGAGTACTAATATGATGGAATTACTCATTTATCTTTAACTTATGAACACTATAATTCAACAAAGATGTGACGTGTGGAGTGCGGTTTGAACCCAGAAGCAGCCAATGGGAAAGTTTTAACAATTTTATTGAAGGTACTGGTGCTGAAAAGGGGGGGGGGGGGATCTGTGAGGCCAGAGAGTGAGTGAATCCTAGTGAGAGCGTGCTGGGTTTGGGGCTGACGAGAGGCACGAGTGAGACACTGGAAAAAAGGAAGGAGAGGCACGGTTAGTCAAATATCAAAAGTTTGCACAAGAAGTTACTCAATGAATCACTGAAGATAACTTAGAGGAGCTGATGTACCACTGGGGGAGGACAATAATACATCGGCGCCGGAGGAGAGCTTCTGCAGCCTATTTCAGTGGAGAGCTTGATTGAAGATGCGTCTCAGGTGTGCCACTCTGTCTCCACGCCGAGGGGGGGGGAAGGGAGAGTGCCTTACAGCAGCGTGGTAAAGTTACCCCTCAGCCCAGCACACAGGAACCCGAAGTCACCAAAAATAAAACCAAAAAGTGACAATCACCACAAAAGATACAATAATAGATAATCCAAGTTGTATTTTTCTTCTGTTTTGTTAATTAATTTAGCACTTTAATGACTAATAAGCATGAATACATGAATTAGATATGGTCAGCTTGTAATTTAATCATGTCATGTTTAATGTTGACTTTAAAATGTTAGATTATGAATATAAAGACACTGGAGAGCCTGAATGACTCATAATAGAGAGAAATAGACACAGAGAGGCTTTGACATGTCCCTCAGAGTCTCTGCAGACAGGAACTGCTTTAAAATATCAAAAGCGCAAGGACTTTTTTTGCAAACGTGAATATTTTGAAGGCTTTTTTTTTTGTCACAGAACAATCATTTTCTCATTTTTGGTCCTAGCGAGAAGGGAGAACAAGTTTGTGCAGAAATAAACCCTTAGTTATTCATATTGTGCAATAAATGAACACAGTGCTGAGAACAACAAACCCAGAGAGACTCTGACTTCACCCTTAAAAACAAAAAAAAAAACCATACTCAACGATATCTTTACGTGTGCTTGCTTTTTGCTACATGATATTAAATATGTATGGGATCATTGGTGAGTTCAGCTCCTTCAAATCCATGTAGAGAGCTTTTGAAAAGCAAGATTGTCAATATCTAGTTTCTCTGTTGTGCTGTGGGATGAACTTTGCCATACCTTTACAGACTTGAGATTTTCCCTGTTTAATCTTTCAGTGCAGGTTGTGAGATGTATTATGGAATAGATACTGCAGAGTGAAGTATTTCTTTTCACAGTGTACTGAGTATATCAGGCTTATAAGTTATGACGAGAGCTTAGTATGAGGCCTCTCTCTCCCCTATCTGAGCCAAACTGGCCCGCTCTTCTGGATATCATTTATCCTCTGTGTCTGACATGACAGCTATGATGACGAGACAAGTGCCCCATCGCTCACCGCTTAGTGCTGTACTGAGAAAGCCCAGGGTGTGTGCTCACCAGAGTGTGTGTTGGGGCAACCTGAATCAGGCTAAGGTCAATTGGAGTTTCCAGCAGTCCTCTCCATCTCTTTCCCTTTCTTTTTACCAATTCCTTCTTCCGTCCACATCCTAATCCACCGGCTCTGTGTGTGTGTTTGTGTGTTACCATGGCGCCATCAAACCGACCCATTTCCCCTCTCTTTTCATCGCCACAGACACAAACACACTTGGCTGTGCACACTCACACAAACACCACAATCACCTTTTAATTCCCTTTGATGTATTACTCTGGCAGGAACCAATTTTCCTGCCCAGAATTGGACTTTAAATCACCAAATCACCTCCTTTCACCCATCCAGCCATCTATCACCCTCCTTCAGTAGGAAAAAAAGTGCAAACATTTCAATCTATCAGCAATGTAAATAAATTAGTGTATGCTGGAATGGCTAGGATAAATATTGTATCGACAGGGATTGAAGGATTTGTTTGAGCACTGACGGATGACAGCTGTGTTGCTGCCAAAACATTGAGCTTTTTTTTCCTGCCAGCTGGCTTTAAAGAGTAAGTGTGAGTGTGGTTCGATAATGCATGCATGCCTATGTACATCTTTTAAGAAGCTTACCTCTTCTTACATGCCACTAGTTGTAGATTTTCTCAAAGGACTTTTGCACAAAAGAAATTCCCACAAATCTCTGAAAACATAAAACCCTCTAAGATATTAACCCAGAGGTCAGAAAGCTTGATCTTTTGTCTGTGTTAGGGCAACTGCACCACATTTAGTGATCACAGAGACATAAATATGTGCAGTGAGTTGACCAAGAGATGCCTGATCAATCATCACGACTGAAGCGATGACAATGAAAGGAAGAGCTCCCGGACTAGACAACCCTGGAAATAAGACTGTAAAGAAATATGTATTTACTGTACTTTGCCACTTTATTAGGTACACCTGTTCAATTGCTTGATAACACAAATAGCTAATCAGCCAATCACATGGCAGCAACTCAAAGCATTTAGCCAAGATGACTTGCGGAAGTTCAAACTGAGCATCAGAATGGGAGAGAAAGGGGATTTAAGTGACTTTGAATGCAGCATGGTTGTTGGTACCAGACAGGCTGGTCTGAGTATTTCAGAAACTGCAGATCTACTGAGATTTTCACGCACAACCATCTCTTAGGTTTACAGAGAATGGTCTGAAAAAGGGGAAAAATATTGAGTGAGTGGCAGTTGTGCGGACGAAAATGTCTTGGTGTCAGAGGAGAATAGGCAGCCTGGTTTGAAATAATAGAAAGGCAACAGTAACTCAAATAACCACTCGTAACAACCAAGGTATGCAGAATACCATCTATGAATGGACAACACAGAACAGTGGGAATACCAGCAACCTTGAAACAGATGGGCTACAGCAGAAGACCTTACAGGTGCCACTCCTGTCAGCTAAGAACAGGAAAGTGATGCTACAATTTGCATTGGCTCACTAAAATTGGACAACAGAAGATTTGAAGAACATTGTCTGGTCTGATGAGTCTGGATTCCAGCTGTAACATTCAGATGGTAGGGTCAGAATTTGGTGTAAACAACATGAAAACATGGATCCATTGTCAATAGAGACCAAAATCTTTAAGGGAGAATTAAGGCAGTTCTGAAAGCAAAATGAGGTCTAACCCGGTACTTGAAAGGTGTACCTAATAAAGTGGCTGGTGATTGTACATAAGTGGAAATGAGATGATAATGTCTGCACACTTATAGTGCAATGTCTCATATGACCTGTTTCAAACAGATAGAACACAGAATGGAGCACAGTATTTCTCTGAACTTAATCAAAAAACATCAGAAATGTTGATGTAAGCCCTTACCTTCTTTATTTATCCTCTAAAATTCATACATGTATGAACTTTGGATTGAGTCCATGGAAATGTATTGTAATTTCTCTCAGAGAATCCTGTGGATCTATAAAATCCTGAAAACAGGCCGACTCTGTCAGTCAATATTTCATGTAGGATTATGAACATGAACATGCATTTCCTCTTTTCATGTCAGTCAGCATTAATCTCAGACTGATTATCTATTGAAAGAATATTTCGTGCCTGCAGCACAAAAGCCTTTTCATGTCAGTCATTATGACAGCATTGCTTATTGATGGTAAGAATTATAAGCCTGGAAAACTCTTTTTAACTCAGGAGAGTGCCGTTTGTTTCCCATGAAACCGAAGACAATGTTGATGCAATATTTCAGCCCAACCATGACCTTTTTCTGAACTTTACAAAGAAACATGTAAACATTGAAGTCACAGGTTCTTCACTAACCAACGTGTTGATACGGTTTAGAAAATGATGTTCAACTAAAGACATTTAAATCAATTTCAACTGATTTATCAATACAATGAAAATAGTAATGACTGGTTGCTTACATGTATTTTTACTTACAGATGTGTTTTCTTATCAAACTATTCAGTGGTTTAGTGATTAAAGATTTTACAGCAGATTATATTTCAAATTTCCTGTTAATATGTTTTTAAATATAGTGACAGAAATGCTTCTACTTTTCATGTTCACCCATGTCTCTCCTGACCAGCACTGGCATCAGTATGATTCACTGAAATGCTCTGCCATTAACAACCTAGCTCAAGAGAAGCACATTTGTACAACGTCATTTTGTCTTGTTGCTCTGATTGGCTCGTCATGAATGTGATGACAGAATTTTCCTCCAATCACCTTCCGAGGACTTTTTGAAAAGTTCTACCCTTCCCAAATGCTTTCAATGGGAGCTTTCCCAGATGAATTTGGAATATATCCATATTTGAAACAGTCGATCTAACATTTCAGGTTATTAAAGATTTGCTTTTTAAATAAAATGAACACAATGATGCATACAAAAAAAAAAAAAATACAGCAACTTCTGCTAATTAAATTACTGCTTTCTTGCTAATGTATTCTTAAAGAAAATCTAAAAACACGATATAAAATCCTCCTTTTTCAAGTTAATGGCAGATATATTTCAAATGCTTAGTTTGTGTTTACAATTTCTTGCTATTTGAAATTTACTTGTATGCCAAATTGAGTTGGAAGAAGGGCCACATGTAGACTCTGGGCTGCTAGTTGTCCACCACTGACTTATATTTAATTGCAATTCTTTCTTAAACTTGTTCTGTTTATAAAAGCCAAATAAATGAGGCTGTATTAGCATCACAAGAAACGCCTTAAATAGTTAGAATATTTCCCATGTCTTGTGATTTTTGCACTAATTGGCATTGCTTAATGTTATACGCATATAACACTCTCCCAACCTGATATGCCAGATGGATGTGTTTTCACACATCCATCTGGTAAACGTTCCATAGCCAGCATTTGGGAAAGGGCAGAGCCTTTGAAAAAAACTTGAACAGTGATTGGATGAACATTCTGTCTGTCACATCTTTACGGGCCAATCAGAGCAACAAAACACGTGACGTAGTAGCCTCAAACAGAGGTGCGCTGCTACCAACGAGTTAACTCCATAGAGAACTGCATCACATGGACCATGGTGACTGTAGACATGTCAGTACACGACTTTAGTCGTTTTTGAAAAGAAAACAACTCAATGCTGTTCTTTGTTATTCTTTTAATGAAGAAATGTCAAGTTCTGATAAATCTGACGCTAAAGCGGCATCCACGCTAGTGTCTTCCTCCATTATTGCACCAACCAATTCTTGCTGTTTGCATAAGTCACGACTCTGCTGCACCAGAAAGTACTGCCCCTCAAAGCTGATTGGTCCTGTCACTTTCTCACCGGGCCCATACGGTTCAGATGGGAGCTTTGCAAGATGGATTCCCCAGTGAGAATCACTGAAACATGGGAAAATGATCACTGTTTCAATCCAAAGGTAACTCAGTAGTGACAAGACAGGTAAAGAGGTGGAAAGACAGGGACAGCTGACATCAGTATCAGACACTAATAGCTTTATCAGTGATTTTAACAAGTTTGTAAAGATCTGAAGTTATGCCTTTTAAGTGCAACAGAAATGACTTAAAAAGGAAAATAGATTAGCTTCACATGTATAGCTGAATTATTTTTAAGTGTCTTATTTTATTTTATTTTTTTAAGTATAGGCATGACAGACACTGTTAGTTGTCTATTCATGTTAAAAGAAAAACAAAGCAACACCACTCTGCTGGATTTGGCACCAGTGGGAAGTGGTAAGAAAGTAGGAGTGACTGGGGTTCAGAGAAAGCCATAAGTATAATTTTAATAACTATACCTTGGGAAATATAAAGCAAACGATTAAGAGTAAAGTTTTTCCTGTAATATTTATATAATTTATGTTTCAGTGGACTTTCTTCTCTTGATGTGTGGAGTGGGCGGCACACTGCTGCCCTTTATTAACAAACTGTAAAAAGTAAAATCTATCCCTGAGCTGGAAAAGTTCTGTAATTATGTGAAAGGTAGCTCAGTCAAACTCTCCAACTTGTAAAAGTTAGAGCTCTGGGCTGAAAGCTGTCTGCACAAGAACCATGCACAAAAAACCTGCTCCAACCGTGAAGAGAGTCAGTGCATGAATTCAGCAAGGAAACGAGTGGTGTAAAGATAATCCGATATGGACCAGTTAACCGATCTTAACATCAAAGGTCCGAGTGCATCAGCGCTCACAGCCCTGGATCAGTTAAAATGAGGCATGAACTGGTGTTTGGACCGGTTTTAACGTTAGAGATCTGTTCACCGATGCTCTGCTGCTTGTTTACATAGCCTGTCCTGCCATGCTCTGGCTCAGTGTCTGTAATCTTGCATGACCTGCGGTGACCTTTTACCTTTAAACGACAGTTCTGTTCGCCATAGGTAGCTGGATGTGTTTCACCAGTAATTGCCACAGCATCTTTCGGTTACAGTTCTGCACCTCAGGAATCAAGTCATGTGGACTTAATATGAAAGAGGGATAATTTTCAAAATGTCTGCCCGTCTGTACGCTTTGGAGAAAAGCGATTAAGAACTACAGCATCTCATAAATCTCACCTGTTGAGACGGCGGAGCTAAAATTTAGTTAAGATGCTAATGCTAAACGTAGCACAAACAGACCTGAACATAAACAATTTTTCTGAGTTAAAACTTGGGGGAGTCTTCAGTTATCACAATGACAACAGCCCCTTTATTCACAGGGTTTACAACCGTAACGTGTTTACCAGAGTGATTGATTTGGTGACATAATCAATACGTCTGAGCCCACTGACATGATATTAAACAGAGAGGACTTCACTGAGCAGGAGATCTCCAGTGAATTCATTCAAGAACAAAAACAATCAAGAACGGTCACATACAGAGACAGAGGAGATAACGATGTTCTGGCGAGATGTGACCAAATACATTAAAAAGAATTATGAAAGGAAAAAAAGTAACTGGTTTTATTTGACTATTTTCAATATAACCCCTTCTCCTGTACCAGCAGACACACAGAACTCTGTCCATCCTAATCTCTTTATAATTTTAAATTTGTTTTAATTTGTGCTTCTTGGGAAATTTTGGTATTAATTTTTACCGTTTTTGGGATTAATAATGCTAAGGAAGTTACAAGTACAGAAGGACCAACATGTATGTAGCAGTAGAAATGAGGGGTGTGAAGGTACATGTAATCATACCGTACTGATTTGGTACCGCCTCTTGGTATGGTACAGATGTGTATCGAATGGATACATGTGGAACAAAGCTCATACGCGACGGAAAACCAAAGAACAACTCACTCACACTGTCCTGGCAAACACAGCAAACCACAGCACCAGCCTGAATATTCCCAGATAAAAATGTCCTGTTTAGGAACACTTTGTGTCCAGGTAAAATAGAACAGTGGACAAAGACAACAACAGTGGCGCTGACATTATTCAGCAGGTGTGTCGCTGACAGCACGTCATCTAGCAGACCAATCAAAGCATTTTAAAAGGCACCACTCAAACAAGAACGTCACTGTAACTAGGAGGAACTATTAAAAGTCTCACCAGCCAGTTATGAATTTCCCATAATTTTAGATCTTTTTATTTTAACAATGGTGCTCTAGTTTTGTGAATCAAATTAATTCTAAATGCCTTCAACTGTCAGCCTCAGAGGAAGGGGAGAGGAGACTCCATCATGTCTGCAGCTGTGTCATAGTTAAAGTTGTCCTCAGATTTCACATGGCTCTAATCTCTTTATCCGCCTAGATGGGCTGTGAAAAGTTCTCCCAAACTTTGTAGTAGGTCCCATTGGTTAAAAATGTAATCCAGTGCTTCAGTCTGTGTTGAAATCGGCAGGATAGACGCTAATTAGCATACTTAACAAGGTAACTTTCGGTTGTGTGATGATGCATTCAAGTTGGCAGGGAAATATGTCAATATATCAATGAAAATAACCTAGTAATTAAAAAATATATTATTTATTAATATTTTCATTAATTGAAGACCTTTTGGAAGGCGGTTGCAGCAATATTAACATAAGTATTCTGTTATTAATTTGCCTTAATTACCGTACCGAAAACTTATCGAAACCGTGACTTCAAAACCGAGGTACGTACTGAACCGAAATTTGTCCGTACCATTACACCCCTAGTAGAAACTCATTTAATCTCCCAACTTACTGGCACAGTGAAAACTTTCTTAAACATAATTTCACAGTGTTAGCATAGGAGGCCTGGCAGGCTCTTTTATAAATAAGGTCAAATCAGTTTAGATTATTATAAAATTTTCTTATTTCCCCTTTTTTCTAATTTTTGTTAAAGCAAAAAGTTATTTGTATTCTATAAACAGATTGTATCGGATTGAATCGAATCGGACCGAATCATTCTGTATTTTAATGAATCGATTCGATTCGTCAGTGAATCAAATCGTAGCCTGTGAACTGAGATTCGAATCAAATCATCTTGAGAAGGAGAGATTCACACCCCTAAAGGAAACAATGCACATCAGCCCAAACCAAACTGTCATTTTCTCTTAAAGTGCAGCAATCGAGTCCCTGGAACTGAACAGTTGCCATGCTATTTTCCTTTTCAACTTTTAACTCAGTTTTTTAAGAGAGGAGATTTGCAGACCTTTTTAAAAGATCTCTTTTGTTTGTTCCCAGAGACACTAAATCTTTGTTGTAAATGACAGATCTGTGTCCCTTTCCTGTCATTCACCTTTATTGAATTTACCAAATGGATGTGGACTTCTTGGGTTGAGAAATGGCAGCTTACTGCTTTTGCCTGACTTCAGCCCTGTGATGTCTTTAAACAGAGGTGATCATTAGAGATGTGGAGTATTTCTGACGGCTATACTTTGAACTAAATAACACAGCTTTCACATCATGCAAGACAGTACCTCTGACTTTTTTAAAGGAATTTTGTTGTTATTTAGCATGCATGATTTGATTATTTGAAACTGGGTTTTATTGCAGGGAATTTATTCAAACTTATATTGCAAGGTTTCAACAAACCATAAGAAATTACCCTTAATTAAAACGCATACCTACTCTGCTGTTCTACCTTGCGATTTAAAGGACAAAATTAAAGAGGGTAGAGCCTTGGATATCTGAATCAATGCTACATTTCTCAATAATAAAAGTTGTCAAGGCTGAGCTCATTTGAAGTACCCTGAAGTTATTTCTGGTGCGGGCTAACAAGGTGATTCTTCAATCTCAGGTTAATTTTAGTGGTGATTCTCTCAGCAGGAGTTTGCATGGCAACGACACACTGGGATTGTGCTGCTTTGAAGCTAGAAAGCAAATTAAGCTCTTCTGCTTGCTCAAACTTAAAAAGTCAGTTCTTCTGGAGGCTTAAATCATCGATCACACTCAGCCCAGCCCAGCCCCCCACCCTCACACCCCCTCTATCCTCGCTCTCTAAACTTGTTCTGCACTCGTAGATTTGTCTCTGCACGCTGTCTTGCAGATTATTTCTGTCTGATTTTGTTTTGTGCAGCTTCAGTAGCTTTAATAATAAACTTCAGAAAGACTGCACTCCTGGAATCACAGTGTGCTCTATGTATGAGTGTTTGCTGCCTCACCAAAGGAATCAGAAGAGTCACTGAGGGTCTAATGAGTGTAACAGAAAGGCTATTGAGACTGAAGTCATGACTCAGAGTGTGTTAGAGTGCAGTGGCGCTGCCAGGATTAAATTTTCCTAGTACATGCAAGAACCCTGTCAGTGTATGTAGGACATCTGTATGTTCTATGTTCTCACTTACACATATACATGAGCACACTGGCTGTAGGGGCAAGAGAGAGAGAGAGGGAGAGAGCCAGCACATTGACACTACAGCAGCCAGCTTGACAGTATCTAGGGCTTTCTTTTAGTACATCAATCTTAATCCAGTCCAAATGAATCCAGGTGTATTTTAAAGCCACATGGTACCTACACTTAGGTAGCACGTACTGTGTATATTCTCTGCTGTGTGGGGATAATATCTGACCCACTAATTCCACATACTCCGTCTGCGCCATGTTGCAGCCATTAGTGCTTTTGCTCTGACCAGCGTCATGGCCTTGTCACTGGATGCATTTCTGGAGCAGAGCACAGTCTGAGCAGCGGGGGACGCAAGATCACAAGATGATGGATGAAGAAATAGCATGTTAACAACAGGTTACTTTGCTTTTATGAAGTTAGTTCGCTCTTCACTTTGGTATTATTGCAGGATTTCCTTTTGCCTTCAAGGGTGAGTACATGAGGAAGTTAAAAGGGTTATGTTTTTGAGACAGAATGTGTGGTTGCATATAAAATCCTGTGGTTGGGGAACTGCACAGATTGACTAGAAAGAGAGGGATTTGCTCCACAGTGTGGGTCATTGTGCAGATGGAGTATGTGGATTTTGAGGATTGAAAAAAGTCACTGATGGGGGTATCTGTGATTCTAGATTGCTCCCAGACTTCATCATGAGGCATCAGCAGGCTTCTGTTGTACTACAAAAAGTTGTTCTTGCTTTTTTCTTTTCAGTGATCCTAATACATGTTTGACATACTCAGTCGAGATGAGGGTCAAAACATTCAGAAAAATGGGAGGTACTGAAAATATTTGCTTGGATTGGGATATGTGGCTAAATAGAGGTTTGCACTGTTTACAAAAGACACAGTTGTATGTGGACATCAGTATGACTCCATAAATCAGTGGTTCCCAACCTGGGGTCCAGGAACCCCTAAGGGGGGCACCAAAAAATCTCAGGGGGGTGCAGGAACCTGACATCAAAATTAGGTTTACATATATTAAAAAAAAATAATAATAAATAAAAAATAAAGATTAGAAACAAAATGTATTAGGCCCAACCTAAAATATGTCCAAAAAGTCCACAGTTTCATTTTCAAGAAAATAAACTGAGAATTGAATGATTTAAAAGCTGCAAATATACAAGAAAAACTTTAATTTCCTATTTGAAAATCTTACATTTTGACATTAGAAACCATATATATATGTTTTTGGAAATTTAAATTTACATGTAAATGTTTACCATGTAAACTCAAAAATTTACAAGAAACTGAACTAAAACAGTGGTTGGGTTTTTGACTGTTGGACCTTATAATTTTGAAAAGTTATTTGACTTTTAAAGTCAAAATTTCTTTGTTTTATTCTTGTAAATAAAAAACTTTTGGAACTTTAAAAGTTCTTTTTTTTTTTTTTTTCAACTGAAAAATAAAGGTGCGGGTCTTACCTTTTCTTATATATGATAAGTGGGGCCTTCAGGGGAAAAGGTTAGGAACCACTGCTATAAAGCATGTTTTTTTTTTGTTTTGTTTTGTTTTGTTTTTTTTTGGGGGGGGGGGGGTTGCAGATCTAAGCAATTTCATAAACATCAGTTGAGGATCTACACAGCCAGGAAGAACATCATCAACATACAATTATTCAAACGGCACTATTCAGCTCAAATAAAGCCTTTTAATGCTCATTCTCGACTTATTTTTTATGACCAGTATGCTCTTTTGCCACTCAGTGGCTGGAACGGCAGTGACTCACGCTGACTGTGACGTGCATACCCTTTAACTGCTGATCTATTTATGCTCCCAGTGTTCACCTCTGCTCTGATATTACCAGCTCTGCCTTGGATCAGTACTGCGCTCCTGCTTTCAACCATTCACCAACCCAGTATCCCAGTATCCACCTGTAGGCTCTTAAGAGGGGGTTGAGATGTTAAAAATTTTTTTCACTGATTGCAAACTTGAAACTGCTACTGTATGCATGGCACAAGGGGGGGAAAGGGTACTGATAACCCAGGTCCATGGTAGACAGGGGCCCTCAAGTAGCCTGGATTTTTTTTTTTTTTTTTTTTGTAATTAATTTCATTATTGAATCCAAAGGTGACTGAATGAGTTGTTTAACAGTCTGAATATTTTTATCAAATAGAATGAAATAAAAGACTAAGGAACCCATGCTCTTCCCTTCAATATGTCCAAATGGTAAAGTCCACCCGCTGGCACTGCATGGGAGAGCGGAAACTGGTGGAGAGGAGAGAGGTAGGATGATGGAGGAGAAGAGAACGAGATGAAGGGTGATGTTGGGTAAGAAGAAAGCAGGGATAGAGAGCGAGATGAGAATGATAGGTGAGAAAAAGTAGGGATAGAGGGAGAGATGAGAATCATGGGTAAGAAGAAAGTAGGGATAGAGAGTGAGATGAGGATGATGAATGAGAGGAAAGCAGGGATAGAGAGCGAAATGAGAATGATAGGTGAGAAAATAGGGATAGAGGGAGAGATGAGAATGATGGGTAAGAAGAAAGTAGGGACAGAGAGCGAGATAAGGATGATTGATGTGTAATTTTCTTTCTGGGGGCCCAAATTCCTAAGCTAGGCCCCTGATTGTATGCCTTGAAGTGTGTTTGAGTCATTACATTGGTGAGTGGATGCAGCCAAAGACCAAATCTAAGAAGGAAAGGAAGATAATTAAATGCATCATGCAATACATCAAATCAGATCATTGCCCTTCCTGTATAAGATTTTATAAACATAGCATCCATAATTTAAGACACACACAAACCAATCCAAACTAATTCCTACAATCAAGCTCTTAAAATTGTTATTAAAGAAATAATTTACTTTTGAGGTTAATCTTTTCAGATGAATGTATTTTAGTCAATCATATGCCTCTTGAAACTACTCCTTCTGATCTGGCAGCAGTTGTGGCAGCAGAGATTGTATTTTGGGTTTATATTTGTCTATTTTTTGAATTATTATCTCATACTGACACTGTCCTTCCACCATTCACACTGAAACCCACCACTCCCTCGGTACAGCACAGTACTTGTGCTCTGACACATGACGACACTTTATTTAACAGACTGCTCAGTGTAGGTTGTAGATATGTGAGATGATGGAATCAGATAATGATTTCTACCTCTTAAAAATGGATGTATTGCATTCTGGAAATGAACCAACTGCTTGCGTTTGCTCTCCCTCTCCTCGCCCCGTGTGTTGTCTATTGATTAATTAATAGTGAGTGATCCTTCATCTTTAAGGACTGTAATTACACCGGGGAGCGATACAAGGACAGGGGGGGTCGCTGTCATACACATGCACTCATTCAAACACACCTCAGGGAGCGGATGGCGTGTGCCTGTGAGTTTTGCTGTCGACAGAGCCCATTTACTCCTGCAGATGACCCAACCGTGGTCGCCATATGCCGTTATAGGAGGCTGAATGGGATCCTGGATCATCCTCCTGAGCTCACACAAGCTCCTCTGCATGCAGAGCAAATTAACTTTATCCCAACATAGCTAATCCGCCATGGAATTAGGATTTTAGCCCTCTCATCTCCACCGAACAGGATTCACTGCTGATGCCACGGGGGCATCCCTGAGGAGCCGTTATTGGCTTGCACCAGGTTACACTGCACACATGTTCAGCAGTATGAAATCTCTCTCAAGTTTGTCCAATGGGAGCGCCGGGAGATGATGTCAGGAGGTATTTTAGTCAATTAAAGCTATTGTGCAAGATGTCTTAATATGCACAGGCCTGCAGATTTTATGTCAGCCGCTGTTCAGACTTTTAAGATGAATTCTTTATCAGTCTTTAATTATCAAAGTCATATTCTCATGAAAAAAGAACAGCCAAGAGCTGGTGAAGTTTTATTCTGAAGGAAACAGGAAGCTCCTGTGACACGTGTAGTTTAGAGAGCAACTTAATTAGACCAAGGTATTTTGCTTTAATCATGGCCATCAAAAAACACATAGCAAACATCATTTAAAAAGAGTAGGTTTGCTTTAAGGAAAAAAAAAACATTTTAAAGGTACAAAAGTGCATAAATGTAACCAATCATGTAAATTCACAAACATGTATCAGTCACAGCAACAGGAGGCTGCTTAAATGGTTGTATGATTAAACCAATAAGAAAGGGGGAAGATTAAGAAGACATTATTAAAATCATATTTAGGTAAATAAAATGGGAAACTGGAACCACTGGGTAGTTTCATGGCTGTTTCAGACTGGATGGGTGGTATCAATATATCGATATTAAAAAAATACTCTTTTGGGATCGATCCCTCTAGTGAAGTATCAATACCAAATGAGTACTTTCAAATACGTCTCACCATCACTTCTCCTCCAAGTGCCTCCCTGCCTCTCTCTCCTCAAGACTGTTTTGACTTTACTGCTCTTCACGTGAATTTGGAGACCAGTCGGACGTCGATCCTGCCCTACCATGTGACTATGGAGACCAATCATAAATGAGTAGATTTCAGCAACTCCACTCGCCCGCATGTGGATTCATTTTATAGTCTGCATGTAGTATGCATCCTGATGAGGCATTTCTATGGATAAACTTATCTTGTTTGTACAGGGGGCTTTTGTTTTAAAATTTCCCTGGAGAAGGACACAGCCAACATGCAGCACTAAAGCCCTGATATGAATATATGATGATGATATGATGGTGTGAGCCAGAGCGGGACTGCACGGCAGCTTCATGCAGCAAAAAATGCATTCAGTCTGAAACAGGTGTTAAAGTTTATTCTGAAATTATTTAATTTAAGTAAGTAGAAACTGGTAATTGGGACTCAATCCTAAAAGATAGAAAAATGAAACGAAGCTTGCGAGTTAGTTCTGTCACGCCTGACATGCATCTTAATCAAATCACATGACTCAAGTCCTCTCAAACTAGTGGGCTATTTAAGCTACAAGATTTCCAGTCTCTTCCTCTGCTGCAATCGCTGCGCCTGGATGAACACTGTGCTCTCCCCTTCAACCCACCTGGCTGAACAATAGTTAACTGTATGTTACTGAGGTACTCCACAGAAATCACTATTGAAGCGAAGATTTTAGCAAAGCATAGTGAGCCTAACCTGAACCGGCAGATGGATTTAATCCACACATCCATCTGGAAAACCACTTATACACAGAGTTTAGGAAAGGGCAGAGCCTTTGAAAAAAAAAAAACTTGGAGGGTGATTGGATGACATTCTGTCTGTCACATCTTTCTAGGCCAATCAGAGCAACAAAACACGTGACGTCATAATCACAAACAGAGGTGTGCTGCTACCAATGGTAAACTCCATAGAGAACTACATAATGCAAACTATGGTGACTGTAGACATGTTAGTACACGACTTTTGTCGTTTTTGAAAAGAATACAACTCATTGCTGTTCTTTGTTCTCCTTTTAAAGAAGAAATGTTGTTATGTTCTGATAAAATTGGCGCTTTAGCAGCATTCACGTTAATCTCTTCCTCCATTATTGCATTGGCCTCTTCTCGCTGCTTGCATACATCACGACTCTGCTGCGCCCAAAAGTACTACCCCTTGACGCTGATTAATCCTGTCACTTTCTAACCGGGTCCAAACACTTCTCACGGGATGCTTATGGGGCACAAACTACCAGTCCCAGTGGTAGCCCACAAGGAAGTATCTAATATAGTATTTAAACAATCAAGTCAGCAAAATAAGTAAAATAGCAAGTGATGGCAGTCAGAACTTTACACAATGCCACACAATACTGAGTTTTTTTTTTATTTTTCTTTTTTTTTTTGGAGCACTGCAATACAAGATTGCACACTGATAACGTCCTTGGTATGATGCGAAATGTCCCAACTCCCATCCAGTGGGACAAACCAGGTCCATCTGTAACCTCCATTGCCAAGCATCTGGTCTCATCCCTGCAGCAGTCCACATTATACTCTTAGCAGCCTGGCCTCTTGAGCTGTCCTCTGGCCTCAGACACCAAGATGATGTCTTGCTTCAGCAAGATTTTAGAGTCATGAATTGGGTCTGTTTCACTTTGCTGAATCTGTCTTTGTGGCTTGTTGCAGGATAATGGTGAATGCATTGCCATGGTGTTATTGTAGCACAAGTAGAGAGGAGTCAAAAAGTCAGCAAACTGACTCAGAGGGGACACTTTAGCCAGAGGCAGCTATTTCACACCATATACATGTCTATATTGTTAAATATTTAGGGTGGATTTAAAGGAGTTTGAGGATCTGCTGAACTATGTGGCTTTTGTAAACATAGATGTAAGATGTCTGTAAAGTGAAAGGAGCAAAGCAAAGGTATTTTCTGCTGTAAAAGTAATGCAAGTGTTTACCGATGTTAGTGCTTGACCTGTACTCTATGTAAGGGTCTGGCCCTATCTTACATAAGCAGCCAGTGATTTCAGACCTATTAAAGCTTGTCTTATGCATGCAGTCTCAGCCTGTGTTAAATCAGACCAGAGAAACCAATATAACCATTCATGCTGTGCTGTGCTCTACGCACCCCTGCACTCCAGTGTGTTTGATTTCATTGCATCAGCAGATGGAGTGGGATAGGTTTGCTCAGGGCTCATGGTTTCTTCTGATCAAAGTCGATCTAAAGCTCCTTGCTGGTGTCTCTCTTCCATTGATCCTGGCTGCTACAATGGGATCAGTTAAATAGAAGCATCATAAAAACATCACACGTGGCACCACTGCTTGGGAAGCAGACACAGAGCTGAGACATTTCCATTTGGTTAAGAGTGAGCTCGGTGTTGATGAGAGGCAGATTTGTTTCAAGTCAATATAGAACACCTTAGCAAGAATTTCTGCAGAGGTGAGACCAAAGTGAAATTTTTTCTGAGTTGCAGTGGCAGCTCTTTGTGACAGGCACCATCTGTTGCTTACTCACTTGTCTTTTTGATTGGAGCGACCCGAGCGTGTCTCTGACTAATGTCGCGGTGACAAGAAGTGTGTGCCACCATGTGCACGGACACAACGAGATACAGGCAGCAGTGAGAGATATACCATTTCTGTCTTAGAGGCTGAATCAAACTTTAAATCCAAGCAGACATTTGCAAGATAATCTGATGCAGCATGGCTCCATATACACATCAATTTTAAAAACAGTGAAGTTCCTCTCATTACGGCCAGTTGCACTTCACCAGGCTGCAGCACTATTAACCCCTCTTCCAAGTATTTTGATCACTGGTGCTCACATTCAAATTCAGTCAGGTCCGAGTTTGGATCTGTCATCGTATGGAACATGCAGTTTCAAGAAGCACAAGCAGGTATGGAAAAATAGACAACGTTGGAATATCTTTACTCTCTTTGTGGCTAGGTTATCTAGTGGTTCCCAAAATGGGGGTTGGGATCCACAAGGGGGTCACATGAATTAGCTTTCATAAAAAAACAGGGAAATTTTAAATGATTTAAAGTGGTATATTTTATACATTCTTGTAAAAATATCCTTAAATTGAGTTCAATTTAAAATAAAGCCATAGCTATTAAGTGAGATCTGTGATGAAATTTAAATATTGTGTAAAAAAAAAAACCCTCCTGTTGAGAGGTGCAGTCATTTGGTTGTACCCATGTATGCAGGGTTCAATTATGGTCTAATTATGGTATCATTTTTAACTCTATCCACAGTCCTTAACAAGTAAAGGCATAAAAAAGCCTCTACCACTTGCCCCTAAAAAGGAAGAAAAGAACCCCATATTCTAAATAAAAGAATGAAAAAATAAACTTACTCTAGAGAAATGGATATATCAGTTACATGTCACTGGCATGCTGTGCACCTGTGCATGAGCAATCGTACTGTGAAGTCTTATCATTTCTATTCGTGCAAGAGCAGAGAAAGTGTTCCTTGCACGAGTGCACACAAGTCAAACTGGGCTTTGGGTTCAGCATGATTGGACACATCATTGAATGCTAATTATGAGTGTGCCAATAAACTTGGCTGTTACAGGAAACCCAGCTCTTATATAAAGTTAACCCAACACGCTAGATGGACTGTCTCAAACACATATAGTCAGAGTTATTGGTACCTTTTCATTAAGGACAGAAAAACACACAATGGTCACTGAGGCCTTTTTCACATGGAAGCGGTATATTGCTGTTTCGTTTTGAAAAAGTTTCTGTAAACACGGGATAGTTTCTGGAACTGTCCGCATAAGCACAGAAACACCGAAAATGACTGAAAACGCTGTAGTATATATGTCAGGCGTGTAAGTAGCACTGTAGCTTCTGCAGCACAAACCCAACCCTGTAATCTGCTATATTTGTTTTGACTTGACCCACGCCGGTAAGTGTTTACAGATTTGTTCACTCTGGGACCCGGATGAAGCAGTTGCTGTGGCAGAGCATTTTTCACCATGAAACAGGAAGTAGTGTTTTTTCCAGGGGCTTTAAATATCTGTAGTACCATGGCTTTGGTAGACCTGAGGATAGTGGAGGAAATAGAAGATTCATATGAGTTTTGTAAGTTGGTGTGGCTTAATGGCTCACTGGCTCCCCCTGAAGCAGTTGATGATTGTTAGTTTTGTCAGTTTCAAGTTATTTCAGCGTGCGTCCACGCAGAGACGAATTCAGGAGTATACGCAAAAGTTTTTCATTTTCAAAATGATGTAACTTTTCCTCCACTATCCTCAGGTTTACCAAAAGCCATGGTATTACAGATGTTTTAAGCCCCTCACAAAAACTACTTCCTGTGTCATGGGGAAAAATGCTCTGCCACGGCAACGGCTTCATTTGTGGACATGTGAGCTTAACATGATAGCATTGAGTAGTATTTAAAGGATGTTCAATGTTCTCTACCATGTTGAGATGTCAAGTTCTGAGCTAAGCCCTTTTGAGTTTTATCAACCAGCTGGCCCAGCTACAAAAACTCCAAAATTGTACACTTCGGATCAAAAATGGTGGATTTCCATAAGCAACATCATCATGATGATAGGAGACTTTTTTTTGCCCATCTTGGGAAGCCGAAAAGGTGTACCATTTTCATCTAGTAGGGGAAATGGCTTTTGTGGTTGAATTTTAAACTTGGTTTAGGGAGCCAATTTCCTGAGCCAATGTCTGGGACTAATAAAATATCACATTTTTCACTAGGGCCGAGGTATGTGCCATGTTTAAAGACTTTTCAAATACATTAAGGCCTTCAAATTAAAAAAAAAACCCTCACAAATTGAAATAATATAGAAACACGAGTTTACAAAGCAAGATTTTTGGTAAATTGTAAACATATAACAAGAACAAACGTGGTTATACCGGCATGATACTTTCAGAAAAGTCTTTAAATTTCAATCTTATTATTAAAAAAATTAGGATGGAAATTGCTTCAACCGCCTGAAAAAGCTCTTAATTTAAATGAAAGTTTTTAATCCAAAGCACAGCAGAAATGACACACTTTTCTCCTGTGATTAAGTTCAGTGTGACAACGGGTTTTCAACAATCCTGCCTGCTGTGGTTTTTATACGAGGCTCCATTAAACCTGCAGACACCTGAAACCATCACTCATCACCCCAAGCTTGAATACATTAAAATTATGTGGCAGATTAGCTGGAGAGACTCCACAATATCAATTTCACAGGAAAAAAAGAGAATAAACAGAGACGCAAACATGCATAGGCAGACAAACCAAACACAGTAAATCTGGTACAAATGCTCGGGGCAGATTATTGTGGTTTGAAAAATTCACAGCGGCCTGCGCTATTAGCTCACAGCCTGTTTAATATGACTGACACAGCTTCTGCATGACGGCATGGAGTGTATAACCAGAGACAAGCGGCTTAGCGCTGACATGGACAAACAAGGCCTGAGGACACACGGCAGAGGTAGAGTAGGTTAGATGTAAGAGAGGCAGTGTGTGTTTACAGAGGGAATGAACCAGAGGATCAGGAGACAGAGAGGAGACGGATGGAGAGCAAGGAGGAGGGAAAAATCAGGGGATGGAGATATGGAGAGGAAGGTGAAGGAAGAAGAGGAGAAACATATAGATGAGGTGCAATGCAATCATCTGAAAGTAGATGGGAACTGGCATTTTTATGTTGGCTGTTGCCGCCCCCACAGATAAAAGCAGCAGGCCTGTTGTGTACATCTCTACGGCTGTATTATGCATTTGTTTTAGAAGTTAGTCAAAAAGGATCAAGTTGTCCTTTTTTTTTTTTTCTTCTTTTATTTTAACCTAGCTGTTTTTAAAATGGGTAGTGCATTAATGAAAACATAAAGTTAAGACTAATGGAAGATTAAAGAACATTTGTATGTCACAGGACTTTTAGTGCTTTTCTATTCCTCTGAAAGTCTTACAGGTAACATTCCTCCTCTGAGACACATTTATACACTGATGATGAAGGCTGAGGCCTAGTTGAAGTTTTACCTCAATAAATCTCCCTACCATGCCAAAATGAGTTTCATCTTGAGAAGCGGAAAACAAAAGTGTAACAGTACTTTTTTTCTTGCCTGTGATTTATTCTATCAATTTGGACGTGCATAGCTGATAAAACAAGGTAAATAATGCTCCATATTCATCTTTTTCTAGTCTGTTTGTTGTGGCCTCACTTTGATGCATTTTTGGGTACCATTGATCCTGCTCACCAAATACTGAATGCCGAGAACCTGGTGGGTTGGACTAGACCTCCTATGTCAGGAGAGATCAGCTGGGAGGATGCACTAAGGGACTAGGCATTGCCCTAGTGCAGGCCTGGACAGGAGGCCAGAGCAGTACAGGACCAAGGTCGACGCCGCAGTATGCTAACCGGGCATATGCTCCCATGCCTGACCTGACCTTTGGCTGTGAGATGTACATGGCTTTAGGCAAAATCAATGACTGTATTATTTTTAAGATTTATAGTATTTTAGAAGTAGTGCTCATGCAGACAGCCCGAAAGCTCTTCTTTTTTTGAATATTAGTGTTTGGGCTTTTGCCTTTATTTCAGGGGCATCCAAACTATCGCACGGGGGCCCAGTGTGGCCTGTGATTGTCCCGCCAAAAACTTTAAATTGACCGAAATATGGCCCTCATTAGAATATGACGCTTTTGCTAGACTGTATTATTCCTCTTAGTTTCAGCACAATGCAGTGCTACCACCTAATACGGTAAACAAACATTTTGACATGGTTTTTACGCTGTTTTGTTCAGGACCAAATTGAGACAACACTATGAATAGTAAACATATTGGCTACCAAAATAATAAAGATATCTTGATTTATAATTCCCTTATGGACTACAGCAGCAAGTAGCAGCACCAATGATGTTCCAGGGGCGGAGCCAGTGGTAGCCAGAGCCAGCCAGGGCCCCATGAAATCTGATTGGCTTCCCCAAAATCCTGAAAATGCTTGGCTACTTGCCTTGTAAGCCATCAACTAGCCATTTAAGCATGCAAAATCAGTGAGCATATCTTAACCCACATTAGATTGGTTTTACAAACTTTAATTTCAAGGTGAGGTATGTGAGAGTGGCCCCACCATCCTTATATACTTCTGTATGGGGCCCCCAGTGGATAAAAGTTTGGACAAGCCTACTTTATTTGGATAGAAGGACAGGAAAGTGGGGGGAAGACATGCACCAAAGAGAGATAGGGACTTGATCCTGTGACTAATGTGTTAAGGATTGTGGCACCTGCTCTACCCACTGAGCTAAACCAGCCCCCAAAGATTTATTTCGGGGCACCTTATCATCTTCATGGAGAGATAGGACAGTAGATAGAGTTAGAAACAGGGATGAGAGAGTTGGGAATGACATGCAGGGAAAGAGCCGCAGATCTGCGTACATGGGACGCAACCTAACCATCGGCCATCTGCACGCAAAAGCTCTTAATGTTTATGGCTTGTTGAAATGAAAATTAAGCTTTGACACCAACGGTCGACCCTGAAGTGTCAAGGCGCTTTGCCAAAAAAAAAATATCAGAAAGTTATATGGACAATTTTAAGCAATTTCAAATCAAATTCAGATTTAAAACACCAACAAATGTATAAATATTAGATTTTTTTTAATCTCGTTGTTCTGAAAGATTCAAGGCTTACCCCTTACTCAGCCCCTTACTCTGCCTGAGCTCAGTCACCATGCATCCAGTCTGAAGCCTGTTTCACACTTGGTGCATGTTTGCAGTGTGGCATCTGATACGCCCGCTCCATTTTGTCCCAGGTGCTCATATGCTGTTTGCAAAACTAGGCTTCAACTTCTACTTTTACTCCTCCTGTTGTTCTCTATCATATCCTGTCTCTTAGCAGAGAGACACCAATGGTTTGCAATAAAAATTAGTGTGCTATCTCTTCTTAAGATCTGAAAGTCTGAAAGCCCTGGCTTGTTAGCGTTAGCATCAAAATAAAAATCAAGCTGTGATGTAGCCATTGCATGGTCGCCATGCAACCAGTCTGAAACAGCCGTAACATGTCCAATTGAAGTCAGTGTTTGATGCTGCAAAAAGAAAGTCATCTGCCTGCTATGAAACCAAGATTGAGACTGATTTATTGAAATATCCTCAAAACATACAGGCTTCAAAACTATCTATAACATCTTCACACTGTCAGACATTAATTTCTTCTCATGATGAAACATTTTTAAATTTGGAGTTAAAACAGAAAAAAAAAAGCGTGATAAGCTGGAGGGGAATTTTGCAGGGTAAGATCCACTGTCAGATTTTGTAACTTCTATTTAAAAGAATATTTTTAGGACTCATTAACAGACAAGATGATGTAACATGGAGATTTATTTGCAGATTTTCCCAGACGATTGATTGAGAGGCAGAGAGGCTGGGGGAGAGAGAGGGAGAGTTTGTGTGGGTACGTCTGGGTCCATGTGTTCACGTGTGTCAGAGAGAGATAGAGCACATGCACACTCGGTTATCTAGACTATTTATCTGTATGTGTGTGAGCGTGTGTGTCAGCTGGTGGGCGATCAGCTGCAGCTGCGTTATCAGCCTTATCTCCATGCTGGCCTGTGATGGATGCTGCTGCTTCGGGCTCTTTTTGCTGCTGCACGTGTTTTGCTGTTTGTAATTGAAAATGAAGGTTGTATGAGTAAAGGCTGGTCAGGCTCTGGTTTATTTATCGGGTTATTGGTCAGTGAAATACTGAAGCCATTGATCAACATGCAGGTAGAAATGATTGGTCCCAGCAGGGTGGATGCATTGATTGTGCCAGAGCACCTCCGCATTTGAAGCATCAGAACAGAATAGAAGAAACAGAGAAAGATACCATCTCTCCCTCGTTCTGTATATACATCAAGCATTTTCCTCTGAAGATCCAACAGAATTCCTGAGAATATAAGGCGATTGATCCCATTTTTGCTCCTCAGCTTGGCTCTAAGTGGAAGGGCACCATCTGGCTTTGAAATACTGAGAGAAAGGTTAAACATGAATTCTAGTGCGTCCTTGGACTGAGGAGGTTTGTACTTCAAATCTAATGGCACCATGGTGCTGTGGCAGGTGTGCAGGAATAAATAAAGGACAATCAAAACATAAGAGCTGTGGTTTCATGGGAAATGAGCAGCACATGTGGACACTTTATTTGTGACTCAGCTGCAGTATACCAAATCTGAGGCCTTAGTCATTCCATTTCTGATCTTCAAGTTCAGTAATCTCAAATTTTTAACAGCTGTTGGTTAAAGTGTGGCACAATGAAAGATCTGCATAATATTCTCCAGTTAAAAAATGTGAGAGATCCCACCTATGACCACAAACAACAGATTTGCCAGTTTTGTTTTTTTAGTGTGTGGTGTGCAACAACATGACCCATGTGCAACATTAGTGCAAAGCTAAATGCATCTACTGGTTAGCTTCCTGCTACACCAAATTCCGGATTTGATTGTGAGACGTTGGATTGTTCTACATTGTACATGCACTCATGTTGTTGCCACATATCAATTAATTGCTCCATTTCTGATCTCCATCAAACTTTATGCATTTACTATCAACACCATCTTTATATTAACTGTGCTTTCTACTTTTTTCAGTTTTTTGTCAGTTAATGCACCAATTGCAATTAATTAATGTCCATAATTTGAGCATTGTTAATATTAATATTTATATATTTATCATCCCAATTAATTGAATCCCTAATCGTCTCTTTCAGTACACTTTGGTTAATGGGATACTTCAACATTTTGACAAATTCGTCCATTGCCATAATCCCTATAGTCTTATTAATAGGTTCGTTACCTTCAGTTGTTGGTGCAAGCTATTTTTAGATTGGCCGCTGCCGAGTTCGGATCTGCTGTGCCAACTCAATGCAAGCAGACGGTATTCTGGCTTTCCTTCATCAAGCTCATCAAATACACAATCCAACAACTCCAAAACGCTCTCGTGGACAAGTTGTGACCTGGACATTCACCACGAAATAATAACGTATAATTATGTAACATTATGACACATGAAGCAAATACTCTGAACTATTTCTTGAGTAAACCACTGGGCAGAGTGACACAGTGCAGCAGCCATGCCTAAAGTGTAGTTCTGGCTTTGCATTTAGCTTTAAAACATCTCCGTCTTGTAATGTTCCATGATTATTTCATAGTGTGGTGAATGTACAGGTCACAGCTTGTCCACGAGAGCCTTTTGGAGTTGTTGGATTGTGTATTTGATGAGCTTGATGAGGGAAAGCCGGAATACCGCCTGCTTACATTGAGTTGGCAAAGCAGGTCCGAACTCGCAGCAGCTATGTAAAAACAGCTTGCACCGACAACTGAAGGTAACGAACCTATTATTAAGACTATAGGGATCGTGGCAATGGACGAATTTGCCAAAATGTTGTAGTATCCCTTTAAGCTGCTGCAGTGTCTGCAGCCTGCTGCCATGATGAAGTAAAATTCACCACTGCTCCTCAGTGTGTCATTTTATTTTGAAAAGCTCATAGACAGCTGAGTGGATGATTCAAAAATGATCTGCATCCTGTCATATTAAGACATTTAACTTTTTTGCAATCACTTATTTCCGTCTCATTCCATAACAAGTTCCTTTTTTCTAAAGTTCATGTCATAAGCCCAAAACACAGGGGCTCCAAACCGGCACACAGTTGCTGTTCTTCACACACACTGACAGCAGCACGTCAATGGTAAAACTCTCTGTTAATCACTGCATGGCCTGGTGCTTGACACCAAAGCTGAAAGCCCACTCAGCGCCCACAAGAGCAGTGGTATTTCACCTCCAGCTGAGGCCTCCAGTCTATTCTACACCTTGAAAAAAGATGGCACTAAATTCATTTTTTTGTGATCTCACAAAAAAAGAGAGCAGCCAAGATGTCCAAGATGGACAAAACAGCTAACCTGACACACCAGATGGATTTGACTCACACATCCATCTGGTAAACCTTCCATACATGGCATTTGGGAAAGGGTAGAGCCTTTGAAAAAACTTGGAGGGTGATTTGATGAACGTTCTGTCTGTCAAATCTTTACAGGCCAATAAGAGGCCAACAAAACACATGATGTCATAGACGCTACCAAGGTACGTTGCTACCAACGAGAAAACTCCATAGAGAGCTGCATAATGCGAACCATGGCGGCTGTAGACATGTCAGTACACGACTTTGGTCATTTTTTAAAAGAAAATAACTCAGTGCTGTTCTTTGTTCTCCTTTTAATGAAGAAATGTCATCAAGTTCTGATAAAACTGGCGCTTTAGAAGCATCCATGCTAATCTCTTCCGCCATAATTGCAGCGGCCTCTTGTTGTTGCTTGCATACGTCTCGATTCTGAAAGTACTGCCCCTCGACGCTAATTGGTCCTGTCACTTTCTAACTGGCCCAAACGGTTCAGATGGGAGCTTTGCAAGATGGATTTTCCAGTAAGAAACACAGAAATGAGCAAATCCATCTGCTTTGCAGTGTTACAAAACAGCTGTTCTCTCAGGCAAACAGTCAGCCGCTACCGGACACCTCAGGAATAGAGCAGTTGCTTAAATTGCTATCGTGCTGCACACCCACAGACATCTGGCCGCTGCCAGTGTGGTTTTGTTCATAGAAAATGGTGAGGGCAATGGTTTGGCACCAATGTGCTTTAGGCTATAATCTTTTATCTGCCAGCAGGTCCTATTTTCTTTCAAAATAAAAGTAGGTATGTATCCATACAGTAAGTCATTTAGCCTTTGTTTAAGAGAGTGCAACAATCCAAAATAAAACTAAATAGTTTCAAATGCAAAATAGTGATTAACAGGATTAACTACAGGGAGTGTGAGCTTAATCTCAGTTAAAAAATTTAATTGTGATAAACTAAAGGAAAATAAAAGAAAAGAAAGAAAGAAAGAAAAAAAAGCTACCTCTGTTTTACACAACAATTCCCAGTGTGTACTTAGCGCTGTTCTCAGTGCTTCAATATTAACAGTCAGGACTCCTGACTGTTAATATTGAACATGTTTAATTTTTACAGTTTTATATCAGAGTGGCTCTGAATGTCTTCTGAGCAATTTGGGGAGCAGAAAATCACTTATTACACATTTCCCAGCAAGATAATCTTTAGAACCATTAGATAATCAGGCTTTGCTGACCTTGGTCAGACTGAAGGGAATCAGGCTCAAAGACAGCCTGAGGATCTTGCAGCACAGATCCCAGCAGTCATAAAACAATAATGAGAATGTGCCTTCATGTACTTTCTAACAACATCTTACACCTATCAGAAGTTTTTGATAAGTATAAAACTAAAAACAAAAAATGTAATAAATATTTGATATTTTTTATGCAAAAAATGTTCCATTTACTGTAAAGGTTCATGCATATGCCTGGATAGTCTGGGCTTATCAGACAGGCCTTTTCAAACAAAACCCATGCACTAACAAGGCATTCAAAATAGACCATTTTACATACTCATTACATGGGACTTTTTGCACATCTGTTTGGGCAACAGACCACATAGTTGATGTTTAAAGGGCAAAACTGGTCTAAAAATCTCTGCGCATGATTGGATGGATGTTCTGTATGATGCATTCATCATGATTAGATAGTTGTGTACTATCAGTGGAGCACAATAGAATAACTGTTTCCACCAAGAAAGAAACTTTCAGTGCTGTTCTGAGCTTATTTGTAAAGAAATGTCACCAAGCGGTAATAAAACTACACCTACATTCAAGCCAACATCTTGTCTTGTTTTTTGTTTACGCTTGTAAAACTAATTTTCGCCCATTGCTACTTCCTCTTTTACCTCAATGACACTGATTGGTCAGGTCATTCTCAGATCAGGAACAAGCGTTTCAGCTTGAGGGTCTGCAAGATGGAACTGCCTAAAGACAGATATTGGATGTGGCCAATCCATTGGCTTTCCATCACGGGATGACAAGCCGGTACTTGCTCGTCTCATAAAGTTGTTCTCTTAACTACAACTGTTGCCTGAGTTTTCTGTTTCCTTCAATCCATCAGCTTTGCAAGGTTACTTGTGCACAGCAAAAATAGGAAAGACTGCATTTAAGCCTAAACGACTGTTTAAATTTGCACTCAGTTAGGTTATGCAAACAAATAGCCAAAAGTCAAACTATATCACTACGTTAATGATACTATAACAACAGAAACAAAAGTCATATCTGTATATACTTAAAAGTATAAGTCTTTTAAAGAAATGTGGACATTTCAGAGCAAAAGTTGTACCTTTAACATCTTTAATATTTATATGACTTCAGATGTTATTTGGTCCAAATGAAAGGAGGAATGAGGAGGAAGTTCATTAATGTGCCTTCTGTTAAATAGAAATGTAAGTGCAGACTAATTCCAGTCCGGGAGCATTAGTTCTGTTTAGCCCAGAATGTCTCTTCCATAGTCCTCTATCTGCTTGCCTTGGAGCACTTGCAAAACCCTGATGAGGCTCGGCCCGTAAGTGTCTATTCTCTTCGTCTCATTGGTCAGAGCCTCATTAATCCCCCCTCCCACCTCCTAGTTATCTGCCGCAAAGTGAATTACACGAGTGCCTATTGATTTCTGTCTTTATGCCAGGCATGTTTAGAGAGTAAACCTATTGCTTTTCTCCCCAAGCATTTCCATTGTGAAGCTGAGTCTGAGCAGAGGGGGGGCTAATTGGCCTCAGTCAAGATCACCTTGGCTGTCTGTGCTCAGCGGATTCATGTCTGCAGGAAGAAAGGGAAGGCAGAGACCGATAGAAGGGAAGAAAGGAGGAAAATATGACGCATGAAGGGGGAAGGGGAAGATGATTGTCTCGTTGTCTAACTGAAGCTTAAGTGTGTCCATTAAAGCGTAATGCCGGGGCCGGGGCCTCAGAATTATGCCGTGTGTCTCATCTGCATGCTCTGAATATTTGTGGTGACTGCTAACACATTCAAGTGGCAGAGGAGAGCAGGGGCAGGGGACGGTAATTACTGCTCTGGATCAGGTAGGAGTGCATACATGTGTGTGCTGCTGAATGAGTTTCATGCTTCATTACTGAGGGGTGTTAAGGTAATAAGGGCCCTGACTGTCCATTGAGGGAACTCATCACTTCTTCTGGCAGTGAAATTAGCCCCACGTTGTTTCTAGGGTTGGTCCTTTTCTCGTTGACTTCCACTGGTACGGAAGATTAAAGTCCTCCCAAGATGGCTATTAAGTGAAGACAGGTGACCCTTTATAATCCCATTACAGTCCATGTTTAATCAGATTTTCACCAACACTTGATCCTTTGGTCACTTTTGAAGGCAGAAAGAACAAGACCTCAGGTTTTAGACCCTCTGCAGAAACCTTAATTACCAAGTGAAAGAATGACCTCACTCTCAGTTTATTATGGTAGTGTGACAGTATTTTAATAAGTAGATTCAAACCTAAATCCATGGTAACATTTTATAACAATTGCACTAAAATGGAAAATGTTACCCACGTATAAATGGAAAATACTTGTATAAATTTCACGTAATAGTGAACAAATGTGGTCCTTGTTGTCCCTAAGAAAATTTGCTATGGTTACTTGGAAATAAATGACTTACAGCTAGTAAAACATAGGAAGAATGAGTAACTAATGGCTAATCAGCCAACACTAAAGTTGGCATTCTAACTACAAGACAACCAGCGCAAGAATGGTTACCTAACATCTAGTTAACCAGTAAGTAAATGATTAAGTGCAAGTAAATTTGCTCTGAACAGGCATAAACTTCAGGTAATGAATGACTCGCTGTTTCCTTAGTTGGGAAATAATGTCTAAATAATTACAAATTAATGGTTGCTTAAATGGGTATCGTAAAGTGGATAAGGAGAAGGCAACTAATTGTTAAGCAAGTAGCAAATGAGAGACTAGCTTCCCGTTAATACAATTAGATAAAATTGCCAAAGTTACTTGGTGACTAACTTCTAGTTATCCTGGGAACAAGAGAGTTACTGAATACTTATACACCTATACTAAACATGTCGACTTTACAAGGTAACAAACAAAGTAACTGACAGTGTGTAAACTATGGAAAGAATAACTCATAAAATGCTAGCAAATCTACACTCAGAAAGTAGTGTTAACTGTCAACTGTCAACCATGAAAGGAACAGGGAACTTGCATTTTGTTAATCGGGGAAAATGACCTAATTAACTGCTAGTTCATCTATTCTTAAACTGGCAAAGACTTTTTGTAGCAATTGATTAACTAACTTCTGGGAAACCCAGGGAATAAATAAGAAACTAGCTGCTTACCATGAAAAGAATGGATACCTTCCATCTAATTTACCAGTAAACAAATGACAAACTGTTGATTAATCTACCCCAAAACTGGTAAAAGTCCTCAGTAAAAAATGATAAATTAACAGCTAGTTAACCAGGGGACAACTGACTGAGTCATTACTGATTATTTGGCACCACATTTGCTCTATAATAGTAAGGAAATGAGACTAACTCCTGGTAATCCATAACCTGGCACACCAGATGGATTTGTCAAATCTTTACAGGCCAATCAGAGCAGCAAAACACGTGATGTAGCCACTACCGAGGAGTAAATTCCATAGAGACATAGCTGCATAACATAGCAATTGTAGACATGTCGGTAAATGACTTTTGTCGTTTCTGAAAAGAAAACAACTCAGTGCTGTTCTTTGTTCTTATTTTGATGAAGAAATGTCATCAAGCTCTGATAAAACCAATGCTTTAGCAGCATCTATGCTAGTGTCTTCCACCACATCTGCACCAGCCTCTTGTTGCTGCTTGCTTACGTCACGGCTCTGCTGCGCCCGAAAGTACTGCCCGTTGTTGCTGATTGGTCCTGTCACTTTCAAACCGGGCCCAAATAGTTCAGACAGGAGCTTTGCAAGATGGATTCGCCAATGAGAAACATGGAAACAGGTATATCCATCTGCTTTGCAAGGTTCGGTAATCCAGGCAGTACACTGAACAGCAAACTGACCTACACTAAAATTGGCGTAGTTAGTCAGTAACAAAGGAAGACTAACAGTCAATTGACATTAAAATGAACTCCTAGATAACCAGTACAAGAATGGGTACCTAACATCTAGTTAACCATATATAAATTACTAACATGCTTGTTCATGTACTCTAACTTGGTAACATTTTCCTAGTTTAATTGGTAACTTGTCAAACTAACTTCTAGTTGATGTATGCTTAAAGGACGATTGTAAAGTGGGTGAGGAATGAGCATCTAACTGGTTGTTAAGCAGGTAACAAATGGGTAGCTCAACACTATCAACCTACACTGAAAAAGCCATTACAAGTTAACAAACAAGTTAGCAAGTGCTAGTTACACAAGGAAAGAACGAGTGACAAACTGCTAGTCATTCTACCCATCAAAATTGGCACTTTGATTAGTAGTCCTCCAGGGACAGAGCAGGGAATTAACCAGGGGCATGACCTAAGTAACTGCTGGTTACTCTGCCCTCAAATATGCAAAGGTTTTAGGTGACAAATGGTTTACACACTGTAAGTTAACCGGGGGACAACTGACTCATCCATTACTGATTAATCCACACCAATTTGCCAATCAGTAAACAGGTAGTGACTCCTTTTAAAATCTTCTGAAGTAACAAATCACTCTCAGCTGATCATTCTAAAGGATTTGCTGTAGACTAAGTCGTTAGTTAATGGTACCTCATTAGTGACTCTCTGTGTCCCCTGCTGTAAAGTGAGTATCATAGGAGGTAATTACTAGGTACCTAATCATTGTCCATTTATGTGTTCCCTAGTTAATCAGCAGTTTGTTACTAATGCGTTACCTCATAACTGTGACCATATTTTATACACCTATTGTAAATTGTTAATAAATCCTCGTTTTAATTACTCCCCATAAGTGATTTATGTGTGTGTATTTAATTTGGCAAATAGAAAGCCATCAAAAGAGCCCTCAGCCGGGGTTTTTAAGCGGCGAGTCCTCCAGCCTCGTAGGTACTTATCCTCAAGGCTGATAGAAGCGCTGGATGGAATCATTTTAATTCTGCCGCAACACTCAGTTGGCCTTCGTACAATGAGCCATCGCCGGATGACTTTACTATCGCCAAGGGAGGTTGAATGATTGTAATTATTACCTGAGCACCTCCATGAATTTTATCCCATCCGGAACAGCAATGTCACTGGAATTCCCCACCCACCAGCACCAATTACCTAATGGGCTTCAGAGAAGCATAAAGTCCTCTGGTCATTTTATATGCCTCCACAGTGCCATCTCAGTAATATGTGACAGGGCGTTGGAATTGCTGTCCGTTTAAACTTAAATCATTTAATTGACCGTTTTGTAGTTTCAACTCTGGCTTGATTTACAGGACCATCAAATGAAGGTGTTACCAACAAAACTTTCCACCTTAAAAGCATTTTTTTTGTAAGAGGATGCCTCCTGATGGCTTAGGCTGAGGAGAAACAGTAAATCATCCACATCAGACAATCATAGGGTTGGTCCTTTTTAATGTTTCTGCAGACTCCTGCTCACTGGAATGAGTTATACTCTACGGTCCTGCCCTTTAGCTAAACCCTCTACATCAGACCTTTTGTGTGATGACCAATGGAAATGACAAAAGAGAATGTATTTTGCTGAAGTAATACAACCTGGCCTCCTGATAGACATGAACTGATTCAAAGAGACACTTCTTTTATATTAACAATGTGATCCAGATCATATTTGTGAGCCTTTAAATCCATTCGTTCATACGAACCACAGAAGCTTACCCCCACTTGAAAGCCAGCTCTTTGATTGTTTCTGTTATTTATTTCACATTTTAAAAGCGGAATTTGTAAAAAAAAAAAAAAAAAAATAGATCTTAGTCTTTAGATTGACTAAGATCTTTAGTTTTAGTCACATTTTAAGTCATTTTTCACCTTGAAGTTTTATTGTAGTTCATCAGTCTGAAAAATATGCAAAAGAACAGTCAAAACATTTTTTTCTCTGCCTTCATTCTACCTAACAGCTTGTGCTCTCCCATGGTTTTTGGCTGTCCAACAAAAACTGAGTTACATTATCTCTTATTTAATCCCCTTGATGGAAACTAAACAGGCTTTTTGTCAATGTTTGCCATCAAATATCTATTTTTAGCTAGGCTTAAGGGTTTCGCAAACTGATTGTGTTATTTTCTGATGTGTTTTTTTGGTTCGTAACCCCCCCAAAAAAGTAACACTCATTTATGCACACTGAGTCTGATGATTTTATTTGCATTTACTGCAAAAAGTCTCAAATTAAGGCAAATTACTCTATGGCTCTTTGACCATTTAAAAAAAACAACATGCTGGATCCATCCATCCTGACAGAGATCTTCGTACAGCACTGACTCACAAGACACAGTGCTGTGTCATGTTAGAGCAGGGGTGTCAAACTCAAGGCCCAGGGGCCAAATCCGGCCAATGGAATGGTTATATCCGGCCCACAAGATCATATCCCATTTGTACTCTAACTGGCCCACCAGTATGAGGTCTGCAGATTTACTCCAGTATCAAACTGTAAACTAAACCTTGATTATTTAAAATTTCCTTGTTGAGCCATACAACTGTGAAAAAGTAAAGAGTCAGAAAAAATAGATAAAAAGTCAGAATGTGGGAAAAGAAATTAATTTGTGTTTTTATTTCATATTTTCAATTTTGCATGTCATGATTACGACTCAAACTTATAATTTTGACTTTTCAGTTCAGGTCATACTTTGACCTTTTCAACTCATAGTTTGGACTTTATATATCATATTTTTTGTTTTTTAGATTCACAATTTTAAATTTTAAGTGATACTCTTAATTTTTCCACTCATTAATTTGAATTTCATATCATTTTTTAACATTTTCAACACCTTTCTTTGGCTTTTTAATCACATATTTTGACTTTCATTTTTTTCTCATATTTTGACATTTTCAATTCAAGGTTTTTACTTATTAAATCATATTTTACAATTCACAATTTTAAATTAAAGTCATATTTTTTAAACTTTTAAAGTAATCATTTTGAATTTTAGCTCATATTTTGCCATTTTCAACCCATGCCTTTGGCTTTTTTATCCCATATTTTGACCTGTGAGACCCACAATTTAAAATTTTAAGTCATATTTTGACTGTAAAATTTGTGATTTAAAATTTTAAGTCATATTTTTACTATTATTTACTTTTACTTTACTTACATATACTTTTATTTTATTTTTACTACTATTTTTAAACTAATGATTTCAACTTTCTACTTTTATATTTTATTATTTTCTATTTTTAATAACATGTTCTGACATTTAGAACTTATAAGTTGGACTTTTTATCTCAGATTTTGAGCCTTTAAACTTATAATTTTCACTGTTTTGAATTTCCAGTGACTTATCATCACTCCTCATCTTCACCAGTAATAAAATATGAAGAAAAGTCTTCATATTTTATTACTGGTGAAGATGAGGTTGTCAGTTTAAGGTTGTGTTGGCCCTAGTAGGCTCTCGGGTTAGACCTAAGTCCAGAATCCGGCCCCTGCTGTGACTGAGTTTGACACCCCTGTGTTAGAGTGATAGAGAACAATGAGTTAATTCAGTCTCTGGGATGTTGCTCTGCACAAACTTTGGCACACTATTGATTATATTCCATAATTAATATCCACAAATTTCATAGGCAAATAACTGTTTTTTTTTTTGTTTGTTTGTTTGTTTGTTTTTTTTTGTAAGGGAGGTTTCAGTGTAAGGGAGAGAGAGAGAGAGAAGGGAGGGGGCTGAGTGAGCAAGAAGGGAGCAGCAGCTGCAGTTCTGAATAATCAATCAGACATTTAAATGACTTCGACTGATGCATTTAAATGCAAAAAAAAAAACAAAATAAAAAAAAAAACATCATGACAGACTAAAGTTTTGAATTCAGTGTTTGAATATGATTAATACAGCATGAGAGTATTTTCTTTTTGAATGTGCAAAATTTTGGACAAAAAATGGACAAGGTGTGAAAAGTTTAAGTTGGCAAAAATATGACTGTTCCCATCAAAGCTGGTAAGGACAAAGAACTCATTCTTGATGGTGTAGACATAATGTTTTATTATTGGGATGTCATACAACCCACTCTGTGAACAGATGTCATCTGGGCTGCAATGTGTTTTGAGGAGATGGGATTTTTCAGAAAATAGTAAAAAATATTAATAATTAATATGTTTATAAAATAAAAGCACAAATGTTAATTATATGTCAAAACATTGCCAAGTAAGACTGATAATAAAATCAAATTGGTGCCAGATGAGGAGCCATCTGGGAGCCACAACAGCTGTTTCTGCATGCTAAGCCTAGCCAAATAGTCTTGATCACTTAAAAGAGACTGAATCCACATCATTAACAATAAATAAAGGACAAGCTACAAGAATAGTTTTGCATTTGAAGCACTCATTTTCAATACAAAACCAATGAAGGCCAGCATTGTTAGCACTCACCCTGGAATCTTCTGCAGGAAAATGTATGTCTGGGGGAGCTGGTCATCTGAAATTGTTTAAAAAGTAGATTGAAGGCATTGGAGGAAGATGCATCAGACAATGAAGGTGACTCAGGATTGGTTGATCTGTGCTTTGTAGAAGTTTTTTATGTTTAATTTTTCATGTCTGCAACTCTGCTAATTTTGCTGCTGACTGTCTTGGCCAAGGACAATCTTGTAAATGAGATTCTTAATCTCAGTGAGGCTGTCCTGTTTAAATAAATCTAAATGAAATAACTCAAAAACTCCTGAACACTAAAAAATGCCTAGGTATCGGCTGTTTTGTCACAGCTTTCCCATCAGTTTCACTTCTCCCTCACTGACCAATTAAAAGTCAGGCAGTTGCAGGACTTAATATACCAGCTTTGTCAACAACAATGACAAAGAAGAAAGTGATCTGAGTCATCGATAGTTTTACAGCTTAAAAATAATATTACGGATATTACTGAAGAAAGTAGAAGTCATTTTGCATAAGCCACTATAACGCACTCTGGATATAAGGTTGCGTGCACTTCCAGCATAAAATAACAACAGATATGGAAACAGAAAAGGATATTTTTAGTGAGAGAAAATTTAATACATAGTTTGAGGATCTAGAGTAGCATAGTGGCCAATATATTAAACTGATCATCAATCAATTATAGCAGCCCAAGGAGTAAAATGCAGTGGAAATTATTTTCTTCTGATATTCATGTTACAGTCCAGATACCAAAGCAACCATGTAGCTGTTTCCATATTTATGTTGTCTACATCTGTAACATCTCTAAATAATGCAGTCAGTTCCTGGCATGTGAAGAGGGCACACAGCTTTTATCCAGCGCTTAATTATGTTCTTAATTAGTTGAGGAAAGGACAAGTAAATTAATGAAGTTTCATCAAGTGCTGCATATCTGGAGGGAGAGCGTTTCCTGATGTCATCTCATTAAGTGTGGCCACCGATACCAATGATCTGTGGGCGTATATCACCACAATCTAAGTTCTCCTTCCTCTGACAGGCCTTTCCTCTGAACGAATGCAAAGGTTAATGCAGCTCTAGCTTTCAGAATCTGACCGTCATGCTTTCCATCCGCCTCACTTGGTGACTGTGCCCAGCAAACACAGCCTTCCATTATCCCTCGTCTCATTTGCTAATGAGGTAATTAATAAGGCTGGAGTGAGCCGAGCACTACGGAATGGGGCCATGGTAGCCGAGGTCAATGCAACACATCAGTCATCAGCCAAAATGAAAAATAATGATTCTGTTTGTTTGTTTGGCTTAGTGTTTAGCTGTGGAAAGGGACCTTTGGAATGGTTTTCTCTGACAATCTTTCTTTGATGGTTTTTATTATACTTTCAACATCCATCTCCAGATGATAGATGATGATTATTATCCCTGCCAGTCATTTCCTTCATGATGCCTGCCGTTCTCCTCCCTTATTGATTTCTGAGAGAGGAATCTGCTGCTGAAACTAAATGGGGAGATTGCAACAGGTAATGGCAGGCTGCAGAGTCAAGGGCTTTTTAATAGTCCCCTAATATGAAGGGTCCTTGAAGTGAGTTAGCAACCTGGAGAGTGACATGCTCTCAGAAACAAGAGGGGAAGATAGGAAGAGTCGAAACTGGTAAAAAGGCAGAAAAGACTGAGCAGAGATGTAAAAAGCTTTGATCAGTTTGCTCAGAATGTGTTTGATATGAGGTACAAAAAGATGAATCAGCAGTCATGGGGAAGCATTAACGACTTTTTAAGAAAGAGAGAGAGAGAGAGAGGGATAAGACTAATGAGACTGTCATGATTTCAACCAAAAAGCTATTGAGAATGTTCTTTCAGTAGGTTGTTCATAATCATGTGATCCTGATGCCACGTTATTGTAAGTTATTTGATTGTTGAATGATTGACCAGTAATGCTAATCCATAGTAACAAGATTTCAGTGGGCCGCTAATGAACTTATAAACATATGACTCATTGGTTAAATATGTCCCACAAATTTTAAGGATTAACAAGGATCATATGACGACAAAACATGCCGTGATGACTTAAGAAACATATTTTCTCCAGAGTAGCAGCAACACCAGATCTTAGCTGACATAAAGTAGTCCTCAAATCACTTACAGATCTTTCACACGGCTCGGAGAGAGAAAGAAAGGTGAGTGGTCTGAGTTTAGGCAGGGTTCCCCTTTACTATATCCCTGGATGTAAAGGCAGGAGCGAGTGACTGAAAGAAAATAATAAGCAGCTAGAGAGGGTGATGAGGGTGCGAGGTGGAGAGGGTGAAAAAGGCAGAGGTGTAGAGTAAAAGGAGTGTTATTTTGGCTACTGTTGCAAAGACCTCTGGGAAAACAGAGCCTGCCTGACAGTACTGCGAGAGCCATAAATCACCACAAGAGCACTCCTCCTCTTCGCCCTGACCTAGAAGTGACCCTAGAGTCGCACACATTTTCAAACACTGCACACAGAAACTCGGGCTGCAACACATGGAGGCAGAAGGCTGTGTGGGAGTCTGGGTGTCGTTTCCGAAGCATCAGCCACACAGCAGCAGCAGCAGCGCTACCACACATATTTAAGATGCAGATTAACTCGCTGTGCCATTTACACACACATGCATTTCAGTGTTTCGAGCAGAGAGAGATGTTACGCCGACGCTGGATGTGTTTCCTTCAGTGTTCATTGATCTGGAATTCCTTATTGCAGCTTTCTAGTCATTGCAGCATCCTGGAAAAACTGGAGTTTCTCTTGCGCTGACATCAGACCACACAATCCGTTGGCTACTGTGTCAGATTTGATAATTATAGAGCCATAAATCTGTGCTTTGACTCGACCGACAGACATGATGGACTACACGGTGGTATGTAGCAGTTATCACTAGTGACATGATGATGTCTGAAGAGGGAGGGGCTCGTCTAGACCTGTGGTTCTCAACTGGTGGGTCGGGAACCAAAGGTGGGTCACAGGGCAGTTTTTTGTGGTTGTCAGAAAAAAAGGTGGGAAAAGTCCTAAAGTCCTCATTGGACATGCATCGATACCTTTTATTTTACCTTGTTTTACTGTGAAAATGGGTAAATTTAAATGTTTGATCAATATTTCAACTAATTTATCTCCACTTCTGGCAATAAATGGCTATTTTTCCCTTGATAATGAAGTAGTTTTGCAAGTTCTGTAAAATTGGCACATAATGATGGGGAAAGAGGGTATGAAATTTGTCTTCTTTTTTTTCCTTTTCTTTTTTATATTAGGTGTTTTGGTCCAATCATGCTCCAAACTGCAACATATTCAATTAACTAAACATGCACTGTTGAAACTTTTTTGGGTTGCGAATTGTGGTAAGACAGACTGGTGGGTCCTAAGGCTGGACCAGTTGAGAACCACTGGACGAGACACTGGTCAGGCCTCAGGACCCACCATCAAATACTTAAAGAGAAACTGTGGCCCAAATTTCTGGTATTTTTCAACCAATCAGATTTATTTTATCATTTTTATTTTTATTTTTTTATTAAAAAAAATATCCAAAATAAAGATGGGTGGTACTGATGACAATATGTTTTTTTAATTACTTCTTATGGAGTAAGACTCTCATAAAAGCCAACATTTTCCCACTTTTGACCTCAACAACAGATCAGAATTTATCTTACAGATCGCATAAAAAAATTACTTTGCTGAATCAGCCTTTAAAGGGATAATTCAACATTTTGGCAAATTCGCCCATTGCCATAATTCCTATAGTCTTAGTAATAATTCCGTTTCCTTTAGTTGTTGGTGCAAGCTGTTTCTAGATCTGGGGGGACCGTTAAACCAGCTGCACCGCTAACGCTATGTTAACAGGCAGAATTTTTGTCCCTCATCAAACTCATCAAATACACAATCCAACAACCCCAAAACGCTCTCGTGGACAAGTTGTGACCTGTACATTCACCACACTATGAAATAATCATGGAACATTACGAGACGGAGATGTTTTAAAGTTAAATGCAAAGCTGGAACTACACTCCAGACATGGCTGCTGCACTGTGTCACTCCGCCCAGTGGTTCACTCAAGAAATAGTTCTGAGTATTTGCTTCATGTGTCGTAATGTTATGTAATTATATGTTATTATTTCATAGCATTCATTGTGAGGTAAATCTATCAGCCACAGTGGCCAATGGATCATTTCAAGTATCATAACAGAGATTTGAGCCAGAAAAAGGACTTTGTCTCTTCTTCTAAGGTCAACTTAAGACCTACTATTAAGAATATTTCTCCTTAGTGGGCGTGGCTTCAGTTCATTCAACAGACACACCCACCCCATCCTAGGGCAGATTTTACTGCCTCATTTTTCATGATTTTTCATTTTGAAGTTCAATTTTATAAACTTAGAGATATTTAATTTGACTGAAATTTCACCTGGGGCTTCATAACACAGTGGCCTGTCATACAGCAAACCTAAATACAGATTTATTTTCACTTTACATGGTCTTTAAATCCCAGCATTAGATTGGCACTTTGTTACATTACAACAGATGAACAGTTCCTGATGTTAGTTTAAGCCCACATTATTTGCAGATACTGTTGTTAAACTGATGCATCTCTATGTATTGATTAGAGCAGGCAAATGTCAGCTGCCACTCAAGAGCAACCCTGCTCTCACTTTAGTGAAATCAAGCACTTACAGTGTACTGATGGCAGACTAGAATACATTGGAATCAAAGCAATTATATGCTGTAACATTATTGTCAAAGCTCAGTTAATTCAGTTGCAGTTCTAACATCTTTCTTCTTTGCAATTTTTTCATGCTTGTGTTTTTATTATTATGTTTTTAAGAGCAGGGTGCTCTGTCCTTTCACTGGTAGAACTCACTGAGTAAATAACAGAAAGCAGAGAGAAAAATCAGACACTATAGACGGTATGTAGGGAGGTTATGTGGCATCCAAAATTCAGCCTCTATTGCCGTTCACTATTGTGGAGTAAACAGGACAAAATTATCAATATGTAGGCTGGATTACTTCTGAAACGAGTCCTGCATATTCCCCTGTAATCTAACCTTGGCTTTAAAATTGGAAGCAACAGAAGCTGAATCAGCTTTAAATATAAAATGCTAGATACAAAATCACATTACGGGTTTAACTGACTGAAAACCAACTGTAGATGTCAAAGTTACAGAGCATTAGACTCAGGCTTGCACTCATGTGAACACATGTCAAACATACCATATGTCCAACATATGTCCATCACATGTCTGCCTCCAAATCAAGGTTATTTATTTTGGCGACATGTTCTCTACTTTAGCACAAAGGAAAGAAAAGAAACGTACTGTGATGTAGACATTTTAAATGGTTAAAAGGACTGCACTTAAGGCATGTAGCACTTATCTAGACCTTTATCGCTCAAAGTGCTTTTACATTACATGTCACATCCTCTGTTATACATGAAACACTGGTGGCAGAGGCTATTATCCAAAGTGGCCATCAGTACTGATGAATACCAATCATAGGCATCACATGCATCAGGTTATGCCATCAGGAGACACACTTTTGTGTTTTGCCCAGAGACATTGACATGTGGACAGCGGGACAGGACTGAACCAAGAACCCTTTGACTTAGAGAACTACCACTAATCCTCAGCTGCCCCCACAACACAACACAGAACAGTCCTCAAGCAGACCTTGGTCTGAGCCTTGTGCTAGCTAGACGGCCTCCCTCAAGTGTTGATTTCAAGCCCACCATCATGTGTTTCCTGTAGTTAACCAAGATATTTGATTGCCTTAAGCTAACATGACACTGGGGTTAAGTTTAACCACATATTTAAAGCAACAGCATGTAGGTCAATTTAGTGAACTTCAGCATTTGCCCAGGGTGTATGGATGCATATGCACTGTTGGAAAACTCACATGGTGCTGTTAGGCATATGTTTCTTAAGGCCTCTTAAGCTTATGCCCATACAGTTAGCATTTTGTAAAACAGAGGGCTGGCCAAAAAGCTGCTGCCATGACATGTATGGTCCATAGCTAAATGGCTCATGAACGTTGGCAGTGGGCTGTTGATGATGACAAATGTCAATTTCAACGACTCAATATGTTAGGTGACTACCTTTTTACCATGAGGACTAGCTAAAATAGATCAGATATGATAAAAACTCTCATAAAAGGTAAGCCTAGTCTTTATCAAGGAGACTAAAATGAGACTAAACTGTTACTACTGCTGTAAAGAAACCCACTGACAGCTTTCCATGATAGAAACAAAATCTTGTCACTCTTCTGGTGGCCTGCTTTGGCATGAGTTTGCAGTTGCTGGTGGGGCTGAGTTGTGCTGTAAGCCAGTATATTAATGACTACTGCCACAGTAAGGATGAGCTTGGATGTACCTGCAGAAAAGTAGCAGTTTGACCATAACTTGACCACATTTCCGTTTTTAAAGAAGAGCAAAGAGTCACGCTGAAAGCTTCTCTCAGCAGAGAAGATGTTTTTGCATGTCTCCTGATAGGCTTCAGCATGAAGTTTATCCACAGACAACCTTTGTTGTTCAAACACTACAGTTGTGCAAGCCTGCATTGCTCAGGTTTACAGTTGAGCTGTCCATACCTTTCTTCATTTGTCTTGCCACTCTGATTGGCCTGTTGTGATTGTGACAGACAGAAATTCAATCACCTTCTCAGAATTGCTGGAAAATTCCTGCCCTTCCCAAATGCTCTGTTTGGGAGTATTCCCTGATATATGTGAAATATACTGTAGTCTGTTCAGTGGATATGTGAAACAAAAATGAACATGAATAAACACAACAATAAAGATACACATAGAAGTAAGGTCCATATATGGTTTAAAAGTTTGAGAAGCTATTGTAAGCAATAATTTTAGAGGATACCAATGGATTGTGGGATTTGAAGTTCCTTAACCCTCATGAAAAAACATTTTCCTTGTCTTATTTCTTTGTCTCGGTTTCCAAAGTCCATTTTTGCATTTGGTTAAATGTTTTAGATTCCTAGGCATTTAGGTAGCTGGTTGGTTTTGTTCCAGGTTAAAAAAAAATCCAGCATACTGTTGCTTCCCCTTAGCTGTAGAAAACATCATACTACCTACTTGTTGTGCAGTTGTGTAACCAATCCACAGCGATCCAACAGCCACATAGTCAGTGCAGGATCAGACTTGCAGCCTACTGTCTCACAGAGCTCTTGCCAGTGTGTAAAGGCTGACCTATATTCACTCTAGTCCAGTCGCCTTGTTTGGTTGCTGTCTCTTTTCCTTTTTTTTAGCCTGATCTGCCACCATCCTCTTCCATCTCTTAACCTCGGCCACTGAACCAACCAGCACTCAGTTTGGCTAACTGGCTGTCATGAGAACAGTGCTGCCAAAGTTACACAGTGCTTAAAGCAGACGACTGCAGCACTCTGTGGAAATGGGACGGACACCACTATCACAGTTGAAAGAAACTGCACAGACACAATACAAATGTTCATGAGGATGTGTTTTGAACTTTGCTGAACTGTGTAAAAAAATGCTTTGACAAACAGACCTCCTGAGCAGCAGATAACGTTTGAATTACTGAGCAGATCACTCCAAATGATCAGGATTTCCTTCAAAGTTTGAGTTGTAGACTTACCTCAAGGGTAAGATCATTTTAATACTGCATGCATTTTACTTTCAAAGTTATTCCTCTTTTTATCATCCAATTTCAAAGAGTCAGGATCAAAGATTTTTGACTTTGAGTGAAAGACATTTAGAGTAGTGATAAAACTAAAGGAAGATTAGTGCAGCATTTCAAAGTAGCTTGTTTACAGGCTGTCTGATCGTCTGATTGCTCTGGTTTTGTTGCCTTTCGGAGATTTTGGACATGAGGCTTTTCTCACTGATCTGTGTGATTACTTTGGTTGTCTAGTATAATTATTGCTGATACAAATGATGGAGAAAAAAATCTAAATCATATTCAACTATTTTTCAATGGTTAAATCACAGTTTATACTTTTGCAGAGTGAAGAATAAGACAAAGAAAGGGGAAGTCTTAATTTTGCTCGAGTATAGCTCAGGGATGGACACAAGTACTCACATATCTGAATACTGGTGAGAAGATATGAATGGTATGCAGAGGTATAACTTCTCCAGCCACAGCTTTGGCTTTGTTTGCACAGGAAGGTGGATTACAGCTGCATTATAGAAGCTACAGTAACTCTCAATGGACATAATTCAAAAGGATCAAACAAACAGAACAGTGTTAGACATGCAGGATGTCAGCCATCAGCAGGAAAGGTGACGTCTGGAAGTTCGTTGTCAGAAAGATGACAACAAGGTGCATGGAAATACTTAGCTATATAATTTTAAAGCACAAACCAGTGGGGACAGACACAAGTCCAGGTGTCACATTTTTAGCCCTGTTAGCCCCAGTTAGTTTTTTATTAGTTTCACTAATTGTTGTCTAGTAGCAGTACTAGACAATTATGAATGCAGTCCTGACCAATCTAACATTAACAACGTATCACAACTTCAAAGTCCAAAATACTACAGCAGAAACCCTGCACTGTTGAGCAACGTAATATTGCATAGTGAGTAATAAAGCATTTTAGCGAATTTGAGCAGTAAAATTGCTATAAATGCTTATGTAGGTCTGCAGGATGTTGGTCTGGACATCTCGTTTGTGGTTTTGTTTGTGTTTTTGTGTGTTCGAGTGGAAGAGAGGCTGCTGAAATCCCACACAAGCCTCAGAGGTCCTGTTACAGGAGGAGGAGGAGCAGAGGAGGGGGATGAAAGAGGAGAGGTGAGGTTGAAAGGTGAAAGGAGCTCTGAGAGGAGGAGATTCAGAACAAGGTGGAGGTCAAGGTGAAGGCGGGGAGCTGTATTTAGAGACTAAACAAAAGCCAGAGCATGAACTGGTCTTTAAACCTATGCCTTTAAGAGAAATAAACACCAACTTAACAGCAAGACTTTTTTCTTCCTCTGTGTGATGACTAATGTGTTTGGGCTGCTGATTAATATACCACAGGTCTATTTGTATAAGAAACATTCTGTCTGCTTTTCTTAGCAAGCTGTAATTGCACTTAAAGCCCCTAAACCAGCTTCCTTTTCCTTGTGCTGCACATAAATAATTTCACAGCTTTCACTGGCACTCTTCATTTGCAAAGAGGCTGCTTTGCCAGCTTTTTGTTTCTTTATACCAGCCTTTAAACAACTCTTAAATATACTCGCAGGTGTCTATAAACGGTCTTAAATAGTCTTGGAGGTATTATACTTCTCTCCAGGGGAATGAGAGGTAAGGAGAAAGGGAATAACTAAAGGTGATGGTACAAAAGGGAGTGAGTAGTTAGTGAAGGACAAGGGGAAATGTGGGGAGTCATTAAAGGAAAGAAAAGAAAGTCAACTGTGACAGAGGAGAGAAGACAGGAAGAGAGAAAGGTCAGGCGGGGAGAGGAGGCAGAGAAGTCCATTTTCAGCCTCCAGCTTGTGGGCCAGCAAATAGCCTGACAAATTAATTAAGATAATGATCCATATAAAAAGTCTGGCAAAGTCAGCTCTGACACCTGTGCGTGTGAGTGTATGAGAGTCTGACCCAGGACTTCTTTCCATTTGTGGGACTTTTATGAGGTGGGCAGTGGTATGCATTGATTTCATAAAGGGCATGAAGGGGTCCAGCAGCCGTTTGAACAGCCGAGTGTGAGATCAATGCAGGGGAAGATGAAAACGGTGACATTTACTCTGGTTTGTGCCCCCGGGCAGGAAGGACCTCTGCGGAAAGTCACACTGTCAGCTTTCTCACTCTGTAAGCGCGCACTGTATTCTCCATGTGGGGGGAAATGGGACACTGTTCAGCTCAGTGACACAACACGCTGTGACTGAGTCTGCTAGAGCATAAATCTGCACGCTCTCATGCTCCAGAATCAGCCACAGAGCTCAAGAAAAGTCTTTTCTCTAGTTTAATTAGGGCAATTATGTCTTTCAAGGCAATTAAGCTACTGTAGCAGGGCAGCAGCTGGATACTACTCACCTGAGTGTCTTCCTTCTCCCACAGTGATGGAAAACAAGGACACTGCTGCTCCTTTGAATGTATTTAAAAAAGACTCACAGACTGCCCAGTGGACAAGTCAAAAACAATCTGCACTGGTGAATTCCAGTTTGTTTGTTTGTTTGTTTGTTTTTCCAGCTATTATCATGTGCTTTTATTTACTTTAAGCTGCTCTGCTATAAGATGAACTTTAAATCTTCCGGCAGTGCCATATTTCATTTTATTTTTTTCCAAAGTAAAAGCAGGTTTTTTCTTAAAGTAAGTGAGATACTCTTTAGTTTAAGACAGTGCAAACTACTGAGCAAAAACACGTAAAGGAAACCTTTAACTGTAACTGGGCTACTTGCAAAGAAAAATCTACTCAACTGGATATACCGACACAGAGAGCTGCTTTTGTTTGTTCTGTGTTTGTCTTTCCTTGAAACTTATAGATTTAGACCAAACTTTGCTGTACTGCAACTTATCATGGGAGCAATAATGAAGCAAACAGTTTAAGCCAGAGAAGCAAAACAACAATGAATGAATTATTTAAAAATGAAAGAACTTTATTTGAATGTTATGAGTAAATTGCTGAATATTGTGTCACTCACCCATCCAAATAATTGAAATCAGGTGTTCCAATCACTTCCATGGCCACAGGAGTATAAAATCAAGCACCTAGGCATGCAGACTGTTTCTACAAACATTTGTGAAAGAATGGGTCGCTCTCAGGAGCTCAGTGAATTCCAGCGTGTTACTGTGATAGGATGCCACCTGTGCAACAAGTCCAGTGGTGAAATTTCCTCGCTCCTAAATATTCCACAATCAACTGTCAGTGGTATTATAACAAAGTGGAAGTGGTTGGGAAAGACACCCAGCCACAAAGTGGTAGGCCACATAAAATGATGGAGCAGGGTCAGCAGATGCTGAGGCGCATAGTGCACAGAGGTCGCCAACTTTCTGCAGAGTCAATCACTACAGACCTCCAAACTTCATGTGGCCTTCAGATTAGCTCAAGAACAGTGCATAGAGAGCTTCATGGAATGGGTTTCCATGGCTGAGCAGCTGCATCTGAGCCATACATCACCAAGTGCAATGCAAAGTGTCAGATGTAGTGGTGTAAAGCACGCTGCCACTGGACTCTAGAGCAGTGGAGACGCATTCTCTGGAGTGACGAATGGCGCTTCTCCATCTGGCAATCTGATGGACGAGTCTGGGTTTGGAGGTTGCCAGGAGAACGGTTCTTGTCTGACTGCATTGTGCCAAGTTTAAAGTTTGGTGGAGGGGGAATTATGGTGTGGGGTTGTTTTTCAGGAGCTGGGCTTGGCCCCTTAGTTCCAGTGAAAGGAACTCAGAATGCTTTAGCAAGAGATTTTGAACAATTCCATGCTTCCATTTTTGTGGGAACGGTTTGGGGATGGCCCCTTCCTGTTCCAACATGACTGTACACCAGTGCACAAAGCAAGGTCCATAAAGACATGGGAGAGAGTTTGGTGTGAATGAACTTGACTGGCCTGCACAGAGTCCTGACCTCAACCTGATAGAACACCTTTGGGATGAATTAGAGCGGAAACTGAGAGCCAGGCCTTCTCGTCCAACATCAGTGTGTGACCTCACAAATGCGCTTCTGGAAGAATGGTCAAAAATTCCCATAAAAACACTCCTAAACCTTGTGGAAAGCCTTCCCAGAAGAGTTGAAGCTGTTATAGCTGCAAAGGGTGGACTGACGTCATATTAAACCCTATGGATTAAGAATGGGATGTCACTTAAGTTCATATGTGAGTGAAGGCAGGTGAGCGAATACTTTTGGCAATATAGTGTAAGCCTTCCCTAACTATAGGACTGGACTGCTGAGCAGACCAGGCTCACGTTGTCAGCTCTCTGCCTCTCTGGAAAGGGCTAGAGGGAGGGGTAGGAGTGGAGAACAGCAAGAAGAGGACAGGGACAAGAGAAACAACAAATGAAAGACAAATTCATGGCAGTCATGACCATGAACCTGTCTCCTATTGTGTAGGAAATTTAAAGAAATGTAATGATGATGGTGCCAATATGTATAAAATTACCAAAATTAGCAGGGACAGCTGTGATTGATGGAAAAAAAGAAAACAGAACAATGCAGTATTAGCATTAGCAGCTAGCATGCTAATGAAAGGTGCTTCTTATTTATTTAAAAAAAATAATTGGCATGTTAAAATGAGCCTCATTGTTAGTTGTACACATTAAATAAGTCTCAGCCTTCTTTAGTAGTGATCTTTGATGGTTAACCGTGCATCACAACCAGCTGAAACCCCGTAAACAATCCTCTTACTGGGTTTTTGTACCATAAAGTCATATAAAACAATGAGGTGAAGTAAGGGTCAAGAAAAGATGAGTACATAGGCTTGAGATTTTGGGACACTGAGTAGCAAATCTTGTCAATTTGGATTTGGAACAGGCTGCACAAGTCTAACCCAAGTGATTAACAATTGCTATGGTCAGTTTAAATGTGAAAACGGTGACCTCTTCAAATGCAAAAATGTGACTAATTTAGTGATTGATTTATATGGGTGCAGAAAAGATGAATATGAGTATGAAGTGTATTGTTTTATTTTATTCAAAAGGATAACTTTTGTTTCTATTGGGAGTGTTTTCTAATCATGATACATGTTCTTTGAAGGCAGCAACATTGTGTTTCATGTTATAAATCTGCCCAACACCAAGTGCTCTTATTACACTAACCATGAATGATGATGTGCGGTATCCTGTTTTTTGCAGAGCAGCATTGTGGTAGTGTGAGGAGTCGTTTGAATGTTGTCATTACAACCTGCATTAACAAAATTACCTATAATTCACTTGCAGCACCATTAGAACTAGGAGAGAGTTGATCATCGTAATGATGGAGCAAGAGTAATGCTGCTGTGAAACAGTGCAGCCTCTGGCTCTCCAGCAATGCAGTCTGCTAATGATGTTGAGGAAAAAAAATGTTTATTGCCTATAACCTTGGCATAAACAAGCCTGGTGTCGCTGTTAAACATCAGATATTATCTTTATTTAGACAACAGCCTGACTTTTGTCGAATGTGTGAAACCATCAGAACTAATAGTTAGTTATATTCACCCAGTTTTTCTGTTTAATTACAGTCAAGTACTGTTAATGATTGATTGGGGGGTGTTTAACTTGAGTGAAAGGTGCGTGAGTGAGACCCACGATAATGTTGACACTGTTTTGTCACGAGGGCTTTAGTTGTCGCAGTATGGTCCCGGTTTATTATAGTTATTAGGCAATCCAGTTAACTGACAATGAGCTACTAATGAGAAAAACACCTTATAAAAGCAAAGGTGTTTGTTTTTATTGGCTATTTCTGTTCTAGCTAATTAACACGGTGGGGTAAGAAGTAAAGGCTGACACTCAGTGCTTGGTAAAAGAAGAAGACATGTTTATTGTTTTATTTATTTCCTTTTTTAGTATCACATCATTCACAGCACAGAGAAAGCAGTGGGGCAGTTATATATGATGAATTTAGCTGTGCATAGGTTTGAAATATTCCAATTTAAGTAAGAGACACAAAAGGAATAGATACTTGAAAATAAAAAGTGCAGCAGCTAGTAAAATTAACAAACCCCTCCGTTCTTTTTTTCTTTATGTCAATTCATAAAAAGTTGGATCTCAGATAGTGATAGTAGGATTTAATACAAAATGAGAATCAGTTTTCAAAAATGTCCAATATGGCTCGCGTCTCACTTTTCCCCTAACAGTTTCATGTCTGCCAAATTAAACTTAACTGAGCACGCCTTTTACTTAGACTGCATAAAATCTTGGACAGAGCTGGGGTGAGGTCACCTATTGAAGCCAATCCAGTGATACAGCTCGTCTAAATTCATCCAAGGCAGGCAGCAGCAGTGACATGCTCCGTCTGTTTCTGATGCTTAATATCTTCCTGAATTCTGTCAGTTATATTTACTAAACATGTGAACCAAAGTCTCTGTTTAATTGATGAATTTCACATATTGTGTGAGAAAAGCTGTTTAAAAGTGGCAGCACCTTCTGGCTTTGTACTGCTACACCCTCATAAAATGCTTTGTGTGCACCTTGCATCACAAAACTGGATGACGTCACCACTTTTATCAGCTTTTCTCCCTTAGTGTTCAGAATTCATTCTTGTAATGACACCATTAGTCCGTACATCAATCCATCCATCGTTTTCAATACCCCTTATCCCATTTGGGGTTGCAGGAGTCTGGAGCCTTTCCCAGCTGTCATTGGGCGAGAGGTGGGGTACATCCTGGAGTGGTTGCTAGTCAATCACATGGCTGATGTACAGACAGACAACAGATAGGCCAATTTAGAGTCCCCAGTTAACATAATCAGCATGTCTTTGGTAGTGGGAGGAAGCCGGAGTACTCAGAGAGAACCCACGCATGAAAGCGCTGCACAGAAAGGCCGTGACCGAAAAGTGAACCAGGAACACCACTGGTTTATGAATGACCAAATACAGTTCTCCAGTGCATGTTTTTGTCCTTTTTAAAACCGAGATGCATTAGTTATACAAAATAAATAAGATAAAGTGTTTTCCCTCCATATAGTGTGCGCTAATAAAGGTGTGAATCATTCAGACCAAAATTGTCTTTTGTACCACACTGTTAACATGCTTCTTTGCCATTTTAAAATGTGTTTAGATATGATTTTAGTGGCCTCTACAGACACTCTTGGTTTTTTTGCCCCTTTTTTTAACGTTGCAGGTTGCTGTTTGGTCAGAACATTTCCATCTCTGCTGCCTTTGTGGAACATCCTCCCTCTGCAATGGCCTGCAGCTAACAAAGCAGTCTAAGGAAAAAAAAAATGGAGAACTGGGCACAGGGACAGTTATAGCTTGTTACATGTTTGGCTTGCCCATGTGTTCAACAGAAGACCTATTAGAGCTCAGTCTGCTGCAGAACTAATAGTGGTTCTAATACAAAGGTAGAAAAAACAGGTAATGAATTCATGGAGGGCTGCTTTCACCCTTCACTTAAGTGTTCACTTAAAGGGAGACTAAAACTTTGGGTTTTTAATATGAAAATTGTATTTCAAAATATTATCAACCTGATTTATCTTTTTTAACCTAATATTTGTTAAATAGTTCAAAAAGTACAAGATAATTGTGACAATTATTGGCCAGATTTCCCCCCTCAGCAAAAGCCAGATTATCAGATAGTTCAGGATCAGATTATCCAAGATTTTCCTGTGGTTTACAGTGTGTTTAAAGTCATTGTCACCCAACTGATTAGCTTGGAATTGTAGATTGTTATATGGAATGGAATGATAGCCAGTAAGAAGGTAAGCTAACCGAAGGAGGAAGCACAACAAACACAGTCATGGCAATGGAAATACATAGCATCAAGATGGATGGACGTTGGCACTGTAGGTCCAATTTGTTGATTTGTGAAAACAACACAAGTGTTTGCAGATACACTTGCAAAAGGTAGCTAACACGTAGCCACATTTAGCTTGTTCACTTTAAAGCACTTCTACTGGTTTAGCCTCAGGACTCAACACCACCATCTTTATGGGAAATTGCACTTAATTTTTTTTTCATTTAATCACAACAAATGTTTTTAGGAAAAATAGAACAAAATACTGTATATGACAGAACAAAGAGGTGGAGAAATGTCCTTCAAAATAAAAGCACATCATAGACAATTTGCTTCGCACATTTTCCCAGGCACGAAATTACAACCTACTGGATCCTATTGGATCCAAAAGTAAATCACAAACTACCAGTTGAGAGCCAGGGCCCTAAAGTCACTGTTGATTTTGGCAGGTATTCTGAATTTAGTCATGGTCGGGGTCTTTCGAGGAAAATCCCTTTTAGTCTTATTTACAACAGTCATTTTCATTTTCGAAAAATTTAGTCAATAAAAACTCAAAAACATTTTATTCTATTTTTAATGTAAAAAGTATGAAAACTAACCCTATATTGGAAAAATAACATACATTTAAAACACTCATATAAATGCATTATCAGCACTTCAAATACTATAACATATACTGATGACACCACTGGCATAGCTTGTATGCAAAGTGGAAACTTATTGTGAATTTTGTGTGTTTGATAGTCCAGCCCTCACATTTTAGTTTTGTTTTAGTCTTCAGTCTTAAACTTTCACATGTTAAAAAGAAAAAGTTGTGTTAGGCATGTTTGCACACATGTTCTAAAATTTTTGTTTGCCTTTTTTTTGACTTTTGGTTATTTGTTTATGTATTTTTTGCATCAGTCCAAGTAATCTAAATGGGTAACCGATAACTCAGTCAGACGACTAACTCTGATCCCCCCGTCCTTGCTCTCAAACCTCTTTTTAAATGCCCTGATTTGCCTCTCTATTATGTGGATATCAGCCATGGAGCATAGTCAGAAATGTGCCAAGGTAACAGAGACTGATTTAAAAAGTTGCTCTCCAGAGTTATGACGCACGAGTCGGTGCCGTATGGTGCTCCATCAGGGTTGTTGGATCCAGTTTGTTTTTAAGAAGTGAAAGAGCCCCAGCTTCATCTTCACTCTTTTCTCTTCATAGTGCTAAAAACAGTTCCTGAATTCTACACATTTTTGCAGTTTATACAACTAAAACACATCCGACTCAGTGTGCAAGGTTCAAGTGAAAGACATTTTTTGTTAAGTAAGATTGGAAATAATGGACTCAGTGTGCAAAGTCCTTTAGGTTTGTCTTCCTCGAAGATGAAAAAGTTGTTAGCTAACATTTTTAATTATAGTTTTAGTCGATAAAATCAACACTGGTCCACATGAGATTTCAGGTTCTGAGAGTTGAGATTCTAGTTGTCGGTGAATGAATCTGTTCCTGTGTGCTGTGCTGTGTCTCATCACACACCACTTACTATGAAAACAAAACTGCTAAATCTGTCATTATTTGTGATCATGAGTGGGATCTCTCACATTTTCAAACTGGTTTGGATTTTAAAAATCTTTCAGTGTGTGCCAGGCATTCGTCAATGTTTAGGGATGAATGCCATCATGGAGCTAAAAATATTAAATCTGTGCTTGTATGGAAACTTGTCATTTTCATCTTGTAAACAGCATAGAAGCATTGGATTGCATTCTAAATGTGTGACTGCATGTGTGATTGTTAGAGGATATGTAGGCCACAGTGATCCAGTGCATATCCACTGAAGGCTGGCTACCTCTGCCTGTGGACCTAATTAGTTTGTGTGTGGCAGCTAACAAACCTGTTGTGTACTGCTCCCTGGGTAGCCATTTGCACTGCACTCCCAACACGCACACATTTTTGAGCTTTACAGTACACAGCACATATGTGGTACATTTTCTAGCAGCAGCCAATCATATGCAAACCAACACTGACATGGAGGACTGAGCTCTCTTTTTTATCCAGGCTTTAAATCAGAGTAAAAACCCCACACATACAGACACATGCGTTTACTCCCTCTTTTTCCAGCTCTTTGCACCGACGCTGACATCCCCACACACACACACACATGCTGCTGAATAATTGAGCAGATGCCGAGGGAGACCTACTCGGCCGTTAAATGGTCTGAGCTCAGAATAAACACTGTGATTTCACCGGGAGGAGGAGGTCGGGGGTCAGGCCCTGCTAAGGGAAATGACATCACACATTAGGATGAGGCTTTTCTATCTCTTTCTGAAGACCAGGGCTTTTAAAGCAGACCTTAGTCGGTCCCAGCATGAGATATTTAAACATAGATTTACTGTATGAGCATTAAATATGCATACAATGGCAAATCATTAACATGCAGACTCTCACTAGATTAGACCATTCAGCATATTTAGTCCATTTACCACTCCCAGTCCTCCATACTGAATGTTTCTGGTTGAATTCCAGCTTTACATTCATTTAGCTCCTATATAAAACCTTATTAGGGAACACTGGTAGCAGAAGCTCAGATTAGAGAAGCAAACTTAGTGAATCACAACTGATAAAGCCTTTTTTGTGGATTTCCCCACCATTAACATAAGTCAAACTGCTGGACTATCCCAGTTACACAGAGCATACAAAACTTTTTTCCACCATGACAACCATGTATATAAAATAGTCCACACTAAAAGAAGTCATTTGTACTGGCTGTCCCAGTAAAGACTCAGTTTTGCATTTTTCAAAACACAAAAATCATCACCAATTATTACTGGAACCTTTGGGTCCAAGCAAGTAAAGCCTCAATGGCCGTGTCCGAAACCACACACTCATTCCCTGCTCCCTATCCACTATATAGTGAGCAGCATATCGTGGACTATATAGTGGACTCAAATGCAAAACATAGAAATGATTTTGGACACTACTCTGGCCCCAAGCAATGACATCATCAACGTCCCACAATCAAAACGTTTAGCAACAATGGCTCGTAGATTTCGATGTCAACGGCTGAGGATCAATATTAACAGTAGAATTTCAATGAAAACTGATACTAAATGTGATGAATTTTCCCCAAAAAATAAAAACACTAATAGATAAAAAGCTTGTGCCTTAGTGGCAAAACAGTGTTCCTTTTTGGTGTGTAATGTAACTTGTTTTTGCATAAAGATGATGGTCTCATGTCTTGTAATCCTCAGAGTTACTTTGTTTTAAATCAACATTTTCTTACACATTTGGTTAAAACCAACAAACAAGAAAGTGTTAAACAAAGTTTTTATATGTGTTTCTGTGCTCCTCTTATTTGTTTGTCATGTTTGAGAGCAGCAACCGCAAAGCATGATGGTAAATATTGCTGGGCAACTGAGCATCGGTTGTTCACTACTTTTCAAAATGCATTGTGGGATAGAATAAGTGCACTATATATTGAATAGGGAGGGATTTCTGACAAAGCCAGTGTCTTACAGTTTACCATGGACCCATCAGATGAATGCAGCTGCTGTTGGGATAAGAGAAATGACAACTTTGTTGATGTAAACACCACAGAAAAGGAAATCTTGCCAGGAATTTGTTTTAACACTAACCAATTGCTTGAGCAGGACATTTAAGCCCATTCCCAGAGGCCAAAAGTCATGATGACTGATGGGTTCTGGGTTGGTAAATAAAACATCATCTTTATGTGTTCTAGTGAAAATTGATTGAATTGAATTGTTTTTCAGCTATGTTCTGTTTAAATAGATAACTATGTTCAGCTTAGCAAACATTTGTTTCAATAATAATGGAAAAATAACAACTGTGGATAAGATCAGTGATAAGTATCCATAAGGGTGTAAATATAGTTAAAAATTTACAACCCAGAGCTAAATGAAGATTTAACTTTAAAAACATGGATACAACCTCTGAAAGCAAATTTAGCTGTCTTGTGGCTTTCTTTTAGTTCAAGACAAACCTCTAAAAACCTAAAAATACAAATCCATCATAGCATACATTTACAGCAGGGTACATTTGTGATCTTCAGAAACATTGCAGTCCATCATTGCTTTGTTGTCTTTTCTTTCCTGGAGACCATAAATGTCCACCACGGGCTCTTTTTTTGGTTTCTTACATTTCTCTAGCTTCATCGATGTCAGTCAGTACACTTTCCAGAGGCGTCTTTGGCAAGTTCATCACCCTGAGAAGTGGCATGTACTGTTCATGTACAGCTCAGAGTTATTTATATGTAGGTGGATGGAGGAGCATTATCAGCAGCAGAGAACAGCAGCACAGCCAGTGCTGGAGAGTTTACTCAGAACAACACCAAGCTGGAGTTTTAGTCGTGTAGAAAAATCACTCTACACATCTGAGACTGACAGTCAAGAAAATTGGTTTTCAATCTTGTTAGAACACAAATAAAGAAAAAATGTTGCTTGAGATGCCAGAATATGAAAGGAAGAGAATGCACAAAACATTTACTGTGGATCTAAAGGGACAGATTTTAGCTCACTGATGTTAATGTGGTCTGATCATGCATTAGTGGACTTGATTATGATGTTGGAACCACATACAAGAGTGAAGCTGAAGGTGAAGAGGACCCAACACAAGTCCCTGTGGTACACCAGTTGTCAGGCCAAAAGCCGAGGAGTGACATGCCCCCTTTATTTTTATATTTTTACCTGATATCAGGGGAGGTTCTTGTTAAATGGGCTGTAAGAAGTCAGATATCCAGAACACAAGAGAACGTCTATGTCAAAGTCAAACTAATGAGTTGCTGTTCCTGAAAATAGAAAGGTTTTAAGTGATCCAGGACATGTCTCTGAAAGAAGTTGATGTTTGGGTCTGATAGTTAAAGAGAGAAAAAAGCAAAAAAAAAACCCAAAAAACTATGGTTTTGTTCAATTAAGTTTTTCTTTTTTTACCATCTGCTAATGGAGGTGGCTTGGAAGCATGCAGGGACATCTGCTTGGGCCAGTGACAGGTCAGAGATTGCTGTCAGGACCTCAGTCAGCCCCCCTGCACGAGTCCATGGATGGTATCACGGCCAGCAGCTTTGCGTGCATTAATCATGGTCAGTGCAGCACTCACATAAGCCAGGAGAGGTGAGAGGCTGATGGGATGCAGCGTAAATGGCATGCTCCTGGTTATCCAGACAAGCAGGCATAAATGTTTCCCACATTTGATGACAGATGTGGTATTGGGGAGTGAGGGCCATTAGAGGTGATCAGACTGTCTGTCCCATGGGTGAGGGGAATGGCTGTGTATGACCCCAGCATAGTCATGGTTCAAGGCAGTTTTCTTTGACAGGACAGCACTATGGTGACAATATTAGGACATCATTAAGTCTTAGAGGGAGGTGTCAGACCTCAGATTTAAAAACACCAGGTGTCCAAAATCATATGTCAGACTTCAGTCAAAACAAATGGCTTCAGAAATATTGGCCACAGACAAAATGGTCCCAGAAAAAAAGTGGCTTAAAAGGCTACAGAAAAAAAAAGATTTCAGCAGAAATAGCCTCAGAATAAAAATTCCTTCCTTAGAAAAAAACTATTTAATGCAAAACAGCCTCAGAAAAATAGTTTCAGATGAAATAAGCAGAAAAAACTGTTTTAGATGAAAAAGGGGCTATAAACAGAATTGCCTCAGAAAAAAATGGTTTTAGGTATAGTGACCTCAGAATAAAACTGGCTTCAGATGACTAAACAGTCTTTGAAAAAATCAGTTTCACATGACATGGCCTCAAATAATTGTTTGAGATGAAACACATTCAGAATATAAATGGTTTCAGATGAATAAGCCTCAGAAAAAAATGGCCTCAGGGATCATGTTTTGGTCTGAAATAATCAGCTTTAGTCAAGAGGCCACCAAGACACCTATGACTACTCTGAACTGTTGCCCAGGTCCTGCACCAGTCATCAAAGAAAGCTCATTGAAACTCAACTAAAGTTCACCGATAGGCATGTGGGAGGCTCCATGGTCAAGTGGAAGAAAGGTTTCCGGTCTGATGAGACCAAAATTAAGCTTTTTGACCATCGCACAGGCACCAAACACTGCACAAACACACCATCCCCACTGTGAAGCACGGAGGTGGCAGCATCATCTGTAGGGTTGCTTCTCGACATTGCCTCATTTAGGACTTAGCATTTTGCTTTCTTAAATAGAAATGTGAGATACTTGCTGTTAAAAATCCTGCACTCTTAAAATTGGGCTAAAATGGCCTATGCCCACAAAACCCTTAGAGAAATGTACAGTGATCCCCAGCATCCCATAGCCCCCTCCATCCTACACGAGATATTCTTTACCTTACCTACTCTACCACATGTTCATTACAAACAGCAATGCCACCATCAACAGACCCAGGCTCTGTTCATGCAAGCTCCAGGTAGTGACAATGCTAACCGTCCCTAATATGACCCATTACCATCACAGAAGGACAACTATCCCGGCGCTTACATTACACATGCAACTGCAAAGAGAATGCAAGATAAAATAGAAAGACCCCCGCTTGACTGGTCTGGGGTTCTACCTCCCCCTACTCCCTAATTTCTCAGGGGAAGGGAGATTAGAGAAGAACAGAGTATGAGTAAAATTGTAGAGGAGAAAATGTAACTGCAGCAGCAGAGGCTAAGATACTTAAGTGTATCTTTCAATATCCTGGATCCTACATTTTCTATAACACAACCAACCGTCTTGTTAGATTGTCCATGTCTGCTCCATGCACCGTTTTAGACTTCATGCCCCTGATATGTAGCCTGAGTTGATTACAGTTATTTTCTCTGATGTGCCACAGCTCATACGCAGACATTATACCACAGGCTGAGTCTTCCTCATGGCTGACCTTTTGGTGTGAAATATCTGAATTGCTCCTTTAATAGAGTCGGTAAGTTGTTTCTTCAAGATGATGAAGAAGGGAGCCATGAAGAGGAAGGGGTTTCCTTTAAATTGCTCACATTTTTAGTGTGAAAAAATAAAATAAAATAAAACCAGCAGCTCAAATGTGATCGTTTGCACCTTTTCTAAAAGTGTGACCGCACCTTTACCTGTAACACAAACAGCTTTGTTTATACTCCATTACATTACAACTCTTTTTTCCACTAAGAGTTTAAAAGCTCTCCTCCTGCCTGGAGGTATGCGCTGTATTTACAGAGCTTTGATAAACGGTGACTACATTATACGAGTGCAGAGATGCTGATACGCCTTCTTCTTTCTTCTTTCTCATGTTTTGTATCTGTATCTTCTCCTCAGAGGTGTTGTGACTCATACTCGAGTACCTTCTAATGGTCTTTTTTTTGTTTTGTTTTGTCTCCCTCTGTTCTCTTGTTTCCTGCTGACCCTGATCCTGCCGGACATCTTCTCACATCCAGGTAAGAACCCTCGTGTTATTTATTACATTCACGGCGTCCTCTCTGCTACCTCTGTCCTCCTGGAGAGGAATAAATGTGACTCATAGGAAGAGAGTTTCTGTGTTTGTGTGTGTGTCGCTGTTTTATTTGAGTGTGTGTTCATGTGTGGAGACATGAGAGGAATGTTGGGCTTTATTTTGTGAATTATGAAGACTTTAGTGGTTGAAGAAGACACGCTCTGTCATCATCGTTGGAATTTAGGAGGGTTTGTGAAGAGCGTGTTATGGTATTTTGTATGGCTCTATGCCTGAAGTGATGTTGGAGTGATGCTTTTCTACTAGTTTTTAAAGTAGAGAAGAAATGAAAGAGTGATTCAAGGTGTAGAGCAGCAAGACTTCTGCAGTTTTTAATGTAAAAGTTGTGTTACTTATTCACACATTCCTCTTCAAGTTAGTGTCAGCCTTAAGTTCATGGTTGACCATGATTGAAAAGCTGGGATGCAGTGTATCTGGGACACTTGTTCGTGAAAAATGGTCAAGTTGTTTTGGTGAATTATTATTATTTTATTTTATTGAAAGAATTTCAAATGTATGGTTGTAAACACAAAAAATAGCTCTAGTCAAAGTGATAACCCACTCTGAAGTCTGACTGTGGAAACCAATGAATTAGTGCAGGAAAAAGGCTCCATTGTCAGCCATTTATGATCAGTTACAGGATATATTTACACTTTTATAGCTGGAAGATGGAGGAAGATCACTGCTGCCAGTATTCAAAAAAGAAACAGAAGGATTATTGTGCTAAATAGATAGAAATAAGCCACCAGAATTGTGGCATTCATGTATTTGTTGGCAAATTTATAGGTCACATTTCAAGAATCATACCATTGCTGTTACTGTGCATCATTAAAGCATGTTGTAACACTGTGTGACACAGTTTGTTGTCACTGTGTTTAATAAGCAGGGCCGCCCATACAGGGGGATAAAGTGGAGAGCTTTTTGGGGCCCAGACAAATGGGGCACCCATAGAGGTTAGCAAAATCATGGTCTGTTGTAAAGTCAAGCTGTGAAAATATATATATATTTTTAATCTGAATAATAACCACTTTTATGAAAGCAACATGAATATGTCTTTATGCTGTATAGCCTTTAATATAGCCTTTTTCAATATGTAAACCCCTCCTTTTGCCTTTGCTTTAGCAGCTTACTGCTAGTGCTGTGCTGCATTCATGGTTTAGGATAATCATTGTAATACAAATGATCATTAACGAGCCTATACACACCTGATGTGATGAGGGAATATTGAGTGAAACACGTCATAGAGTGGGTAATGCTATTTGTGTGTCTATAACATACTGCTAATTAATTAATTATCGAATCACTCCAAAAAGAGCTACCTAATGAGATACTGTGGGACAAGGTGCTGTTAGAGGAGAGATGTTTGTGTTTGTATGCTTGTGTGTGCATGTGTGCACACCTCTGTGTTGGAAGGAGATGTCGCTACCATGCTAAAATAATTTGTAAAAGGGATATATTTCACATCTATTTGGGCGACAGTCGATAGACGGTGTTTGGGAAGGGCAGAACCTTCCAAAAACAGGAGGGCGATAGTACAGATTTTCTGTCACATGTAATGTAGTCGGCATGTGCCACCACAGAGAAGTTTACAACAAAACACGAGCTCCACAGCAGCCATTATCATGCTAATGCACAATTTTCATCTATCAGTAAAGGTAGTATTGCAGGTAAATCAAACTCTAACTAAAGCTGGGTGCAAGAAGAGCAAAAAAACAATCATATCCAGCTTTCAGTGCGGTTCCCTTCTAAGATATGTTGTCCAATTCTAATAAAACTGCCGCTTATGCTGCACCCATGCTAAACTCGTCACTGGCCACAGTTGCACACTGCATTGGAACAACCAAAAAAATCAGAAGAAAAAAGACAAAATTGACATAATTTTACACAAAACTCAAAAAATGAAAATTGAAAACATTGAATTTGACAAATCTGTCAGTTTTGCAAGGTCTTACATTTTTTCTGCTCATTTTGCAAAGTTGGAGTTGATGTAGGTGGATTATATGAATTCATGATATGATTCGTTGATTCAAAGATGTCATGTTCTTTGAATGACAATTATCAGGTGGATAAATCAAAGTGACTGACTCTGATTTCATGTGATGCTCATGTAAGATTTATATCTCAAGGTGATATGTGAGTGCATTTCCCTAAGTGTAGATTATTGTTTTAGCTGATGTCAGTTACATTGTTCCAATGATTTTGGCATTCAAATATAAACCTGAACTTAATTTACTGCACTAATCTACTTTGCTAAACATCACTTCTGCTTATTTTTTGTGTTAAAGTTAGTGCTGCCCGGTCATACAGGGGAGAATTTTGGATCAATCAGCACTTTGAGCTGCATTAACATACCAGTATAATTTAACATTCTCTGTTGACAAGAATGAAAGCTGACATCATGCTGACTGTGATGGATGATCTCACTGAAGCATGTTTATGAGGCCTTGAAAGATGATTTTCATTCTGTCATGAAACAAATGGAAAGAAAGTAGTTTCTAGTGATCTACCCAGCTACAGGAGCAGAAATTTGAGTAAAGGGGTTACACTGATGGAAAAACCATGATGGGAAAGCACACCTTTAGTTAACACTGGAGGGTTGAAGTCAGGTATTTAAAGCCTATTAAAGCTAAGTGCTCACTGGTGCATTGTGCAAACAGCAGTTTCCATGTTTAAGTAATCTTCCTATCTTTATTTACCCTGGTGTTGTCAAGCTTGAAATATAAATTATCTGGGGAAAAAAATAGGTCAGCAGGATTGCAACAAAATTTCTGTTGCAACATGCAGAAACACGAGTATGAATCTTTAACGAGTTGTCAGCTGCTGAGGTTTTATTGGTATTGGTGTAGCTGTAAATAATCCTACATCATGTTAGACATGCTCTTTTAGATGTTTCTTCAAACACAACACTCTGAATTTAAAAAGGAGGTGATCTGTGTCCAAAATCTATCATTACAGGTAATAGATTGGGGATAACACCTTATATATGATTTTTTTGTGTGTTTCTGTGCTCTATACTCTGGAGCCGTGTACTTCTCCGATTTTTGGCTTCATTTCCTGGCTCTCAGAAGAAGGGATGCACAATATAATCAACATGATATGATATTGGTATCAGCAGATAATAGCTTAAAAGTTAATTCTTGTATGGTAGGTATGAAAATTTCTACTGAATTTAAAGTCAGTGGTTGGTGGTACATATCAGCAGATTGTTAAACTGTACCACCATGATTCACCTTAAAAACTGAAACATTAAATCTAAGTAGTTTAAAGCAGAGGCAGCAGACCTACCTCGGCTGAGTTTGTTTTTTTCCTTACTCATTTTTTAAGCTCTGCTCAGACCAAAGATTTACAATGAGATGAAATTTACAACTGCTTGGGATGAAAGTCTCTGCAACATTCTGAAGGTCTATCAGATCACAAATAAGTATTAGGCCAGTGCTTCTCGAAATTACGGGCCTGGGACCACAGTGGGTGCCAGAGGTACTGTAGGTGGGCTGCATGAGTATTAACTAAAAGCTATGAAAAAAAAAAAATCACATTGCTAAGAGAGAATTAAAACTTGAATATATATAGCTATTTTAAGACTCAGAAGTAAAAAAGCACAGGCAGAAATTTTAACTCACATCATCTTTCATTTTGTCTAATGTAAACAGCCAGTGTCATGGTTGAATTTGTGTTGGATTAACTGGTGAACTATGCCTCCTTCTTACCGATTTTAGGAATTTATCAGTGTCTTCAGAGACGTCAATGCTAGGACTGAGTTTGCTGGGTCAAAAAGTATGTTTACAGAGAAAAATTTTGGTAAAGAAATCTAACCTTCTGAGACCATCATTGTTGTATACAAGAAGAAGACAGAGAGGTTATAAAAAGCTAAAAAACATATTAACTTTTTCCCTCTGGAGGCCCTTTGATGTGCCATTCTAATGACACTGTCCTTGCCTTTGTAGCCATTGTGGTAGAAAGATTAAATCCACACCAGTAACTCTGACAATTAATGTCTTTTAATCCATTTTTAATCCATCCTTTCTTCTGCTAGCTTAGCATTAGCCACCATAGCAAGTTCCAAAAACAGATGTCACATGGGCTGTGACAACCAATGGCAGGCTATTCCATCATTACATCATCCAAACAGAGCATTTGTGTACACTTAGAAACTGGAGAAGAAAGCCTGAGTAACCCATAGTGGAGAGAAATAGACACAGAAGGGTTGTGATGTGTCCCTCTGTGTCACTGCAGACAGTAACTGCTTTGAATAATGGCTCATAATCAGCCAGTATGACTATGTAAATATTTTTAAGTGATTATTTTCTCACTTTTTGGACCCAAAGAGATGGGAGAACAAGTTTGTGCCAGAAAAAAAAGTCTTGGTCATTATGGTGTACTGTGTGTCACACAAAAACCTTTTTTTTTTTTTCAATTTCTGTTTGGATTTCTTTTCTTTTGTGTCAATAGTCCCACAACTTTTTAGAATTAAAGTGGCATTGCTGCAACACATATATTCTAAAAGCCCAAGTTATCCTGAAAAAAGGATGTTTAAAGCTTGACTGTTCACCACAGGGCTGATGTTTTACAAGCTTTTTAAGACAAAACATGCAGGTGAGACAAAATGGTTAAAAGACTACTGAGAACTTAGAGGGTTAAATGACTTTGCAGATGCCTGATTAAACCCAAATCAATGGCAGTGGCTCATTAATTCACATTTGAGTCTCATGTTATGCAGTCTCAGGAGATTTGTGGGTCTCAATTGGGCTACAGCATACTGAAGTCTGAGAAAGGCTGCGTTAGGCTGGGTAATTCCTGTTTGTTGGTGATCCATCACTAATTTCCTGTTATCCTCGTGCATGGCAGTGCAATCTCACTGCACATATCAGCCTTTAGCTCTGCCTTAAAGAATTTATTGGCTGTAAAGAATATTATTTTACACAAACAAATGTAGCGTCTACAGCCTAAAACTGAGTTTAGAGCTGCATGTCCTGCTCAGGTGCACACACTGATACAGGGGACAGGAGTGTTTTTCAGGCTGAAATATTCTGCTTTAAATGAATACTTGTTATTGTTTAAAGCCTTTCCGAAACAAGATTTCAATTCACTATTTATCTGCTTGTGTTGTCCAAAACCCAGCTGTTGGCAGTTTGAAAACTTAATGGCAGGAAACACCATCAAGCAGTTTGATTAAAGGGGAAACAGCTCTGTTCCCACAGCTGCAGCGCTCCCCTGTGACATTCTGAAATGGTCTCATTGCGTTGCAAATCTTTGGTCTGAACTGGTTTTTAAACTTTAAATTGTGCTCTGAGGACAGAGGATTTAGCTTTGACTACAGCTAGTTTGAGGCTTTTAGAGAAGTTTGTGAAGCTTTTTTGTTGTACTTCAAGCCTTTCTCAGGATTGCCTCAGAAAAAGACCCTGCAACCCTGTTATTTCATAAGAACAATTGATTTTAATTGTAGAGGAACAAGACTAAAAAGTGTCACATTTCTATTTTATCCACTAAAGAGCTCATATCCTGTCTTCAGGTTGGTACAAGGGCTGCTCATAGCTCTGATAAAAAACGTTGTCACCATTCAAAATAAACTTGTAATTATATAAATTAAATTATATTTTTGAAATGCATTGTTTTTCATGGCTGAATGTCTACACATTTATTGTAGAACCAGCTGTTGTTTGTCTGTTTTATGTGTTTTTCTGAACTGTCACAGATCATTTCTAGTTCAGGACAGTCTCAGTGTTCTTTACAATAAAAAATGTTATATTAATTGTAGTGTTTTTCCAGGTCGTCACCCACTATGGTTTATGGCCACATGCAAGGAAAGATTGTGCTGTGCTTATGTATTTAATTTTCTATTACAGATTGTCTTTTGGGGTCCATGTGGACCCCAGCCAGACTGTGCAGTGCAAGTTAATTCATTTATGTTGTGGTACCGTCCTTTTTCAGCTTTTTAATTTTCACTATTTTGGTATATTTTTGTCAGATGATCCTTTGGGATACGACAGATTGTTTATTTTTGGCTGAGAACAGAAAGCAATGTGTAAAAAATAATAAAACCGTCAGACTTTAGGAAGGCTTACTGTGGGATAGCACAGGGATCTGTGATTGTTTCAAACTGTTCATACAATGAAACAATAATATCTCCATCTCTCTTTACAAAATAAGGTATTATTGCAGATGATACAAATTAATTTGGCTGCGGTAAGAATTTGAAAAAGAAGTTTATTTGTTTGTTTGTTTGTTTGTTTGTTTGTTTGTTTGTTTGTTTTTGCTGTGTAGAAAGGAAGCTGGAAAATTGCCAAACTTGATTTGATGTTGATAAATTTTCTCTAAATATTAAAACAAATGAATTGTATGTTTTGGGGGAATCAAAAGCAAACTGTAGTATTATAATGTAATTTTTTAATGTTAACAATGAAAAAGTTTTTCAGACCAGATATTGAATCCATTAAAAATTACCCTCATCAGTGTCAACTCAGTAGCAATCGTGTATTAATCCAAAAAGATACAGTGCTTAACAAATTTATTAGACCACCTGTCATATTTGTCTCAGAGACCATCCAGCATCATGAAGTGCTTTAATGCAGACTCTTTCATTTTCAGTGAGCTCTCCACGTTTTACCATTTTGAACAGGAATGAGGAATTTCAAACTGAATTCACACAAATTTGAGCCGGCTCACTGGGCTTCTCTGAGAAGTCAGCAATTAATCAGGTATAACATTCAACCACTAAAACTATTTTTTCTCCTCAGGAATGCAAGTAAATAACTATCATTTGACATATTAATCAACAAATAATAATGTGATTTACTGTTTTTTTCAGTTTTTGTAAATCAGTAAATTTGAAAATTCATGGATAACAATTAAAATTGTATTTTAGCATTAAAAATATCATTGGGGTTAAAGAGCTTCTACATATTGGTGTATTAACCATTGCAGAAACATAAAAAATGATTTTAGTTTTACTAATTTTTACCAATGCTGTTAATTTAGGGCAGCTGTGGCATAAACCTTACTTTGGGTGGTGGTCTAATACATTTGTTAAGCACTGTATATCAAATTATATGGTTTTGCATTTAATAGTAAAAACTTTATTTATATAGTAGTCATCAAAACAGTGTTTCAAAGTGCTTTACAAAAGGCATAAAAAAACAAGACTAAAACAAGGACAGATTTAACAAGATCAAAAGAACCAATTTCCCACTAGTAGTTCCTTACATGTCCTATTCTGTGCAATTGTGGGATCTTCCTTGAAAACAACAGTAAATTGAATATTAAATCTTCAAAAACAAGCCTAATGTACTATAAATAAAGTTAAGTGTTATGTACACACAGATCAACTTTTCCGAATTCTCATGTTATAAAATGACAAGACTTGTATTTATACAAAACTGTTAAAATAATGTTCACAGCATAATCAAAAACACTCTCTGAATTAGTCCTCTTTTTTTCAATTCAGGAGAGCCAACAGGTAAAGGAGATGTGTTTCTATTGTTGGAGTTCAATTACTGAATGATGTCAATAGAAATTTAAAAGCATGTGGCTTACAAGTGTGATTGATTTCTCTGGTTATTTTGTTTGCTTCTTGTTTTTTTTTATTTCTGGAAGTTGTAGCTTAATTAAAAACAATGTAGGATAGACTTTTATAAACCTTTTGCTTCTGCCTGTGCCTTTTAGTGGTTTCAAGCTCTCGCAAGACCCGCTCCACTGATTGGTTAGTTCTTAAAGTCCTCGAGCTTGTTCTGAACTTGGTAAAACTGTATTTTCCTTCGATGCTCCAAGCTCACGGAACAAACTCCAACAGACTCTAAAGATTGAAGTCCTACCCTCTCTTGCAGAGTTTAAGACCTTGGTTTCCAGTCATTTTGTTTCCAATTGTGATTTTTTAAAAATGAAATGAAATGAAATTTCTCAATATATGACTACTGACTTTATTAAAATTGTCTATACTGTGTCAGATGTTTGGAATTTGTGTTATGACTGAATACTACTATACTGAGTGAAGTACTCCAACACTACTCCAAGTATTTGTTATGACCAGTGTGTCTTTTTTGTGAAATTTTCCACTTGAACCCACCACCAGGTGATTTAATGGCTGAAAACTTTCCAGCTGGACCTTAAGTTTCATGCTTTAGTTGTTGGGTCCATGTGGACCCCAGTGCTTGTTAGAATAGTCTTCATAAATCACCCAAACATTGTGCTATGTCAGTTCATATTTACTATATTTCATCAACATTATCGTTATAATAGCAGTAGAACCTGCCAATAGCCTTCTCTTGACTTGCTGTAGCACCAAAATTTGTGGAAAAAAAAAAAAAAAAAACATTATAAAATGTCTTTCCATTTTCCTTGAATAAAACCACTAAAACCTGCAAAAACTCATTTTTCCATTTTTACTATGAACATACAGATTCAAACACGTCATTCAAACAAATTCTGAGGCAGTTCTGTTCTAAAAATAGACTCAAATACCTGAAATTGTGTTGGAATCTGTGCGGACCCCAGGTGTAATCAGTCTGGGCACGTGTACTTGTTAGGGTTTATATTTGAAATGAAAAATATTTGCATGGCAGATATCAGGAAAAATTCCAATATCATGCATCTCTGCTTGGATACCATGATACTGTCATATCATGGTAGAGTAAAACATGAGACAAGGGGCTGCTAACTGCATGTTTATTGGCTGGATTGGAACACATTTATACAGAAAACAGGTGAAGAGTAACACTTTATCCATGCTTAGAGAATCTGATGTCCAGGTGATGTGTTGGGAATAAGCCCTGTGTTCTCATGAATGTGGTCATGCACTTTATCCTGAAACGTCCAGAATGTACGCTCTGCATCAGTCCTCATCATCAGCCAGCAGGCAGTCCCAGCTCTCCGTCTTTAGAACCATTCTGCCCCGTTTGAAAGCCTGCTGAAGCAGCTTGAAGCAGAGCTAACATTTTCATCTGAGTGTGGTAGGTCGGGGACCATTAGTGGTGGCAAGAAGAGGAATGTCAGCAGTGAGAGGTGAGGAAAAGACATTTCCTGAATCCTAGGTACGCTTTGGAGGGTAAGGTGAGGGAGAGAGCCGGGGCTGGAGGAGAGAGAGGGCAGGAGGGATGGAGCCGGAGCTGCAGCAGGGGTGACAGTGTTGGCGTGAGGCGTGATTAATGGCCATTCTGATTGGCTGCGACAGGACCAGGTGATGCTGGTGGGGGGAGGGTGGTGGGGGTTAGGACGCACTCTCTGAGGACACCTTTTAAACAGCTGGCCAAAGGCATCATGGGAGTTACTTGTGTATGTGTGTCAGAGTGAGTGAGTAATTGTGCTGAGTTGCATAGAGTCCTGTAATGTCTTTTTTTCGGTCTTGTGACATTATTTCCTGCCGTCACTGGCCTTTTTTCAGGCACAGACACTCACGTACTCTTTGTCATCTAAAAAACTCTGTAAGGTGAGGAAATCCACGAGTTTTGCAAGTCTAATGATAGATTAGTACACTGGAGTTATATCTATTGGGTGGGGGGGCAGAGTCAGAATAGCAGCATGAAAGAAAATGTTAAAGAAATAGAGCAGACAGTGTTGACTAGGGATGTAGCAGCATCAAAACCTCAGGGTACAATAACACCTTGGTAACAAGTTCACCTTTATTATCTTTATTACCTTATGCCTATAATGCATTACCTTTATTGGGGTATAAAAAAAACCCTCCAAAACAACAAAAGAAGACAAAAAATTGACATTGGCATTAATTAAACAACAATTGAACTTTGAATATTTCAATATGTGCACAAAAAGTGCTGTAGCTATGCATCAGGCTTAAAAAATATACTTCTAATTTGGCTCCAGTGTTTACTATCCTTCTAAAAAAGGGGTCATCCACTCCATTTTCACAGGGGCCAGCTTTTTCTTGACTGACATCGTGGGAGCCGAATATTGAAATAAACTGAAATAAAATCTTTATTTTTGTCCGATTAAAATATTCTTGGGAAAATATAATTTCCCTCCAAATTTAAAGTGGTCATATTTTACCCTTTTAAAGACACGTTTATATTGGTCTCAGAGGACCCCAAACATGCCTGTGAAGTTTGTTGCAGAAGAAACACTCTAGTATTGGATTTTTGCATGTCTAAAACCCTCTCTGTTTTAGCCCTTGTTGGAACAAGTCGTTTCTGTGTCTGTGGCTTTAAATGGTAATGAGCTGTCTGACTCCGCCCCTGACCACACCCCTCTCAGTAAATGGATGTGGTACTCCTGATGTTACAGTGTTACAGACACTTTTATCCAAAGTTAAGGACCTGACTGGAATTTGAACATAAATCAGATCAAAGTCAGCAGGGTAACCCACTGAGCTATCCAGCATCTCAGGTGGCAGCTGAGAGGAAGATCAGAAGAGGAGGGCAGAACTTTCTTCCAAGTGGGGAGGGCCAACCAAACCTGGGGGCGGGGCTAACTCCCCATATGACATCATGGGGGTAAAATCTTGTTTCAGCACACATTTTCTGACAGATGGAGAAAGGGGAGGGTGGAAGGGAATGGATTTTTCCTCATCTTATGTTTTTCCCCATGAATCAGCAATAGATCATTACATATTTTAATAGACACAATATTTGGTAGATTAAACTAAGGCTGAACAACAAGGACAGTAGTTTTTTTTTTTTTTTTTGCAAATTGACATAAATGTTTGCATGATGTGTATGAAACGGGTATTTTGAAACACGTTTCAGGTCAAAGAAATGTTGTACCTTCTGCAATTTGATACTTGCAGTAGGACATATTGTCATTTAATTGAAATTTCAATAAATTGTCGGGGGGGGGGGGCCTTTGCTCTGCTCCACTAAAAAGGCTACACTTTTTACCCTAAAGACATATCATTTGAAACCATCATGCTTCTGTTAAAGTTAACAATACCCTTACATCTGACAGTTTGTTCTGTCCATGGGCGTCCCTCTCATCAGGTGGTGGTACTGGGCCTGAGCTCTCCTCTAGAGGTGTTCTCTAGTTAGACTCACTGCAGCTCATAAACCAGACTCATGACTCAGCTGGATGCACGTGCAGGAAAGGTTAAACAGCAGGTTTACCCTGGGCCTCATCCATAGGTTTTCCATGTGTTGTTCATTGAATCACACTTCAGCTGAAAAGTGCTGGAAGTTACAGACTTACTTTTGCTCTTTGTCTCCAAAGTGCATCTTAGTGCATCTTCAGATATTCCTATAGCCTTGATTCTCCTGCTGGAAAAATGTGTCTTAGGTATCTGGTTTCTTTCTTTCTAAAGTAGATTAAAGGTGTTGAAGGAAGATGCACCAGGCTGTAGATGTTCTGGCTGGAAACGTAATGCACTGTGACGTAGGAGCTGGTTGATCCGTGTTTTTGTGTTTTTATGTTTAATGTTTCATTTCTGTAACTTTGTTTATGTGCTGTAGCCTGTCTTGGCTATGGGAAAGCCTTTTAAATGAGATTGTAAATCTCAGTAAGCTTCTTCCTAGTTAAATAGATTTAAATGAATAATAAATAAAAAGAAACAGCAATTAAGGAAAATGCCAGCATTAACACCAGATTCATATGCAGAGGTTGATAAAAGCACAGCGCTCTTAAGCATCTGTGTTACTATCCATTCCTACGGCTATTCTTTTTTGGACCAGAAACCTACACCTCTAGATTTCTCCAGGACAGCAGAAGGAAGAGTTTGGACAGAGAGTGTTGGCTGACATGCACCCAGCAGCGTCAGGGTCAGAAGTTGAACCTGTGACCAGTGCATCGAGGTCGCTGTAGCCTCTGTAATGAGGCACTCGCTCTGCTAACTGAGCCAAACCAGAGCCTCTTTATAGTCATTTTTTAAATTGCTTGTAAGCAGCGATGAGTGAGACCAAGGTTAGCAGAAACAGCCAGTAGAAACAAACAAAAAAAGATCTGAGAACAGTTTCAAAGGACTTCAGCTATAGCCAAACATTTTTACATTCATGTTTAGTTTCTTTGCTTGGTTTTTATGAAGTACTGACAATCATTAATACTAAAAGAATTGTTCATTGTAGCGTTTTTTTTTTTTTAATTTAAATCCTTAATCCAGTAAATTGTATTACTAATATCATTTGTCTGACATTTTGCCATTTTCAGATGCTCCTGGCAAAATTTATTTGAAAAATGAAATGCTAAATCATGTGACTTCGAACTTTTTATTTTGTTACATGCATTGTGTATAAAGAGTATTTACTCATTGGATGATTTACCCTTTTATTGATTTTATAAATCACCCATGACCAATATAATAAAACTTTATAGTGACTGCATAAATATTCACCCCCTTTAAAGTGACTGACCTAATTCAAGAGAGATCCAACAAACTGGTGCTAATAATCTCATATTAGTGAAAAAAGGATCACCTGAGTGCAGTCAATGTGTCTCATGTGATTGTAGTATTAAGACATGTGTGTCTGGAGTGCTCAGTCACTGGTTAATCAGTATTCCTGGCTACCATTACACCAAGAAGACAAGCAACTCAGAGAAAAGGTTATTTAAAAGTATAACTCAGAGGATGGATACAAAAAAATCTAAAGGCACTAAACATCCCCCAGAGTTCAGTTAATGTTTCATCAACAGAATGAAGCAATGTCACGTGTTAATCTGCCTAGATCAGGCCGTCCTCACAAACTGAGTGCCCATGCAGGAAGGAGACTAGTGAGAGAGGCCAGCATGACCACCTATGAAAACTCTGAAGGTTATAAGCTTCAGCTGAGATAGGAGAGATTCTGCATACAACAACTGTTGTCCAGGTTCTTCACCAGTCAAAGCTTTAAGGGAGAGTGGCAAACAGAAAGCCACTGTTGAAGGGAACTCAGATTAACTCTGGACCAGAGATCACTGACAGGCATGTGGGAAACTTTATAGTCAAGTGGAGGAAAGTTCTTTAGTCTGATGAGACCAAAACAGTGCTTTTTGGCCACCAGATGAGACAACAAAATCTGCACAACACCACAAACACACTGGGAAGCACAGTGGTGGCAGCATCATGATGTAGGGGTTTCTTCTTGTCAGCCGGCCCCGGAAGGCTTGTAAAGGTAGAGGGGGAAATTAATGTGTCAAAATATAGAAAAATCCCAAAGGACAATCTTATTCAGTCTACAAGAGAACCTGTGGCTTGGGAGATGACTCATTGTATTTTTGTTTATTTTAATAGAAAATTTGAGGCTGGACTTGAAACAGGCTGTTCAAGTCGGATTACTGTGCAAGCTAAAAGAGCTCAAGCAGTTTTGCAAAGAAGAATGGAGAAAAATTGCAGTGTCAAGATGTTCAGGCCTGATTGAGACCTATCCACAGTGTTGTGTTTACAGCCAACAGTTCATCTAGTAAATACTGACTTTAAGGAGTGAATATTTATGCAGCCACTTATTTTACCTAACATATTTTTATCTAAATAAACATTATTTTGAAGAAATCTTGTTTCCCTTTGACAGTAAAGAATTTTTTTTTTAGTCATATTGACCTTGTTTGATCTAAAAAAAAAAAAAAAAAGAAATAAAAAGGGTCAAACCTCTGGGGGGGGGGGGGGTGGATACTTTAAATGGGCACTGTACTGTAGTTTTTTTTAATGTATTGAATGCCCTTTATTCCCTCACAAAACAGTCTGTGGTGTAAAGTGAAAACATCAATTATCTTGTTTGATCCTTTTCACAGTAGCTCCTTACATCTTCACATTTTCAACAATTTTAATGTGAAGCCAAGACAGTTATTCATCTGAAGGCTGATATATACACTAACTTGCAAGGGAGAGAAAAAAAAAAGTGTAAATTAATATCAGTTGCCAGACTAGGTGGTTAATTTGCCGCCTACTGCAGCTCTTTGAAAAGCATACAGTCTTACATTCACATGTTGGAATCCGTCTTTTGAGATGCTAATTGGTTTGACCTTGTTGTATGATAGCGCTGCTACAGATAGGCTGTCAATGCAAAGTTTATAAATTGATCCCATATCAAGTGCATTTTCATCTTAGGTTTTCCCCCTGCAGGCTCAGCTGTCAATCAGCCCCCACACCTACCTGTCGATTCTCAGGTCAGGAGGTTACAGGTGTATTTCCTGCCTGACCTCATTACCAGCTCTGCATCATTTCCCTCATTCATTTCTTTCTTTTTACCGTCCTCTTTCTCCCCTTGCGTTATTTGCCACAGTGAGACGTGCAGAAATTTCTTCTATTCTATTTCGCCAAGGCCTCCCATGCATGCCTTTCCTCCATTCAAATGCAAATAACACGAGCCAATTATGGCTCAGCATGCGGTTATGTCTGTGTTTGCAAGAGCACATTCAAAAGCACATTGTGTCAGGGGAGATTTGAGTTAGCCAGCGCAGCATTCCCTCTGGAACTGCCAGCGGCTGATAAATTAGGACCTCAGGCTCACAAAAGCAAAATAAATCATAATATTGGAGCACCGCTGACCCATATTTGTTAATGTGGGTGCTCATTGCACCCCATATTACTGCCATTGTGAGAAAGCGTGTATGTGGAAGTGGGACTGGTTTATGGCTGATCGCACCAAAAGGAGGCATTCCTGCTTGCATTCACATGGATGACAGTGGAATCAGTGTTGTGGCTTTGTTAAGGCCTCACACATATTTGCTATTACCCAAATCTTTTAGTACAAGCCTGCCAATATACATATCCCGCTGCATTGTGATGCAAAACCTGATTTGTCCTACATGCAGGAGATTCATCTGAGTTGAACCTGGAATAAGACATAAATTAGAATGACTGGGGATGTTTGCAGGGCAACTGATGTGACCTATAGTAAATCCAAATTGTGTTTAACTGACTAAAGTAAAGACTCAGATAAGAGTTCCAGCTGAACACAGGACACCTGTACCTGCAGGAAAACTATGTGAAAAGTAAAGGCTGTATGGGGCTAATGTTAGCAGTTCTAACACCACAGGCCTTCTGTCTTCCTCACAGGTTCATGCCCTTATTCCTGTGCTGAAAGTACTCACACAATGTTCCAGTCAAGTTTCTAATATGCAAGTTTACACTGCAATAGCCTAGAATCAACTTTATCTCCATTTGCTAGATCAATTACTGCCAAACCACAGTACATATGTGAAAGACTACCAATGCTATGGGTTGACCATTTCTTACATCTAAGTTATAGACTAATATGGGAGCAATTTGGAAGCCATCAGCTGGTGCTACAGTTGCTATTAGTCTTATAGAAATGGCTAGGCCCCTTAGAGGTCTAGCAATAGTCTTACCCTTAGAGTTTAAAAGAATAAACCCATGAGGAGGCCTGCTGGGCCCTTCATAGACTCATTCAAAGGGCCCTCCTTGGATCTGAGTTAAAAATAAAAATGCTTTAGGGATCCACATGCTATTGACATGCTATTGGCATATGCTGACATTACAATTTGTCCTTTTTTTTTTTTTTTTTTTTTTTTTTTTTTTACAACTGTTACATTAGCTGTAAAAACAAAATGTGTTTATGGAGTTTCAGTCAGCACCAATGGACCTAAGCCTTGTTCTTTGGTCATCCTTTAACTTTAAAGTGTTTACCAAGCCTTAAACTTCAAATTGTGTGTTGTTAGGACAAAACGTTGGGTCAATTATCGTTATGAATACTGTGTTCAGCTAAATCCTATGTTGTGCATCCTTGCAGTGCAAATTAGTAGTGCAACCCTCCTGGCTTGAATTTGCCTGAACTGAAAAAGGTTCACTAACAGGTCCTTACTGGGGTCTAATGCACTTCCTTTTCTACTTCTTTATTTTACAGAATCCCAACTTTTATAATGTCCTGGCATGTCTGTGGAACATCTGTTTCAAGAAGGAAGGACACATTTAGAAATAATTCAGTTTTTAAAGGAATAAAAGACAAATGAATAATAATAATAATAATAATAATAATAATAATAATAATAATAAATACATCAATGATAAACAAAATAAGAAATTACATGTGTTTTGTTGAAATGTTGTTAATGGTTTTTAGGATGGACCGATTTTTGGCCAGCCTTCATGGGTCCCCCACCGTGCCTGGGCCCTTAAAAGCTTTCCCTTTTATCTCATTTTATGCGTGGCAGCGATTGATGGATCAGTAACACTAGTGCCAAACATTGCCTAACATTTGCCTCCTGAGCTAGGTTTCCGTCAGCTTTTGGCGGTTATTGACTTGTTGTTCGATGCCCTAAATAGGCCCCTTACTTCTGTTATTTTCTGCCATCCCAACTTTTGTGCAAGTCCAGGCATGGCTGTACACAGTCCAACATTTAAAGCCTAACATTTACAGTAAGTTAATCTGACCTTCATAAAGTGCCAGTATTACAGAAATAGAAGAAGGTCCATACAGTTTTAATGGAAGTCAATGAGGAATTTTTGTCCATGAAGACGTCCAGAGGGAGTATTTTGCACTACATAGACAGAGTATAAATGACATGTAAAAGACATTGGATTTTAAAGATTTACTAAAAAAGCTCTTGCAAAACTTCATGCCAACAGCTGTAACACAGCCAAAATGATCAAAACAAAAAAAGTAAGGAAAATTTACAAAAATGCCAGAGAGGGTCAAAGGGTTAAAAAAAGAAGGTTTACATTTTGAAACCGGCTATATTTATTGAAACAACCATACATAGATGTGTGTACTTTGTTTCTTTAATAGGTAATAGTGAGTTTTTAGGTCAAAAGGGAAGTTTGATTTTTGTTAACTGAGTTTAAGACCATTGTTTTCCCTAAACCCAGTGGACTTCCCATTCTGCAGGCACTCAGCTTTTTCCCCTTCTTCCCTCTTTTTGGTCAGCTGTGTTAACCATTGGCTGGTAGTTGTGTAACAGTTTAGACATGCATTCGACTGGGATTTCAGGCCTAAATAGCTAAAATTACACTTGATTTAATTGGCTGGTAAATTTTGGCCATTTAGCAAGAATGCTGACTTTTAGCCGGCCAATCATGCACATCCCTAGAAATACCCTCATTAGTGCAGTTACTGTCTGGTGTTACAAATGAATGAGAGACCTGTTTGATCTTTACTATATGATTACAGTGACACTGTTTTACTGACATACAACCATAATAAAAAAATGTGTAGATATGTAATCTCTCACATTGTTAGTTGAAAGAAGTTAAATTTTAAGGCAATGACTGTGTTAATGTCCTTTTCTTTTCCTTTTTTAATCTTTTAGTTTACTCTGGGTTTACTCTGTAAGCAAAAGAGAAAGTGCTGTGTCACCACCTGCTCTGTGTTCCAGGGAGATGATTTATGGGGGGTAAGGGCTTCCCTTCTGTCCCCGCTATGATGGATGGCTGGGATGTCACACCATGTCCGGGCATTTTCCCTCTTACCATCAGAGGCCTTGTTGCTGCCTCCTATTTTTCACCATCCACTTACTCTGACCTGGACCAGGGACCTGCATGGCCATATTGTGAAGCTTTTCAGGGACCAGCCCCAAACCATTAACCTACATGCTCAATGTTGGCTGCAAGTGATCCAGAAACTTCTTCACCAGTGAAAAGGGTGATGAGGAAAATGATTAAAAATTCCCATCTAAATCCACTGGTATTTTTTCTGTTCACACTTTCCCAACTTAAGTAAAACTGTTGAACTGTCCTAATTTTATGGTCCCGTTGGATTATGTTGGGGCTCCATGGCGGCCCAGGGGGTAGCGCTGTTGCTTCACAGCAAAAAGGTTCCTGGTTCGCTTCCCGGTCGGGGCCTTTCTGTGTGCATGTTCTCCCCGTGCACAAGTGGGTTCTCTCCGGGCACTTCAGCTTTCTCCCACCACCAAAATCATGCCCATAAGGTTAATTGGCGACTCTAAACTGGGTGTTAAGGTGTGAATGTGAGCATGCCTGGTTGGTTGTCTCTATATGTCAGCCCTGCAATTGACTGGTGATCAGTCCAGGGTGTACCCCGCCTCTTGCCCAATGACAGCTGGGGTAGGTTCCAGCCTCCCCACGACCTTGAACTGGATAAGTGGTATAGAAAATGGATGGATGGATGGATGGATGGATTATGTTGGATAATAAGTCTAATAATAAAAAAAGTTGAAATAGTGATGGTTTACTATAGAGAGCCTGTTTACTGTGTTGCCTGTTGAAGCTGATGGGCTGCTTTGCACATTTTTCTGGCTGTTTGGATCAATCTGTTCTCCGTGGATTGAGTGGAGCTGAGAGGAGTGGTGCTTCTGGGACGCACTGGAGAGGGACAGTATCAGATCATTGAGGATCCCTTAGCAGGTGGAGCATGTCGAAATTGGACACAAGTATGTAAATTCCACCAGTAGGGGCCTCTCAATCAAAGTGATAATAAAATATGATGTAAGGGTTGCAGGTAGTCATGGGAGTGATTCCTTTCAAACCCCCCATCTAGATGAAAACAACCCCTGAATGGACCTTGGTCAAGATGGATGCAAATTCTACATTCAGCATGGTTTTATCCTTTCCCTGTCATAAATTCTTCTGGGGTTGTTGCATTAGCCTGTGTATTTGCATTATAGGGGATAATAATGGTCCATCACTTGGAAGCTGCACAAAACATGAAAGACAGCAACAGAATGGCAGCTTCCAGCAGCATGTCATGAAGCAGCTCTTTGACACGACATCCTATGTTTCCACTATCGTGTCTTGTCATACCAGATAAGAACCCATGACAAGACATGCCCAGCTATAGTTCTAAAAATTGAAGGGTTTTTCTGGAGTAGAAAACTGTCAGAAACATGTTTGGTTAGTCAAATGTATGTCACATTGGTTTACTCATCTTTTTCTTGATTAGTTTTGACATTTCAGTTCACAACTCTGTCATGTTACACCGTAACAAAAAGCCTCAAAATCCAGACTAAACTATAAGTTACAGAAATTCAACACCACAGCCATTCTAATATATATGAGAACACTCTAAATAGATTAAAAAAGATATTTTTCTCACATAAAGGCATTAATTTACACATAATTATGCTCCAGTGCTTTCTTTAATGCCTGAGACTGCTGGGATTTTCTGCTTCCTCTTCCAGCAGTGGTCCTCCCGGTAAACGTACACATATTTGAAGAGAATGTAAGGAGCGCCCTGGGTTTGGTCGGTTGTCTTCCCTTCACAGCCTCTCCATTGTCACAGCTCACTGATTTGAACCCTGCCCTCTGTAACACTCCTCGTCCCCGGCTGCCAATAATCCGGCCCTCTGAGAGTGATTTAGCCCTCCTCATAAAGAAGACATTTTGCAGCAGTTGCTTCACTTTCTTTGCTCTCTGCATCCAATGTGTCTGTGCACTAAATCTCAGCAACCTAACATAATAATGCTGCGCTAAAAGACACCAGAACTGAACATAAATATAAACAAACACATAAGATCTGTAAAAGCTGAGGGATAAATTTATGTCCAAAATCAGAAGCCATAGCTGCAACGCTGCTACTTACTGAATTTATTTCCATCAAGAGTTGCAGTTGATTTATAATGCGGGTTGAGATCTTATTTGGAGTCGAATTTTTATGCATCTCTGCACCCCAGTATTGAATGTGACTATGGAAACAAGAGGAAGCACAATACGGTGAATTCATGACTCAGCGCCTGAGTAAGAGCAGCACATTCTTCATGATTCGTCTCTTTTTTTTCTGTCATAATTTGATAAACAGTGTGGGAGGTTTTCACAGATGTCTGAAGGATGTAACGTTTACATGCATCAAATCCAGAGCAGAATAATTAATAACAACCTAAAACTTCAGGAGTGTTCTTAGTCTTTATTGTCACTGCACGGTGGAAGAAAAAGCTTCTATTAAAATACTTGACCTTGAAGTGTTTATTACTAAACACGCTGAAACAAGCCCTTGATGGAAAAAGAAGAACTTTCAGAAGTCTTCTGAGACCGGCCTCTCTTAATGGGCCCGTGTCCCTCGGTATCACTTACCTGAGTCAGTTTTGGTCCCAAGGCAAAGAAAAACAAAATGAATCACTGTGTTTTAGTCAGCGCCTTTATCCTCTGCAATGAAACAGCAAAAACAGATCCCAAATCCCCAATCCCCATGTCCTGCATTTACCGGATATACCTCAAACTTTTTAAAGTCCCATCCACCCAGGATGAGTGCAATCAGCTTATTTTAGCAACACGTTAATGCCAGTTTGTTGATGCAGAGAGACGTCCATTTTAACCCCTTTATTATTTGAATATTAATGTTTAATGTGGCTGCTTTTTGATGAGTACTGTCTCACAGTACATGATGTAGGATGCAAGTTGGCAATACTGAAAATGACAACAAAAATGTAAGATTGGCTGCAAAGTAGACTTTGTTTTTCCTCTTAACAAAGGGAAGCACAGACACAAGGACAGTTTCAACAGTTTTATAATCCTCAAAATACAAATTCTAGATGATTCGGTAAAACCAGGAGAAAACAGATCTGTTTGTTTTTTTGTTTGACTAATTCCAGACACGAGGCGTCACGAAAAGATGCATGATCAAACCCGAAGGAAAAACATAAATAGATGATAATCAACATTGTTAGTCGCTGCTCTGCTTGTTGGATATGTATGCTTCCAAATCAGGGAGGCGTCAAATCAATCAGAAGAAGGACAATCATATTGACACGACACACTTGAAGATTATTTGGACAAATAATTGGTTGCAACAAGGCTTGAATGATGGCACAGCTATGAATTGTTTCAGGGGAATCAGGCCCAAAATCAGGCCTGGATTTAAAGTGTACTGGCTACCTTACAGGCTTCATGCCACAATGAAATATTTCACTGCCAATTAGATATTCATATCATTCTTCACCTTCCTGAGCAACTAACGCTGATGTTCCCAAGTAAAGAATGTCTGAACTGAATAAAGACGATGTCATTTAGCAACATCATTTTCCACAAAACGGTCAGTAATGAACTCTGCATTGTTGCCACATTTCTAAAGCTCTGATGTGTGAGTCCAGCACAAAAAGACCCTGTGAAGTGAAAGAAATCTGTGGTTAGGTTTGTAGTATGAGCTCCTAGTTCAAATTTCAGTCAAATAAAACATCTCCAAGTTTATGAAATTAAGCTTCAAAATCATGAAAAATGAGGCAGTAAAATCTGCTCCAGAATGTTGTGGGCCAAAGAGCCAAATTGTTGAAAAAAACCTTTGCAAGAGCCACAATCTTATGGATGAAAAGAAGCAAAATTACAGTTAAAGTGGCACTAAAAAAGGCCAAAAATGGATAAAAATGGGCCAAATAGGCATAAAATCTTAAAAAAAACAGGGTGAAAAGTGGCAACAATGGGTGAGAAGTGACAAAATGTGAGTTACAGTGGGCAAAAATGGTCAAAAGGTGGCAAAAATGTAGCAAAAGGTAAGAAAAAGGGCAAAAAGGGGCAAAGATGGGATTAAAATGAGGAAAAAGTGGCATTTAATAGCAAAAGGCATCTTAAATGGGTGAGAAGTGGCAAAAATTGGCAAAAAGAACGATTTGCAAAAAGCAGGATAAAAGTGGCAAAAACAGGATAAAAGTGGGGGAAAAGTATTAAAAGTGGTGACAAAATGGAAAAAAGGGGCAAAAACTGCAAAAAAAAAAAAAAAAAGTCAGTGGAAAAAAACTGACCAAAAATAAAGGTTGACAATTAAAGCCTCAAGTTTAAGTGTGGGAAACAAACTGATAAATGTGACTTGCAATTGATACTTTCGAGGTCAAAGTTTTGCTTTTTTAATGTTTTCTTAGAGAATTATATTTCAAATTTAGATATAAAAGAGCCGCAAATCATCACAAAAGAGCCACATGTGGCTCCAGAGCCGTGCATTGAGGTTGCTCTAAATGATCCATAGACCACTGTGGCTGATAGATTTGGTAAATTTACCTCGCAATGAATTAAAAAAACAGCATTAAACTGCTGATGAGCTGCTCTGTGATTTTACATTGTAATGCTTGAGGGGCTCATAACATCACAAGTCCACACATTTACCCCGCCCAAATTAAACCAAGCCAGAAAGAGGTAACAAACTTTAACAGTCTAAAATCCAAATTCCATCACATGTAGTTCTCAGTGTTTTCACATGTTTACAGCAACCATATTCTAACAAATCTAGTGTGTTAGGACACAAAATTTGGATTTCATTTTACAGGGTCTTTAAGCAGCAAAACTACAAAGAAGAATAAACCAAGTTATCAAAGAATGTCTTTCAGCTTCGAGTGTGAAAGACATGCCACAGGACACATACTTGTTATTAATAAGAGGCTAAATATTCCACTTCTATTTGACCTGAAATAGAAATGAGGACTAGTTCAGCTTACTTTGTCAAAGCTCTTATGACAAAGAAGGAAAAAAATATGCCTTTTTAATTAAGTGCATTACCTACTCTTATTACTGATGAAAATAAAAAGGAAAGTATAGTCTATCCTGGTAAAGTGACTAAGTGTTTTGTATCTCAGCAGATCTAGGGTTGGCTTGAAGAACAAAGAAAGTACCAGGCAGGTTTTCATGCATGTTAAACATCAACGTCTGTAGACTCAAAGCCTCTTATACTATTCACCTCACAAACTTTGGGTTCAGGCTTTTTATTTTTCTGGATGAATCTTTATGGGTACGTTTATTTAAGTTAGAAAAATAATTTAAACGTTGGCTTCTGAATATGCAAAGACAAATAAAATGTGAACATTTGTCAATTTCCATCATTGTGTATAAACTTGCCTGCGGCTGCTTATTGCCTTTCCCCCTCAGACTTTATCCTATCATAAAGCATGATGCCATGCACAGCAGAAAGTCTGCCCTGACTTTTACCTTAGCATAAAAATGGCAACCTTGGAGAAATGTGAGACTCTCCTGCTGCAAAAAAAGAGAGCTTTGAAAGAAGATAGTAACCTTTAAATAGGTCAGCATCACAGGATGAAGAATACTTGCTCATTTCAGCAATGCACCTGCTCATTTGTTTACACTGCAACCGACTTGAAGTAGTAGTATTTTTTCGTCTTTTTCACCCACCCCTGGCTCAGCTTCTTTTTTGATATCACACTTTTCTGAGGCTTCATATAGTAGCACTTGGATTGTTGTTCATATGATGTTTAAACATATTTCACCCCATTACATAAGGGCAGTGCCCTTTTGGTGGATTCATTGCCCAGAGTGCATGCCTGTTTGGAGCAGGCTTGATTTTTGGCCTCAGGTATGCAACTTGGAGTCTTGTGTGTGGGTGTGATCATTTAGATGGTGCGACTGTTGGAAGCAAGTGGCTGTTTGAATAGGGACAAGTGTCAAGAACTGTGCTAAGACTGCTTGCAGCATACATACAGCCAGTGTCACTAAATCATTGGGGCTGGGTCATTTGTGTGGGTGAAAAGAATTCTTTCTTCCAGCAGGCAATGCCATAAATTTCATGCTGATAATGCTAACAAGCTTTTATGTCCAATATAAGTCAACTGACAAAGAATGCCACATTGATAAGTGACACAGAATGTTATTGGATTGTTGTCCATACATTGTGAAAAACTACAATGACTTCATCCAGTACCCCTAAGTGTTTTACCAGATGTCTTTTGCTACCCAGCTGAATCTCCCTGTAGGAGACAGTATGCCCTTTGTTTGAATGAGACTTTGCATAATATCAGTGTCTGACAATCATCGACAGTCTTGTTTCAGTGAATTCCATGCTCTTCATTATAATTATGATGTGGGTATAATAGTCCACATATCTTCAGTTTATTCCAACATTCATGCTCCCCCTGAAACAGTCCAATACTTTGGATAAGGTGAACATACATATAATGTTCAAGTTACATGCAGTGAAATGCTGACTGCAGACGTGCACATTAGGATTTTGGATCCTAAAAAGGACCAAGTTTTTCCTTCCACCACATGGTTTGCATCCAGTGTTCTCCTGCTTGGCTCTGTGCTGCCGTTAGGTGAGTTATAAACCTGCATTTCTTTTTAAGTTTATTTTTGTGCAGAAGGACTCAGGTGCTCTTACATATTGTGGCTGCTACTTTTTTTTCTGAATGTAATCTTTTCTGGGCCTTCCCCTTGATGTTGATTGTATCTATTCTAAAAAAGCACTCCATTAGTCAGCTTCATACTTGACACCTAACCCTGACCTGTGCAAGAAAGGATGCAGTCTCAGTGATTTCATCCTTTTGGTTTCTAAAGAGAAAGAGCAGCTATCGACTAATTCAAAGAAACACGGAAAGATGACAAGCCGCCATTGCTGAAGTGGCATTAGTACTTTTAAATGAGAGCTGACTCTCTCTTTATTTTTTTTATTAACTTAAAGGACATGGCAAAGAATATGAGGAGTTCTCACCTGCTATAGTAGCTTACTATAATAATTAGTTCTTTAAGTTTGGGGAAAAGGGGGCATTCCTAAGATGATCAAAAATGGTAGAATCATTTGGTTTCTGACTGATTTATACAGTATTTGATCCGAGATAATATATAAAAAGGTGTCATTGCAGGCATTTTTAAGTTAGAGCAGCCTCTAATCATTACAAACTAACTGCTTTGAAAAAATACATGTATTGAAGATTGAAAGAATTATTTATAACATTACTAATCCACTTCCAGATTATTAATGATTATTAGTGATTATTAAGGGCCTGTGTCAGCAGCTGCTGAGCTCCAGAGCACCAAAAACTCTCTCAGGGTTCGGGTTAGGGCTAAGGGACGTTGAAGTCATTATTCAGCCTCATTTATCTTTGAGACATTTGGTAAAAACAGAATGACAGACAACATTTATGCCCAAAAACATCCAACTATCCATTTTCTTTATCGCTTATCCCTTTGGGGGTCAGGGGTTGCTATAGCCTATCCCATAGGCCTTTCAGACTGGCAGGGCTCCATGCCAGTTCTGGTTCCTGAACTTAAATTTGAATTTGGTGTATCACATTCAAGGTTGTGAAGATAAGCAGAAAAAAAAGAAAAAGTGGTCTGCTGGTGAGACAAAATGTTTGGTTGTGATCTGGGCATTGAGAGAATTCCAGGTGAAGCTGGAGAGTAGTACAAAGAAGAGCACGTTATATGCCAAACCTGTAGAAGAGATGGCGGGTTCATCTGAACACCAGACCAAATCATTGATTTATTCAAGAAGCTGATGAAGGAATACCGGGACTGCATGGAAGACTTGGGCAAAAGTGGAGCTAGACATGGTAATACATGTCCATCATGCCCCCCCCCCTCTTTGGTTCTGCTTAAACTGGTGTGAACATGGGCTGGTTCACCAGAAAGCACCAAGGGTCTGAGTCTACAGAACAGAACTGGTGCCAGAACCAGAACCGTGTCTGTCTGAAAACACCTCCAGTGGGGAGAGGCAGGGTACACCCTGGACTGGTTGCCAGTCAATCTCAGGGCTTGTCTAAAAACAATATGACAAAATGTCATTTTTGACGTTTTCTGCACTCACCTATTATTTCAAGCACATATTCCACTACTTTTGTGATGCTAAGACTTTGGTCAACCTATTTCAAGCATTAAAACAATTTGTCCACATGACTGAGGGGTGTTTTCACCAGAGATTCAAAATTTGAAATAAATTGGTTTCACAATTCAGCATCTGGGCCAAAACAACTCTATCCACAGTCATCTAAGACAGAAATGGGCCTCAGTAAACATAAAGTTGAGATTGTCCTGTGTTATTTGCCATCCACTTAAAAAGGTGAATTAAAGCAGTGGTTCGCAACTTTGGGGTCTGGACCCCTTTCAGGGTCACGAGACACTGAGAGGGGGTCTCCAAATGCTTTAAAGAAACTATGAATATTTTCTAAATTACACTGTTTTCACTTTTCACCAATTTGGCCAAATTTTAACCCTTTTTCATATTTTTTTCCAACCAATTATGGCACGTTTTTGTTACTAAAAACCCATTGTTGTCCATTTTAAACCAATTCTTGCCACTATCTGCCTTTTGTTGCCTCTGTTGACCCATTACTGCCACTATTAACCCCTCTTTACCACTTTTTATGCCCTTTTTAACCACATTTTACTGTTTGATATGACAGTTTTTGCCACTTCAACCCATTTGATGCCTTTTTTTGGTGACCCCCAGTTTGACTGGGCCCCAGAAAGCTCTCCCCTTTATTCCCCCTTACAGGCAGCCCTGTCTGCACTGCACTTGTTCATGGCTGTGTTCAACCACCTTCAGGGACAGTGGGGGTCCCCGGTCCTTGGCACCTTTATTTTTGGGGTCCCAGGCTGAAAAGGTTGAGAAGGTCTGAATTAAAGAATAGTGTAAAAATCAAGGAAATACGTTTAGACCTCAAAGGGTTAAATACTATGCACAGGTAAACAATATCTAACAGGATGGCTTGAAGAAATTGTAAAGAAAAGGCCCCAACACCCCACCTTTGTGTCTCAAGAGACGCCCATCCTAGAGTGACAAGGCTGAGACTTCCAAAAGGGCTGCACATCTGCATCAGCAGATCTGGTCTAATCTGATTAAGGTACATTTATCAGCAACTGTCTATCTTTTTTTTTTTTTTTTAAATCCAACTATCATCCAACTATCTCTGCTGCTGTTACAGTCAGCAGGCAGCTGTAGACACTGCAGCCAAGGCAGCTAGCTAAGAATTGCCCTTAAATCATCAGTCTAATGCTGTTATCTGGTTGGATATGTTGGCTCCACCTAATTTTAGAGAATTTAAGAAAGGAAGAGAGGTGAAGATGGGGCAGGCTTTGAGCCTCCAGGCACACATGTCTATCTGTCCGTCAAATCAGCAAAGCCCCTAATTATGCAAATTTAGAATAACTCTGGCTTGTTAAAATCAAAAATGAATGAAAACCAACCAAGCAGAGGATGATTATGACAATGCAAATGGCTTCTGATACCAAATTTGTCTTTGAACCAGTCCTTTCAAATGTTTAGCTCTGCTGTTAAAAAGCGTATTTTAAAAAGGACTAAATTGGGATTTGTAGGCTAATGCAGCTGCCCCAAGTGGACTCTCAGGGAACTGCAGTTATTTATTGGCACTTCCTCTTTGGCCTCATCTATCAACGCCAGAAGCTGTCACTTGCTCTTATCTCCCCTGGTTCCTCATAAATTTCCACATTATGAGTGAAGTTCATCAAACAAACATTTCTCCCGTTATCCATAGGAGGTTATCTTTATTATAGTCGCTGTTTGCTCTGCTCTGACACCTGCCTGTCCAGAGTTTCTCAATGATGTGGCTTCAGGATGGGTTTCTCACAGGTGTCTTGAGAACTGCTCACCAAATTGACTTCAAACATAACACTGCACTCCCTTGGGCCCTCAGCAATAGTCTGGCAGAGTCTGAGCCAATCAGATGAAGGGCTCTCTTCTGATACGAAGGACAGATGAGCAAACAGATTCCTCTCTTTATAGTCTCATATTTCTCTCTTTGTCCCTCTCAGCAGTGTCAGGAAAAGGTCTTTTAAAGCGGAAACTCTGAACTGTCACAGGAGCTAGTACCCTGCATGTGGAGGCCTGACAGCCCACACTTTGTGCCGGGCTGTTGAGATGATGAAAGGTTCAGGTGTTAGCCAGCAGCGGTGGACTTGCATGAGGACGTCCCAGGTGGTTGACTGTGTCATGGAAGCCTTTATTCATGATTCGACTCCCCTCTTACCACCAGACATTCTGTTATCCTGTCTTATTTCCTCTCTATTCCTTTGTAAATGTGTTTCGCTGTTTGTGGTGCTCACTATGCTCACTGTCATGAAAACAGTGAAGCGTTAACTCCCTTTACAATCACCCCATTAAAGCATCATTGTGATCCCCGTCGATACAGAGCGGATAGAGATTTCTTCGGCATTACTGTAAACTGTTGGCTGTTGCAATATTCATGGACTAGAGTGTGGAGTGTAACAGGAAAGCTATGGTTGTAAATAGTAACCTAAGACCAAGGGGAGTCAGGCTTGAATGGATTTCCATTTCACAAGTCGACTGTTTTCTTTCCTTCCCTCTTTCTTTCCATTCGTTCTCTCTCTTTGTTCATTCCAAACATGACTGGCATGTTGCTGCCACATTCCCCCTCCCTGCCTCCCTGCCTGCCAGCAGCAGCCATCAGCTGACATTAGCTCACTTTCATGCTTTGAAGACAAGTTAGGTTTCACACCTTGCCTGTTTTGGATGAAGTCACTGTCATGAAGACCGGCTTGTGTGATGAGATAATTAGAATGTGATTAGATCAGGCCACAATCAGATACGTAGTGTTATGACAGTTTGTGTCTCTTCCTTTTCATCTGAGGTTTATTTTTCCTGTACTGTCCACAGGCTTATCGCTGAGGCTTCATGATGACATAGATGTTAAAGAGATGTGCTGCAATCTGTAAAAGTAGGTTGTCAGGGTGTGAGACTGTGGCAGGACTTCACCTTCTGTTCAGCCTTTTCACCTGCAAATAAAAGTGATATTGTGATTTGTGTCTGCAAAAAACAAGCTGAAGCAGTCAACCCTTGACATGTTTCATAATGGCATGTTCTCGCAGCATCAGAGCAGTAAAACCAAGCAGGAAACTTGGATGTTGAAAGAAATAATCCATGTGAATGTCCATTTTATTGTGCATTTATGCTTTAATGTGAATTTTGACAGCAGCAGTCTTGGTGTCCAAAAGTGGAAACCATACTTGAAGAGCAGTTAAAAGTATTAAAAATTCATATTTTTCTCCACTTTTTGCATTAATTTTCTCACCAACATGATGATAAAAATCACGTTTTGATGAATTTTCAGGAATTTAAACCTTTAAATGACAGTTTTATAGCATAAAACTGCTTTGTTTTTACGTTGAAAAACACACATAACGAAATAATTTATAAACTACATGCAAATTAGATTTCCTTGAAAGTGATGATCACAGCCTAGACTATGTAGACAATGAGTTGCAACTCTGATATTTATGCATTACCATTTGTTCACACTGTAAGATTTACGTTCCACTCAGACTCCTCAGGTCCAAAAATAGACACCATACGTAAAAGGCAATAAGAATATTTTACATTGATTTCCACCTTTTGGGGATTTTCGGGAATTGAACCCTTTAAATGCCAATTTAAAAACACAAAATCCCCTTGTTTTCCCCATACAATTTTTTTTTTTTTTTTTTTTTTTGCGCAATCCATTGAGACATCCATGTAAAGTCTTATCAGTCTCTCATTATTGCCCAATTGGAAACCAGCAAAAAAGTGTGCAACTTCCCTTTAAGCTAAATATAGGAAAATGGCTGACATTTGGTGATGAACAGGAAAAAACACAAATTTAAAGCAAGACTCCAGAATGAAAGCCTAATGAAAGCCCCCCCCCAGGCTGGGATCATAAACTCTGGTTTGAATGGGTTTCCATGGGCCACTTTTGGTCACAAGGGTACTGAGTTCAGGTGGATGGATAGTGCAGTGGTTTGCATTGCTCACTGTGCTATGGGAGGTTTGGGGTTTAAATCCCAGTCGGAGCACGAGAGTCCAGTGGGGAGCCTTGGCAAGATCCTTAACCCCAGAAACACCAGTCCTAGTTGTAAGTCGTTTCAAATGGTCTGCTAAATGGAATTGTAAACTGAGTGTTTACAAAAAGTCTGTGGAGCTTATTATGGAACCATTACAGGTTTAAAATGTCAAAATATGATGATATATAAAAAAAAAAAAAAGTGCACTCCAAAATCTTTGTTTTTTAGTATTAGCAAAGCCAAAATCATTAAAAAAAAAAAAAAAAAAAAGACCAAAAAAGTTGTATCAGTCCTGATTGGATGAAGGCTTAACAGTGTGTTATTAATTTGCATATTTAGGGGGTGATAAGTCTACTGACAGGTGGAGGCATTGTTGTTTTGTAGAAGGCATAGGACCTTAAATCTAACTCTTTGCTTGCCTTTGTTAAGGAGTACAGTCCACACTGAACCCTGAACTTGAAACTTGTTAGGTCATAACCTCGATTTCACCATGTAGAACTAAAGATTTGTGTACAAACTAACCAAAATATTGTTGATATCTTCATTTGAAATTTATTGAAGGGATATCCCCCTGAGATTAATCATCTTGTTTTCAAGGGGGTCCCACTGAAATGTAACCAGCCGATAGAAAAATCATTTTTTAACCCTGTGTTTGCTCCAGTGCTGCCTCTCTTTAGAGTTGTCTCTTAACAGGCTTAAGGCTACAAATAACTTATTTTACCAGCATTTATGTATTGTATTGCAATTGCAATCCTAATTCATCCAATAAAATCACTATCGAAAACATGATTACTAACTTGTGAGGAACTACTCAAACATGAAATTATAAAATAAATACTGTTCTGTTTTGTTGCACCAGTTGCAATAAAATTCAAGGAAGCTGAGATTTTTAGAACCATGTGTTCAACAACAGATAGAACAATGGGACACTTGGCAGTGTAGTTCTATTCTATCAAAAAAAGGTACAATGCTCATCCTCACCTCCTGTCTGTATGATAACTCAAATAAAGTCATGCAAATGATTCCATAATCGAATGAAGTGCTCACAGATTGTGCAGGAATCCTCCAAGCTGGCTCAAGGTCTTGTGAGTTTTTACAGATAATGGGACTTTACTTTTAAAAGGTGTGAGAACAGACAGTGACTGAGACCAGCCTGGGCCAAAGAAAGCTGCCTACACACTAGGTGATTTTCAAATCTTTACCAATTAAAAAAAAAGTGTGAGACCACAGACAAGAGCCATTAGAAAGCTTTTTAATATTATAATCCTCTAAGCTCACACATTGGATGATTCAGCCAGACTGTGAGACGTAGTGGGAATTCCTCAGAGAAAAGATCTCACATTAACTTGCATGATCAGATGTGACTGTCAGAAAAAAAAAAAATGGAGGAAGGTAGATGTCAAAGACTAGCCAGTCTTCTTTTTGATATTCCACTCGCCTTCTAGCACCATACTGGTGATGCTTCCTGGTCTCCTCACTCTCATTAGCTGTTACGAGTATTCAGCCCCATCTGGAATCATGATTACTGTGCTTGAAATCATTGAGGCTCTGATTTAATCGGAAGCGGTGAAATGATTGCTATGAAACTGCACAGTTGTATGTTATATGGATGAAGAATCTGTTGCAGTAAGTCTCCAGTCAGGCCACAGGTCTATGTTTAACGTTTAAATATTTGTACTGGTGAGGCGAAAAAGTAAAGCTTCAAACAAAGAACAGGTTAACTTTACAGTTTCTGGAGGGTTGAAAGTCAAATATGTTCTCTTTGCCTTCTCTTATTACACATTTCATCAACTTTGAGTTTTTGTTTGAAAGTTTTAGGATTTTATGGTCTCCATCATGTCACAGTTCAAAGTTGTTTAAATGAAGTGCAGTTGTGCTTTCATCAAGGTCAGTGCCATAATCAACACTGCCTTTATCTGGTGTTAATTACATGGGCCCCTGCCTTCATTCATATTTTCTATTAGTGTAAGTGAATGAGTAATATAGCAGTTTCAGAGTGATTATTCTAAATTAACTGCTATTAAGTGAACACTGCATACACCATTATGATAGGGTGAAGGGGGCAGCTAGTTTGAAAGCATCATTGTTCAAAGTTAACACAGACAACATGCAATTAAGATTTTCTTAATGCTATTCTTCAAGTATCATGTTACGACTACAACAGGGGTCTCCAACAAGTCGTCCCTGAGCTTCTGTGGTTTGTGTACAGGTTTTCAGTAGTGCATAAAGAGCTTTAAAGACTGTCGTCCAAAATCTGACCACACCTTCAAAGCCTCTTCCCACTTCAATTCAATCAAATGCTCAGACATCCAAATCTCTCAAATACAAACTAACAGGTTCAGTCTTTAAAGAGGTAACGGGTCAGTCATGTTTGTCAATAGATTTGTTTCCATTACCCCTAGAAAAGTGCAAAATCTAAATGGCACAATAAAAAACTGGCAATGGAAAAACTTGAATTTAAAAAAACCTCTTAAATATTGCTAAAAAGTTTTGATACTCTCATGAGGCGGTTTTCAGATGTTTTGATATAGAAATATATTGCAAAAGTGCAACTGAAACACTTTTTCTGCATTTACAAGTGACAGGACGTTACACACTGTCACATGACCAGTTCACCCCGAGACAACATGGTGCGGTATGTGTGGACAGAAGAGGAGATGAGACTTTTCTCAACATCATACTTAAACCCTTATACATGACTTTTGCCACAGATATGGACTTTGCCTCTGAACTATCATCAGTTGCTTCTGTCTTTTGTTCAAAACTATCAAGGCTCATGCCCAAAACTCCCTTCGATGGAAACACATTCAAAGTAGTCAAAATTTAAAAAATATTGCTTTTGCGAAAAACTGTAATGGAAATGCAGCTATGGTCTGAATCAAACCAGCATGTAGCTGCAACATCCATTGACATGTTGGGTGAGTTAAACTACATGCTAGCTGAGCCAAATTAAGGCCGTCAGTTTTATAAGCCAGCCTCTTCAACCAGATTTATGCCAGAAAATTGGAGTGGCTAGGCCACAATAGAACAGAAAACATACTGAGCAAGGTATTTTTTGTTTGTTCAAAATGCAAAAAGCTATTCATTGACAGCAGGATGGTGAAGAAAGCAATAACTGCAGCGGTCAAGATGCTATTTAGAGACCTTAAAAGTTGAACTTTTATATTGTCTGATATTACTGACGCACATGTTTTTGCTAACACAGAGCAGCACACAGTCTCTGCTCTTTGGAAAAACTTTGGGTATTGATATTCTACACATCTCAAGAAGAACAAGCATAACTGAGCTGGTTTGACTAAAGCAATGTGATACAAGAAGCTCTCAGCCACACTGTTTTAAGGTAGCGCTCAGATGGAAAAGGCTGCTGACCCCTGGACTAGAGCCTTTTTTTAATAGGATATAAAACCCCTTACCAGTACAGTATTCCCTAGTGAAACAGCTACCAATACAATTATAAGAAAAAAAATGCTGATTAAAGTCTGTTGTTAACTGAACTGGTATATCATTTTTATACTGCTAAGATAAACCAATTTAAATGTTACATGTTGCCTTGTTTTTGCTAGCTAACTATATTCTATCTCGCTGGTTTCCACACAAATTCCACAGGATCACTATTTTTGACCAACTACACTTTCTAAACTGCTACTAGTTGTCTCTGTAGTTTTCTTAACAGCTACTACCTTGTTGCCACAATGCTCTATAATTTGATATATATAACACCTAACTGCAAAAGCACCGTAGCATCTCATAGTAACAGTGCAGTTTAGTACTAACTTGGTCAAGAAAATGGGGACAAAAATGTTCAGAGGCTTTAACAGGATATACTCACATAACAGAAATTATATATTTAGCAAAAGGAATGTGGATGTTAACCTGAAAAAAGGAACAAAGGCCGGCAGTGGTAGCACTGCTAATGTCAGCCACTTTCTGCAAACCAGCTTTGCAATGTCACAATGCCAGTGTGGCTCTCGTTTGTCTGCTCTGTGATTGACTGGTAACCAGTCTGGGGTGTACCCTGCCTCTCCCTCAGGGACAGCTGGGATTGACCGAACCCCAGTCGTATAAGGAGACTAGATAATGGATGGATAGACATATTGACAACCTACTGGACCATAAAATGTAAAAAAAAGATAGCCCAGTCCTGTGTCTTAAGTCTTAAGTCTTGAATCTGATGTTCTTGCCAAAATCTGCCCTCCTTGTGACATCACAGTGAGTCATTATAATAAACCCTGCCCCTCACCTGGTATCTCCAGCTATAAATCTCTACATCCATGGAAGCACACAGCTGTCCTCATGTCGGCATACCTCACAGAAGAGATGGGTGGGGAGAGAAGGAGCTTATTTCCATTTAAAGAGACAGACACCAAAACTGAGCATCCTGAAAGGCTCTTAAGTGCTGGTTTATACACGGCCATTAAACCTCTGCAAAACACTGCACAAATGCTTCATTTAGATGACTTTAGATTTTCTTAAAAGATGGAGAAGGTGGTATGATATGTGACCTTTTAATGACGTGACTTGACTTGAGATGTCATGTCACATCATGGTAGCCACAAGACTTGATGGCAGTATTGATAAGATCAAACATGATTGATTTTCAGGTTTGAAAAATGCTAAACCAGGTCCTGAATGGAAGTAGGTTTCGATTTCCATCCCTAATCATGACTGCAGACCTTTTGCATTAATCACAATATAAGTTAAATCTATGCAGTGATGCTTGATGGACATGTATGTTTGAGCTGATCTGGTGGAGATTTAATGCTCAGAGGTTGCATATTGATTATTTTACACAGCTTTGGATTAAGGGTAATAATGGAGCCATCCTTTGCTTCCAATAGGTTGTTTTCACTCTGACTTGTTTGTTGCATTACCTCGTGTTGTGTGCATCTATTAGTATGGGAAGCTGACTTTGACCTTCAAGGTGCTACCCTCCAATCATCCCACATATACACACGCATGCCTGCACATGAGCGTGCTGCCCTCGGGGGGCCAAGTCTCGAGCTCCCAGGTTTCTGTGTCGTGCCTGGAGGATGTGTACCTGAGCGATGAAGCTGCAAATCACGGGTACTGAGGATTCCTGCAAAATCACTGCAGCTGTTCACATATATTGCTTTGATATTACAGTTCCTTTGATGCAACACCCTCAGGGCTTGGATTGCATTTTGCCTTCAAGAGAGCTGAAAAATCTCCAGCTCTACTTTGAAGCAGAGACAGTGGCCTGGAACAGCATGATCTCTGTCTCCAGGGCAAACACAAGAACATGAAGCTGCAAAATGCTACAACAAAATGAAAATCTATTAGCTACAGACAGATTACAGGCTATAAATAAACGCACTTAGGGTTTCACTTGAGAGACACTCAGTTCGGCTAAATGGACCATTCAGCACTATGTGACGTTTATTCTTTCCAAGAAGTAGTTCTGAAAAGGTCAGGACCCAGACAGGGATTGATCAAAAGTACACCCTTTTAAAGGAAGAAGAAACACCTTAGCTCTTTTCAGACATCCTCTTTGACAGAAAGTCTGAATGTCCAATATTTACCTTGAAAAAGGAAGTCAAGGTAAAAGGTGTTATCTGGAGTGCTTGAAAGGTTGCAACACTTTTTGTACCTTTGATTTCCAGTTTGGGTCAATTATGCGTATTAAGTCTGTGGTTTTTGCCAAGCCATTATGTGCCAGCATTTGTCTTTTACAAGCCACGCCATATGGATTTTATTGATCGTGAGTGGTCTTAACAGAACACTTTAAGACCCACATAAACATTTACTGTAACAATGTACCCATTTGGACTCTGGGGCATTCATAGTGCAGTGCTGTAAATCTAAATGACTCCAACTTTCTCTGTTTATGTTTCTGCCTATGCAGCAAATCGTGATGTTGTTGTTTCTGGATGCGTTTCAGCAGATATGATTACTCTTGATATGTTATAAATACGTCCCCTTACGTATTCCCTTCTGCAGGCAAAGACTGATGGGTATTGTAATCCATCCCTGACAGAAAATAGATACAAATAGAGAAAGAATACAGATAAGGACTCTCACGAGTATGTCATAATTATACCATAAATCATAATCATGGGAACGCGTCTCATAATGAAGACTTCATGAAATAATCATGAAGGTCTCACAGATTTCATTCAGGAAAGTCTTATCATGACCCAGTGGGTCCTGAATGTTTCAATCAACTTCAAATCTCCATGAATATAAAATTCCAATCACACTGAAATTGTTTCAAGAACAAAGCTGGATTGTTAAAGACTTATGATTGACAGGATCAGGATGATAGAAGGACAAGACATCATTAACATAGCAAAAGTAGTGCTGATATTAAACCAAAACCACTGTCTGAGACAAAAAAGAACAATGAAATGCGATGATCGATATTAACATGGCATAACGCCACACTGCTTAGCATCTGCATTTCTAAGATTATAAATGATTTTTAAAATCACTGTAAACCTCTGAGTAATGCTTTTTTTTTTTTTCAGATCCACAATCCAAAAAAAAACCGCCACACACTCAGACCTTGCACGCTGGGTCCGATGAGTTTTTATTTGCTTTCACTGTGAAAATTCGTAGAATGTGGCAAATAGTTTTGTACTGCAAGCCTGTATCTCCATCACTCCTTGAAAATCCCGCTGGATCCACCCTGACAGAGAGCTTCATTCAGCACCCATCCATGCATCATAGTGCTGAGTCACGTTGGAGACATGGAGACCAACTTTTTAATTCTGTGTTATGAGCTGTCAGTAGGCTATAAATGTGTGCCTTTATCTGTTAGATTTCCATAGCTGATATCCACATTACACACCTGCAAACTACGGTGTTTTAAGTGATGTTTCAGGAGTGGGAGAGAGGGAGGAGTTGGACGGGGGTGAGTGGGCGAGAGAGAATAAAGTAGAGGCGCTGATCTGAATCATCGATCACCCATCTATCTGTTATATTTCCATGGTTGATATCCACATAATAAATGAGCAAACTTTGGTGTTTAAAGTGAGGTTTCAGGGCGAGAGAGAGGGAGAAAGAGAGGGAGGAGGGGTCCGGTGGGGGTGAGCAAGTGAGGAGGAAGCAGTGGGCACTTTTTTGAATCATCACTCACCCATTGAAATGACTTGGACTGATGCAAAATTTCGCATAAAATCAAGTCTGTTATGAAAAAAAAAAAAATGAAGGATGAAAATTTCAGCGTCAGTGTGAAACCTTGATTAGAACAACATGAGCTCGATTTTCTTTTTTAATGTGCAAAAAATTTGGACAAAATAATCGGACCCAGGGTGCAAAGACAGTGTTGTTGCCCCATGGTTCCTAAGATACTGCATATATATCATATGACTGTTGAAAACATGGCTGACAGGGAGGATCACTCCACTGGCAGCCAGGAAGAAAAGGGTGAAAATAATGTGTTAATGCTAAACTTATCCATCTGATAACAATGCATTCACCCAAGATATTTTTGTTTAGGTAAAAACATGCTTTTATTTTGAAAGAAAATTAGTAGCATTACCATAAAAAGCTTGAAGAGTGAAAATAGTGAAGGGAATTGTTGGAAACAGAGAAATCTTTGATATCACTGTGCACATTGCTATTGTCTTGTCCACTGAGCTGTTTGTGAGTTCTTTAACCTTTCTGACCACACAGGCTGCTTAAATCCCCCAACAATAGAAAATAAATAAGAAAATATAAAAAAAGACAGAAGAAAGGATGACTTACTGATAAATAAATGCATTTCTAAGATAAAAGGGCTTTTACTGTGGACATTAGGAGAGACTTGTGGGATTTTTGTTTTGAACGTCCTTCAGTAGCATGTAACAATAGCAGCCTGAGCCATCCCTCCAGCTGGCTCGGACTAACAAGCCTTTGACTCTCATCCTTCAGATGAGGCTGCAAGGTCAAAGGCTGTGTTCCTGCAGGGAGTCTCTGCCTGTGGCTGCGAGGTGCTCTGGACCGTATCCTATTCTACTGTTTCTCTTTACCACATGGGTCTCATCAAGAGGACTCTGTTAAAGCCTGGAGAAGCAGTGCCTCTTTTATTGGAGTTTGTGTGTGTGTCAGTGTGTGTATGTGGGGCAGAGAAACCGGAGTGAGTAGCACCCAGTCGGTTTCAGGTGTTGGTCTTTTTTCTGCTGCAGACAGTGGACAGAAATCTATAGCCATAAATCTATAACCTTCACTTCTGCATCGCTGGCATTTTGCTGCCACTATTTAAATCATCAGGATTTCGATTATACATTTATGGGATTTTTTTTTTCTTTTTTGTTCAGTAAGCACTTTACATTATATGCATACAATGCATATTTTTGAAATGCAGTGATGAAGGGAGTGATAAGGATGTCTCACTAAGTGGAGAACATGTTTCACTAATGCGTAACTGATTTCCTCTATAACTGCTGTCCCTCACACCGTAAAGGCCTCATTTAAGGCTCTATAACCAGCTTCTAAGTGGAGATACTAAATCCTTAAGGAGTGCCTGCATTCATGCAGTATGTGATGTGTTTATAGCTTCATCAGGTTACCTTTAAAACCATCAGATCTCATCTCATGGTAATTACTTAAGGTGTAATAGGTGATAGTATGAATACTCTTAAAGTGAAAATGAAACATGCTCAAACTCTGTAAATAAACTTCCATAAAGCTATCAGAGAGACAGAGAAATCATTTTTAAAGTTGTAACAGGGCATGACTTGTAATGTCAGTTAATACGACACAGCCAGTGTAACAGACATGGGATGCTTATTTTGTGGACAAACTTGATGCTAGGGGCAAGACTGCAGCATAAGAGCTAACTGCTGCTACTGAAAGCTACTGTTCTGTTGCTGTACCTCTTCTTATTTTGTGCTGCTTACTTGTGACGGGGTGTGGGTATTTTCTGGATGTGGGCTGCAGGTTTAATCACACAAGCTTGCCCCTGAATTCCCCCCTCCTCATCCTTGCGTCCCCAGTAGGCATTTTTACAAGTAGAGACCCTTCTCTCAGCTTCATCTAGCTTACTTTTTGTATAGCATCGAGAAATCTGTTCAATAATAAACTGCAAGCCAAAACTAGTGCTTTTTATTTCATGGATGAATTTCACATGAATGAAAGAAGCTGTTAAAAGTGTGCTTCCCGGTTTATGCTGCAAGCTATTTGCAAAGCATTCTTGGATTGCTTCAGAACAGTCACAAGTTAATCCAAAAAGCTCAGTGTAATTGCAACTTTGTCAGTTCATAGTCTGTTCAGGTTCTTACTGCACATAAATGTTGCATGTAAAATAAGGGGTTAAGAGTGAATAGGGGAAAAAAAAATGTCTGTGTTGTCATGGTGGGTGGTGAGAGTTGGCATAAAAGACCCATAAAAAAGACTCAAAGACACACAGTAACATCACTGGTCCCTTTAAATGTGTTTCTGCTGTCTTTACCTGTAAAATATGCACCTCTTCCTTTAAAAGTGCTTTAAATATATCTTGTTTTTTCACATTTTGTCATCTTAAATGTGTATCATGTCATGGGTCTAAGGCTGCTGTGAAAACTGTCAGTTTCCTGTCTTGGGAGCAAGAAGTCAGGTCATAGTAACCCTGCACATTGACATTTATGGAGGCTTTTGTGTGCATAAGGATAGCTAAGTTGCAATCACCCACAATTTGTACAATGAGAGGATCGGATGTTATTTTATAAAACAGACAACTTTGATGAGTCTTTGATCAAACCAGTGCGTCCATTGTGTTTTAAATTTCCATTCTTTATGCTTGTGCCTCAATGTTAATTTTGGCAGCTATTTTAATTTTAGTCTTAGTTTTAGTCTTAAAACAAAACACATTTTAGTTTTAGTCCTTTTTGTCCAGTTTTAGTTGACAGAACTCAAAACATTTTAGTCTAGTTTTAGTCCATTAAAAGCCCTCACACTTTAGTCTTTACTTTAAGCCCAAGCATTTATTTTCTTGCCTTTATCCGGTACCAAGTCATGGTAGTGTGTTCTATGTACCCTGCCAAACCTGGGGGTCCCTGCTTTCTACAGCTGAGAGGCAGAAGAGATACAGCTTCATTGTTTTTTGACAGAGTTACCCACAGTGGAGAAATATCACGCATTATGAATGTGCGAAGAAAACTACATTACATTTCAGTCTAATTTTAGTGATCTTGATAAAAAGCAAACTTAGTTTTTGTCATTGTTAGTCATCACAGATCTATTTTTGTTAGTTTTAGTCTAGTTTTTGTCATGGAAAAAAAGGCTGTCAATGAACATTTTTAGTCATAGTTTTAGTCGAAGAAATTAACACTGATGTGCTTAAAAAAGGCAAAGTGGTCATGTGTAACTGTGGCGCTGTTCATGGTGCTGAGGACAGCTACGTGCTTCTCACTTGTACATTTTGAGTGGCTAGTTTGTACTTTTCTAAATATTCAGGTTGATGTTGTTTTTGAAACTAAAGGGCTTATCTGTTGGAAACGCCAGGGCCTTTTTTTTTCATGACAGTCCATCACTGTTTTTGACTAAACGGGAAGGGTCCACAGGACCATAAACAGGCCCTATGCACACGCAGATTCACAGGTTACAGTCCCAAAGTGCTCTTACCTGTTACACTAGTTCATCCTGTCCATTGGTATGTACTGGAGGAGACTGGACACAAAAAATGACAGCAGACATCCTAAACATGAATATATTATCTCTTCAAGGAATGTTTTCATCATTAAAACTGGTTGCATCATTTCATTTTTCATAATTTTGCAATGCTTTTTGTTTTTCATCATTTTGTTTCATTTTTCTCATATTTTGTTTATTCAAAACCCCTTAGGCTGTACAAATCACGAGTAGTTTACAAATCACAAGATTTAGCAAACTCTACCTTGCACTGCAAACAGTTAAAAATAAAACAGAGAAGCCAAGAAATAAGCATCTGACTTTTTGTTGCTCTTTTGCCTTTTTTGTCGTTCTTTCTGCCACATCATGACTCCAAAACTGAGGTACGAACTGAGTCATTACACCCCTAGTGATTTGTGAAATCTAAATGTATCCTGCTGAACATATCATCAGTATTATGCTTACATTGTTTGGTGTTAAATTGTGTCAGTCTTTGTAAAATCAATCCTTGTCTTCTCTAATTTGAATACCACAGAGAAACCGGTGTATTGTTTTGTTTTGCGTCATGTTTTTCAAGGTCATGTCACATCTCAGAAAGCGTTGGTAATCTGAAAGTTTCAATTAAGAAACAAAACTGCTCTGTGAGGAACGTCTCCATCAGAGGATTCAGCTCTCACTTAACTTGAAAACTTTTTAAAAGATCACACCTTGGAAACACAGCCTGAAGACTGACAAGCGCCGTCTCACTGGGAATAGACTAATTGTGGTTGCACTTGAATGTAAGTCAGTGTGGAAGAAGATAAAGGAAGCCGTGTAGGAATTGCTCCCATTTGTCTCCCTGAGAGGCAAATTAGTCTGCTTGACCTGAAAAAAAATGGATTGAACAGGCTATATTGTGTTACATGCTGTAAACTACAAAGATATTGGTGTGTCAGGGATTTACCGAGTGTAAGGAAAATCTGCTTTCAACACAGGAAGTTCCTCTTTGTCTGCCACACAATAACACTAATTGCTTCCTGGATGGAACAAACAATACGTGCCTACTTAAAAGAAAAAAGGGACATAGTTACAAAAAAAGAAAAGCCTTCATGAGGACTGCCTTTGTTTGGTAATATAATTGTAAGGATACATGGCTTCAAAACAAGCAGGCAGGGACAAACATCATACACAGGAAATAATAATGCAGTATTTTAATAATGCAGATATAACTAACAAACTAAAACGTTGGGACAATGAGACAGCATGACATTACAAGGGCAGCAGTTGTTATTTTAATGCTGTGTTGTCTGTCTTTTATTTGCCTCTGTTGACCAGATTGTGAATTAGGTTGCATTTATGTGTCTGAAGGTTGATGACAGGATGTTCCCAGTCCATGTTTACAAGGGGAAAATAGTTATTCAAAAGGACATTTCTTTCTCAACAACTATGGTAAACTGCTGGTAAATGGATTTGAGCTTGTATAGCCCTTTTCTGGTCACCTGATGACTCAATGTGCTTTTTATACCGAGGTCATGCTTACCCTTTCACGCCCATTCACTCCATACAATGATGGTGAAGGATGCCATGCAGAGTGGCCATCAGCCTCCAGACTGATCCCATTCATACAAATTCACATGCTACTGACGTAGCAGTGGGAGCAATTCTGTCAGCTTTTCTGTCATATCACTGCAGTTTCAGGTGGGTTGTGTCAAAAATCGTGCACTATTTCCCTATTCTCTGCTCCCTTTATCAGTGCTTCTCAACCTTTTCAGCCTGCAACCCCCCAGTGGGGACCCCCACTGTACCTGAAGGTGGTTGAACACAGCCATTCAAGAATAGTCATGTGCAGACAAGGCCACACATAAGGGGGGATAAAGGGGAGAGCTTTCTGGTGCAAAGCCAAGTTTGGGGTCCATGGAGGTCAGCAAAATCATGATCAATTATAAAGTTAGGCTGTGATAACCAACCTCTGTATTTTACCTGATAAAATAACCACTCTTATGAATAAAACAAATGTATTTTTAATCATTTGTGTAGTAAATAGTCTTCTTAAAAATGTAAATCCCTTTTGTTGAAAAAAAAAAAGAATTAAAATGGGTTGAAAGTTGCTAAAACAGGTAAACAATGGCAAAAAAGGTTTAAAACAGTGTTAATACTGGATTTTAAAAGTAGAAGAAATGGGTTAGAAGTGGCAACAATTACATAAAAATGGCAAAAAAAAATATCAATGGCAAAATGGGTTAAAGTGGAAAAAATGGGCATAAATAGTAATAAAAGGGAGTTAAAAAAGTGGCTGAAATGGCTTTAAATTGGCAAAAATGTGTGGAAATTTGGTGAAATGGGATGGAAAATTGATTTAAACTCGTTAAAAAAGTATTAACTAAGAAAGAGAAAATAGGCAGATATTGGCAGAAATAGTAAAAGTGGGCATATCAGATAGTGAAATTTGGGCAAAATGGGAAAAATTGGGTGCAAAAATTGGTTAAAAAAAGGGGTTAATAGTGGCTATGATGGGTCAACAGAGGAAATATTATGCTCAAGTGGCAAGAATTGGTTTAGAAGTGGCAAAAACAGGCAGAAAAAAATGCTAGCAAGGGTTTAAAATTGACAAAATTTGGTGTTAAATGGCAAAAATGTGTCAAAATTGTAGGGAAATTGATGAAAATTGGTTAAAATTGGTGTGAGGTGGCAATAGTGTAATTTAGAAAATATCCTTAGATTTTTTTAATGAATCAGGGGACCCCCCTCTCAGTGTCTTGGACCCCTAAGGGGGTCCCAACCCCAAGGTTGAGAACCACTGCCCTATATAATGAGCTGTCTATACTGGACTATACAGTGCACTCATCAGCACAATAAAGAAACATTTTTAGGTGCTACTCTGGACATGCACATTAGCATCATTGCCACTGAATCATTAATACGTACAAACACAGCGGGGATTGGAATTAACTGTCAAGTTTTACTTTTAACTGATACTATTCTAACTACGTTCCCACCAATTAATGTTTTTATGGCATATCTCATTCGTTTGCAGACGATGGTCTCATATCTGTAACAATGATAATGATGAAAAACTTCTACTCTGTTGTAATTTATTGAATGTGAAATTCCACCCTAGTCAAAACAGTAACACAAACTGATGAGTACAGGCCAGAGCTACCACTTCCGCTTCATGCCGCCATTCTTGCTTTGAACAGAGGACCCTGTTTAATGAAAAAGTCACTTCTTAAGGTGTATTTACTCCAATATAAATGAGTAAAAAAGGTAAATAAATGTACTGAACAGAAAACTGATGTTTTTATTCCAGGATTTATCATGAAGAGGGATAATGAATTTCTAAAGTGCAACTCCAAATTCAAGCGGTGTGTTAAGAGTGAATTTGTCCCGATAATTGGCTCCGAAAACGGTCGGGGCCGATAATGGTAAATGTTAAACTTGTTCAATATTTACAACCAAAAATCTTCATGTGTGTGGGGCAAGCCGACGACTCCCGAGTCATGACTCTGTGAACTGTGACGTAGCCAATCAAGAAGCGAGCTGACTGTCAACAACCACAGACATTATATTCATATATAATGTATATGACAACAACTCACCTCTAGCTCGCCCAGTAGTAGTAAAGTCACTGTTCACGCTGTCTCCAGGATTTTCTCCACAGTCTTCTCTTTATTTTTTAGTTCGTTATTTTTCCATTAAAAATAGTCCCAAGAACACCATCATTCCCTCTTCTTCTATGTCCTCTTCCATGTTGCCTGCTGTGTTTTCTGGTTGTTGCTATAGGTTGTTGCCATGATTCTTCTTCATCGTTTTGTTAGATCACGTGTGATCACGCGAGATTTCTGGCTTGGAGGACGAGATTCTAGATCGGTGCTGGGACAGAATCATGATGTGTGTGGTGTGCTGTGTTGAGATTATCGAAGCACACCATACACAGTACGATCAAAGCTGTTCAATGCCTGATCTTTTATCTTCCTGTGTGGAGTCTCTAATAGATAAAAAATCTCTAAAGATTTAGAAAATCCTTATGTGTGTACCCTGCTTTAAGTAGAACAGAGCTGCACGGTGTTGCGCAGCGCTTTAAATATGCTTCCAGTGGGCAAGGTCACTCTTCACCAAATTCATGGTGCTGTGGAGCACAGGGTGTATTCGCTGGTGTATCTGAAAGTTATGGGTAAGCTTCAGTTTAGAAACCTATGAGATAGGAATCGTGATTTTTCAGTTTAATAGACATTTAAGTGCAAAAGTTATAAAAAAAAATGCCTCCAGTAGTACCGTCTCTGTGCTTATGTCCTTTATGGCCAAACCTGCTCCAAATGTGTGTCTGTCATGTACGAGGGCAGTCAAACATCACTTTTTGCTTATTAAACCTTTGAACCCTGATGCATGATAGTAAATACTGCTGGGCTAGTGACTATTAGATGCACACTGCTATTTGCAATACATTTAAGGATGCAATGAGTGCACTACAAGGTATAAGAATAGCACTGTGGGATGTTCACTGTACATTGCACTGTTTAGAGACTATGGTGTGATTTCATATATCTCTGTCCATCGTGGATTTGCAGTTGCTGAAATACTGCCTACCTGTGGTGAAGTTCCCCTGTCCTGTTTTGCTATGATACATGTTTTACAGTTTTCACTATGCTATCTGTTTTCTGTGCATGCACTATAATGGATGTGCCAATGAATCATCTTCTCAGTGAGTTATGAGTCCTATCCATTTAAGTTAATTTTGGCGTGGTATGAAAGTAGCTCAAGATGCACATTTTTAATTAAATGATCCTTAATTCCCTTCAAATATATTAAAGCTATCATTAAAAAACTGTTTTTAAGCAAAGAGAGGAACTTGGGTGATAAATTTATGAATCTGTGGGTGAAATAGTATTCAAGTAATATTTACTAGTAGATACTTGGAAACTTCTCAAATTTTCTAACCAAATTCATGGATTTTGTTACTTCAAACTTCTGCTTTCTGTTAAGTATACATCACATATACTCATAGCCTTAAGGACTGAGAGGGTGAAACTAGGTCCTTAAACAGAGTAAGATGGATTTCCTTGGTGAACTTTGCCTCCAGCATCTCATTCCTCATGTAGAGGAAACGAAGACAGACTCTGTGAGAGTTTGGGATTCCTGAAATGCTTGCATCCAGTCAGTGGCAGTAAACTTTCTCGGTGACCTTCTGCTTATTATTGTAGACTAACGAGGAGGACTTGCTCGCAGCTCCTCCCTTAAAAGAAGAAAAGGTCACACGCGTCTCAGCAGACACTGAATGAGAACAATATACCATTTTCTGGTGTATTTGATGCAGCTCTGTTTGTTTTTCCTCCCCCACCTCTGGGCTTTCTGTGCAGCTGGACAAATCACATCAGCTCCCCACACCTTTACCTTAATGTGACTTTCATAAAGCCCTCATTCTCTTTGTATATGTGCTAATGTGACTGGGTAAACCTAAGGAGCGTGATGCACATGTGTGCCAAGTGTCCAGGAAGTGAGAAATGTGCTGCTGAGAGGCCCGGTGTGTGTGAAAGTTTAATTGACCAATGTGCTGGCAGTTGGCGATGGTCATAAATGTCACATCCTATAAAACTCACACAAGTCGTAAACAAAGTCAACCTCATCTGCTTCTTTGCTCTCATTATCATTATTAGAAGTGAGGGTTTTTGTTGTTGTTTGTTTTGTGTTAATTATTGCCATGAACTGCGTGAACCCCACCATACTCTGAGTGCCTGTCGTAATTATGCATGCCACATCTGGGCTGTGATCCAAACTGTGCTTTATGGAGGTTTTTACAGCATTAAAAATACAGTAGCACCTCACTAATCTGCAGCCTGCAGGCATGCAGGTTTCTTGGAATAGTGAAATGCTTGGATTATTGTAATACATTCAAATAGTTGGCCCAAGCTTAAGGCACACTTCAGGCTGCACTCGGTGCATTTCTTAAACTACTTAAACCATCCACAGGTGGCCGACTATTTCTCCCCAGATCAGCATGCAACAGCACTGCCACTCAACTCCAGATAGATGTATATTTAATTTGGATGCCCTATAAGGTGTTACTGCTGAACTTCAGGTGGCCTGAGCTGGTCTCCATGCACTGTGAACTGGCTTCCACTCATATTTAAGCTCATTTTAGATGGTCTCAACCATCCTTTAATAACCTGACACCAGTAAGCTCATGGTCTGAACTGATCCTTTGACTGTAATTATTAGTTTAAGGGTAGTTTGGAAGTGTTTTAAAGTGGCCTTTTGATTGTCTTGTGCACTTTCTTGATGACCATATTAATAATATAGCTTTGGTTGATAAGGTGTTCTCTAATGATCACAGACCAGCCTACATGAAACTTGTCAGTATATCAAATTTAGTGGTAGCACAATGATTTGCTGTACAATTTCAGTGTGTTTCTTCGTAGACCCTTAGGGATTACATGTGCTTTTCATTCTTCATTTTTTAAAATATAATTTTGGCTGTGTTCATGTATACGGCATGCATTTTTTTTAACCTTGTTATTTCCTGCTCATTTCCTAAAATACACTGTTTACAAGCAAGAGTTACATGCAGAAAAATACATGATTTAAACCCATTTAAAGTGCAATTTTTGACCTCACCTCCATTAAAGCATACTACATGCATTTTATTATATCTGGCTGTCAATCTGGGCTTTTGCCTTGCAATTGATCATTTTTTCTACTCTTTGACAGATGGCATAATTTTTTACAACATTTGGCATATGGAGAGAAAACCTGCTAAAAATGCAAGAAAATAAGATGCACAGTGCTGATAATCATTGACATATCTGAGATGGCATGTAGTATATTGAAAATAATTCACTTTTTCAGATTATTTTCTTCCATCAAAGACATGGTGACATCATCACAAAAATATATAATAATATAATATTAGCCCTGTGGGAATTGTACTTAAGACTAAATGTAGAATAGCTGACAAAATTAAGGCCGACCTAAATGACAAATGTTATAAAAAGCAGATGCAAGATAGTCAGTTTATCCCAAGTTACACTGAACTTTTCCCTGTTAGTTTGAGACCCACCAAGCATGGTTTACTTAGGTCTGAGAGCACAAACAGGACCTATAGACATGCATTAATGGAGAGATGCCAGAGTGAGGGGGCTGAAAAGCTGTTGCTGAGCTGTTGAGGGTTTTCTTCCTTTCTCAGGGAGTCTGTAGACAGTAGACTGGCTCTTCTCCAGCTGCAAGTCCCAACTCCTGTCTTTGGTTGTACTGGGATTTGAACCTTCAAACCAAGATGCTTAACCCAAGTCTCAGCAGACAGAGATAGTGCTGCCCTTAATTATCTTCAGATGCCAACTGATAATAGAAGTGTACTGAGAAGACTCCATGCATTCACACCAAACCACATTATTTAGTAAGTGTGCTGTATTGTCTATAATGGTGACTAAATGTAAGGAATCTACTTTTGCCAGCATCAGCCAAAAGATCTGGTTTTGTTAATGTCAATGCAGCGGTAAATATAACACCTATATACTGTTACATTTCTTCAATGGAAAGCTGCACATAGATGTATTCTTCCTGTTGAAGATAGGCTCTTAAATAGTTTGATTATTATTATGAATTGCACATCTACTCCTGTGAAAAGTCTGTTGTTTCAAGGATTCATAACCTTTCTCCCACTAGTCATCTTAAATGTTATTCTGCCAAGGATTGTGGGAGTTTTCTCAGACTGGGTAAGAAATTGTCCAAAAAAAGTGACTTGACAGCAAGCACAATTTCTCCTTTCCTCCCTCCCTCAATTACAGGGATTGTGATACTACTATTGCTCACACTCTCACAAATCCAGCTCAAAATGGACAGAGATATAAACACTTACACACCCCTATTCACCTGAACGACACTTCAGCTCACATCATCCCAGCCCAGCAGGAGTAGAGAGTCACTGCAGGAGCATCTCCCACCCAGCATCTCTCCCCATCTCTCGCTCCGTCTCTCACTTTCTCTGCTCGATTAGGGGTTGATGGGTTTAGAGCCTCACAGAATACAGAGTGCAGTGTGCTGAAGTGATCGTCATGTGTGTGATGTGTGCGGTTGTATGTCTCTGACTCTGAGGGATGGTGTTAAGAGCCTGAGAGGGAACATGTATTCACCTTTACATTCAAGTGGTATTTGATTCTCTGACAGGATTTAAAAAAAATAAAATAAAATCAGAATAAAGTTGATTTAATGAAACTGCTGAGTCGGCATGTTTCAAAGAGTAAACAGTACTTGGTCCAAAATACAAGTCCTGTCATGGACTTTAACCCTAGCCTTGTTAGACCTCAGCTCAGCATTCAAACTAAATTAAATGAAAAGTTGGAACAAGTTGCTGTAATGTCCTCCATAAGAATTGAATTCTGTAATAGCAGTAATTAAAGCTGTCATGTTACTGCATTAATGCATTAATCGTGATGCAATTAAGGTCCAAAATGAATGCATGAATTTTTAAAAATTATATTAATTTCATATTTTTTCTTTCTCAGTGGTGCATGGTAGTTAAGCTGTTGTGAGGCAGCAGCTAAATCATGCACAACATAGGACCTTTCCTGCTCCCACAGATCAAATAATGACACCACTGCACCACTGATTTATTTTTGGGCTTTTTTTGCCTTTATTGATAGTGGAGGACAGTGGATAGAATCTGAAACAAGGGTGAGAGCGCTGGGGAGAGACATGCCGGGAAATCACCACAGGCTGGATTCAAACCCCGGCTGACCGCGTACACGGGGCGCACCTTAAACAACTAGGCCACCTGCGCCCCACCACTGCTCTTTTTAATGTCTCACTGCACTTTAAAAAAATCACAGACAGCTCAGTAGACAAGTCACAAGTCATCTGCACCTTGTGATATTAAACATTTCACTTTTTACTGTTCATTTTATCTATTTCCATTTCCTTTCTCTCGTTTAGCACAGTGTTTTGTCTATTGTTAAGCTAATGTCATAATTTTGCAAAAGAAATGCCTTATTTCCTTTCAAAATAAAAGCATTAACAGTTTTTGCACAGAGAAACTAAATGCAAACTCTTAAAAAGAGTAAATGCTTTAACTTAAACTGTGAATTATTAGATTTTAGTGAGTCATTTTGTACATGCAAGTAAAGTGAAACTTCATGCAGCATAGAAATACAAAATATTGTGTTTGCATGCATGGGTGTCTGGGTGTGTTTGTTTGTTTGATAAACACATACCAGGTTCTCTATTGATTGCTTCACCAAAATCAGATCAAGAGCTACTGATCCCATCAAACCCAGTAAACCCATTTCAAATGTTGTTTTCATACTGGACGGTGTGTGTGGAATGCTTCAATAATTGTAGCTTATAACTGCAGGGAAAAGTCAGCAGTAATACAGGTATCAAACACACACAAACTGTGATACTGGCAGCCCACAGAGGCTTGAAAAAATATATTAAGTTTGAAAAAAAAAACACTTGGCTTCGTATTGGAAAAGTAGTATGTTTGATATTCTGTGAAGCCTCGTTGAGGTGTTTCTGTGTTTACTATGACAGCTTGTGCTGCATGCTGAGCTGACTTCACTGCTCTGAATTATTCACTCAGTCACTGCCGCTCGCTGTTGTCCTGCTGCCTAGAAGGACTCACCACATCAAAACTGGCCTCTTTTCAATAAATGATCCCCGGTATTATAAAACACCTGATACACTAGAGGCAAGTCAGCATATTGCTATGAACAGAGAGGTCAGAGAGGGAGTCAGCAGATCAAGGACATTATTAATGGAGTAATTATATTGTATTGATTGTATAGATTTTTGGAATAAGCTGGTTAGAAATGGGCATGCATTGACTCATTTATGTCAAAATGAAGTTTAAGAAGAGCCAGTTTGGTGAACATGTCAGTATGTGAAAGAAGTAGAAGATGAGGTGGGCTCTAAGCTGTTCACAGTTACCTGTATGCTCTTAACAGCCCCAGCATTCATAAGTAGGCTAGAGTTTAGTATTCTGAGTTATAGTAGCTTTAGTTTTAATAAAACAGTTAGATATGTATGGTTGAGGATTTCCCAGAAGTTAAGAACTAAAACTTACTATAAAACTTGGCCATTTTTTTAGATAGTGTTTTCTCTGATAGATGTCGCTTTGAGAGAATACAGCTGCCATTTACTTCCAACAGCTCCTTCAAAATCTGATGTATACGATGCACTTTTGTTGGATTTATTTATTTATTTATTTATTTTTAATAAAATTTTATAGTAAAAAATAGCTATGTCCGATTTTGCAGCAACCAGTGTGAAGCCTAATTCACACATACAATGGCTGCGGCAGGATCCTGCCCACTGCGGAGCAAATCGCTTCTTCTTAAATCAGTCAGAGCACTCATACCGCTTGTGCTCTGATCTGGCACATCCCAGTAGCGCCATTCTGCTTTAGATTGCAGCAAGTCTATTTACAGCGGCTGAACAGAATGCACAGACTCTTGCCAGAAAATCATCACTATATCTACATTCTGTCTCATCCTGTGGCACGAGCAACAAGTCACTGGTCAGTCAGTGGGTTATACTGAGCCACTGACGGAAGAAAGTTCATTTTTGAGGTTTAAAACAACACAAATTTAACATCAAACCACACATTTTTTAATTTCCTCAATATTTTCACCCATAATGGCAGCAGAAACCCATGGAATCATGATGAAATTAATGACAAATGATCACAATTGACATTATGTCTCATCCTGTAGCACAAACATAGATCATCAGGAGACCAGTGGTGCCACTGAGGAGGAAAAGTTAACTATTGAAGTGAAAATCCACAGAATTTTCCCATCAAATATAAACCTTTCACCTCCATAATATACTCATGCAGAGTGGAAGCAATAAAATTATGGAATCATGCTAAAATGAACGGCAAATCAAGCCCAAAAAGACCAATAAGGGCTGTTCCAGTTCGAAGTTCACTCCCCTCCGGTCAGAGCAAAACTGCTTTGCGGCATAGGTGTTGTATGAGTGAATTACAGGTAACAATTTAAAACGCAGACTGCATCTGTCATAATTAAAAGTGCAGCTGGCACTCTTGTTCACTGACAATTATGCTTGGTGGCAGCCACACAGACCAGACTTGCAGCACCACTTTTCTCCTTCATCAGCTGATAATCTTGCATCGAAAAAAGAATAAATCAGTGGGGCACTGTAAAGTAAACAAATCTTTCCTGAGAGCTGGTTTGATTGACGACTCCTCAGTAAAAGATAGTGACTTGTAACCCATAGGTTGAGTCTGTACTTCACAACTATCACTGAAGGCTGAGCACACGATGCTACATTAACTGGCAGGAGTGCAGAGTGCAGATGGAAAACAGATGATACTTAAACTGATTTTAAACCAAGGATGCTCAAGTAACCTTTTTTATTCCTGGTCCCTCCTCTGACTGTTAGTAATAGACTAAAACCCAGAAATACAGGGCAGAATCTGGCTGTGTTTCAGGATGATCAAACATCTCTGACTCCCCTTGGACCTGGGCGCAGCAGGTGCTGGGTCTGGCCTGAGGGGAGGGAGGGGGATCATGGCCCAAAGCTGCGTGTGGCCAGTCTTGGGCAGAGAAACAAACCTCTAATCCAAACATAGAAAGGTTATGATGTGAGATTGGGCTGCTGTTTGTCAAATATTCCTGGCTTCTTCATCTTTTTTTTTCCTAGCAGCAGGTTCTGCTCCTGCAGGCCCCCCACCCCACCCTACCACCCTGGATGACAATTGCCTTGATATTCTCCCCGCCCCCCCACCCCAAAATAGCAGTTTTGTATATCAGAGATGATAGGTTGTCACAGCTGAGTGTGAGCGATAGTGCTGCTTGACAACATCGCTTCCGGAGCATAAATTGAGTTGGTATCTCTGTCCTGTGACGCTCTGATGTTGTGTGATTTGGTTTTGCAAGGAGGGCAACTGTAACGCTGCATATGCAATCACCTGATGCAGACAACTTCTTTTTGCTTGACTACTTTAAAATGGGGACATCAAATACAGAGTATGATGTTATGTCTGCTTCTCACCGGAGAAAAAGGGCTTCGTTTTCGAGATTGAACTGTTTTCTCCTGCTTTTATGGCGGCTCGGTTCAGAAGTTTAACAAGGTTGATATTTCAGCTGAACCCTTTTCATGTCTTTTATTCGCCAGCCTCCAACAGTCATGTTAAATTTCCCACTGCATAAGTTTGGATACCCAAATTCACTCTCTCTTAAGTGATTCAACATTTTGTCTGTCTGTTTCATTAGAGAGAAATGCTGCAGAAACAACAGCGGTGGCGTGCGTGCCTTTGAAGCCTTTTTCAGCAGCGGTGGGTGAAAAATGTAAGATCTCCCCAAAGTTGGACAATCAAAGGATTTGATGAGCCGCAGGGCCTGACAGGGAAGTGAATTCACGGGGACAGACGGGGGGTGGGGGGGCTCAGGGCCTGAGCAGACAGACAGGAGGCCCGATTCTCTGATCACACAACCCCTGTCTCTTTAGGCGCTTTGACTGGGAGCAAAGCACTTTGTCGACGGATTTCACATCACACAAAGTGGCAGGGAAACAGAGCCACTGAAGAATTGATTTAAATGCTGTGAAATGCGAAGGTGGGCCACACGGGTGATGGTTGATTTATGAGGTGTTTCTGTGAGAACGGGGGGCTGAATTTAAGGAGGCTGTGGTGGATGTCTGTGTGGCCTTAGGCGACTTTAAAGTTGTCCACAAGCTTATTTAAATTCAGCACTTTTTGAAGAACTAAATTATAAAGTGATCTACATGTATTACAGACAGCACAGTAATGGATCATATGGATCAAAAAGGAACAGCAGTGCAATTCTTCAAGGACCTTTTGAATGTGTTGAAAACTCTTTTCCACCTTTTACCACAGTCTTCGCATTCTAAGTAAAATGCTTGTGCTGTACCTTGGTCAAAATAGACAAATCCAAATTACAAAAATATCGGGACGTTGTGTAAAATGTGAATTAAAACAGAATAACGTCATGTACAAGTCATTCAATTGAATACAGCAGAATATTTACTGTTTAAATGGATAAACTGCTTTTCTTTAAATTTACACACATTCTTAACTTGATGCCTGCAACACATTCTAAAAAGTTAGGACAGGAGCATGATCACAACTATGTTACATCCCGTTTTCTTATAACAACACCCTGTAAGCATCTTAGAGCTGAACACCTCGATTGCAAAAGTATTAAAAGTCAAATTCTTTCCCATTTTTGCTTGACGTAAGGTACACTGTAGAACTTTTAGGCAGGTTTGGGCCAAAACTGAAGATGTGTAATGGTGAGTAGGCCTGCCTGAGAGCACTATCAGGCAGGAAGGAGGATTGACACAACCCCAGTCATGCTCTGGATGTCCTTGCATTTTAGCAGAGGGAAATAAAGTGAATTCCTTTAGGGCGCAGTAAGGAGAGGAAGTGGCATGTTAGCACAACCCAGGGTACCAGCTGAGTGAGTGGTGGGTTGCCACGCTGTGGAGGGTCTGAAAACCACCTGCATTCTCTAGTTGTGTCACTAGGGGTGAAAAGGCCCAGGCAGAAGAAATGCCATCCAGCCTGACCTTGACTGGCAAGAAACACACACATGTCAAGCTTGACTCTGGCCGCCCCTCTTCTTATATGAGCTAAGGCCCAGAGAAGTCAGCAGCACTTCTGGATGATGTTGATGTAAGGCTTTCACTTCACAAGCTAGTCTGAACTTACATTTGTAGATGCAGCGACACACTGTGCTAGCTGGCAGTGGTTTTCCTCAGCTGTTTCTGAGCCCACGTCATATCATAGAATGACGCTGGTTTTTACGGAGCCCTGGAAGGGACATGGGAAAAAACATAAAATCATGATGGAGCAACCATCAACCAGTTGCAATCCTCCAGAGCAACAGTCCGAAGGATTGCAACTGGTTGCTGATGAATTTGACCAGGTCTGCCAGATCCGACTTTTATGACAAGAGAGTCACCTTTCATCTAAAATTTTCCTCAAATGCCTTTCGCTGAGACAAAAAGCATGCCTGCGACTAAGCACAGATTAAATGTCTTTTTATGTAAGGCCAATTTCAAAGTAAAATTCGATGAATCTCCCTCACGGATGCTCATCCTCCATTGTTTTGGTCAGTTTGACCAGGAAGTAGTCACTGCTACATCATTTCAATATTTTGCAAGATTTCACAAACATTTTCCAAAAAAAAAAAAAAAAATATTCCCAATCACATCCATATATTTAAACAAAATAATAATTCCATCATCATTTTTATCTTTTTCCCCCATGTCGCATTGGGGCTCTGTAGGTTTTCAGTGAAAAAATTTGCTGGTGTATCTGAATCTTTTTGATGGTACTATGGACAGCAGATCATGGATCTCTACATTTTTTGTAATGGCATTGTTTGTAATCTTTTGGGGTATTTGATCTCACAGTCTTTCTCAAGTGGAGTACCTTGTGCTTGTTGATTGTGAAAGACTGAGCTTTTTAGGGGCACTCATTTTATTGTGGTACTATCACCTGATATCAATAAACCTACTTATCTATGGAATGCTCCATGTGTTTTTGAGCATTCCAGAACTTTACCAGTCTTCTCTTGCCCCTGTCCCAACTTTTTTGGAATATATTGCAGAAATAAATTCATAGTGTGTGTAACAAAAATAAAAGTAAAGATTTTTTTTTGTTGGAACATTAAAAATGAAGATTTCATGCAACTATTATCTCTGAATTTGAATCTGGTTGTAATGCCATACTACTGTCAGACAGTGGCTGCAGCATACGAATCTGAAACCTCCAGCAAATGACAAAAGAAGAAGAAAGCATCTTATTGCCTTAGTGATTTCAGAATACAGACAGTGCATTTAAAGCCCAGGGTCTTTGACAAAAAAATGCATCATCACCTTTTGTTTTTGGCTTTTTCTTTCTTCACAATCTTGAACATCATGTTTGGTCAAAGAGCTGTGCAGAGATATATTGAGATGTCTAAAAGACACAGGGACCCAGTGTAGTGAAGCTAAAATATGTGTAACACGATCTCATCTTTTAGCGTTTGGCAGCATTCTGTACAAGTCGGATGCAGTTGAGACACTTGAGGGAGATGCGTGTGTGCAGAGACTTGCAGCTCTGACGTTATGTGTGAGTCTCTTGAAACCGTATTGCATAAGCAGGCAGAAGGAGAAGTCTCCAATCAGGCACGGACACCTCTTGCGTAACCACGGTGCCAAAAGTATAGTCCATGTGGGCCAAGTCATTGTGAATCTTCATTTACTCAAACTCAGAGACACAGAGGGTGACACTTAGGAGCCAGAGTCTCACTTCCGAGTGAAAAACAGGAAACTTTCTTCTTGTTTTTTCTTTCTCCCCTGTGTACCTCTGTCACATTATCTCCCCGCTCCTCCTCACGATGATCCCTCTCCACTTTGTGATGCTGTCTTGTAAACCCCTGAAGCCTTTTTTCCATTTTCTTGTAACATGAGTGCTCTCTAAGTGTACTTGTTCAACACCATTGTTGCATGCATTTATTCTTCATAGGCACAGTCCCACTTTACCTTTGCTGTGTATATTCCAGTCTGGAAAAATGTCCCACCTATCAAATATAACCTACAGACAGCTGACCTGTCCATGGCTGGGAACACACTGGTTGGTTTTTAAATCTGAATACATTAAAAAACGTGGGAAACTACAGACATAAGAACAGGTGCAACCCTATTTTTAACCCGATAATCCTCCTAATGCACTTGCTACATTTCCTGTCTGCGGTAACAATATCACAGTGGAGATTCCACAGACACAACATCTCACAGAAACTTGCATGATCAACTGTAACTAAGAAGTAAAGCAAACATTCAGGATGCTTTTCAAGCTCAGCTGGCTGTCCTGTTGTGCCCTATAGTTGCATCCAAAAGTGAGTAAAAGACATCCTGGTGCAGCAGGTAGTATAGTTGTGTTTATGGTTGTGAGAATATGTAACATAGTGGGTGATGCTACCCGTCTGTTAGCTCTCCTTAGTTACTCCGAGAGGCTGAGGCAGCATTGGAGTAACAAATTAAAAAAATGTTTAATTTTCATAATTCCAGATTAGGGAAGCTCTGTTGCAGGGGGGAAGTTAAATAATCAAACTGACACCACTCTCTTTAGAGTTATGGTCGCAGTAAAACCTTGAATCGAGCAATCGGGGACAAATCCTGCCTTAAATTGGGCTAGATCTACTTCAGCTGATGCCCAGTGTAAAGCATGTGATGCAAATACCTTGAACAAAAATCAGTCTGGTTGCATTACCTGCAGTGTTTTGATGCAGTCTACTTTCATCTGCGGGGTTGACTTTTCAAGTACAAGTTAATGGCACAAATGTGCAACCTTGACATTCAGCTATGTTCAGTACTCAAATGACACTCAGTGAGCACATCATACATGATGCATGTCATAAATCTTTCCCAGCACTGTCCCTGAGAAGTATGGTATACATCTCACAAAAGTCATAGAAGTCAATTGCTTTTACATGACGAAACAGAATCAGGGATGATTACAGGAAACAAAGAGAAAACTATGATTTCATACCAGTAAATTTAGTAAAACTGTGTTGCAGGATTTTTTTGAATGGAGTGGTCTAAATGTGGCAGTGACTTAGTGAAGGGTGGTCTGAGGTTTGTGAGAATGCTTAAAATTTATTTAGCTTTTTTATCTGATTAAACTACTAACAGTAAAGTATCCCACAGAGGTTTTAAATACCCTCTTACTTTTAGAAGTAAGAGAACAAAGTGACAGCATATACTGTTCACCTCTTAGCTTATTTCTTATGGATCCAGAGAGATGTCAGAATTCATGTTTTCAAGTTTTAATAAATTAAATATGCCACACAAAGAGAGATAGAAGAAGCCAGCAGCACAGTCCAGACATGCTTAAACATCTTACCTCTTATGATGAATATAGCAAGTCCCAGATAAGAATTCGGGGGCAGCTAATCCCATTTCTAGGGTGGCCTCATCTAGATTCACACTTGGTGATAAAATAAAGGAGCCAGAGACCAACCACAGACTTTCATCTCATTGAGAGTATTTTTTTTCCTCTAAAGAATAAGACAAGCTTTAGAAGAACACATTTTTTCACTTTGTTCATAAATACAAACAGCAACTATGAGGTGAGCCCTAGTGCTATTAGCCCTCCCTCATGCTCCAAATATCTGCATTCTCAATGGAGCAAAACACACAACCATTCCAGACATTTCTACAAGAAATGATTGACTTTACCTTGTAGAGACACGCCATGAAACTGTCATCTAAATCAGCCTCTGATCAGCACCACGGACAGCGGCACCATTTGCCTTGAACCACCTCAGCCTGCTTTAATTAAACTACCAAACATCCAAAACAGGTTTTATAGGGAGGTTACCCTGCTTATATTGGTGAGAATTAAACAGATATAAAGAAAAGCCCACACATTATCGATGACGGAATCTAATAAATTAATCATTTATCATTTATGGCATGGCAGCCAAATCAGATCCCAGTGGGAGCACATTTTCCACTGCAAGCAGTCACAATATTCTTGCTATGAATTTAAACTGTATCCCACTATAACAAAAATGATTCTAGTTTATCCTGCAGGACTGTTTCTGGGCAAAGTTCTTGAGAACAGAAAAGTTTTGTTGATAAGCCCAGACAAAAACATGACAGCCAAATACCAAATTAAAAGGTGACTGCTCTGTCATGATTGGAAGATTTTTACTAAAACCAATCATGTATTTAGACAGCAGTTTGGTATAATTCTTCCTTATGCATGTGCTGAGTTACTTCTGACCACTGAATGTTTATAGTGTGTTCATGTTACCTCAAATGTCAGCAAATGAATCAGGACTCAGGTCTAGAGAACACAATCTAAATCAGAGGTGGGCAACTGTCAACTGGCAGCCTGGGGGCCAAAAGTAGCCCTCCAGTGAATTTAAGATACCAAAAAGGTGTTAACATAAGGGAAATCTCATTAAAAATCTGCCATGGTGACATGAAAACTGGAAGTTTCCCATGATTGTAACTTCACTTGCTGCTTTATCTGAAAAAAATTGGAAGTGAAGTGAATTTAACTTTGAAAACTAACAAATACTGTGTCCATTGCACTGAAAAGTAACTTGAATCAGCTGTTAAGCTGACTAAATTGGGCATTTGAGTTTAAATATGTACCCAATGATAAGATAAATTGTGCTTAAAGCTTGTATGTATGTTTATTTTGTTGGATGGTGAGGAATTCTAATTGTCTTATTAATAGTTTCATTTAAAAAAAAATAACATGTCAGCCCTTTAGCAGTGAGAATAAACATAATGTGACCCTCTTGGTAGCTAAAGTCTGCAGAAAACCACCAGCTGAACAAACTTCCCAACAGTTTTCTGTGCTTTAAAACCCCATTTGAGATGCGCTCACTTTTCATTTTGTCTCCAAATAAAGTTCTTTAGCTTATCTGGAAAAACATTTTGACATAATGTTCTTTAAAACCTGTCTGGCTGTCTGACTACTCTCAATTTTCCTCCTGTCAAACTTTGCAGCAGCAATGTCACTGCCTCTGAAATTACTTTGTTGTAAACAATGTTATCAAAAGTGATGGAAATGATTGCCCAAACAAATAAAATTTGACTTTAAAGTTTAGTTTTTCATATTTCCAGGCTAAACTTTGTGGTAAAAACTGAGCTCACAAGATGCAGCCAGGCATAAGAAGGCATATAAAAACTATTATCATTCTCTGGCCTCTGCTGTGTTTCTCCACACTACGTGATATAAACCCACAGAGACCTCGGTGCGCTTCATCTCCCTTTTGTGCATTAAAGTGAATAAGTGCATCTGGGGACTCAGTTTAGTGATGCTGTTTGTGAGTTCCACAAGCAGAGACGGAGCAGGTAGTGATAATTGAGATGATAGGCCAACTCTCTCCCCTCCAAATGAAATGAAAACAGGCCTGAGGAGTGTGTGCCTATGTGTGTGTATACTCCGTGGTGTTATTATTAGGATGCAGCGAGGTTCATCTGCCAGATGCCTTTCCACTCTCTCCATTTGAGTCAGTAATTGTGCAGGATTTCAAAAATGCTTCATAACAAAACTGCCGTGCTGCAGCCTTTGCAAGGCTGAAATTGCATTCTTTCATCTTGCTGTATCAATGTGAACTGAATTTATTTGTTCATCCACTGTTTGGTCTCTCTCTTGCTCACTCAGTCACTCGCCCACAATGCTCACCTCGCTCACAACCATGTTTCAAAAACTGTTTTTCCTCTTTAACTGAGCACCTGCCATTACTTTTCGGTCCCTATTATACTCTAAAGAAACTGTCCAGCACTTCCAAATTATTAAGCTTATGTTGCAGATGCTTGCGTTTTACTCTCAGCTTTTCAAGACATTATACCATGTCATAGCTAAGTACTGTTTTTTGTATACATTTAATAAATGCTGCTCCACATGTTATGACACTTTTACTTACTTTCATTATAAGAGAAAAAGCAGATTCCTCCTTTTTCCTCATGCTATATGCAGACATATGCACATAAAAAGGGACGCATGTTGCTATGACTTAAAACATGATGTTGGGACATCATGTGATACCATTAGTTAGTGATTTTGACCATTCTTTAATGACAGTTATTTTAGCTGGCAATGTCTTTGCATTGTGGTGGCTACATCATTATTTACATGACAACAGTGTTTGGGTGCCTGAAAAAGAAAGAGTGTTTAAAGAGTGCAAACTCTAATAAATGGCACAGTTTCCATTACTGCATAAACTTCCAGTATGTTGTTCCCCTTAAAACAGAAACTTTCCACATTTGCACATAATGGTTCCAGTCAGGGTGCAAACTGCTGGGGGGGTGATACATTTTCATCTCCAGGGTGGATATGTTTTATCCCTGCCTCTGCTCAGACTAAATGCGTCATACTCTTTAAGAGGAACCCTGCGTGATCAGATTCACCTAATTGCATAGATATTTGTATCTCTCATATGTATATTGAACAAAAAAAATCACAAGATATCTGCATTTTGAGAAAGTTTGAACTGATCACTCACCAGGAGGCTGCCATGTTTTGGTCTGCACTGGTAGTGTGACATCGCTTGGTCACAGCGCTACTAAGTGTACTACGCTTTATTTGGCTGTTTCAGCCAGAGAATTTTGAGATTTCAGGTCGCGACTTGGTTTGCATGTGTTTCTTGACAACACTGATGAAGGCCACGAGCTAAAATGTTCCCATAACTTCAGCTATGAATGAGGCTTTCTGTTTCCAGACAGTAAAGATGAACACGGCATAAGTACACTTCCGGTTTGTTCTTTTCAAAGTAAAAGCTTTTCTTTAGAGAAACTCTCTTTAGTTGTACATAATGCTTTTATTTTGAAAGCCCAAACATGTTTCCACACTGAATCACGTCACTTAAAGGGAGGTTTATGCAGGTAAAGCTTTGAAAGATTCACAGGGCTTTGACTGCAGGAAGACAGAGCCAACACGCAGCAAACTCACCCCTGGTATGAAAGCTGTAGCGGTGGGTGCTGGAGCAGACATGTGCAGCAGCTGCAAGTAGTGAAACATGCTGCCAGTCTGAAACACGCGGTTACTGCATAGGAACAGCTGAGGAGCGCTCTGGCCAAATGACGTCACACTACCAGTGTGGACAAAAACATGGTAGCCTCCTGGCTCAAAACAGATATCTAATAACCTGACACACCTGTGAAAAAAGCTCGTAGAGTGATTGGATGAACGTTCTATCACAACTTTATGGGGCAATAAGAACAACAAAACGTGACATCATAGCCGCAAACCAAGGTGCGCTGCTACCGACAAGAACTCCATAGAGAACTGCATGATGCGAACCATAGAGACTATAGGCATGTCAGTGCACGACCTTTGTCATTTTTGAAAAGAAAACAACTCACTGCTGTTCTTTGTTCTTCTTTTAATGAAGAAATGTCGTCAAGTTCTGATAAATCTGACGCTAAAGCAGAATCCTCGCTAATCTCTTCCTCCATACTTGCACTGGCCTCTTGGTGCTGGTTGCTTACGTCACGACTCCGCTGCACCCGAAAGTACTGCCCCTTGATGCTGATTGGTCCTGTAACTTTGTAACCGGGCCCAAACAGTTCAGATGGGAGCTTTGCAAGACAGATTTGCCAGTAAGAAACACAGAAACGGGTGAATCCATCTGCTTTGCAAGGTTAGATATCTAGAGTTTTTTTGCTCAATATGAGATACAAATATCTATCCAATAAGGTGAATTTGTCTGCTCCTGTTGGGTTTCAACATTTGTGATCTAATCTTAGCATTCTCTGTGCAATTAAAAATGTTTACAATACATGACTAAAACTGGAGATTTGTGCACTCATACTATAGTCCAAGACTCATGATCTGCTTGATTGAAGTGCACATGTTTTTCCTTTTGATAAGGAGTCAGAAGTTTTGGCACACACTTTTGGCATGTTCAAATTTTCATGCAAAATTTGCCGAGCTATAATAATGGAGATCATTTCTGCTATCATTCTTATACTGAGTTGTTGATCATTGACAACAACTTATTCCATTTGTTGAAAATTTTCAGCAGTTTTTTTACATGTGAATAGGCACCGAGAACGTTCATCATCTTAGACATCCTCTCTGCCCTCTCAACATCTTCTGTGCCATTCAAACAGATTTGCACGTGACATGTGTTCCCCATACACCTCAGTTAGTGTACCAAAAGATTAGGGATGTTTTGTTCACTTTCACTAAAAGAATGCATTGCTCCACTTTTCAGCCAATCATTTCTGAAGCCTTAGCAAAAACATAAGCACTTCAATCAGTAGCTAACGGTTCACTAAAGACGCCACTTATTGGAAACTTAAAGCAGTTGTGTTTGAATAAACCTTTAATATGAACCACTCAGTGTGACTGTGAACTATGTGGTTTGATGCTCACAAGTGAGGTGCATTATTTAATAGCCATACCTTGTATAGTAAGAGATAAAACATTGTTTTTTGCACACCCCCCAATGTGTGAATTGTATGTGTAAGCATTGCAATATGTTTATTGGTGCTGCTCATTGCCATCAGCTGTTTGAGGTACGGACGTGTAATGAGAATGCCACAATTTAACCTTGCTGCAAATTTGTCCCACTGGCAGGTTGCCGTGCTACATAAACAAATGAATAATCAAAGATATTATTTCATGAAAAATCCCTTTGGTTAAGAGAGAATTTTCACATTTTTCCTCATTATTCATCAGGATTAAACTATTTTAAAGAACTTCCTCAGCTGCACGTCTATTTATTACTCCTTGCATAATAGAGTGTGATGTCTTCATATAAAGTCCGTAGGCCGGCTGAAACACGTGGGCAGAGCCAGCAGGATAAACACAAAGAGCTCAATGCAGTTGCTCAATGCAGAAGTTTAGCAGGCCCTTTAAAGACTGTTTTGGCTTCTACTCACAGCAAGAAACTTTCACTGCCCATCTTTTCTATTAAATCTATTACGCCTTAGACTCACTGGGTTTATCATTGTTATATTTTGTCTTTCGGCGGGTATGTTTCTGCAAAATGAGGGTACAAACCTTTACCAGGCAAGCATAACCTTCACCTCTGTTAAAGAGTCCCGATTCCAGCTTTTCTGCGGCGGTATTTCCATCTGAAACCAGCTGATTGTTGGAGAGAATGAACAAAATGTTTTCACTCTGAAGGCTTGAAACTGAGCTGATCTCGTACAGAAAGTCTCGCTCCCTCCATCTCTCTCTCTCTCTCTCTTCTTTTCCCTATCGGCTGTGTTGCTCCTGATTTCTTGGAACTTTTGCCTCCCTTTTGTCTTCCCAGAACCCTCTGGTACTTGAAAGAAAAATGAACACAACCTCCACCACCTCCCCCTCATCCTCCCCCTCCCCGCCTTCGCTCTACTTGTTCTTCTTCTGGGAGCACAAGGGAGACAAGCAGAGGGTGTGTGAGCATGTGTGAAAGAGAGAGAGAGAAAAAGGCAGAGAGAGGGGGGTGGGGGAGAATGAGAGATGTGGTGAAGGGAAGAAGGGAACGATGGCAAATAAGGCAGGAGAAATAGCCCGGGGCTCTTTTTCTCTCCCCTATTCTCCCTCTCTTTCTCTCTCTCCCCACATGCCGAGCAGAAGCAGTGCTGGATGCTAATTACTTATTAGATTGCAGATATGTGCGGCAGGGTAGCGAGGCTAATTAGGTTAGCACCCCTGCTAAAATGAAACGTCTTAATGCTGACGCTACTTATGGCATCCCCCTCCCGCCCTCCTCCCCTCCTCCCGTGTGTCCGGTCAGGCTTGATCCAAACTAAGCCAACCTGAGTGATGGGCAGAGGCTGAAGGACAGAGCAGGGCCGCCTGGAAAATGCGGCTGACGTCTCGGACAGACAGACGGCCTCCGATGGCCCTAATTATCCCGCTGACCTTTCTTGCAGACTTACAGCGGAAAGGAGGAGAGGCGGAGGAATGCGAGCATCTCTCTGTGTGACTCAGATAGCATGCAGTGGCTCAGCTGGAGTGTCAAATACCAAACATCTTCACTGACACTGCCTTCCCAAGAAAATAAACAGCTTTACTTGTTCGTTCAAACAGCTCAAATGACCTCTGTTTACCTGACAAGGACCTTTATCAGCTCTTGTCTGTCAAGAGCAAAGGACGGAGAGAAAAAGAAAATAGGAAGCCTTGCACTGAGGAGGTCGGGGTCAATTCACGGGACGTTACACAGTATTTTTTTTTTCTTTTCCTAGCTGCAGTTTATGTCAGTTAACAAAAATAACAGCTAGCAGAACAGCAGCAGCTTCAGAACAGGTCAAATGTGGTTTGACTGAGAAGTTCAATGCAAACTCACTGTAGAAAAGTCTGTGAAATAAAGGTAAAATAGAGCTGACACTTAAAAGATAAACTAGACCAATGCTTAGAAACTTATTGACTTGTTTAACTGGTTTATGACCCACCTTTAAAAAGCCTTAAATTTGCCGTCTTCATCTTTTTTTCTTTTTTTCTTTTGGAGCACAATATAAAGACATCAAGACAATAAGTTTGAGAGGCAATACTATATCTGTAACCTGTTATTTCTGCACGTTCTCTCAGAGCTAATGGATTCGGACCAAAAGTTGCAATACCACTTGTAATTGTGGGGGCAGTATGGCCCCAATCCACAGCAGCAAAACACAACAGAGAAGAATTCTTTTGAAATCTTGCCTCAATTGACACACGTGTGTTGCTCAGCGGCCTGGTCTGTCTGGTCTTTTTCAGCCGTGGTGATACCACTAGGGACCGTGAGTGGTATTTGGGCCCTTTTGTCATCCACAGCATGACCAGAGACTTGTTGCACCCCTACCGACCACCCGGGCCATAGCCTAGGCCACACATACTCACATCCACCCCTTAAGGCTCTGTTATGCTCTCCGCATGTACGGCCACATGGGTACAAACTGACGTGGAATCTAACGCTGGAACATCTAGTGCATTTATACCCATGGGTGTAGCATGGAGGGAAAATAGGGTACTGGTTACCTGTAGGGATGGGGATCGAAACCCTGGTCCATAAGGACCCAGTTCTGTGTTTGGGAAATACCTGCAAATCAATAACGTTTTAGCTTATCGATACTGCTATCGAGTCTCACAGGCTCTGTGACGTAACATCATTTTAAGATATAACAGTTGTAAATAAAATACGTGCGTTCTTTCAAGGGAACATAAACTAAAAGCACATCAGTATTGTGCATTACCAGAATGTACCTTCAACTGTCCGCTTGAGGAGAAAGACGCTGCCTGCTAGACTCATGCAATCATATCTGCCTGCCCTGGGAATAACATGCTCTCATATCCCTCTTTTTAGCTGTTTCAAAAACATTTTTCTTCTTCAGCTGCTCAGATAAATGCTGAAAAGTGCTCCAAAACTTTGAAGCAATTCCTGTTTGTTAACAATATAAATCCAGTGTAGAAATCTGCGGTGGAATCGGCAGAATTGAAGTTAATTAGCGAACTTAAGCTGAAAGACGGAAAATATGATGAAACCTTAATAAATACAGTTGTGAATATGAAAAATGTGTTTATATTTGAGGGATATAAAATAGATGTTACAGACCGAGACACATAGCTTTTTAACTCAAGCTCTACTCAGCTAAGACCACTTCCAGTGTAAATATTTGTCTCCATTTTGTTTTTCCACCATACTATAGAAAAGTATCGGTAGTGGTATCGATAAGGAGTCGGATCAATAAGGAGTATCAATAAGGGTATCAATATCAATAAAAATGAACGATCCCCATCCCTAGTTACCCGGGCCCACAGTAAGGAGGGGCCCTTGAGAAGCCTGCGATGAAATGTGTGTTTTTATTTGTTTTATTCTTAGTAATTAGTGCCAATATTGCCATTATTGAATCAAAAGCAACTAAATGAATCAGCCAACAGAGTGAAATTTGTATCAAATACAGAAAAATACAATACTAGGGGCCCCTGCTCCACCTTTAAAAATGTGTATTTTGTCAATCATAATGACAACAGTTAGCATTTTCAGTAACAGTTCCACGACCCCTTTATTTCTGTGTGACATTACGAATGTAGACCTACAGAGTTTTCTCACCTCTACATGAAACTTCATCTGTTGAGTGATTGTTTAACAATTTAAATCAGTTTGGGTATTGATGTTGTCTTACTTCTCTTCTCAGTCGTGTGTGCCTTCTGTTTTTGCACACAGCCCTGCAGTCTCATGCTCTTATTTGCACATTAAAGAGGTGTATGTCTATTTGAATCAGTAAAAACAGCTTACAAGGACGTAGCGTTCATCAATTTAAGAACACAGAGAGCATTTCAACAGTTTGAGGACGTGTCATGAATCTGATGTCTTGAAAGAATATTGGTAAATGAGGCTTGTTGTGTTTGGCACTACTTCTAAAGCTAATAGTGTTTCTTTCTCATCAGGACCAAGGCTGCACCAGCTCCTCCTCCTCGTTCATCATCACTCATGCATTTGCTGCAGCTGATAAACTTTCACTACTTGTTAAGATGTTGGAGGGATTGTGAGAATATAAGGCTGACATTTATTGATTTTTGAGGATCTCTTATCCTTACACAGGCCATAATACTGCTTTGTTTGATTTTCTAAATCCTTCCAAATTTGATAATGAAACATTTCCTCTGTGAACTTACTAAAATTTGACAAATATTAGATTATTAAAATAATTAGCCCTGCAGATATATGTCCAGGTAACAGTTAAACATGTATCCAGATTTGAAAGTTTTAGTCAACTGTTGAACTTTGTGTTGTGTCTTAAAAAAGATTTTTTTTTTTTTTCTCTGCAGACAAAGAAGAGACAAGGTGTGCTTTTATGATCTCCAGTGATTGCAGGCCTCTCCCTACCTTTTCACTACTGCAGCTGGTCCAAAAATGCAGCAGACAGGCTTTTAAAAACTGCCAGGGAGTGAAAACATACTACTGAATGTATTATATTTGAAATGTTTAATTCCACTTAGACTGATTCACAAAGAGTAAAAATGGGTTCTAATGGATCCTATTATACGGACTACTTTCCATATTCTGAACCTTTTTCAAACAGGAACACTTTCAAATTCATACAAAACGCTACAAGGTGTCTACCTGCTTTGAGTCACTTTTATCCATGCAGATGAAATGATGTCTTTTAGCAAACTGCTGTTATGTTTAATGAGGGATTAGTCTGAACATTTTAATCACACTCCTTCAGCCTAGCCAAAGTTTCTGAACCACATGCTTTTAGGGACTGAAGTTTCAAAGCCACTGCACAGGGATCATCAACTTAATTTGTACAAGGGCTTTTTTTCTCTACAGATGCTGAAATAAACATAAATAAAACCAATATTTTGGTCTAAATGAAATTTTCATGTTAAAGTATTTTCTTAACCTTGAGAAGCAGATGGATTCGCCTGTTTCTGTGTTTCTCACAGGCAAATCCATCTCGCAACAATGCCCTTTCCTATACGCTGTCTATGGGAGGTTTTCCAGATTGATGTGTGAAACAAATTCTTCAGGTGTGTCAGGTTATTATTTTCTCTCAGAATTAAGGGATTTGTGCTGCCTTTATTAGTGATATCAGTCCATATTGCCTATCATGCAGCCAGCCACAAGGGGGCGATTGAGATATTTAAGGGGCATATTTCTGAAGCTTTTATGCTGCCTGTCACTGAGTCTGATGCTAGTATGCTGTGTTGTCACTGGTCAAAAACACATGCAGGAAACAGATCTGTTTTTAGATTCTCAGGAAAAGACACTGTTAATGAGCAATAAGAGGAAAATTGATGCAAAAACTTGCAGTTTTAATCAACAATGGACTGATAGGTATACGTTTACAATGCCAGCTAACAGCAATGCTATACCTGTGTGCTTCTTATTTGGTAAATCCTGAGTCTGAAGGTTTTTCTTTTAACTTAAAAAAAAAATAAATAAAGGCATGCAGTTATTTTTAAACAACAATTTCTTAATTTAATAATAATAATAATCCTCTAGGGGCCCGGATGGAAAGCTGTGTGGGACCTGCTGTGGCCCCCGGATTGCCAGTTGACCATCACTGCCATAGTATCTCTTAAAGTGACTTTTTCCAGGCCTGGAGAGGCTTTGAACTTAAATCAACTTCTTTTCAAATTTCCGCACTTTGGAAATTTTCATCAAAAAGCACCAACATAAGGATTGCAGTGGTATAACACAACATCAAAGTTTTATTAAGTTATTTGTCTTCCAGCATTTTCCTGATTGCTACTTTAAGTCTGCGGCCACCGTTTATTATTGCAAGTGCGATTATGGCTTTATGTGTCTCTTTTTCCCCCATAGCTGACTGAAAAGGACACTTGTAGTGTACCAAACACAGCATATTCATTGTCTGATACTTTCTGAAGTTGCTCTGGAGCTCTATGACCTGACATTTCACAGCAGGAGCAGCTGCCTGCCAGGACTGATGCTTTTTTATTTCCAGTTGTATTGGTTAGAGCAGCAGGAGTGATTTACTATAAGAGCCCCAGTGATTCAACAAAATGTAGGCATTATACAAGAAAAGAACTTTTTATCCTTTATTTTCCTTTTAAATAATGCAATCATCTTAATGTGCTTTTTAATTGAGCTGCAAAATTTCAGCATAATCATCCTGAAATGAAGACATAACTATTAAATCGATACATTAGTATAAAAACTTGATGTCCTGCATTGTATTTAGCTCTGAAACCTGCTTTGTAGCTCGCATTGAGCTCCAAACTCAGACAGAAAAAAGATCCATCATCAGTTTTTGCCTCTACAGGGATACAATAGACAATGTTAGAGCAGAACTGGACCACATGGCCTACAGTTGGATATAATATGATTACCTTCACTTGGGATATTGAAATCACAAAGAAAAATGTTGATATGAAGGGCGATCAGTTTTGACATAAATTACAATGCAAAATATGATGGAGCTCATGTTGCCATTTGCCGAGCAGCCTTTAAAGTAAATAGAACATAACGTGGAGGGTATATGGAACAAGAAAAAATAAATCTAAAGGGAACAAAAGAACACTTGACATGAATGAAAAGCAAAACAAAGCACAGAAAACAACAGAGAAGATAAAGAATGTAATTACAATGGGCCTTGAAAAATAGAAAACAGTGACTGTAAGGCAGAAAGAGCACAAAACATGGAAAAATAAATTGGACTGAAAAGGTCAAAAATGTTTTTCTGGGCAACAACTGGAGACATTCAGACCTCAGGTCAGTTCATAATGCTATTACTGCTGCTGCTTTTATTCATCATTTAAGAGAGAAAAATGACCATTTATCAACCTCTGAACATAGAGTAGACCTTCAAAAATCACCAGATATACCCAAATGTATGTCAGGCTATGAACTAAGTGACTGCTTAAATCACCCCAATTCCAAAAAAGTTGGGTCACTGTGAATAATTTAAATAAGAACAGAATGCTACTGTTACCAAATCTCACAAACCTATTTTTGATTCACATTAGACAGTAACACATATCAGATGTTAAACTGAGACATTTTACCATTTTATGAAAAATACTAGCTCATTTTGAATTGGATGTAGCATCCTTTCTTCTTTTAGCAAGCCTGTAAACATCTGGAAAGTGATGCGATCAGTTTCTAGAGTTTTGGGAGAGGAATGTTGTCCCATTTTTGTCTAATGTAGGATTCTACCTGGTCAGAAGTCCTGTGTCTTCTTTTTTTTTCATATTGTCACAAGGTTTTCTATTGGTCAAAGGTTTAGACTGCAGGCCAGTTCAACACCTGGACTCCTCTATTGTGAAGCCACGCTGTTGTAATTAATGTGGTTTAGTATTGTTCTGCTGAAATAACCAAGGCCTTCCCTGAAAGAGACGTTGCCTGGATGGGAGCATATGTTGCTCAATAATCTCTTTCTAGTTTTCAGCATTGATAGTTCCTTTCCAGATGTGTAAGCTGACCACGCCATAGACACTAATGCAACCACATACTTTTAGAGATGCAGACTTTTGCACTGTGTACTGATAATAAGCTGCAGGACACAGTTTCTTTAATTAAAAAAATATATTATCAAATTTTGATTCATGTGACCACAGAACAGTTTTCCATTTGCCTCAGTCCATTTTTAATTAGCTTTGGCCAAGAGAAGACAGTGGTGTTTCTGGATCATGTTCACACATGGCATCTTCTTTGCATGAAACAGCTTTAACTTGCATTTGTGGATGGCATAGCCAATCAGTAAACAGACAATGACTTTTGGAAGTGTTCCTGAGCCTGTGCAGTTATTTCCAGAACAGAATCATGCCTTTTTTTTTACTGCAATGTTGTCTAAGAGCTACAAGATCACCAGAATAGAACACTGACCTTGTGCAGGGAGAATTCTCCAGATTCTTTGAATCTTTTGATGATATTATGGAGTGCAGAAAATGGGATATTCAAAGTCTTTGCAATAGCACATTGAGTGACATTGCAGATTGGTGAATCTCTGCCCATCTTTACTTCTGACAGACTCTGCCTCTCTAAAATGTTCCTTTTATTCCCAGCAGACTCAGCTGCAGAAACAAATTAGCGGGGGGGCATTACGTTTTTTTGGGGGGGCACACCTTTTCAACCCAAGTTTTATTTGCTTCAGGCTGAACAGTGGCATTGTAGCCACTTCTGCAGTGCTGAGAAATCATTTTTCTCTCGCTAAAATGGAGCAGTTCATCCCAAAATCTAAAAAATAAACAAAAAACAGTAGCGTTGTTGTTGACGTTGTCACTCACGTTTCTTCCATGCGGATGAGTTACGCTGCTTGGCGCTTCTCCTTGTGCTCCCTAGCTGCTGTAGCTAACCCTCCTAGCATGAATGTTTACTCCAGTGTGGCTGTTGACTTCGGTGCTTATGTTTCCAATAGAAGTGAAGCTGTATGGCACTGCTTCCTGCTTGCTTCAGTCCTGGTCGTCACTAGTCCTCGGTACTTTTGTATTTTTTTGGAAATAAGTCCGGATATCCATGTTTAGTTCACTGCGCACCAGCAACGGTGAACGCCATGAACGTATGACTCGGTATGACTCAGTGACCCGCCCCCCTCTATTTGTAATTGGCATTCGATGGTTGGATTGGTTGAATTGTAGGATCAACAAATAGAGATAGGAATAATAGGAGATGGCTACTCGAACGAAAAAAACAAAACCCAAATATGGACAGCTTCAAGTCCCAGGGCAGGCACGGCTGACTCCGTGGGCGGGCACGGCCCCCCAGTGCCCACCCATGCCACCGGACCTTATTCCCAGTGAGGCTACTGACCAGTTTAGTTAACCTAATTAGTTGCGAAATGCTCCCCCAGCTCTTTTTTTTCACTATTACCACTTACTTCTCCAGCCATTCGTTGCCCTGTCCCTACTTTTTTGAGATGTGTGGCTGCCATGATATTCAAAGTGAGACATTTATCATGAAATTGTAAAATGTAGTGTCTGTAGCGCATCTGATATGTTGTTTTTGAAATGTGCATTGAGATTTTACACAGCATCTCAACTTTTTTGGAAATTGGGTTGTAAAATGATACTAACACAGAGTGAGGCAGGATGTTGTATTTCCCTTTTTAAATGCACATTAATGTGCTGTGTTTACACCTTTTGTTTCCTTATATAGATGAATGTGATGCCACATAAGAAGATTTTTTTGAGTGAAAACCCCAAACTTGCTTTAAATCACACGGATGACTGGTTGACAGATGTGTTTGTATTAAGTGACAGTCTGCTTTCATTGTTTCAGGTGCACCCACACATCCTCACTGAGTGATGTTAAACTCTTTCATGTGTATGCTTACATACACACCAGGAGGAGATTTTTGAAGGGTGACTGCTGTTTTCATCATGCTCCACTGATTGTTGTTATTTTTCACCACAGTCTTTCATGTTTTGCTCCAGAATGCTCTTGCAGACTTGGATCTCATCTTAAGGTATCTAGTTAGAGCCTTGGTTCGCAACCTGGGGTCCGGGACCCCCCGGGGGGGTGCTAAAGATCTCGGGGATTTTCAAATATTGACTAAAACCATGATAAAACAGTTATTAAGTAGTTTATGCAAAGGTCTTTAGATAATAAAAGCATTCATAGGCCTCTTTTTAGGGTTTTATCAGCGAAACGATTCAAATCTTTGTTCATTTTTGACGTCAGTGTGTCACTTTTTCTTCTCTCCTGGGTCCTGGGGGGGGCTCTGCTTTTCTTAGGTGCATGTAGGGGGGGCTCCAAGGAGAAATGGTTGGGAAACACTGGGTTAGAGGATAGTCTCACTGAGTGAGCAATGCTTGCATTGTCATGTCTTATTGTCTCTGTCTGAGGCCACAGACCCACAGTGAGATGCTCTTCATGGGGAGTGTCACCTTCGCTAACCTCGTACTAATTACACACAACACACCTGTGGGAGAAGGGCTGTGGAGACGTAACTCAGTAACAGTTGCTAAGTGCAGATTGATTGGAGAGAAAATGAGCACTCGTTTAATCAAATTAAGCAGGTGTGTTGTTATTTCAGAGGTTGCAGTACAGATGCTCATCTGAGTTTGATAAGCTGGTCTTTTCTTTAAATCGTCACAGTAAAGTGAGCAGCTAACAGCTGAAAACAAACACATCTGAAATGATGGGTCTTGCTCTAGCTCTCTCTGTGCATTTGTCTTAAATTCTTCCTCTTTTTGGTGTGACTTCTGGGTCAAAGATTGGTGCAGGTATTCTGGAGCATAATTAAAACACTAAGGCCAATTTGTGTCTGACTGAGATGTATACATGCGAGAGTAAATCGATTGGACAGTGGAGCTTGTTGGTGGATAAAACTCATGCTGAGGCCAGTCAGGAGAAATACAAAAACATCTTCTCCCCCGAGCAAAGCTTTCCCTTTGGCTCTTTGCTCTTGTTTTAGTAAAGAAGGTGGTCCAGTTCTGATAAAACTGATGCTACAATACAGCTACATCTGAGCTAATCGCAAAAGCAGTTCAAGAGGAGGGTAAAACATATTTTTCATTGTGACAAGCTTTCAAGGCTGTTCTTTGCTCTTTATTTAATACAGAAATGTGGTCCAGTTCTGCAAAACACTGAAGCTATGCTATAGCTATGTATCAGCAAAATGCTGCACCAGTGGCAAATGACAGTGATTGGTCAGGTTGGTTTTCAGACCTGGCTCAGTCATTTCAGACTGAAATTTTGCAAGGTGGATTTTCCCGATGATAGACATGGAACATGGCCAATCCATTTGCTTTGCAAGGTTATTTTAACACTTTTAAACTTAAAGAAGTATGCATGACTCATTTAAGTCCAGGGACTGTGGCATGGCAGGTAGAGTCCCTTATCTCACAACTTGAGGGTTGTGTGTCTGATCTCCCAGATTCTAGTCACATTATGATATGGGCATGAAAACAAATTGAGAGTTCTGGTTTATCTGGCAAGACACATAGTCAAACTTAACTCAGTAGAGGAGAGGAGTCCTTTTGTAACAGCAGGAGGATGTTAAAGTGAACAGTATCTAGCTAAGATACACATAAAAAGCCAAGATAGTACATAATTAAGACAATATAAAGTATGTAATGCATCAGTAGTGAACCTGATTCACATTGCAGTTAATGCATTAATGCTGTCAGCTCTGTTTATGTCCTGTTTATCTCTCTGTCATGCCACTTTAAAAAATCAAGGTTGCCATTGTGTCCGATTGTTTAAGGTTTTTTTAATTAATGTAACCACTATTTAATCACACTTTCTTAAATGAGATTAGATCACCTCTAATTTAATTATGAACATGTATTATTTGCATACTCCCCTCTTTGTAATAACTTCATGGTATGACTGTCTCCTTATGAGCATCTTTTCTCTCAACCTCCCTGAGCCTCAAGCTCTTTTATCTTTTTTTTTCGCTTCAATTAGCTAGAAAAAGGACACGTTCGCTGAAATGAATATATATTTGATCTTATAGCCCCCACCCACCCACTAACTCCTACCACCTCCCACTTTACAACGCCCCCATTTGTTGTTGTTGCATAAGAAAACAAATTGTCAGTTGTGTAAAAGCGCTCTGTAAGGGTAGGCGGAGGTTACATTAATGTGCAGTATGCAGTTGCTGTGAGGTTGTTTCTTTTTTATGGTCATCATTTAATTACCTACAATATGTTGAAGACTATGTGTGTGAGGTTTTTCTCTTAGATACAATCTTGGATCATAAGGCACTGCTCAAGCCTGGAAGGGATGCAGAGTGGGTGGGTGGCAGCAGGGCCGGGGGTCCCTGAGATAGAACCACAAAGCCCCTGGAGATTGGAGGCGGGGGACCTGTGCCGCTAATTAACGAACACCCTGGTTGGAGAAAAGTTCCTTTCCATCTTGTATGATGGAGCTACAGAGAGTCAGACCCACCAGTGTGAGTTTGTCTGTCTTCTTGTGCATGTGTGTGCCTTCCTAGCAGCAGTTGTGCTTCAGAGAATAAATTACAGCTTCTCCTTGAGGCACTGAAGGGGACTGCATGAATTTCACAGCTGAACAATCATCAGTTCCTCCTCGACACACATCCACACATTATTCACACGCCAACAGCCCGCCGCCATGATTCTTAATGTGTCAGAAATGTTTAAGCTGTAAACACCCAGGCTGCAACAATTTCAGAGAAAGTTTCACTTTTTTGTTATACCACTAAACAATGTGCTTCCATTTAGTTATTTTCTTTATACCTAAACACTATCACCCTAACTTAACACCATATATAGCACCACAACTGTAATGAGGGAGGAGTAATAAAGTATGGGGTAGGTTTGGTTGTAGGGTTTGTTTTACAGAGATGCATGCCTGCTAGTTTTCAGTTTGATCCACTGTGACCCAGACTGATTGTTAATCACCATGTAGTTTGTAGTATTCCCAACATATGTCTCCAAAAATGATACAACTTTAACTACACTCAGCAGCCACTTTATTAGGTATACCTTGCTAGTACCGGGTTGGACCCCTTTTGCCTTCAAAACTATTTTAATTCTTTGTGGCATAGTTTCAACAAAGTGTTGGAAACATCCCTCTGAGATTTTGGTCCACATTGACAAGGTGGCATCACACAGTTGCTTCAAATTTGTTGGCTGCACATCCATGATGCAAATCTCCCATATCAGTAGATCACAAAGGTGCTCTACTGGATTGAGATCTGGTGACTGTGGAGGCCATTGGAGTACAGTGAACTCACTGTCATTTCAAGAAACCAGTTTGAGACCAGTTTGGTGCATTACCCCGTAGAAGATGGGCATAAAGGGGTGGACATAGTCAGCAACAATACTCAGGTAGATTGTGGGGTTTAAACGATACTCAGTTGGTGCTAAGGGGCCCAAAGAGAGCCAAAAAAATGTCCCCCACACCATCAAACCACCACCAGCCTGAACCGTTGATTCAAAGCAGGGTGGATTGTTACTTTCAAAGTCTGACCCTACCATTGGGACCTATCAGACCAGTTTTCCCACCATGTTTTTCCAGTCTTCTGTTGTACAAATTTGGTGAGCCTGTGTGAATTGTAGCCTCAGTTTCCTGTTCTAAGCTGATAGGAGTGGCCCCCACTTTGGTCATCTGCTGCTGTAGGTTCGATGCGTTATGCATTCAAAGATGGGATTCTCCATACCTTGGTTGTAACGAGTGGTTATCAGAATCAAAATCAGCTTTATTGGCCAAGTATGCAAATGCAACAAGGAGTTGGACTCCAGCTAGCTGTGCTCTCAATGTATAGGAATCAAGTCATCACAGGAATTGCTATTCCATCATCTTGAACCAGTCTGCCCATTTTCCTCTGACATCAACAAGGCATTTTTGTCCATACAACTGAAACTCACTGGATATTTTCCCTTTTCAGACCATTCTCTATAAACCCTAGAAATGGTTGTGCGTGAAAATCCCAGTAGATCAGTAGTTTCTCAAATAGTCGGACCAGCCTGTCTGGCACCAGCAACCATGCCACGTTCAAAGTCACTTAAATCCCCTTTCTTCTCCACTCTGATGCTGGTTTGAACTTCAGCCAGAAGTCTTGACAACAGCTACACACCTAAATGCATTGACTTGCATCCATGTGACTGATTGATTAGCTCTTAGTGTTAACAAGGAATTTAACAGGTGTACCTAATGAAGTGGCCGGTGAGTGTAGATTTTAACAATGGCTAACTTTTGTTCACAGCCTTGCTCTCTCCCTGCCCAGTGCAACCTTTTGTACTTTGATTCCGTTTCTTTTTGTTTCTTGTTGCTGATCTTGCATGCATAGCCTTCCCTTGAAAAGGAAATCTCCTTCGGCTTCCTTTTCTGTCCTTTTCTTTCTCCGTCTGTGTCTCTAAAATCCCTCTGTAGGGATGAGACCCAGCAGGCTTTGAGAATAATAATAACTGCATTGAAAGGGTTGAACTTCTTGCTTATGATCTGGTTTATCATATAGAGGAATCAATCATGAATGGAAGCTTTTTCATACCAAGTTTAAACCTCCTCATATCACATTTTAATGCTATATGTGTTTTCATATTAGGGATAAATAGAAACTAGTGAGTATAAAAACATAAAAACATGACAGATGGATGAATGAAAAAGGAAAAGTTTGACATCTGACTACATCAAACGCTCTCATCAATAATGGCATTTTAAGTGATGGTGAAATTGCTCAGTCAACATTCTCGACACAATTTACATGATTTAGCATCCCATATCCTGTCCTAACAGCGTCAGCTGCAAGATGGTGTAATGTGCAGCACATAGAGGCAACATCTGCCCTCTCTGAGATGGCTGCTGTCTGCATTAGAACTTCTCATACATTTTCATGCCGCAGACGCCCATTTCATTTGACTGATAAGATTTCTCTCTGGGGACCTATATGGGAAGATTTGAACTGCACTCATTTTAATTATAGAGCTGTCTATACTTCACAGGCCTGAGTGAGATCATATCAAATGTATTCTGTCAGGACAAACTATAGTGATGATAGGGGAAAGTAAGATGAGAAAGAAAGAAATGCTCTTTCATTTTTCAAATCAAGGATTTTCCTTTTCACAAAAACAGAACAGAAAAGTGAAGCTGTGCTTTGTAGTTTTTACTAAAGTTTTAATTATAACCAGAATGCTGCAGTATGCAGACTGATGACAGCTCATGAAAGTGTATGAATAGCCTCATCAGCTCAGATCTGCAGCAATCAAACATAGATATTTCTTTTTCATTTAAAATCCACACTATTTGTTACAAACTTTACATGTAGAGCAATCCAGTAATATCAGTACTCTAAACTTTTCCTCTCCAATGCTTCTGTTAAAAAGGACCCGATGGATGGATGGCTGGATGGATGGTTTAAAGAAAGAAATCCCTCAAAGAACTCTCAGGATTTCATGTTCATGCCTGTTCAACCAAGCAATGATCTTGGCCTCAATGAAATTTGATATAAAACCTTGCTATTTTTCGTGTGAAGTTTTAAGAAAAAATTCTCAGAGTGCTCTGTAGACAAAAGGTGAACATGAGGCACTTTGACCTTGACTTTTGACCTCCAAAGTCAAATCAGTTTATACTTGAGTAAGAGTGGACATTGAAGCAAATTTGAATACAATCTCTTAAAAAGTGGTTTTGAGATATTTCAAAGGAATGCTCCAAAAGTACAGCGGGATGGATGGATAACATAAAAAAACATATATATATGATTATCTAAATGTGCTGTTGTTGTATCATGTTGACCCTAAGAAGCATACATGATTAAACAATTGGATTTAAACTTTTTAGAGATACCTGTTAATACACTTATCTTGTCTAACCCTTTACTGTCGATCATATGCCAGTTTTTTGTATTTGGGGTTGCTTAGAAAAAAGTTTTGCGGTTAAAAAGCTGCAGTTCTAACAATGCATGATACAACGCTGAAAGGTAAGAGCAGTGAAGCATTTCAGTATGTCTGCACACACTCCTCCAAACCAGACAGACACAAACTCTTAAGTCAGTTCCTCCGCGGTGCAGGTGCCAAGTCTGCAGGGCGTGGAACAGACAGGGTGGAGTGTATTTTGTACCAAATCAGTGTAGCCACATCCTCGCTCTAATCCATTTTGCTTGCTTCCACCCCGGCTCTTCTGGGGAACAGCAGAGACTCAGCAGAGTGGAGCGACAGGCCAGACTGCAAACTCTGGGCTAAAAATACCATTTGCAACTTTTGTCTCTCCAACACCACAGCTTTGTTGACACGCCTTTCATATCCTACGATCCCTCGAGTCACGTCTCACATCACGACTCAGACTGAAGTCTCACTCTCCCTGTCATATTACACGATCTGACTGCAAAAACACTGCAAGTTTACTCTGGATATTCTGCTATAATGAAAATAAGTCTGCCCATATGAATAAATAATATTAGAGCGTCTGGATTTACAGTGTATGCCAGATGGAGGTGCTTCAACTGTCTTCAACCCATTTTAGAAAGCTGAGATAAATGTAGCCTTTTGACTTTATTTCAACTTTAGCAGAAAAAAAGAATAAACCTTTTAGTTGTGATTTATCAGTTTCATCTAAACTGGGTTGTCATTATTGTACTGTGTTCATATGTCTGGATATTTTCAAGATTTTCTTCTGTGATATTTCAAATAAATTCACAACATACCAACCATTCACCTAGCAGAGAGGCTGTTCATGTCCTGCATGTACTGGATGGATATGGGTGATGAGGGTGACAGTGGGATTTTAAAGGCTGGCTCGGGGAGGTGAGGTTCCCGGCATAAGAGAAAAATTAAAGAGGTATTGAGGTAGAAAATGGAAATGAGCTGGTTTAATGAACTGAATTAGCATGTGGCTGAAGAGACCCACTGGAATAAGATTAAACACCAAAAACCAAATTTGGTTAAAATTTTGCCACATAAATCCTACTTTATTTTAAAAAAGAAGGAACAAGAAATACTTTGTGGCTTTGTAAATGGATGGTTTTCCATTGGATCCAGTCTCATTATTTAGACCCCTCTCAGAAACACTGGTAGGCAGAGTTTAGCAAAAAATTGAACTTTAAGTAATCATCAAATAATCAGTCAGAACATAATGATCTTAAACCAGTTAATAAGTTTATTTCATTAATAGCCATCTGAAGTTTATGTCAACAGATACCTTAAAAAAAATTGTAAAATCAATAGACTGGATTCCTTAGGAGGCCAAACAGACTTAGAACATTGGTTCCTTATCTGGGAACCACATAATAACTGATATCAAGATAAAGCACTTATCAAATGCAAATCTTTATTGGTAAGAAGAACAAACCTTTTTCTTTTTTTTAACAAATTAATCAAAAATGATGTTTTTTTCACAGCACTGTATCAACTTTGTGAGTCAGCTTTCACAGATGCACGTAGGTGGTCTCTCCAAGGAAAACGGTTGGCACCAACTGACTTAGCAAACTCAAAATAATACTGTGAGGGAGCTGGAAAGCACTCCCCTCACTGAGGTCATAAAGGTCACACTAAAGTGCAGAGACTGTCAAGTTCAGTTGATAAATGCAAAATGTTATTTTATTTTGTAAACCCTCCTAACCCTTCCTGTCTTCGAGGTCTACTTCCTGTGGGGCGGGTCTTCATGCAGTGCACACATGGGGATGCAGTAAACAGGCTGCAGCAGCTGCCAATCACCATGTTAAGCGGGGTTTGATCAGTGAAGACGGGGGGGGGGGTTATTTAGTTATATTTGCCATATTATATAAGCAATATTTGGGGTTATTTAGTTATTTTGACTTTTCTGTATTGTAACTAGTCTTTTGCAAGGTGTTGATTAATTTGTAAATATAGGTTAGTATAAACAGGTTTCTCACTGAAGGGGAGAGGGGCCAGGTGAGCTCAGAGAGGGGGAGGGGTTCAGGTAGAGTGGGCCTCTGCTCAGCTGAAATCTGCAGCACCTGTGTGAGTGGGTGTGTGTGTGAGATCCTGCAGTCTGCTGCTGTGGGAGAGACACAATGGATCAGTTGTACATTTCTGATGCACTTCATTAAAAACAAGAAAGATTCAGAGCTCTAAAACCTGTCTGGTACCATCATTCACAGGGGCTTCACTTCTACTGGTCTTCATCCAAGATTAAGGTTTATTACCATCAAAAACCTTACAAATACACTTGCATGTATTAAGAATCTACAAATCTACAAGAAATGAAGCTTAGCGTTAGTTCATGCAGGACATGGTAGTCATACGCCAAGCCATGACCAGATGATCCCAATCATTGCAAATAAATTAGAGAAACAGAGAAGTTTACTGCTCTCACAGACACATCCCACTGCAATGATTTTGGAATGTCGTGAGATATTTAAAAATTGGTGTGGTGTTATTTTGACATATTTGTACTACTACTGAAGAATGCTGTGTAAAAAGCAGAAACACATAAAAACTAAGCCCACAAACTGATGCTGGATGACCTTATCTGCCACCCAGACCAACTATGTATTGTACCATTCTGTAGGAAACTATGAATTATTATCTCGCTCAGGGTCACAAGAAGGCTCGCGTCCATCCCAGCTGTCATTGGGGCAGTGAGAGGTGGGGTACAACCTGGACTGGTCACCAGTCAATCACAGCACTGGCAAAAAGAAACAAACAGGCTGTGATGTCACACTCACACCTGCAGGACATTTTAGAGCCAGCTATTAACCTAATGAGCGTGACTCTGGACCATCGGAGGAAGCTGGAGTGCATAAGGAGGCACACATGCATGGAGAGAACATACAAACTCCACGCCAGAAAGGAACAGTCAGGGGATTCCAACCACAAACTTTCTTGCTATGTAACAACAATGCTAACCGCCACCATGCAACCCAGAATAAATTATATAAAAACAAATTATTGCAGACTTAAATTCACTTTGTAGAAATAGTACTAAAACATGTAATAATCTCAAAAATTTGCCTTTAGCCTGCCACACTTAAGGAGGTTGAACACATGATTGCCAACACATTTAAAGACTGCAACAATCTGCCAATGCTTTAATTTGGCTTCTTGATACTATTTCTCAAGATATTTAGTAGCTCAGATTTCTTGAGTCTTTGCTCAGTTGTTTTCTATAGGTCATCAAGTGAATCCGATTGGCTGAGGCCACCATCCGTCCGGTCTCTCTCATCAGCTGGATAATAAACGACTCAACTCCATGCCTCATTTCACATTAGGCTCTGCAAATCGTCAACGGGACAGATTAACGGGAGGGGGGAAGCTGGCATCCCCGGTGTAAACACTGTATTAATCACGCTGGGCCTTTCTGTTGGTCCGCTTCACCAGCTCTTCTCCTTCCTGTCCCTCCACTTCCGTCTCTGCAGACACACACCACGTACTCTAACGCACACATACATACAGCTGCAATGGTGTGGCTGTCTTAAGCCCCCCTCCTGTTATTTCACGCTGTGTGCACCTGCCAATTGAAGGCTTGCACTTTGGGGACAGGGCAGAGACTGTGAGTGTATGTGTGCATGTGTCAACAGGGAAAGTAGGGCAGCATCGAGACCCGAGGCCATGGAGGGATACGCAGCACAGACAGCAGGGTGTCTGAGGAGGAACAAAGTCTGTGTTTGAATATGTGAGGGTCTATTTGTGTGTTTGCACATCATGTCCCTGCACTTTATTATGTGTTCATGAGCTCCTTTGTGTTTTATACATGGCTTTATAAAGAGAAAACAATCTGTGCCTCTGTGTTCCAGCATGCTGGAACAACACCTTCTGCACCTCCAACTGAAGATCTAGCTCTGTTGTAATATTTAAACAGAGCATTATAATTAAAATGTTGAGCTAGGTGCACAAGCAGACATATAAAAGGCTGGTTCCCTGTCAATTAAAGGCATAAAATGATAAAAAAGTATAACTATTCTATGTACTCAGGTGATGCAACATTCATTTAAATAGGCCAACTTATACATAATATGACAGATTGTTAGCAAGTTTGTTCTGCATAAAGCTACAAGCCAAAATTTTATGACTTGCACCTTTAAATACACCAGCATTGTGAGTGAAATAAAATCGAAATGCATCACCTTCAAATGGCAGCTTGAAAAAAGTGAATTCGTATGCTGCTGTTCTGAAATGGTCATCCACCTTTTACCAAAGCAGCAGTGGTAAGATCTCCTTAAGGATGTTTTCACACTGGGGGCTCGGTCCCAGCCAGCTAGCCAGCATGTCCTTGTGGGACCCACATGGGTCATACATGGGCTACAGTGTGGGCCCATGTGGGTTTGTCCGTGGGTTCATAAGAGATCCAAGATAGATACTACTTGTAGTAAACATGAGAAAATTGTAAGGATCTCTAGATGGGGTTTATATGGGTCTCTTATGGCTGATCCACACTTGCAGTTCACATTGGCAATCACATGTGCAACCACCATGGTACCAATGGAACAAACCCACATGGGACCCACACTGTAACCCACGTATGACCCATCTGGGGTCCACATGGACATGCAAGCTGGGCAGATGCTTGGGCACCGGGCCCACTTGGGGAGGTGGACATGATTCAAGTGGACTGTGAATCAAATGAGATGTGAATGTAACCGAGAGTTGCGTCAGCTGTGCGATATCAACATAGAAACTAAACTTCTCTTCAGTGCAGTGGTTTGTTCACATTTTTCTTAATAAATGGTTGATTTAGAAGTCAACTGATGATATGTTATGATTCACCTTATGGATGACCACAAGTTGTAGCCAGCAAGTAGAGCTGCAAAGGCAACAAATGTGGACTGTAATTTCAAAAACTGGATGGGACCCTGTCTGCTCTGACTGTGTCAAAATTAGATGTGCATATGTTTTTAAACCATATTAAATATAAATGTATTTATGGCATGGCATATTACAGCCACCTTAAAATATTACAAAAATAAAGAGTATCTGTTAATTTTTTAGAAAAACTTTTTTTTCATATTATAAATCATTGATTTACAAGTTCAGTTTTTTCTCATAAATGTACAACTTTTGAAACCCTGAAATACTTAGTTCCAAATGTCACAAATATTGTCACTACAAATTCAAAAATTCTAGTTTTTAAAGTTTTAAATTTTGCATATCCATCAAGTATGTAGGCTTACCATAAAGGTGAGTTAAGGGGAACAACTTCCCTTGGCTGTGCTTATTCTTCAAATCCACTCCTTACTCCACCCTTAAGGTGTGGATTTTGTTATTTTTCAATAGCAAATTTTTCCCATGCCTCTGGTAATATGCAAGGACATCCAGAGCACGACCTGGGTTGTGCTAATCCTCCTTCCCTCTTGATGGTGCCCCCAGATGGGCTTATTCACCATCAGATGCTTTAATTTAGCTTTAACTTTTGGCCAAAACATGCCTAAACATTCTGCACAGTACTGTAGATGTGTAAAGAATTTTATTGTTGTCATCTTAAAAACCATCCATGGCAGCAGGATGGTCTCCTTTCCCAGCATTTTAACAGAAACAGTCATGGCTCAGGTCATTAATGAGGAGTTGGGATGGTAGCTTCTTCTTCTTTCTTCTTCTTGGCAGGTTTGTAAACCAGCTACCTGCTGTATCAGTCTGAGGACAAATGCAAGGCATGGAAGAATGTTGCTAATGAGAAAGCAGAGCAGTGGGGGAGAGGGAATTGAAACAATCACACCTGATATTATAATGTGATATCAACCTATCTTGGCATAGGCAGGCTTTGAACACAGTACATTCATGTATGGGAAGGCTGTTGTCAGGTTTTCTTTATGTATTGCATCTTTCCCAAAGAAATAAACCACTTAAATGAATTATTAAAATACAAAATAAACTTGTCAAAACTAATTATGAAGTTGCTATAGCACTTTTGATAATTACTCCATCCACGAGGGTATTAACATCAACAAAAAATCACAATACATATCACTTCTGAAATCTGGCATTGAATACTCCAATGCACTTATCTTTTGGGGAACACCATTTATTTCCATGTTTAACTATTTGTTTGACATATGCACTACCAAAACAGTGAACCAGTCAGTGGCTGACGCAGTAAACTTATGGCTCTTTTCCACCGGCCCGTCTTAGCCCTACTCTACTCGACTTGACTCGACTCTACTCAGTTTGTGTTGTGTTTCCACGGGCGCAGTACCTCGTGCCAGATACCATTTTTTAGTACCTGCTCTGCTCTGGTTCCAAGCGAGCTGAGCCAATACTAAAAGGTGACGTCGACCGACTGCCGGCCACTGATTGGTCAGAGAATGTCGTCACCAAAGAGTCATGAGCGCGACGCCCGACACAGGATTCAAACCCGCCATTTTTGAAAAACGACAACAGGTACTAGGGCTGGTGGAAAAGGTACCCAAACCTAGAGCCGAGTCGAGTCGAGTAGGGCTGGAACTGTGTAGTGGAAAAGCGCTATTAGGCTCCCTTTAATAATAGATTTTGACAGCAATCATCATGGTGTCCAGAAGAATCTGAGCAAACAGACTTAAAAAAGGTAGAAAGGTGAAATAAGTGAGTACCACTGCTCTCCCACATGTGTTTATTACTGTGTCTAGTGTGGGTAAATCTATATTTGCGGACAGTAGCAGCTCCCCTGCTCAAATCACACAAGGCAAACTTTCACTTTCTGCTGTCTGTGTGATGAACGGCCCGGATCAGCTCCAGTGATAAATAATGAATGGGACGGCGGCCTTTGTGGACTCATTTACTGCTATTTTTTGTCTCTCCAAAACAAGCTCAATTTAACTGCAAGTCCAATTTAGTCTAAGCTGTAAAAAGGGGCTCATGTTTAATGCTGTGGATGCTTTTTGAAAAAGAAAACTTCTTTTCACTCTGAGTGGAAATGTTCACCTTGTGGTTGGGTCATCACAGGTTTTAGAGCTGGATATATTTTTATTCACATATTTCTTTGCAGACACGTCCAACGGCTCCTGATTTTGTGCTGAAAGTCAGCCGCAACCCGGTCTTAACATAATAATGTATAATGATGTTGTGTATAATCCACTGTGTCATTGCATATAAATACATAGATTATCCTAATGCAGTGATGTGATGTGTGGTCTGATGAATGTGAGTGTGAATAAGCAGAAATGAAAAAGAGATGGATGGATGCAAATCCATGCTAATAGGTTATACACACAGCGTTCCACAACGCTGGACATTTACCCTCCACTCTAACAACAACAAGGTCTTTTTCCTTTTTTCTGCAAACTTCAGGGAAAATGTTTACTGTTGCATTTCTTATTCAGTTAGCTGAAGGTCACTCGGCCCAATTACAAGCAAAGCAGAGCTCATAAACAAGTGACGCAAACTGGGAGAATCTTATTTACTGGAGAGAGGGTTGTTACGGATTTTGGTGGCTTCTGACTGACTCTTTATTGGCAAGACACCATGCTGCATTTTAATGTTTATTCATAAAAGTCATCTGGGAGCTGTATGCTTAGAGCAACGTTATGAAAGATTTTGGCCTGGTGTGTTTTGGTGCACACTGTACATCAGCACCAAAAGCACACACCGCCTCCCCTTCATATACAAGCTTCATTTTTTGATGGTAGCAAAGATGGCTTGAGGCGACAAAGAACCACGTCAGCTGAAAAGCCTGCTGTATGCAAAGTGAAGGCATATGTGTACACAGCTGTCGCCATGATATCTATAGTCTTTGGCTGAATGGTTTAATTGGAGAGGCTAATTTATCATATGCTAGAAGGAGAAACACTTAAGACATAACTTGAGTTAAGAATGATTTTAGAGCAACCTCTTCTCTCCAACTATTTTGGGGGAAGGGATTTGCCAATTATATGTCCAAATAATTCTCAAGTGTGCGGTGTCGGTCGTGTTTGACTGACACCACAGTTTTACATGCTTGATACTCACAATTCTACCTTGGACTACCTCTGACCGTACAACTGGATTAGCCAATGCTAGTTGGCAGACTGGGAAGTGTCACCAACAGGATGCTGTGTTCTTTAAGAGCTTGCAAACATGGATTGGAATATACACTGCCTGGCCAAAAAAAAGTCACCACCAAAAAAGGTCACACACTCTAGTATTTCATTAGACCACCTTTAGCTTTGATTACAGCACGCATTCCCTGTGGCATTGTTTCGATAAGTTTCTGCAATGTCACAAGATTTATTTCCATTCAGTGTTGCATTAATTTTAATATTGATGATGGGAGAGTCTGACCACTGCGCAAAGCCTTCTCCAGCACATCCCAAAGACTCTCAATGGGGCTAAGGTCTGGACTCTGTGGTGGCCAATCCATGTGTGAAAATGATGTCTCATGCTCCCTCTCTTTCACAATTTGAGCCCCATGAATCCTGGCATTGTCATCTTGGAATATGCCCGTGCCATTAGGGAAGAAAAAATCCATTGTTTAAGGAATGAGAAGTTACTCATTGCATCAGCTGGGGTTAAATAACTTGTTGCTAGCTGAAAAATAATCGCCCATGCAGTAATTATCCAATAGGAGGCTCGTACCTATTTGCTTAGTTAAATCCAGGTGGCGACTTTTTTTTTTTTTTTTGGCCAGGGAGTGTAAAACCTATAATTAAACATAATACTGAAAAAGAAGACCAGCTAGAAAAAGGAAAAGTAAGAGCTGTCTTCATTGGACCTAACTGAAACCATTTTGTTTGGAATGCATTTTTAGTTTTTCCAACTTATTTGGGATAAGTAGCACCTAATAGGTTAAAACATGGGCCATGTCTCTGAACAGGATTTTTTCTTGGAAATTTCCCTTTCCAACATCCACATTAATTCTTTAAAATTTAAAAGAAATCACCAAAATTTTGTGGAAAAAAAAAAAAATCTTACATTTATTTTGAAGAATTTTCTTCGAAAGGGCCCCAAAAGTATATTTAGGGAAACTTAAAACCTAATTAAACCTAATTTTAAAAAATCTCACAAAAATTCCATGTAAATTCCTCCAAAAAAATCAAGCTTATGCACCCTAAAATTTTTAAACAATTCCTCAAAAATTAATAATACATTCCCAAAAAATTCATGACAATGAAAAAACATCCAAAGTAATCATCAGAAACTTGCATGAAAATTCTTGAAAAATCCAGAGGTAACTTGATTGTCCCTTCCACTCCCAAAAGAATTTCCAGAAGACATACAAAGGAAACAACAAATCCCAAAACTTCTGACGAAACCCTCCAAAATATACATAAATATCCCCAAAATTTCAGCGAAAATACCTAAGAAAATTCTCCCAGCATTTCATGAAAATAAGTTAAAGTTCAGAGGTTTTTTTTTTTTTTTTTTTTTTTTTAACACCAGAAATTATTACTGCATTGTAGGAAAGCCAAAATGCAAAGCCCTTATATGTGCACGGAGGGTCTTAGGAGGTAAGGGGAAGATTAGACTGCAGAAGCTGAGATTTGAAACCTGTAATCTCTGACTGGCAACTACATAATGTTACATTTGTGGTTTCCCATGTCTTTAAATTGGTTAACTAATGCTCATTGGTGCTTTTTGTCAAGCTTCTTGCTCCGTCTCACCTTGCTTTCATCCATCAGCGTCTTTTCAAATCTCCTTACCTCAACCATTGTATCAAAAGTACAGAGATGGGCTAACTGGCTTCTTTTTAGCTGTAGGCTGGTGTGTGAGCTTAGACTGTTAAAGTCACATTGTGCTAAATGCAGGCAACTAGAGGGCTATTTTCTCTCTGTTGAAAACGATCTTACTTAGATCAAATAAAGCTTTTATGTCAAGATGTAAAAGTTGCAACCAAAGTCATCTGATAAAAAACCTATCTGTGCACATACCTGGATATTCTCTAAAACAGTTACCTCATAAAAACTGCTAAAGTTTCAGATAAAGATGAGGTTTATAGAAATGTAAACTGGTATATTAGGTGAACTGTTGTGATGTGTATTGAGTAATCTAATAAGACATTTCATTTCAAGTTTTCTTTATTGACATTTTAACCATAAACAAGTTCACAGTGAGATGTAATTTTGTTCCTCCAGGACTTTGATGTTACACAAGAAAATATAGATGTAGAAGCAGAAGGTTAAATATTATGACAAGAGAAACAGTTATAGTGGAAATGGGTAAAGCCTAATGTTGTGTGCATACAGTATATGATTGTGCACTGATCCATGCGTGGTTGTTTTGTCCTTTGTCAGTCACGGCCTTCTGCTGATGTGTCAGAATGTGGGTCGCCTCCTCCGTCGATATTATTTGCGGCTCTGCGTGCAGCCTGAGCCGGGCCGGCTGGGGGTGAGAGCACAGAGCAATAACTGTGAATGAGGGAAGCAATAACTCTATCGGCTCCCTCATCAAATCAGAGCCTTCTGATGCGGAATAATCAGCAATTGAAATCAGAGGGAGGAAAAAAGCTGAACTGACAAAATGGGAAATGTCTTCATGAGAGGAGCAATAATAAAGAAATCAATGAGCTGCAGTTGCCGTTGCACTTCTCCGAGGCAATAAGACAATTGAGGCAGAGCTCTGCCTCCACGCTGTTTTTACAGTCATGATGAAGACAGAAGAAGAGAGAATGTGACAGTGGGAGATATGAGAAATCATTGTGGAGCAGCTGTCATGTGTACAGTTGGTATCAGAGTAACAAACAGGTGGACAGTGAGACAAATGCTTCAGTACAGGCTTTCTAAAACAACAGTTTCACTTTTTATTAAGCTTGATCAGGTAAAATGTTGGTAAGAAAATCCTTTTTTACACATTCAGTGATGCATGTTTCTGAAGCAATAGCATCAGAAATCATATTTACATTTGACCAAATTAGTACAGTACAGTGTAGTATAGCATAGCATAGTATAGCATGGTATAGTATAGCATAGCCAGGAAGGAACAGTTTAACTGAGGCAGCATGAGAGCATTAGCCTGTTGAATCCTTAGGAGAAATCAGCTGACCATCAGCTGATGAGGGCTTGTGTGTAATCATCTGATCTCAGTTATGGCAGCACCTGAACTAGTATGCTTGATTTAGTGGCTGACAAGGCAAATAGCTAATTATTTCTAGGTTTTTGGGGATGCTGATCAGATTTCATGGGGCCATGTTTGGCTCTAGCTTCCTCTGGCTCAGCTCCTGGACTACTGGTACTGCTATTTGCTGCTGTAATCATCGAGGAGTTAGAAAACCAGATATTCTTTTTATTTTGGTTGCCAATATGTTAACCATGTACAGTGTTGTCTCATTTTAGTAAAAAAAAAATAACAAAATTTGTCTACAGAATTAGCATGGTAGCACCACCTTGTAACAAAACTATGAAGTATAATACAGTCAGGCACAAGCTTCAAGTTCAAATGTGGGCCATATGGGGGGCACCAAAGATCTCAGGGGGTCAGAGGATTGGACTGCTCAGAAGCTGTCAAGACAAAACTGACTAAACTGACTGAAATCATGATAAATCACTTAATAAAATGTTTATATCACAAGATTTTGGTCAGAAAAACATGTCTAGACCTATTTTGCCCAGGTTTTTTTTTATCAATGAAGCAATTAAAATCAATGTTGATCATGTTTCACAGTTTTTCCTGTGGGTCTTGGGGGAAACTTGAACCACTTGAGGCCCCACATCTGCAAAAATGGAGCAATGTATGCTGTCGTTTTAAAATCTTCATTACCTTTTTGCTGCTATCATCCTGTAGTCCTGTCCTCTCAGATGATCACTGCAGTACACTATCTCATTTAATAAGCCTTCACACACACAGCTCACCTGCTACAGTACTAAAAGTGTAACATTTCAAAAAGCATGTGATGTTATGACAACGCACAGCTGATTGATATGATAATAAGAGCAGAAACACCAAAAAAGGGATGAAAATGGAGATTGGAAGTCTCTTAACCTTGGTTTATGACAATAGAACAATCCAAAATGACACAAGCCAATGATGAAGTCACTATAATAAAGTATAGTGTAGTATAGTATAGTATAGCATAGCATAGCATAGTATAGTATAGTATAGTATAGTATAGTATAGTATAGTGTAGTGTAGCGTAGCGTAGCGTAGCATAGCATAGCAAAGCATAGCATAATATAGCATAGCATAGTATAGTATAGTATGGTATAGTATAGTATAGTAAAGTTTAGTATAGTATTTTGTAGTATGGTATAGTGTAGTATAGTATAGCATAGCAAAGCATAGCAAGCATAGCATAACATAGCATAGCATAGTATAACATAACACGGTTATGCTTTTTACAACGCTGCCTTGTTTCCCCTTGTTTTAATGACTGGCTCTATTATTCAAGATCAATTAAAACTTTTCAAACCCTTTTGTCTTTACTGTTATGACCATGAGCAACCAATCAAACCTCATTGCCTACACTTCTGAACAGTTTGTTGACTTTCATTAGCTTCACATTTATTGTTGCATAGAATCAAGGAAAAAAATGAACATTTGAAATCTGACAAAACCAAAAGAAGATATCACAGTTGGAAAGCATTTCCTGTTTTAAGGTCTTGGACATTTAAACCAAAAGATACATAATTAAACAGTTAAATTATGTTAATTACACTAAAATTGTTACAGCAAGCAGTGGTTATGTTAAAAAAAGAAATTATGATTAACTTATTGTATGCAGATTTTTCCTTGAAGGTCTCTTGAACGGGGGAAAACGAGACTCCATCAAGCCTGCAGACAGGGTTTTTGTTTAAAGAGCCAGATGTATGAGTGTCAGCCTTCCAGTTGAGCACTTCAGCGTGAAGCAGCCTTCTGTTGCCTTCAAGTGTTTTCCCTCAGTGATGTGGCACACAGCTGATATTTTAAACTGCCGCAGACTTCTGACAGGAGAGACACGGTGAAATGTCACTGACAACACCTGTACTGTTACACAAGCACAGACAGTCAGAGGAGGCAGAACACGGCTACATCCTGCAGAGAACAAGCACAGTAATGTTGTGTCTGTGAACATCCTCCTTTCTGCAGGTGAAGAAGGGATGTTTCTTTTGACTCAGCGTTTCATTTTCATGGAGCGGGTTATCTTATAATTGCAGCATTTGCTCCCCCTGTCCACGTGGCCAGGTATCCTGGAGTCAGATTTTGCTCCGTATAGTTCTGAGCCTCAGGGTGGAGCTCAGTGTAGGTGTAGCTTGTGTCTCTTCAACTAACGGGGAGACATTTCTTTTGCTTCACCACCAACAATAGTCAGATATTATGCTTCATGGTTGTGTGTCTACACAAGATGCACATGAGATCTCAAGACTTCTTTCAAGGACCATGATCAATGGTCCACTCTGACTCATTTGGTTCGTGGTCAAAAACCAGCCCAAACCTTCCTGACCTTACTTCTGTCAATTGCTCATAATGTGCAGGTACATAACCTCCAGTTTTTTTTCTTTGAATGAACAAATACTTTAAAGATGATCTCAGTCTGAGTTTTAATCAAATGTTTATATTTATAGATCTTACATCAACATTTGTGCTCATAATCTAAAAGACTTCACTTAGTACCAGAAAATGTTAAACTTGTAAGAATTTTAATGAACCACATTGAAAGAGGTCAAAGAAATTCTTGTAAAATAACATGAAAAGATTAATGGATCATCCTGAGATAACGCCCTCACTCTGAGGATTCGTTTGGTTTATTACAATGGACTTTCAGAATGTAAAAAGAAAGAATCAAATCTGAAATCTGAGATTTTCATCAAAACTCTATTTGTCAGATGGAAGACTGTCCTCAGGTGGTGTCCTTGTGCAGTTTAACATGGCCTTGGATGTTCTTTATTATTGAAATGTGATTTACTGTTTAAACTAATGTCGTTTCTTTCTTGACCTTAACCAAACATAAATTTATAACATCTGACTTTGAGTGGTGGAAAAACAAAACTGTGCAATGAAATTTTCCCCTTGTGTTTCAGTACTGAAATTTTTAAAAACTAGGGGGGACTGAAAATCAATGTTAGCATTACAGATAGATAGAGTGAACATTTTCAGAGCGTTTTAGCCATATTTGCAGTCAGAAATTAGTCAGAGAAAGACAATACACACTAATCGACCATTTTATTAGGTACACCTTACTAGTACCTGGTTAGACTCCCTTCTGTCTTAATTCTTTTTGGCATAGTTTCAACAAGGTGTTGGAAACATTCCTCCAAGATTTTGGTCCATAGTGACATGATAGCATCACACAGTTGCACATTTGTCCACTGCACATCCATGATGAGAATATCCCGCTCCACCACATCCCAAAGGTGCTCTATTGCATTGAGATCTGGTGACTGTGGAAGCCATTAAAGTACAGTGGATTCATTGTCATGCTCAAGAAACCATCTTTGTGATATGATGCATTATCCTGCTAGAAGTAGCCATCAGAAGATATGTGAACATGGTCAGCAACAATACTCAGGTAGGCTGTGGCATTTAAACGATGCCCAGTTGGTACTCTGGGTCCAAAGTGTGCCAAGAAAATGTCCCCACAACCTTACACCACCACCACCAGTCTGAACGGATGATACAAGGCAGGATGGATCCATGCTTTCAGGTTGTTTACAGCAAATTCTGACCCTTCCATTTAAATGTTACAGCTGAAACCGAGACTCATCAGACCAGGCGGTGCTTTTTTGAACTTCTATTGTCCAATTTTGGTGAGCCCATGTGAATTGTACCCTCAGTTTCCTGTTGTTAGCTGAGAAGTGTGGCACCTGGTGTACTCTTCTACTGCTGTAGCCCATCTGCTTCAAGGTTTCACGTGTTGTGCATTCAGAGATGGTATACTGAATACCTTGGTTGTAACGAGAAACTGTTTTCAGACCATTCTTTATAAACCCAAGAGATGATTGTGCGTGAAAATCCCAGTAGCTCAGCAGTTTCTGAAATACTCAGACCAGCCTGTCTGGCACCAGCCACCATGTTACGTTTAAAGTCACCTAAATCCCTTATCTCCCACATTCTGATGCTCAGGTTGAACTTTAGCCAGCCGTCTTGACCACATCTACATACCTAAATGCATTGCTGCCATATAATTGGCTAATTAGGTCTTTGTGTTAACGAGCAGTTGAACAGGTGTACCTAATAAAGTGGCTGGCGAGTGTATTTTCCCCAGGCACACATTCACGACCCACAGAAAAGGGCTCTGCGACCCACCAGTTGAGAACCATTTCTCTAGGGTGCTGTCTAAGTGGTGAACATGTGACCTCACAGGATACTGTGAAATTAATTTCTGCATATTTTTTGTATCTGTTTTAAAACAGAGTTGGTATAATCACATATTTTAAATACAATCTTTATCATAGTTTCTAAATATTTCACTATATATGTGTGGCAAGTTTTTGTGCACTGGAGCCCTTTTCATACAGCAGGGGCCTTCTTTATTATTTCAGCCCCTCAAAAATCTTGAGTACATTGGTTGTCATGTCAACAAACAACAAAAACGTACCGCTATAGGCTGTCATCATTGCTATGTCAATGAGCAGCCTATTCAACAACAAAAGATTTTTATATAGATCACTTTCATTTCAACGTGGTTGAATCTACTGTCATAAATGTTCACATATAATAAAGAACAGAACATTGGGGTTGCATGCTGCTTCACTCAATAACAGTAATTAAGTGCATGGCAATATTCAGCATAAAACTGCCACATGTTTACCACAGAGCAGGTTTTTTTCTCTCCAGAGTATGTTAATGAATTCTCAATATGAAGTATGACTGAAAATGTATGATAGTTATTATTACAATGCTCTGCCCCCTGCAGTGTCACCTCTGAGGCACTGTTTGTTTTTTATTGGTTGTTTATTTCAGTCACCTTTTTTTCCAGTGGAGTTTGTTAAAAGCAAATCCATGTATTTCCCCCAACTGTCACAGTCACATTCATTGTTTTTTCTTCTCTAAATTGTTATTGTTCCACCCATGACCCATTTTTCTCTGAGCCAACCACCCCCACACACACCTCCACACACGTATGCGCACACCAACTCACACAGCACGGGAAATAAATCTCTGAAACACACACATCACAGGGGACGGAAGCGGATCCATTGTGAGACCAAAAAAACCCCGAGCTGCAGTCGTATGCTGGCTCCCCCACACGCACACAAGCAGGAAAGTGTGACATACAAGCACAACAGGGAACAAAAACACTGTCTTTTTTTAGGCACTTTTTCTACTGAAGTCTTTTGTAACATAAACACGTGTCAAGCTGCAACAAAAATACATGTCTTTCATTTCAAGGAGGGCTTGAATCGAATAAGCTATGACTAAGCAACTGCACATATAAAGAGGGAAAAATTTAAAAGGAGCACAACATTGGTTTTTTTTTTAAATAGATTGACAAAAAGCTAAAGGCAAAAACATCTAATTAAGAGCAAGTATTGAACACAAACACATGCAAAGACAAGAGAAATCTTTAACCATAACCCTGAAAACAACTCCCTACAGCAGCTATCGACATGTGTCCTTCTCTCATTCTTCACAATAACAACAGCCACAATGAAAGCCTGGATGGATCTATCCAAGTTTAAGCTTTAAAATGTTCTCAAAGCAAATAAAATCAGCATAAAAACGGCAAAAAATCTATCTACCTCTGTTCTTTACACTCAGATGATAGCCAGTCAAATAACTAATTAAAGTAAATAACATAATTTATTTAGTGCAGTTGAGAAAAAATATGTAAAATGTTTTGATATACAAGGAAAAGCAGAAGAACTCAAACAAGGAACCTAACATCACAGGGCACAGGAAGTCAAAAGTATAAGAACCTAAACGATACGTTAACCAACCAGCATAAGATTCCCACCATCAAAAGAGTCCAATAATATAAGAAACAAATGGCATAAGACCCTATACTAAAGAACCAACCCCTTACAAACTCTGAACTCATGCTGTAAGATTCCAGTGGACTAGAACCAGGTGACATAAGAACCAGATAGCATAATAGTTCCCTAACCAAAGAATCTGAACCATATAAGACAAAACAAACACCCAAGAACCAAAATGACAAACATCCTTCCATCCATCCATTTTCTATACCGCTTATCCTGTTCGGGGTCGCGGGGGGGGCTAGAGCCTATCCCAGCTGTCATTGGGCAAGAGGCAGGGTACACCCTGGACTGGTCGCCAGTCAATCGGAGGGCTGACATATGGAGAGAGACAACCAGACATGCTCACACTCAAACCTACTGCCAATTTTTAGAGTCACCAATTAACCTAATGAGCATGTTTTTGGCGGTGGGAGGAAGCCAGAGTACCCGGAGAGAACCCATTCGTGCCCGAGGAGAACATGCAAACTCCATACAGAAAGGTCCTGACCAGGAAGCAAACCAGGGACCTTCTTGCTGTGAGGCAACAGCGCTAACCCCTGCACCGCCATGCAGCCCCAAAATGACAAACACAAAATAATCACACAATTTCATTAGAACCCAACAGCAATATAACCCCACCCAGCAGGGCTGACACCTTTCAGTCAGTTGGTTGATGAGCTTTCATCAGACCAAAACATCTCCTTGAACGGACAGTTGCATGTAGGGGAAGGGATGGAGGGTGGCAGATGAAGAGAGAGAAACAGCAGGAGACATAAAGGAGCAGAGCAGGTAGAGAGGGGCATACAAAGTGAAACAGAATGGGTTATATTCAAAATTTTTCACAGAATTTATGCTAAAAATAACTTGGAAACTTCACATCATCAACTCAACACAGACACAGGATTTTTATATTGAAGTGGCACTGCTCTGCCCCCTCACAGTTCCTCATACAACCCCTGTGCTAACGTACTGAGGAGAAAATCACTCCCTCGTTAGTCAACTGGAGCAGCTGAACTGACCATGGTCCACTCTGGCTCTCCCAGAGGTGCCACTCAGCTCTACTTTGGTGGAGATGCGCAGCAGGTCTTTTTTCAGTGCTGCTGCCAAATTGCATCAATCCGTGTAGAGCAGATTAATCCAAACAGAAGGAAAAATGTGTGAAGTATCTGGTCTCCTTCAAAATACAGCACAATACACAGACTCATTATCTTAAATCATTACTTTATCAACAGAACGTCTCAACCTGGAGCTTGAGCAAAGGTCGCTGAGAGGGTTACAGAGCTTCTGTGACGCCACTGATGAAGAAAAGTTCACTTTTAAGGTGGAAAAACCACAGAATTTCACATGAAACTGCACATCTTTTGTAGCAAACATAAGACTTTCCATAAGACTTTCGACTTCATAAAAAGCGAAAAAGCAAAAAAGAAATCAACCCAAGAAAGGGATAATAATTTGCACTTGACATACTAGTCCTGTGTGAAATCACAGTTTTCCTGTGATCTTGCGCCCTCTTGTCTAAAGCAGAGTTGTGCTGCATTAAGCAGCACTCTAGACATGCTTCCATTTCCCACAGTCACTAACTTCCAGGAAAACCGTGGCACTGCAGGGCACAGCACAGAGAATGCATGTGGAAATTATGGGTTCAGCATCAACTCTGAGTATCTGTTTAATTCACCAGTTTGCAAATAAATTGTATTAAGTCCCTTTATCTCATACAAATGTACACATTAGTTTTGGTATCTGTTACAGACGGATAGAGAGCAGAAGAGAGAGAAAAGGTGATGTCATCTGGTCCTTGAGCCCAAACTTGCTAACTTTTAATTCACCTCGATGCATGCCGTCTCACATATGGTCGGTAATTACATAGCTCTGGCTGGATTAAGTGGTCCTGTCAATAGTTGACATTATAGATTAAGAAAAAACAACTATATCTGAGGTTATTTTGTTGGCTATATGATGCTAAATCACAGGAATTATATGGCTAAAGGAAGGTGCACGCTGATAATCACTGAATCAATTGTTACTTCAGTGCAAAAAAATGAGGTTAAAAAAAAAAACAACTAATGCTTCAAAACGCTTATTTTAATTTTTGTGTTAGACTACCAAAATGGTGCAATGAGGAAACTATCACAGATTAAACTGATCCATACAGACGCCTCATTGACTGTGTTTGCCTGCTGTCGCATCAACGTGTCCACCATATTGCCAGAGGCAAGACCGTTCCATAAACAAATGCAAGTATGTAGGGGACGACGACTTTTGTTATTGTTTGAAATGTTATTCCACGTGATCTTGTCAGCCCCACGCAGCACAGGAGTGAGGCATCTTGCCCAGGAATGCCTCTGGCAAAATGCCAGCGGCGTTGACGTACGACCCACTGGCCAATGCGGCGTCTACATATATTATGTATATGGATCCATAGATGTAGTTTTCATTTGTATTCTTTATTTGTTTTCAAAAAACTGAACAACCAATTGATTGGTTGTTGCGTGGGTGTAGTTTCAAATTCTTCATTGGTTTACTACAGGCCTAAAAGTGACACAAGAACTCAATGGCGTAAGAATCACACAACGTTAAGAGCCTGTTAACATGAAAAGCCCTGGTAGAATAAGACATCAGTAGTGTAGGAGCCCAGTAATGAAAACCCAGAAGCTTAAGAACCCAAAAATTTGAGTACCTAATACATGAACTCAAACCACATATGAACTTAAACCCCATAAAACTCTCTGAAATTAGAACACAAAGCCATAAGGAGCAAAATGATATAAGAACCCAGCATATGGGCACTGGTTGAGCTCAATTGTTAGAGCAGACACTTAAATACAGAAGCTACAGTCCTAAAGGCACAGGTTGCAGGAATGATTAGCAGCCCTGGCGCTGCAGCATGATTCTGTCTGGCATATGGATTTATAAGATACATGTATGAAAACAAACAACATACTAAACCAACTGTTAGGAAAACCCAAACAATTTGAGAACTCGAGCAACACAGCGACTGTATCAATGACTAACATCTAATTTGCACATTCAGGACTCTGTAACGTACATTAAGTCAATCATTTTCAAATATTTTTGGCAGTTTTGGGTCTAAGAAGTTTCATGTGATCCCCAGTAGCCATTTTTGATTTGCTCATGTTTTAAACAACTTCAATTCAATACGTGACTGTAAGAGAAGTCCTTTTCTTTAAACGCTCACAGTAAGTGTTGTTATTTTAAAGCAGGGGGTCAGTTTCCAAGCTGATCTTTCAGATTCACATGGTGCTCAACATCACTGAGCCTATCTGCAGATTGTTTTTGTTTTTGGAGCATTTGCTACCTGATTTTATTTTAGCATAAAATCAAAGCATTCAAGAGATGCTGTGGCAGAGAAAGCATAGCTTGAAGCAAAAATCTTTTGTTCCTGATTATTATTTGATGAACTATGTTTCACATTTGGTTTCTGATCTTCTGTTCTCTGATTCTTTGTTGCCTCTTGCTTCATCTGAGTTGTTTCTTTATTTTTTTGTAATTTCTGAGTTGAAATGAGCTCAAATGGGATGAGGATCACAGGATGCTAAAGATGTCAGTGCTTACCTGAGGACACATTGCTGGGGTAGAGTACACCACACAGGATCCTGGTATTTGCAAAAGAAATGGTTCCAAGGAATCTCGTTTCTGTGCACTAAAGGTGTTATGAACGCTCAGAGGGAGCTGTGCAAACACTATTTCAGCATATGAGAGGTCTGTAACCGGCATTCATGTTTGCCCTGAAGGTAAAAAACAGAGAAATGAAAGGAAGATATTGGCTGCTTGTATATATGACAATATTGATAATATCATTTGAACATGATAATATCGAACTTTAATACAATTAGACAGCTAGACAAGGAGAACCACAACCCATAATCCTAAATTACAATGCCCTTAGGCAGCCATTCCTGTCCTTTGTAAAATATTTTCTATCACAACCCTGTGCAATGATCCAAAACAAAATGACAAACAGACAAAACGTGTTTCCTTGAGTCTTTTCAGGGCTGGCTCTAGTGTAGTAGTATATTAGTGACAAAGAAGAGACACTGTTTTTCTAAAATAAAAAAAAAAGAGAGAAACATGATATCTCCTTAAAAATCAGTCTATGGCAATTAGTAAATCCATTCATACACATGAATACACTTTGAATGATTGTCACGTCGTATCTTATATTGGTCTGTTCCATTCTTTTGTGTGTTCTGATTCAGTGGGCTTTAGTGGGGGACATTCTTTGCTACATTAATCCCTATTTTGATGCAATTGCATACTCTATGCACATCTTATGTAATTAAATTACATGTTTTTGCACTTTTGTGGCCATTTTAAAGTGACACATTTCTTAAAGTATACACACAGAGACAAATTGTTGGTACCCTTACATTAAAGAAAGAAAAACCCACAATGGTCATTGAAATAACTTGAAACTTATAATAAAATAATAAAAAATATTTTTGAAAATAAACTTGTGAAAAATCAGACATTGCTTTTGAATTGTGGTTCAACAGAATCATTTAAAGAAAACTAATGAAACTAAATCATGGTACCCCTTGAAATGATGTAAAATAATGTGACCATGGGGACATGTTAAACTAAGGTGTGTCCTGTAATGAGCATCACAGGTGTCTTCAAACTTGTAATCAGTCAGTCTGCCTATTTAAAGGGTGAAAAGTAGTCACTGTGCTGTTCGGTATCATGGTGTGTACCACACTGAACATGGAGCACAGAAAGCTAAGGAGACAGTTGTCCCAGGAGATTAGAAAGAAAATGATAGACAAGCATGTTCAAGGTAAAGGCTATAAGCCCATCTCCAAGCAGACTGATGTTCCTGTGACTACAGGTGACCATATTATTCAGAAGTCAGAAGGTCCACAGGACTCTAGCCAACCTCCCTGGATGTGGCTGCAGGAGGAAAATTGATGATAAATTGAAGTGACGAATCATACAAATTGTAACCAAAGAGCCAAGAACAACTTCCAAAGAGATCAGAGGTGAACTCCAAAGTTAAGATACATTGACCAGAACATACCATCAATTGCTGTTTGAGCCAAAGTGGACTTAATGGAAAATGACTCAGGAAGACTCAAGACTCAAATCATAAAAAAGCCAGATTGGAATTTGCCATAATGGATATTGACAAGCCACAAAGCTTCTAGGAGAATGTCTTTTGGGCAGATGAGACAAAACTGAAGCTTTTTGTAAGTCACATCAGCTCTGTGTTCACAGACACTAAGATGAAGCACACAAAGAAAAGAAGACTGTAGCTACTATGAAACATGGAGGAGGCTCGGTTATGTTCTGGGGCTGCTTTGCTGCATCTGGCACAGGGTGTGATGAATCCGCGCAGGATACAATGAAACCTCAAGACTGTCAAGGCATTCTAGAGTGAAATATGCTGTGCAGTGTCAGAAAGCTTGGTCTCAGTCAGGTCATGGGTCCTCCAACAGGATAACAAATCAAAACTCACAGCTAAAAACAGCCAAGAATGGCAAAGAAAAACACTGGACTATTCTGAAGTGGCCTTCTATGAGTCCTGATCTAAATCCTGTCGAATATCTGTGAAAGGAACTGAAACATGCAGTGTGGAGAAGGCACCCTTCAAACCTGAGACAGCTGGAGTAGTTTGCTCACGAGGAGTGGGCCAAAATACCTGGGACAGGTGCAGAAGTCTCACTGAGAGTTTCAGAAACAGCTTGATTGCCTCAAAAGGTTATACAACAAAATATTAAGTTATGGGTACCATCATTTTTGTCCAGGCCAGTTTCATTAGTTTGTTTATTTTAACATGATTCTGTTGAGCCACAAATGATTTTAATCAGGTAAATTTTTATGGTGCTCTGGAGCTCATGCTATCAACCCCTAGAGTGTGGCACCTCTGATGATGCTGGTCTAGGCCAAGAGTGTGCCCTGACAAAAACCTCATTCCAGGGATACTTTAATGCATCACAAACACATGCACTCAAACAACTCAGCAGGCATGCTACCTTTCCCCCAGTCTAATCATGTCAGATATTTACTCCATTCCTTCTGTTGCTACTTCAAATGTGCCTTCAGGGAGCCCACTTGAGCTGCTTTAATAGGTCATAGTCTTCCATGCTATTTGGGGATTTACACAGGCTTACCCTGCAATGTTACAAATACATATTCTAATACACTAAAATCTGCACTCTTGCTAAGTCAGGAGAGAACCCTTACACAAATAATCCCATGTATATTTTGTAGCTCAATATTAAAACTGACCCAAAAAAAAAGGCATGATATTCTTTTTTACTCCTCTGGTCTGTCTCTCCTCTCCCGCTGCTCCCTGCTGTTATTGCCCAATTTAAAAATAATTATGACATCCATTATGAGAGGGGACAAACATGACATGGAAATAATTAGCACCACCGGAGAGCATTGAAACGCTCTACAGCGATGACGGTGGCCATTTTGTTTTTCATGTTTCTCATCCATTTCCCTTACACCCAAGAGATAGAGAGGGGGATAGAGACAGGAGCAGGGAGGGGGAGTGCTGTAGTTGAAGCTAAGCTGTGTGTGGAGGTGCTCAGAAAGTCATTATGTTGGTCCAGGTAATGGGAAGGCCTGGGGAAAGCAATAATAGGGACTGGGCTTATCTCCCACCTAGACTGGCCTGAATACCATTAATTACCTGTTCCCTGTGCCTGCCCCAGCTCTCACTGTGTCTCTCTCTGTAGAGGCCTCTCCTCCACATTCTGAAGAGAAGTGATTTCTTTTCTAACCTCTTTCTACCTAACAACACATCTTCCACTATCACAGTCCTTCAATGAACCTGCACTTATCTCAGCTCATTTGCTTCAATGCGGCTTCTTACTGATAATGTTCAGCTTCAACCATCTTTTTATTTCTTACTATCAGAAGGCCGAAGGGTAGCTCTTTAAACAGATTGTTTGTCAAGTTGTCACAAAATCTGTATTTTAATGAGAAATTAGTAGAAATCAAACAGTATTGTTACCTGTGTTAATACCTGTTTCAATCTTAGGCTCCTGCCTGCACACTAGAAGGGAAATTAGAAACCAAACCAAAATTGAACATATCCTCTGTATTATCCTCAATATTCCAGAAGATGTCTAGCAGTGATTTCCCATAGATCCACCCATTTTCAGGGGATCACAGGGATCTGGATCCAATCCAAGTTGGGTGAGAGCTGCAGCCAGTCAAAGGGCTAATGGATGGACACAATCAGCTGTGCCCACAATCACACCTACGGTCAATTTAGAGTCACCAACAAACATCTTTGGACCAGGTCTGGGCACCTGGAAAGCCAAATGTAAATGTGAATTATTCGTTTCAAATATTCACTTAAAGTTGAATTTGTTTTGTGACATTTGTGTGGATCATGGCTTAGTAATGAAGTCAGACATTACTAACCAGATGGATTACTTCAGTGGGCCCATAAACATTGTTAATGTAACCAAAAAAGACACATTCTCTTTTAAGAAAAAGTGGCCAACAGTTTGAAACGGGACAAATTGTACTACATTTTTGGTTCCCTGACAAGAAGGGGCTCTAACTTAACACTGTGTAAAAGTGGAGGCGTCGACACAGAGATGAGTTTAGGAGTAAGCACTTCAGTGTTTTGTCTACATGGAACTGGCGTGTAGGGATTCTCAAAACACTACTTTTTGAATTCAGGCCCCAGAGTCAACAAATCTGTATACACCAACTTTTTTGTCTCCATGTGTATAACAAAGCGCGTCTTTCCTGGAATGATTACATCATAGCCTATTTAACCTGCATGCTGGAGCCAACTGACATTGAGATAGAGATTATTTTCTTATTAAACAGCTCTGCACGAGCCCAGCCAACAACCTCAGTAATGGCAGATTACATGATTGTGTTTACATCTTCTGCTCCTCTACTACCACCATGAGCAACAGACGGCCATGGAGAAAGGCATACGCCACATGTTAGTAGATCCATCGTCGAGTGCAATCAGTGTTAATTCTGGCAGCTATTTCTCATTTTAGTCTTTGTTTTAGTCTTTAAATGAAATGCATTTTAGTTTTAGTCACATTTTAATCATTTCTATCCTTTATAGTTTTAGTCTAGTTTTAGTCGACGAAAACTCAAAACAATTTAGTCTAGTTTTAGTCCATAAAAAGTCCTCACCTTTTAGTCTTTATTTTTAGTCCAAGCATGTATTGTCTTGCCCAAATCTGGTACCAAATCATGGTAGTTTTTTCTCTTCACCCTTTATAACCTGAGGTCCCTGCTTTCTACAGCTGAGAGGCAGAAAAGATACAGCTGCATCGTTTTTGACAGATTTACCCACAGTGGAGAAATATCCCGGATTTTGAATGTCCGATGAAAACTACTTGACATTTTAGTCTAGTTTTAGTCATCTTGATGAAAACTAAACTTAGTTTTTGTCAGTTTTAGTCATCAGAGATCTATTTTTGTTAGTTTTAGTCTACATTTTGTCATGGAAAAAAAGACTGTCGAGGAATAGTTTTAGTCATAGTTTTAGTCGACAAGATGAACACTAAGAGCAACCAGAAGCGCAGCCAGGAGAAAGTTTTGGAGTAAGAGAAAAGTTTTGTGTGTGCTTGTTCCATAATCTTCTTCTCTGTTTTTTGGTGCATATCCATGGCAGCGTTAAAGCACTACTTACATGCCTGAAACATAAACTATTGCGTTTTCAGCCATTTCTTGACACGATTATGGAAAACCTTTTCAAAATGAAATGAAAATATATCATTTTCGTGTCATGTGGACAAGGCCTGGGCCTCAGGAAGCTCTCCCTCTTTGCCCTCCTTATAGATGGCCTTGCTTTGGACTGTGGGATGATCTAGTCCCCTAGCATGCACAGGGAGAACATGCATACTCAAAGAGCAGTCCATCAAGTGATTCAACCCCTCTATGTTTTCAGTTTTTTATGTGTTTTTATGTGGCATTATTTTGGTGTGAGTGTTTACACAGTTGTGTGAAGCTTTCAGAAATCTACAGGCCTTGATGTGAAGAAAGCGTTACATCAACATTGCTGTCTCTGTTCTCTGCTCTCTATCTGTCTCCAACAGACACTAACATTACAGTGTGCTTTTTAATCAGATGATAAAGAAGTAATAATAACAATAAAAATAAAAGAATAAAACAGTTTGGGGTGTAGTTTCTGGCACACAGGATGCAGGAAGGAAGGAAAACAACTACAGCAATCAAACAAAATCTTGCACCTTCCTGCATGTTTGTGATGAGGTGTCGATGTGTCTCAAAGTTCTTTTGCTCTTTACCGCTGTGAAGATCATGTTGTATGTATATTACTGCTATGATTTTAACTTCCGTCACTTGCTTTCTATCTTATCACTCACCTGCACAACAGCCATGGGTTGAAAGTATGATTGTATATCTTTTTTCTTCTCTCATAACTTTAGTACTTTTCAGGGATGCACCAGGCCTAAGAAAGTACCTGTGCTTAAAGCGCATTGCGGATACTTTACTCTGCGTCATTTTCAAACATGTCAGCCTGTCATTATTTGAGAAGGCAGACAAAGTTGGGTCCATGTCTGCAGTTTGGTGATATTGAAATGTGAGTGAGGATGGCAAAAATGATGAAAATGAAACAAACTTTCAGAATAATGTTGTGGTATTATAAAGTATTCATATTTGTACTTGGCATCAGTGAGTACCTAAATGTACGTGCTTATACTTGGTCTGGAAAAATGCAGCATCCCTGCTAGTTTTCAATTCAACTGAATATAGAAATAACAGTTACAGTATTGTTTAAAGCATGTCAACAAAAGTATGAAAAATTGTACAACCTTACTTCTGCTACGTCCTCAGGCCAAAGCCTGCAAATAATAGTATATTACACAGCTGTCATATTGGATTCAAGGGTACTATATAGTCTGATCCTGTGTAAGAGATTTTTATTTAAGTGCTGTAAAAGCTTCCAACAGTTCCTTTGCTTCTAAGAGACCGCATTTATACCTCACCCCACTACATGAGGGTTTTTTCAGTAAATGTTCCTTTTAGAAAATGGTAGATGCTGTCACTATTTCTTGTTTTTCAACCAGAGAAAGATCTTTAGACAATTATAGGCCAGATTGTCGTAGTTTATTCCTCAAGGACAAATACTTAAGTTTTGCAGTCACGACTTAAAGTTTCCTCCAGTGCCACTACAAGGTCAAATATTGACACAACAAGAACACACATTTAAAATGTTTCTGCATTGACCTGAGATGTGCAGAAACTCTGTTCCCAAAACAAATAACCATCAGCACAAGAATGCCCCAAGAATAGTATTACTGTTGCTACCCATGCGTCAAAATAGCTCCTCTCTTTCCTTCTCTTTACTGAGATAGCAACTTTTTAGCAATAGCCACCACAGTGTCGAGAATACACCTCTCTTTTTCAAGAGTGTCTTACAGTCAGGACTGGATATTGGAGTTTGTGCAAGCCTCTGTATAATCACCATAGCTCATTTGGAGTCTTCCACCTTACCTGCATATTTCAGGACAGCAGAGAGCGAGCTGCGGGCTGACGGCTGCCCGTCATACACATATCTCATGCACCTCAGTTAACACCTTCTTCAGCTCTGAGCCAGTGAAAGCTCATACGCTAACATTTACTTATGCCTCTGATAGAAAAGGGCCCACTGTGGGTTACACTTACAGCTAGTGTATGCGAAGATCATTATTCTTCTGTTTTGCACCATCCAGCAGATTTCTTGCCCGTGGCAAAGTAAAATATAAAACAGAGTGTGCACACGAGCAGGACTGCTCATCTGCCTGTTGCCACAAAGAGTTATCTTCTAAAACATATCAGTTTTAAGATTGTCTTTTTGAGGTGAACTGATTTTTTGTGATGGATGGTGAATCATTTTGTAGTGTTTTAATGAAACACTTAATACAGGTTTAACATAAATTGTAATAGCACCCATTGCATTTAATTTAAAACTAATAAGCTATTCTGTGTTTAAATGCATTTGATTGATCTGCCAGAGAAATTATTTTAAACAAAGAACTCTGCTTAAGGCAGCCCATAAGGGAGATAAAGGGGAGTTTTCTGGGGCCCAGCCAAATTGGGGCCCAGTTGGGATCAGGACAATTATGGTGAAGTGAAGCTTTGGTAACTATATTTTATTTTTACCTAAATTATAACTACTCTTATCAAAGAAACAAAAATACATTTTATTTTTATGCTTTTTTAAAATTTAACCTTAGTCAAAATGTAAGCCCCTAGTCTAAAAATATAATTATCTTTTATTGGTGATATTTACAATGTGGTTTGGCACATCAAACCAAACCATTTGGAAACTAATGTCAGATATTATAGCTAAGCCATGATGTGCACAAACATCTGGGTGTCAGAGAAGAAAAAAACTGAGAGTATTGCATAAAGTGTAAAGAGGATCAAAATCTGCGGAAAGTGTCAAAAATTGTTGAATACTGGCAAGAAAGGGGCAAAAAGCCTTAAAATAGTTTAAAACTGGCATAGAGAAGAGGCAAATATGGACAAAAAGTGGAAAAATGAGCTAAAAGTTTTCCAAAAATAATGGCAAAACATGTGAAATATGGGACAGAAGTGGCTAAAGTGGTGTAAAGTGGCATAACAGTGGCTAAACTGTGCAAAAAGGTACAAAAGTAGAAAACACTGCAGAAAAGGGGGGAAAAAAGTGGTATAAGTTGTAAGAAAGAGTGAAAAGCAGCAAAAATAAGTTAGAAGTAGCAAAACAGTGCCTAAATTGGGCAAGAAAAGATTAAAATGGGATAAAACAGAAGTGTCGAAATTATGTTGTGTGCCAAAACATTAACAAAAATGGCAAAAATCAGCAAATAGGTGCAAAAAGTTGCAATAAATGGCAAAAGCAGTAACATGTGTTTTAAAGTGGCAAAACAGTTTGAAAAAGTGCAAAATAAACGATAATGGGTAAAAGTAGAAAGAGAAGGGCTAAAATGGGCAGAAAGTGGCAAACAATGTCACGAAAGTGTTCTAAAAACATGCTGAAAATGAAGTAAAAGTAGTATGAATTAATAATTCCAACATTAGAACCAAGCTGTAGTTTGACAAACCTTTGAGGTAACCGTTAGCCAGGATGCTAGCACCAAATGCTGCATCAAAAAAATCACAACTTTGGAGAGTCCATTCTCTGGGTTTTTCAAGGTGTTTTTTTTATAGAGTAGGTGTCAGCACTGTCATTAAGTGGAGCTTGCATGTACATAACGACTCTTTTAAAGATGGGAATGATGTTTGGGCTGTGATGGTCATGTGGCAGGGTAAAGTAAGATAAAGAAGGTCTGGAGCCTACTGTGCAGCCTCCCCAAGGTGCCATTGGACTTATCAGGCAGAAAACCCGTGAAAGGAGATTCCCACTGACATTTGCTGCCCATTGGTCTACAAAGATGGGTCAGTGAGTTCGGAACATAGTTTGGTATGTTGTACAATATCAATACCTTGGCCTTGCCCAGCAGAGCCTGTTGAATGTGGTGATGCTGTTAAGTTACAGTGGTATCAAAAGGCATCAGTCCCAGACCCTAACTGGGATACGGGTCTCTTTTCTGAATACCTAGTCTTTCGTTAGTGCACAAGTGTCTTGTGTTTATTTTAAATGTCGCTTTGCTTCAAAGGTTATTGACACATTCCTGAAATACCTTACATTTACATTGAAAACGTGTCTTAGCTCTTTCCCCTCTGTACAACGTTTAAAACGTTTGCCTGTATTAGTATCACAGTCCCTCTGTTCAGACGTACTGGTGTCAGAGTACTCTAATGCCATGTCTTCGGTCTCTAGACCTTTAACCACCAGCTGATAACACGGCACAATAAGATATTTCACAGGCGTTTCTACTTTACCAAAGAGGCCATGGACCACTGAACACAACCCCTGAGGAATAGCACCCATGTCACTGGATTGGAAATCCAGCATTCTGGATGAACTTTAAATTCCTTTTGATAGCACCACAATTGTGACTTGCCTCAGAATTCCCTGTTTTGTTATTGGTTATGACTTTATTTGCCCCCTACCCACATATCAGTAACAAGAAGGTCCTACTTATTACCCATTGTCACTGAGATTTTTTCTATGGAAGTCAGGGTTGGATTTTATGAATGTGAGAATGTGAAGATGCTCTTGCATTACAGCAATATTATGGAGGAATGCAGATCACTGAGTGCAGTTGCATTGTTCTAAATTATACAGAGCTTTTACACCTCACTTTCATAGAAAATGTGCATTCATTACCAGTCTTGGAAAAGATATTTTGAGAAGCCGAAGAGCCACGTTAAAGTGGGTCATTGCAAAATGCAATCCCAGATCAGACCTCTGACTTTTTTTCTGTTTTATTTATGAAATGTTGCTTGGTCTGTAATATTTGCAATATGGTTATTTCATTTATGTAAGAGACAGACTTTGTTTATAAATGAGTTTGAATTGAAAAAAAATGTAGAACTGGAAAAATGTACCTACAGATTATGGCGCGTCCTCTCAAAGATATGAATGGTCTGTGAGATTGGATCAAATGTACGGTCTGCAGTCAGGTCCCACTTCAAATATGACTGCTAGTGTCTATAACCTGTAGTTAGAAACTGCATGTAGGGTAAACGCACATTACTCATCCATCCAACAGAAAGCTGTAGTCTCAGTGTCAGATTAGCAGCCAATATTTTGCAAAGCACTTGCAGATGTGCAAAGCCAGTCCTTACTAGCTTGATCACTCCCTCTTAACAGTTTTCTCTTTTTGGCATCCTCTGTTGCATCCTCTTCTGTCTCTTAGCCTCAGCCTTTGTACCAAGCAGTACCCATATGGGTTACTTGGCTTCCTTTACTCTGAAGGCTTGTGTGTGAATTATTGCCGTAAAGCATACTCCTCCAGAAAACCAAGTCTTATGCCAACGGTGCATTGTGCTGAAAACAGATGACCAGGTTAGTCTGTGAGAATGGGACTGACGCCATTGTCACTGTTGGACATCGTAGTGTCATTGTAGTGATTATATGCTGCTGTTATATCAACTTTGAAAATACCAATTTATGGTTGACAAATTACATGTTGCTTTAAGACCAAGCACTGCACACATCTGCCGTGCGTTGGTGAAAATGGTAATGATGCTGTCAGACTTTCTTCCTGTAAATGTGTTTGCACACAAGTGACAGCAGAAAGCATACTATCTATAGCATGTTCGCTGCAGTGGAAGGCAACATTGAGAGTCTCTACCTTTTTTGTGTCTGAGCTCTGTTGATATCTGTCATACATGCCCTGTGCTTTTCTCTTTGCTCTGGTGTCACCTGTTGCAGTTTCAAGCAATGCAGGCTCACATTGGTTAATCAGAGCACGCTGTACTTGGACAAACTGTGCACCTTTGGGGACAAGAGCTGTAGCCTGCTGTGGCCTCTTCCCAGCCTTCACAATCCCCTTAAAGATACCCTTCAGACTGCCTGATTGGTCAAATACAATTCCCAATGATTCCATTGCATGGAGTTGTGAACAGCAGCTGAGGCGGTAGAGGCCTGCTGGGTGATCACACAGGCATGGAGGCCTGGAGGGCAGAGAGAGCTTAGGAAAATGGCAGCTACCATTGAGAGGGATGTGGAGCTGCTGTCATGACAACCCAAGAGAAAGTGAGATATTGGTTTAAGCTGTAAGATCTGAGCACCTATGACCCTCATACAGCATCTGGTATACTATTAGTGAAATTAAGATAAGTTTTTGGAATAACGATTTGCATATCGGTATACCCAGTGGAGAAGCCTTCTAAAGTATGCATTTTAATGCAGCTCGGTCAATAATGCTGCCCTTGTGCAGGTCAAGGACATAAATTGTCCAATTTCAATGATTCTGAGTGCTAATGAGCTAACTTTTGATTGCTAGTATTGTCTGATCATTGTATCTGGATCTCTGCCATCCGTCACAGTTAGTCACTGTTCCTGAGGAGTAATGGTAGTTAAATCTAATAATATTTAAAGGCAGCAGAATCATTAGTCTGTTCATCATTACTGTCTACTGTAACATATGATGACAGCAGATCCTCTAATAGACTTAATCAGCTACCTGGTCCAGTTTTCAAGCTGTTTGTTTCTTTCTCGCACAAAATTTAAGTAAAACCTGCACTTTTGTCGTTATGGATTAGTGCATCCAACTAAATATTGACTACAAGCAATCTGGCTTACTAAAGAGGCCAAATTGCTTCAAATTAGTGGATTCTCTTAATTAGACAATCATCCGTCATTATGGGGTGACACCATTAATCATAATTTACCTGTGGAACCATATACTTTGTTAAAACAACAATAATCCTTAGTTTACATCTTTAGATTCCACAGGCTATTTTTGCCGTTTTGTTAATTCTTTTCTTTTTACAGTATAAACCACTAAAAATGTTTCCAATGCTCATGTTTGGTAATATTTTTTCAGCATAACCACAGCTTTATAAAATGTAAACTTTTTTTTTTTTTTAATTAAGCTTACTGTAATATATACATCGCCTCAAGAAATCCACAAAAAAACAAAAGTATTAATTCTAAAAATTGCTATTTAAAAAAGATGTTATAAATATATGATGAGGTTCTCATTCAAAGACTTACAAATTTAAAATGAATGTTTAAACTTACACATAAAAGTGGTAAAATGGAATATATCAAGGTCAGAATTAATATTTTTACACAGTATACATTGGTATGTAAGGTGATTTTGTCCACTAAATCAGTGGTTCTCATCTGTTAAATCACGGGACCCACCATCAACTCCTCAAGTAGATTTGTTACCCAAAATGTAGAGATTTTTTGGTCAGTCAGATGTATTTAATAAAAAAAGTAGATCTAGAGCCTAAGACAGTACAAAGGCTGTAACAAAACAATGAAACAGGGCAAAACATGCATGTTTTATAGAGTCTCATTGACAAATCGGTGTAATTTATTGAATCCCAACCCACCAGTTGAGAACCACTGCACTAAATAATGCCCAAGTTATAGTAATTCTTGTACTTATGTATACAGACACCAATGTGGCATTTTTGTATTCTAAGACTGTGCAGGATTCCAAAACAGCGCAAATTCTAAGTACAAAGATGTAAAATTGAGCCAAAATCAAGGTAAGTGCAACAAAAAATTAAATTAAATTTAAGAACAAATACAATTATATACATATAGGTGTTTATTTTCATTTTTACTGTCCCACTGTACAATATTTAATGAATACAAATACAAGGAGAAATAAATTACATAGACTGCATTTTTACAGAATGAATGATGAGCAGAGAAAAAAATATAAGAAGATTCCTTCTTCAAAAATGACACTAAATGTCGAAGTTATGAAAAGATTGCCAGTCCTGTACAGTATGAACCACTGGAAAAAATTTAAATGATTATACCCTTTTTTTACTTGGCTTTTTGCCATCAAACAAAAACTGGATTAGCTTAAAAATCACAGTTTCCACACAATGGGATTGCAATGCATTTTTTTTAGGAGTTTTTATTCTATCACATGACAAATATAGTGCATGACATCACACCAGTATGATCGGGGACTTCTAAGGTTTTATGACCTGTACGCAAAATCAAAACAAACTTAAGCTACTTTAGTTATGCTGAGTTGGCATTTACTCACATTTCTATTTTTTTCCAAACATTTTTTTTTACCATTTGTAATGTCTAAAATAGTGACAGAAACTTTAAGACAGAAACTGTACTAATTTCTTGCACAGCACAAACAGCATACCTGTAAATCAAAGATTATCATGGAACTATTTCTATATAAATGCCTTTGTCTTAGTGCATGCTTTTGTATTGGTGACTCACTTTTACATTCTCCATGTCATCTTTTGTCATGGTTTCTTCATTGTCATAGATTATTGGTATTTCAAACTGATTTGGGGGCCACAGTGAGTGAGGAGGGGGGCTGTCCGTCCCTAACATAAGTTGGAAACAAGGTTTAGAGAAGGGAGGAGAGGGGAGTTATGAGTCTCATTTATAAATCTGCATTATCAAGGTGCTAAATGGGGAGTTACTTAGAAACCAAATGCTTAAAAAAAGCACTTTCTTGTCTCACAGCTTGATAAACAAGTGTTTGGCATCTAGTAAGCAGCAGTCTACATTGATAACCATATTTTCTCATTGGATCTTGTACAGCAATTTGTCAAAAAAAAGGCCTGTCATGGAGTCAGACGCCGCCTTTGCTTAGTGTTGCTTGCAAGCAAATTGACGATGACAGCTGACAGCCCTTGACAAGACTTTTAGCTTCACTTTGAAAGGGTTCTGATGTAAGGAGAAAAAAAAAAAACTTTTACCTTTTTTTCCTCCTCATCAGTTTCCCAAGGTTAAATATCTATTTGTATCCAATTTGTCTTTTAAAGACAGCCCATGCACACACAGGCACAGGCACACACTGCAGGTGCTTTTTTCTCTTATTTTTCCCCGAGATGTTTCAGTGAATCGATTCTTTTTTCATAAACAGAAACACTCTGAATAAAACACACTGTTTGACTGTTTTCTTCATGATGTTTTATATTTAATATACTAAAGTAATAGTTCTACTTCCATATCTCATTATCTTCACTTACTTCTGCTGTTCCTCTCTGGACCTTAACTTTTGTAGACTTAAGCATTCACAGCCACAGTACTTGCACAACCAATTAGCCTTTACAGTAATGACAGCTAAGTGCCTTTGTCAGCCTGAGTGATGCTTCACTTCCACTTTCACTGAAAATACCCCCACCCCTCCATTCCCAGCACCTTCTGCAGCTATTTTTGAGCAGCCTGCTGAAACTCAGAGTGACCATACCCATGGTTTTAGATATTGTAGCTTGAGAGGGACAAAGGACATTCATGTGAATGTTGACCACATCCTGTCTTTATCACCAAACCTCTACGACAGTTTGGGGATTGGCCCAATGCTTCAAAACATGACACTCAAAGTTTTTGTCTTTCATTATTTCTTAAAAATTTCTACTGACTTTTTGTGTTGACATGCTCACAAGGATAAGTGACACGCAGTTGAGATGGATGTTACAGGCTACACATGGGTCACTCTAAGGGTGCACTTCTAGAAGGCCTGGCTGCCCTGTTACTTTGCTGAGGCACAATTATACTGCGTCCCCAGGCCCCCAATGGCCTGCACTCACATTGCTCCAAGCCCAACCTCTTGTTCATACATCATCACTCCTAATACAACAGATGCATTTACAAGAAGTGGAGTCAGAGTCAGCACAATGGAGAAAAACACAGCTAAACATTACTGAATTTCTTGGCTACAATACAATACAATACAATAATAACTTTATTCATCCCCAAAGGGAAATTCATTTGTCTGGAGTCTCATGTAGCCGTCTGTTTATAGTAGAATTATAGAATTGTAGAAATACAGGATATTCAAGGGATTTTTCAGTTGTATGTCATGTTCATGCTGTTTACCCCAGCTTTCCTCTTGCATGGGCAGCTGTTCCATGCAGAAAGCCATATTTTCCGACCTTGGCCAGGTCAAGTAAATCTATTGTTCTCAATTATGGTGTGGAGCAATCACACCAGTCAAACTACTGGTGAAAATAATGTGCAGTTGCAATCATAATAATAATCCTAATAATAAGAACTTTATTTGCATATCACCATTAAAAACAGGGAATCACAAAGTGATTTGACTATAAGCAGATTCACAATTAAGACAAAGCATCATAACAAAACACAAGCATACACAAGCACACGTCTTTATGAACCTGAAGGGGTAGTGAGGCCAGCAGCAGGGATAGGATACCCCCTATGATGAGGTGTAATGGAGGTAGCTGGGAAGGAGGAGGGTTGCAGCGGTTGCACTGAAACAACAGACTGGGGAGGATTTTGAAATACGACAGCTGCAGAGTGATTGGATCCAGAGGTTGTAGCTGAAAGGGATTAGCTCAGAGCTTAAGTGAGTAGATGCCCATACCAGCTGATCCTGTTTAATATTAAGCTAAGCTTCATTTCTACCGAGTGCAGTAGAGGCACCATTGTAAACTTAAAGCATTTCTGCAGGCATTATCACAAACATTTCAAGTATTTTTTGCAAAAATAGTTGCTAGTCCTTTATGTGATTATGTAATTGCACAGCCTGATATTGCAGCTGTGATAACATTAATTGTGTAGCACTATATATCAAAAGTTGAGAGACATGCAAGTTCAAAGAAGATGCTCAAGGTATAGTCATATCTTACAGGTGTGTTTTTCCACTGGTGGTCAAAATTTATGACTGCCTATTCGGTGCAAAAATACACCTATACATTTAATTTTACTCATTTTTCCGGTGATTACAAGGACATTTTGGTCACTTCTGTAAGTCATTTACATGAAAACAAAGTTGGTTTCCACAAGACACAGAGGTACTTCTTTGAGACTTTAGAAACATTTTCATGTTGTTTCAGGATAACAATAAAATTCATCAATGTAAATATGCACTTTTTAACATGGTTAATTCATCCAGTCTCTTTATGCAGTCATGTTTTGTGTCATCAAGGTCCAGAGTAGACTTTTCATTAAATACATCTAAACAGTTAAAAAGACATTTTTTTGAATTGGTTCTAGATTTCTCATAATAGGGTGATACTTGGTCTTGATGTCCAGGATCTATTACCTTGCTGCAGTATGTGTCTGCTGTAGTGTGACTTTTCTTGTTTTATTTTACCAGTAGAATTCTGATTGGTCATTTTGTGTTGCTTGAATTATACCTCCCCATATTAAGTTTGGTTCAGTGCATTATACACTGACTGCTTAATCTTAAATACCCTATCTGTAGTTACAAATCAGGTATTCCTCATAGTGGATAGAACCATGATAATTAAATGGAAAAAGCTCATGGCAATAGCACACAGAGTTTCTGATAACAACCCATGCATCACGCAGTCATCTTTCTAACACAATCATCAAACGTGCCAGAGCCCAGAACTTGTGGGAACCTTCTGTTAAAGATAATTGGCTCTCTGCATGCAATGTAGCACTCGTGCATTTGGTGTGAAACCAGCATGATCCGGCGCCACACATCAGGATAGTGTCTTTCCTGAGTCTGCACACCTTTAAATTAAATTCTACCAGATTTAGTGTTATTATTCAGCACAACCTAGATTAAAATACCAGAGCAAAGCCCAAAATCTGCATCTTGTAATCAAAGCAAGTCAGTGGACTAAGACAGACAGAAGGCTATGACAGACTTTTGGATGATTAAGGCTTTTTTTTTCTCCATTTAAAGGTGCAAAAGGTATCCTATACCTGTTTGTTTAAAGGACAATGTTTTACAATAAGCTGAACAAACACTGGCAAAGTTAAAGGTAACAAAGTAGTAATTTGATTACTTATTATATAGTAAATATTCTAGTTTTTGCGTGAAAATCTGGAATTATAAATTCTTTAGGTACTCGTTCTGTCCCCAGTGAACTAGCAATACTTTGCTCAGATGTTACCTAATAATAGTGACAACTTTTGAGTGGGATGGCTATAAGTTAGGTTCTCATTATTTCACTGGTTAACTGCCAGTAAGTTGTTCAGTTCTTATATTTAGGACAGTAAAATTTTGAGTTGTTGAACTATCAGTTAGTTATTTTTTATTTTCCTGGTGAGGTAACAGTTTCTCAATCAGTCCCTGGTTTACAAGCAGTAAATCGCTGGTTTGTAACTTAGTAGCAATGCCATTTTTAGCACAACTAACTCTTAATTTTATTGACAAAAACAATGATCAAAAGCGTTGGCTGCCTACCTTTTTTGGCAAGTGGATGATGAGACTAAGACTACCTCAAAATTGTTCTTTGATAATAAAACTCAGACAAAAGTAATTTTAGTTTTTGTCAAAGGGACTAAAATAAGAATGAACTGTTATTTACTTTTCATAAGACATTTAAAATCTGTGATATATATCCACTGTAGGAAAATCCATCAGTATACAACACATGTTGGCCTTCTGCTGCTCGGCTATAAGCAGGGACATCAGCAGGTGCATGGACCACATCTGAGAATGACTTGTTTCAGCACATATTTTATGAAAGGTGGAGAAGGGAGGGGGGTGAATTTTACTGATTCTTAGGGGGATTGTGGACAGGCCAGAGGCACATATTTTTGCTAGAAAAGCCTGAGAATGTGATTTTTGCCTAATATGTCCCCTTTAACACTGGGCAGCCATCACCTGCTTAGCTTTCAGCTAGTCATTTATTTTAATTTTTCATTTTTAAATGTCTATCAAGATTTTGCTCACTTGTTAGCAAATATGACTATTTTTGAGTTGTTTTTGTTTCTTAGTCTTTACCAGGTTAACTGAGCCTAAGCCGCTCATTTGTTTTCTGGTAACAGTCGATTTGAGTCAGGTTAACTAGCAGTGAGTTACGCATTCTTTCCCTAGTTAAAGGGATATTTCAGTATTTTTGAAGTTGTGACGTATGAGGTACATAGTAGTCAGGCTAATGCTGCTGCTACCCGACTTTTAAAATACTGAAACTTCCTTTAAATAAGCAGTCAGTTGTTCATATGTTACCCAGTAATTATGTCTATTTTAGCTGTGAACCGGCAGTTAGTTACCCATTAGCTACTATAGCAATGTTAGTGTAAGTCAAACAATAGTTATTCACTCATGTTCCCTGGTTATAGCAGTTGCTAATTTCTCGCCCAGCAACTCTAACTCGCACTTGTTTGTTCCCAGGTTTATTTGCAGTGATGTGCTCATTTACTGCCTAGAAAAACTTGATGTAGGTGAACCAGCACTTACTACTATTACTTTTATTGCCATCTATCTGTTGTTCCTTCATTCATTACCTATGAAACATGCCTTTTTTGGTTGAGTCAACCTGCTGCCAGATGCTTGTTTGATACCTGGGAGCAAAGCCGTTTTTTGTGAACCTTAATGTAAAGTGTCACCATTTAAAGCAGTGAATGCTAATGAGGAACACTTTCATCCTAAGGCATACGCACACACACACACACACCCACACAAATGCAAACGTAAGGATCTGTACATTACTTGTGACTTCACTTTTGCATATTACCTTAATTTAAAAGCTTTTCCTCAGGCACGGCCAAACCTTTGTTATTTAATTTTTTCGAAGCACCAATTTCAGAAAGCCTTGCCTTTCGGTGTTTGCTGGGTGCTTGAGCATGTGTGAATTCTCTCATTATTAACATGTGCCAGGCAGTGTTAGCCGGTCCTGATGGGAGGACCACACTGGGAGTCTTGGCCTTCTTCGTGATCACTCTCTTGCTCACCTCATTAAGTTGCCACCTCCAACTCAATTATTCACACCATTTAGCACTTAGTCAGTTCTCTATTCTGCCTCTCTCTCTCCGTCTTTTCCCCTCCGTCTCTCGCTCTCACCTTTCCTCACCTTGCTCTTTATTTTTACACCGTTTTCATACTCATTTTCAGTAACCATTTCAGTCACACTGCAAGTTATTTTAAACAGTTTTTTCACTCACCTTTGAATGATATAAATCTCACATTTTCAGGGAGAACATATCCTTCTCTGCTCTGATGTCATTAGTCATATAATAATGTTCCAGGAATACCGGCTCATAGCTGCCAGCAGTGGCCTGCAGTGGCCTTGCTATTCTTGCAGGCTGAGCTTGTTACTTCTTTCTGGTTAACTGAAAATGCCCAAGGGATATTTCACTCTAACAAAAACACTACAGGAAAATAAGGCAAGGTACCGTGTTAGTGAGGGCATGTTGCTGCAGGGTATAGGCTGAAAAACAAAACAACAATTCCAGATTTATATCCTCTATTTATTTGATACTCTCAGGTGACTGATTACAAGTCCAGAAATATGATTTTAACTGCCACTTTTTCTTCTTGAATCTGGTCCATAGAACAGAAGAATAGTGCGCCTTATTCACTGACATCTTCCTAAGGTTTATCTTTAATTTGATATTTAGTAGATCGTCTGAAAAGTTACAGTCATCTTCGTGACATGTTCTAGCTGATTTCTTCTGTGTTACTGCACTGATAAATGTCATCATAAGCATGGAGCTTGAGCACATTTATTTCTACTTGCATGCCCATATAAGGGCATACAACAAGACAGTGTGAACATGCAGAAGTCATACAGGGTCAAAGGGCAACTACAGTTCAGTAGGCATAGTTGGTTGTCCCTCTTGCAGAGTTTTGGGAGTTTGATCCTCAGCTCCTCCTTGGACAAGACAGTTTACCCCAAAGGCATTTGAATGTTTATGGATGAGATTAGTTAATACTTATGACCACTATACGCCATCACTGTGGGAAAGGTTACACATGGGTAAGTGTACCCAGAGTTTTAAAAGTGGTCAGAGTAGTGGAAAAGTTCAAGTCCATTAACCATCAGCCATTTAGCAATTCCAATTGGATGATATCACACATGGTATTAGTTTTTGTGGACCGTTTTTGAGGCTTGTTCCAACAAATTATTTGTCAGAATATTAAGTGTGCGGTGTCAACAATTATTTTACCACTCCCAGAAAAGACAGAGAATCTCTGATTTTAAATCATAGATATCAATGAGCTTCATTCACCTATTTCTTGCTGTGATGCTGTAGATCATGTCATGTGGGATTCACGACATATTCTTAGGCTGCTGAATTGTTCACACCTGTGTTCTTAAGCCCATGAAGGCCAGGTGATCATAAACTGGAGGCACTTGCACAGTTCTCCTAATTAAGACATAGAGAAACATTTCTTTTACGCCCATTTAAGGGCATGAGACTGCAGGGCCATGGGCAGGTACAGAAGGCAAACAGGAATGAGATAAGGAGAGGCTAAATATGAGTAACGTCTAGATTAAAATAAATGATTAATTATTTAAATACTTTGAAGTAGTTCCTAAATTGATGTAACCCTGTTCCAAATGATGCCAAAAGAGAAGGATTATTCCTCTATCCTATGCACCAGTAGTGCATAGGATTAACTGGATGAAATCACTGGTTTCCTCAGAAATACGCATATCATGCTGTAATGACAAAAAGGATGCCTACCAGCATCCAGCTGTGTAAGAAATTGTCATCATAGGACAGCAGGGTTGTTTTGTTTTGTGTTAAACAGTGAGTATAAGTTGATTAAATCCATCATTTATTCTAAAACGTGAGGCATTAAAAAATGGATTATCATTTAAACACATTTAATTGTTTTGATATTTTAAGATAAGTGTCTAATGAATAAACTCCTACATATGTGCAAAATCTATATTCATAGTTTAACATTTTGCAACTAAGATCAAACAAAATTAATACTTGACCACATTTAAGTTGTGTCTTTGTGCATATTGTTTGATTATATGAGAGTTTTTAACTGACAACAACAATGCAGTGAAATGAAATTCATTACTTTATTGTGTCTTTCTTAATCTAGCAAACTGGATTGCTGATGAGAGCAAAATTAAACATTTTATTCTCATATCAGCATTCAAATGTTGGTGCTCTAGTCTGGACAGATTTTGTTCTAAAAACAAATCAACAACAAGAAAACTTTGAAGAATGTCAGAATCTTTTTTAAAACTGAACAAGAGGGCTCTAGGAACAACTCTTCTTAAGAACGGTTGGTGATTGAGGCGCATTGATTCCAGATCTGGCTCCTTCTAATGGAATACCCACTATCAGCTAAATAAAGCGAGCAGACCAGAAAATCTCACCAACCAGCCTGCAAACATAAACACAACTGTACCCCGAGCCAAGTAGAATATCGTAGAAGAAAAAAGCAAGAGCAAAAGTGCCTTCATAATGTCTTATGCAAGACATGATAGAGTTGACAAGGAAAGGGCAGAACCATGGCAGTAACTGTCCTCCACATATTTATTTTCATATTGTCTAACGCAGGTTTCTTTGAGATTCTGTGTCTAGACCCAGGAAAATCACCAGTGCTCATTTTACTCCCATTGTGTTAAATTTAACCCTTTTTCAGTTTATACAGCTCTTACTCGTTAAGAGTTGAATTTATTTATTTACTTTATTTTAACCGTTACCTTTTAACACTCACAGTGTTGCTTTTTCCCACATAAATGTGTACTTCTAACACAGTGGTGTGTTATTTCCTTTCACTTTGGGTGTCAATTTAAGTATAGAAGTATTGCCACCTTGGATTCAATAGTTTACTGTTGTCAGGCCAAAACCTCATATTTCCAAAATCACTACTTACCAGGGAATAAAAAAACACTGAATATTTTTTTTTACTGATAACTAAATACTAAACGGTCATAGTCAGTCTTTTTGAACGTTTTTTATTGGTTTAAAATTCATACAAAAAAAAAAAAAGAAAAGAAAAAACAGACAGATGTCAGTGGGCAACCAGTACTTTTTTTTAAAGTAAATAAATAATGAAAAATGTAGATATGAGGTTGTGGCCTTACCCCAGCAAATTGTAGCAAAATCAGGTCTCTCTTGGCATGGAGCAGAAAAAAAATGGAGAGCAAGGAAACACCCCGTGATTGAAGTCAGCAAACCGTTCCTTTTTGAAAACCATTATTTGCTACAGGCTGGAAGTGACTAACTCAGTGGATATCTTCACTCATGGTGCAGAGATGTCTTACGTACAATAAAACAGAAACATGAGCAAAGGAATCCCAACAGTGATTATTGTACAAAAGGCGACATCTACATACATCCTGGCACGGCTAGATCCATAGAAATATGTCTAAAACACGTCTAAACACTCTGCTCAAGGGAATGGTGAGAAAACTTAAATTGCTGTAGATCAATTGACTGTTTACAGAGTTAGACTAACCTTTTACTCGGGAGTTAAAATTACACTTTGGGAGTTTAAAATCAACTGTAAAGTTTAAAAAGAGATTCCAAAACTCCAGCTTTTGCTGTGTAGAATCACCTCAGTAAAAAAGTGATTACAAATGGCAGGGGTTGTGATCTAGCAGTTTGAATCATAGTGAGTATATTCAGAGGGTTTAAGGTCAAACATTAATTGAAACTGTCCTAATTCCTGTGGCCATCCCTTTTTTATTTGTGGAGATCTGAAAATATTTTTGTGTGACACCAACCAAGAAGTGCTCTTGGGTATTTCTAGATTTTGTAAAATCTTCTTGAACTCTGCATAAGAGGTTTTTAAGAACAAATGTAGTCCTTAGAACAGTTGCTGAATTAGATCCATTTCTATAGAGCACCTGTAGTCAATATGCTAATCTGCATGCAAAGTTAGAGTTTTTGCAGAGATTATCAGGTAGTACCCCTTGGTTGGTTAGCATTAGGTATAATTGGCAATATCCTGTTTAATGTCTATTGGTGTGTTTTTACTTTAAAGTCCTTCTGCACCAAAAAGATGTAAAAATTCTGCGTTGGATAAAAACTGAGTAGGACAGAAACTAAGCCCTCCCAGTGCCCAAGAGGCCTTCAAGCTGTGCCAGCGTAGCACTCTCACTGAAATGCATTCTTGGATTCTTTCTTTCTTCTTCTAAAACTAGCTCTCAGCTCCCACTGAAATAAGTACCCATTGTTTCTGATTTACTGCTTCATGGCAGCGACTTTGATTATGGTGCGAGTTCAGGATCTCAAGGATCTTGCCCTGAGCATCAATTTTTTCATGCATGTTCACAGAATTCTTTTTTTCTTTGTTCATTCATTTCCATGCTTTAAAGGGGTGGTCTGCCTCAGTTTGAAGTCTATTGTACATGTTATTAAAAAGAACTTTGTCTTCCAGCTCTCTTTGTGTAAAGGGAATGTACGTCAGAGACTCAGACATCAATAATTTATTTCAGAAATACTTTCTTTATTGCAGTTGATGAATAATGTGTTCTTCATCCAGTATAGGGGTTCTCTGCTGTTTCCAGGCATGTTCAACCTTTAAAACCTACTCGATAAAACTCAGAGCACCCTCCAGGTACTGACTGATGTCCTGGTTTTAGTGGCTCCGGGTGTCAGGAGTGTTAATAATTAGAAAAGTGAGAACAGATTTTGCTCTCCAAACAGAGCACAATAGATGGCAGCCAAGAGGTTTCTGGGTCCCATCACCATCAGTGCCGGCCTCAGCCATCATCAGAGGCTGGCCGATGAAGCGTGGCGAGCGGTGGCCGCACCGACACAGATGTTGACCGAGCTCATTAAGTAAATGGGCCTATAATTGATTTCAGTCGATACCCTATCCTCAGCCAGGGTGTGCATCTACCGATCGGAAGCAGGCTCTAGGGGACTGGGGCTAACAGCTTGAATAAATGCAGTGCTGGGGTTCCAGATAATGCCAGTCTTTGCAAATGCTTATGGGGATTAGTTTGACTTGAGTTTAGCTATTTAGGGAGTTAATGTTGATTCCCAGCAGCGGCTTACCTTCCAGATGAAAACTATTGATTGGATGTAGAAGGCTGGGGCTGCTACAGCCTTTAGCATACACCAAGTTACTCTGTATTTCTGCTGCAAGCTCTGCCCCTATAGAACTACTTGTTTTTCTTTCCATTTATCACACTCTAAACTTCCAAAAGCTGCACATTTATCCACAGTGATGCAATTTATAAATCTTACAGAGGACAGGTAAAGCTCAAACTCCTCTCCTATCTCTCCCTGGAAATTCCCTTAATTTTCATGCCCTTGCTGTAAATAATGCATGCACAGGATAACAAATGTTAATAGAGAAGATACCAAAATTCCCAGATTGCACACTGCACAGCTACATATAGTTTCAACTCCTTTATCCATGCAACTAGATTTAAAGTCTCCACATCTGCAGTCTGCATGCTCATAGTTAGAACTCTGTGTAAGTTTCTTGCCAATACTTCAGCCTTCTTCACCTCTCTGCATTATCATGTGTTCATAAGGTTCTGATCTAGCTTAGTAGGCCCAATCTTAGAAATGTAACAGCTATGTTAAAGACTATGTGCTCAAAAATTGCAAACAGTAGAGTAAATAATGGAAAACTGGTTGTTGCCACAAATCTAGACAGAGACAGATAAAGTTCTCACATTCCTGTTGTTGTGGTGTGAGCCTCAATAATGGACAAAACAGGAGTAATCTGAACCATTTACCACTCTAATACGATCAGTTTACAAAGGAAAGGGTGAACACCAGGAGTGTAATGGTGTTTGTATTCACCCCAAACAGTCCCAGCTCATACATCACGGTTTGGTGCAGTCACATGAGACAGAGATGGATGGAGATGGCAAAAACATACATGGCCTTCACATGGTATCCACACCTTAAAACAGGTGATAACAATGCTCATAACTGTTTGCAAGCAGCTAGTAAACAAAAACAGCCTCTGGCTGTGAAGCAGAGAGCTTCGAAGATGTAAAAACATCATAATACATTTTAAAGGCAGATTTAAGAGCGACTGTGGCTCAGGAGGCTGTCTCAGAGTAGAAGGGTTGTGGGTTTGATCGCCTGCAGTCAGTGTGGACTGGCATACACTTTAGCCTAAGTTGTTCGACACGTAAATGGTAATACTGGTTGCCATGTCTCCATAGCAAACTCTTTACATTAGTGCGTGAATGTGGAGTGAAAGGATGTGAATGTGAAGGTTTGACCTGCAGTATAAGAGTGCTTTGAGTGGTCAGACCAGAAACAAGTCCATTTACCATATAAGGTAGTAAGGCCTGCCAATCGCTTTGACTGGCCTCACTGATCAGGCCCTCCCCAGCTGTGATTCATTGATGACGTCAGTGCATGTACTACGTTGGATCAGTAGCATTGGTGCTAGCATCCTGGCTCACTGTAACTTCATTTTGGAGCAAAAAAGTGTGCCGAGCTATCATTAGGTTTTGATGTTAAAATTACTTATTCTTGCCACTATTCAACCCCTTTTCATCACTGTTTCCACAAATTTTTCCACATTTTTAAGCAAATTTTGCCACTTTTTGACAACTGTTGACACATTCAGTAAATTTTTGCCACCTTTTAACAGCCCCCCCACCCCCTTTTTTTTAACTGCTTGCCTCTCTTTATCCATTTTTGACACTTAGCAATAACTTTTCACCACTTTTTTTTTGCCACTTTTCACCCATTTTGCTAATTTCTATCTGTTTTTGCTTCTTTTGGCAATTAATTAATGATTCTTCAGTTAAGTTATTTAAGCTCCTTTTACTTTATTCTCTGGCATCCTGACATTTTTGTGTATACAACATGGCTTAGCTTTAAAGTCAAATGGTTTAGTCAGTTTGCCCATACGCATTGTTAACATTACCAAAAAAAAGGCCATTCTCTTTATTGCCAGTTCTAATTATTAAACAAGAAAAACCCAGAAATATGCTTCCAAAACATTTACTTCCAGCATTTATTTGGAAGTATAATAAAGACAATTGAGCTGTTATTTAAACAAATTAGCCAAGAAGGCTGGTTGGATTTGCCTTTTCCTTCACATTAAACAATAACATTTTATGTCAAATGTGTGCATAAGACACAAGGATGCAAGAAACAAAGTTTTAGAATTTAAGGAAGGAGGGCTACCACTTCCCCTAACCCTTACAAAAAAACTGTAACTTGCTAAAATTTGTGCCTCTGCATTTCAGCTCCCAATGGCTCAAATGCAGAACAACCTGTTCTTATTTTAAAACCTAAATGTTGGCAGGGAGGATTTACCATGGATAAACTGTAGGAAAAACATTACTTTGACAACACACAGAGTAAAATAATGTCAGCCAACACACCATGCATATAGAAAAAAATACATAATTTATGTCACTTTACATTTATTTATAGGACTGTATATTTGTGTGAGATCATTGAATGTGAATCACATGTACAGACAATTGGTTGTGTATTTATTGATTCTAAATAAATCCCTCTTTAATTCCTCTGTCTTGCTCTGGTGCTTTAGTGCTCCAGAGTCCGGCAGAGCTCCTTAGAGCACCAATGCATGGTTAATTAAGTCACATTATCAGCCAGCCTAATTGGCCATGATACTGTCAGGGCCGAGGCATACATCCTCTGGTAAAATTTCCTTGTTTCTCTCAGAGGGGCAAGTGAGCACGAAGATACTCAATGATTACACAAGGCTGCAGTCGCCCCTACTTAGTTTATTACCAGCTTAAGTGCTGGCTGGATAACGGACGTTTAATTGTAGTGGTTGGAAAGCTACCCTTCTGTCTTTGTGGATGCTGCATTTGTAAAAATAAGACAAAAATAGGGCAGCTTTAGAAATGACCACTTGTGTTATGCTTAATTAGGCTGCTAACAATTTAAATAAGCATCTCTGAATTCCAGTTAGTGCTGATATTTTTGTTTCTTTTATTGATTTGGATTCAGCGAATCCAAAAGGGTTTCAGTTCTGCAGAGTGACGATGCATTCAGAACCATGATGAAACCATATCAATAAAGCAAACGCCAACTTTCCTACATTTTCTATGATTGAAGAATATTTATATACAAGTCTATTATTTATAATTACATAGTTTTTACATTTTAAAATTAGCACTTTTACTTCTACTTAAGTAAGTTTTAACTAGTACTTTTACTAGAGTACCTAACTCTTGTTCTTTTTCCACTTCTGTTGACACTCTATTTCAAATCTGAGGGGTGTCAGCAGAGTTTCCCATCATGCCCTTGGGCAGAGTCTTGTATTCTATATGCTTTTCTTTGTGTTAAGATGTTGCCTGTTGTTGCTGGAGTTCTTGTGGTAATTTTTCAATTGGATTTTTGACGTTTTTGTTGTTGTTGACACATTTCCATCATTAGTGAAGTTATGTATACGACAATTATTAATATGCGAGTTGTACATTTTATATTGTATTTGGAAAAGTGCAATAAAGTGTATATTTAAAAAAAAAGAGAGAGAGAGAGAGCCTGTGATGCAGCCCCCTGTATTATTGTTGTTTTGAGTCAAATATAGGTCTTAAACAATTTGCTAGTCTGAACAGTCATTTCAGAAAGTTCAGACTGGTATCAGATCAGCACTCAGTATCGCCCGATACCCAACACCTTGGTATCGGAATCGTATTGGGAAGGTAAAAATGGTATCGGAATACCCCCAGTAATTGGCTACTCAGAATCCCTGTAGGACAGTGGTGCCCAAAGTGGGACATGGACCATAACAGGGGGGTGCGGCAAGGCAAGCAGCACCAGCTGATGACTTCAGCCCTCTAGAAGAGAAGAAGTTTACTGAAGTCACCTCAGATTCAACAATATTATTGCAGTTCAAGACCTTGACATTGTCGGAATTTTGGACCGGAGAAGAAAAGAAGTAGTAATAGCCAGGCATGTAAGCCTGTGCCACAGTTTTTCTTTTTGTAACCACCTACCTGTGTGTGGATGTTGCAAAGGGCTGTTGCATCTACAACACAAAATCAAATCATAGCTGGACATTGAAAATGAACTGATAGTGGCAGTCTCACAGCTGCAAGTCGCAAAGAGATCAAAAGTCGCAAAAAGGTTTTAAAACTCAACATTTTTTAGGTTTTATGTCGGACCCTATATGTCAAAATTAAGGTTTGGACTCGGCACTATTAGCTCCTGGCTGCAGAGAATTTTACAACTATCACTGATAGACCTGAGTTATACAGAATAATAACAGACTTTGTGATTAAATGTCCCATTTATCCTGCTATTCTCTAAGTATAGAAATGAGTTATGTGTGTCTGTATCTCTCTCTTTGGCATGTACACCACTGTGCTGTTAGGTTTATTGATAACTGAACATTCAGGGCCCTCATACCTTGGTAATCAAAATCCTTGAATACCAAATGCTTAGATACCACCACCTACTTTATCAGACTGTGTAAATGTGCAAGTGTTCTCAGGTACAGAAGAATATAACTAGTGTGACAGCAGGGTAGAAGGGGATTTGGGAGCAAACGTGCTCTGGCACAGTACAAAACTAGCGTCGAAACAATGCTGATGGGTTGCCAACAAAGTCCAAATCTGAAGCACAGGGCCACTGACCTTGGGCCTGAGGACATCTAGGAAGTCAGAAGTCTTTTAAAGTAGTTTGATGATGTAGAGGCAGTGAAAATCTACAACTAATGATATTCAAATGTAGCCATTTTTCACTTCTTTTACTACCTAATCACAGAGGTAGTGGACAGATGGGTGAACAGATTGGCCAACAGTGTCATCATCAGACCTTGAGACCAGCAGAGCTACAACAGATCAGTGTGAATGGTTCCCCCCTGTCAACAGCATCATATCACTGTCATCGCCACTAATACACATTCTCAGACTGTCCTGGCACTTCCTCCCTCAGTGGATACTTCTACTCTGCCACATGAATAGGAAATCAGCAATGTGCAAACACTGCTGCACTGTCAGATGCACCCCCCTCCCCTCTTTCCCTATTCTCTATATATTACACGGTTCCTAGGGGACATTTGCGCTGGGCACCGGCAGTAAACACGCTTCATTACAAGGTCTTTTATTTTCAGGCGGCAAAGATGCATCCAAATCGATTCCTGCTTGGCCTTTGATCTAGTGTGCCAGAGCTTGTATTCTAACACAAGCGCTGTACATTTTACAGAGGCGCTGGCGAAAGGCCCTTGAGGAGTACGGATGACTGTGTTGCAAAGATGACAGCACAAAGCGACTGTTGTTATCGCTAGTTTGGAGTTTATGCAGTAACAGAAATGTCCTTGCATGTTTTTGGTGTAATCTTTGCAAAGTAGATAAAAGCAGTGTCATTTATTTATTTAGGTAACCTTCTAGAGAAACTGAGCTGTAAAAGACAGCAATGATGACAGGCGGGGTAGGGGGCATGAACAAGTGAAAAACTTAATATTATTTTTCTGCAATAAAGAACTTTCTTGGACTTTTGGGAAAACTAAGCAGACTTTGCGTGTTGTCTCCTGCTGTTTTTAGCCATAATATACAAAACAAATCAGCCTTTGTTTTATGTTTTATATGTAGTTCTCGGAGGGGACTCATGTACACTAGACTGGGCTGCATGCCAAACAAGGTCAGAAATCTATGAGGTGAATGTGCAAAAGACAAGAGGAGATCAGAGAAGAGAAAGAAGGGGTTACGGATGCAAGTGATGAAAAGAAAAGTGTTCTCTCATGAAGGCTGTTGCAGTACTAGAATAAGAAATTAATCCTTTTGGACCACAGAGAAAAGATAGCTACAATAAAACCTGAAAACTGAATCAAATTTGATTGGTGCACTGATGGTCTTGCAGTTAAGTCCTCCCCAATGAATGAAGGCTACAGTCCTGAAAACGGCTAAGGCTGAAGCCCGACCTGCACGTCGTTTCCTGCAGGTCACTCCCAAACTGTGGTGTATACTAAAGCCTTGTGTGGCGGTCACTACAATGAAAACACCATCTAACTAGCAGTCAGCCTAAAAATAGACTAAGAGATAGACATGAGGAGAATCTGAAGCCTCCTCAGACTGTGACAACTGGCTTGTATTCATAACAGGCATAACCAAAATCATGCATAACTCACACCCTTAATGTTGAGATATAGAATATTCACCCCAATAAAATGTGTGCTCAAAGATAAACTTTCAGAACCAAGCTATAAACATGCCTTTTTCCACTGTAAAAATGAACATTTAAATATAGGGTTCGTATTTATAGAGTATTCTCTTTTTAATGTAAAACTTGGCATTTTAAGATGAGATGTGCAAAACATGCATTTTTGTCTTAATGACCCTTTAAACCTGGGGTGTAGATGCAGAAAAACATGCCTAATTCTTTGCTAAATATGACCGTTTTAACCTGGGATGTGGCTGTGAAAAACAAGCTCATTTCCACTTTGTGAAATATCCACTTTTAGACAAAATTTGCATGTGGAAAAATGTACACTATTCTAGTGCAAAAATCAGCCTTTTAACTCTTGATGTGCATGTAATAAGCATGCTTATTTCTAGTGTAAATGAGCATTTTAATACACAATGTGTATGTAAAAAAAAAAAAAAAAAAACATGCAGATCTTAAGTGTAAAAATTACCCTTTTACAGTGGATGTGAAAACGATGCCTATTTCTAGTGTAAATTGAGCATTTTACCATGGGGTACATGTGTGAAAAACATGCTTATTTCTACTGTAAAATTGAGCACTTATCCTTGAATGTGACTGTGGAAAAAAATCTTTCTACTTTAAAAATGGTCACTTATTCAGAAATTACTGTGGAAAACATGATTAAAAAAATAATAATAAAATAAGTACTCACCCTTGGACATGCTTGTGATGACATGCTTATTTCTTAAAATGAACATTTAAACGTGGGGTGTGCATGTAAAAACATGACTATTTCTAATGTGAAAATAATAAATTTAACATTGGATTTGTATGTGAAAAGTATTATGTCTTCTGTTTAAAGGTGTATTTCCACAAGGAGTGTGATTATGAATTGTGATGCCTCATATTGAGAGTCCACTAAGATTAACTAAGAGAATAATGCTTTCAAAATAGCATCCCCACAGCATGATGCTGCCACCGCCATGCTTCACAGTAGGGATTGTGTGGTTGTGGTGATGTGCAGTGTTTGGTGTCTTCTGATATCCAAAAAGCCCCATTTTGGTCTCATCAGACCAAAGAACTTTCTTCCTCTTGACCACAGAGTCTTCCATGTGCCTTTTTGGTGAACTCTAGTCCAGATTTAATCTGAGTTTTCTTCAACAGTTGCTTTCTCTTTGCCACTCTTCCATAAATCTTTGACTGGTGAAGAACTGCAACAGTTGTTATATACAGTCTGTCCCATCTCAGCTGCTAAAGCTTGTAACTCTTTCAGAGTAGTCATAGGTGTCTTGGTGGCCTCTCTCACTAGTCTCCTTCTTGCACGGTCCCTTAGTTTGTGAGGACGGCCTGATCTAAGCAGATTTGCACATGTACCATATTCCTTTCATTTCTTGATGATGGATTTAACTAATCCCTGGAGGATGTTCAATGCCATGGAAATGTTTGTGTCCGTCCCCTGACTTATACTTTTCTATAACCTTTTCTCTGAGTTGCTGTGAGTGTTATTTTTGCCTTTATGGTGTAATGGTAGCCAGGAATACTGATTAACCAGTGATTGGACCTTCCAGACTTGTGTGTCTTTATACTCCAAGCACTTGAGACAAATTCAAAGGGGTGAAACCTTTTTTTAAAGGTATTGTATTGCACATCGCAAGGCAAACAAGTCTAATAAATTTGACTTTGATAAAACTGAAAGTGACATTTTGGCAGAGTGTTTTGCATCAAAAGCAATGCGAGAGAGGTAAGAGTTATCGTGAAATACAAGAAGCTGTTGGAGATCAGAAATATTGTCAACTATCAAATGATTAATGACATTTTAGAATTTTAATTAAGGGTAAAATTTTAAATTGTTGGTTCATTTTTTAACAAACTGACACTTCAGCCTTGTTTGCAGCATTTAAATGTATTTATTTATTTATTTATGACAGAGACTTCCAACTTACTACAATGATTTGAAGCCTCTTGTCTTAGTAAATTCAGAGGGCTCTGTAGACAGACACAAACAGAACTGGCACAAAGGTCTGACTGCAACAGCATGTTGACTCCTTGGGTTGTAAAGAATCATGCCTACAGGCTTTTCCTGTCTTCAGAGATGTGACTCCAGTCATCTCAGGCCATCTCACAGCACTTGAGCATTTGGCCAGACCAACGGCAGCTCAGGGCACTAGACGAGCCGGCCTCCGCCGATGCCCAGAGCCTAAATGCCACATCCATAATCTGCCTGCCAATTCTCATCAGGCTCACCTCTGCCGCCACCGTGGCTCCCTCCCTCTTTAATTTCCACGTAAACAACACACACAGCCTGACAGCTCTCGCACCCAGCATGACGTTGACGAGACAAGCTCGGGCTGTCTCTGTTTGACGGAATTACAGAGCTAAAATGTTATTGTCAGTTCCTTTTTCATGCCAGGTGAAAACAGCAGGAACAAAGGTTAACCCTTCATTAGCCAGCATGCTTCCTTTGCTATTATTTCTCATACATGTTTCCCTATTCTCAGAGGAAATGTGTACGATTATGACTCAAAGGAGCATAAATGTAGAAGATGAGCCTGCTGGGAAGCTCTTTTATGGTTAACATGGCTTCAGCTTTAAATGCTAATGAGACAGTTGCACAATGAGGTGTGTGAGCATGCATTTATGTGTCTCTCTGTGTGGCTCATTTCTCCATGCATAAGCGTCTCACCTGAATATTCAACACAATCATTTGCAACACTTTGTGAGAGAAAATATGTTCAGAATGTGTGGGAGACAGATGAAGGCGCCCATGCTGGATGCTGGAATGGTATTTTTCCATAAAGACGGCTAAAACAATCTTACAGTGTGAACAGATTATTTTCAAAATGCTTCCACCTTAATCAACATCTTTCAAGAATACCTTGACTATGTTGTTATTCACTGAGTTTCTGTGCAGATAATTGTCATCGTGTAGGAGAGAAACACCGTCTAAGGAAACAGGATTAGATTTCATATGAATTCCCCCTTTAGGAAAGCTAGTGTTTTAGCCATGAAGCCAGCCTCTGAATTTCCTTTACACATGTGTGCATTTACATGAAGGAGACTTCAGACAGCCACTGCCTTTCATAGAACTCATGCCATGAATCAGTTTAGGTAAGTAGATTTTTAAGAGTGCGTAGCTGCTGCCCATGTTGCATCAACTGAAAACTTTCTTCTTAGTATATAACTGGTTAACCCTTTGGGTGCCAGAGTTTTTTCAAGAAAATATTCAATTGTGATATCAAGATTTCAAAAGGCTGTATCTTGAAAGTGGTTGGAGATAAAGAGATACTGTAAATGAGAAAAATCTTCAGTATGACCCAAAGTTTGTGATGGGAATAAATTCACTCATCTAATTTGCATATTCTGACATCACAAGGCGGCCTCCACCGCCATTGGCTGTGCGTTTTCTCCCACAGCTTCAACCATGTCTGCCCCTATCGCCGTGTTTTTTTCATTCCCGCTACCTCCGTCACTATTCACGGTGTTTTGACCCCTAATACCCCCACCACATCCCCTCCTTGCCGATTACTCCTAACCCGGCCACAGTGAGGCAAAGCATCGGCTTCAGTATGTGCTGCTTGTGGACTGTCATGGCGCACAGACTTCCCGTTGCTGCTCACAGTCGCACTGTCAGTCTCACCCATGGTTTCACCGGATGACTGAACATCATGTCAGAGGGTGAATATTCCTCTATTCCTCCCATCATTGTGAGTATTCTCACTGTGATCTGCTCTCTTTCTCTCTGTTATGCTCCAACTACGACCACTACTACCACGTCCACGCCTCCTCGACCGGGCATGCATCTTTCAAACTCTAAAAACTCCAAAACTTTGAATAGATACACACCCACAAATGCTACTAGGGTTGAAGTTACTCATGTCCACCATCTCCTGGTCTAAAGTAGTAACAACATTAGGCACCATATTTGCAGCTAGAGTCTGTTTAATTCTGCAGTGTTGCTTGTCGCAATTTTGCAACTTTGGCGCTTAAAGCGTTAAACATTAGCAGGCCTGGCCAATAAAGCTACTTCTGAGTCCAATTTCACTTAAAATAACTCTCATTAGATTAGAAACTATTGACTTTTTACAAGAAGGTCATATGTCCTGAAGAATAATTCAATAACCTGCAAAGAAAGAGGAAAGAAAAGACAAATGTCTGATAAATTAGCATAACTCTGTGAAGAGAAATCGTGCTGTTTTTCTACTTGCATGCATTGTTAGCCATATCTAAGCTCATCAGACCTGTTTTTAAAGTCTCATATAGGAGCTTAAAACACAAATTAATTTCTTTTCCCACATTCCTGACTTCTATCTAAATATTTTTACTCCTTACTTTTTTAGATTTTATGACTCAACAAGGATATCTTTAGTCATCAAGGATAAGTTCACATTTTTATACTTGAGGAAATCTGCAGACCTCATACTGATGAGCCAGTTATAACAGAAATATAAGATCATCTTGTGGGCCGGGTTTTACTGTTCCACGGGCCGGATTTGGCCCCCAGGCCTTGAGTTTGACACCTGTGATCTAAAGTACCCCTAAGATTTAGGTACTGCTTGGTCTTTTCCTTGCACAGTTTTTCCAGAGGGCACATATGAGAGTCTGTGAGCATCTCATGAAAACAAAGGGCAACTCCTCACATTTCTATTTTAATAAGGGAAATGAGTTAAGTCATTATATTCAGGCACTTTGCTCCACCAATTGGTGACCCAGTAAAGACAATAAGCCTAAGTTAGGAAAGGCTGCTTTAAGTTAATATGAACAGATGTCTAATCAACTTTTTATAAGCCAGTAGAACAAGTACAGTATTCATAGAAATAAACCAGGGATGTATTCATGATTAGGTCAAAGTGTTGTGAAATAAATATTACATGCAGGTTATGTGAAGTGTTGATTTAAATACATAACGTAGGTGGATATGATAGTATACTCAGCACACATGGCTTGCAGGGATTTATTGACACAGATGATTCTGGATATAAGACAGGTGTGATTACCTGTGTGGCTTGTATCTCTCATCATCTTGTTTCCTGTGTGTATTCACACTTTGTTCTGTGCAGAGATCAGCTCCTGTTCCTCTGAGTTGTGTATGTTTGAATATGTGTGCTAAGTATGCATGTGTTTATGAACTTAGGGATCATGTCATCACCGCTCGAAAATAACCACAGCAATATAAATGAAGACAGGGGCTGCTGCCATGGGAGAACGCCAAGGCTTCAGCGTGTGTATTTAACCGGGTGTGCGTGGGTTGTATGTGAGTGTGGGTGGGTGTATATGTTGACCCCAGCCTGTGCGCTCCTGACAGCAGCATAATGAAGGTGTCTGCTGTTCAGTTAGCTGAGTCGGACTCTTTCCATGGGAACTCCAGCCGGGGTCGTGCAGAAACACTGAGCAGTCCATTTAACCGGGCTCCGACTCCAGCAGAGACGGGCTAGGGGCCGCGCTGGAACATGCACCTTTGTGTTCAATCAGGGTCAGGAAGGCCGTGATAAAGAACAGTCAACATTTTAGGAAATCCTTGTTTTCTGTCTCAGTCGGGCACAGAGGAGGAAATCAATAGCGGTTTCACCTTTGTGTGTTTTACAGAGCTGTGTTCAGCCTAGCTTAGCACAAAGAGGGGAAAACGCTAGCTGTTTGAAGTTTACAGAAGAATAAAAGGCTCACTGTCAATGGCTCACATTAACATGCCCATGTTCATAAATGTACACCGTTTAAAAAAATATATATGTAAAAAATTTTTTTTTTTTTTTGAAGACAGTAATTGCATCTGCTAAACGATCAGATTTTTAATCCTAATTAATCTTGAAATTTTTTGTAGTTAACTGTGATTAATCTCTCATTTGTAAAATTCCACTATCTTTCATTTAAAACGGTTTTTGTTTGATTTTTGATTTTTGTACTGTCTTAATCTAAAAGTAACTGACTTCCTGTTTGGACACAGATCTGCTTTTATTTTGAAAAAATAAAATAAAATAAGGAACTAGGGTAGAGTGAGCATTATGACATGAACTTAACCAGAGAAAAGGAACTTGTTATGGATTGAAAACAAAACAAGGAAACAGTAAAACACTCAGTGTTTGATAAGACAATGTTCAGATGATTTTTTCCACTGAGCTGTCTGTGAGACATTAAGGAGTGGTGGTAGACTTATTTATCATGACTGTGGCTGCAAGTGAGACTTTATAGTGGCCTAACTAAAGTGTGCTAGTAGAGGACACTAAAGCATGTGAACAGTTACATTTGAAAAATAATTTTAATGCAGTCATTATAGGCCTTAATTAATTGCAATTAATGCCTTAACCCTCAGGACCCCCCTTAAAAAATCACACTTTTTCTCTCAAGGCCCTTTTAGGTTATTGGATATATTTGAAAATATTAAACATGTAAAAAATATGTTTTGGTCATTAACTCCCTTATAGCAAATGTGGAAGTGTTTTCATGATTTTAATCCCTGCTTCAGACTGGCAGCGTGTCACCCCTGTCTCAACCGCGACATGTCTGGATTTTCAGTTTGATTGCATGTTAACAAGTCAGGGCTTTCAGACTGCATGCATCTGCACCGTGTCTCGCGCGCCTGATACGTGTGGCTCAGGATAGAATTTTAGAGAATCAACTTCTCGCCTATTTTTTCTGTGCACCGCATGTGACTATGGACCATATTAGACAGGAAAATGATAAATGGAGAGCCATATTATGGCAAATACGCACATAGAAAATGTTTACAATATGTTTTTTGATAACCCTGAGGAAGGCCACAAGCTAAAATGCGCCTGTTTGATAAAGTTGTTCTCTAAAGATCTACTATAAGTGAGATTTCTGTCTTCACACTGGTAGAATATGTCACAGGAAAGTTAAACACAGTAAGTGTTTTTCTGGTTCGTGTTTTTCAAATTAAAAGCCCGGTTTAGCGTTTCTGTAGAGAAACTCCTTTCACTTGTACAGAATGCTTTTGTTTTGAATAGTTCCTGACATACTTCCTCTATACACTGAATCAAGTAGCTTGTAGGGGGGCTTATTCATATAAAACCTGTGAAGAAGGACAGGGCTTTTAGAGCAGGAAGACACGCAGCAAACTCGCACCCTGTGTGAAAGCCGCACTGGCAGGAGCCGGAGCAGACACAAGCAAGCAGCTAAACACATTCCCAGTGTGAAACGGGCTTAACCCTCTAAGTGCCAGTTTTTTTGATGAATGCAAAGTGGAGTTTTTTGTGCACGGATTATCAGTCCGGGATATGTCAATGATTAGGAACAACACCGATTTTGACAGCGGAACACTTTGTCAACACAGCGTTGATGCTGAACTTCCAAAATTTAACAACAAATAAACATCTTTGTCAAATATCCTCCTCCCAGCAGAAAAAAAATGCGATTGAAAGCCCTTAAAGGGTTATAGGACGGCCTGAGGATCTGCAAATGACATATACTAAATGACTGTCATTTGCAAAGTCATCTGTTAATATAAAGCATGGAATTACATTTTTGATGTATTTTTGGGCTTTTAACGATAGAGGAGGACAGAGGATAGAATTAGAAACAGGGACAAGAAAGCTAGGGAGAAACATGCAGGAAGGTACCACAGGCCAGATTCTGACCCAGATCACCTATGTACTGTACATGGGGCGTGCCTTTAACCACATCTGCACCCCTTTTCCAACACATTCTTGACAATAAGCCTTCATGAATTTCATGTCAATTAAAAGATTTTATTGTAAAAATGATAATAATAATAAAAAAAAAAAACACACAGGAAATAGGTGTTTCTATTTCTTCAGAAGCAGTGTAACTTAGACATTTCATCTTCACCAGAGTGAACACATAATGAATTAAAAGAATCCTTCTACTGTCTGTATGCATTTATTTTGACAACAAAAATAAACATGTTAATAGTCTGATCCAAAAAAAAAAAAAAAAAAAAAAAAAAACTATCCACGTTGATTTTATGTAAGCTAGGAGTTATCCATAACTACTGGTGTGACAATCATGAATGTTAAGGGTGTGATGTATCTGTTCTCCTGGATGCTTCAGCCCTATAATAGCTTAACCTGCAGATCTCCATGGCCTCCATGGCAACCACTCTGCAGAAGCCTACACATGAAGCCAATGTGCACGTGTTGTTTTAAGATGAAAGTGTACATACATACACAAAAAAAGTTGTAATTATTTCTACAGATCCCACAATTTAAGTGGAAAAAAAATATGTAAAAATATGTAAAAAACTGTACACACTTACCATTGTTTTTTTTCTTCTGAGAGCCCTCACTTGTACTGTTCTAATGAAGCTATCCATGCCTTTGTAGCTTTAGCAGAACATTTTCTAGCAAGCCTGTAACTTTGGTGACTTTCCAAACTCTTTAAGGATTAAATCCACACAAGTAACTCTGATATTGGACGCCTTTTTATCCATTTAAAATCCATTTTTTTATTATTCCTGCAGCTAGTGGCTAAGCCCTGCCACCATGTTTGTTTGTATCCCACAATATGTTGACAGAATAGTGCATGTGCACAGATTTATAAACTGGAGAGGATAGCCTGAATGACTCATAATGGAGAGGAAAAAAAACTTGAGTTTTAATTTTTGGATATTTCTTCAAAATTTTAGTGACATTACTGCAGCACACATATTTGTAAAGTCCAGGTTTTCCTGAAAAAAGGATGTTAAGAGCTTGACTGTGCACCACAGGGTTAATGTTTTACAAGCTTTTTAAGACAAAAGTCCAGGTAAGGCACAATGGTTAAGAAAATAGCATAGGGCTCAGAGAATTAAATAAATGTCACATGAAAGCACAGATTCAAATTTACAGCTCAAATGTGATCGTTTGCGCCTTCTCTAAAAGTGTGACCGCACCTTTACCTGTATCACACAGACAGCTTTGTTTATACTCCATTACATTACAACTTTTTTTCCACTAAGGATTTAAAAGCTCTCCTCCTGCCTGGAGGTATGCGCTGTATTTACAGAGCTTTGATAAACGGTGACTACATTATACGAGTGCAGAGATGCCGATACGCCTCCTTCTTTCTTCTTTCTCATGTTTTGTATCTGTATCTGTTGTGACTCATACTCGAGTACCTTCTAATGGTCTTTTTTGTTTTGTTTTGTCTCTGTTCTCTTGTTTCCTGCTGACCCTGATCCTGCCGGACATCTTCTCACATCCAGGTAAGAACCCTCGTGTTATTTATTACATTCACGGCGTCCTCTCTGCTACCTCTGTCCTCCTGGAGAAGAATAAATGTGACTCGAGAGGAACAGAATTTTGTGTTTGTGTGTGTGTCGCTGCTTTATCTGAGTGTGTGTTCATGTGTGGAGACGGGAGGAAATGCAACTCCTGAGTTTGTGAAAACCATGGTATGTAGATGTATGCTATATATGCTTTTTCTCTTTGCATTAGCATACTTAGCTGCATCTTGTTCTTATAATTCATGTGATCTTACATATAAGTCATACTTGTTACTAAAGGATTCCTCTAGAGGGCACACAGGAGGGCTCAGGCAGTGTTCAACTATCTAATGTGAGGGATGTAAACTATAAGCATGGCAACACTTGATGAGGCTACTATAATGTACCTTCTGACATCAGAACTAACTTTATAGTTAACATCAATAATCAACAGTGACATTAGAGCAACTCAGCTGACCAGTGGTCAGAAAACACCATCTGTTCTCAGTTTGTCCAGTATTTTCCTCCATGCCTTCACATAGCGGTCCAGGTGTTTCAGTTTAATTAGCGACTGGTTTAATTGATGACATTCAATTTGTGGTTCTATAGCAGCATGATTGTGGGTGGAGCTTCTGGTGAAGTAACAGCATTATAAACAGTGCACGTCTCCCAGTGACTTAGCACTAATGGTTGTTTTGAAAGGAATACAACCAAAGGCGGAGCCAGACGTGTTCAAAATCTGGGGCTAAGCCCAAACAAAAGATGGCTGAGGGGTGGGCACTTCCCTAGAATGTTTTTGCTTATCAGACAGTATAATGCACTACTTTTGCACACTTTAAAATAAAAACTTAAATTCAAAAAGCCAACAAATCTAGGCATCATTTAGGCAAAAATAAGGTTGTTCAACCTAAAATACTTAATTGATAACATCACTTTTTTTTTTTAACTTAACCAAGCTAAAAGTGTCATTATCATTTTAAAATCATGATACACCATGCTGGAGTCCCATTTTTTCACTTCTGCCTCCTATAAATGTCTGAAGTTTATATTTTAAGTAAGATTGCATAGGTAGGGTAGGAATTTGGTGAAAAAGTTTACAGTTGAAGCTCTTTTTTTTTTTTTTTTTTAATTTATTTAATTCTAAGAAAAAGTCAAAATTCTGCAAGCCTTTTGTCTTAGAATTATAAAAAAGATGACATTTTTAAAATGACTTTAAAAATTACATTTCCACGCTGTGAACAGCAAGGCCATAAGCAACATGCTTAGAACCAACCTGAAAGATTCAGGGCTTTTAAGAAAACATTTGGGGCTGAAGCCCCAGAAGCCACCCCCTCACTCCGCTCATGAATACATCCAACATCCAGCTAAGTGTTATTGTAAGCTGGACATTTGAAGTTATATTTCCTGTTTCTGCTTCTAGGGCTGGTTGCCTTTGTTCTTGGTTGTATTAATAACTAGATACATTTAAATATGTGCCTATGCAGCTCACTTTCTGAATGCATCAGGGCTGTGATTTTTTTTTTTTTTTTTTTTAATTAATTTAATCTTAATAAATAATAGGACTATTTGGTGGAATAAGATTTTCAGAAATTCCACAAACTTAAAAGGAAAATGTTGAAGCTCTGACTGGACTCTGTGTCTGCTTTGAAGTATGAAAGGTCATGTCCCATGCCTTTTAACAAAACACAATCACCCTTATTATTATGCAAAGACTCATATGAAGCCAATACAGATAGCTAAAAATACCCAAGCACCTAAGTGGAGGCTATTTCTTCATTTTGTCTTCTGCAGTGGAATGCAGAGGAACAAATATATACTGTCCTGTTGGAGGTAAAACAGATGACTTTAACATATTTTAATCTCTAAATTGACCTAACAATCAACGTTAGCATCTTGTTACTGTGCAAATTCCCAGTTAGACAGAAAGTACTAGAAGTCACTCCCACAATTCATTCAAAGTATTATGGGTGCTAGGAATAAGGTGGACATAAACTTTGTTTCAAAATAAAAAAAAAAGATTCACTTAACTGAAAGTCACTAGTTTACATGATCATCTGTAGAACTGTACCAGCCATAGTCTTTTCATTATTTGACAGGTTTAAATGGTGACTCATATAACAGGTTTTATATGTTGCCAGCCGGTTTCACAGACATGTTTGTGCAGTGACACATTTTTTAGGCTTGCATTATTGTAGATTTTTTTCGGTTTGGTCTTACTCTCAGCGGTTGTTGTCTGGGTTGATTGTCACACCACCTCTGTCACGTGTACACTGCATATTGCATCTGCATCACGTTTATTTTTATTCTTAAGTACATGCACGGTGATTTAAATGTGCCAAACTAATACAATGGAGTCATAACAGCCATAATGCATATGCAGAGTTAACAGCAGGTAAATCTCCATCCTTGTGTGAGAGGCAGATTCCTGGACTTGAATGGGAATCATGGTTAGAAAAATTCTGGTAGTTAGACAAAAGAAAACATCAGCCAGTGGCACAGAGGGCAGTCTTTTGTTGTGTGAATGACGGCAAATACCCAACATGTTCGTGTGTTTATCATTATTTCTTATGTCTACTTCATATCACATGATCTCTCACTATTCATCACACATTGTTTTTTCCATTGTTTGACATGTGCAAATATATCTTGAATATAAGTAATCAGGTCTAAGTGACCTTCTCTGTGGGTCTGAAACTATACAGGTAACCTAGACTCTGCTCTGGCAAATGAGATCTGGACTATCAGAGAGGAGCTCACTGTCAAACAATGAAGTCTACTTAAAGTGTTGAAAAGATCCCCCCAGTGCAGCATAAACTTTGTGTTATTGCCTCTGAAACCTTGGATATGTGAAGTATGTTTGGAAGGAGACGTCTAGGAGAAGTGAAAGCTTGCAGATTATCCTGAGAAACGGTCAAGGACACGGATTTAAAGAGTAATCCTCAAGCTCAGCTTTTTCCCTTTGAATTTGTCCCAAACTTTGATGCCAAGTGTTCATATCTGTGGACTTCACACAGATGGCGCTTTGTTATTTAACAGCTTATGACGGCGAGCCAAATTATCAGAAAACATGAAACAATCACCTCCATACCTCAGGACATGTGTGATGGGATGAAATGAAAATGTAGAAATGAAAATGTAGCTGTATAAAGGATTCAGATTCAAGATAGAATGGCTCTGCAGTAATAAGAGGCCTGCCTGTTTAAGTGTTTATTACTGCAAGTATCTAATCAGCCAATCACATGGCAGCAACTGATGCATTTAGGCAGAATGGGGAAGAAAGAAAGTTAAAGTGACTTTGATTATGGCACGGTTGTTGTTAGTCTGGCAGTCTTTCATGTTGTTTAAGCCAAAATCTGACCCGATACCATTCAATTGTTGGAGAAGAAATTGAGTCTCAGCAAACCAGAAAACAAGCTTCCTGTTCCTCGTTGACAGGTGACATCTTCTGCTGCTGTATCCCATCAGAGATTCTCCTCTACAGTTGTAATGGTTGGGTTTGAGTTTTTGTGTCTTATCTATGAGCTTGAACCAGTCTGGCCATCCTCCTTTGACCTAACTCACCATCAGGGGTAGTTTTAGGGATCTGGAGGCCCCAGGCAAAGACTATTGTGAAGCCACATCTCATTTGGCTAAAAACAGCCATAACAAGTGAATACAATATTTTCAAGCCTCTCTTGTCAGGTAATAATGCCAGACCGTCCCCTAATGTTAAACATATGAGGCCTATGAGAAGTTCATACAGGAAACAGAGGTCATAAACCCAGATTCAACCAGCTGATGGTCTGCTGATTTCAACTATCATCTCCTAGCTCTCAAAGCCAATCATAGCTTATTTTCTCAACAAAGCGGGCCATTTTAATATGATATTATTCTCAGTAGTCTTTGCTGCATCGATGCCAACCTTCACCTCCTCCACCCCAGCCTCCTCTTATCTGGCCTCGAGCTTTTGTTGCATCCTCATATTTACTTTCATGCTACTACAGAGTTAATCGCTGCTGAACTCATCCCCAATGTATTTGATATGTATCTATCTATATGGGGTTTGCAGTAATGACAAAGCATGCTGCTTGGCTTGTCTTTTGAGCCAAGTAAAACTGTTTATCCATTTTGCAAATGTAAGATGTGAGTGAACCTGACTGAAATATACAGTACTTAAATATTCAACAGTAGTTCATCAGTTCTTAGAAGACCATCTTAACTTTCTTATCATAATATTTTAACACGTCTCTATGCTAGGCAGAACTTACAGAAGGCAACATATGCACTCATTATTGGCGCATATGTTGCCTTTCTTAACTTTATTTTGCTTGATATGAAGACATTTTGGGGCTTGGAGGGGTGACTTTGACTGCTGAGTCTGTGGACTGTTTATGGAACTTTTTGGGATAATAAAAATTGATTTTGATGATATGCTATTCATGTCCTCTTATTTACATTCAAAATACCCATCGTAATCACCAAAAATAACTCTAGACATGAATCTTGCATCTGTTGCACAAATATAATGACTGCATCTTGAGGCCCCTTGGAGCACATAGCACTAGGTAATTGTCTACCTTGTCTTAATGGTAAATCCACTTATGCTCACCATTCTCTGTAAACCCTAGAGCTGGCCCTGCATGGAAATCCCAGTTCATCAGCAGTTTCTGAAATACGCAGACCAACCTGTCTGGCATCAAGCAACCAAGGCACGTTAAAGTCACTTACAGTAAATTACCTTTCTTATTTCTCCTCTCTGATGCTCAGTTTGAACTTCAGCAGATCATCTTGGCCATGTCTGCATGCCTAATTTCACTGGTTTCTGCCATATGATTGGCTAATAAGTTAGTGTTAATGAGCAGCTGAACAGGTGTACCTAATAAAGTGATCAGTAAGAATATAAATCAGTATATGTTTTTTAGAGCATAACTCCTGTGGATATTGTGTGCATGTGTTTTGCAGTGGGGTTGATTTTGGAGTTCTGTCAGTGGGAGGACACAAAGTGACATTCACTAGACAGGACACGATGTGCTAAAAGCTGAAGCACTCCCTGCAGGCATGGACATGTTTACGGACATTTTGCATTAGCAGCAAGTCCTGCTAACTGGACGGATGTGAACAGCTCAGTGGAAATCTGTCTACATCTTATGTAAAATGTCACTCCAATTTAGTCACAGTGGGACCAAAAAATAGAAAAAAATGGCCAACTTTTGTAATCAAGACAATAAGGGAGATAATGGACTATTTAACATGCAGCACCACATTTACACTACCTCCAGGAGGGACACACTGAATGTCACCCCGTGTCTCATAAACACATAATCACTCTTAATCTCCATATATCCTCATTAAATCATGAGATTAAGCCTATGTGTCTCCTTATGGTAGATAGAAGAGATAGTAAATCATCATTACAGATGGGAGTAATGCCACACATACTGTATGACATGTGGCAAATGTCAAAGAATTCCTTTGTGCCTGTCTTTTGTACTCTTTAACCCTTTAAAGACAGTTGTTTCATACTTGACACATGATTTTGTGAGACCTGTTTCTAATCAACATGCTCAATGATATCCTTAAAAAACTTTTTTATACAATCTAATAAATGATTACTAGTGGATTATTAGTTGCCATAAGCGCCTTATCAATCAAATGTGATACAAAAAATATATAAACATGACATTTTAGGGTAATTTTTCTTTTTTTGGATTTCGGTTTAAGGTAAGATAGACATATAAGTTAAAAAAAAATATTCTGGCTATTATTTGAGGCATGACATTGCTGACCATTTGTCAACGTTGTTACTGTATTTTTTTTTTATAAAAGTGAAAAAAAATTCAAAATGGCTTGTACTTTCCTATGAAGTTCTATGGGCCAGATTTCCAAATCCACTCATCAGCTGTGAGAACTGGGTTTTGGGTCTTTGGTGTTGGAGGCCGGGACTTAGTGATTGGTCAAATCTGATATTCCAGTTTTTGGTCGACTGTCATCAATCAATGCATTCTTTTTCAACACACACCTCTCTAATTTATAATCCACATTACTTTCACATAATCAAACACAGACATAGTGGGGGATTTTAACCCCTGCTGTTCTGAGCATCACAGAATAATAAAGAGATGCAGAGTGTATTTTAATTAAAACTGAATAGCAGTGAGGTATTGTGTCTGTCATTCAGTGGTGAATATTGATCTGGAAGGAACAACATGTAGCCTCATTAGCTGCTGGAGGCGGGGAAAAACGACAGGGCCATTTAAACGCAGCGCTGCAGTTAGATGAAAGGGGGCTGTATGTGAGGCGACACCCCTACTTAACCCCCTGCTGAGGGCTGGTACCCCCCGCTGCTTTCAGCTTACTAAATCACAGCGCTTTAAAGGCTCAATTTGAACTTGTGACCTGCTGGGTGTGTTTATATTTCGATTGTGCTTTCATTTGACCTTTGCTTGACTTCACAGAGATAAAGGTCTCGCCTTTTCAAGCCATGATAGTAATATATAATGTTGTATCCATGAAAGAGTGAAGAAAAAACACATATATTAATAATTTAAGATCATAAAAGCAGTATGTAATTCATACAAGAGCAAAATGCATCAGGAGATAAAATGAGCTGAGGGTATAAAAACTAGGTTCTCTGCTATGAAATGTGGTCTTTAAACTAATTGAATGGTTGAAAATCAGATTAAAGTGATCAGTTTCAGGACAAAAAAGGCATAAAACAGATAGTTATGACTAAGAAAATTACTAAGAAAACTATGAAAAAAATCTGTTGTAGATAATATGCAGACTACCGCCTAAATAAGAGCACAAAAACGCATAAAAAACAAATGTTATGTAAAATTAATCAGTGTTGTCCTGAAGAAATATTTGAACTGACTCTGACTTCTTACCTCTGAGTAACACCATGTTGATTTCTGTTAATCCCATCAACTGTGACAAGGCCTGCGGTTGTAAGAATGCCAATTACTTTTCTTTTGTTTTAAGCTGAGCAACAACTTACCTCAATTTAACTTTTAAGCAACAAATAGATGCAAAGAGGTCACCTCTATTTTGAATCACATATTAAATGACAATATTTCAAGTGGACTCTGACTTGGTTCGGATGAGATGTGAATGCAACCATGCTCAGACACGGGACAGAGCGACGTATCAGCTTTATGATGTCATTGTAAAAGCTAAACTACTTTCCACAGCGTGGCAGTTTGTTCATATTTTTTCCTCTAGAAAGGTCGGAAATCATCAGAATCCAGTCAATAAACGGTCTGCTGTGACTCACGTTACAGATGAACACAAGTTGGAGTCAGTGAGAGGAGGTGCAAAGGCAATAACTGTCTCCTGTCACCTCAAAAACCGCTGTATCTGTGCAGCATGAGCCCATTTAATCCTCTGAGCTGTAGTAGATGTGCAGATACGAAGAGCGAAGTTGCTGGCATCTTAAAAAGTGATTTTAAATCATCCATGGCTGCAGGGTGGACTTTTTGCCAGGTCAAAACAAAAACAATCTTTGCTCATGTCATGACCCTAGTGGTTGCCATGGTAGCTTCTTCTTCTTTCTCCTCCTTGGCGGGGTTGTAAACCAGCTACGTGCATACCACCACCTGCTGTTTCAGACTGAGTAAATACGTAAGTGGGCCCGGGCACAGTTCGATGTTGCTAGTGTGAAAGCAAGCCAGTGAGTGAGGGGTAGGGGCAGAATCTGCGCTGTTTGAAACTACTGTGCCTAATGTGAAAGCCCCCCTAAAGCACCTAGCCATGCAGGGTCCATTGAGGTCAGTGTCCAGAATATTTAATAAATAAAGTTTTAATGTTACCTGCATGTGCATTACAGACACACAGCTGGAGTGCATGGATCTATAAGAATAAATAGATCCTACTTGGATATAAGGTGGAGAGGGAGGAAAGTTTCACCTGAAATGTTTCAAGGCTTCGTCTCTTGTAGCTCGAGTGTCTGAAGCTCAGTCACACAGTGCAGAGCGTTTATCTATGCACAGCACAGCTCGCGTGCATGTACAGATTCACTGCTGTGCAGACTGGGTGAATGAAAACGTAACATTAGTGGGGCAAATTAGACTAAAAAATTAGATCGTGGCGGAGCCCCACAGTCTATGTAATTGATGGGAAACCCTGGTTGTATAGTTGTCAAAGCCTATTTTTGTTTGAGATCTGTAACTTCATTCTCATGTTTGCTACTGAACATGTCAAAGGTTTTTGTAAATCCTTGTTTTTAGAAGTGCTTTGCAAGAGGGAAAAAAATCAGTTACACCTTATTGCAGTGATTTTTAATTGTTTTTGCCCAAGGCATATCTAAGATAAAGCCAACATCTCAATGCACACCATCCATATATTTTTGGAAAACCCTCTCTTAACTGTGTCTTCCAGTATCTCTAGTGAATGTATAGTTTTAGTAATAATGGAGAGGCATCAGGCTGCAGACCTCATTAGTAGGGCATTTTGGACTCATCTGTTGCAGACCTCTACAACAGGCTGATTGCGACCTTGGGGTGAGAAGTGACAAACTAACCCTTGTTGGGGTTTTTTTCTTTGTGGTGTGTTGTTTTTAATTTGATCCCTCTTTGCCTAACCCTTACTTCTGGTGTTCAGGTACCTAATCCTAACCCTCTTTGGGTTTTTCTTAGTTCCTGTAACCTCTGACAGCAAGCAGAAAATACGTCATTCAGTATGCCATTCTGGTTCACAAGTTCACAAGTGGTTCACAAAGTCACAGTAATCACTCATGACTGTATAAAAGCCCATGGCACACCTCGACTTGCTACAAGGCAAACCAGTGTTCCTCACCACACCATTTGAGAACCACTGCCTTATTCTTTAAGGACATGATGTAGTGGTGCACTTCTTCCTTGGTCAAGAATCAGCATTCGCTGGGAAGAGGGGGGAAATTTGTCACAGATAGACCAGGACATGGTTGTTGTTCCATTGCTTAAATTTCCATTAATAATAAATAACCATTTATTAAGTTTAAAGATGCTTATTTAGTGTGATATAATCTCCCCAGATCCATATTTTAAAAGGAACTGAAATAAATGTTTTGATCATAGCTCTGTAGAAATATGTGTATGGACTTTTGAAATGTACACTTACTGTAGCCATTAACAGTAACATCAGTCCATATCACCTACAGCCAAAGTCACTAATGAGCAGACTGCTCAGTCAGAGTGGGAAGAGGGAAGAACAGTTTATTTAAAACTGTCTTTGAACATTCATATCTAAAATAAAACACCACCACCTTTTTATTGTCATTTTGAACCAGGCCCTTTCAAGAGCTTTCTGTAGAAAGCCTATGTTGTATTCAAAAGCCTACAGAGCTGCTTTTAAATGCAAAAAAAAAAGTATTTTTAATTTGACAGTATTGTTTTGTTTTTTCAATATTTCTTTATTACCTCCAGGTCATAAAATGTTGTTTTCTATTTTCTTTAAGAACTAGACTGAATGATGTTACAGGGTAGATGAAATGATATTCCTCTGAGAATTTTAATTGATGACCCGTGACCTACACAATTTCCAGCCCTGAGGTGAGATATTTTATATAGCAGCATACTCCTGATGCTGTCATGTTGTCCATTACTGTGGTTAATGCTAATATACTCTGATGTGAATATACAAGGAAACAGGTTTTTTTGTTTGGATTCATCTGCAGGGAAAATTGCACTTGTTTAAGGCTTTTAATTTATATTCAGAGTTGAATTGTTGCTGATGTCAGCAGACAGATTTCTGTAAAACTCCTCAAATTTAATGTCATTCCTCATAAAACTGGCTCAGTCTTTTGGGGTTCATTTAATAGATGCAGGAATATAATGCTGGCTGCATTATAAGGATGATCTTACTGTTAGAGCCTAAAATTTACATGCGAAAGAAAATATTCAAGCAAAAATATGTTAATTAGGAGGCATTTGGCTGCAAATCTCTGTGGTGGAGCTTTGTGGTCTCCTGTTGCAGACCTCTACAATGGGGTGTCCTCAGCCATGGGGCAGGAAGTGATGCACTATTAGGCGTTTCCCTAGTTTGTGGTGTGTTACTTTAAATTTTATCCCCCTCTCCCTAACCCTAACCTTTAGGGTTTGGGTTTTCCTTGGTTTGTGGTGTGTTAGATTACACTTTATCTGCCTCTGCAAATTTCCAGTGTTTATTCATAAAATCCTGCTGTTGTGAAAAAGCCAGCATGCCATAACCTCTAACAGTGAGCAGAAAATATACAACGTTCAATGCGTCACTTCACGCCCCACTGTCGAGGTCACCCTGTTGTCGAGGTCCTTGCAACAGATGAGGCAAAAACGGCTCACCATAGAGGTCTGCACTGAGACCCTCTTGTGTTAAACAGACCATTTTAAAAATTTCTCTACTTTATTTGAAAGTTTGGCCCCAGAAGCGTCTGTACAGGAAAAAGCTGGCCCTTCTTCAAATGTGGTTGATGACCCCTGTTCTAGGGGCCAGATGGAAAGCTGCAGGGGGCCTGATGTGGTCCTTGGGCTGCCGGTTGATTATGTCTGTAGTTCCATTTTCACATTTAACAGGTTAGCGGTTTTATTATTAGTAATACTAATTCAGGTATTGAGGCTTACAGCCCATGAGGTTGGCTATTTTGACTTTTTCTGCAGTCATGTGGAGACAGTTTAGTATTATGTTCTAAAATATCTCTCAGCCTTCACAGTAGCTTTGACCTGAACAGTTTCTACATTTGCTTTCATGAAAACTTAAAAAGGTGGCTGTTGATTAGACATTCCTCTCAGTTTTGTAAAAACCTTGGCGTTCCTAAAATGAGAGCATCATTTATTTTTCCCTTATGCTTCCTAATCAGACTTTTAGCAATAGTTAATATGTTTTTTGACATAAATAAGGCTGAGTTGCTGCTCATTTTGACGTTATTGTTGTGTCTTGAGCACCAGCTGCCCGGCCGAATCGCCTCTGAATGGATTTTCTTCTGACTGCAATTTGAAAAAGCAAAAGCCGAGCTTGTCAGATTGGAGCTGTGGGGGTCAGAGCGGAGACGGGCTGAGTGCTGGCCTTGAGAGTGGCCGGCTGAACGTTAGCCTGCTTGTCTTGTAATAGATGTTCTGCCTCATCCGTCCCCACCCGCCCTCTTCCAGCACCTCCTGCCCCGGGCCTGAAACCCTGTCAGACATGCCTGCTGCTCACACACTCTTCCTCTGGATGTTTATATTTTCTCGCTCTGTCTATGCACTCTCTGCTCTTTCTCTTTTTCCGTGTAACTCTCTTTTCAGTCCATTTATCTCATTATGGTCTGGCTATCTCCAGTGGCGTTGAAAATGAAGTGTTAATCTCTCTTCTCATCAATCTCCCCAGCCCAGAAGTGCCTGAGTCTCTGCCTGCATCGCAAAATGATGACTGGCACTTTTACTTGTTTGGAGAAATAAGTGTGGGGGCTAAATTGAATTTTAATGGATCGCACATACCCCCAGTGAAAGGTGCAATCCATTACTGAATGATTGTATAATGTTATTTGTTGCCAGTGTTGATTTATAGTGCGTATAGTGTGGAGGGCAAAAGGTGGGCACATTGGGGAAGGAAGCTGCGTTTGTGTTGATGGAGTTTAAACTACGACGCAGCGAGAGAAGAGAGGAAGTTCACGACTATATTAGCTGTTTATTCACCTTCTTTTGAAGGAGACAGGAAGTAGCCAGTTAAGTCTGAGGGGCACCGACCGGGGTCGAGTTTAATTACAGTGAGAGGATGTATGGCACAAGTCACCGGAGAAATGTGATCCAATCTTCCTTCCAACCAAAGCCTACAGAAGATGAATTTGATATTCAGCCCAGCGAAACATCCATTTTAATTTCATCATTAATTCAATGTTCTTGTTTTGATTTAATATGATTTCTACGACTTTTACTGAGTTTTGGAAGAGCTGAATATTTCAGACTTTAGAAACACCCACATAACCCTGCTGCTATTACAAGAATTAATTCAATTGGATTTATGATACAAATGTAGAGCCTCCAAAAAACTTCTGATTTTTAAACCACTGAACCATTCAACACTGTGGTAAGAATATATTTAAATATTTTGTAGAAATCATGAGCCACAAAAACAACCCTTTTAAAATCATCCCTTTGGGGTGTTAAAGCTGATTCTAGCTGTCAATGGGCAAAAGAAAGGGTCATCCTGGATTTGGCACTAGCCAATCACAGGCCTTTATTTAAGCTGAGTTAAGACTACACAATGTTTTGTCTGTTTCAATGTCAACCTTTTTATCAGTGTTGTTAACAGTGTGGACTGGTACACTGAGCTAAATGATTAGGAACTAATGTCAGACTTCATAGCTAGGCAATAATGTGCACAAATGTCAGGATGCCAGAAACTAAAGTAGAAGAAACTGAGGCAGCCATTTTGAAAAACAAGAAAATAATTGTGAAAAGAAACACAAAAATGGATAAATAGTTTTTAAAAATTGCATAAATGGGTTGAAAATGGCAACAAAGGGGAAAAGGTGTAAAAAAAAGTGGCAAAAAAAAAAAAAAAAACAATGCAAAAATTGGAGGAAAGTGGCAAAAATTAAAATTGATAAATGGCCAAAAGAGGCCCAAGGCACCAAAAAAGTTGCATCAGTGGGCAAAATTGGGTACAAAGTGAAAAACAAATTTAGCAAAAGTGGTGAAAGAAATAAAATGTTAAAAAAAATTGGCAAAAATTGACAGCAAAGAAAGGGTGAAACGCAGCAACAGAAGTTGCAGCAAGATGCAGCAGAAATAGAAAGAATTGGCAGAAAATATTGATACAAAGCAGTTAAAAAAAAATCACAGTAGCAGAAATGGGTAAAAGGGGCAAAAATAGGTCAAGCTGACAAAACAAGTCCCAAAAATGGTACAAAATGGACAAAAAGTAGCAAAAGGTGACTGAAGTAGGCAAAAAAGCTGAAAAAAAGGTTAAAATTGGCAAAAAAGATGTTGCAATAATGGAAGGGGAAATTTGGTTTAAAAATACCACAAATCAATGATTTCAACATAAATAAAAGGTTGACACACTTTTCAGCTCTAATATGAAGTAACTGTTAGCCAGGATGCCTGCACCAATGCTACTGATCCAACACACATGTGTCTGTGTGCCTTGTTTGTCAATTTTTTCCAGGCTGACATGACAGGTAAGGTAAACTGCCACTAGGATTTTCAAAGTAAAAGCCTGATCCCTTTGTTTCTGTGGCGAGGCAACTCTCGTTTTCATACGGTACTTTCCGGGACAGTTCCTCGGTTGTTGCAGAAACATGCAAAGTTGCATCAGTGTTTAACTTTCCTTTGGTTTCCACTCGATGTCAGTGATTATAAGAGATATTAACTCAAATCAATCTCTATCTACATCTTGTTCTCTGCTCAAAAATTGTTGTGAATTTACACCAGATGCATGATGGGAATTAATCTCAAAAGGAACTGTATTCTAGTCTTATAGGTAGTGACGACTAGTCTTTGCAAAATCTCAGTCTGAGACTAAATACTCAACAGCTTGCCGACAAATTGTCTTTAGATGTGAGAGGGTCTCAGGTGTCAGTCTTTTTAAAGTCTTTTAAGAGTTTTAGCAAAGTCCCCTGCTGCTGCATAATCCCTGAAAATGTGTCAGTGACCATGATTACATAGTTAATTCTGAAACTATGGAAAGGTAATGTTAATTATACCTCAGCCTGTTTGCAAACACAAATATCTGATAGACAAAGTACCAGCTAGTTGCTGCAAATTGTAGCTAAATAAGCAGTTTAACAACATGTAACACTGCTGTGTGATGCTGCAAAACAGCAAAAACTTTACAGGTCATAGTTTGACTCACCTACAACCAACTAAGTTTGGTTTACTGAAAGATAATGTGGATCTTTAATTCACAGAAAAGGAAAAACTGAGAGTTTTGCTGACTTGCTTTTATTTTGGCTGTGATAAAACAGTGTTGCTCCTTTTCTCTGCATTTTTTAAATAAATGAATCCAAAGCTTCACCTCACTCCCTCAAACATGTTATGAACACTTCCCTCCACAATAAGGAATATTAAAGACTCCAGCATAGTTCTTCAGTTTGACAAACCATGGCACCCTTACCTTTACCACTCGATGTTAAACATCCCACTCTTTGTCGACGACCTCTTCCCAGCACCATGCTGTAATGTTCATGGGTGACCTTCCAGTCCTCCCGTGTGCAGCTCAGACAGAGCAGCTAACCGTGTTATCCTGGGAGTCCTCCTCAGATGGAGCCTGACACTCAGTTTAGCTAATCTGGCACCAGCAGCTGGTGTGCCGGGGGAAAAACAAATCAATTAGAAATCTCTGCTAGCGCACAAACTTTGTTATTGGAGTCTCCGGTGTGTTAACCAGCTGGTGGATCCTATTGTCTTTGCATCTTAACCCAGCTCAGGTTAGCTGTGCTGGAAGTCGTTCCCTCTCCGAGGAGCCGCCATCTGCTGGTGATAAAACATTTAGTCTGCTGAGGGGAGCCGCCTTGGGACCGAGTTAGCCAGATTGTCTAGACGGTAATATGTTCTATGAAGTCGTTTTTATCACATATAAGACGACGCCTCCAGAGAGACACTCCCTGATACTGAGGGAAGTTTAGTCTCCAAGGCATGAGTGCTTCAACTTTTTTCTTTCAATTTATGCTTTGTGATTGAGCGCCAGCACAACTCCCAAACCAGAACATACTGCCTGAGGAGCTGGAGCTGTTATTCTCCAACGCCTTTAAATCCCTTCCTAAAAGATCTTCTCATGCTCTTGCTTTTTTGTTTTTCTAGCTTTAAATCTGTGTTTTTATATTTCATATTTCCATGCTTTCTTTTCCACAAAGAACCATTTAATTCAAGTTTTTAAAATACTCTTCTTTAATATGATTGTAGCAGGATCCCATCAGTCTTTTAATGTTTTATTAATGTGAACCTCAAAGGTTTATCTTTTTTTTTTTTGTATAAAAAGATCACATTTCTAAGAGAGTGAAATACTACATATTAACAGACTGTTAGAGTGAAAAGGGCTTCCCTCAAAGATTGGAGAACAGTTCTTTCCTTCAGAAAGCATGGAGATCCCATCAGGGCTGCCAGCATCAGTGTGCTAGTCAGGGTGCCATTTAGGCCCAAATTCATCATGTTGAATTTGTTTAAATCACACTCTAAATGTACTATTTTGTCATTTTAGGTGCACCCTAAGCACTGTTTGCATCTCCCTGCTGTCACTGTGACTCCATTGTGCCTTTGAATGCTGCATTTCAGTAGCAGGACACTGGAGAAGCTGAGTTGGTAGAGCAGGTGCCCTGATCTGAGGCTCTAGTACTTTTGCTGTCTCTCCATGTTTCCTGTCTCTCTTTGGCAATTAAAAGCCCAAAAATAATACTAAATACAAAACTCTAGCAGACAGCTCAGTAGACAAAAGTAATCTGACCCTGAGATATTAGCGTTTTAACTTTTCTTCTTTCTGTTTAGCTATGTAAGATAACTTTTCCATCCATAGGGAAACCTTTTTTTTATGTTTAAGCCGATGTCAATACTTTCGATCCACAAGAATTTCTTTATTGTCTTTCAAAATTGAGGTGGGTTTACATCCAAACAAGACTAAAATCCCTAGGCTGAGGTCAGGTCAGGTATGGGAGCATATGCTGAGTCGGCAGTCCTCCACCTTGGCCCTGTACTGCTCCAACCTCCTGATGGCCAACATCCAAGCCTGCACCATCCCTCCAGGTGTCTTCCCAGAGACTGCAGGTCTATGAGAGTCCTCATGCTGACCTGGACTGACTGCCTCAGGTTGAGTCGAAACAACTGGTTTTCCCTACAAGTCTGGTAACGAGAGTCTGAAGAGCTTTGCCCAGCCACCTTCTGAGTACACACAGTTTGAGGGTCTTTCAATCATAGGTGCATGCACAAAACGGTTTAAGGTAGGCTTCATTTCCAGTTAAAGACATTGATAAGGATGGCTTCACATTGTCAGAGCAGACTTAAAAATTTGAAATGAATGAATCAATGAATTCAAACCATGCAATTAAAAATGTGGTTAACTATTGAAATCAGTAATATATTACAGTTTAAAAATGAATGGATTGACAGCCCTAACACAGATACAAATCATTTCATTTCATTACTCCTATCAACGTTCATGAATCATTTAAACAATTAAACACTATTTCTGATGTTGTAAATTTCACCCTTCTGAATTCTGAATAAATATCAAAGTCTTAAAAGCTCAAATTCTCAGTCATGGCTTGTTAAAAAGTCACAGTCTGAGTTAAAGAAGGACTAAACGTAGATTGTACATGTCAGGTGCTGAAATTGACCATCCAAACCAGGGGTGTCAAACTCAATCACAGCAGGGGCCGAAATCTGAATTTAGCTCTAACCTGAGGGCCCAACAGGTTAACTAAAGAAGAAAGTAAAGAAATAATGTTTTCAAAAGGCAAATATATGAGAAAGAAAGTAAAAATCATTAGTTTAAAGGTCAAAAAATGGGATTACAAATCAAAGTTAGGAGCTAAAAAAGTTAACAATATGAGATAAAAAACAAAAATTTGACTTTAAAAGGTCGAGATATAACTTAGAATTTAAGATTGTGAATCTTAAAAGTCAAAATATGAGATTAAATTCTAAATTGTGAGTTTAAAAAGTCAAAATATGGGGTTAAAAGTCAAATTAAGGAGTTTAAAAGGGCAAAATATGAGACTACATTCTAAATTGTAAGTTTAAAAAGCAAAATATGGGGTTAAACGTCAAATTAAGGAGTTCAAGAGGTCACATATGAGATTATATTTGAAATCAGGATCTTGAAATTTAAAATTAGAATCTTAAAGTTTATAGTTCGGGATAAAAAGTCAAAATGCTATGTTTAAGTCAGAATTTTGAGATGCAAATTGAAAATATTAAATGAAAACACAGATTAATCTCTCTCCCTCATTCTTTACTTTTTATCTCGTTATTTTCACACTTTACTTTTTCAAATTTCTGTGCCTTTCCAAAGGATATTTTAAATCTTCAAGGTTAAATTCTCATTTCTATACTGGAGGAAATCTGCAGAATCCAGTCCTGTGGGCTAGTTCTAACTAAAATATGATATGATCCTACAGGCCGGGTAAAACTGCACCACGGGCCGGATTTGGCCACCGGGCCTTGAGTTTGACACCTCTGATCCAAACAGTCCCGCTCTGAACATCTGCACTGGCACTGATTTTTGGCAGATAAAGCATGTAGTGTAAAATCATCCAGTATCAGACTGAATTTTCTTAACACTGTGTGAGCTCATGTTGCTATTAAAACCGAATAAGAAAACTAAAAATCAATTAGACAGCCACCTGTCATGTTGGCGTGCTTCATTAAAAAAAAGGAACTCTTGACTACTGTTCAGGGAATTAATTGGATTGCTTTTTTGTTGTTGAACTAAATAATAATAATTCCCAGCTGTGATACAACATATGTTAGAGTGGATATATCACATTATATCAAACAGCACAGGGATGAGAAAATAGTTTATGCAATATTGTGATTAATTTGAGATTGACTACCCTCCTCCCTGTCTCTGAATTGAGAATATTTATGAATAGACTGAATCCTCATTGCAACATTGATAATTTTACCGCACTTGGATGCAGGAAACTCTGCCTAAGGACTTTATAACAAAATATAAAAACACCTTTCTGATGCACCTTCATTATTCAGCAGATTTTATATTCAGTATATCTAAACTTCCCACAGACGGGTTCCTCTCATAGCTGCTGCTGGCAGTGACGGGAGATGGCTGTCTCTCCTAAACGCTCACTGTCAGCTCATCCAAACCTCCCATGAACTGTTTGTGAGTGGCTCTGGAGTGAATCACACCACAGTTGGACACGCTGAGTATCATCTCCATCTGGACAAACTGGCAATTTCCAAATGGCAATATGTCAGGCTGCATCTGAAGGACTGTCACCAAATGTTCATGAAAATGATTTCCCTGGGATGAACAACTTTCACCAAAACCCCCAAAAATCAAGCTCATTATCGCAGTATCGCTGCATACATCTGCAGTTTTGTTTGAACAATATGTTGATAATTATGTTTATGGACACTTAACTTTGGTTGTCTTTTTAAATGGTAACATTTTGTCTCATTTCATCACAGTTAAGGTTTGAGTATTTTAGGCATGAAAGCTGCTCCAAAATATGTGTCCAAAAAGCGCTAGGACTTTTTTGTGAATATTTTGAGATTTTTTGTCACAGAATGTTTGTTTTTGTCACTTTTTGGTCCTCTAAAGCAGGGGTTGTTTTAGGGGTCAGGACTGTCATGAGACACTGAGAGGGGATTGCCAAAAAAATAAGAATTTTTTAATAATTTCAAACTGTATATTTTACCCATTTCTATGAAAAATATATGCATAACATTACTTAAATGTAGAATAAAATATGGTCATTTGGTGAGAATTATGCTGACATCAAAGTTATCAAATAGTCTGTAAAAAGAAAGATGGCACACATTTGTCTGGGCCCTGACAAAACCAGAGACCAGGCCCAGCCCAGCCCAGCTGAGAGTGACTGATGGTACCCATGCATGTGTGTTTTAGCAGTAGCATTGGTGTTAGCATTCTGAATAATGGTTCCCTCATTTTGGAGCTTGAACGTGTGTCAATTTCTTACTGGGTTCTGATGTTGAAAGCATTTTATTTTTGCCTCTCTTTAACCACTTTTCTCACACGATGTGCCTCTGTGTGCCACTTTCATCATTTTTTGCACAATTTGAACCCATTTTTTCCTCTCTTTTACCCACTTTATGCAAATATACACCAAACCTGCCACTTGTTTGACTTCTCTTTCTTTTTTCACCAACTTTTGCCTATTTTTAAAAAATTTTGCAACTTTAAACCATTTCTGTCCTTTTTTAACCATGTTTTTGCCACCTCTAAACCACTTCTTGCCACTTTCTGCCCATCGTTGCATCTGTTGTACCATTGTTGCTGCTATCAACCAATTTTTACTACTTTTTATGCCCATGTTTGCCAATTTCAAAAGAATTTTTAACAACTGAACAATTTGTAATGCCCATGTTGCCATTTTAATCCATTTCAACCCATTTCTCTGCCTCAGTTAACCAATTTTGCCACTTTTAACCACTTTTTCCCACTTTTAAATCCAATTTCACCAAATTTTCCACACATTTTTGCCACTTTAAACCAATTTCCGCCATTAATTGCTTATTTTATGCTACTTTTATCTAATTTACCACTTCTGCCACTTTTAAAATCCCAGTTTACCACCTTTTCCACCAATTTCTGCTATTTTAACCAATTTTAGCCATTTTTAACCCATTTTATTCCCTTTTCTCAACCCTCAAGCCCTCCTAGAGCTTTTTAATTGTATTTTTTTTTTGCTCTTACTTTGGAAGTTATCGTGCTAAGATGATGATATTTGAAAAACAGATTGCAGGGATGATCAGTCTGGTGAAGCGTGGTGAATGTACAGGTCACAACTTGTCCATGAGAGCATTTTGGAGTTGTTGGATTGTGTATTTGATGAGTTTGATGAGGGAAAGCCAGAATACCATCTGCTTACATTGAGTTGGCGCAGCAGGTCTGAACCCAGAAGCGGCGATCTAAAAATAACTCGCACCGACAACTAAAGGTAACAAACCTATTACTAAGACTATGGGAATTGTGGCAATGGGCGAATTTGCCAAAATGTTGAAGTATCCCTTTAATTGTGCATCAAAATCAGTGTTGCTGCTAATCACTGACATATCCAAGACTGATCATCCCTGCACAAAAAAAAAAATCTACTTTTCATTTTTGAAATAGAAAATAATTCATTTTTTTGTGTGTCAGAAAATGTGGCATTATGTAAATAAACTGTCATTTACAGGGTTAAAACCATGAAAAATATTATCAATATATATATATATATATATAATACTTTTAAATATGTCCATTGTCCTTAAAGGGCTTTAAGAGGGAGAGTATGATTTTTTAAAGAAGGGCCTGAGGGTTAAAAAAGGGATTTAACATTTTTAAGAAAGCTATATATAAAAAGAACAAATGAATAAAAAAAATGTATTTGTTACTTTGGTAAGAGTGGTTATTATTTGGGTTGAATTTAAAATATGGATGTCATCGCTTTACTTTAAAACAGACCATGATTTTGCACATAGCTGTATTTAACAACCTTCAGGTACAGTGGGGGTCCCCGGTCTCTGGCACCTTTATTTTGGGGGTCACGGGCTGAAAAGGTTGAGAATCCATGCCTTAGAGATGGTAGAACAAGGCTTAGTCATTACAGTTTACTGTATAATACATAAAAATCGAGTCGATGTTTTACAAGTTTTTTAAGACAAAAAGTCCAGAGGAGATAAAATAGTTAAAAAATAGCTTAGGACTCAGATGGTTGGAAAATGCAACAAAGTTTGGGAGAGTTTTGAAGGTGCAGAACTTCAGTTTAATTTGGTTAAAATGCTGAATTGCTCACAGCTTATTGGCTGGTTATTCAGCCTAAATAATGACACCATACTGCACACACAGTGCTTTTCTCAGCTGCTGAGTATCAACCACAGCTTATCCATTTTGGTGATCTGTAAATAGAAGTAATACTTCCAGTAGATCACTTCTTTATTTCTGATTAAAAATATCACTGGCTAATCAGTCAGTAAATACTGATACATTTTTCAGTGTCTGTATATCTGACAGTGTCAGGATACGGCAGATTTCCCGGTTTCAGTGATTTCAGAGACATCTGTTCCAGCTCCTGAGGCTGTGCTCTTCTTCTCAGTAACCAGGGACTCTTTTAAGTGTTTTTGTTCCTGCACAAGAGGTCGACTGTTACACTAGCAGCCAATATCAGTCAGCTCACACTCGTAGCCCACTCTGTGCAGTATGGCGGGTGTGTTTTTGAGGGCGAGTGTTTTTTTGATGGGGGTACATCAGGCGCTGTAGGCGATAGCTGTGTTTTTCCCCAGAGACTGTTCGCGAGGAACCAAAAATCAATGCGGGCAGCTTACGGGCCATTTGAAGGGCCTGACTCCCCGCTCTCATCCATCACCTACCAATCTGCCACCTTACTGGAGAACAAATCCTCGCAGGGACCTCTCAGCGCAGCTCTGCTGTCCTGGATGTGTGTGGTAGATACAGTACGTGGGCTTTATTGGTCAATCTCAGTGCCCCATTGCTCACATCTACTTTTAGTCTGTCAATGTGCGTGTGGGAAGGAGAAAAAAACAGTCCAACATACATCTCTATCTACCCTGCTCTCACACACATACAGTAGCTCAGGACTCAAAGCAGACACCTGTTTGTGGGGAAGTATGGAGCCTCACAGGAGCAGTAGAAACAGGGAGTTATAGATCTGTACCACTTTATTGTCTTTTTTAGTTTAAGTCAAAGATTTTCTAATGTTTTTTCCATATTTATTGAATTAAAGTTATCAGATTTACATCAGACCATTCTAGGTTCCCTGATATCATCCTCTACAACGCTCCATCTCATGTCTTCTGATAAATATTATTGATAAATCACAAAATAATTGATGTCTTATTGAAGATTAGCATGCCCTGTAGTATTTTAAGTTATTTAAACCAGCGTAAGCTTCAATAAGCTGCAGCCTTAAAGTCATATGCATCAACAATACAACCCCAGGATTGTTGTAATGCAAATATTATTCAGATGTCTGCATCATTGACACTCTGGTACTTTGACTTTTTTGCTCAAATAAAAGTGCAATTAGTGCAACTTATTTGCTTGAAGTACCCACTCACTGTGCCATCACTACTATCTATTAACACAAAGGTTGCAGCACTTCAACCATCAGTAGTTTTTAGTGTCTGAACATCCCTGGCCTGGCTGAGTCTTAATTTTTGTAGGACAGATCATTGCTCATGTCATTGAGTTCATAAAACTGATGTTTGGCAGCCGAAGCATGGTCAATAAAAAACACTGAAAAGCTTTTTATTTAACAGACATCCCTACCTGTTGAAGGACAGCTGAAATAAGTGAAGTTAACACAAATTATCAAACATAAAACCCACTCAAATGGGCAGCTGTGGTGCAGTGGGAGAGTCATTAATCTCTCATCCTGAACCATGAATGGGTATGACCAGCAGTCTAAAAGAGCATTAAGTAATCAGACAACTAGAAAAACACCATACAAATGGAAGTTGAGCCATTTTAACACATAAAAACTGACATAAAGCTGACCTTAAATGTTGCTGAAATACAAAGAGTTTTTTTTTTTTTTTAAATTTAGAGTAATTATAGACCACAGACTTTGCTGGAAGACCACAAAGGGTAAAGCAAACATAAATAATCTGAATCCTTGGCTATTTGGTTTGAGATCAGTCATTTGTTGAATAAGAACTGCCTTCAGATATACATGGTATGGCTATTGAAAAACAAGACTAAATCTGTAATACAACCTTTTAAAAAAAATTTTCAACATCTTTCTCCTTCAGTCTCCTCCCCATCTGCATCAGCACACCGCTGCATTCAGGCCTTTCTGTGATCACAGCAGTACAGCAGGACTTCTTCACTTGTCTCAGAACCTCTGCCATTCTTATAACATCTGACACAGACTCAAAACGTGTTCCTCTGAGCACAGATTTGATCTTAGGAAAAAGGAAAAAGTCACACAGTGCTAGATCAGGTGAATAGGGAGGGTGATCAATCACTGGGCTTTGTTTTTGCTGCTTGACCGAGAGCACAGTGAGAGCCGGTGTGATGTCTTGATGAAGGAAATCATTTTCCACAGTTGTGGTCTCCTCCAAATTTCTACCCTTAATGTCAAAGACAAAGATCAGCATGGCCTTGAATTTGGACTTGCTTTGCCATGCTTTCTGCATACTTGGTGATGATGGTGTTTTCTAATCCAAGTTTCCTAACATGTAATCATTCCTTAAATAAATAAATAAATAAATAAATAAAAAAGATTTCCTACAGTTTGTTACAAAATTTCTCCGCCAATTTGTTTGTATTCTTCCTTTTGTTCAGGAGTTGGGACAACTTTGGCAGACACTTTTGTCATGCTTAAATTCCCCATGCAAAATTTGACCACCTGTCTCTTTATCAATGGAAACCATTTCTGCTATCATTCTTATACTGAGTCATCGATCATCTCCAAAGATTTGTTCAATTTGTTGAATGTTTTCAGAAGTTTTTGATATACATGGTCACCGTCTTGAACATCCTCTCTGCCTTCACAAAATGCAGCGTTCCCCCTACACCTGTTAATGTACCAAACAATTTGAATATGAGTTCAATTTCACCTAAAATTTCAAGTTAATGCTTAACTCTAAAGATGATTATTTTCCTACGCTTTAGCAAAAACACGTGCACTTCAGTCAGCAGTGAACTAAAAACGTCACTTATTGGAAACTTACAGCAGCTGTGCTCGATTAACCGACCCTTAATACCTTGGTTTCCAACCTGGGGTCTGGGATCCCTCAGGAGGGTGCCAGAGATTTCAAGCGGTGCCCAAGGGTCTTTGTTGAAACTATGTTTGCTCAGTCTATCTAAAATCATGATGACACACATATGAATGGTTCACTCAGAGGTCTTTTGGTAGTAAAACTTGTTTTGGACTATTTTGGCTTTGACTGATGAAAACAATTCAAACTGATGTGCATTCATGACAGCAATACATCACATGTTTTGTGTGGGTCCTGGAGGGCCACAGCTCTAAGCCATGTGCTAATGTGATTTTTGCTTCATTGTGACTTTTGCCACCAAATAAAAATTCTCATTATTTATACTCATATTTATTCATCTAAACTTTTCTGGATAGCTTAAAGAAAATATGAATGCTCAGTTCGACTAAAGGATAAACACAGCATTTAGACAAAAAGGTAAAAGCAGAAACTTTATTTTAAGAACTGAACAAAACAAGAAAAAAAGTTATATTGTTGCATCTTTTCTGTTATATCTTATGCTATTAGAGAGATAGATATGGGAATTTAGTACAAATAAATTTTGTAAGGTTCTACAGACATCACTGGCAGTGATATATCTTACTTTTTTTTACCTTAAGTCTATTTTTATGTTATTTCTACACAACGTGTCATTTTATGACACGAAGATTGATAGATAAATATGAAAGAAAATCTATTAGTTTAGCTGCAGCTGTTTAAAACATGTTTCTCATCAATTCAGAATTAAAATACAGCCTTTTTTTTACAACTAAATTTGCAACCATTTCTGTGAGAATATCAAGCTTGAGTTTCATTTGACAGCATGTAACTGGTGTGAGAGTGTGTGAAATTTGCACATGCTGAGAGAAAGAAAGCATTCAAGCAAGAAAGCCTCTGTTCACATAAAAAAGTCATATCTATCCTGATCAATTCAGACCTCTGTGATGAATTTACAGTGAATGCTCAGATAGCAGTAATGATAAAATGATTGTTTACTGTGCTGGCTGACTTCAGATGTCACTAACAAATAAATCTTGTCAATCAGAACACACGTATGAATAAGTCAGGTGTAAAGATTCATGATCTCCATGTCTTTGCTAGTGATCCACCCTCTGTAGGTCTCTAACGTTGATGTATGCACAGAAAAAAAAGGACAGCCTCTGTGTGTATAAATGAACTTCTTTCCATTGACTACCTCTGAAAAATGATCACTGCAGCGCTCCTGCTTAGTATTACAAACCTGTTAGTGAATGCTAATCACTAATAGAGAAGACAAACGTGTGAATCCAACTGGCAGCTCATGGAAGATTTTCTTTTCCATTTAAAATATTCAAAAACAACTTCCAGAAGACTCTGGACTTAAATTCTGTTACTCTCTGGTGTGTTTTCAACATGCTCCCACACACTGCTCTGTGTTTGCAATCACTGCTTTGGAGGACTGAGTGATTGGCTTCAAAAATGCATTACTTTTTTCTCAGGCAACAAGCCTGGTATTCACAATCCTGACTTCAATTCATTCACTTTTAAACGAAATGAAACTGTCCTTTCAAGTTTTGGTTTGGATGTAGTCAATGTGAGAGTTGCAGAGGTCTGTTTCATTATTATTATCATTTTTAACTAGACAGGATTTGAATGGGGACGTGACTGCATTTGCTTCTGTAGAAGGCAAAAGTTTATATTTTAGCAAACTTGCTCTAAGAAAAGAATGGTTTGTTTGCAGTCCTTGGAAAAAGAACTACGCTACCCACAATCCTAGAGTGTCACAGTGGTTGATATCTCTCCGTCGACCATTAAAAAAGCCAACAGTCATTGAAAAAGTGAGCAATAGTTTTGAGTTCTATGGTGATATAAGCCAACCACATATGTCACCTGCCATCAGATCAACCAATAAAAAACTCAATAGCAGTAGCCATGTTTCAGCCTGAAGAGGGCGGTAACTGCATATTTCTAACACAATCTATGTCATTTAAAATCGTTGTTGTCAAATGTTGAAATCTTGGCCCAAACGTAGAAACAACCACAGCTTTCATGTGAAATCATACAATCATGGAAGCGCCCTCTGATGGGTAGAGACAGCTTCCTGCTGCTGTAGAGGAGCTGATGGTCTCAGTTTCCACCCTTAAAAAATAAAAAAGATGAATAAATAAAGAGGCTAATTTACATGAGAAAAACGTGAAATAAATCTACAAGAACCAAAACATTGAATTTCTGACATTATTAATGGATAAAAGCTGGTAGGGTGAAGTGAGAAGCTGTTTTCATTGAACGAGTCCTTATAAATTTGTTTAAAAACCCAAAACTTCTCTTTTTCAAATGGAATGATGAGGTATTTCTTTTGTAATATCAAATTTGTGATTGGGCCCAGGTGGTAATGCCAGTCTGTATAGCAATACAAAAAAACCCCAATACATTCAACCTCCTCTGAAGCTTATTTAGACTAGCACTAATGTGTGTGTGCATGCACTGATTTTAGTAAATGGCAGCTGAGAAGGGTCCATTTACCGGGCCTGTCAGGGGTCCATCCATTTCTGTGGGTTCAAGGTTCACATTATTTTCCCTGTGAAGGGCAATTTATTTTGCAGCCAGCAGTCAAGACATGCATCCAGACAACCATGATTACAACATAAACAACACAATAAAGAGAAGGACAAGAGACAGTGTGCAATACAACAATAAAGGTAAGAAATAAAACACAAACACAACTAACCATTAAAAAAAAAACAATGGCAGCAGGAACGAAAGAGTTGTGTTTAGCCTTTTTGTCCTGCATGCTGGCAGGCTGAATCTGTGACTGTATGGTGGCAGCTTGAACTCAGAAAATAAAGGATGCTGGGATCAGACTGGGCCTTTTTGACTTTGAGAAAATTGGGTAAGGTCGGTGTGGGTCGAACCTGAACTTTTGCCCTAGATATTTAAAATGACCTGCAACTGGTTGCAACTTTTGATACTGAGGGATCAAATGATAAAGGAAAAAGTTACAACAGATTAAATCAAACAAAAGTAGAACATCCTTATAAAAGTGCTATCAACATTAAAATTCCTCAGCTTCCTTACGAAGTGCAAATGTTGATGTGCTTTTTTACAGACAGCAAATACACAAAAACTAACTTTATTTTTCACAGTTTCATGCTTGCAGTGTTGTATGGAAAGTCCCAGTCCCAGTTCATGTCCCAGAGCTGTTTTTGTTACTGTTTGCTACTAAGAAGTGAGGTTTTGAATTTGATGCAAGCTTCAAATGGAAGTCAGTGAAGACAGATGAAGAGAAGTGATGAGCATTATTGGTTGAAGACCAGATACGTTGCTGCACTCTGGATCATGTGCAGAGGTTAAAAAGTTTTAATTCTGTTTAGTTTTGTTTTCAATTGCAGTTTGACATTAAAGGCCACATAATTCACCCTTGAAAGACAAGTTTATATCAGTCTCAGAGGTTCCCAAAGCATGCCTGTGAAGTTTATTGCTGAAAAGACACTCTAGTATAGGATTTTTTCATGTCTATAGACCCCTCTGTTTCAGTCCTGCTCAGAACGAGCCGTTTCTGTGTCTGTGGCTTTAAATTTTAATGAGCTGTCTGACTCCGCCCCTCTTAAGAAATGGATGTGGCTCAGCTGGCAGCTGAGAGGAGGATCAGGAGGAGGGCGGAACTTTTTTCCAAGCGGGGAGGGCTACACGGAACTTGGGGCGGGGCTACCTCCCCAGATGACATCATGAGAGGAAAATCCGAGAACAGTTTGATTCAGGACATATATTCTGAAACGTGGAAAAAGACGGGGGGGGGGTCTGATTCTTGAGGATTGTGGACAGGCCAGGGGCACATACTTTTGTTAGAAAAGCCTGAAAAGTGTATTTTGCATAATATGTGACCTTTAAAAAGTTTTTTAAGATTAGTTTGGTAGTTTAGTTGTGAAAATTCCTCATTTTAAATCAGTTATGTTAGTTTTAATGTTATTTTTTAGCCATAACAGTAATGTACCTATCATGGGCGAGACCCAAGTAAATAACATACTGTCTTAAGTATAGATTCAAATGGGCATTGGTTGACTGGGAAAAGGTTTGGTGGTGCAACATATTTTCTGTAATGCTGGAGGTTAGAGTAGCTATGACTATTGGAGATATGTAGTAAAATGTAGGAAAGTCAGTGTCCCAGGTGCCATGAAGTTCCTAAAAAAAGGTGGAAGCATATTTTTCAAGGAATAACCTACAGTATATCTAGCTTTTGCAAGGAACAATCCAAAATATAAATCACTGTGCCTCAGACGAGTCATAAAGGATGTCAGGGAATATGCATGTTGTCTTATTTTAGTTAGTTTTCATTTTTCTGTAACATTTCGTTTAGTTCCAAAAGAGATTTTCACATTTTAGATTGACTATAACTATAACAACCTTGACAGTGAGGCGTTCAGGTGCATGCAGGCTGGCCAGCAGCTGGGTTGAACCAGTGTTTTTCTATTTGCGAGTGCTACTGGTGGTCTTCAGAATTCTCCTTCAGTAAGCACTGAGTCCTCAGTCTATGGCTGGCATACAGAGTGAAGGTAAAGTTTTGGCAGACATTCGAAAGTGGGTGAAGAGTCGTTTTCCCTTGATTGTGTTTTCTTTGAACTTGTACTTTCACTTTCTTCCATGATACTTGTTCTCCCTGAACGAGTGGGCAGTCCAGCCGTCTGTGCTCTCATCACTTTTCAGCTAAGTCGAGCGACAAGAAAATCCTACAAACACTCAGCGTATTCTTTCCAAGGATGAAAAAACAACAAGGGGCGATAGTAATACTTTAGAAAGCCTGAAAACTTGTCACGGGGGATATGGCAGCTCAGAGTGGAGGCTTGGGGAGGAAGCACAGTGGTAATAGGCAGGAAGGCTTAAGGATCTCTTATCCTGGGCCTTAGCAGTCACACAGAGTACAAGCAGGGGGTCAACGGATCTACTTCAGCTGCTGATATGCCGCTGGGCTCAAGCTGGGATAGGCTCTGTTTATGTGTCTGTGTGACTGTGCTGGGAAGTTAGGGCTTTGCATGCTTGGTTACTTCACTGTATCAGAACTACAGTGGTACAGATAAAGAGAGCTGGGGACTAAAAAGTAGGGCGATCATTGACTGGGAAAGACTCTTACATCACTGTGGACAGTAGGGGTGTGGGTGGTGAAGATTTATCGACAGGAAAAGGAGGCCTGCTGGAATGTAAACGAACTCTCTATTAAGATCACGAGCAAAATCAATGGGGCTAAGTCACACATGCAAATACAGCGGAGCTCGTGCCCACACCTGCCGAGGTTTCAGGAGAATATACGACAGTAAAGAGCCCACGCTTTGTGCACGGCACGAACACTGTTGTGTGAAATAAACAATGAACAATAAGCATGAGTCCGTCCAAGTTGACGCCCACATGCAGGATTTAGTCACTCCTTTTCAAGCAACATGTGTGGAATTTGAAAAGAACTCCACAAACATAAGCCACTTTACACTCTACGATCAGCTGATTTACTGCCGGTTAACTGTGGCATGCATTAGAAATCAATACCTCCCTGATCCCTTTAACAAAAACAAATGTCTTCATCTTGTAATTAGACTTCTGTTCTCTTTAGTATTCTCTCTCTGCTTTTGTTAAAGCAATGCTGGAGTAATGGCAAACTCTTATCAAAGTCAGACTTTATCATCTCTCCATCTGTAATAGTGCAGAATCAAGGAAGACCAGTATAATGCTAGCTGAAACAAGATCTCTGATGAGAAATACTCTAGATCAGTGGTCAAGCTATTGTTCTGAACCCCCCGCCTACCTAAGGGGTCCCGGACCCCAGGTTGGGAACCCAAAAATCCATGATACTGTGTTACTTCATTAAAACAGGCAGAGATGGGGTGAGAGAGTGTGCCTATGAATCAGTGTGACAGAGAGAGCACAAGCTGTTAGGCAGGTTTAATCTCTAGCCCTTCTGTGTATGTCAGGGGCAGTGTTTGCATCAAATAAACCAAAATGTGATACCTGGTTGACAAAACACAGCTCTGTCTGTTTAACTCCTCTTTGTCATCAGAATCATATCTGTTTTAATGTGTTGCTGCATGAGAGAATGAATATCACAAGCATTCAATTATTAGCCTTCAGCCTTGTCTTGTTCTCAAAGATTTCTCCAGATTCTCTGAATTTTTTGATGATATTATGACTGCTGACGGTGGGACATTCTAAGTCTTGGTATTTTTACATTTAGGAAGATTTTATTGGAATTTTCCACAATTTTCTAGTTGTCTTGCAGATTGGTGAACCCCTGTCCATCTTAACTTCTAAAATGCTCTTTTTTATTTATTCAATTATATTTAAATTTATCTAAACAGTATAAACTAACCTTGCAAAGCAGATGGATCCACCCGTTTCTATGTTCCTCACTGGTGAATCCATCTTGCAAAGCTCCCATCTGAACCGTTCAGACCCGGTTAGAAAGTGACAGGACCAATCAGTGTCGAGGGGCAGTACTTTCGGGCACGGCAGAGTCGTGACGTTAGCAAGCAGCAACAAGAGGCCGGTACAATTATGGCAGAAGAGATTAGCGTGGATGCTGCTAAAGTGTACGTTTTTTCAGAACTTGACAACATTTCTTTGTTTAAAGAAGAACAAAGAACAGCAGTGAGTTGTTTTCTATTAAAATTACAAAAGTCATGTACTGACATGTCTACAGTCGCCATGGTTCGTGTTATGCAGTTCTCTATGGAGTTTACTCCTCGGTAGCGGCTACAGCGTCCCGTGTTTTGTTGCTCTGATTGGCCCGTAAAGATGTGACAGACAGAAGGTTCATCCAATCAACCTCCGATTTTTTTTTTTTTTTTTTTTTTTTTTTAAGCTCTGCTGTTTCCCAAATGCTGTCTATGAGTGGTTCACACATCCATCTGGCATGTCAGGCAACAATATGACACTATAATTTTTTTCTGTTCCAGTCTTTGGGGTGGCTCAGCTTTACTTCCAAATGAGTAAAGGGGGGCTCCAAAGAAAAACGATTGGGAACCATTGATTTAGCCTAGAAGTGGCCAGTGAAGGCCGACCAACTCAATCATAGAGAATACAATGATAAGTTAAGGACTTTTGATCCGTTTAAACCTTAGTGCCTCATAGTATACAGAATCCAAACACTTTTATACTCAGTCATGTTACTGAGCTGTTGCCAGTTAACCCAGTTAGTTAACAATGCCTCCCCTGCTGTTTCATTTTTTATGAGTACCACTCATTTTTTGCCCCATCCCATTTTTGAGAGGTATTGCAGCCAGCAAATAGTTTTCTTGAAATGGTAAAATATCTCATTTCCAACATCTGATATGTTGTTTATAATCACTGCATTCTGTTTTTATTCATAGTAGTAGTGTAATCTCCAAGGATGCACACGGCTATGTTGAATGTTGTTTCTTTATTTTTCAAGGATCTGACCTTCCCAAGCACCGTCTATGGGCCGTTGCTAAGATGGATGGGATAAATATTCCATGCAATGATTATGTTAAACAGCCTGGCATGTCAGGCTTGAAAGACTTATGCAGAAATAAATACATAATGTCATACACAAAAAAATTCTATACAGACATATGTTTAGTCGTGCTGAGTGCACATCTCATCTTAAACATGCTATTTAGTTTCTTTTATTGTTAATAATTCATATGTAAACTGGTAAACATCTTAGATGACTGCTGTGTACCCTGTAATTAGAGCAACAAATATGAATAGTTGGCTGTTCTTGTTGCAAGCACATCCTACATGCTTAATCCACGTGTTCTAATTATGTTCTAGCATCATGTAATTATGGGAAACAATAACATAATCATGACTTAGCCCACCATTATGAGATTCAGATCTTGGGTTTATGAGAAAACTATCTAGTAAATAGGAGACAATTATCTGATAAGTTTGAGATCTAATAGGCTCTAATATAAAAATACATTAAAATAAATAAGACAGAATCTTTCAATTATCAACATTAAGAGATCAGTCTATATTGTCAGTGTTACTTCATTGTTACAGAAGGAAATTCAATCAAAGTCTTTCAGAATGTCCGTTGTTTATCTGATAGTGAGGAATAGCCTGTGGGAGCTGAGGCTGCAGAATAACTCAGTCTGCTCTGTGGGATGATTGTCGTCCTAATGTATTCTGACAGCTTACAGCAGTCACTACTAAACACCCTGCATTATTTATTATGTGATGTGTGAGAATTTATCTCACTCCAGCATTAACATTAAGGTATTAGACTCTTTCTCTTCAAACATTCGGTCGAGTGCGTGAATTAATTTGTGATTGTGATCATGTTGCTCAACGATTTCAAGTAGAGGGGAGCACAGGTAATGAAAATTTGGCTTTGTTGACCGTTAATCTGTTAATTATATCATTATCTAGTCATCAGGATTAAATTACATGACATGCATGAGAATGTGTAGGACATTTATCTTCAGCAGTCCCATGTGCACACAACCCTTCACACTGACTGAGTCTGAAAGAGAGATAGCCAGTACATAGACGCTGCCCACCTACCTCAAAACAACTACCAGCTCAATACTGGGAGGAATGTGTTGCAATGTCATTAAAAGTTCCTATATAGCTGGAATCAAGTCTGCATCAAATCAAAAGAGTCATTAGCTGATGTCATGTGGATTAGCTGGGGCATCACAGACTGTTTTCTGTTGTGTGCTGTTGAGGGGGCTGGATTTAAGATGCTGGAGTCCCGGTTCAGCCCTCTGGAGCTATCGTGGGATAGCCACAGCATGACCAGAGGCTTCTGGTAACCCTATACTTGCCCAGACGGTACCTTAGGCCAAGGTTACTCATCACATCCACCCCTTACTGTGCCCTATAGGTGTAGACTTGTCAACAGATTGTCCTCTAATGCCCCTGGTCATACACTCTTAAAACTGCTGGGTCAAAAATAACCCAATTTGGTTTGAAAGGGACTGACCCAACCCAGTTATTTCAGCTCAATAGGCTTGGGTTAAGTTTTTGACCCAAAAATTTGGTATAAATTACCGGGTTGTTGGGTTAAAATGTAAATGTTAAAGTTCAAGTAAGAATACAAAAATAAATCATATATTAATGTAAATGTAGATGGGGCAGGGTCACAGTGGCAGGCTAAGCAAGTCAACCCAGACATACCCCTCCCCAGCGACATTTTCCAGCTCCTTCTGCAGGATCCCGAGGTGTTCCCAGACCAGACAGGATTTATAATCCCTCTGGTGCAATTTGGATCTTCTCTGAGGTCCCCTTCCAGACGGATATGCGACAGCGACAGATGCAGAGCTAGGGTGCACCCTGTGTTTAAAGTATGTATTTTAATTTCTATGAAAGGCCAAACCCTTTAAACCAGACACACCAGATAGACTGTTTCATACTGCATGGATATATTTCACATTCATCTGGGAAGTTTCCACTGAAATCATTTGGGAAGGGCAGGACTTTTAAAAAAAATCGCCTAAGGTTATTGGTGAAACATTCTGTCGGTCACATTCATGACGGGCCAATCAGAGCAACAAGACAAAATGAGGTTGTGACCATACGCTTCTCCTGAGCAGACAGGCTACAGCTGCCAAAGTTATGAATACTGGAGCTCTTCTGTGAATAAATTTATGCCAATGCCATTCAGGAGACGTGCACAAAGGTCTTCTCTGCTGAGACAAGCTTTCAGTGTGACTCTTATTTAAAGGAATAAATGTGGTCGAGTTCTGATTAAACTGAGGCTACGTTGTGGCAGCTGTTAAAATCAGCTAGTAAAACTTAACACTGCCCATAGCTACCGCCTCGCTCTCCTCAAATGACGCTGATCGGTCCGGCCCATATGGTGCTGATTTTAGCTTTTTAACATGCATTTACCTGATGATAGACATGGAGTCTGACTACTTCATTTTCGTTGCATGGTTAAACCCTTTACACAGTCAGGTAGTGGCAAACTGTGTGGATCACTTCACTCATGGTGCAGAAATGACAACAATTCAAAGGAATCCCAACAATGAGTGTACAACACACATTTAAACACATACAAATGCATCTTAGACATCAAAAACAAATCTTAACAACCCACCAAAAGCATGTTGGGAAAACTCCACCCTGCAAAATTTGAATTGGCAGCATCCCTCTGCCATTTCCCTGCACATTAATCTAACATTGGGTCAAACCTACCCAAGCTGCAACCCAACAGCCTTGCTTTTGGGTTATAAAAATAGCCCAGCATTTTTAGTGTGTATGCAATGACATCCAGAGCACTACCAGGGTTGGGTCAACCTTCCTTCCTGCCCAGTGGTTCCTTCAGGTGGGCTTACTCGCCACGTCTAGTCCTTACTTCAGCCTCAATTTCTAGCCCAAACATGCCTAACAGCTCTGCACAGTACTGTATAATGTACACACGGGCAGGCACTGTTATCTGATATTAAGTGGCCATGTTGACTCAGGAAATCCAAATTTCACATCCTACTGCTACAATGATGACAATGTTAAGTTTGGCTCCTTCTACCTCAGCTGAACCAAAATAGTTTGGATACAAGTAAATTAAAAATGACACAAAATAACATTGACTGAAACTACATCTTTCACAAGATAAAAATCATGAGACCATTTTACAATTTAGTGGAATTTTATGTTGTTTTTCATTTTGTATCTTATCACATCCTTTTAAAGCGAACTGTATATTATTGAAACTGTATATTACTCCAGAGACTGTAGATGATCTGATTAGATGAGATGTACCTTTGTGAGGAAGATGCTGATTTCCTTCACATAACTAAAAGTTATTATCTCTAATCTCTGGCTGAGATAAGATCCTGAATGGAGAGATTAGAGTCAACACAGTGCATTAATATTCGTTAAAACACAGATTTATTAAAAAATAACTGTGCTATCAAAATATGCAGAAAAATGCAGTGATAGGTGGAGTCATTACCTTGAATAATTATCCAAATATCAAACCTTGTTATGCTGAACTGAGGGCGTTGTGTCCGAGAGGCATTTTTCTGTTGAGTCACAGACTGTTTGGTCTCAATTTAAAAGCACTTTTTTATTCATTTCTTTCCCCTGCCTGCTTGTCTCTCCATTTTTCTATCACATAGAGCACAATGGAAATAAATAAGCTGCAGGCTTTTCACAGCAGTGCCATTTCATCTTTACCTTATGAAGTTTGTCACATGAATAAACTTGTAAGAAACACAGGGGTGGAAAAAAGAAGCATAAAGAACTTTCAGAAATAACTAACAAAGCTTTTTGGTGTCATGTCAGTGTCAGATCACAATAGCCTGATGTAAATTTCTCTATTAGATTAAAAATCTGAATGAAGTTTCTAGGGTGGTGTATTCAGGGCAGAATCATTGAAAATTATTCCGATATTAGCAGTTTTTCTTTAAGAGCTTAAAGACTACTTTATAATACCTGACCCAAGTAAAGGATTTGATTGGCTGAGTATTATGACATGGGATGACTGCTGCCAGAAAGGAAAGAGTCAGCGCTGTACGAAACAGTTGTTGTAAAGCCTTAAAAGTTTCACTATCAAACATGAAAACAGATGGGAATTAGCAAGCTAACCTGTGATTACACCCTTCCTTGTGCAGGAACTTATTTGTTCTTGCAGGCCATGCCCATAATTATTTGAGGACACATGTTATTAGCAGCTTACCTTCTTACTGAAAATGACAACTTTTCAAGAAATCTAAAAGTCGTTTCATCTCACTGCGACAGAAGCACTGGATGTTTATACATAAATATGAGAACCTAGTTATCATAGCTTGTATATCAGTCTGTCAATCAACCAGGACCCTGTTCTGTTCCCTTGCATTCCCCCTTCCCACCCTGGGACAGGCTAAACCCATAATGATGACATTGTGATGCATTAAATCAGCAAATGAATGGCCGTGAATGCAGGAGATGTTCACAGCATTGTGTGGAGCCAGCATAAATATTGTCCCCATAAACTCTGAGGTCTTTTAAATGGATGAAAAATATGCCTTCATGGCATAAAAACATAGGCTTCAGCAGAATATAAAGCCTTTTTTTAAATGGGCTAGTGTATTATAGAAATAAAACCAGCATGCACTGGTGTCAAAAAGACAGCTACCATCTGTGTGTGCTGGAATTAAACTGTTGGCTTATTTAAAAAATCTGCACCAGTATAAACTATACTGACAATCATGTCAACGGGCCAATGACAGCATTACTTTTGAATGTTTATTATGTTGCTTGGTAACAACTTGGCATTAAATGTTGGATGGTTTAATAAAACGCTGCAATCTTTACTGAGTCAGGGATTTATCTGTGCATTGGTTGTATGAAAAGATTGCGAACGACTAATGTGCAGTAAGGATTTACTGCACAGCTTTTCATGCATTTTAATGTGCAATAGCAATATGGCAAAAGTGGGCTTACACCAGTAGATAACCTTGGGACATATCTTTTAGGACTTGCTTTTACAAAAGATGCACTTTTTTTCCATCTGAGTATAAATGGGAAAGTGTGAACAGTGGTGTAAAAAGGGCCTTTTAGCAGTCAGACAAAGAAAAGCATTATAAGTGTCAACATGCCTTTTATATTTATTCACGGTATTGTATGAATAACACTAGAACTACTGTCAGGTGCTAATAGGCCCCAAATCTAGTCTTAGCATAAGACTAGGTTTGTGCCAAATTTGACAAAAATCCCTTAGAGGTTTCATGGATTACTGGGCTCAAGATTTGAGGACAGAATGCTCTCTGCCTTTAAAATCTACTCGGTTTATCCAAAAGTCAGAGAGGACATTTAGTTTGAAGAAAATCCCTAAAAGCATCGGTGAGATATCAACTTCACAAGCAAGGATTGAACAATTTATGGTGTCATTCTTATGATGCAGCTTTAAGAAGCAAGAAATGAATCTAAGGTCCACTGACTGACCTTTGACTTCAAAATATGAACGGTTGATCCACGAGTAAGAGTAGAGTGTTATGGCAAAGTTTAAAAATAATCTTCAGATATGACTTTAAATAGTAAGAGATGAACCAAAGGGCCACTGACTTCAACTGCTGATCTCAAAATTCTTAGCAGTACATCCTTGAGTCAGAGCGGAAATTTGTGCTTAGTTTGTAGAAAATCTCTCAAAATATTTATGATATACCACTTTCAAAAGCCAAGATTTAATATGAGGCCCAATGGCTCACTTCTGACCTCAGAGATGTCATCAGTTCATCCTAAACTCAGAGTGGATGTTTTGGACAACGTTTAAAGAGCACTTGTAGTAGCATTCTTAAGAAGAGGCTTTAACTTTGACTCAGTGGCTTCCAAAGTCTCAGCAGTGCATGATTGGTCAGAGTGGACATCTGGACTAAGTTTGGAGAAAATCAAAGTATTTTTTTATTTCATTTTCAGAAGCCAGGATTAAACATAAGGCACATTGTGTGACATTTGACCTCCATAATGTCATCAGTTTATCCTTCAGTTAGAGTGGAAAGTTTGAAGAGAATGTGTAGCATTTTGAAGATATGGCTCTCTGAAGCACCTGAACCTAAGGCCCACTGACTTTACCACCAACTTCCAAAATATTTGAAGTACTACTTTGAGTCAGAGTCAACATTTGTGCTAAGTTGGTAGAAATTTTTTTGTAATTCTTGAGGCTTTCACGATTGAGCCCCAATGACTGAGTTTTGACCTCCAAACAATTATGTAATTCCTGATTCAAGGGTGACGCTAGGGTAATGTTTAGAGAGAATTTGTTGAAGCATTCTAAAGATATGGCAAGGGATGAGCATGGGATGAACCCAAGGCCCAGTTACAGACATTTAGCTTTCAAAATGTTAGCAATACATCTTTGAGTCAGAGAGGACATCTCTGCTTAGTTTAGAGAAAATCTCTCCAGGCAATCTTTGGATATCTCCTTCACAAGTGCAGATTAAATATGCGGCCCAGTGACTGACATTTGACCTCCTAAATGTTGTCAGTTGATTCTGAAGTGAGAGTGAATCTTTGTGCTAACTACAGGAGAAAAAATATTCTTGAGATATCACATTAAAAAACAAGGGAAGGAGATGGGGCCTAATGACACTGACCTTTAGTCTTTGACCTCCAAAACCTGTTTTTATTTAAATCTGGATCAGGGTGGACTTTTATGAAAAGTTTGGAGACATTTTGAAAAGGATTCCTGAGATACAGCTTTCACAAGCAAAAGATGAATATGGGGCCCAGTGATCTTGACCTTTTAACTCAAAATTCTAAGGAGTTTACCCATGAGTCAAAGTGGACTTTGGTGCTTAGTTTAAAAAAAATCCCTTAAAGTGTTCTTCGGATATTGTAGTCTCAAGCAACATGGTGCCTCAGGCTTTGGCCTTGGAGCGTTTAGATTAAAGCTGTTCATTCTTCGGTCAAGGTGGACATTTGTGGAAAATCTCTTCAAGCTTTCTTGAGATATTGCAGTCACAAATATGGTCCAGACAGAAAAATAGACACAAAACACAACAGCATAATGCTTCTAGTCTGCTACCACCAACACGGAGGCAAACAAATCTTTAGACATCCTTTTTTTGCCTGGCTTCTACAGAAAAGTTCCACATTGTTTTCTACCTTAGTCTGTACATCTTTATCATTGATAGCTGCATTTTTGAAAAAGGTAATATATGAATAAATAAGGACTTCAGGTGAGTAATAAAGTGTCTATAGTGATATAACTGGCACCGACAGCTTCACAGTGTGTCACCGCAGGGATACAATCTGCTACAGAGTCCATGCACACCTGGCTGCAGAGATGGCGTGTGGATGTTGATAAAGGTGCAGCTGTTGGAGCATTCAGATGGAGATTTATGGGTGTACATGTGGGATTATAGTCATTATAGTGAACAAGTACCCAGACAAAGAAATGCAAATATTGTATAATGGCAGTAAAGTTGAATTTGAATTTGTTGGGTGCGTTCCAAGCTGTAGACAAGTGTCCTCAAAGCACTTGAGTCAAGGTTTGCTGTGTTGCATGTGAAAGTGGGACAAGCTGAGAGGTGCGAGACAATGATAAACACAAAATGCTGCAACTTAAGGACCCTTATCTGAAAATTGTGGAACCACAAAACACATAAACTCTCGATTTTTATGTTTGCTTTCCAAACAAACCTCAAAACTGTGAAAACGAAGCGATTTAGGAGGAGGTGACAGGAAAAGCGTGAAAAGTCTGAAGCACAAAACTAAATGTGGGATTTTGTGTGTTTATAGTTGCTGCTAAATCAAAAAATGTGCAATGTGCTTCAGCTTTTAGTCAGCCAACACAGCAATGCATGGTGTTAATGTTACCGTAGAGCAATAGGCAGCAGCTGGAGACCCCTTGGGTCACATGTGGCCCCTGTGTGACAATTTTAAATAATAATGAATTATCAAGTAGGAAAGCATGATGACATTTGCCTTAAAGGATTTTAACTTCAGTTGCCACTAGCATACACATATAAATGTGGAAAAACAGACATATTTCTACTATAGTAATAGTAATTAGTTTATTCTTGCTAGGAAATGGATATAAATGACTGTACTGTGTCTGAAAAACTCCTTTATGAAGTATAATTAAATGCAATTGGAAGAAAAACAGAAATATGAGTAAAAGGCACTGCAATAATTGGTAAAACCTCTAACTGCTGCATTGAAAATGTTTTAAATTGATTCTAATTATGTTTTCAGCTCAAGACAAAGACAGCTCTATATTTATCCCTTTCGTTAAATCATAATCATCAAATTAAGAGAGAGTGAGCTTTACAAAAGTTTTAGCCTGACTTAGAAATACAAATCAAAGCAGAGTAGAGCTGGATAAAGTGACTTTGAAGTCTCAGCCCCTTTTTTAAACATGTAAGTATGAAATGTAACACTTTACACATCATTTTCCACATGCTAAAAACATGCATCATCCCTGATAGTATAATGTGTCTCAGCACTTTGTTAGATTTAATCAGTTAGGCTTTAAATATGGAATCTGGGTGTCATGATTGATGACCAGCTAACCTTCAAGCTCCATGTGGCCTCGATTGCTCGGTCCTGCCGTTTCGCCCTCTACAACATCAAGAGGATCAGACCCTACTTGACAGAGCATGCTACACAACTCCTGGTACAGGCTCTTATAATATCACGTATTGACTACTGTAACTCATTACTGGCAGGCCTACCTGCATGCACAGTTATACCTCTGCAGTTGATCCAGAACGCAGCAGCACGTCTGGTCTTCAACCAACCCAAGAGAGCTCATGTCACGCCTCTTTTAATCTCTCTACACTGGCTTCCAGTTGCAGCTCGCATTAAATTCAAAACTCTAATCATTGCTTACAAAGCAGTAACTAAAACTGCTCCTGTTTACCTGGAGTCCCTCATCCAGGTCTATACCCCTTCTCGCCCACTACGCTCAGCTAGCGAAAGGCGCCTGGTACTTCCAGCACATCATGCTCCTAAGTCACTAGCTCGACTCTTCTCCTCTGTTGTCCCTAAATGGTGGAATGAATTACCCAACTCCATTCGATCTACAGACTCCCTGTCTACTTTCAAGAGAAGGCTAAAGACCCAGCTCTTCAGAGAACACTTTGCACTTAGCTAGGCAATTCTCTACTGTTGTCCCCAGTAGTAGATTGAGTCTCAGCCAGACTATTCTCCACTGCTGCCCCCAGTGGTTGAATGAGTTTCCCAACTATAGTTAGCTCGCACTGTCCTGCTCTACTTCTGGGATTTCTTTGCCCAGCTCTTTGGGAATGATCCAGCACTTGGTACTTGGTAAATAGTTGTTGTGAAGCCTAATGAATGGCAATTAGTGATCCCACATTTTCCTTGATTCATTGTTGCTGTCTAAAAACAAAAAAAAAAAAAACAAAAAAACAAAAAAACAAAAAAACAAACAAAAAAAAAACAAAACAAAAAAAAAACTACATAAACAACGTATATTTTAGGTACTCTGCCTTAAACTCTACATGGCAGCACTTGCGTCCAATTGAACCTGAAGCACTTGATGGCACTTACTGATGTTGTTTCTTCTTGTCTAGATCATTGCTTGTGTTGTTCTTGCTCTCAAATGTACGTCGCTTTGGAGAAAAGCGTCTGCTAAATGACATTGTAACATTGTAACATTGTAAATATGGAAGTGAAATGACACATGACAGCTTAAAAAATGAGCAGTTATGATGTTAGAATTTACACAATTTTATTAGGATTTTTCTCAGACTTTCACACTTACAGAGCAAACATAATTCCCTCATGTAAACCTGAAGGTCATGGTTTTGTTCCCCAGCTCCTGCAGTGCTGACACTGAGGCATTGGTTTACACTGATGGCTACTGTACAAAGCTGCTTTTGCCATCAGTATGCAGATGTAAGTGAAGGGATAAGTGTGGCCTGCAGTGTAAAAGTGCTTTGAGTTTTCAGATGAAAGATGAGGTTGACATTTCTCTTTAAAATGCCTCCTTGATCTCATTCTAAGGCCACGTTTACATGGCACTGATTTCATCAGAAGATCATTATTGTCTTTTCGCAGTTTGTTTAGGGATTTTGGATGCCTACAAATGGAACATTTTGAAACATGAAACGCATTTTTTTTAAGAATGCATCAATTTTATTGTCCTGTTGACTTGTCATGCAGCGTTCCCTCTGAAAATGGAAGCCTTTTTTCACATGTGTAGAATGATTCCAGTCAGTAACATTGCACGTGGAGGTGGAGGACAGCAACAATGGTGAATTTCGGAGTTTGGAAGTTTTGAGTGTTTGCTCAGTTATGGCTGTGGCTCCAAAACTTTTCTGGCTTGTTTTAGCATAGTTCTCACTCTCTGCCCCACTCCCCACCCACAGGCCCAATTTTAGGAGTAACTGGTTTAGGGTCATTTAGAGTGACAGCTCCAGCTCATTGCCCACCCACACAAAGAGGATTAGTGCTCAGTGAAGAAATCTCTACTATTTGCCTCCACAAGCCAACCGTGTAGGGTAGCAAGAAACCAAAACTTCATGTGGGAACCCTCCAGTTTATCCCATGTCACCTTCAGAAGTCTGAACAGTGATCTCCAGCGTCCCAGAGCCACCCTCCTCCATGCCAGCTCTCACCACCCACCATGCCAACACAGTCACATCATTTTACCTATCTTACTGCATTGCCCACACAGCCTGAACAGCAATGCAACCTTCAACAGACCCAGGCTCCATGCATGCAAGCTCCAGGTTAACCATCATTCTATGTTTCCACCTCACCAGTCCATGGAAGGAAGTACATGTTCAGATGCATGTGCTGTTTCATTACAAAGCTACACCATACACATACACACTACATTATTGCAGGTCCATTTTCAGAGTGGTTATCAAATCCTTGTTGTCTTAATATGGGGATTTTTTAAAGTAAAAGCTTTACTGTTTTTAGTATCATTGTCATTTAAATGTGGCCTAGCTCTTGCCCCTCTGAGTTTGGGCTTGATTTGCAATGTGACAAGACAATTTTAGACAGTTGCAGCTGTCTGAACTGCAGTGTCGCAGCTTGAATCAAGTCAGCTTATGATGATGCCTGCGATTCAACGTGTCAAGTTGCAGACTGCTGGTTTCAGGATGTTGCAAGTAGGTAATTGTGAAATGAAAAGTGGAAATTTTATTATTTCTTTTTGAATTTGTTCAAAGCATATTATTCATATCTAGGTCATAGCCAGGTCACAGTGCTTGATGAGCTAAAACAGGAGAAACTCTGATATCTTCACCATAACAGTGAAGATTGCAAAGCATTTGTGTGTTTATTTATGCTGTGAAACTGCGCTGCCTACCTCCAATGATGATGATAAGGAAGATTTAGTGATGAAAAGCTCTTCTCCACCTGTATATGATATAAATGTTATGCATTATTATGATGACAAAAACCTTAAATGTGCAGTAGTGCCTGTTATAAGGGCAGTTTTTCTTTTTTTTTTTTTTTTGCAGTATTTAAAAAACTAAATCACTTCAAATTGAGTGACTGTGAGAGTCATTGTCTCCTCTAGTTGCAGGAGTGTGAAGGGGTCAGCTGTTAGAACATTGCAGAGCTGCCAGTCAAAAGCAGTTGTGAGTTTCAACCCAAATCTGTGGTCTGAGCTGGGCTATGGAGAGTGATTTGAACCAAATATTGTCCCTGTTGTTTCAGATGTATTGGGTGACAGCCTTTCAAAGGAGCTAAAACAAACATTTTGGTCTAATTAACAAATTATTGTCCAGTATATCTTATTTTTCTTGAAATGTATGCAGCTTTTAGCCTTTAGCATTGAGACCACCTATACTGCAGCCAGCCACAAGGGGGCGATTGAGATATTTTTGCCACATTTTTAAATCACTAGGTTTAATATATCTTAAATGTTGAAAAATCTGTGTTTTAGGAGCTTGTTTTTATGAATGGATGTACTCTCAAAGACACTGGTGTCTGGATGTGTTAAGCATGAACATTGTTTTTAATGGCTGGTCAGTGGATTTATGTAAAACATATTAAACACTGAGTCATTCCTGGTAAAATTGTTCCTATCTCATTTGTCATTGGGGTTCTTTTAATAGCTGTGGGATTAAAACAAAGATAACCTTAATACCACAACAATTTTTTTAATTTTCTGAATTTATTAAGCATCTGGGGGCCGAGTAGAAAGCTATGGAGGGCCTGATGTGGACCAGTTGTTGATCGCTGTACTATATCCTTGTTCAGCTGGCGAAAAAATCAGCAGGTTTTGTAGCTGATGCATTTACTGTGCCATCCACATGTTTTATTAATTCAGCAGTGGCTGATGAAAACAGCTGTGAAAGTGTTGAAAATGTTATTTGTATGTGAGGGATTGGAGCACCTGGACTTTGATTTTAGGGGAAATCTGAGGTGAAAACATCCCGCTGTGCAGTGAAGGGTTAAATGTGAGCAGCCTGACCTCCCTCTGTGCAGTGAGAGAGGGAGAGAGAAAGAGAGAGCTGCCTGGATAAATTGCTTTCTCTGCAGAGCCTGTGAAACCTAATAAAGGACATTCTGTGTAATTTTGGATGAATGTCCTTATGATGATGGAATAATATTGAAATTCTATATGTGGAAGCCTTTCATTAGATGTGGCCTTTCACAAATTGACTAGATCGTTATGACCCATTTCCAAAACTTCTCGGTGTGCCGGCCTCCTCTCTATCATTTCATGGAGGGTGACTCAGAAATTCACTCTCAGTGTCACTTTAGTGTGAGGAAAAAAAAAACAATATGGCTGGATAATTGATTTTCATTTTGTTTATGGGGCCATTAATTCTTTTCTCTCTTTTTTTCCCACCACAGTCAGACTCTTCCTCTCTTTTCTCTGACACACAAACAACAAGTAAACCTCAGTGAAATCCCTGTTAGAATTAAATGCTACCCCGTTTTGCCCAGGGGACTTTCATTATCTTTTATTTACAAGCGGCAAAAGAAAAGGAAAGAACAACAATAATAACAGAGGAACAATCCATGAGCGTTGGAACCGAGGATGATTTGAACAAAGCAAGGTCAAAGGGATTTAAGGCCATGAAAATGAAATGTTTTTATTTCCACAATCCGGATCAGTGCTGTTTGCTTCGGCTTGTAAAACCCACATAACGCTGACACACACACACACAGACATACACGTGTGCTTATATTCACCGACATGCACACGCGATGCATTCAGGCACACCACGGGAAAGCAAGGCCAGAATACAGATTAGGGCTTTGTGATGGACGAGGCTTGTTTTTCTGCAGTGGAGCTTTTCTGCCAAATTCAATATTGAAGACACACTGTTCACATACAGTCTTCCAGACTCTCCATGTCAAATAGATACCTTATTACAGTAACACATGTTAATATGTTACGGTGCAATTGTTAATTGCAGTATTAACCCTTTAAACTTGACAGAAATGCTAGAGCCCAAATAACCATGTGATTATGATAAAAGCATGTCTTGACACATCTTCAAGTGCCTAATTAGTCTCAACACAGCAATCTAAAATAAAATGGAAAATGTAGCAGCACTGTAAGTCTTTCCTGACTGTTAATGTAAAGTTTAGGTTGAATAAGATGACATGAAGCAACAAAACTCCATCAGGACTTTGCCGATGCTTCCCTTTATCGCCCTCTTTTACAGCAGATAAAGCATTGCTCAAAAGAAGACACAATTAGATGACATGAAAGACAGAGGTTTAAGTCATTTTTACATATTTTATGCAAATCAGACCTTCTACTATAAGATAATCTTTAAGTATGCTTTAGTTTCATTTGTTCTTGTGAGAAAGATGGACATTTTTGCTGTTTCATATTGTAATAGATGGTCTCACTGACTGTTTGTCTGCATGATATACCATAAAAAACTGAATATGCACTTTTCAATAAATGATGGACAATGCATGCAAAAAAATATATAATTAAGTGTGGCTGTGAATGTTAAACTCTTGCAGTAGGATTTTTTTTGTAACCTTGCAAAGCAGCTGGATTTGTCTGACTCCATCTCTGCCATCAGGCAAATCCATCTTGAAAATCTCCAATTTTAAATGATCAAAACCTAATCATCTGAGGTGAAGGAGGCATTAGCAATGGGTGGGGCTGAATTGTAATAGTCGTTTATAATGGCAGCCACCAATGCAGAGACAAGCTTGGATTTAGCCACAACATGGCGGCAGTTTTATCAGAACTCAGCATGTTTCTGCATAAATAAGGAATAAAAACAACACTGAAAGCTTTTCATGATGGAAAAGATTTTTTTCACTCTTCTGCCGCCCTCTTTTGGCACAAGTTTGTGAGAGTTAAAAGGCGGTGGTTAGTTGTGAGTGGTTGCATACAATGGCTGCTAGTGGAGTGATTAGCTTGGATGTAGCCACAGCAGGGTTTTGTCAGAACTGGACTACTCTATTAAAACAAGAGCAAAGAGCCACACTGGCAGCTTTTCATGATAAAAAGGTGTTTATGCTCTTCTTCTGGTCTGCCATGGGTTTGTGATTGTTATAGGTGGGGTCTGCTGGTGTCTCTGATGGCTGCTGCTGTGGTCGCTGTTAGTTCGGATGTAGCTGCTGTAGGAAGGTGGCGGTTTAATCTGAACTGGACCACATTTCTTTTAAAACAGGTACTAAGAGTCACACTAAAAGCTTGTCTCTGCAAAAAAAAGATGTCTTTGCATGTCTCCTGACTGGCCTTGGCACCAACTTTATTCGCTGTGGAGCTCCGCATTTCACAACTGCACATGGGGGCTGCACATGCACACAACCTCGTTTTGTCTTGTCACTCTGATTGGCCCATCATGAATGTGACCAACAGAACGTTCCTCTAGTCACCTTTTGAGAATGTTTTGAAAAGTCCTGATTTCCCAAATGCTTTCTATAGGAGCTTTTCTAGATGAATGTGAAACACATCCATGCAGTAAATACATGGATCAGTCTACCTGATGTGTCAGGTTAGCTTTTTAGTGCAGTGCCCATGTTTGTATTCTGATTTCACTTTCTCTGGACCCCTTAGTACCAAACCATCAGTAAATGTCACAGTCTACCTGAGCATTGTTGCTGACCATGACAATCCCTTTATGACTACAGTGTACCCATCTTCTAATGGATACTTCCAGCAGGATATTGCATCATGTCACAAAGCTCAAATCATCTCAAACTGGTTTCTTGAACATGACAATGAGTTCACTGTACTTCAGAGGCCTTCACATCCCCACAACCCAGTACTAGCAAGGTGTACCTAATAAAGTGGATGGTTCTGAACGTTATGAAGAAGTAAAAATAATGTTGCTCCTGTTTTTTAACTTTTCCTAGCAGACCGGCCTGCCTAACTGGGTCAACAAACAATCTAAATTTTGCACAAAGAGGAGCTGTTTTGGACCGGCAGCCAATATTGTATAATTTTAACTACAACCACCATAATTCCCTAACAATAATCAAGCAGTTTATATGCCTGTTGGCAATTAAAGATAATCTGAGTCTGACACAAGGGAAGTTTGTTTTCTAGGTATTGTGTTTTGGATGAATTTCAGAGAAGCACAGGAATAGTACACAAGCGTCACAATACCCCGCAGCGGCAATATCAGTGAAAATGAAACCTCCTAACACGCAGTTAAATTAATGGTTGCTTTGAGAAAATGTTTTCCAAAATGAATCCACACCAATAAAATTAAACTGAATCCCAATGAGCCATCTGAGCTCACCCAGCTGTCTGAAGTTGGTATTTCTGTTTAACAGCCTTCTGAATTCTTGAAAGGTGCTGGAGCTGGCTGCTGCTGATTAGGGTTTTTATCAGTTTATAAGCAGCAATGAGACTCCTTGTACACGAAAATATTGGATTTGACTGTGGAAAAATAAATATTCATCTACTTCCCAATAGTGAAGAAATACTGTACACAAAAACAGGAGGACAGTAAGTCAGTGGGGCATACTGTATGCTTTATCTCATGGAATGAATGACATGTAATGACCTTAGAATTACAGAAAAGCAGCGACTCAAAGGTTATGAAACTTGTAAATGAGTCATATGAATTCAGTGTGGTTTGGCCATGAAAAAGCATAACCTCAGATATTTTTAAGAGATGGGGAAGTCTCATCTGATAGTATTCACTTTCACATAACATTATCAAGGAGGAAAGTCTGTCCTCCACAAATCATCCTGTCTTTATTTCTGCTGCCAGAAGTCAAATGACATCAATCGCAGCGCTCCTTAGACCTCGGCACGAGCAGCTTAAATCATTTGGAGAAAAGTGGAAAAGGTCAAAAGCTTTTTCAGTCATCTTCCAGTCGGTATTATTAAATAAAAACCCTCTCAACCTTGCACATACAGCATATTAACATTCCTCTTTTCTAAGGTGAAACACAAGATCCACTTACTTAGACCAGTGACCTGATTTTGCACCCTTGGTTCACTCCTGTGCTCAAGGAAATCACTGGAGGTTATGATGTTATTGGGAAAAAGAGGGGAAATAATACCCTGAGTTCCTGTGAGTGCAATAGTATTACATAGGTTAGGCTAAGAACTTAATACAATCATAAGGTGCATGCCTCTGTTAAGGTCAATGTCTGTTCTACATCCTGTATCAGTGAGGTTAAATGGAGAACGATGTGATGAAAGACCTCTGCAAAACCCGACACTCATGAGACTGTGTAGCTGTTGTGTGAACCACCCCAAGCCTTTCATATCTTTCTTCTAGCGCATCTCTTTTCATCCTCCTCATCTTTGTAAAGGTGTTTGGTGCCATGGCTTACACATTCATGCTTAAATGCAGCACAGTCATATGAAAGAGTATCAGAGGACTATTGTACTTTTGGTTCATGCTATTTCTAGGAAAAGTCCTGTGTAATTCTGACCCATTTAGATGCAAATACTCCGCAAATCTGCAACTTTTCTTATCAAAATTTCACAAAAGAAGTGCTTCTATTCTTAAGGTGGATATTTTTTATATTTTATATATGATGGTTTCGTCATGCTCTCTGCATCTGTTTTGCGTGCCAACTGTGCATAACAAAGCAGTTTAGGAGAAGAGCAAAAACATCTTTTCCAACATTAAATGATTTTTTTCTGCTTTAATAAAGAAATGTGGTGCTAAACAAGGCTGCCCATAAGGGAAGAACTTTCTGAGCCAAACTGGGGGTCCATGGGGGGTCAGCAAAATCATGGTCCATAGTAAAGTTAAGCTGTGATAACCATATCTTATTTTCAACCCGCTTAATAACAACTCCTATCAAAGCAACAACAAATTTTATGTATGTATGCTGTAGTTAAAGATTACCTTTTTCAAAATGTAAACCTCTTTTCTTACCTTTCATTGATAATGTTAACAATGTGGGTGGGCACAAAGAAAAGAACCATTAGGATAGTAATGTAAGCTATGATGTGCACAAAGATCAGGATGCTGGGGAAAAAAAGGAGAAGAACCTGGGACAAGGAAAAAATAAAGAAATGATTGCAAAAATTGGCAATAATGGGTTGAAAGTGGCAAAACAGAGGTGATAAGATATTTGAAGGGGCAAAAATGGGAGGAATGTGGGGAAAATTGATTAAAAGTGTACAGAAAATGTAACCAAAAACAGTGGCATAAAGGCTTTAAATGGTCAAAAATGGACAGCAAATTTGAAAATAAAATGGGATATAAGTGGCAACAAAGTTGTAAAAAAGGCCAGATAAAGGAGAAAAATGGTCTGATAACGTACTAAAAATGGTTTTAAAGCAGAAAAAATGGAAAAATGTTGAAAAGCAGTCACAGAGTGCCAAAAATGGATTACAAACGTGCAAAAATTGGGGGAAAATGAAAAGTGAAAGCAGTTAAAAAGTGATGAAAAATCTGTTGCAAAGTGGCAAAAATGGGTTAAGAATAGCAAAAAAGTTGCCAGAGTTGAAACACAGGGTTAAAAAGTGGTAAGCATGGATTACAAAAATGCAAAAATGGATGGTGAATGGTGAAATGTGACTAAACTGTGACAAATTTCATTGTCATTGACGGTTTCACAAATGGGTACAAGTAAAAAGTAAAAGTAAAATAAAATAGGCTTAAAGTGGAAAGAAATGGCAAAAATACCATGTGACTGCATTTTAGTTTGTTGTAGGTTAACAGTGTGTCTTCAGTGATGATCTTACATTGGAGCTCACTTGCCCAGCTCTAAAGCAAACAACAACCCATACATACAATATAGTGCCAAAAGTATTCACTCTCCTGCCTTGACTCCCATACGAACTTAAGTGACATCCCATTGTTAATCCATAGGGTTTAATGTGACGTCGGCCCACGCTTTGCAGCTATAACAGCTTCAACTCTTCTGGGAAGGCTTTCCACATGGTTTAGGAGTGTGTTATTGGAATTTTTCACCATTCTTCCAGAAGTGCATTTGTGAGGTCTCACATTGATGTTGGACGAGGAGGCCTGGCTCTCAGTCTCCGCTCTAATTCATCCCAAAGGTGTTCTATCAGGTTGAGGTCAGGACTCTGTGCAGGCCAGTCAAGTTCATCCACACCAAACTCTCTCATCCGTGTCTTTATGGACCTTGCTTTGTGCACTGGTGCACAGTCATGTTGGAACAGGAAGGAGCCATCTCCAAACTGTTCCCACAAAGTTTGGAGCATGGGATCGTCCAAAACCTCTTGGTATGCTGAAGCATTCAGAGTTCCTTTCACTGGAACTAAGGGGCCAAGCCCAGCTCCTAACAAAAAACCCCACACCCTATTCCCCCTCCACCAAACTTTACACTTGGCACAGTGCACTCAGACAAGTACAAAACCCAGACTCGTCCATCAGATTGCCAGATGGAGAAGCGCGATTCATCACTCCAGAGAACATGTCTCCACTACTCTAGAGTCCAGTGGCAGTGTGCTTTACACCACTGTTTTGCTTTGCACTTGGTGATGTATGGCTTGGATGCAGCTGGAAACCCATTCCATGAAGCTCTCTATGCACTGTTCTTGAGCTAAACTGAAGGCCACATGAAGTTTGGAGATCTGTAGCGATTGACTCTGCGGAAAGTTGGCAACCTCTGCGCACTATGCACCTCAGCATCTACTGACCCTGCTTGATGACTGGACTTGTGCACAGGTGGCATCCTGTCACAGTACCACACTGGAATTAACTGAGCTCCTGGGAGCGACCCATTCTTTCACAAATGTTTGTAGAAACAGTCTGCATGCCTAGGTGCTTGATTTTATACACCTGTGGCCATGGAAGTGATTGGAACTCCCAATCAATTATTTGGATGGGTGAGTGAATACTTAAAGTATATTTTCCATCGCTCTCACTGTGGCTTGGTATGAGTTGATGTGAATTGTCCATGGTCTAAGAGGTATGCAGTGCATCTGTTGAGCTTGAGCTTTAATCATGTCATCATAAACATGCTTTTAAAAGTCACAGTGATGAACAGTTTTTCAAGTAAACTCCGCCCTGTGGGGTTCATGTTTAATTGAAAAGATGACTTAATCAGGCAAAAAGTAACAAGGGAGTTGTGATGTCTTGTTTGCTTCTTTCTCTAACAATGGTTATTAGGTTTCTTTTCTGCCCTTTTTTAAAATGCTGATATAAAAATACTTGTTAATGCATTGTACGCACAGGGTCATTGTGCCCGTAGCTGCCAGTGAAGAGAATTTGAATACTCTCAAAAATGCACTCCCTAAATCCTCAGGAATCTATTTGCATATCATCTCTCAGGAAACTCAAAAGCACAAGGAAGCATGTGTGCTCTTTGAAAGTTGAAAAATTATACGTACAAACTTTTTCTAACTGGTTGACCTTAGTTGTAAGTTTCACAACAACATTGTTAAAGACTGACTCCTGGCCTTTTATGGTGGTATTTGATAGGACAGTGGACATAGAGAATAAAGGAGAGGAAGTGGGAAATATGTGGGAAAGCAGCCACAAGCTGGACTACATTAACATCTACAACTGCATTGCCTTCATGCAAAGCGTTTCAGAGAAATAATCTGTAGCCATTCCCAACACTCTACTCTCACCTTGATTGTACATATCATAAAGATATTTAACAAAAATAAACATGAAGGCCCATTAGTGTAAATTATAGGAAGCTAAAACTTTAAAAATCATTGGTTTCTTATTCATTAGTGCCAAAGAGTTTGTAGTCATGGTTCAGTCATTGCCATTTTTAAGCCTTCCTTTCAGATCTGTGAGTCATAGCACCAACCTTTTAGTATTCATATCAGCCTCCGTTTTTCCTTAAACTTAAATGAAATTCAACCTTTAAAGCTCAGTGGGTGTCAAGGGTAAAATGTCTCATAATTTTGGAGCCCAAAGTAGTAATTTGTATCTTGTTATAATCAATCCCGTGCACAAGCTTTTTATTTTTTTTCCCCTCAAATAAATAATTCATGACCTGGCATTACTTAATCAAGCCCCTGAATGACTGAATTCATTTCCCAAAATGAATGCTGTTATCACATTGATTTAATTTGTCTCCCTGACACCGTCCTTGTCTGACAGGTTCGATGCTGCACTGATGTTCTTTTTGCTCTTTTCCCTGTTTGTAGGTCAGTTTCTGTTTGCCTCTGTTACTGTTATAATGCAGTGTCAAATCAGCTGTGAAAGTTGTCACGGTCAGACCAAATGGGCTGCCTGTGTTTAATAGACTTGTATTTTGATTTATGACTGAGTTTTTGCATCTACTTTGTGACTTTTAACACTTGGGTTGTTTTTCCTCATTATTCACACTTTATACAGGGTTTTGAGTAAGCGACTGCACCTCTTTGTAAAACTGTAGATTTAAGAAGTAAGCCCAGTATGAGGTACATTTCTTTTTGTGTAATATTTGTAACACAGACGTCTGTCTGGGACTCATCAATGTCTGAACACATAGGAATGAAAAGAGGGTCAGTCCATATATCTACTACATGGATGTATTTCACATTCATCGGAGAAAGCTCCCATAAAAAGCATTCGGGAAGAGCAGGACATTTTCAAAAATCCTCAGAACGTTCTGTCCAGTGTTAGGAAAGTTCAATTTCTACATGAACTACTTCAAAGTTCAGTTCACAAATTTTAAAATGAACAAGTTCAGTTCATAGTCCATTATTCAAAATTTTGAACTAAGTTCACAGTTACAAAAATGAACTAGTTCATAGTTCTTTTTTTCAATATGTTACTGCAAGCTTTTACTCTTAGAATACTGGCATTTCCCCATTGTTGCCACCCATTCAGTCCACACTTGCACCCATTCACTCACTTGCACATACCTTGAAAGGTTAGCCGGGTGCTTTAGTTCAGTGTGCTGTTTCAGGTTTGCTGTTGACGTTGTTGATTTACGGAGATGCTTCTTGAAGCCTGGCGGGCAAAGTTGACACAAAAAGGCACGATTTTTCCCACCTGGATCGTCACTGACCTTTTCATAAAATTCTTGTAAGTAATCATACGAAGATGCTGTATTAATCGTGGAGGCAGAGTCTGAGATAGTGCTGCTGCCTTCATTTGTTCTTGCCTCCATGCTTCGCATTTTGATGACGCAAGCAGCAGTGCGACTCTATGCTGGCTGGTGTTGCCAGATTGGGTGTTTGCAACTGCAAACTTATGCCAAGGCTGGTCAGGAGAAGGGAAAAAAACATCTTTTCTGTCAGATTTCAGTGCACTTCTTTGCATTTACTTAATACAGAAATGTATTAAGTAAATTACATGTAAATGGGGGGGGGGGGGGGGCTCATGTGGCCCCTGGGCTGCCAGTTGATGATTTTTGTCAGTACTATGTCCTGATTTAACTCTAACAGTGTGCATAACCACACATACAGGGGTTAAGCAGTCAATTGCTGTTAAAATGACTGCTAAACTGATGTCTCTTGTACTCATTTATTGGCATCATTTCGGATCATTTATGATCTATAGCTGGAGTTTTTGCTGCGTCCCTTTCCAGGATGGTTCCCAGTAAGCTCTTTCCATTCAGGAGGATGTGCATAAGAAGGAAAATCCTGTTAAGATACCCAATCTTGTTCCTGTTTGCTGTAAGCATGCATGTGCCACCAGAGAATCAGGGAGGGAAATTTGTGCATGCGATGAGCAGTGGAAAAGCAGCAGATGTGATGATGAATGTTTTCTTTTAATGATTTCTGGGCAGTTCTGCATGTTTATACTCAGGCTATTGAATAAATAATGATGCTGGGAATTAATTGGATTCAAATGGTTAAACATGTTGTGCTGTGTGTTTGACATCTATTAACATCTATTTATTAAACATTTATAATCATCCAGTTATTCAGAGAATGGATGAAAATATGAATTAATAAAACAAAAACAAAAAACTCTGAATAAATAATCTAATAAAGCCTGGCCTGAGTTTTGGATTGTTGAAAGAGTGAATGTGTGCTCTCTCTCTGAGGTTTTGATATGGAGCACAGGAGCATAAAACCAGCTTAAGATCCATCTGTGAGTGAATTACTTCTATTGGCAAAGCTCTGACACCACGCTGCCTTTGTCTGCAGTTTGGCCTTCCAGAGGAACGGCGGGCTAACAGTTTTGAGAGGAGAGCCCAAAGCCGCAAACACGCCATCTCCCGTCAGTCGGAGCAACACATCTACTCCGAGGATGATTGTTCAACTTAAAGTGCCTCCAACTCCTCCCACGCAGCCATTTATCACAAACTTTTCCCAACAAAACTCATCCCACACTCATTTGCGGCGTGTTGTGCCGAGGTGAGAGGGAACGAGAGGGAAGCGCTCTGCAGCGTGGGTGCAGCTCCTCAACGGCTCCTTTAGAAGCCGTGGACTAATCCTGCGTGGAAACTGGTGTGCTTTCAAAGAAGCCTCACTGCTGGCGACTGTTAAAACTCTCTCCTGTAGTCCTGACTTTAGTTAGCTTCACTTCCAGCATAATCTGTAGGATATTAATACATGCTTTGTTTTTAAAAGGAACTGCTCCTCACTTTTATGCATTAGTAGCTTTGTTTGTCTGTTTGGATCCCTCATTAGCTTTAGCTGAAGCTACCAGCCATTATTAATAAGCCCATGACCATCATAATGTGCCACTGGTTGCCAGCCAGGTTGAAGTTCAGATTTGGGCTGTGTGGCATGCAATGAAAATGATTTTCATCCTCTGTGTTGTGGCCTATAGAAGTATACAGAACTCCAGAACTCCAGGGTGAGATAAAAGGACAACACAGAGCAGACTGTCATGCTACCTTTCATGAAGCTTATTTTCCCCCCTCTCCTTTTACAGTTTCAGTTTGATTCTTTCTCTTTAAGAGCACTAAACTTTTTATCCATCTGTCCAACTGCCAGACTTCAGCGGCTCAAAGGTGAAGAAGCTCTTCTGGCTTGTGCTCATGTTACAGTTGTTTGCTCAAAGATTTTAACCTTGTGTCAATGATGATATACAGATCTCTGGACAGACTTGGCTGAACTTTTAAGGCTTGTGTACAGCTGGGGAAGAAAACTGCAGACATCTTTTAGCTGTTGTTATTTCTGCCTTCATATGAGGGGAGACTTTACTATGGTTATGAGACAATATCTTGAAATATCCCTTCGTTCTTCATGGGATAGTATATCCTCCTGAGACCCCAGCTCTGGTTCAGAATGCAATTTCCTTTAAAATTCTGATAGATTTCCAAAACATAAAACAGACTGCCTCAAAATTCCTAGCAAAAATTCAGTAAAGATTTTTTTATTTTTTATTTTTTCTCAATTCCATAAAACTATCCAAAATGTCCTAAAACATTAATCAAAAGTACCAGTAAAACTTTCTGGGGGAAAAAAGCCCTCACATTTGAATCACATTTTCCCCCAAATTCCATGAAAAATCCAGAAATTTTAAGCCATTTCCTCCAAACTTCAAAGCAATTTCATCCAAAATTTCCAAATTCCCCCAAATTTCCAAATTACCACAAAATGTCAGCAAAAACGATGGAAAATTTGCAAACAGTTTCCCCCAACATCCAAACTAATTCCCTAAAATATTTCTAGAACTTCCCCCAAGTCCCCCCAAATTTCTGTAAATGTACCTTAAAAATGTTTAAGCTCATTTCAATCTTTCCAGTTCATTTGTTCCCCAAAACTTTGAGGAAAAATTTTTGAAGATTAAAAGCAACATTTCTCTAAGTTCCCTCTATAATCTCTCTGAAATTAACAAGCATATCCCCAGTCTTTTTTAGGAAAAAAATCCTGAAATTTAAAGCAAATTTCCCCAACATTCAAAGCACAGTAATGTCTGTGGACTCCTCGATGATCATCTGAAATATTCTTATTGCAGAATTGATTTAGCTAGAATCTAACGTCCTCGTGCGTACACGCAGGGTCTCAGGAGGATATGATTTAGTTCTATCCCAGTCATTCTTATTGAAAGAATAAAAAATATTGTTTTATTGTTAAAATGCAGCAGCGATGTGATGATTTTCTTCTCCTCCTATAAACGCATGTTTGTTAATTCTACTGCCAGAGGTCTCTGACTTAGAGCATGAACCAGGAAGGGCACTTTTAACCGCTTTTCTACCTCATTATGTGAAATTCATCAAAGAAACCAAAATGCTTGCTTACTATTCAGTTAATACTCTTTTTTCTTTCTTTTTTTTCTATTTTTTTTTTTTAAATTGGTGATAAAATGAAAATACATACAAGAAAACACAACAAACATACCACAAAAAAAAGAAAAATCAATCGATTAGGAAAAATTAAAAAACAGACATTATTACGGCTTTGGTCTTGGATAATCTGTGGTGTGGTGAGGTGTCCTGGCTTATACAGTATAAATTACTCATAGGTTAAGGGGAAAAGGAGATGGCTATAAAGAAAGTAAAGTTGTCCTAAAAATAAAATAAAATAAAATAAAATGATAATTAAAAAAAGAGGGGGCTGAACTAATTATACTAAGTTTTACTGGGGGCTTTTTCATGAGGGCCACCATACCAAGACACATTCTGTTACATCAATGAAAAATAAGAATTTCCCTGGCTTTGAATGCTGTCAGAAATATTTAAGGTAAACTTACTCTAATGAAAGATACGTAGAACTCCAATTCTAAAAAATCTGAAACTTGAAAAATGTCCCTCTTGTGGTTTTTCACTAGCATCATTTACTTTTCCAGCCTTTTGTTGCCTCGTCCTTGCTTTTTTTGAGGCATGCTTCTGCCATTAAATTCAATATTTTCATGAAATGGTGAAATGTCTCAGTTGTTTACCGTCTATTGTGAATAGAAGATGGCATACTTTATTAATTCCTGAAGGGAAATTCACTGTTTATACCTGAATATGCTACACACACAGGCTGAATTACATGCAAACACACATGCACAAACAGGATCCATGCAGTAATGGAGAGTCGTCAGAGCGTCTGCCTTGCCGTTCTCTCTGTTCTTCTCTGAGTGTGCATCAGCAGTATGGGAGATGAAGATGGAAGGGGGCACAGGTAACGTCAGACTGTGGTCATATTAGTCCTGTGCACTTTGGCACAAAGTTTCTCTTGTTTCAGCTTCTTTGGCTTGAGTGAAAAGGAAATCAAATGCTCTTTGTTTCTTGGAAGGCATCTCTTGACCCCCACTCAGTGTCTCCCAACCCCCACTTTGGGAACCACTGCTCTAAAGGACCGAAAAAAGGCTGGTTAGGTTAACACTAGACCCTAAAAATGCCCATTGGTGCAAGTGTGAATGTGGCTGCTAGTCTGTGTTTGTATGTCAGCCCTGTGATTGACTGGAATCCAGTCCGGGGTGTATCCCACCTCACAATCCGCCACAGTTCAGATCGAATCTAGTCCAGTTCCATAAAAATCACAAAACCTTAAAACATTTCATAAAACCCAATTCAAACAAAAAAATAAATAAATAAATAAAACACAACACATGCAATGTTTTCCACTGCACAATTTTACACCTCACAAAATTTCTGAGATGTTTCTTGACCTTTAAAGTTATTTTTACATTTCATTCATACTTTTGAATCTGTTGAGTTGTTTTTGCATCCAGTGAAATGTTTTTGCAGAGAGCTTTAGAGTGAACCTTGAAAAGATTTCTTCGTCTCTGACAAAGTGCTGTGCCCATTCCTGCAGAAAGAAGGGAGTTATGCAGCAAGAAATTCTCCAACAGTAAAAAGTATAAATGCTTGTTACTGCCTACAGCTGTTAAATCAACAAAATGTAAAAGCTGACACATTTATGAGTTTGTATTCGGTCTGCCAGTGAGCCAGCATCAGGTGTACAGATGGGAAAACACATCCAGCAAGATGTCCAGATGTGCGGCTATGCAGCTATTCATATGTCACATTTACAGATGGACGCAACATATTGCTGATGCTGTCAGTGAAAAAATAAAAGAAGAATTATTTCTCCAAAACTGGAAGCTACTTAAGAACTTTAGGGAAACAGTCCTAATTTTGTGCATCACATTAGCAGTTATAGAATTTGTCCTGAATCATAATGAGTTAGCGTGTGCGTTCTGAAGTGATGTTCGCCCTGTGAAAAATCTTCTCACACTGAATCTTAACAAAACTCAAGGATCTAAAAACTGTTAAAAATCACAGAGTTGTTGGTATTCAAGCTTGGCTTGTCCTCCTCGTCCTTTCTAACGTGTCGTGCAGAGAGATGATGGAGGTGGGAGGTGCTGGAGGTGTGGTGGAAATGACATTATCTGGGTGGAAGTGTCAGTTTATTTACTTCTTTTTTTTTTTTCTTTTCTTTTTTTGCTTGCATGTGTGTGGCGGTAGGCGGGAGGTGGAGGCTGACGCCGTGTGTGTGTGGAAGGAGCTTTTTGTTTTCCGACTCTTCACGCTCAGTTGGACAGTCAGATGGGATTAATGGTTGGCGGCGTGCGGAGTGATGGGGTCAGTGGGACAGGGGACGAGGTGTGAAATCACTTCTCTGTAGACCGCTGACACACAGCTGAGAGCACCAGCTGAAAACATGCCAGACTGACAGAAAAGTTTCATTACTAAACAAGATTTTATATAAATGCAGATTTTTCCAGCTCCTTTAGAAGTTACAGGTGATTTTCTGCAGTTTTTATAATCCCAGATTAGCCAGAAAACATTAAAGTAGCTTTCCGAAGGTAAAAAGTCCACCAGAATTAGAAAGAATGTCACTGGAAAGTTTATACAACCTACAACATTTCTGAAAATGTTGGTATGATCAGGGCAGATGTTACAGTTTGCAGGTGCACCTCTTCATATGTTATTCTTTTCTTTTTTTAACACTGCAAACTCATGAAAAAGCCCTCAAACCTTTCACAAGTTGACCTTGTTCTCATTGTTCTCCACTTCTCATGATAACACCTCTCACTACCTTGACCTATCGAAAAAGGCATAAAATGAATATCCAAAAGCAACAGGAAACATGCTGGCTCAAGCTCGGTAAAATCATAATGTAAGGACAAAGCTGCCCATAAGGGGGATGCAGCTTACTAGGGCCCAGCCAAGTGGGGCCCATGGAGGTCAGGACAATCATGGTCCATTGTAAAGCTAAGATGTGAAAACCAAATTGTTGTTTTTTTTTTTTACCTAAATAACTACCATCTTTATCAAAGCAAAAAAAGATTTATTATTTAACTAATGCCGTAGTACATATCCTTCTTTAAAATGTGAACCCTTTTCCTTAAAACAGAAAAAAATGGGTCAAAGGAGGCAAAAAATGGGTTAAGAGAAGCAAAATAAAAGAAAAAAGTGAAATGCAGTTAAAATCAACAAAAAATGGAACAGAGCGTGGTAAAAAAGGGATTAATAGTGGCAGAAATTGGTAAACAGAGGCACAGTGGTGGAAAGGGTTAAAAAAAAGTTGCAATATGCTGCAGAATTCGTGAAAAGGGATAAAATGGGTCAACAGAAGCAAAATAAATGGTAGAAAATTACAACCATAGCTTAAAAATGGGAAAACAGGCAGGAAAAAAGGTTAAAAGGGGTTACAAGTGGCAAAAATAAGCATAAGAAAGGTTGAAATGAAGTTAAAATCAACAAAACTTGTAATATAAAGTGGTAAAAAATTGGTTAATAATAGTAAAAATTGATTAAAAGAGGCAAAATGGGCTTAAGATGTGGTGACAAGAGTTCAAAAAAGTCAAAATGACTTGAATGTGGCAGAATGGGAGCAAAGTGATTGTGGGTTGAAAAAAGCAGAAATGGGTTTAACTTTGCATAAACTGGATAAAAGTGGAAGAGGTAAAAAAAAAAAAAAAATAAAATAATATATATATATATATATATATATATAAGTGGTGAAAATTGGTTAAAAGAGGCAAAATGGCTTTTAATTGGCAACACCTGTAGAAAAAGTGAAGAAAATGTGTAAAAAAAAAACTGGGACAAAAAGTGGCAAAAAATGGGTTCAAAGATGGCAAAAACATCTGAAAAAGTAGTGAAAAAGGGTTAAAAGTGGCAAAAATGAGTTCAAAGATGGCAAAAACATCTGAAAAAGTAGTGAAAAAGGGTTAAAAAGTGGCAAAAATGTGTAAAAGGGGGCAAACTGGGCAAAGTTTGCTAAGAAAAAAAAGTGGCTAATAAAAGTGGCAGAAATCATCTTTAAAAAGTTTTTAAAAGAGTGGTGGTCCTATTTTAACTGGTCTGTTACCTGCATTAGAGCGCTATGCCTGTACTCAGCTGTATTGTACGTCTTAGTTTTTCATATTAAGTGTAATGCCATATCTTGCAAACAAACATTCTGACTACAAGATGCAGATGTGCTGCTTTTTTTTTAACTTAAAATGGCAGATAGACTGTTAAAAATATCCACTGCACACAGGAAAATCCCCAGTGTTGATTCAACTCTCACAGTGTTAAATTCAAGACTTTTTCAGAGTTTATAAAATTCTCACGGGTTCTGAAAGTGTTACACTCACAGTGTTATTTTGACACATTAAAGTGTACTTTTATTCCAGTGTTATTTTCTTTTGCTTTGGGTGTACCTTTGAGGTATTTATAACTTTAATCACTTACACAGAGCAATGTGTTTTTCCTGTTTTATAAAAACAGTTGCCGATCAGATGGGCTGCCTAGATCCATGGCAGACGAAGTCTAACTGTTAGACTTTTTTCTGGGATGACTCCATGATCCCCACCATGGACACATGTGAAAGAGAGATGGACAGAGAAATCCACTAGAATCTCCCTCACTGATTGAGCTGGAATATCCCTGGTTAAAACTGAAGCTTCTCGTTCTTTCAGCTTCCTTCTGTTGCTCTGCCATTTTTCCCTAAAATAAATGTTTCCTCAGTAAAGCATCTGCACTAGAGATTCCACACAAGTTTGTTGTCAGTACTTAAAGGGCAGCAGACTGTAATTCTTTCCAGGGTTTCTGTTGTGCCAAGTTTTCTCACCAAGCTTTTAGCTGCACTAATTGATTTTTCAGCTACTTAGTGGAGGTGCAACAGGCTGTAAAGACAACATTGGCACAATATCACCTTCAAGGTTGGCAAACTGGATAACAAACAGTTGCCTATTTGCACATCTGGCAGGCGCAGGGAAACATTATCATCCTATTGGAGTGGTCTTTGTGTCTATGTGAAAATTCTATATCTCATTTTCAGCCCTGTACTCTGATTTAGTTTCTTTCTGCTCATACCGTGGCGAACGTGGGTTTTATCTTAAAGTCGACTCTCTGAGCCGTGTTACAACATCCTATATTCAGTAATCTTTCTTTGTATTTCAATGTTTCAAATTTCTCCCTGACTGGCTTTAGTCCCCGACGCACTGGTGGCGGAATTGATTCCTGGATTTCATTGCTGTTTGGTGGATGTCTTCCTACAGTTCCTTCCATGTCCCATATATCCTGTCTCTCTTCAGCCCAAAAAATATCATGCCAAAAATCTTGCAGAGCCTCAAGCTGATACCTTTGTTTTCAGCCGAACAAAGGCCGGACAAACCAGCGTCGTTTGAGAAGAAACGAGAGTGTGAGTGGTTTGGTTGCACTGCAGGCCTGTAATCAGTGGTGGGTGGTGAGGAAATAGTAAGCATAGATTGGCAGTTTCATGTTGTCAAAACAGATGTGAAATAATCCCATGCAATTCATATACACTCACCAGCCACTTTATTAGGTACACCTTGCTAGAACCAGGTTGGCTTCCTTTTTGCCCTCGGAACTGCCTTAATACTTTGTGTCATGGTTTCAACAAGATGTTAGAAACATTTCTTTGATATTTTAGTCCCTATTGCTATGGTAGGGCCACACAGTTGCTACACATTTGTTGGCTACACAGAGGTGCTCTACTGGATGGAGGCTGTTGGAGTACAATTAACTCATTGTCATGTTTAAGAAACCAGTTTGAGATGATACGAGCTTTGTGATATGGTGCATTTTCCTGCTGGAGTAGCCATCAGAAGATGGGTACTCTGGACTCAGAAAGGGATGGACATGGTCAGCAACAATACTCAGGTAGGCTGTGACATTTAAGTGATACTCTGTTGTTACTTAGGGGCCCAAAGTGTGCTGGGAAAACATCCCCCACACCATTACACCACCAGCAGCCAGAACCATTGATAAAAGACAGGATGGATCCATGCTTTCGTTTTTATTTACGCCAAATTCTGACATTACCATCTGACCGTTGCAGCTGAAATTAAAACTCATCAGACCAGGTAATGTTTTTCCAATCTTCTGTTGTCTAATTTTGGTGAGCCTGTGTGAATTGTAGCCTCAGTTTCCTGTTTTTAGCTGACAGGAGTGTGGACCACCTGGTGTAATCTTCTGCAGGCGTTACTTGCCAGTTTTGAGGTTACATTTTGTGTGTTCAGAGATGATATTGTGCATACCTTGGTTGTAACGAGTGGTTATTTGAGTTACTGTTGCCTTTCTATTATCTCGAACCAGTCTGTCCATTCTCCTCTGACCTTTGACATCAACAAGGCATTTTCACCCACACAACTGCTGCTCACTGGATAAGTTCCCTTTTTTCAGACTGTTCTCTACAAACCATAGAGATGGTTGTACAAGTCAATCCCAGTAGATCAGCACTTTCTGAAACACTCAGACCAGCCCGGCACCAACAACCATGCCACATTCAATCACCTTTATCCTGTACCTAATAAAGTGGCCAGTGAGTGTATATATATTAAAAGATCCACTTGGTATGTAAGGCTCAGTTTGTAAAAGCACATATTTAAACACCTCAATCATCTGCATAGGGATGGGTTGATATCTTTTTGAAAATGTGCCATATTTCATGTTTGGATATTTAAACCTGAATAGTCAGCAATGTACTTCTAGCTGCACTCTCTTTATATTCAGTTTCCATTTGAAAACTTCAAAGCTGTGACTTTCGTTTTGGTCTGACTGCATGTGACATGTTGGAGATCTAGTCCCATCTTTTGCTTGGGCATGTTAAGACATGTTTGCACAGCTCTCACTGTGCATGCATTGGTGTGTGTGTGTTAGTGAGTCTGTGTTTAAGAGAGACATTGGACAGCTGTGAAATGGGCTGTGACAGTGGCTTCAACCAGACTTACAGCCTGCCCATGGCAAGCCACGAGCCGGGGTAGCCTTCTGTCAACACACTCCCGCTCCCTCTCTGTCTGTCTCTGTCATGTTGTCTCCACAGCTCCACACAAATGCACACATGAGCAGAGTTTTGCTTTATCTAATTAAGGCTGAGTGCCATTTCAGCTTCTGCAGACTTCATTTTTCCACCCACATGTGCACTCACTCCGTCCGGCTCGCTCCGTCACTGATGCATTCAAGGCGACAGGAGCCGACGCACATGGGAGTACATACGGCACCCACTTCCATACAGAGCCATGTTTGCTCCATGTTCAAGTCAATAAACACGTCATTTATTCTGATTTCTTCCTCTGTGACACCTTTCTCTTTCTTTTCTTTTGCCTCTTTTCATTATACTTTCACAGCTGTCACTCATTTGTTTTTGCTTTGTCGTTGAAAATACTACAACTGTCAGTTCTGCTTTATTTACTCGTCTTAATTTGAGTTTTTCTCTGCCGTTTCAGACCTCGACAATCTGGTTTCCCCCTGGATTTAAATCCCGGAAAAAATGAAATAATCGAAATCCCTGTGACTCATTGAAAAAAAGTGCCAATTAGCATTACCCCGCCATATGTTCGGCGTTTTATTAAACAGAGCTCGAGGTGTAGAAGTAGTTCAGCTGTAATTGGTTGACGAGAAGTTCATAAATAATTTCCAATCACGTGTCGAACGTTACCAGGGACTGATCCTGAAAGCCTGGGGATTTATTAGCCTCGCAGGGGGTGCGTTGTTATTTTCCTGACGCTCGTGTGCCACTGATCATGCCTTATTATGGCCGGTGGGCACATTTCCCCGGCTCCTCTCTTATGTGTTGATCATGGAGCACAGTAATTGGCCACGCTGAGTGACAACCAATGTCTCGGAGGAGATAATGAGGCAGCCATTTTGAGCATAATGCTGACAGACACTTTGAGCAGCTAACACAATTAACTGCTGCACCGGGCAGATCAGTGGGTAAATTTATTAGCAGACTGATTCCAGATTACACATCCATGAATATTAATCACTAACTGATTACTGATTGAAACTTCAAAATAAGGAGCACATTTGTTGGATTTTGGTGTTTTTGCTGCTGTCGTTTTTGTGGATTTTGTTTCAGAGCTGAGGCATCAGAGAGATATAGAGATATAGAAGAACCCTTTTTTCTTCCCTTTTTTATTTTGAGGTGTCATATTGTTATGACGTACACTTTCACAATGCCTGGGCCTAATGGATTCAGGAACAAAGCATTCAGATATGTCCTGTAATATTATAAAGTAATGGGACGAGTGTGGCTAACCTTGTTCAGAGAACTTAATGCACCCATGTATCCTCACAGAGCCGTGCATCCTCTGCTCCTCCACTCCCCATTAGGCACAGCTGTCTCTGTCTCCCTCCGCTCTAACTGGAGGAGCTTTACCGCTGGTTTTCAATGATGGATTTCAGTCTGCTGCAGATCATTATTTGTGATGATTGCAAAGTGTTTGTCCCTCCATGGGGGCATCAGGTACAGGGCTGATACTCTCCATCAGTTATTGTCATGTTCATGCACCTCTCTCAATGGGATATCCTGGATTTAGCACTAATTAGTTGTTTTTACTTGTAATTGAAACTGTTAGCTGTGTTGCTGAGCACATTTTATCCACATAGTCTATTTTGTTCTATTATGGGAGTTTTAAAGTTTCAACATGCCACATCTTCGTGACCAGCAAAAATCAACCAGACTACCATTGAAACACTTACTATGTATTTACAGGTCATCGCAACTTTGATCAGCTTAAAATGGCTGTGCAAAAGACCTTTTTTTTTCTTTTTTTTTTTTTTTAGATCTTAACTACTCTTAAACTGGTTAAAACTGTAATTATGCCTGCAGTTGCCCATGATTTAAGAGTAGTCCGTCCATCCATCAATCCATCTTGTTCCACTTATCTGGAGCCGGGTCATGGTGGTAGCAGGTTGAGCCCAGATCGATGAAATATGTTGTCTAAAATTGTCTAAAATTGTCTAGTGTGTAGCCAACCTTAGGTTGGTCAACCAGCCAGTACACTGAAAGCAGAAAGAGACTAACCAGCCTTATTAGGCTCCTCATAATATGAGCTTTACTGATGCTCAACGGTGGCTCCAAAGGAAAATCCACCCATGGCTTCTGAGGTTGTATGAAGTTGCCCTGTCATAGAGGAGAATCTTTCTCTTTGTGCAGTTAAGCGATGATGGGAAAAATCTGCCTGATTTGATGATGATCCCTTGTTTATAGTCACTGAAAGTTAGTCACTGTTGGCTGGAATCACTCAGTATGTTTAGACTGTAGAAAGAATTGGACAAACCCTGTGTGACGTCAGCCGTCTGCTTACAATAGGCGGACTCAAACTGCTTTGGAAGCCAATCCGCAGGGGCTTCCATATTGAAATCACTGTCTCAACCAAACTTTAGGTCAACCTAACAGCCGGCCCACTAAGCTTGACGCCCTGTCAGCTGGCTAGTATTCTGGTTGACAGAAACGTAGCTTCTGCCTGTCCAACTACCTGTCTATCAAATGAGACGCGCCAATCAGTCTGCAGTGAGGCTTTTCCTAAATATAATCTAAACCATTGTGGTACCAAAAAAAACCCCCACCCCCCGTACAATAAGAGCACGTGAAGACATTTGCTAAGGAGACACGTTTGGTTTTTTGAACCAGGCTGTAAACTAGTTTATTTCTAGTGTAAAAACTGACTTTTTAACAGGTGATCAGATGGGACGTCCCATGTTCCTGCAGCCAGCCTCACTCATGGACACTCGCTGTACTGCAATTTTTTGCACTTCCACATTTGGCTTCATTTTTCAGGACCAGAGGTTGCTGCTTGGCTTACATTTACAGTTAAGCAGAGGTGTAGGCAGAGTTTTATTGTCTCAGTTGACCCAGTGTGGCAGTGGCTTATGCAGGAGTGGCTTGGAGAATGCACACTCAAATGCATGAATGATTGACATTCATGTGCCTCGTCTGATTTTAAGTTTTTTCTGTAACACTTTCTATGCCCCCCTCTCTATAATGCAATATAACATCTAAGCATACTTATGTGTTTTAACACACCAATAATGTTGTATAACCATTTAACAGTAAGCCTAACTTATTATAATGCCAGTGTCAATAATGACTTATAACTTTATGCACTATAACACATTAAAAATCATTGTGCCCTATCATAGGGCCCCATTAAAGCATTTCTTACCCTCTGTACCGTCTTTCAACTAGTTTACCATGGGACACTCTTAAGGTTGACCTTGCCAACAAGTCTGCATATGATAAAATGGTTGTATGTTGAACAGAAAATGTTGGCTGACTCTGTAGATTACATACTTTACAATTTACTCCTGGTAAGAATGAAATGCACAGTGTCCCTCTAGGTTCAGGTAATATCTAAAATAACAGACAACTGAGTCCACTTTTAGTTTTGTATCGTGCAATATCAGCTGGACTTTTCTAACTGTGTGTTGACTTTCTGATAAAGATAGAACATTATGATGAAGTTCTCATCATAAACTTGCCGGTTGTTTTTCTTTTTAAGCATTTTACCCACTTTTGAAGTCTTTGTATCCCTCTAAAGCCCAGTAATTATTACCTTCAGTTCTTTATTAGAAGTAGGTGCAACACTGTAAGGGCTTTCTTGTTTAACTAATAAAGGGGAGAAGAGAACTGGAGCCAAACCCAGACCTGGGTCTTACAGTAGAATACTGAGCTGAAAGACCCTAAGAAGTGTTCCCATTGGTCTCTGTTTGTTGGATCAGAACTAAGAGCTTTGTATTGAACATAACCCATAATTATTCTCCTCTCTGCTCATTAAGATTATTGTTCAGGGCAGATGTAAATAAACTATAGCAATGAATAATTTAATAGATAATTGTGTGTGGATCATTTGCTTCAGGCATATTTGCTGGCTGTAACCATCTCAGATAGGTATTATAGTTTAAAATGCCTGCAGTTGTTGCAGATGTTGTCAGTGTCTCTGGGGTAAAACTCAGCCTAGCTGCAAAAGCTGTTGTTCCTCTGACACCAGCAGTGTGATTTGAAGTAAATGGTGAGTAGAAAGACCTTAGGGCTGTTCCTGGTTGGATCTTTGAGTCTAAACCTTTGCTTCTGTTGTAAACCTGCAGTAACTTTACAGTGTAACCACATAATGGAGATAAAAAGCTTGAATAAAAAACAAGGACAAATGTATTGCTTTGCTTAAATCCATTTACACAAGTAATTAATGGTCAAAGATGGCAGAAAACCATAAATTCTGCATGGAAAAAGTACAATGCAAAACTTAACAATTCGCAGCAGTTTCTATCATAGCACATGGACACCTGCCTGTCATTGGCACTTCCATAAAACTACAAGGAAACTGTTACCTTGTAAAGCACAGATTTAGAGGACATTTTTTTGGTCTGCCCAAGACTTACTGAAAAACCTTTGCTCTCTGACAAGCTTTTAATAATAATGTACCTAATAATGTAGCATTTCAGACCATGAGGAAAAAGGACCATGATACATTAAAAATTCAATATCAACAGAGAAAAACAGTCTCCTGTGGTAATAACTAAAGCCAGACTGGGCCTTACAGTGCTGACCTGCCTGATAAATGACTGATGAATAGTAATGGTATAGGCAGAATTGGCTGGGCCCCCATAAGCCCAGAGAATGGGCTCTTTCCAGTTGTGATATATTGATGATATCAGTGTATTTGTCTTGGATCAGCAGTATTGGTGCTAGCATCCTGGCTAACATTACTTCATTTTGGGGCTAAAACGCATGTCAAGCTAGTCTGGGTTCTTATGTTTAAATTACTGATTCGCACCACTCTTTAACCCCTTTTAGACACTGATTATGCCTATTTTTCCCCTTTTTTTCTACCATTTACCCATTTTTGTGATGTTTATCCCATTTTGCCACTTTTTAACTGCTTTTCACCAATTTCTCACCCATTTTTGCACCTTTTGGTCTTTCTTGACTCATTTATTCCTCTTTTAACCCACTTTTGCCACTTACTGACCACTTTTCGCCATTTTCCTGCTTAATTTTGCCCCAGTTTCACCCATCTTGACCCATTTTTGCTACTTTTAACCCCTTTGCTACTTTTTGACTGCGTTTCACCATTTTCCTACCCATTTTTGCACCTTTTGGTCTTTCTTGACCCATTAATGCCTCTTTGAACTCATTTTTACCACTTACTAACCACTCTTCACCACTTTCATGCTCATTTTTGCCCCAATATTGCCCTTCTTGCATCTCGTTTTGCCTCTTTAACCCATTTTGCCACTTTTTAACTGCTTTTACCATTTGCCTAACCATTTGGCCACTTTTTTGCATTTTTTTGAACCATTTATGTCTATTGTAACCTGTTGTTGCCACTTACCACTTTTCACCAATTTCCTGCTCCTATTGCCCCTTTATTTACCCTTCTTGACCCAGTTTTTAAATTTTCCCTTCTTTTTACTGCAATCTTGCCACTTTCTAACTGCTTTTCCTCATTCCCTTTGCATTATTTGCCCCTTTTACCTTTCTCGGCAAGTTTGCCTTTTCTTCCTGTTTGCAATAATAATTATTTTTACCTTCAAGTTACTTCAGTTGAGGTCTGACATCACTTTCCAAATGGTTCAGTCAATTTGCCTATCCCCACTGAAATAAAGAGAATTCTGATTCATTTTGAATAAAGCACAATGGCACAGATAAATAAAATTCATTATGTTGCTTTGATAAGCACAGTCATCATTCAGGTCAAACATAGAATATGGTCGTCACAGATTTACTTTACAATGGACCATAATTTTCTGCACCTCCATGGGCCTTCTTTTTTGTTGGGCCCCAGGCAGCTCTGCTCTGTATCCTCCCTTGCGGGCAGCCTTGTTACAAGCGCTGCAAAGTTGTGAGCCTGTTGAAAAAGTCACGTTTGTGAAAAAGTATGTCCTCCACTCTGAAACTGAGGGTGAAATCCAGATCTCCAGTTACCTGTTCCAGCCGCTAATACTAATTCTGCACTCACATCAAGGATGGCAAATTAAGTGCAAAGATAAAAGTGTCCCAAGTCCTCAAAAATACCAACATGGATCACCTTTTAGTGTAGTATAAATTTAGTATAATAGTCTTTGATGTAGCCTGCATGTTCAGGGTCCTAACTGTCCACAATTTAAAGCTTCTGTACAGCTTTTAGGACCATCTATTTTTGCCATGGAGTTTGCAATTGCTTTAGCGACGGATGGGTTGTTGATCTCTAAGCCCATGTCAGTAGTTATGAAGTGCAGACACAACCTATTAGCTTTGCTGTCCATCTCACCTGGTTACTTGTTGTCTTTTATTGAGGGGTAACAAGCACTTCACAAAGTTAATTTACATATCAGCAAACCAGTGTCCTATGAATAAAGTAGCGTGACTTAGTGAGGGAGAAAAGCCGCTAAAAAGTTGTGCCTTCACCTCCACAAGTCGTGCTTGCATCATTTGGTGTCACAGCTTGTTTTGAGCAATGAAGCTGCTGCTTTCATGTGCTCTTCCTGTACAGGAAAGCAGATGTTCTGGCTGTATTTTGATGGTCTAACAGATGTTGCATGCATTTCTTTTTTGAACCTACTTGATCATAATGCTCACCACATGCTAGAGTGGAGCATATCTTCATATTTTGGCTTTTAGGACCATGAAGGAAACTGCTGAATTCAAAAGAAAGTGCTTGAACATCAGCGTTGTTACTCCCTAAGACACGGCAACACAAGCATCACAGGTGCTGAGAAATAGAAAAGTTTACTAAATAAGCTAAATTACTTACATGTTACCAAAGTGAGCAGCAGCAGCAGGGCTTTGTGTTAAATTTAGCTTTGTCACAGTTTGTTGTGTCTCAGAGGTGATGTTGACAGGAACATGGAGCCTGCAGCACGCCTCAGTAACACGTCAACATCCCTCCACTTCCTGACCCCGTGGGTCTCAAAGATCAATATCCACCATGTTGTGTCCTGTTTCACTTAAGGATACCGTAAGCTCCACTGAGTGTGTCCAACACGCCACCTGATTCTTCCCAAACAGCTGTGGAGGTGCTGGCTGTGGATGTGAAACCACATCCTAAAGTTTTGTTTGTGGACTTTTACTGGTTGAGCCCAGATTAGATGAGTTAGTAATCTGGGTTTAAATACGTCTGAGCTTGATCCAAACATTTTCTGTGTCTTTAAATGGCCTTAAAGAACATAGCATCACAGGTAAAGGAAAATCAGCTGTGCTAAATATAGCTTAGACTTAATCCTGTTAAATGTAAGATGGTAATTTTATAATCTGACATATACTGAGACTGTTTTAATTCAGTTTGACTTTCCCCAGATTCTCTGAAACGAAATTTTGACAAAACAGAATCAAAACACCGTTATATAAACGCTTTAATCTGTTGCTCTGACATGATGCAAAAACACCTATTTTTTGTTGAATTTGTTTGCACTTGGTGAAAACTTTCAGCACTGGAGGCTGCCTTTGATTTGTGCTTAAGGCTGACAACTCAGGCATGTGCTTAATAATGTTTGGAATAAATTACCGACAAATTAGTCCTAACACAGACGCCATCTAAGTGGTTTCAGTATTGATGTTGGTGTTGATTAGTAATGGCATTCATGCCCTGCCAAGGTCTGGGGCCTACTTGTGCCCCCCAGTCAGGAGTCTGGATCAGGCCCCTGTTCTAATACACTTGCAAGAATGATATTACTCGTCCCTCTGTGCAGTAGGACAGACGGCTCGGATGATAGGAGAGAGGCAGATAGGAGAAGGACAAGTACTCAGCTTTAACCCAAGTAAAAGTCACACAAGTTGATCATCGTTTCTTTCTGAATGGGATAAGGTCACTTAGACATCCCTATGCACCACTCTCTGTCTTTCTATTGACAGTAAATCACCCTCTTGTACTGAATTAATTCAATAACAATCCATCCAGGTCAAAGAGGGGATTACCTCAGGCAGGAATGAAACTACAATGTTATGAAAATGGATGTGTTGGTCTACATCATCCATAGCATACAATCACTGCACCATGTCAGCAGTGCACTTTTGCCTATTCACATGTGTCAAGTAACATATTTAAATTTGATGAAAGTTTCTCAATGTACAAGAGCTTTCAGAGAAACGTATTGAAATGAAGCCTGTAGAACATAATACAACCCCAATTCCTGCATACTCTGCTGCACCGTGAAGTCAGTCACTAAAAATCTGGTCAGTCTTTGCAATTCAACAGTACGCTCTCTGTTTCATCCCTGGCATGTCCCAGACGCAAACATAAATCTTTCTTACTTCCTATTGTACTCACTCATGGCAGGAGCAAAATAAGAAGAATTAATAATAAGAATAATAAGAATCCTTAAAAACATTCCTGGATCGAGATGGTGATCCAGATAACTCTCAAAATGTAATCAGTTCTTCCTTATGCCTTGTGACATTGTGACATTTGTGACATTGTGACTTGTGACATTTCCTGAAAATTTAATCAAAATCCGTCCATAACTTTTTGAGTAATGTTGCTAACAAACTAACAAACTAACAAGCTAACAAACCCTGCCGATCACATAACCTCCTTGGCAGAGGTAATAATGTTGAAATAAGCAGCAAACGCCCCCAGAAAAGGGGAAAAAGTCCACTGTTTACATACTTTTCTCATGTGAACACATTGTCCCCTGATCGTGTGATCGTGAGTTTCTAGCTGCTCAGGGCTGCTTCGGAAATGTTTCCAGTGGCATTGTCGTTAAAAAGGTGATCATGTCTATAATTTTCCTGTATTTTTTGGCCACAAAGCTTGCTGTAAATCTGGGTGAGTCTTTGCTTTACATTCTGTACTCTGCCCATAAGGGGGGAACAGGGGAGAGCTTTCTGGGGCCCAGCCGAACTGATTGTAAGGATGCAAGAAATTCAAGTAGAAGAAACTGAGGAAACCTTTAAAGAAAAGAACAGAACACTTGTGAAAAGAGGCAAAGAAATGGCTGAAAAATGACAAGAAGGGATTAAAATAGTTTAAAAATATGGCATAAATGGGTAAAACTTGGCAAAATTGGAAAAAAAAAGGTTAAAAAGAAGTTGCAGAAATGGGAAAAATGTTGCAAAATGGCTAAAAAGTGGCATAAATTGATTAAAAAGTGTCAAAAATAGGCAAAAAGTTTTAAAAGGAAGTCGTAAAAATAGCTGAAAAGTGGCAAAAATGGGGAAAGGTGGAAAAAAGAAAGTGGCCAAAAAAAAAAAAAAAAAAATGCAAAAAAAGCAATGCCAAAATGCTTAACAACAAAACAACAGGGCCAGGGCCCGAGCACATAAGACATAAGAGGAAGCACTAAAACAGGCAGTCTGTAAACCAAGACTTATTTTCATGCACACTTAAATGAAAACTTTGCAGTGCAGAAGCCTTTACGCAGTCACCATGCACCCAGTCTGACACTACCATTAATAGACTGATCAACCACTAAACCAGCTGCTATATTAAAGTGCAAAATATGACTGGAGTCATCATTGGTATCAGCTGATCTTATAAATAGATGAGCGCATCAAAATTAGCACAAAAAAAAATGATTGGGGCATCCCTAGTTAGAATTTAATTTTCTGTTGAGCCCTGTAGGACTTTTTAAAATAAGTAACAGTTAAAAATACAGAAAAAAAATCCATATTTAAGGCTTGAATTCAGGCTCAACAGCACACATTTCTCTCTGCTCATCTCTCTGAACAGAGTGATGGCAGTCAGGCTGAACGTAATGAGAAGTAGGCCATAAAGAAAGTGCTGCCACAGAGAGGAGAGCTAACATTATCCAAGATTAACTGTCCATTCAGGTAAACAGAGACAGGCCGAGGAGAGGACGTGAAGACATTGTTCTTTCATTGGAGATTGCTGTTGCTTTTGTGTGAAGTTCCATCACAGATTGTCAGCAGCTCTCAGGAGAGAGCGCCCGCTCTTCATCTCCGTCAATTATTTACTTTGTAAATACACCTGGCTGCTGCTTCTGACCTTTGAGAGAGTTTGAGGCTTTTCAGTCAATTAAGAGCCATTTTTGAAGCAGATGCTGCGCCGGCGACCTCGCTCGCTTCTCATTGAAAACCCTGCTGCGATTCCAATTTGCGGCATAAACAAACCCAAGAAAGTATGGAGGAAAATGCTGCCTAAAGATCACAATTATGGACTGCAAGCCTCTAAAGACAAAAGCTCTTTTTTTACACAGAGACAAAAAAACACCTCCAGGAGGACATTGGCTGTCAGAAGAAATCCGAACAAGTGGAGAATAACAATGAAATCAAGGTGTGCCTAATGAGACGAAGGACAGGAGGGAGGCTGAGGGAAGAAAACAAGAAGCGATCTTTCACGGCGATTCATGTTCTGTCCAAAGAAAATGAGAAGCTTTCTTGCCATATGTCCATCTGCTACAATTAACCACTCACGTCAGGAAAGGTCTCCTCAAGCGTGGAAATAATGAGAAACGGAGAGATGGAGAGCTCTGTCGTGTGCTTCTCTTCTCCATTTGGCAGGAAGTATCCTCTCAGCAGACTTTAAGAGATCTCCTCTCGCTGCACTTATTCCATCAGGATTAGTGGGATAATGGCAGAAATCGGAGCAGGAATCAGACTGAGTTGGCCTGTGTGGTGAAAACTCTTGGATTTAGAGGAGAAGAACAAATCCTGTCTGGTGTATTAGTTGTATTTTTGGAAGCAGTCAGCCCCAGACTCTCCTTAACCCTCTTCTCCTTTCAAATCCTCACCTGGAGTTAAAAACCCCAACAGTGCTGTCCACTGGCTGCAAGACAGAAAAGTCTACTTACAGTGATAAGCACGAGTAAATCTGGAGGTTCTGGAGTTATTGATTCAGGATGCAAGCAGCTCCTTTATACAGCACCTCTCCCTCCCAGACAGCAGTCACAAAGTGCTCCACAGACAAATAAAGGAAATTAAATCAAATCTGTCTCTTCACTCACCAAGTCTTATCTGCTTCAATAAGGTTTACAACTGACAGACACTGAAAGTGCTGTGGTGGCTCAAGGAGAAGTGCTGCTGGGATTTGGAGAAAGTTTGAACAGTAGAAATCTTCTTGAACAGTGTAGGGTCATGTTTGTAATAAATTCTTGATTATAAAGCTTGCCAGGTGTATGGGGGTTAAAGGTCACATATTATGCTTCACATTTTTCAGGCTTTTCTAACAAAAATATGTGCCCTGGCCTGTCCACAATCCCCCCAAGAATCATAAAAATCCATTCCCTCCTCTCTCTCTTCCTCCACCTTTCAGAAAATGTGCGCTGAAACAAGCTGTTCTCAGATTTTGCCTCATGATGTCATGTGGGGGGTTAGCCCCGCCCCCAGATTTTGTCTGCTTGGAAGAAAGTTCTCTTGAGGATCCTCTCAGCTGAGAGGAAGATCAGGACAGCCACATTCATTAAGCCACTGGACATTTCCTGAGAGGGGCGGAGTCAGACAGCTCATTAACATTTAAAGCCACAGAAACAGCTCATTCTAAGCTAGGCAGAAACAAAGTGTTTTTAGGCATGCAAAAATCCAAGAACGGAGTGTTTTTATCTTACCTGTGTTACCACATGGCCATCACAGCCCAAACAGACCCCTGTCCTGCACATGCAAACCTCAGGGGGTGATAGTGTGATAGCACCTACCCAGAAAACCACTATGCTTTCACAGAAAAATGCAGATGAACTACTAAAGGTGCTTGTAGCATTGTTACAGCCAATCATGTTGTTAAAGTAACCTTACACCTTAAAAGGTTTTTCTGCATAGCCAGGATGTATCCATAAAGCTAACTTTGACTAAGCTGCCATGAAGTGATTTTGAGGACAGTTAGAAATGAATAAGATGTTGGCTTTCTCCTGGACTAGATCATCACTGAATGGCATCCACTGTTTTTCTGGCAGTCAATCTGGCATCAGTTCCCCTGATCAATGAGGCCAACTTATTGAAGCTTCTAGTGTAGGCAGTGATTAATGGTGAAGGACTTCTGGCCAAGGCCTCCCTCAACTAGGAACAAGAATGGAGTTTATTTGTGAAACCACAGTAAAGCTAATGGTTAGTATACTGTTCAACCACACTCTAAAGCCTGTCTTTTTCATATCACATCATTTTATTTAATAAAGCTAGCAACAATCTGGTCAACCATTGCTCCGTAATTGGAATTATACCATGTTTAGATTCAGAGCCCTCTAGTTGTGATACTGTGCATTTAGAGATCAGTAATACCTCAGTGACCTCCAATAATTTCAGTCCCTTTTCCTCTCTAATGATCCTTTTATACTTGTATCCACTTGTGAAACAGCTGAGATCCTGAAAACACAATCCAGAACACTTCTGGTAGCAATATCCATCACAAATCCTGCATATTTTCTGCAGAATATGCAGAGAATACAGATTCAGAATAGAGATTACAGGGTTAATTATCATGCATAAGACGTTGTTTGAAGGGTGATGAATTATTCATACGGTATATCCCAGCTTGTCATATGAAAAATGTATGGATTGTGAATGAGACTCGTGAGAAGTAAGGCAGCTTGAAGTGCAGTATCTGTGCTGATAATTGGACTTGGGTTTGAGTTCTGTCCTGTAGCATTTTTGCAGTTGTCTTCCTCTTTGAGCTAAGCCTGCATGCTACCTGTTCTTTGTGCTAACGTTGGCTAAACACCGCTAAAGATTCCTTGATCGTCTTCATCAGCTACAAAGACTGAGGAACAAAGAAATAGGAAAATAATTTTTCCTTTTATCTAAGTCATGAAACGTGTATATAGTGTACGATGTTTATAACATGATGGCAGATGGATACTCAGGAGGAATTTAATAAAATAAATATAAGACTTTGTAAAGCATTGTGGGGTCTTTGTTGTAGACATCACACAGCACAAAGCAGCGTACAGAGTCACGCTGTCATAATCCGTTCAAAAGATAACAGCATTATGTCTGAAAGAGTTTCTGAGCAGAGTGAAGCTTTATTTGTGAGAAAACAGCATATGGAATGAGTGTTTTAAAAATTAAGACCCAAACCATAGCTGTTCTGAAAAGAAGGCAAAAAAATCCAATGTGAGTAAAAGTGAAATCTGTACTGATGCCTCCAGCCGTAGCTGCACGTGCACGGCACAGAAATGACTAAAAATAAACAAAATAAAACTGACCTGTGACAACGTCTTTCCTTTTCTCCTGCTGAGTTTCAGTCTTTAGCTGAATACATTTGAAGCTACAGTGTATCTTAGAGTCACAGAACTTGTAGTCAAGCCAGCCCATAGAACTGGCCTGTGTTTGGGCCCTCCTCAGTCTTGATTTATGAATGAAAGCAATGTGTGTAGCATTTGTGCTAGCATCCTAGCTAACGGTCCCCTCAGTTTGAAGCTGTGTGCCAGGCTATTACCAGTTTCTGATGTTCAAATTACTTATTTTTGCCCCTTTTTAACCCCCTCTCATCACTGTGTCTCCACGTTATTTCCATATTCTTTCCATATTTGACCCCTTTTTGCTGCTTTTCACCACTTTTTGCTGCATTTTATCACATTTTCCCTGTTGTAGCTGCCCATTCGTTTCATTTTTGCCCATTTTATCCCATTTAACTTCTTTGAACCAATGTTTGCCACTGTCTAAAAATTGTTACCACTGTGTGACCAATCTGTGATATACCCAACCTGTACAAAACTGTAAATACTATTTATAATTTGTAAGTTAAAATTTTTACATTCCATACTTTTGGATTTATTAGTGCTCTTGCAACACTACCTATATGTGTACTCTGTTTCTATTGTGTGTGTTCTATTGTATTTTCTATTGTTTCTGTCGCCAGTGGCCTGCTTTGACTAAGATGCTTTTTGCTGCTGTAAATTGGAATTTCCCCTTGTGGGACTAATAAAGGAATATCTTCTTATCTTATCTTTTCACCCAGTTTTCTGCCAATGTTTGCCACTTTTCTGCCCCTTTTTCCTCTTTTGACCTATTTTTGGTGTTTTTTTTAACACCTTTCCACGACTTTAGGTGCCAGTTGTTTCAACTTTTTACCAATTTTGCCCATTTTTACATATTTAACCCCTTTCTTCTTTTAACCTATTTTTGCCACTTTTATCCCAATGTTATGTCTTTTAACCCTTTTCTGCCACCTTTGCCAGTTTTTTCCTCTATAGGTGTATTTTGTTGCATTTGTCCCTTTCGCACTACTTTAGAAACCCATTTTCTCCCATTTTTGCCTCTGTAACCCATTGTTGCCACTGTTCACCCATTTTTGACATTTCTGAATCGGTTTTCACATTTTTTCATGCATTTTTTTTACCTTTTTACCTTTCCTAACCCTTGATTTTAATTTTCATCCCATGGTTGCATCTTTAAACTTACTTTTGCTTCTTTCTTTAGGTTTTTGCCACTGTTACCACTTTTCAACTTTTTTGCTAATTTTTGCCTCCAACCCACTTTCTCTTCCTTTTTGCCTCTTTTTTGCACATATTATGTTTGCCTTAAAGTTATTTGATTTCCATCCTCTTTCTTCTCTAGCATCCTGATGTTTGTGCACATCACGGCTCAGCCCTAAAGTCTGACACTACTTTCCAAGTGCTTCAGTCAAAGTGCCTATCCACATTTTAAACATTACCAGAGAAGGTCATTTTGATTTAAGAATAGAGGTTTACATTTTCAAAAAGGTTATATTTTATGGCATGAATCAATAGAAAATGATTTTTTTATTTCTTTAATAAGAGTGGTTATTATTCAGGTTAAATATAATATTAGGGTTATCATGGATTCACTTTACAATGAGTCGTGATTTTCTTGACCTCCATGGACCCCCCATTTGGCTGAGCCCAAAAAGGGTTCCCCTTTATCCCGCCTTATGGGTGGCCATGCTTTTATCAGTAATGGTTAACATTTACCAAATCAAATCAGTCAAATCAATCAAACTGAACTACAACACAAATCATAAAGACAACTCTAACCCTTTATTTTCCAACTATTCCACCTGTGCCATGATCTGTGTACAGCACTCTGCTCCAGTCAAAGGTGAGAAACCTCATTTAAGCGTAGCTCAAGACAGTACAAGAACACAGGAGAGCTACAAGATTACATGTGAACAGTGGATTTTTTTGCCTTCTTGGGTTAATTTGCTGTTCTATGGGATAGGACACATTTCTCTATCTTATATGCATCCATCAAGCATCACTTGATTAGTTCAGAGCTTCATAGAGAGCTGCTTTAATAGAGACACATGGTCAGATGAAGACATGTCCTTAGATGGACGAGGCAGACGTAGACTGACTGCAGAGTGCAGGTCTTGGGGAGATTCTACATGGCTGTTTGCCAGCTGATGCTGGGTGGTGACAGGTGTTTGGAAGATGACACGCTGACTGTTTTCTTCTTAAGGACTGTGCTGGACTGCCCAGCCAGGGGAGATACACAGAAGCTTCCACCTGATGTCTTGCTCTTACTGCCTTCATTAATGAAAAATTCGTAGTGGATCTGCTCCGATGTTGTGTTGTATTTTGAAGTAGACCAGATACTTTGCACACTTTTCCTGCTGTTTAGAAGTGATCTGCTCTTCGTGGACTGACACAGTTTGGTAGCAGTTTGGTCCATGCAAAACAGAGTTCTGTCCTGCACTGGCAGATGACTGAACATTGTGTAATGGATGTAAATGATATCAGTTAAATGGCTCCATATTGTACTCTTGGCTATGCAGTGGAAGTCTAGAAGCATAAGAAGGAGCCGATTTCAGCACCTTACACGCGTCCGCCTATTCAGCACACAGCTTCTTAGCCATTAGCTAGTTGTGTGATTGGGGTTAGCACTCTCGCAGTAACACGGCTCTCCTCCTTTCTTTCCTCCTTTACCTTTGCACTCTCTCATACTGCTGCTTTCAGCAGAAATTAGCTGCATTAGTCAGTGACTAATCGCTTCACGTTTTCCCTTCAGCTGCATTCGCAGGCCAGGCCTCAGCTGTCTAGATCTTTAGGTAATGCTAGCCTTCTACGAAAACCAGACCACCTCAATCAATAGCCGCCCCCGGGCAAGGACAGAGATGGAGGAGAGGGGAAGGAGAACAGGATGCAGCCTAATTCAATGAAATAGACATTACTTGGTGCTCGCAACGCGCCAGGGCATGAGTAATCATAGACAAATTCATTTTAGAGCCCAGGAGCCCAGTATTGCTTTAAATTAAGGGCAAAGTTTAGAGGAGTCGCTGCACACGATGTGAGCTGGTGGAGAGAAACAAGGATCCAGACTGAGCTCCAATCAGTTCTCCGTCTTCTTCAGGCATTTAGAGCAACCGTATCTGACAGTGGTGTGTTTGCTGAACACGTTTCACCATAAAATACAGACAATGATCCATCTGAAAGATCATCTCTGCTGAATTACCCTTTACTGAAAAATAAGTGGCAGTGAAGTGGCTGAAAACTGAGAGAAAGACAAAAACAGACAACAATTTGGAAACAAATAAGCAATTGTTTTGTCAAAATCATCCTCCACAGATGCAGTTTGAAAGACATTTCTCCTTTTTAAGGATATAATAAAACTGATCGACAAGGAATTTAGCTCATCCAACACTTCAGATTACTCAGAACTTTGAGGGTTTTTTACTTGAACTTATAAAGAAATAACATTTAAAAGAAAACGTGTGATACAAATAACATTATTTTTGTGATTCTTCTGCAGCTTTAACTTCAACATTTGTTGCTTTTTACTCCTTGAAAAGGATCAAAAAAGTATCAAATATTAGATCTAGAATATCATTACAGAAATGCATTTAGATGTCATTTTAATCAACATTAGCACTCTCATTAGAATGTGCATTTTGTCTTTTTGCCTTGCCAACTTATTTTTACATTATTTGACACATAAAATTTTTAGAATATATCATAAATGTAAAAGGTCAATTGAAAAATAGAGATATTTCAGGTTTTATGATCATACAGACTCTCAATTATCTAAAACTAGATGCACTTTGACATTTTTCAAGATTTAAAGCAGACACTGATAACAGTTATTAAGTTAATTTTGTTGATAAGTTGATGAAATTAATGCTGAGCTGTTGGCCAATCAAAAAAAGGCTTTCTGCTGAATCAATTGTTCTTCCTCAGAGGTCATGGTAACTGAGAAATGTTCCTTGTTTGTCACTATTTTCTTCACTGTTGCAGCACTCTGGAAGTAATAGAGCACGTCATATTAGTGAAGCAGAATTTCGCAATAAAGAGACCAACACTGCAGCTGGTTTATTCAATAAGCTCTCTTAAATACAGAGGCCGTATGCTCTCTCTGGTTGTCTGTGATCCACCTCAGCATGTAAGAGCAGGGTGTGGATCCTTCTTTTCTCAGCTGAACAAACAAACAGTGGGTGAACTCGGTAGGCCTTCATGTTGCTTCAGCTCATGCAGCGGCAGGCTGTGCTGCAGTTGCACCACCTAGTGTTCAGTGTGTTGTCTTTATTCACAGACTTTATTTTACTCCCTCACATGCATGGCATTACACATGATACAGATGTGTCAGTCATGTAAGGACTTTTGTTTTGGAGTTTTAAAAAAAAGTTCAGATTTTTCTCAGTTGTTGAGAAATGTATTTAGATTTTATTGTATCGGAATTCTGTAGAGCTGGGAAATGAAATGAAAATGACATAAATGTTAGGAGGAGACAGCATCGTCTGTACAGACGCTGCTAAATACATCCGATTCTGCCATAGCGCAAGGGACAATCATTCAGTCTCTTCCCAAACAACAACCTGAGTTTTATCTATTTTCATTGACTTTTGTTACCACTGTATATAACCCTAACTAATCTTTTTTTTTTCAGTTTACATTATACATGGATTAATTGTGGATTTATTCAATATGTACTTTATATTATGTGTAAATATTAAATTAAATTAAGTTAAATTAAATTAAAGTAAAGTAAAGTTAAGTAAATATATGCAATACATGAAATAAGTCAGGAAAATATTAATTTTTTTAAACATTTACATATCACTGCTGTCTGGCCAAAACCTCCAATCTCCAAAATCACCACATTACAGGGAGAAGAGAAACACTATATTTTTCAAACTATAAATTATTGGTTTAAGATTTGCATATTCCACTCACAGATGTTGATAAAAACAAAAATAAAATAATAAAAAATGAAGATAAGAGGTTATGGCCTGATGCTAGCAATATGTACCCCTCTCCTTCCCTTCCCTTCCCTTGTGCTGGCAGCTGAGAGGAGGATCAGAAGAGCCATATTCATTTCCTGAGAGGGGTGGAGTCAGGGGCGGAGTCAGAAAGCTCATTAACATTTAACCCATTAAAGGTTGAAAACACAAATTATAGCCAGAAAAGTCTCATTTTTTGGACTGAAATATTTATTTCATTTTCTTCTGACATCCCAAAAATCTAAATTTCCATAAAATTTAACATATACATATTTTGGTATCTCATTTGATACATTAGGTGTTTTTGGTAACTGATAATCCACTTGAGGGCAATTTTATCATTTTTCAGTATTTTTATTTATTTATTTATTCATTTATTGTAACTTATGATTATATTAATGAGATAGAGGTATCATAAAAGTATGTATCAAATATGATACAATAGGCTTTAAGGGGTTAAAACCACAGACACCAAAACAGCTCGTTCTGAGCAGTGATGAAACAGACATGCAAAAATCCTATACCAAGAATGTTTTTTCAACCACAAACTTCACAGGCATGTTTTGGGGACCTCTGAGACCAATATAAACTTGTCTTAAAAGGGTAAAATATGTGACCTTTAACAGACATTAATTGCCACTGTGTGTTTTGCCATGTGAAATGCAATGTTTTTGTCTAAAAAGTAAGGTCAAAATTGATCCTGATCTCATGGAAACATCCAAAAATCTTCAAACTGTTCATAATTACAAAAATGAGTGCATGTTATCTCAGCAAACAGCACAGAAGCAACTCTGTTAAAAACATTACACACTTTAAAATATACCAACCAAGAGTGTCTGCTGTTTTAAGTTATTTCCCTTTTTAACAGCTTTACACAGAATCCCACAATAGTTGTCACATAAAAACAGTTGATGCTCCTTGAAGTGTTGCAAATGTACTTTTTTAAGTATAAAGTGATTCCTCATGTAAAAACTTAAAGCTTTATCTCATGTATCTCTTGATAGAACTGCTAAATTGATCAAACACCACATATCTGGGTTTTCTGAAGCTTAAAAAGGACTTTTTCTTTCTGTGTAAAGCAGTTGGAAGGAGTTTAAAGCGGATCAGTTGATTAAATTCAAGTGATTTGTAGATACAACATGTTTTTAGCTACAATCGTGGCTCCAAAACTACGTTCCAGAGCTTGTGGGAGTCTGGCATTTCAGTCTTCACCACTGCCAGTTGAGCAGAAATGAAATCAATTGCCATTTAGTTAGAAAATCTAATGCCGTTTAGTCAGGAAATGAAATCCAAAAGCAAGTTGAAAAGAAGCAGCCTCCATAAGTGCTTTATTTACTGATAAACAAAAGCATTGCTGGAGAATTGTCCAGCGTTGGTGGATGTTTATGCCCGTCTGAGTGTGCACTTGTTTATACTGCTTTTTTTGTTGGAATGCATGCATGAATGCCATCTTTTGCATCCCACTCACTCTTATTTCTCTCTGAAACATCATGAAAATCTGTCCAAGTGTACCGTCCCCATAAATATGTATGTCTGACGAGAGCTGGATGGCTGCATAGCTGGGGATGATAATGGCCACATGCCTACACTTCTCTGAAATCAAATCTTAACCCTGTTTCAGATGTGTTATGATGAAACACGCAGCTATGGGGCATGATGATCTCTTTGAGGTCAAAAGAGAAGAAATGATAAACATAGAGAATATTAACCGGAAAGCTGGATGAATTTACGCAAAAAAAAAAAAAAAAAAAAAAAAAAAAAAAGGGTTGATGAGGTCAACACCATGGAAACAGCGACAGCAAACATCTCTTCATATACATTACTTGAGAGGAGGTGTCATGTGGACGTGGGTGCGTGTTAATGCGTATCTCTTGCAGAGCTGATTAACCCCCCAGCACCTAAAACATACCATAAATACCACGCTGACAGCTTCCAGACGTATAGTTATGCAAATGAGAACTACACTATATTGTTGTTGTGCAGACATGCACGCTGAGAGGTTTAGTTTTGGTGCATTTGGACGCTTCTCATTTGTGCATAAACTCTTAGAAGTCTGCAGTTGGATTGGTTACGTGCATATAATGAGAATTTTTGTTGTCATAAGATAATTTTTTAGGTATTTTTAAATGCTTTTTTGATCCCTTGAATCTGAATATGTTTTGCAAGTGAGTCACTAAAGCATGAAATTATGAAAATATGGAATTAGTGTCCTAAATACAAAATAAATCTTGTTTTTATTTTGGTGTCGGGCTAAGTGGAACAAAAGAGAAAGACTGATGTAAATTTGTCCTACTTTATTTATGTGGCTCTAGGATTTTATTTTATTTTTCCAAGCAAATTGTACTGAAACAGTCATGGATACGTAGTTACTTTATTATAATGCACTGACATTGCAATGTAATTTAACTAAAGTTATATCAAGCGTGCCAAATTGTGCATTCTGGGTAAATGATGAACTGATTGGTTAATTGTTCCAACCATGGTCGGATTGTTGTTGGCAACTGCCGGAGCCCTCATGGCCTTCTGAGTATTTAATAGAATGATATCTGGACTGTCATCGGTTTACATTTTACGATTTCAATGCCAAAAAAGTTGGGATACTGTGTTAAATGTTAATTAAAACAGAATGCAAAAATGTTCAAATCTCTAAAACTCATACTTTATTCAAATGTTGAAGCTGAGATATGCTACTATTTCATGACATGTTTTAGCACATTTTGAATTTGATGGCTGCAACACTTCTCAAAAAAGTAGGGGCGGGGCAACAAAAGGCTGGAAAAGTAAGTGGTACTAATGAAAAACCATCGGAGGAGCATTTTGCAACTTATTGGGTTAATAAGAGGACTGGGTATAAAAGGAGCATTTAAGTGTAGGGATGGGATTGAAGGGTTTGTGTTTTTGAAAAACTCGAAAATCAATAACACTTTAGCTTATCACTACTGCTATCGAGTCTCACAGGCTCTGTGACGTAACGTCATTTTAAGGTACAACTGGTGTAAAAAAACACATCAGTTCTTGCAAGAGGAGCATAAACTAAAAGCACATCAGTATTGTGCATCACAGAATGTACCTTCAACTGTCGGCTTGAGGAAAAAGACTCCGGCTGTGAGTCGCATGCATGAACTCAGATCCACCTGAGCTGGGAGGAAGAGGCACTCATATCCCTCTCTTCAGCTGCTTTAGGAAAGCTTTCTGCTTCAACTGCTCAGATAAATGCTTAAAAGTGTTTCCAAACTTTGTAGCAAGGCCTGTAAGTTAAAAATATGAATCCAGTGAAATCCATTGCAGTATTGTTAGAATTGAAGTTATTTAGCAAACTTAACGGGCTAAAATACGTAAAATATGATGAATTCAGGTAGCCCCAGTAAAATAGAAGACTATATTCTGTGTTATGGTGTGTTCAAATGTCATATAAAATTGGAAAATTTAGCTTTTGACGAGAAACTTCAATGCATACAGTTGTGAATATGAAGCACGTGTTTGCGTTTGAGGAATTTAAAATAGACGTGACAGACTGAATCATGGCTTTTTAACTCAAGCACTACTCAGCTAAGACCACTTGTAGTTTAATTTAAATATTTGCCATTATTTTGTCTTTCCACCAAACTATAGAAAAGCATTGATAGTGGTATTGATAAGGACTCGGATCAACAAGCAGTATTAATAAGGGTATCAATATCAATAAAAAATAACAATCCTCATCCCTATTTAAGAGAGAACTCAAGAAGGGCAGTGGGTCACCAATCTGCAAAAACTGTGTCTAAAATTGTGGAACAATTTCAGAAAAATGTTCTTGAATGTTAAATTGGAAAGACTTTTAATATCCGTCAATCTACAGTACATAACATCAACAAAGGATTCAAGAAATTTGGAGGAACTGCTTTGAGCAAGAGATAAGGCTAAAGGTCAGTCCTGGATGCTCATAATCTTCAGGTCTTTAAGGGGCCCAACATTACAGGCAGGCAATTTTCTGTACTGAAATCACTGCATGGGCTCAGGAACACCTCCATCAACACAGTAGGCCGTGCCGTCTGCAAAAGCAAGTTAAAGCATGTGAATACAATCCAGAAACATTAGCGTCAAAGCTCATTTAAAATGGACTGAGGCAAAATGGAAAACTGTTCTGTGGTCAGATGATTCCAGATGTGAAATTGAACAGGTCATGGTTCAGGAGGATTAACCTATGCCCTACTCTGAACTGTCTTGATAAGCTCCTTTCATCAACATATTGTTGAACCACAAATGCGCCGTGCAGACAATACTGAAAACATTGATGTCTGTCCATTTTTTTCAACTGGCCTTTGTTTACTTCTGGATTTTTCTTGCAGAAAGTTCCAAACAAATCGAGGATTTCTCTCAAAATTTGCATGTTTTAGTCTACTTGCAAATGTGCCACTGTTAATATTGACACAGTTTTGATTATACAACAATGCAACCAACTGGCCCATGACTCAGGCCAGAGCAAATGAACTCTAGAGATGAAAACGGTCTCTTTTCCATTTTTCCTCAATAGACTTTAATTACAACTTGTGTTAGTGACATCATAGTCAGTGACTGTATGTTTCAGTCAGGCAAGCTTTGAAAGCTATGACACTTTGGTTTTTCCTTGTATAAACTTCAAAACACTTCAGTTTTTACTTGTCAAGCTGCAAGTAGCACCAGTAATGGGACTCTATGGGAAACAGTGTCTCTTTTGCATTCAGCAGCCATGAAGTATTGAGTTACGTGAGCAAGGACCTTAATCCAAGAGAGACATAATTCAAGACAGACACATTTTATCTTTAATTTGGATGTTTTGTCAGAAGTTTGCACATATTTGTTGGAGACATGAATGTTGACTCATCTCCCTCCAGGTGTGTCTGTTTCTCTGCTTATGTTTTTGGATTAAAACGCTTCCAGAAGTTCAGAGGTATTATCTCTTCAGCAGAATGTCTCTTATGACAGGTCCCTCCTCTTGCTTCAACCTGGTTTAAGCAGCGTAGAGCTGTTTATGTTTAGTTTAATTCTACCTCAAATGAAACAGCACAATGAAAAGACTGACACAAAGCTAGAGTCAGGGAAACACAGTAGAGCATTTCGAAGATTTTTGTATTGTCAGGAGTTTGGTGGAATTGGTGAGAGGAGAGTCACAAGTCACTTTTGTAAACCTCTATGTCTTTGAAAATGGTGGTTGGTCAACTTTTTGGGGTTTTGATAAAAATGATACAATGAAATTTGCAGGAAAGGCTAGATTGGGTTTGTTCTTTCTGTATGGAAGTCCTGCCGACAACGCCAAATATGATAACACTCATCTTTGTTGTTTTTGTTTGTTTGTTTGTTTTTTCAGGAATCAGACTAATAATGAAAGGACAGAAGACTTGACTTAAATACATCATGGATGAATGTAAAATGCATCAACAACCTGTTCTATTTTAAAACCCAAACCAAGAAAAAAGTCAGACACTGAATCGCCTAAATAAATCTAAACCTCCTGCACTATTGTCCCCTTTAAGAAGACCCCCAATGCATTCAGAGCTGCCTTGTCTAATTTAATCTTATTTAAAAAGACTCTGAGTATGATCAGATATATCTTGACAGAGAAAGAGCAGAGTCTGCATAAGTGCTTACACTCAACAATACTGATAAATTGAGGGCTCACCCGTATTGTTATTCAGATTTAGCAGCAGATTCAAAGGCAATGGAGTGAAGAATCGGGGTTAGAGCTCTCACACTGCATGGCTGCTCTCTAAAATAGACTCTGCCTTGAGTCGCTGTGCAGACAATGCAACAGAACAAAGGAAATCTTGACTTTTGAGCTGATGACACATGGGTTAGCTTTCATGAAGGTACTTTGAATTTCTTACAGATCTGACACAAGCAAGCCAGAAAAAAGGGACATGTTTGCATGTTTTACTCTGACACCTTCACATTTGCCAGTTTCAGTCAGCTTTGAAAACTGAAGATTCAAGTTTTGTGCAAATACAGCCATGTGCATAAGTTTTAGGCAGGCAGGATGCCAAGGATTCATTATAGGTCCCTTGACCCTTGAACATCCCCAGCATGACCAGTGGCTCGTGGCAACCCTCCTACTTTACTGGACAGTCCCCTAGGCCATGCTTACTCACCATATCCACCCCATATGCAGCCCTAAAGGAGCAGACTTTGTTAACAGATTATTTTCCAATACCCCTGGTATTATGCAAGGACATCCAAAGCATGACCTGGGTTGTGTCAATCCTCCCTCACACCGTTGGTGCCCTCAGGCAGCTTGCTTACCACATCTCCATGGGGTCCATGGAGGTCAGGAAAATTGTGCATTGCAGAATAAATCTGTGATAAACACATGTTATATTTAACCTGAATAATAACCACTCTTATGAGAGCAACTAAAAATTAATCAATTTATTCATGCTGCAGTACAACAAAGCATTTTCAAGATTAACAATACTCAAGACACAGAATTACCTTCAAATTCATAATGTTAATAATATGGATGGGCACACTGAACATTTGGAAAGTAATGTCAGACTTCCTAGCAGAGCCATGATCTGCACAACTGTCAAGATACCAGAGTATAAGGAGAAGACATTTTACAACTTTACAGAAAAATAATAATAATTGCAGAATAAATTAGCAAACTGGCAAATATGGGCTTATAGTGGTAGAAATTGGCAGTAATAAGTGGCGAAAGAGTGACAAAAATGGGTTAAAAATGGGGAAAAAATGGTTAATAGTGGAAAGAAATGTCCAAAAGTGGCAAAAACAGGTGGTTAAAAACATGAAAGAGGTTAAAGAGTGGCAATTATGGTGTATGGGTGGAAAAAATTGGCAGAAAAAGTGATAAAATGTGGTTTAAAAGTAGCCAAAATTAGTTAAGGGTGGCAAAAAAGGGATAAGGCAGCAAATCAGGGTTAAGAAAATAAAATAGTGGCACAAATTGGCTGTAAAAATGGTGAAAAGCTGTAAAAAAAGTGGGGTAAAATAGGCAAAAACGAGTAAAAAGTGGCAAAAATTGGCTAAAAATTGGTCAAAGTGGATGGTTGAAAAGGTGAAAAGTTGTTAAAAAGTGGCAAAAGTAGGTTAAAAGAGTCAATAAAAGGATAAAGTGGCAAATATGTGTGAGAAAGGAAAAATGTGGCAAAAAAGTCATTAGAAAGTCATTAGCTCGTCGCAGGTGTCATGCCTATCAGTCACATGAGTTTATATATATATATATATATATATACACACATTTTTCTCAGCTCTGCACTTATTGTACATGACCAGTGTTGTTTTATGTTTGGTAAAAATGCAATGCACTTTATCTTCTTATGACATCCAAAGTTCTATGACAATGTTACTTCTGATATGATAAGCATTCATGCTGTCCACCTACTGGGTTATATCCCAGCACAGAAGCTACTGAGCATGCACAGAATGCAAAGTCCTGTTTGGGTCCAACTGAAGTGTATACATGCGACTAAAGTGTTTTATTAAGGTGTCTTCATTCACCTTTGAGAAACATGATTTCATACAATTTCAGTTCAAAGTATCACAATAAGTATTCCTGTGACAGGGTACTTATCTGCTACCTTTGCGGGCCTTCTCTCTGTTGGTAGAGAAAAAAAAAACAAACTTCTATTTCTAAGACTTGTATAAACTCATCAACTCCAGCTATTTTTCTATCCCAGGGAATGTAAAAGCAATACAGCTTGACCAATTTAAAGACACGTCTCAAAGAAAACTTCTTTTATTGGCTCACGTCTGGTCCTCAACATTGCAGGGATCAACTAGTTTCCAGTGACAGGAGAATTATAGGTCTGTGCGGCTCACGGCACTGCCTGAAAGAGAAATGGCACTGAAGCACAGCAGCTCTGTGCCCAACACAAAGGAGAGTATCTGAATGTAGGGCTGCATGTAGAGCAATTAATTAGGTTAATTTGTGCCTATTATCCAAGTTTCCCATTGCATAACACAAATCTGAGACATATGAGTGTGAAGGAACATAACACTAAACAGAAATGGAGGATTAGGGAACCACTCACTAAAGTAGTAAAACTAAATTTAGATTAAAGCTTATTGAAGTTTCAAATTCTAACTCATCTATGAGAAAAGAAGCCAGTCTTTGGCATATGTTTCAATGATAATAAATAATAATAATAAATAAGTTTGTGTTATGAGCTTTTCTTACCTTTAACATTTCTTCCCTTTCCTCTTTTTTTTTTTAAGAATTTTTTTAATCCTTTTTTTTCCTGAATCTGCCAAGACAAAAAGAGCTGGAACCAGCCTCTAATGTGACAGTTTCTTTTTCCTTCAGGATGTAACCTGACACGTCAGATAGACGTATTTATATATCCATTGCATGGGATGTTAACCTTGCAAAGCAGATGGATACACCTTTTTCCACGTTTCTCACTGGCGAATCCATCTTGCAAAGCTCCCATCTGAACCGTTTGGCCCCGATTAAAAAGTGACAGGAACAATCAGCGTCAAGGGGCAGTACTTTCGAGCGCAGCAGAGTTGTGGCGTAAGCAAGCAGCGAGAAGAGGCCGGTGCAATTATGGCGGAAGAGATTAGCATGGATGCTGCTAAAGCGCCAGTTTTATCAGAAGTTGGCAACATTTCTTCATTAAAAGAAGAACAAATAGCAACACTGAGTTGTTTTCTTTTCAAAAAGGACAAAAGCCGTGTACTGACATGTCTATAGTCACTATAGTTTTTAGTTATGCAGTTCTTTAGGAGTTAACTTGCTCGGTAGGGGTGCAGGCACAGCTCATTAGCGACTACGTCACGTGTTTTGTTGCTTTGATTGGCCCATAAAGAAGAGGGGGTTTTCAAATGCTGTGCCCTTTCCCAAACGCTGTCTATGAGCGGTTTTCCAGATGAATGTGTGAAACAAATCCATCTGCCAGGTTAATGGGATATATAAGGTGCAAATAAATTCCCCTTTTGGTATCAGTCAAGTTTTCTGAATTGAATCTGCAGGCCTTTTTTGCTGGGATTTAAAAAAAATCATTAAAGCTTATTTTTGAAAATAATGCAACACATTTTGGGTGTGAGTCCTGACTCTAAAATAACCGTCTGTGATGCTTAGCTTTCTTAGGTACAAGTCAAAAGGCTCCACAGCAAAGTAGGACACTTTAAAAAAAAAAGTTTGAAAGTCATTGATTTTTTTCTAATTAAAGCTCAAAGTCTTAAAATGTCATTTAAATTTTTTTAGAAAGCTATTTTCATTCAGACATGTCTGAAAACATCTAATCTACACAATCAGGTTAGCATTATATGAATATCGTGTTAGTCTTTTTGTGGATTTGCTTGTTCATAATGGGATTTAATGTAGCACATCATAACCATGAAAGGAAAAGAGAAGGGGTACAGGGAAATTAAAGTTTCAGGGAATAAGACTTCAGGACGAAAAGCACTGAAATGTTTAGAAGCTAAATTTGAAAAAGCACCAGAGCTACACGCTGTACAAATTGTATAAATCATCTTTGGCTGGGTCTGGGGCGCAGGTGGCAGAATGGATAAGGCACGCGCCCCATGTACGCGGGCGGCCCGTGTTCAAATCTGGCCTGAGGCCGTTCACCGCATGTCTCTCCCTGCTCTCTTCCCTGTTTCCGACTCTATCCACTGTCCTCTGCTCTATCAAATAAAAAGGCACAAAATGCCCAAACATCTTTGACTGGGTCTAGAAGTCTTAAATTTAATTTCAAACAGCGTGCAGTAACCCTGTATTATGATTTCAGATTGTAAAACTGCCACATCATTTGAGTCATAGTATTAAATTCTGTGGTTTTTATATTGCCGGTCTATCCTACAAGAGCTAAATTCAATGTTTTAGCTGGGGTTAGGGGGGCCTCGGGCAACATGGTGCCCCCAGTGTGCCTGGTAGCTCCAGCCATGATCTTTTAGTAAACACTCAGGTGTTAAAGCTGAGCCCTGTGACATCTCAGTCCCAGCCTCCCCTCTGACTATCTGTCTCTCACAGCCTGGAGAAAAGTGACTCCAATGGCCTCAGGCTTTCATTCTGTGGACATTGACTGTCAAAGGATGCCTCGCCACACAAATACACACACACAGACCCACACAGACTCGCACACCAGCTTCCTCGCCACTTGTTTAAGGTGTTTTAGGGTTTCCTGTCAGCTCAGTGACGCCGTTTGAGATTGAGGCCGACTGCTGATGGCTCTTCTGAGGGGGAAGTTCAGAAGGAGGTCAGCGTTGCAAAACCAAATATAGAGTTTGTTTCATTTGAAAGATGGCTCCAAAGGCAGCAGGGGATACATAATAGCCTCATGATGATGACATTTTCAAATTTTCTATTTACCACATGAATGAAAACGTTTTGCCTTTTCAGGAGCCGTCTCTGTTTGGGGCTCATGATGTTCATTCTGTGTGCAGTGTTTAATTGGAATTCAGATGACTTGGCAGAGCACACTGTCAGCTGTTTTCAGAGGACATGAGATGCTTATGAAATGTCATTTTCCTCTGATGAATGCCTCTAAAGCCCAACTCAGTCCCCGGAGTGATAAAGCCGTGTTGCATTTCTTGTTTTTCCTCAGGTATATACGGGCCAGACGACGGATGGCTGACAGCGTACCCAGAATGCAGGGAGAGAAACCAGTCACCAATCAACATTGTGGACCAGGATGCGAAAGTATCCACTGAGTATCAGGAGCTGACTCTCGAGGGCTTTGACACCGAATCCTCTAATAAGACAACGATGAAAAACACAGGAAAAACAGGTAAAAACAATCCGGTTTCCTGTCACAGACTGCATTTCTCCTGATTTATATCCCCATGATTTATGTGGGATAAGCTCTGTTTCTTCTCTCATGCTGACTGATATAAACAGACCCTGTATGAGGGCAGTTTCCACATGATATTTATCCTGGTAATAACAAGAAAATAACATTTTCTTCACATCTGCCAGTCTTTTAACACATATATTTCACTTTGGCTTTAAAGACATTTTAGTTTTCAGATCTTTCTTCAGAAATTACACTTCTACATCCTAAAACCTTATCGACACATATATACAGCACTGTGCAGAACTTTTAGGCATGTTTGGGCCAACAATTGAGGCTGAAGCAGTGTTAATTTTGGCAGCTATTTTTAATTTTAGTCTTAGTCTTAAGACAAAATGTCTTTTAGTTTTAGTCCCATTTTAGTCATTTCTAACGGTTTTAGTTTAAGTCTAGTTTTAGTCGACACAAGCTCAAAAACATTTTAGTCTAGTTTTAGTCCAAGCATTTATTTTCTTGCCTAAATCTGGTACCAAGTTATAGTTCTGTGATCTTTACTCTCTGCTAAACCTGGGTTCCCTGCTTTCTACAGCTGAGAGGCAGAATAGCTACAGCTGCATTGTTTTTTGACAGACTTACCCACAGTGTAGAAAAATATCACAGATTTTGAATGTCTAATGAAAACTACGTTACATTTTTGTCTAGTTTTAGTCATCTTGAAGACAACTAAACTTACTTAAAGTCTGTTTTAGTCATCACAGATCTATTTTTGTTAGTCTTAGTCTAGTTTTCGTCACGGAAAAAAAAGGCTGTCGACGAACATTTTTAGTCATAGTTTTAGTCGACGAAATTAACACTGGGCTGAAGTAAGGCAAAGATGTGGTGAGAGCACCACTGAGCAAGAAGGAGCCTTGGCACAACCTTGGTCATGCTCTGGATTTCCTTGCATATGACCAGGGGCATAGGAAAATAACCTGTTGAAAAAATTAACAAAGTAAGGCAAGGAGGCATGGCCTAGGGTACTGGCTGGGCAGGTAGTAGGGTTGCCGTGCGCCCAGGGTTATGCTGTGGATGTCACAAGGGCCTGGAAACAGAGGACGATCTCAGGATGTGTTACAAAGGGTGAAAAGGTCCCGACAAAGCAGATGCCCTGGAGGTTGACCTTGGCTTCTAAGGCCGGCCACACACTACAGGATTTTAAGCCCAATTTTAAGCCCGAACAATTGTGGGGGCGTATACTGATTGGAGCCTCTTCACAAACGATTATTTTTCTGAGTAGTCTGCATGTGTGTGGTGTCAACACACTTCATTTACTGCTCCAAATCGCGTTGTAGCCTCCCAGACCCTGAATTGTACATATCTAACGTGTTTGATATTTACGATTCGAGGTTGTAGTGCCGCTGACAGAGTACTCACAACAACCAATGAGAGCGAGCACACCGGGTAGCGTCACCAGAAGGCTCATACGTACTTTCACCGCTCACGACCATAAAAACAACTGTACCTTAATTCCAGCCAGGATTTCGTCCTGAATCCTTCCCTTGTTTTATGATTTTGCTGCAACTGTAACACACACCAGGGCAGCCTGTTCTGGAGAGACAGCAAGATGGTATCAACAGTCATCGTTTTTTTTTTTTTTTTTTCTCTGAAGTCACGTGATCCCGCAAGGTCGTAGGCAGGTCGGCAGGTGTGTGGTCCCCAGTGATCTGACAATCTGGCTGAGTCGTCTAGTGTGTGCGTTCAGAGGATTAAAGATGAAAAACCTTCAGAAATTGTTCTGAAGTCTGTGGTCTCCCACGGTTTAAAAATCTTTTCCGATTAAATAGTCGTCTAGTGTGTTGCCGGCCTAAGTGACACATGCGTGTCACCATGTGTCCAGCTTGACTCTAAACCCCCCAGGTTGTGGCCCTCGAGCCCTGTGATAAATCCTCAGCATCCTATATGCCTAAAACGTATGCACAGGACTGTATATAAAACTCACAACTTATAGGCCATAAGATAGAAATTTCCCTGCTTCCATCTTTTGTGATGTAATTCTTTCTATGTGTAGGTGATAGGGACCAAAAAACATCTTATATTTTTTTTTAGAATGGGAATACACAATATTTGTTTTTTTTTAATGTAATGTTATCGAATAACATTGTAATTATAAACCTTACATTTAAACTTATCAAGAAATACTGTTTGATACCATGGCAATAAAAACAAAAACTATGCTCCTCCTAGCTCCTCTTTCACAAGTAATCCACTAAAGAATTTGCTCTATCTATATGCCAGGACAGTCTTGTAAATGAGATTCTTAATCTCAATGAGGGTTTCCTAGTTAAATAAATCTAAATAAATGAATAAAACGTCCACAAATGTTGCCCTCCAAGCACACTTGGCAAATGTTTTTTACAGGTAAAGTGGCCTGTCAGTGACTGTGCACTTAGATCACCAACACCACAATGATAGAATGGGGGAAAAAAAAGGGAAATTACAGTTTTCAGACTGAGATCTCATTTGTGAGACATGCAGAAAAATCACATGCATTAGATAAATATTAGATAATACATTTGTAACTCAAATACTTCGAAAAAAAAAATGTTAAAAAAGGGAAATGCAGTGCACGCACAACTGTACCTCTGTTAGACATCATTATTAGACCCTAACTAATATGTTTGGAAATCAGTTATTGGTCAGTTAGAGCTGAGAGAACTCATTTTACATTGTTTTAAATTTCCTGCTGTGTAGATCAGTAATTTATCATGTAATCCTAATATTCAGGATGTCAAGGGGCACACAGCAGCAGAGTAAGATATATGGCTAATTATTTGTTTCATTTTTATAGCACATTTTATTCTGAAATTACTCAAGCCAAGGTCCTGTAAGTTCAACAGTCCATTGTTGTTAATAAAACGTTGATCTTGGGAACAACTGGCTTAGGCTGAGGCATGAGAAACAAGAGGGGGAGAGAAACAGCACCAGTTTAATACCTGGTTTCATTTGGTGTTAAAACTGCATCAATTTTACAGCCATCGTGGTTAGCACTGACCCTTGTAGATTAGTTGCTATATGTTATGAGGCTGATTTACTTCTAAGTGTGTCATTTTTTAGATATTCCTCCTCCTACTCCTCATTTACATACATGTGGACAGGTTCATTTTTGCACAGCTGAGCAGTTTGTGTGCAGATGGCATGAATTTCCCCGTTGCACATGCTCTATGAGTAAGACGCTAGCATTTTTTTGTTGTTGTTGTTTACACAACTTAAAAAAAAAAAAAAAAAAGCTGCGCAATTCTTTAGTTAATCTGCCCAGGTGTCACCTCTTCCTCGCCGAACAATCATAAAGAAGAAAGGGAGGGACTTATGCAGAAGATGAACTAACCTAATTGTCTTTTCAAGGGTGGAGTTTCAAGAACAAAAGGGGTTGGTGAGTGCTACATGGGGTCAAAGTATCCAACACTGTGCCGTCAGGATCAGGTGCTCTTCAGGAAATGGACAAAAATATCGTTTGCAGAAAGGGGAGCAATGACTTGCCTGTTTACTTATCAATAAAAGTCCATAATAAGATGAAATAGACGGCAGTCAGAACTGAAAATCTGAGGCACTCTGATGTAGTAAAAATCCTTTATTAAACAGGGATGTCTCCATGTTTCGACTCAAAAAAGTCCTCATCAGGACATAATGAGCAGATAAAAAACACGCTTAAGTACAAAAGGAGCATCATGTGACACAATCAGGTGACCAAGGTCACCACAACATAAAAACATCAATCAATGGCAGCAGATGTCATGAAGCGTGGAACTTGCATCCCGCTTGAACATATGGAGTTTTAAGGTCTAGATAAATGGCTGATGCCGTTGTTGTCGTGTATTCTCAGTGAAATTTCCTTCAATAAAGGAATGTGTAACCTAGCAACAATAAAAACAGGTGAGAGGTGCTCTTAAACTGAGGTTGTGGCTGCTGTCAGCATTAAAAGCACTGTTTATGGACACAGGTATCATCCAAAGTAAAGTTTGTTCCTATCATTGACACCTCACTTGTCAGTGAGCGTATAATACACCAAAGATAAAAGTATGTTGTCACAAACCCTGAAATAAGCAGTCATGCCCTTCCTTCAGAGAGAGGATGTGCTTTTTCTGACATCGTGTTTGTAATCATATAACGCTGCATCAGACCACAAAGCTGAAGTGACACCTCTAATAATCCGCTCCTATTGGCAGATGTCTGCATGTCAAACATCTGTGGCATCACTTCCCTACACACGGTTATAAAACAAGACAGCTGCAATATGCAGCAAGTCATTTATGATGAAGATTACACGTCCCATTTTCATTCAGACACGCTGGATCTGTGTTAGGACAAGTGCCATGGCAGGTGTCAGAGCCTGTAGGACTGTGCACCTGGCCATCTGTATGCAGCCCTCTCTGCATCTCGAGGACCCTTCTTGTCAGCCGCTGGTATTTTTCATAATTCCAGGTTGTCAGTAAGATGGATGATCCTTTCGCCTGCGTGTAGGAATGAAGTTGAAAAGCTTTTGAGAGGTCAGAGAGGCTTCAGGTGGTTGGCATGGCTGTGGACAGCTTGTTGAGTGCTGCCCGGAGCACAGCTGTGTGTTAGCCACAATAATGTTTTACAGCCCATCATTTCCTGAACGTAATGACACATTTGAATAAACTGCCAATTTGTCTGTAGCTTTACTTTAGCTCCACAAAAGATCTAGCTGCATGTAAAAATAAAAGCATTCCTGTTTGCTTTAATGAGAGAGAAACCGCAACAAACAGAAGCGCTGGTTCTTTCATCCAGTCCTTGTTGACATTGGATCAGGACAACTTGTGTTAGATTTAGCTGGAAAATATTTGTACACATCATACTCAACTGAAAGTAATGAGGCAAAAAGATCCAGACCTTGTACTTTCATTTAATGAAAAATCCATCCAAAGTGCTTCACATTTTTAGTCTGGCTTGACTGATGAAAAATTTTAATATTTCTGTTCTTAGTCTTATGATGATAGCAAGGCTATTAGGATCATCGTTTACAACATCCAGATCAAGGTTGGACAAACATCTCTGAAAATGCACTTACTTTTTGGCAGAGCAGGATAAGGATTTTAGATTTGATTGGTTCGGTATTTAGCTTAGCCCAAGGACAGAAACGGCTTTCCAGCATCATGAAGCTGCCATCAAACCCTTCAACAGCCCTTTCCATCTTTGATCTATGCCAGTTATCCAATTCAGGACACGGGAGGATGGAACCAATCCCAGCTGGTGAGACTGGTCATCAGCTAATCACAGGGCTGAACTGCAGAGGCAAACACTCAGGAACTCACACCTGTGGGCAATTTAGATCACCAATTAACCTAGTGAGCAATTCTGTGGACTGTGGGAGGAAGCTGGTGTATCCAGAGGCAGCCGAGGCATTAAGTAGGAGAGCATACAAGCTCCACACAGGGTCCAGCCCAGTCAGGATTTTAACCAGATATTCTTGTTGTGAAGCAGCAGTGCTAACCACTATTGTAGCCCTCAACAGCAAAAAACCTAAAACAATATTGCAGTTTTTGAACCCTGATTTTGATAATTATATAAAACACACTCTTTCATTAGTAATTGAGCCTTAAAGGCAGAGCAGCGTTTGAGGATTATTGTTTCCAGTAATTTTGCTGTAATCATCTGATGTGAGCTGTTTCTTCATAGCCTTACACAGGCTTGTGACGGCCTTCACATTAAAGTTTCAACCAAGGAAGCAGAACATTTTTCCTGTTAAACCTTTCAGCCCTTATTTGTGCCGGAAAAGAGATGCATAATCATATTAATGGTGATATCATACCCCTTTTCCACCTTTTAATGCAGTCCTCTGTGCTCTACAGGGAAATTTGCACCAGTTTGGTATCACCTGGGGACTAGAGATACCAGGGATATTGACTTTTAGCCAATAATTCAATATACTTATATTTTAAATTCACTTAAGCCAATACCAATTTTGACATGAGTGTTACCTTTCCTTTCCAACCTGAAATGGTCACTAAAATAAGTGAAAACTAACAAAAGTATTAGATGAAAGTGTACACAAACTTAACACATGACAATCAGACATCTCTTTTGAATTGTGGTTCAACGGAATCATTTTAAAGAATAAACCAGTGAAACTAGCTTGGATAAAATTGATGGTATCACTAGAAAAGATGTAATATAATAGCTAAATGTTAAATGGAGGTTCTGAAATTAGCATCACAGGTGTCTTTAAACTTTTAATCAGTCAGTCTGCCTATTTAAAGGGTGAAAAGTAGTCACGGTGCTGTTTGGTATCATGGTGAGTACCACACTGAACATGGAGCACAGAAAGCTAAGGAGACAGTTATCCCAGGAGATTAGAAAGAAAATGACAGACATGCATGTTAAAGGTAAAGGCTATAAGACCATCTCCAAGCAGCTTGATGTTCCTGTGACTACGGTTGACCATATTGTTCAGAAGATTAAGATCCACAGGACAGTCAACCTCCCTGGACATGGCCACAAGAGAAAAACTGATGACAAAGAGACGGATAATACGAATGGCAACCAAAAAGTCCAGAATAACTTGAGATTAGAGGTGAACTTCAAGGTCAAGGAACAGTGCTTAACAAATGTATTAGACCACCCTAACCCTAACCAAAGTAGGATTTATGCCACAGCTGCCCTAAATTAACAGCATTGGTAATTACCAAAATCATTTCTTATATTTATGCAATGGTTAATACACCAATATGTAGAAGCTCTTTAACCCAAATGATATATTTAATGCTGAAATATAATTGTTATTGTTATCCATGAATTTTCAAATTTACTGATTTATAAAAAAAAATGAAAAAATAATAAAGCACATTAATATTTCTTGATTAATATGTCAAATTATTTACTTGCATTTTTGAACAGAAAAATGAGTTTTAGTGGTTGAATGTTATGTTTGATTAATTTCTGACTTTTCAGAGAAGCCCAATGAGCCGGCTCAAATTTGGGTGAATTCAGTTTGAAATCCCTCATTAAAGCACTTCATGATGCTGGATGGTCTTTGAGACATATATGACAGGTGGTCTAATAAATTTGTTAAGCACTGTACATCAGTGTCAAAACACTCCATCCATCACTGATTTGCCAAAGTTGACCTAAAGGAAGACGACCGAGGAAGACTCCACTGTTAAAAGCATATCACAAAAACCATGCCCCTTGGAGAGACGAGACAAAACTGGAGCTTTTGGCAAGTCACATCAGCTCTATGTTTACAGAAGCAAAAATAAAGCATACAAAAAAAGTCAACTGTAGCTGCTATGAAACATGGAGGAGGCTTGGTTATGTTCTGGAGCTGCTTTGCTGCATCTGGCACAGGGAGACTTGAATCTGTGCAGGGTACAATGAAATCTCAAGACTATCAAGGCATTCTAGAGCCAAATGCGCTGCCCAGTGTCAGAAAGCTTGGTCTCAGTCACAGGTTATGGGTCCTCCAACAGGATAATGAGCCAAAACACAGAGCTAAAAAACAGCCAAGAATGGATATGAACAAAACCCTGGACTATTCTGAAGAGCTCTTCTATGACCCTGATCTAAATCCTGTTGAACATCTGTGGAAGGAGCTGAAACATGAAGTCTGGAGAAGGAACCCTTCAAACCTGAAACAGTTGGAGCAGTTTGCTCATGAGGAGTGGTCCAGTTCACAGTTACAGAATTCACTTGATTGCAGTGATTGATTTAAAAGGTTGTGCAACAAAATATTAAGGACACCATCATTTTTGTCCAAGCCAGTTTGATTAGTTTGTTTTTAAAAGTGATTCTGTTAAACCACAATTCAAAGGCAATGTCTGATTTTTAAAAGTAAATTTTTTAGTAAAACTGTTATTTATTATTTCTTAGTTATTTCAGTAACTATTGTGGGTTTTTCTGTCTTTAATTGGGCAATGTAAAATGTGAGAGCCTTGTGCCTTCTTTGAAAAGTTTAACAGGCATTTCTAAATTGTGCATGTGGGAGCTAAACAGAAGTATTCAACAAGCAGTGGCAGCAGTTGTATAAGGATTAGCATTAAAGTTGGTGGAGCCAGATTTTTTTAAAGGAAGGGTATTTTTATTTTGGTGTATCCAGATTAATTTTTAAAGGCTGCCATTACAACAGTGTTAACACATAAACACGAGATCTTGCATAATGTAAAAGGGCAATTACCAGGACAGTCGCTGAGCTCATTCTGGCCCCTGTTTTCTCTAAATATAACATCATTTGTTTGTTGTTCAAAACTTTCTGTAAATGAATATTGTAGCTTCTGTGAGACCACACGAGGACCTTCATTTGGAGCCTCTTTGTCACACCATGTGCCCTAATTCTGGATGTTTTCTGGATTTGTTATTAGCAGCAGCTTGGCTTTGGTGGTGTTAGACCTGTTTTTATTTACAGTCATACTTTTGTAATCCATTCAATCCTCTCGTCGATACAAATAATGAAATATATGCACATATAGGTCATTTTAAAGATGCACTTCAGTGTACAGCCCAGTATCCTCATATGAGGTGTGCTGTCAGTCATCTCCACCTGCTGCTGACTAGTGAGACTGCTCCTCTGTTGTAATAGAGAAAACTGAATGTAGGTCAAGGGTTTGCTGGCTAAAGTGGAGTCACATGCCTCAGAAAATAGCAGTAATTAAGACTAAATGTTTTTTGTGACATCCTGAGTCAGCCTTATATCATCAAATATCCTTTCTAATAAAGCCGCGGTTCTTCAGTGATACTAATGTTTACATATAAATGAAGCCATATGCTTGTCAAATGTGCTCATTTAGCCTGGCTGTAGTATTTTTCAAACATCTCCATTTCTTTGTTGATTGTGGCAGTAAAGCTGTTTTTGGCACAGCTCCTGGCATGGCACAGTGCTCATTTTCTCCTTTATGTGCACATTTGTTATCATCTATTCAAATCAAAAGTACTATGTTTTTCAGAGCCATAGGGTGGGCATGGTACTTCTAGTGGAATGGCTATGACACATTTTTTTTTTTTTTTTGGCCAGGAATTAAAATTTGACCATGTTTTTTTAGACACAGCTGATTTTTTTTCATTCCAACCATCCATCCATTTCCTTCCACTCAGCAGGAGCCGGGTCATAATTGCAGCAGGCAAAGCAAGTCGACCCAGACATCCCTTTCCTCAGCGACATTTTCCAACTCCTCTTGAGGTTCTGAGGGGTTTCAAAGCCAGAGAGGATGTAAGAAGCTCCAGCAGGTTCTTGGTCTTCCTTAAGGTTTCTTCCTAGATGGACAAGTCTGGAAGACCTCTAAAGGGAGGCAACCAGGAGGCATGCTGATGCCCAAACCACCTCGCTTTGCTCCTTCCATCTGAATGTCTGAACTCCTCGCCCAATCTCCAAGGCCCTGCTCCTGAGGATCCCCAGCTGCATGTATCTGTGATCGTATTCTTTTGGTCATTACCCAGAGTTCATGACCATAGGTGAGGGTTGGAACATCTGCTTACTGGTAAATCAGAGCATTAGGAGCAGAGTGGTGCCATGAGCAGCTGGAGAAGAGAGATCACATGATCACAGGCTTCTAGCATGGTTTAGTAAATTAGGAAATGAAAAAGTTTATGAAAAAAAAATAATCTTGTCTTCCCTCATGGTGTCCCATTGTCTGCATGACCCTGCCTGACAGATGAATTGTGGCATGTGCTACAGGATTGGACAAAATGTTGATAAAGTGATGTGATTCATAGTCAGGAGTCTGGGCATTAAGTTGTTAAACTAACCAGATGCTTTGTACATTGTCGTTCCTACTTGGGTCAAACAAAGGCCGAATAAAGGGAAGAGCTTTCCGGGCCCAGCCAAACAGAGGGGCCCATGGAGATCAGCATAATTACGGTCCATTATCAAGTTAAGCTGTGATGATGCTATTTTATTTTTTACCTAAATAATAACCACTTATCAAAGCAACAAAACATGAATTATGTTTATTTATGCTGAAGTACAATAAACCCTTTTTTTTCAAAATGTAAAGCCCTTCCCTTAAAACAGAACTACCTTAATACTGGTGATGTTAACAGTGTGGATGGGTGCACTGAACTAAATAAACAGGAAAGTAATGTCAGACTTCATATCAAGTAGAGCCCGACCGATTGATCAGCGGGCCGATTAATCGGGCCGATTATAGCGTATCACAGATTAATCAACATCGGCCAATATGTAGCCGATATATTAACCCTTAGAGCTCACGCAGCACGGATCCATGAAAGCTCTCCATTGTGCCTTTCTAATCATGTCTTCCAAGCATTCGTAGCTCTCACAGAACATTTTCTAGCGAGCCCGGAACTTGGCTGACTTTCCGCAGTCTCTGAGGACAGTGTTGTTCTATACAACAATACGTGACACAGTTTATAAAAACACTGATAACTTTTGAACCGTTAAGTCATAGAAACTTGTTCTTTTTTTCCTCTGAAAGCTGACCATTTAGCTGTTTGTTTGCTACCATCGATGTCTCTGTAGCTCTAAAGGACACCGTTGTAGTGAGCCTGAAACTTTGGTGACTTTTCAGGTCTTTGGAGCTTAAATCCAGTACATCCAATACTAAGTGTCTTTTTATCCATTTTTAATCCATTTTCAATCATGTACTTTTACTTTCTTCAGTGGGCAGCCATATTTGTTGACATGCAAAGCATTGTGGGAGATGTAATTAACCATCTGCGTCTCTACTGCTTAGAGGAGTAGAGATGCAGGAGTAGAGAATAAACAATGATAAATGCAACTGTCCACTATTTTCAAATGAAAGACTATTATACAGCATTTTAAAGTCGTCTAAGTTGCATCTTTGTGATATAAACAAAGATAATATAAATATAAGAATTTGTGTTCATGTACAATATATGTCCTGTGTGTTTCAATGTTCTTATTTCATATATTGGCCAGTATGTCGGTTTTCGGCTCTTTTTAGCCCCCAGTATCGGTATCGGCATCTGCCCCAAAAATTCCATATAGGTTGGGCCCTAATAGCAAGGTATGCACAAATGTCAGGATACCAGAAAATTTAGTAGAAGAAACTGAGACAATTCTTTTCTGGAAATGAGGAGAATAATTAACACAGACAAAAAATGTTTTAAAGTGGCAAAAATGGCAAAAAAGGGTCAAAAAGCAGAAAATATGTTATGTGTGGTGTGAGTTGGACCCAAAATGCAGAGACAGATGCAGTTTTAAAGGTTTTAATGGCACAGGTAAAGGTAAGAATCCACAGGTCTGGGGAGTGAGAGTCTTCATGGGGGAGAGAATGCTATGGTTTGGTTGCAGGTGATCGGTAGGTGAGACACTGGAGGAAAAAGGGAGAGACACGTTAGAATAAATCCACAGGTAAGTACACAAGATAAATCCAAAAATGTTCACTGGAAGCACGAGTTAAACTTAGTCAACTAGTAGTCTTCTAGGAGGCCAAGAGCTGAGAATTACCGCGGTGAGTTGTCAGCGAGACCCTGGCACAGCAGAGAGTTCTCCAGGTCCTCATGAAGGGAGACTAATTGGGTGATACGCCACAGGTGCGATACTCTCCGCTGTGCCGTGGGGGATGGTGAACCTCAAGGGAAGCGTGTGACAAGTTACCGGCAACAACACAGGAGCAACCGGAAGCTGGAAACCGGAAGTCCACAAAAATAAAACATGATTTTCACAATACACCACAAAATATGGGTAAAAAGAGGAAAAAATATGTTCCAAAAATGTGTAAAAAGTAGCAAAACTTAACAGAATTGGCCAAAAACTGGGAAACTTTGGTTAAAATTGGCAAAATAAAAAATAACAAAAACATGCAAGAAAGTTGCGTAAATGGATAAAAGGGGTCAAAAGGGCAAACAATGAAAGAAATTATTTTAAAAAGTGGTTAAAAAGGGCAACATTCAAAAATCTGCAAGAAAGTGGCAAAAAAGGCTAAAAAATTAACAATTTGCCAAAAAGTGAAAAAGGCCAAAAATAAGTGCCATGGAAGGACTAAAAATGTCAAAAACCTGCCAAAAATTGGCAAAAAAAAAAATAGCCAGATATACAAAAATCTGCCCAAAGTGGTAAAACCAACCCAAAATAAAGTGGCAAAAAATTGGCAAAAAATAGAATAGCAAATAAAGGACAAAGATCTGCAAAAAATATTGCCAAATTTGTTCCAAAAAGTTCAAAAAATTGTTTAAAATCCAGCAAAAAGATGTGGCAATAATGGATGGAAAAAGTGGTGAACAGGTTAAAAAGTAGCACCAATCAATTAAGCAATGCCAACATCTGAACACAATGTTAGCTAGACACTCAGTTTAGCTCCAAAAAGAGAAAACTGTTAGCTAGGATGCTAGCACCAATGACATCATCAATAAAGCACAACTGGGGAGGGCCCATTTTCGTTTTTTTTGGGGCCCAATCATTTCTGTGGGCGGGCCTGGGTCAAACACCTTACATGGATTGAAATGTTTTGCAGCAGCTTTTGTAGGAAATTGACTTGGAATGTATTGCCAGCAGAGAAGAGTGGATGGGGCACTTCTGGCATGTGCTAGAGAGATCAGAGCACATGCAGGAATTAAAAAGATTGACTATAAAGGAGGGGATTTGCTCAAGAGTGTCCTCAGGAGTGTGAATCACTTTGCAAACAGAGCATGTGCTATTTTATGGTAAGTTTATGGTTGGCATTGGAAGCACAAAGAAGATCAGGGTTTACTACCCCAAACTGTACAAACTGTACTGAAGCCAACCTTTTCAAGCACAGAAAACTGAGAGAATCAACGTGTAGAGTCATCCATTGTCTATTTATTATCACCTTTTTTTATACACAGCAGCTTCATGCATACTTGTATTATTAACATGGCAGCAGCCACACATGCTGTTCATTTGTACTGTACTTTTATGTGAGCCACACACTGTGTCAGTCTCTGTCAGAATGAACTGCTTCCGTCTTTCGGATCCCATACCGGCTCATCATCATCACAGACCATTTGAATCTGCCAAATGTTTGGGTAAAACAGGCTATAATGCTGGCTGTTCATTAACTTTGCATGTAACAGTACCATTTGTTGTTGCAGTCAGAGCATTAATTATCCATTCAGCCAAATGTCAACTTGCTGTCAAAACAGCTACAGAGGCGAGGAAATGGAGATTGAAATTACAAATGTGGCTCCTGCAGCTGTTTATGAGTTCCTGGGGTTCAAGTCGTGAGATTTCAGAGAGCTGATTTGCATTCAAGTTGAAAGCAAGGGTGAGGCTTCAGTAATGGAAAAGCAATGATCAAATACATCAATGCTGGGAGATGTCTGCAACAGATGTTCCTTTAATATGGCAGTCAGTGTGCAGCACTGACTCAACACAGAGTAAGACGAGGTTGACATGCTCATCTGTATTCCCCAGGAGCTGAAGTTATGGTGGCTCCTTTTTCTGAGTATGCTAATACTGAATCCATCACATGACTGAGAAATTCTGGTAATTTCAAATTTAATGTCTTCTTCTTGATTTTTCTCTTGGAGCGATGACTTCTGAGGCTCTGAGGCTCTGAGGAGTGTGAAGCTCCTTCTGTTACAGTCATTTGACATAAGGGAACAGCTTTGCTTGTGAAATGTTCCTAAATACAGAAATGATAACATGAATTGTTACTCAATTTGTGGCTGTGCCCCTTATTGGGACCGGTGTTTTCATCTGCAGTGGCAAATAAGAGCTGGCCCCCTTTGATAGGTTGGTGTATTCTAAAAGTGGTTCTAAAGTGGTGGGTTGGGACCCAAAAGTGTGTCACCAAGCTCTTTTTAGTTGGTCACAAATAAGTGCTTGGAAAAAAATTCAGCAATTCACAGAAGCCCTTGGTGAACACATATCCATGCCTCTTATTATAATCAATTTTCCTGTGATAACAAGAACATTTCAGACACTTTCTCAAGAGTTCAGCCTATTATGCACATTTTCTCAGGATAACAAGGCTGGTTTCCCAAGACAAAGGGGTACTTTCGCAAGAAATTACCAGAATTTCCATGCTATATGTGAAAAGGGAATGAAATGTATGCAGTTCAATAAACCCTTTTAAACCACTTTATTTTCTTCAGATAGCCATCACTTTATAAAACCTTTAACTTTAGACTATTACTATGGATATGCCATTATATTTGCTTTGTACTAGTACTGTGCAGAGCTTTTGGGAAAATTTGAGTTGCCTGAAGGCCCCATGGGCGTGAAGGAGGATTGACACAATCCAGGTCGTGCTCTGGATGTCCTTGCATTTTACCAGGGGGCATGAGAAAATAATCTCTTAAAGAAAAAACAAAGTGCACACCTTCAGGCTTGCGTACAAGGTGGATGTGGCGAGTATCATGGCGAGAGCAGTGGTTCTTCATCTTTTTTCAGTCGTGCACCCCCTGTGAAGTATTTTTTCAGCCAAGTACCCCCTAAACAGCGCAAAAGCTTTTTGGCCAAAAAGAAAGACATTTAAGAGTTCTGTGACAGCCGTCTGATTTATCAAACTTTGTAACTGATAAACAATTATAAATTACAAATATTTTTTTCAAACATTTAAATGTTAAAAATGCTTGACTAAATTCATGGCACATCTTCTCATCACTAAATGTGGGAGTTCAAATGAATGTTTTGAAAACAGTGAGTGGAAAGGCATTAAACCATTTAAACCCAGAAGTGTGCAAAACGCTGATCGGCTGCAGTGGTCTCTCTGGAACAATTTGGAAATGAAAACATAGAGCTAGAAAGAACTAAAAATCTGTAAATAGTCAACTAATTACAAAAAAGACAGCTCAGTGTCCCTTTTTGGGATCATAATAAAGACCTCCCCTCAAACTGAAATCATGAACTTAGTTATAGATCAGCATTTCTTCACAAAAATAAATCATAAACCTTTTTATAAATGGAGAGAATGTGAATACAGTGATTGACAGGCAAGTTCCAGTGTGGGTCAAACCATTCTGCCAACAGGGGGGACTCAGGGGGGTTTAGGGTCATTAAATTTAATTAATTTACAAAATATATACTCCACTTCATAAACTTAAGTCCTTACACTCCAGACGCAAAGTTTTTGTGCAAATTATTCACAGAAAATATTTATTTCGAACCTGTAGCCAATCAATGCAAGCTTCCACACCTGTAACACCATTTCGCAGCTCGACATAGCTGCAGATATTTTTTCAAAGTTTTGCTCCAATGAGCGCACATGGTGGTGGTGCCAATTTTTAAAGCAGACAGAGGAACAAAAACGTCCTCCTCTCTAACACCACCTGATATTTGTCCTCTTCTCATATCTGTCTGTAGTCAGTTCTTGTGTTTTTGCCTCATGTAGCCTGGTAGAGAGGGAGACGGGCAGCAGGCAGCCTGACATGTCCACATGAGCACAAATGCACTTCTCGCACATCTGGAGCTGTTTCTAAACTAACAGGACTTTATTCCAGTGAAATATTTACCAACACAGTCTCCTCTGACCTCAGACATACGACTTATGAATGCTACGGATCAACCAGCTCACTGAAATTACTCATCTGACCAGTCTGGAACACAAACAGGTGAGACAATCTGTGCGCTGTAGGGGAGTTAACTCCTCTCGCAGCGACCCTCAGCTGTGTCCCATTACTCTTATTGATCATATTTGACATAGAATGAATGAAAAGTCAGTCCCTCCTCTTACACACTTGGCTGGCACAGTGAATGAAACAGTGAAACTAAACAGCACCGACCTCCTGGCTGTGCGTAAAAGTGCCACGCTACGCATGGAATGAAGGACAGAGAGGGAGAAACCTTTTATCTTCCACTCCAATAAATATCACTGTTTATCAGAGGACAGAGAAAACACACCGCAGACGTTCGCAGCACGAATGTGATTTTAAAATGTATTTAATATACTCGCAAAATCGTGTCGCTCCTGACATGCATAGAAAGCACTATTTTCTGTAATAGCCGGAATATATTTTAAAATCTCATGTACCCCTCTGGAGTGCCTTCACGTACCCCCAGGGGTACACATACCCCCATTTGAGAACCACTGTCGTAGAGTACCGTCCAGACAGGAAGTAGAGTTGCTATGAGCCCCTGGTTTTGCTTTGAATGTTCCAGGGGACCGTAAAACACTAGTGGTCTCTGGGAGTATCACTAGGGGTTAAAAGGCCCAGAAAAACAAGAAATGCTGTTGAACTTGACATTGATTGCCTAGTGACATATGTGTGACATCCTCCCCCCTCTCTCCAGCCCCAGGATGTGGTGCATAGGGCCCATGATGAATGTTTAATACCCTACATGCCTAAAATGTATGCACTTGACAGTACTTCTCAGAGAGAATTAGAAACAAAGGCCTGTATGTCTGACCTGTATTTTGGTACAGTGTGTTGTGCAGTGTGGTGTGATTCTGATGATGCTGTGATCCTAGGTTGCTGTGCAGGGTGCTGGACCACTGGTGCAGGCAGGGATCCAGGCATTCGGGGATGTCTTGGATGCCATCGGATCTGTGGATGTAGATGAAGGGACTGTGGAAGTTGTACGTAAAGCAGTTTACCTACTTTGGTGGCTTGCTGCAATGCTCCAAGTTCATAATAGTTTTGGACTTTTCTTGTCACCAAGTCAAGTTCTTGCAGGGAAGACATGCACCGGACCGGGCATCAATCCTGCAACCAGTGTGTTGAGGACTACAGCCTCAGTTTATGGGCACCTGCTCTGCCAACTGAGCTGAACAAGCAACCGTTTGGACTTTTTTTTTTTTTAGTTTATTTCATATTAGTTATTACAGCTGGTTTGTTAGTGAAGATAAGTTTTAATTTTGTAAAATGCTTCATTTTCGTTGAGGGCTGAGGGCTGAGGTCCCTAAAGGCCCAAAAAAGAACAAATTATACAATTTTAATATATTCAAAACGGCTGCCCTTCATTTTTCAGTTCATTTACTCAAATATGATTTCAACAGAACTGAAGACCTAAAATTACAAGTCTGTGAAGACTTCTTCAATCAAATCAGGAAATTTTAGACTCCCCAGATTTGGGTGTACATGTCACTTAGTGTTCTTGCATCAAAGACTAAAACTAAGGATTTTTTTCCTTTGATTGTATTTTTATTTTAGTTAATTTTGTAAGCACACAATGCATTTTTTTTTTTTTTTTGTCTATTTTTTGTGTAAAGGCTTGTTTTTGTTTGGTTTCACTTAACCAAAAAGTTTTTTAAAGTTTAGTTTCAGTTATAGTTAGTCGGTCTTAGTTAAGTGTAATAACCTTGGAGGGGTCCATTGATCCACGAACTGCAGGACTGAGATCGGCTGCAGACTTGGCCTTGCATATGAAGCAGTGGGGTTTGCTGGGCGGGGCAATGTAGCGCTCAGGATATCTGAGCATGCAGCATGAGTCAGAGTCTTGGTCCTCCTGGCCTTGCTATGCTCTTTTGGGGCCTGGGCGCTGGCTGGTGGCAAGGTGCCAACAGGACTCCTTTGTGGCGGCTTTCCTTTGGAGCATTATTGAGTGTCACTGGTGGGATTGGGCCTGGTGCTGGCAGTACAGAGCCAAGGTTGATAAGGTGAAGTCTTTAATATGCTCTCATACATGGCCTAACCTAACTGGACAAAAATAAGCCTCCTTAATGAAAACGCAAGTTATTTACACACTTTTAGAAAGAAAAGAAGGACCCTTGTCTTTATTTAAAGATATATGCAAAATAAAAACTCTTCATGCTCATCTTCATTTATCTCTATATAATGTCAAAAAGCCTTATAAAAATCAATTAAATCTTTTTATTCTAAATAGAATCCAAATCAGGAAATTGAGAATATGAACACTGCTCTGATCTGTTTGAATAATGTTATTTTTTTTTTTTTTTTTTTTTTTTTTTTTTTTTTTTTTTATGAAATGGTAATAAAAACACATCTTTACTTTCATATCTGTAAATTCTTAAATTCTCAGTCACTCATTTAGGTCACATGGTGGGTAAATGTCCCGTCCTTCTCTCAGTAACAGCATGAAGAGACAGTAGCAGTGCATCTGTGAGCGGTGAGACATCCGTTTGCCTTAGTGCATGGCGCTCAACCAGGCGAGGAGAACACGGTCTTTCCCCTTTGGGACTGGGCCGACCGACTGACCTTGCGGTAGAGGATCACCACAGATGACACCCGCCAGCTCAACCACAAAGATGAGAGTGAGACAGAGAAAGAAAAGAGTTCATCTGCACTGTAAATATAAAAAAACTCCCTGGTAGATTTGATGCAGAGCATCGCATGCTTTAAGCAACTCATACCATCCCTCACTTCCCTCCCGGGAAGCTTGCACAGGGGAGAAAAAAGACATAATGATGATGATGTGACAATGATGGCCACCTGCAAAGTAAAAACCTCAGCACAGAAGCGTTTAAAAGGATTTGGGGTGCCGCGGCATGTAGAGAAGCGTGTAAAAATGCTAACACAAACAACAGCTGCGAAACAAAATGGTGCGCAGCTTCTTCCCTCTCCCCCTGCTACATAATGCATAGCTAACAAGACAAATGTCCCTACTTTCTTGCCACAAATTATGCATGGAAACTGCAGTGTTTCTAAACGACAGATGAGCATTTTATCTGTGAAGGGATCACCTGGCGGAGATGCTGTGAGGCGGTAAAGGAAAAGTGAAGGCATGCAGGGAGGGAGGGGTTGGATTAACCCCCCAGATCCTGCAGAACAAAATCCAAGTTTAGTCTACAACTTAACTTCAACTTCTTTAACTTCTGTGGAAGAAAGAATTTTAACTGTTATACAGAAAAAGGTTTAGCTTCTCTGCAATTAAAGCTATGAGTATACAGTATCTATGTGATCCTTTATTTGTATATCTTGTACTACTACCTACAAGTGCTTCAAGGACTCAGTTATGAACAAAAAGTATTCAAATGCCTGACCGTTCCACCAAGAGTGAATGTAATGACACTGTATTGAAACATATGTGCTTTAATATGGAGTCTTGCAGCTAAAAAAGTCTTGACTCTTCTTCGAAGGCTTTCCACAAGATTTTGGAGTGTTTCTGTGTGCCCATTCATTCTGTAGAGCATTTATGAGGTCAGGTACTGATGTTGGATTATAAGACCTGACTTGAAATCTCCATTCCAGTTCAACCCAGAGGCTTTCAGTGGGGTTAAAGTCAGTGCTCTGTGTGGGCCAGTCAAGCTCTTCCACAGGGAACTCATCAAACCAAGGCTATTTCCCAGTTTGTTTAGTAATGTTATTTATCAATGTTCTTCTGGAGTCCACCAAACCCACCCGCCTTGTCCAGTGTTGGTGTGCTTTACACAACCCCATTTGATGCTTGGCATTGGACTTGGTGATGTGAGGCTTACATACAGCAGCTCAGCTGGAAACACATTCCATGAAGGTCCTGCTGCACAGTTTTTTTCATGCTAACATTCATGTCAATGGAATGTGGATTTGCATGCAATTAGCCTGGATGTTTCATGGAAAAGTTTTGAGTTTTTGAAATGTTTTTGCCTCCAAGCTATTGCTATAAACACTTATCTGCATAAAAGTGCTTCCAACAATCTATTATGCATCAAAAATTGAACCACCAACCACTAGCTGAAATGCATCAGAAATGATCCACCAAATCTCAGTTCAAACTTGTAAAAGTTGTTTTCTCTTTCTCTTTCGGACAGACCTGAGAGATCTTCATCATGATGTTTTTGGACAAACTTATAACCTCTTATTTTCTAGTAAACTAGTAAATCAGCTATTAAATCAGGGCGTCAGGAACTGGCTTAAAGTAAGTGTAAGTGTTAAAGTCTTGAAAAAAGAACTAAAGGAAGTAATGAATGCATTGTTTTGATGATTTTAGGCTCTTATGGAGTGCAAACAAAACCAAGTCAAATAGTGGAGGCCAGAGAGAGAGAGAGGAGAAAGAGATGTTAGAGTAAAAGCCACATAAATAAGCTGATGCCTAATTAACTCGGGTGTGCAGAGTTTTCTGATCAGGTTAGTGATGTCCCTCCTGATTCTATTGGGTGCTGACTCAGGAAGCTAAACCAAAACCGTTTAGGCAGAGAAGGCAGGACAACACAAGGGTCTTCCCCTGAAGTGAGCCAGAGTGAAGCCACTAACTTATAACTTATATTTCTGTTGAAATGAGACTCTAAAAAATTTGACAGACGCAGCTCCAAGGGATGCTATGGATCCTCAATGGCATTTACACCATTAGAACAGTTGGAAACCATTTTTCAGTAACTGCTGGTTCCACTGAGAAACTGGCATCTATTCCCAGAGGCAGATAATCTTAAACAATGATAGACAATGATTGCTGGTGACTTCTTAGACTGGTGACTCCCACACCTCTCTTCATTCTTCCTGTCTAGCTTAAGCTGCCCTTTTTGCAGACCAAAAAAAAGTGTGAAAACGTTTTGAATGCTGCTTTAACTGAAGCTGTTAGTGCTATATGCATAAAAAAGCCCTGTGGTATTTAAGACATTGTTTTTGGGATATGCACGATGCCTTTCAGTCATTATCCAAAGTTTCAAAGTTTCAGAATATTTTCTCATTTTATCTTCTGTAGAAAAGTTCCAGTCATTCAGCTCCTACACAGATTTGTTCAGTTTGGATGAAAAATAAACTACAGCTGCCAGACAGCCAAGGTTTTCAGGCTGTGTATTCGTAATGGACTTCACTGATGGTAAAACTGATATTCTGGTTGCCCATGGCGACAGTTTGAACAGTCCAGTGCTGTCTCTTGCACATTGTGGATCTCACATTTTGTGACTTGGGGAGACTTGTGACTTGGGGAGACAGTCTAAACACAGAGAGTGGTTGCAGAATATCAGTCAGGACTGACAACAGCATACAGCACAACATTAGACAGACTCAACTCTCCCACTGCACTCTGAGATTCTTACACAGTAGCCGAGTCACGATTAATGAACACAATAAATAACAGTTGCACAATAGTAAGAACTCAGAACTGCTCTCCATACTCAGAGACAAGATTTGTGCCAGTCCCAAGTGCCATATGCACAGGTTTGGGTGCACATAAACACAAATCCTATGTATGGGTCCCTCAGTATCATTACTTTACAACCTTAAATCCAAAAAAGTTGGGACTGTTGAGTAGCTAGTATCCTACATCAGACATGGATGGGACAACATTCCTCCCCTAAAAACTGCAGCAACTGATCTCCTCTCTTTTCAGACATTTAAAGATTGTCGCTAAAAGAAGTGAGGATGCTACACAATGGAAAACATGGCCCTGTCCCAACATTTTGAGTTGTGTTGCGGCTATCGAATTCAAAATGAACTATTATTTTTCATTAAATGGTAAAATGTATCAGGCTCAACATCTGATGTGTTGTTTATATTCTATTATCAATAAATATGGGTTTATGAGTTTTTGAAATTATTGCAAACTGTTATTATTTGCATTTCCCTCAGTGCCCCAACTTTTTTGGAATTGGGATCTATTTCACCAAACACATGCAACTAGTTTAATGCACCCCTTAAAAGCACTTTAGCACAAACAGTGTCCCTGTTTGGACATTTTTATGAGTCATTTTGCAGCCATTTAGGGGGAAATCTGCCTTTTTTATGCAGTCAGCATATCTGAACAATGCAGATTAGATTCCAAAGGACAAAAGATTGGTGGAAAAAAATTCTACTTTTTCTGTCTTTTTTAAGGAGGTTTACTACTCGCCTGGCATCTCAGACAAAACTTGATGTGATGAACTCTATCACATTCAAATCCTATCTGCTCCTGCCTCTGGATCTGGCCAACATTTCTACTGGTAGCTAGTCTCACCAAAGTAACAGCTGGAGTCTGAGGGATGAACATGGACAGGCAAATACACCAGGTCCTGGAAGAGACGCTAGTGAGCGTCAGCAACAAAATCAGCCTGACTACATTGATTCATATTGTCATGTCCTGATATCATTATGATTTTAAATAAATGAACAAAAGCAATGAAAACTGCTATAGTCAACAGTGAATCTGAATGACTGAATCAAGAAGACTTTGGTGCTCCCTTTTATCAGCTTATGCTGCCACCTATTGGAAGTCTCAGTACACTGCAGAGCTAAGTAGACTGACCAACCACCAAACCAGCTGCTTTATCTGAACACTAGATATGATTGCATCAGCAGCAGATTGGCAGATTTCACTGATGATCAGGACTGGTAGTAAGAATGTGAACAGTGCATCCCCAGGTTTAAAGTCTGACATGGTTCCCATCAGTGTTGATCAAACACATGGATTCAAATCCACACAGCAACTCTCAGGAACTAAGTTTTGTAGTTAAAAGTCTTACAGTGAATCCTCTGATTTGTTTATTGTCTTTCAGGTGGCTGACTTTCAATTTAGCCTCCAACTAAAGTGGTTCAAATTAACAAATAAATCTGCTGCCATGTTTACAACCTCTCTGAAAATCTGATTGAGTTTAGTCCTTGTTCTCACAAATTCAATTACATTTATGTCTCAAGTTGCAAGACTCTAACCTTGAAGGATTTGCCAACCTCAGAGAACTATTTGTGCATTTCAAAAAGTGCAGAGTTAAAAAGTTGGCTATGTAAACACATCATCATGTGTATGCAGTGCTTCTGGCTCAGAGTCATGGTTGATGGAATATGTGAAGGAGGTGGCTGCCATGGTAATGGAACAAGTGAATCCTTTCAGAACAATTTATTAATCTAAAAGAAGGCCACTCTCTTCTCACCATATTTCAGCAACTTGTGACGGAACAACAAAAGACATGCAGGAGCCATTTGAACTGGCTGAAAAGAACAATATTGCTCTGCAAATTAGCCCCTCATTTGAGAGATTGCCTCTGAGGTTGGTGGAAAATGACAGAAATTGCCTTGTTTGAGTAAATCAAAAAAACAAACACCTATCTGCATTTAGAATGTCCTCTGAATACATCCTTTTGTCTGCATCTCCTCAGACCTTAAACAGATTGCTTATGTGTCCTCACAAACACTTTGATTATGTTTTCGAGCTTTCTTTGAAATCTGCCTTCACGTCAACAACAGGACACCAATTTTCTGCTGTCTGTTCAGTGATGTATGACTCACTCACCCTTTCTCGCTCCGTCCCTTCTGTCTTTCTTCCAGTGGCCATTATGTTGAAGGATGATTACTTTGTTCGGGGAGCTGGACTACCAGGGCGCTTCAAGGCAGAGAAAGTGGAGTTTCATTGGGGCCCTAGCAATGGATCTGATGGATCTGAGCATAGCATCAATGGACGGCGTTACCCAGTGGAGGTAAGAACATTACACCAAAAGGACCATATCTGAGAAATGCAAGCATTTCCATGGACATGGATGTAGATTTATGAAGCAAATTAGTTTCTCTTGGTTTGGCATGGTTTGGCTAGCCTGTTAGTTAAAATATTTTGTGCAAAGTAGTGTCTGTAAAGTGACTGACCATAGCCTGAGGCATTCAGTCAGTTCAAGTGGCTTATGCCAAGCTGCTACATGATCGTTTGGTCTGTGATGATTATCGTTGTGACTGATAAGTCTGTAAATTTGTGCAGTGAATTAACGGAGAGAGACTAGAATTCCACATGGTGGTTTCAGATCAATCGTCACAGCTGGCGTGATGATGGGAGGAAGCGCCACTGGGCTAGACAACCTTTGGAAAGAAGGCTGATATGTTTGCTTGATTCTATTGCTAAAAGCAGTTCTGCACCAGGCTGCTAAGGTGCACCTGCTATTTCTTGCCATCATTGCTCTTCTTTTAGTCTGTCCCTTGATGGCACATCACAAAGGCAGAGATGTTGCAAGAGCTTGAAAAACTCTTTCACTGTTTCCATCCGAGACCATCCTCTCTACCATTCTCCTTTCCTTGCCATTGTGACTTTTGCATGTGCAGAATGCTCTGTTCTCTCACGGGTCAACACTGAGGAGAAATCTTAGAAGGCAGAAAAAAAATCAAACATGCTGGACTTCCTGTCAGGAAGCTGTAAGGTCCTCCATGTGGCCTCGATTGTTGCTCATGATGACACACCATGTTGGATAAAACATTTGAATTTTCAGGCCCAGTGGGACCCTACGTCTGCTGGATTGGGCTATAATCCTGTTCATAGTATTTTGGTGAAAGCTGTAGACTAGAGGCAGGCCATTTCACGCTTCTACTGTGAAGCCATGCTGTTGTGATGGGTGTGGTATATGATTTGGAATTGTCTTACTGAAATAGTCAAGGCCTCCCTTGAAACAGGAGTTGTCTGGATATGTTGCTCTAGATCCTCAGCATTGATAGTGCCTTTCCAGAAGAGTAAGCTAACCACACCATAGGCACAAATCACAACAATCAGAGATGCAGGCTTTGGAACTAAGCCCGGAAAACAAGCTGGATGGTCTCTTTCCACTGTCTGGTTTCTTTAAAGAGTTTTAAATGTTGATTCATCTGACCACAGAACAGTTTTCCATTTTCTAAGTGAGCTTTGGCCCAGAGAAGACAGTGTCATTTCTGGATCATGTTCACATATGTCTTCTTTTTTGCATGATGCAGCTTTAATTTGCATTTTTGGATGGCACAATGGACTATATAACAGACAACAAATTTTGGAAGTGTTCTGGAGCCCATGCAGTGGTTTCCAGCACAGAATCAAGCCTTTCAGTAACGGATTACTTTTATGAACATGTAACTAATAACGGGATTACTTGAATTGTAAAACCAACGCGTTACGTTACTCATTATAACTAAAAAGTAATCTGAATACTCTAACAGATTACTTTGTTACCCCCAACACTGTTTCCAAGAGACTCTGCCTCTCTAAAATGCTTCTTTTATAGCCAGTCATGTTACTGACCTTGGTCTAATTAACCTAATTAATTGCAAAATGCTCCCTTAGCTGTTTTTTTGTAAGTATACACTTACTTTCCATCTTTTTGTTTCCCTGTCCTAACTTTTCTGAGTTGATGTGGTAAAAATTTAAGCTCAAAAGAGCTAAAATTTTTCATGATATGGTAAAATGTCTCAGTTTCATCATGTGAAATGTTGTGTACGTTTTCTTGTGAATAAAATATGACTTAATGCGATTTGGAAATAACTGCTTTCTGTTTTCTTAACTTTTTACACAGCGCCCCAACTTTTTAGGATTGGGGTTGTAATTTTAAGACTCAAAACAACTTATATCATCTTGCTCCAATCAATTCAGGCCTTATCTTTTATATTTAGAGAAAATGTAAATCTGGATTGTGGCTTATAGAAGATGTAATGAGATGTTTTCACTTAATGCAGGTTGAGTTTTGGCAGTGCCTGCTTGGCTCTCTGTGTGCTTGTGTGGGACTAAACATCATCTGCCACTTAGCCAAACTGTCAGTTTTAAGTTTGCTCCCACACCTCCAAGTACTCTTGGCAGGCTTATATAAAACTTGCAACCAAGAGCTTTCTTTCTTCATGGATACCTCAGGAGTAGGAAGGCCATTTTACTTTAAAAAAGCTGGTTGGTTTTCCTCCTGAAAACTGACAAGATACCTGTGGTTGTGTGCTGGCTAAGTCCTCTGACACCTGCTAGCAGTATCATTAGGTGGGGGTTATTTGAAATAGTGGATGTCATAGGTCATCCAAGCCCACAATGCTTATGTAAAACTCTTCTGTATTAGCATATTTATTCAGTAACAGAGTCTATCTGATTATAAAATGATAGGAAGACTTCTGTGCTATCGGAGAACTGGTTCATAAGAATGTGAGGTTAAAATAATTACTTGGTGTACCATGAGCTGCAGCTGTCTCACCAATTATGGTGTGAATGTAAGTCTAACTTGGCCCAGGATTTAAAGGCAGTGCAGCTTAGCAGTGAGAGATCCATATAGATTAGTGTACAGTGCAGCTATAGAGGTCAGGGTTGGGGGTTGGCTGCAGAGGTGTTGATCTTCACAGGCTTCAGCTTCATTCCAGTAATCATTGTTGACATTATTATGAATATTTAACCAGTACCACCACCTTCCCTTGACCTTAACTCATTTATATGCCTGAATTTATCTGTACTTTAAACATACCTGCACCAAGGATTTAATCAGGTCAAGCCCAGAATTTTATTATATATTCAATGTTTGAAAGACTGAAGTAAAATCTTTCAAAGACACCTTTTCAGTGCAACAGATTAGATGTTTCTTTGACAAAAATTATTTTTCACATTTCAGTGAATCATGGTCTATTAGTTGGGCACAGGATGTCTCTATCTCAGTGTCTTATGTGTTAAAGATTTCATTTTCTAAAAGCCAGATACTTCTAAATGTAGAATATTTTCAAATTATTTCATTTATAGAGAAAGAATGTATATTACATTATAAGTAACTACATTTATGTTTATAGAGTATTAAAGATACTTCCATTATTGTTATTTTTCTGTGAAAGTTTTGAAATTAAACAAGGGCTGTCGGCATCAATGTGCTTATCCTGATGGTCTAAGGGTCAAAAATTTACATCTGTTTGTAGCAGACTGTAGTTGAGCTACTATAGTTGTACACCAGATGGATACTACTACTTGCCATAGTATCCAGCTGCTCTCAAAGTGATGATAAATAAAGGCACTGCTGAGCCTTATAACATTTCATTTCACCTCTAAAAACTCACAGACAGCCCAGCAGACAGGTTATCTGCACATAAGCATATCAAATGATTCTACTTTTGAACTTTTATTTTCCATATGAAGCAAGGTTATGGTGCCACCAGTGCTGTCAGCATTGATGTATCCATCACATGGTAATAAGGTAATAATTAATGCAGTAGTCATCTTTAATTGCATTGTATGCATTCTTTATTGTCCTTTTCAGCATACATTGGTTTAGTTAACTTCTTTCTGCAGCCACAGTTGAAGTCCACCACTTTTCCTTTAATTCTGCAGCACACAAACAGATTTTTAAATGATGTCATTTTTTTTTAATGCTAGGGACCCCAGGCATGGTGACAAACAATCATTGATGCTACCTTTGTTCTTATAGTGAAGTGGTTCTCATACTTTTTTCTGCTGGCCCCTCCTATGGCAGATGAATATTTTCAGCCTACACATCAAAATTTCTGTTGTAAATAACTGAGCATTTTAAAGTCCCTGTAAAGTGATAATAAAAAAAGTCTGTATTTCAGATTTGTTTTATAAAAGGCCACTGTTCCAAACCACCAGGCCAAATTTCAGTCATGAAAAACATCTCACAATTTATAAAATCAAGTTTTAAATTCATGATAAATAATGCATTAATATCAGCTCTAGGATGGTGTGGGTGTGTCCACTGAATGAGCTGAAGCCACACCCACTCACAAGGAATACGACCCTCTCATACTTAAACACAAGCTTCTGTTTAAAGCGCAGGTGTCTGGAGCAGACAGAAGGTTGGGGTTAAATTTACTGTTTTCTGGTACAAATCTATTTGTCATGATGCTTTTTGATAACCCGTGGGCCACTGTGGCAGAAAGATTTGGGAAATTTACCTCACCATGAACAAAAACACAGCTTGTAACTGGCTGTTAACTATCACTGAAGGTAGTAAAATCAGTTATTAACAGACTGCACTGTGATGAGCTGCTCGGTGAATTTATATCGTCTTAGCATTAGGGTGTTGGGGTAATTCCCCATCAAGACTGCAGGTGTTATGGGCTCCTGCGTTTGCCCCGCTCAAATGAAACCAAGCAAGGGCACAAAGTTTGTGTCGAACCTCTGTGCCCATTCTCCTCTGACCTCTCCCATCAACAAAACATTTTCATGCACAGCTGCTGCTCACTGGATATTTTCCCTTTTCAGACCATTCTCCATAAACCCTAATGATGGCTGAAAATCTCAGCAGATCAGCAGTTTCTGAAATACTCAGACCAGCCCATCTGGCACCAACAACCAAGTCACTTTCAAAGTTGCTTCAGTCCCCCTTCTTCCTCATTCTGATGCTTAGTTTGAACTTCAGCAAGTCGTTTTGATCACGACTACCTGCCTAAATGCATTGAGTTGCTGCCATGTGATTGGCTGTTTGGCTATTTTTGTTAAAAGCAAATGAACAGGTGTACCTAATAAAGTGGCTGGAGAGTGTATGATGATGTGTGATTTCTAAGGTTTATGGCCTATAGTGTAACACAATCAGTAGAATGTGGTTTGCATGATAAAAGAACAACAGGTTGGTTCCGTTTGTGCACCAATAGTAGAATATACATTTTTTTTTAACCCCAGTTTTTACTTGACTTCACTTTATTAAAAGATCTCAACATTGGTTGTGTTTTAACATGCATGTAAACATTTTAAATCAATTGAAGAAGTTGTACAATTTCAAACTCAAATTTCTAAGATGTGCCTTAATGCTGACATTATGCTGTTGGTGATAAATTTCTCTTGAATACATTTGATTGAAATGCAAAATAAATGAATTTTATGTATGCTATTAAAAGATGTAACTATAGAAATTTGCATATTAATTGTGATAGATAACTGAACTGTTTGACAGCCCTCAATTAAACACATTGGTAGCAAACTTGAATGTTAATATGAAGTGGAAGTATTTTTGCATTCAGCTTCAGCATCTTAAAACTGAACTCATGCTGAAATCTCATGCCAAGTGAGTAAATATGAGTGAGTGCGGGTTGGTTTCTCAGAGAGTGTGTGTTTTTGCGTATTTGCATGCTGTTTATGTACAGCTGTCAGTCTCCTGAATGCTGAAATGTCAGCCATCTTTGTCTGGACTTCTTCTACAGCACTGCCTCTTTGCTGGCCGGCCAAAGAGATGAATATGTATTGTTTGACATTTGGAAGATCAGCATGCTGACAGTTCAGCTTGATATCGCAATCTTCTCCTGCAGCCCCAAACTTTCTTTTCTCCTGTCGACAAAGTTGCATAAAGGTTCCTTTGTGTCAGTGGTGGAGATAGCTGCATATGGAAATGATGCATTTGTCCTCAGGACTCAGAAATATTGCTTACCTGGGAGAAGAATTCAAAGATTGTGCTGAGAACACAAAACCTTCCATATGAATGCATGACGAAGCTTTCCAGGCCTGCTGTTCTAAAAATGGCTGGATTTATGATATGCCACCATAATTGATTTAGCTGTGAGATATCAGTGTAGGAAAGTTCCCATGTAGCACTTGCATGGAGAATTCAAGCATTTTTTGCAACATCTTGACTCAGTTACTCATCCATATATTCTTATTCTGCAGATATACACTCATAAAAGCATCTGTCCTGTCAAGATTCAATTTACAAAACTTTTCTTATCTGATTCTCATATTTCTGCGCTGAGGTGCTGAGAGAGAAAATTCTTAGTTAAATTTCATATTTTCACTTCCAAATAAAAAAAACAATGTTACATAACCTGAGAATGGAATATATTCATACAGAGTTTTGCAGACTTCAGCTACTAAAAAGGCCAACTACAGACGAGTTTAACATGATGTTTTATTTACCTGATAATTCTTTTTACACAGGTACTGATGCTTGAATTAAGAAGATGAAAGCTAAAGGATCATTCTTACAGGTTAATTATTGTGTTTTTGTTTCATTAAAGTCGCCTTGAGTCTTCTGAATGCATCTCTGGAAATGAAATTTAATTAGCCTGCATTAGTAACAGACTTTAAAACACATTTTAACTAAATGCTGCTTTCCATTTAAGCAGTCCTTGGCATGATTAAATGTGGGGAATTAAAATTTTGATCACATTGACAATCTGCCGCCAAGTTACAAAATAACCAGTCAGGGGTTTCACATGTCTTCATTTATTCAGCTTTCCAGAACCATTAAAATCAGTTTTCTCTGCTTATATTGAATATAATATAAAAATAACAGTAAAACAGAAATGGTTGAACTTGAAAGAACACATCCTTTTACGGCAACCACTGTTTGATAAATCTACAATACATTTTTCAGACTCAAAGTGTAGTGGTGTTTATCATTCCTCTTGCAATTATTTGCTGTAAAATGCACTAATTTGCTACATTGGTTTTGCAAATGTGACCTTGCAAAGCTAAAGAATTGGACAGATTTTGTGTCTGTCTTCAAGTGAATCCATCTTCCAAAGCTCCAGTCTAAAAGGGCTGTGCCAGGTCTGAGAACACATCAATCAGCATCATTTGAGGACAGCAAAGCAGAACCTGTGGGCAGGGTTCAAATGTACTGAAAGCCGATAGCAAAGGCTGCTGCAGTTGTAGCAATTAGCTTGGAAGTAGCTACAGTGTAGTGTCTGTTGTATCAGCTAAATGTCACTCTTAAAAATGGAGCAAAGAACAGCACTGAAACCTTTTTTTCACACATCTCCAAACCAAGGTTATCATAGTTAACTTAAACTAACTAAATAACTAAAACTAAAATTCCAAAATGCTTCACAAAAAAACAAAACAAAAAGAAAAAAAAAACGAAAACTGACTAAAACTGTATAGTGTGCTTACAAAACTAAAATAAAATAAAAATGGAGACAAAATATCCTTAATTTTAGTCTCTGACACATCAATACTGACTGGCACCAACACCCAAGTCTGGGGAGTGTAAAATGGCCTGATCTGATTGGATGGGACTTCACAAAGTGGTGGTTTTATGTCTGGAGTTGTATTCAAACATCATCATTAAGTAAATAAATTGATAAATGATGAGTAGCCTGTTTTAATATGTTTTTAAAATGTATGACGCTCACTCAGCCCCGACATCTATCTGTAAAAATCTAAAACTAACTCTTAAACTAATAAAAACTAAACTAAAACAAACCTTTTTTGCAAAATAGAACTAAAGTAAACTAACAAATCAGCAGTCAAAACTAATAAAAACTAAACTGAAATCAAACACAGAAAGTGAAAATGAAATAGAAATAAAAACTAATGAAAAATCCCAAACTATTAAAACCTTGCTCCCAACCTCCTTAACAACGAGTTTGCTATCATCACAGGCAGGGTTTAGTTGAACTGTAAGCCAGAGGCAATGACTGCTGCCAGTGGAGCTTTTAGATCAGATGTAGCTTTAGTGTTTTTTAATCAGATTTGGTTTGCATTTCTTCATTAAAAAGGAAAAAAAAAACACTGAAAGCTTTTCTTGGCAGAAAGGATGCTTTTGCACTTCTGCCATCCATCCTCAGCATGAGTTTTATCCACCAACAAGCTCCACCGTTCAAACCATGACAGTGCCTGCCAAGCTGACATTAACTACCAGAGCTGTGCATGCTGACCACCTTATTTTTTCTCATCGCTCTGATTGGTCTGTAGTGAATTTGACAGGACATTGAACCAATCACCTTGCGAGAATTTATTTTTTTTAAAGTCCTGACCTTCCCAAACTCTTTGTATGGGAGGCAGATGGATCTGAAGTATATCACATCCAATGGATAGATGAAACAGCCTATCTAGGATGTTTTCTTGGTACTAGTAAAATTCATCCATGCAGTTTGTTTGAGAGAATCTCTGAAATCAATATTAGACAGTTCTGTGACAACATTGATTTTTTAATGAGTAATTAAGAGTAATTGCATCATTTTGTTTTGTTATGGTTATCGTAGCTTCGTTGTTGATCTCCGTGGTGTAGCCACTCTCATTAACTAAGAATTAGCTGAATTATTTTTGTCTCCCTTTTAGCAATTTTGGAGCATGTTTCTATGATAGTGGTCTTTAGAGGCTCTACATTCTTCTGTTGTTTTCAGATGCATTTTATTATTAAGTTTGAAGTTCCTGTATAATGCTGTCCCTCTACATTTTTGGAACTACAAGAATGGCTGTGAGGGAGGTGATATGCATCTGTCTTTTTTTTTTTTTTTAATGAAAATAAGCAAGAAGAAGTGAGAGTGTATGCCTGCTTCATCCCACAGTATTGGAGAGAGTGCACAACCATGACATAAGGTACAGCCAAATTTTATTGGACAGAACAATGTCAGAGAAAAACAATGATATTCCATATCTTTTTTTTCTGAAAAATAGAAACTTTCCTCTTTCTTTGATACATTTCCAGTGCAAGAACTAATAAGTAGAACTTATTATCAAAACTGACCTGCTACTAAGTCTGTCTACATAAGTTTAAAAATGACCAGAAAAATATGTTATTAGAAATTTGTAAAGTTTGCTTTGTTTCTTTGCATGAGAGCCAACATTTGTATATTGCATTAGTATAACCCTACAAAAGAAGGCAAAGGTAAAACGTGTCATAAACTAATAATTTAAGAATAATGTTCCTGTATGAGCGAAAATGTTTCTAAGTTTCGGAGTGATTTGGTATGAAAGATTGAATTTTCTTCCCTTGACGGAAACTGTTATGCACAGGAGCCTTGAAAATGAAGCTGTCTTTCTTCCTTCTGCTGACTTAGCATTGAACATGTAAAGATTTACTACTAACAGACTTTTCTCATTTGGCTTTAAACATTTTAAACAATGGTTATTACCCATCAGTACAGCTAGCGTTGCCATTTTAGACAGAAAATGTTCAGTTTTCTTGACTAATAAATGAACAAAACTTCCCTGTTGCATGCTTTTTTTTAAAGATGATTCACCCTGCATTGAACTGACTTAGCATTATTTTTGTCCAAGTCTCTTAAGAAGTGTGCATGAAATCTACAAACACGTTGTCATAATATCTTATCCAGTAGGGATCTAGTGCTGCAGTTGAATCATGCAGAAAATGTTCAAAACTAAGTTTTCTAAAAGTCACTGCACAATGTCTCTTTCCCTTTTCAACTGACCTGAATTCAGAGCTGTGTTGGTGTGTGAAGTGAAGTGGTTTTCCTTGCTGATTTGGTTGCATAAGTTGAAATTTTAATGAAAATGTGGAATTCAAAGGCACGGAAATAGATCTAGACCTAACACACTTTTAGACTGAAGCTTTAACAAAAATGTAGGGACACCAAAATCTTGGTCTAGTTGCTATAAAGTTTACTTTTCTGAGACTTTCTTCCTGTTTTATCAGTCATGTTAATATTACACCATGTCTGAGAATGTTTACCAAAATAAATTCAGTGAAGGGAGCAATTTAAATGGGAGACATCACTCTTTAATGATAAAAACAGTGGCATTATGGAGGTCAAAATGTTTTCTTTTGACATATTCATGCAAATATTTCCTTCTAAGGAATGATGTCACATACTGTAGTTGGCTGCCTAAAGTTGGCAGAAAAAAAATCGTGAAATATTTGGAAATTAGCCACAGGCCACAAAAATTAAACCAAATGACTCTTTAACTTTAGTCTTGCCATCTTTGTCAATCCCTAGTTAAAGATTTTAAACATTATGGAATCTGGAACCTATAATTCTCAAACACAATGAATCATTTCTGCATGGCAGAAGTTTAAAACAGTTGTAGTAGGAAAACTATGACAAAATGATTTTTTTTCATTTGTACTATGAAAACAAGACTCCTGTCAGGTAAAATGTAAGATCTGTTAGTATTTACAGGCTGACCAGACTTGCATGGCAAGCTAAGGGAGTATCCCTCCTATATTAACACAGAAGAAAAGATAGGAGAGAAAATTAAAGAATAGGTTTTTAGAGCTCCCTAAATTAGACTCTTTGACTTTTACCAACAGTTTTTATCGGCCTACAGACAAGCACCCTTTAAGCAGCAGTGAATAGTTCAGCAGGTTCAGGATCTGCACTGCTGCCCTGAGTGACATGTAATAAAATGTAGCAGGTAACCTTGAAGCAAATTCAAATTCCCTGGTCTTAATAGCTCTAACTTATGCTATTGTGTTAGATATCAATTTTAAAATGGGGCAATGCATACTTATGATAGTTTAGCTATTGGGCTACTAGTAAGGTATGTTTCTACACGCTGGACATCAAGCTCATGAATTGCAAAGGAAAGATACAAACAGCTTTAGCTCAGTGCAAGGCTCATCAGAAGCCATTCATATGCTCTTTAGTGACTGTTGCACTTTGACAGTTACAGCGCTATCCATGGTGCTGAAAGCTATACATCTGACCTTTTAACTGTGCAAAAACAATTGCGTATACCATGGTCTTTGCACACTGAATCCATTTTTTCTCTTTTTTTTTATCTCTCGTGCAAACCTATCTCTCTCTCTCATTAAGGGGGAAAAAAACATTTTTGCATATTGTGCATTTTGAGTCCATGTATGCTCCTAGCTTGCTAGCTGGCACTGAGGCTTGTGATACCTACGTTTGGTCACCGCTACAGTTAGATAAGTAATTATAAAATGAATTGCAAATACTGATGTTTCTGGCATGAGTTGGCATAATTCATTGATCCCATGACCTCTTTGGTTTTTAACTCTGTTATCAGGTTTCAAGTTTCCTAAAGACTTGTTTTTTTGTCTAGAAATTTGCAGATGACCTACTATTCTTTTAGCTTTACTGATTAAAGCAGTAAAGTGTATACTCCCAATGGTAATCATGTTTAATATTGCCATGCTGCTACTGTTTATTACTCTAAATGTCAACAGTACACTATGCCCTAACAGCGTGCGGTATGAACAAGCATTAATAATAAATTCAGTTGCATTACATTGACTCCTTTTGTAGTGTCCTGAAAGCAATGCATCATGAAGCAGCACAATGTAGCACATGGTTGTTGCCCCTTGTTCCTAATTACCTCCGCCAAGGAGGTTATGTGATCAGGTGGGCTTGTTAGTTTGTTTGTTTGTTAGTTTGTTAGCAACATAACTCAAAAAGTCATGGACTGATTTTCATGAAATTTTCAGGAAAAGTCAGAAATGGCATAAGGAAGAACTGATTAGATTTTTGGACTGATCTGGATCACCGTCTGGATCCAGGAATTTTTTAAAGGATCCTTTACTATTGGGAGATAAGGCTAATGGCTACCACTTCACACCAGGAAATGGCGGACATGAGTAACTTCAATCCCAGCAGTATGTTTTTGGTGTGTTTCTATTCAAAGTTTTGGAGTTTATAGAGTTTGAAAGACACACGCCCGGTCAAGGAGACGAGTTGGAGCTTAACAGAGAGAAAGACAGTAAATTGTAGCAAGAATACTCACAATGCTGGGAGGAATAGAGGACTATTCACCCTCTGCCATGACTTTCAGTCATCCGGTGAGACCATGGGTGAGACTGTCAGTGCATCTGTTGGCTAGGCAGGCAATGCTTCCACTATGACAGTACAGGGAAGCCAATGCTTTGCTTCACCGTGACTCCACCCCACTGGGGAAGGAATAATTGGAAAATTAGATTTTGGAGGTGATCCGAATCACTGTCTGGATCCAGGAATGTTTTTAAAGGATTCTTCACTATTGGGAGACAGGGCTAATGGCGGAGGTCTGCGCTCTCTGAGTGCTTTTCTAGTTCCCTCTCTGTTGAAGGGTTTTACTTTCTCTAATAGTAAGTAAAACTCTGTACTTGTTAATTTGCTCCAATGCTTTTATTTTGAATGCCTACAGGGGGGTTAGCACCTAAATATGCATTTAAATATGTTTTAGATATTGTAATACGACAAAATAATACTGTTACCTCAAAGAGCAAAAAATAAATAAGAAATACTTTGATATAAATTTTAGGCCATATTGCCCAGCCCTAAGATGTTAAGTTTTACTGGTTGGAGTTATATTCATGTGTTAAACCCTTTTATTTCTTGGGCATATCATTTTTAAATATATTTTTACTACAAACTTCATGCCGTCTTCCTTCTTTCCACTATCCTTCCAGCAGCTCACAGTGCAGCAGTGTGCTGGGGATGAAGAGAAGTGTTCTCGTGCTTTCTCCACATGAATGATGCATGATTTACAAGCCTTGCCATTTGGTAATTGTTGCCTAATAGGGCCCTCGAATAGCATGATGAAGTGGGGACCCACTGCTCCCCTACCTGCTGTTTTAAACAGTAATGCTCTGGTTAATATGCCGAGCACAGCGATGCCAGGCAGCAGTGCACGCGTCTTCAGCTGGAGTGTGTCACTCATCCCGTGTGCGTATGCACAGCCCTCTGCTGCGTGTGCATTCTCATTCCACCGTCGTATGTTTTACATTGAAAGTCAAACATGTCTGAATTCACCCATAGGTATTCTCCACCAGAACGCTGCGTGGTTGTCAAGCTGAGTCCAAGGTCAACTGAGAGTGAAAAAACAAACTCAGTCATAGACCCAAACTCAATGCAGGTTAGTATAAAGTGAGCAGGCATATTTATTTAAGGAAGAGGGGTAGTGAGTGTAACATTCTGTTCTCAGTCATTTTCTCGGACTGTTGTGTTTGACTTAATGCAAAGATCTACATGTATATGTGCTTACTGTTTATCATTAATAGAAGTATTTTTCTTCCTTAATATTGAGGTCAGGCTACCTTTTCTATGCTTGACTGTAGCCCAATCTGGGCTATCAAGGCCCCAACCAACGATACAACTGACATTTACAGGGCAGCGAGTTACAGATCTAACCAATGTGGACTGCAAGCTTGCCAAACTACACATTGCAACTCAATGTGATGCAATGCTTTGATGCTTGTGTGCGGTTTGGCCATGATCTTGGGCGTAAAGTCTTGAATCTTTGATACGCCCTTTTAACACTTTTACAAAATTTGTCCTGCTATGTTGGTGATGCTGACAACTCAGAGCATATGTGAAAGTTGCAAGTCTAACAAAATAAATATCAAAGCGGAACAATGAAGAAGTAGGTGCTGGGAGTTGGAACAATGAAGCAGAGAAGTTTGTCAAGCTCTGACAACACTGCAGCATTGATGTGTCGTGTCAAGCCAGTACTTTTGCCTTGCTTTTATAGCTGTGATTAAAGTTTAGCCCCAACACATTATTGGTACAAATATTACTTGAGTGTCAGTACAATTAATTTACTGCTCCTGATCACATCAGAACCTTCTCGTTTCTTGAAACCAGGAAGCCAAAATGTTTCCACATTTCAGACTTAAAAGTCATTGGAGCCTCCACAGACTCAAAAACTTTGGTGCTCGCGTCTCCCTCACTACTCAATGCATCGGCCATTTTCGTGCTGTAGAATTAAGCAAGCAAGTGGAGTGCAAAGCATGATGGGTACGCAAGGGAATTGTTCCACGTCTATTAGCTCTGCTCCACTGAAAAACTACACTTTCTGCCCTGAAGACATACCGTTTGAAACAGTCACATGTTGGGGACGGGGTTTAGACCACAGTACCGCAATATGACTGATACCGTTACACCCCTATTTACGATACAGACATCAGAGTCAGTTTTACCATCCCAATTTTTGCTGATGCAACTTGTCAAACCCATTAAAAGTACATTCCCCAGATGATATTCTGAAAGGTTTATTTTTTCCTAAATTGACAATAATAGTTGAACTGAATGCCAGGTTCATTCCTGGCTTCTTAAATGTTTTAAGTTTCCTTTGCTAATAAAAATACATCCAACTTCAGTCTCCAATTGGTCAAACCTCTCCTGCTTTGTCAGTGTCTCTCTAAAAAGTCCACAAAACTCCAAATTAAACGCACAGTTATTTCAAAATGAAAGTTCTTATTTTGAAGCCAAGCTGTGATGCTTTCATTCACTGACAGCAATTTTCCTCCCAAACCCTCTGACATCTGACAGCAAAAACAACAACACAGTGACGGCCTGTGATTACATTTATGGCAATTTTAGACTGAATGGCAATCAAGTGTTTTTGTTGCTTTTGAGGTCAGTAATTGATTTAACCTATTAAGTATGAAGAGGGGTGTTTAAAAATTGTTCAGTGGTTAACTTAATAGCTGGTTCACATCAGAGACGAGGTTGGGGCGAGGGTTAAAAGAAAAGGGAAAAAAAAGAAAATAGAGTTCATCATGCAGGTCCACAAATTAGAGCAATTTTGCCCTATTTTTGTTGTTTTACAGCACATTTACATCCTGTTTCTCTCTGTTATTAACCTCTGACGGTCAGCAAACATGCGCCGTCGAAAGCAGACAGTCCGTTTGCAATCTAATGATGCCGACAGCACAACATCAGAGCAGGAAGGGCTCCATGTTTGTCTCAGGAGATGATATATTTATTTCACAACATCAGGTGGACACAAACAACACTGAAATTGGATGAAATTGCTGGGTATTTGCAGGATGAGAGAGTGGGAAGTTGTTTGCTAACATGTTAGCCTGATCAAAGCCAGTGATAAGGGGGTGGCTGTGAATTCTTCAGCTTGTTTTTTTTATATTCCAGCCAGACATTTATTAATGCACATTCATGCAGAGGCATCAGATTTCATTGAATTAAAGACAAACTGAAAAATAATCAACGCCCAAGTGCTGCATTCTACCAAAATGATGGGTGCCAGTTCCCTTTTTGTTCTTTGGTTAAGTTTTGGCAACACACGGGATCGTCAATCGGTCGATCAGTTTATGAGCACTGTTTTCTCAAGACACAAAAGGTGAAGGTGTTCTAGATTGTACTCTTCGCTGTTTTATAGACTTAACATTATTCCACCATGAGATCAACACTAAGAAACTTTTAGCAAAAGTACAATGGCAAGATAAAACAGTTTAAATGAATTCAAAACTTTCCAGGATTTTCTTTCCCAATATATGCTATCGTTATGATTCTCTTAAAACAGAAAATAAAAAGAAAATGTGACAAACTCTCAAATATGTCTTATTTACATGTCTCACATCATCTGTGTTTGCTCTGTATGCTTTCCAGCCAAGGTCAGGAGCCAAAAGAAATCCCTTTTCACTGTTTGTCAGGTTTTATAAACTAACAGTATCTCACATAATGCTAAGAAAATAATATTTGGAAGTACTGCACTCCACCAGCATAATTCTTATTTCAAACATCAGTACCAGCATTGGTCCTGGTTTTTTGTGCATTTACACATCTCTAGTGCACCACAATAACATTGTTTGTAGGTGGAGCTCAATAGTGGCAGAAAGATGGTTATCATGCTGTCAATTAAACAGAAAGTTTTGGACCAAGTGGACACCTCTGCAATTTTTTTACTGTTTAGCAGCAGAAGACAAGTTACCACATAGTTAAAGTGACGAGCTGAACCTCAAAAATGGCTTCAGGAGTCTTTGTCGGCTCTGTGCATCAAAAATCCAGTGAAATCACCAAAGTTACAATAGACGCACATCTCCATGAACCATGTGGAGAAACCCCTCCTGATGCATACAGTTTTAAACTAGTGATGAGAATCCAATCTCTTTTTAGGGATCCAGATGACTTGGCTTAACTCAGCAAGAAGCTCTTCACTCGTTTCCATTTTGGTGTCATCAGATCAGCCTGATACTTATGTTTGATATCTGTGCTGGTCATTTACTCCATTTGTGCTCTTAACTCAGTGTTTTCTGAAACATTCCATCTCCCTAAACCACCTTCTGGGTTAGATGGCCTCTACCAACATGGCTGGCCTTATGACGGCTGGTATAAAATAATCTAACAGTGATAGAGTAAATTTGCTGATTTACAAAAAACTGAAAAAATAGTAAAGCACATTATAACTTCTTGATTAATATGTCAAATTATAGTTATTTACTTGCATTCCTGAACAGAAAAATGAGTTTTAGTGGTTGAATGTTATGCTTGATTCATTTCTGACTTCTCAGAGAAGCCCAGTGAGCCGGCTCAAATTTAGAGCTCACTGATATATATATATATAAACACAAGTCAAAACACTGACACTAACTACTGGAAAATAGCTTCATTTCAATTGCTAGATTGTAGTCACGTCTCTGTTATTTATTCAACTGATTGTGATTCAATTAAACTTTCAACCCAGGGGCCGTTGTGGCCCTCTACCTCACTAATGTGACCCCTCAACCAATTAAAAAATGATAACTATAAACAGTATGAAACTATGGCAAAAATTGCCATGAAAACATGAAAAAGAGGATCATTTCAGTTGAAATCCTTGATTACTGACATATGTTTTTTGCAAGAAATCAGAAGATAAAATTGGTTTAAAGTGTTTCTGTAAGAGGTTTATATCAGCATCAGTGAATGCAAAAGACATGAAGGTAAAATATATTGAAATATATAAAATACTATAGTAATAAAAATATTATTGTCACTTCACTAAAATATAAAAACTGGTATAATAGACTGAGAGCTTCATATTTAATCTGTCTTTGACTTTTTAGTAATTACAGTGGTCAAATTGAGAACATTGCATAATTTGTGTGTTCAACAATATTGAACAGTATGGCCCTATTGGTGTCCAAGTTGTCCATCACTGATCCCCTGGTATGTTCAAATAATAGTCGTACTTTGGCTGCTACTACAACATACAATCATAACCATCCATGCTTTGCCTCTAATGAAGCCTTTAATGTTGGTCTTTTTGTTCAGAAATCCGATTGCAGAAGCTTCTCAGTGTTCCTCTCCTCCTTCCCCCATAATTCCTCTGCCACCACAATGAGCACACAACTGCTGTGACGTAACGTCTCCTCCAAATTGGTCTGTTAGTTGAATAAAAACATAATCTCCAGAAGTAGGGGGGATGGCGGGGAAATTACTGCCTGTTTTAGAAAATCAAAACTAAATCTTTCTGCCAATAAAGTTTTTTAGTGATTTAATACCGCCATTATCCTTAAACTGCTCCCTCATTTCCAATAATTCAAGTTTTGTCATGTCAGAATGGTTCAATCCACTAGCATTTCAGGTTTCATCAAAGTAATTATTCAGCCATAAACATGATTTCAATCATGAAAATTGGAGTGAATCACCTGCATGTTACGAGGGAGTGACTACACTGATATTGATTAAAATGTCAGCTCCTGTGTGGCAGCAGTGCAGTGAATCAGTCCAATACCACCTCCTTCTTTGGTTCCTTGGGTCCACCCTCCCAGCACAGGTGAGAGCGCTATCAGGGCTAGCTGGCCGAAGCGCCGGGCTATCCATTCTGTCTGACTGCCTCTTGCAAAGCCTGGTTTTTATCTCCACCCCCCTCCCCGGCCTACCAGACGTGATAAACGAGGAGTGGAGGATGAAAAGATGAGAGGGGTGGGGGGTACGAGTGCATGTGTGGCTCCAGAACTTGCTCTGCCAGCTTTTACCCACCTGCCTAGATAAGAGAGGCACTGTAAATTAACACGCGATAGGGGGGCTGAGAGAACGAGGGCGGGGGTGCGTGCACTTCCTCTCTTTGCTTTGCCGCAGGTATCACAGATAAAGATGTGTCATTGATGAATGGGATTTTATTTCCCATCAACCTTTGCAGCGTAGGAAATGGAAGGCGCATCCCAGCCCCTAAATCATCAGATGAATAATGATAACACCGGGTTGCAGTTTTCATTTCTTTGCACTATTTGTCTGCAAAGCGCCGCATGCAAACTGTTTGTTTCTATCAGCGCCTGTAGTGAGTTCCACCCCCTCATCGCTGCTAGAAATGAGTGCTGATCTTCCAAAAACTCCGCTGCAGATGTTTTTACTCATGTTTATACATTGTTTAATCACACCGGATGCCGGTGAGCTTTATTTCACCTGCAGAGAGGCAGAATAACAAGGAGACAATACATTAAACATGCTTCTTCTTTTATTGGCAATTCAAGAACTGCAGCTTCAAAAATAAAGCTCAAATCATCCTCTTGCTTTTGGTGCTGCTTGTTCACCTGGCAGTTATTTCCTGCGAGTTCTAAGATGAACAGCGTTGAAATCGATGTGCACAGCACGAACAGCATCACTCATTTGAACTTGTAAACCGACACCATAAACTTTTATTTGGCATTTTTGTTGAACGATCAAAAACCCCTCAGCGAGCTGGCATGCTCTGTGCTTTTTACAGCCGTTGAGACAGGGCAACATGTGGCTGTTCACCTGCTCATGACTAAACAGCAAAGACAAAACAAAGGGAATGGCGATGTTGCAACCTTGCAAAGCCGATGGACTGGCCTGATTTCACATCCTTCATAAGGAGGGTCTATCTGGCAAAGATTCAAGCTGACACCCTTGTTCTGGGTTGACTGGACTAATCAGCATTATTTGAGGAGAAAGGTGTGGCACCTATTGCTGTGGTATGGTTGTATTGCAAACCTGTTAACAATGGCAGCTGAAGAGCAGATTAGCATGGGTGTAGCTAAAGTAGCAGAGCTGAGCAAAAACACACAAGGAACCAAAGTGGGAGGTGGATTTGGATGTATACTGCTCTAATGATACACAAGGGCAAGAGTTGTCACTCTCTTCATTGCTCCATCTTTTATGATTGAACTCATGTTTATGGTTGTATAATTACTGCATTGAACCATTCTGACATGACAAAACTCCTAATGATGGAATTCAATGTGCAGTTGAGGGATAATGGCTGCATTATTATTATCATTATATAACTGTATTGGCAGAGAGATTTACTTTTGATTTTCCAAACAGGAAGTTATTTCTCCACCATACTGCTACTTCTAGATATGATATTTTTAATTAACTTATAGACCAGTTTTGGTCAGATTCCATGTCTGTCATCAGGCAGATCTATCTCACAAAGCTCCAGTCTGAAGTTGTTCCAGGTCTGAGAATGGACCTGACTAATCAGCATAATCTCAGAATTATGAGGCTGTAGTTATGGCTGGGAACTAGTTACAGTTCAGAAAGCTGACAGCAAAGGCTGATCATGGTGTAGCTATTAGCTTGGATGTAGCTCTAGTATTGTATCACACTGAAAAGAGGCTCAACATGGGCAAAAAAGTGTCAAAAATGGGCTAATACTCGCAAGAAAGGGTCAAAAATTGTCAAAAAGCCACAAAGTTGGTTATAAATGGCAAAGAGAGACAAACTTATAAACAACTAGAAAAGCACTCAGAGAGCGCAGACCTCCACCATCAGCCCTGTCTCCCAATAGTGAAGAATCCTTTATAAACATTCCTGGATCCAGACAGTGATCCGGATCACTCCCAAAATCTAATTCGCTGATTAGTCCCTCGTGGGGTGGAGACACGGTGAGGCAAAACATTGGTTTCTCTTCATGTGTAAGTCATGACAGAGGATGAATATTCCTCTATTCCTCCCAGCATTGTGAGTATTCTCGCTACAATTCACTGTCTTTCTCTCTGTTACGCTCCGACTCATCTCATCAACCGGGCGTGTGTCTTTCAAACTCTATAAACTCCAAAACTTTAAATAAGTTACTCATGTCCGCCATCTCCTGGTGTAAAATGGTAACAGAGCAGACCTCTGCCATTAGCACTATCTCCCAATAGTACAGAATCCTTTAAAAAATTCCTCAATCCAGACGGTGATCCGAATTAGTCCCAAAATCTAATCAGTTCTTTCTTATGCCATTTCTGACATTTCCTGAAAATTTCCTGAAAATCCGTCCATGACTTTTTGAGTTATGTTGCTAACAAACGACGACGAACAAATGAACAAACAAACCCACCCAATCACATAACTTCTTTGATGGAGGTAAATATGGGCTGAAAGTGGCAAAAGGGGGTCAAAGTGTTCAAGAAAAAATGGCAAAAATGGAGTAAAGCAGTAAAAACAGTGACTTAACTGAGGAAAAGTTAAGAAAAGGGTGAAAAACAGGCATTTACCGGCCTAAAATGGGCCAAGAAAAACAGTGGCAAAGAGGGGAGAAAATTTGCAAAAATGGAATAAAAGTAATTATGGGCAAAATCAGAAAAAAATGGTTCAAAGTGGCAAAACAGTGGTTAATAAACTGATGGCAAGTTGGCAAAAAGAAGTGCTGAAAATTGGCCCAGCAAAACAGAGGTGAACATGGTTGAAAAATGGCAAGAATGGGATAAAAGTGCCACAAAAAGTGGCAAAAAGTGATGTAATGTGGCAAAACATTGGCAGGAATGGGCTAAAACTGGCAATGATGGGCTTATACTGGCAAAAAAGTTGCAATTGTGTGCAAAAATAGCAAAAATAAGTTAAAAGTTGCAAAACAAAAAAAGTGTGAAAAAAATGGTTGAAAGTGGCAAAAGATTGAGAAAAAGGTGTGAAAAAACAGCAAAAAATGTGTTAAAACAGGTTTGGTAAAACATTTGTAAAAATGAGTTAAAAGTGGCGAAAAAGGATGACAAGCTGTAAAAATGAATAAAAAGTGACCAAGAGATGTAGCCAAATAAAGAGGCAAATGTTGTTATCTGATAACGTCTTGAAAATATTCTTAAAAACAGCACAAACTAAATGGAGGTTTTCCTCCTCTGTTTATATGTTTTCAGTGGCGTTATGTACAAAAGGATGAAATCTACAGAAAAACCTCTATTTTCAAAATACATGTGTACATGTGGAAAAGGCCTGAGAAAACATCTGGTGCTTAAGCCCTGTAAGCCATTAATGCAATACATTTCCTAATTTTAGTTACATCCCCATGTTTTACTTGTGAAAGGCTAATGGCTTATACTATTTTAATCATGTATGTCAGTGTGAAAGAGATGTGCTGTGTAAAGATTTCCCATTAGAAATAGAGGCACCAACAGTTTGTCTGATGGTGAGACCAACTGTTTTCATTTTCAATATATGAATGGTGTCTTTTTTCCCCATTTTCTTCTGTCTCTCTCCTTCTGTGCAGCAGCAGTGATGTATTCATCATACAGAATCATAATCAATCAAACCCAGTGGTTCCCAAACGTTCTTTCTCTGCCAAGCCTCCTCTGAAAGATGATCCATGCTATACACACATCAACAAATATTGATATATACACTAATATACACACTGTCAGCCATCCTCTTTGCTAATAAAATATTATATTTTAGATTATCTCAAACACAGTAAGTGACAACAGTCTGAAAATCTAACCAGCAGCTTTAAAGAGAAGCAACTAAATACACTTCAATGTGAAACTTCCAAATCTTTAGGATGTAATAACAACATTCAGTTTCCTATAAATAAATGTTTTTAAACCTGACTCTCTAAAGAAGTAAAGATTCGGACGAAAAACTCTTTAAAAATAAAAGATGAGTGATGAAAATCCGCTTTTAAGATTTTATTTCCTGTCCTGTGGTAATTTCAGGGACATGTTTGGTCTTGTTTTGTGCTTAAGATCTTTTTAAGTCTGGGTGCAGATGTAAGACTGAAAGCTTATTTCAAAGTCCAGCTTTGATCTGGATTTTGTCTTCATTGACTGAACTACAGAAAAAAAAACCTCTCATGATGGTAGGATGTGCATAAAGAAAGGAGTGAGGCTGTCTTTATTAGCCACCGTGCAGGTGAAGCTGAGGGCGAAGTATGACTCGTCACTTTTTCATTTTTTAAATAGTCAGCTGTGTCTGAATTCTCAGCATTAAGACATACAGACAGCAGTTAGAGGCTATGCTTTACTGTTGGAAAACAGTAGATGGCTCCATCCAGGTGGGGAGTGTCTCTGCCTCAGGTGAAGGACTTCAAGTGTCTTGCTGTCTTGTTCACAAGAGAGGGTAAAAGAGAGAGTGAGACTGACAGGCGGGTTGATGCAGCATCAGCAGTACTGCCGGCGTTCTGCCGGACTGCTGTAGTGAAGATGCTGAGCCCGAAAGGCGAAGCTCTCCATTTAGTGTCCCTAAAATGTTTTGATTGATTATAAGGAAAAGGCTGTGGGAGAACAACCTGGAAATGTACGAGTACTTTATGTCATAAAGATAAATGTCTAGAAAATGCTGTTTTTCAGCGGGGCAAATCTGCTGGAAAAAGGCTCTAGAAAACAGTGAACATTTAAGGACGTCACTTTTGTGATTTAACATTTTACATGTTATTTGTTTTGATCATGATTCATACTGTCAAATGATGTGTGACCTTGAGGCTGCCGCCAAATCTACCAGTTCAATAATCCAGCCTGACTCGATGCAGCATAATTTGAAAAAAAAAAAAAAAAATGGCAGTAAATCTGGCCTAGACAGTAAACCTGTCAGTTGTGTTTAAAACTAAAAACAGTCCATTGTTTTAAGGTGCACACAACATTTTCCATTCGGCACTCTTTGTAAGTTGCTGAATAAGTTTCATTTATCTTCTGTTGGTTTCAGTCCAAACATTATGGAAATCTACTGGAGATGTGAAACTTGCTGCGGCTCAGTAATCCATCACAGTGAATATGTATTATTATATTTGTGTCAAAGAGAACTCACATTGCATGGTAACTCAGTTGTAAAGTACAGCCTTGTTTTAAAAGTTTGTGTGCTGGTGAGAGACTCTGAAATAAGAAATTCAAGCTTCCTGTTCAGCTGCTTCACTGAACTGTGTTAGAACAAATTAGAATACTGAAAGTAGAGTCAAAACAAGGATGTCTAATAGATGAATGTAGGGGTTTCATTTGTGACTACTACATTATTTTATTTAACTTTATTCAGTGGCAAAATGAAGAATATATCCATTTCTTTCATACCCCAGCATTACAATTATAACAATGACAACTTCATTTATATATTCAAAGTATTGCCAGTGTCTCGCAACCAGGCCCGCATACAGAATTTCCTGGGCAGCTGAAAAACCCAGAGAATGGGCCCTCCTGATTTATTTATAATGCCAGTGCATGCGTGTTTGATCAGTAGCATTGATGCTAGCATCCAAGCTAACAGTTTCTACATTGTGGAGCTAAAAAGTGTGTGAAGCAATGATTGGTGCTGATGTTGAAATTGTTTAATTGTGCCAGTTTTTAACAACTTTTCACTACTTTTTTCCACCCTAAAACACCTATATGCCACTTTTAAATCAGTTTCACCATTTAATGCCATGTATGTCCCAGTTTCACTACTTTTTTGCCATTTCTAACTATTTTTAAGCTAATCATTGCAACAACCTGTTTTTTTTTTTCACTTTTTGTCACATTTAGCCCATTTGCAACTGTTACCAATTTTTCTCACTTTTTGCCACTTTGACCAATTTTCTTCACTTTTTTTCACTCAAAGCCAATTTTTGCCATTTTTAACTTCTTTATGCAACTTTTAACCCATTTTTGACACTTTTTCCCACTTAAGACCAAGTTTTACCACTTTCTTTTCTTTTTTTATTATTTTCAAGCCATTTCCACCACTTGTTGCCAAATTATTTATTTTTTAATATTTCAATTTTTATATTCTTATTTGATTATTGTTCCACTAAAGTTGTCTGTGTTTCTACTACTTTATTTTCTTTCATTCTGACACCTGACTTTGCTTTCCAAATGGATTAATTCAGTGTGGCCATCCACATTTTTATCATTTCCTAAAGAAAAGGTAATTCTGTCTTTAGAAACGGGGTTTATATTTTCAAAAAAGCTGTATTGTCCTACAGCATTATAATTCAGAAATACTTACAGTACTTATCATTTGTCATCATTTGTCTCAAAGACCATCCAGCATCATGAAGTGCTTTCATGCAGACTCTTTCATTTTCAGTGAGCTCTCCACGTTTTACCATTTTGAACAGGAATGAGGGATTTCAAACTGAGTTCACCCAAATTTGAGCCGGCTCACTGGGCTTCTCTGAGAAGTCAGAAATGAATCAAGCATAACATTCAACCACTAAAACTCATTTTTCTGTTCAGGAGTGCTAGTAAATAACTATAATTTGACATATTAATCAAGAAATATTAATGTGCTTTACTATTTTTTGGGGTTTTTATGTAAATCAGTAAATTTGAAAATTAATGGATAACAATAATAATTATATTTTAGCATTAAAAATATCATTTGGTTTAAAGAGCTTCTACATATTGGTGTATTAACCATTGCAGAAACATAAAAAATGATTTTGGTAATTACCAATGCTGTTAATTTAGGGCAGCTGTGGCATAAACCTTACTTTGATTAGGGTTAGGGTGGTCTGATAAATCTGTTAAGCACTGTATATTGCTTTATAAGAGTGATTATTATTCAGGTTAGACATAAAATATTTTTACCGCAGCGTAACTTTACAGTTGTTGACCTCCATGCACCCCCCCCCCCCCCCAATTTGGCAGGCCCCCAGAGAGCTCTCCCCTTTATCCCCCTTATGGGCTGCCTTGCATGCAACCAAAACAAGTTTAAATGAAAATAAGAGAAAGTCAACTAATAAAAGTGACTTTTTTTTAAGAAAATGTAGCTAATGTTGAGCCTACCTTATATGGTTGTGACCAAAAATGAATTCACTACATAGTAAAGTAATGATATTGTTACTCCTTGAACCACACTGTTGAGCTCCTTATAATTGATTTTCTTCCTCAGGAAGGGGGAGGTCAGTTTTCTGGGACTGACCACCAGAAGTCACTAGTCATAGCAGATCAATCATTGTTGTGGTAAGGACACCAAATCTCTGTAAGTTACAAGGAAAAACCAAATGAGCACAATTTAAAAAGCCTCTGGTGATCGTTATTCATTCAAAGAAAAATTAAAGCTAAATCCATCTCTCATCCAGTGTAGGCAGCGATGCTGATGAAATACCTCTTGGCCGTCATATATTTAATAAATCAGTGTATCAGTGATAAGCTAATGTCAGCTAATGATATTTCCTCCAGCTCAGGCATTCGTTGGCCCTCAAGTGTTCTGCAAAAGAGATTAAAACATTTTTCACCTAAAAAAAGTGGCTTATATGGGCGAATAAAACACAATCAGTAATACAGAAGGCTCTGATAATTACGGGACAAGTCGAGACATGAGTCTCATGCTTGAGCAGGAACTGGAGTACATGTCATAATTTGTGCATTTATGAACCGAGTGGCTCATTTAGAATCAATTGATTTTGTACTAGTCTTAATTGCTTATTGAATATCATTTAAATGCTTGTCTTTGCCAATATGTTAGACTAAATCAGTGTTAAAATCTGCTCTGTTTAAGCTACCTTCTACTGTAGGAATGACTGTGAAGCGTGACAGTATAGGAATGAAAGGTGAGCAGACTTCTGTGTGAAGACATACAGTAGCTTACAGTACAGTGGTGGGAAATGTTACATTTAAAAGTAACTCCTTATAGGGGCACAGGTGGCCTAGTGGTTTAAGGCATGCCCCATGAACGTGGGTGGTCATTTCCTGCATGGCTCACCTCTGCTCTCTTATCTCTATTTCCAATTCTAACCACTGTCCTCCTCTCTAAAATAAAGGTATAAAATACCAAACAGATTTTTCTTTGATAAAGTAACTCATTGTGTTACAAGATTACTGCAGTTTTAAAGTAATTTCTTATATTCAGGCATGACATTCTGAAAACAGTAATGCAGGAGAGAGATTTGTGTTATCAAAAGTTAAAACACCTGCGTGACTCATGTCGGTCACAGAGCTGTCCACAGGACTGTCTGGGCCCCGAATAAACCCAGAGAATGGGCCCTCCTCAGCTGTGATTTATTGATGAAATCGATGCATGTGTGTTGGATCAGTAGCATATGTGCTAGCTTTCTGGCTAACAGTAATCTCATTTTAAAGCTGAAAATGTGTCAAGCTAGCATCGTGTTGCAATGATCATCTCACGTTCCCACAGCACTTTTAGATCTTTTTTCTACTCTTTGTGCCCCTTTCAACACATTTTTGCCACTTTTTCATTTTTTTTAACCCAGTGTTTGTACTTTTTTTCCAAGTATATTTATTAGTTAACAGGGTTCAGCATTAGAATGTACAATACAAATTATGAGATCACAAACTGTTTGTACTTTTTAACCAATTATCTGTTTTTTTGTTCCACTAAACTCATTTTGCCACTTTCTGCCTATTATTTCTACTATTAACCCCTTTTTAACATTTTTCATCACTTTTATCTGCCCACTTTTGCCCCTTTTTGTCTTTACATTTTATTTTTGCTGCCATTATCCAGTTTTTGCCACTTTCAACCCATATTTTCCACTTTCCACTGCTTTTTACCACTTTTTCAGACAATTTTTGCCACTTGTAACCCATTTTGCCAATTTTAAATTATTATTATTATTATTATTAATATTATTTAGCTTCTTTTTGCAATTATTACATCACTTTTCCCTTAGAGTTATATCAGTTCTTTAACTTTGTTCTCTGGCATCTTGATGTTTGTCCACATTATGACTTAAATAACTGACTTTACTTTCCACTTGGTTTAGTTTATTATTCCTATCAACACTCTGTTTTAAGAAAAGGGGTTACATTTATATATAATTAAATGATTTTTTTGTGTTGCTTTGGTAAGAGTGATTATTATTCAGATTAAATATAAAATCAAACATTTTATCACCTAAGCTAAACCTTACAGTCTTAGGTCATGCCACAGCGTCTCAGTAGGTTTTAAGTCTGGTCTGACTAGACCACTCCAAAACCTTCATTACAGTCAGAAACACTCTTGTAAAACTCTCTACCATTTTAACCAAAAATGGATTTACTTGGCAGAGAAGGTTAAAAGATGCTCCCTGGGTTAGTCAGGCAGCATGATTTGCCTCTCCAGGGACCACATGGCTAGAAACCCCGAATGGATAGACACATTTAAAATAATACATATTGAATACAACACAATTAGTTCATAAGCACAATGAATCTCAAAATGACGGTGCAACAAGCTTTTTTCTATAAAGGAGGAGGCTGGAGTGGAGGAGGTTAAGTTTTGTCCAGCAGCAGCAGCTTGGTGCATCAGCATTAATGCCATTCAGAGGGGAACTTGCTGGTGTGTTTGGGATCACTGTCCCGCTGAATAACCCAAGTGTTCTTGAGCTTGAGGCCACAAACTGATTGTCAGACATTCTCCTTGAGGATTTTCTGGTTGAGAGCAGAATTTATGGTTCTATCAATCACAGCAAGTGGTCCAGGTCCTGAAGCAGCAAAGCAGCCCCAGACCATCACACTACCACCACCATGATTGACTGTTGTTGTTCTTTTGAAGAAATGCCATCTTGGGGACCACCAGGTTTTTGTGTCATTTTGGTCAGCAGTGATTTTGGCCTCTCCTTTGAATGCCATTTTTGCCCCAGTCTCTTTCTTATCATAGAATCATGAACACTGACCTTAACTGAGTTCAAAGTTATCTGAAACATGATACTGCAACGCAAGACTAGAAAAGATTAAGGAAATGAAAAAGAATTAAAGACAAGATCTGCTGTTACATTTCCACAGGGGGACAATATATACTGGTGATAAAATGTATGTAAAGCGTGGATCAAGATTACTATTGGCAGTGCCACTGACCCCCAGCACTACTAACATGTCAGTGACAGCAGAGAGAGGCTGTTGACTGGACGGATGCAGAGGGACTGTGCTGTAACACTGACAGACAGAGGAGTGATGAAAAACAGCATTTGTTCTCTTCTCCTGCAGCACAGCACGAGTAAGTAAATCAGTGTAACAGCATGTTCTGCACTAACACAAAGAGGTGCTCTCTACATAACCACATTATGGTGATAGAGGCTGTTTTTCTGTGCTGTTGATCTTATTAGCAATGGTATCCTTGGAGCTTTCTCGTCTTATTGTCATATGCAGCCTCTCTACCTTTATGCTTTTTGTGTCCTCCTCATTTATTGCCTTTTCTGCCTTATTCCCCCTCTCCTTTCTTGTTTCCATACCCTTTCTCTCTCTCAGCCGGCTACATTCCATTAAAGCTTCAAAGATAACAGATGACTGCCAGGCTGCACTACCTTGTTTTTTATATATATATTTTTCTCCTTTATTTATGATTGGCCTTCCCTCTGGATAGGGAACACATGCCATTCCTAACATAATGTTATATTTCCCAGCTCCTGTCCTCAATGACACCAGCAACACAGTCATTCTTTAAAAGCTGAATGCTACCTGGAGGGCAAATAGATGATGTCCCAGATGCTGAGCCTGTTCCATACCATTTTTAATAATCTGGCATGCTTATAGGGGTGCCCCCTCTTGTTTTTTCTTTGTTATGTTGGGGGTAAAGCAATGTTTTGCCCCCTTTTCCTTTGCTTTTATGAAAACATAACACTCGTGGAATTGAAAAAGCCACGACTGACTCCCAAGGCTATTTCTCATGTAATGCATTTCAATTGGGTTTTAAGATAGATTGTGTGAGGTCACAGCATGCTCTAAACATATCTCATAACCCAGATTGTACCTTCCTGTCCCTACATCTCTGATCTGTTTGGTAAAGCTGCAGCGCTGACGGAGATGAAAGTGCGTGTGTGTGTGTGAGTTGCGTCAGTGGCCGGCAATGCTACATCGTATGACCTTCTTTGATGGACGCCCTTTCTCCAGCGGCGAGGGGGGGTCAAGGGAATTAAAAAAAACAGCATAGCGTGGCTCAGATCGAGACAGCATCAAACCATTTTCTTGATGTCCTTGCTCCCTCTGCCTTGCACGGCGAGGACGTGCACTCCACGTGGCACGTTTTGTTGTCTGTTTCCACACACAGCCTCGCGTATGTCGTCTCTGATCTGTCAGTCCCTCAGGGGGGATCACAGGCCGCCGTGCCCGGTCTCGCAGCACGCTCAGAGGGGTCACGGCAGCATCTCAAGCCTCTGAGTATGTGCTTCTTTACATGTCCATCCTGAGGCTACAGAGCTGTCCCGTGAGACTCATGCAGGTGTTTGAAAGAATGCAGAGATCTCTGACATGACATGTTTTTGAATCATTGTCTTCTGGTTTGAAACACAGGAAAGACCCACATGGCTTTTTCTGTAGCAGAGGTCAGCCTCACAAATGTTCAGATATCATGTCTTTTCTTACAGTCTTGTCTGAGCCAGCTGAGCCTGTGAAATAGTACTTTTAGATGGTTACTGCTTAAAGGCAGCAGAGGCTCTCTCTGCAGTATTCTTACAGGCAAGGCCTCCCATGATATTTTTCAAAAATGAGGTCCCATGGAAGTCAGGGAAATCATAGTCCATTGTAAAATTAAGCTTCAATAACCATATTTTATTTTTAACCTGAATAATAACTAATCATATAAAAGCAACAAAAATAAACTTTATTTTTGCTGTACTAAAATATAGCCTAATTTAAATGCAAACCTTTTTTCTTCAACTGAAATATCCTCTGTTTTCTACCGATGACAATGGGCATGGGCTAATTGACTAAAATATTTTAAAAGTAATGTCAGATCTTATAATTAAGCCATGATGTGCACAAATATCAGGATGCCAGAAAGAGGCAAAAATGGCTGAGAAAATTGTGAAAAGTGGTTAAAAAGTGTCTAAAATGTGGTTAAAGTGGAAAAAAATGAGTCAAGAAAGGCAAAAAGAGGCAAAAATGGTGAGGGAAATGGTGAAAAGCAGTTAAAAAGTGGCAAAATATCTCAAGAAAGGCAAAAAGGGGCAAGAGTGTGCTGGAAATTAGTGAAAAGTGGTAACTTGGCACGCCAGATGGATTTGTATCACACATCCATCTGGTAAACCACTCATACACAGCGTTTGGAAAAGGGCAGAGCCTTTGAAAAAAAAACTTGAAGAATGATTGGATGAACGTTCTGCCACATCTTTACGGGCCAATCAGAGCAACAAAATGTGCTAGTGAGATGCGCCCCTACCGAGGAGTAAGCACCATGCATAACGCAAACCATGGCGACTGTAGACATGTCAGTACACGACTTTTGTCATTTTTGAAAAATAAACAACTCACTGTTGTTCTTTGTTCTTCTTTTAACAAAGAAATGTCATCAAGTTCTGATAAAACTGGCTCTTTAGCAGCATCTGCGCTAATCTCTTCCACCATAATTGCACCAGCACCTTGTTGCTGCTTGCTCACGACTCTGCCGCACTCAAAAGTACTGGACCACGTTGCTGATTGGTCCTGTCACTTTCTAACCGAGCCCAACAGTTCTTGGAAGGTTAGGAAAGTGGTTGAAAAGTGGCTAAATGGGGTACAAATGTGCAAAAATGGGACAAGACAGGCAAAAAGATTAAAAATTAGTTTGGAAGTGGTGAAAAGCTGTTCAGTAATAATTTTCACAAGTTATAACTGTACAAAGTAGCAAAAAAAACAGCTGAAAGGCAAAACTGGCCTGAAAAACGTTGTGAAATTGGTTCGAGCAGCAAAAGTTGGATAAAAGGCAAAAATTGGTTAAGAAATGCAAGAGGGGCAAAAATGGATGGGAAAATGGTGAAAAGTGGGGTTACATTGGGATAAAAGTGGAAAATTTTGGTAAAACCTTGGAAAAATTGGCAGAAACAGTGATGAAAAGGGGGTTAAAGAGTGGCGCGACTATTTAACTTCAACATCAGAACCTAATAACAGCTTGACAAACGTTTCAGCTCCGAAATAAAGTAACTGTTAGCCAGGATGCTAGCATCAGTACTACTGATCCAAGACACATGCATTGAAATATCAATAAATCACAACTGTTGAGGGCCCGTTTACTGGGTCCGTCAGGGGCCCCAACAATTCTGGGGGAAGGCCCGCTAACAGGCATGCAGTGTTTGTTCATGTCTGGAGTGTAAATTAACAACAGCTGTCAAAATTATTCGCATTAATCCTGATGAGCTTAGATGAGCTTAATGCTTTAACTTTTTTATTAAGTAGTAATCACGTTTTTATTGTCCTTTTCAACATACTTTTATTAATATCTCATTTTACTATAAGAAACTTTCAGCTCTGTGGTCAAATGAAAAGGCATCTGCACATTGTGTTATTAAACACTGACCTTTTACCGATCCCTTATTTCCTTTTCAGTCTATAACAAGTTCATTTTCATGTGGTTCATGTTAAAATCTTTAATCTACCTATTAAAGCAGGTCTGTATACAAGAAGTCAATTACCTCTTAGTTTAAGACTGTAGAAAAATCAAAAATTGTACAAATGCCAAATAGTGAAATTAAAATGCAATGCTATAAATCACGCCTAACTACAGAAAATCTGAGAATAATGGTGATTTAGTATTGCTAATAGAATGATGTGTGTTTTAGGTTTGTTGAATGAAAGAAGGCATGCTAATAAACACCAGACCAAAATGCAAAAAATAAAAGTCCAAAATAAAAGTCTTCAACAATAATAAACAGCAGACACTTTCGTTCAGGCCTGCTCTTTAGACCATGGGCCATGTCATATGTGTGTGCGTGTGTGTGTGGGGGGGGTCATTTCGTCTCCGTCTCTGCATATCAGGCCGGGTCTGCATAATAAAGTCATGTATTTAAAGTGTTGGCCAAACATAAACTTTACCTGGGCATCAGATATCTGTAAATCAACCTTCAAGATATCTGTTTTTGTAGATCGGTGCCACACGTGGGCATCTTCCTCTCTCTTTCTCTCCTGTTCACTGGCACACACTCTCTTGCTGTAAAGAAACTCTGTCATTAAATTTTCTCTGTAAATCAAGTTGTTGTGCAGCTTCTTCTGTGAAACGTCAACTTCTGCCATTGCTCAGTTTGTGACTTTATGACAACACAATAAATATTGAACGTCCTCACATGGATCAGCTGTTTTAAAAGAAGACGATCACATGTTAAAAACAATTGAGACTGTATGTTTAGAGGTGAATAGAACTCACTCTCTTCATATTTTTAACCTACATATTGTTTGATGAGTTATAGTATAAAAGGATCCATGCCTAGCCCTACATATAAGTTGACTTGTGGAACTATTGAAATGTAATATGCTATGTTCCTCTGCCTTTTCTGTTTAATTTATCCTAAATAATGTAATTAAAGTATTTGTTTTAAGGAAAATTTTACAATTCCAGTAAAAATGTTGCAGTCTTGGTGCCAAAATCAGCCCATTAATTTTAGCGTCCCAGTGTGGCCAGTTCTCTCCACCCGTAGCATCTAAAAAGACAGCTTGAGCAGCTGCTCCAAATGTTGGTAAGCCTCCAGAATCATTTCTGGACACTCTTGTAGAATAATCTAATGTGCCGTGGATATGGAAATTGGTCAGCTGAGGTTGCACATTACTTTTAATTGAAGACCAAGATGGTGCAAGAATAAATTTGTGCCTTAAATCATAAAAATCTTAAATCTTAGTCGCTGTAGACAGTGTGTTGTGTTGTATTAAGCTTCGATGCTCAGGGAAATTCAGAAACCCAGCCCAAAATGCCCCATGCTCAGAGTGTAATACTTCAAAACAGCCTGACAGCCCACAAATTTAATAAACTTTTGGAAACTTAATTTCCAAATTCATCTTTCAAATCAAACAACCAAAATCCAACAGCAAGGCAGACTCCAAAATATCTCTTTAGTCTCAGCGGTTCAGCTTGGTTTTGTTAGAGGGCTTAAAGAAAAGGATGATTTGAGTTGTGTTTGCCTTCACAGGCTTTTAAACAATCAAAGCCACTTGTGGTTACAGCTATTTGCTCATTTGATTTAAGCTCTCAATTTTTCCCACACAAAGACGATAGTCGGGCAGGCTGCCCAGGTGTATTTACAGCCACCACAGTAAATTTCTGACCTTTTTTAACATCAATCGTGAAAGCATGCTGCTGAGAGAGGCAGAGAGGATAAAGTCAGCTGGTATGTCCCTCTCTTCTCCTAAATCCTCACCTGGGGGACTGCTGCTAAAGGGGGCACAATAAGGCAAACAGTAATCTAGTTAATGAATGAATGTAAATAAGCAATGTGGAAAAAATATAATTTAACTGAAACAATCACTGAAACTCACAATAAAGTTCTATACTTTATGCATTGTTTCTTAAGCTGAATGTCACAAGTTTCATGCCAAAAAAAACAAAACCCTGTTTTGAAAATGTAAGAGCCTCTCCTTTAGCACATATGGACAGTTAAACTGTAAAAACTGCTGTTAAAGTGTTATTAGGTGATATGTTTGCAGCTGCATATTGTTAAAAAGTCAGGCATGCAGGTCTCAGTGCAGGACAGGACATTTTGAATCACTAAGCATATGAATTAACATGAAAACATCAGATTTGCAGATGGTTTGAGAATGGCTGGATCTTCAGGGGGCCAATTGTCCAGGCTTCCAGAGTTCAAGGATCATATGTTAGACTTTACATTTTTAAAACTTTATTTGTAATATTGTCTACAACCGCTTGCTGCTGATTCTTGGCTGCACTCTTAAGCCTAGCACTACTAAAATATTTTTATAGTATTAAACTTTTTTAATGTGAGAGACCCCACACAGGAAGACATGTTACGACAGAGTCGACCATTTTGTTCTTATAGTCTGTCATATGCAAAGAGGTAAACAGCACAGCACACTCATCACTAACATACATTATATTGCCAAAAGTATTCGCTCACCTGCCTTGACTCGCATATAAACTTAAGTGATATCCCATTCTTAATCCATAGGGTTTATTATGACGTTGGTCCACCCTTTGCAGCTATAACAGCTTCAACTCTTCTGAGAAGGCTTTCTAAAAGGCTAAGGAGTGTGTTTATGGGAATTTTTGACCATTCTTCCAGAGGTCACTTGTGTGGTCATTTGTGAGGTCACACACTGATGTTGGATGAGAGGGCCTGGCTCTCAGTCTCCGCTCTAATTCATCCCAAAGGTGTTCTATCGGGTTGAGGTCAGGCCAGTCAAGTTCATCCACACCAAACTCTCTCATCCATGTCTTTATGGACCTTGCTTTGTGCACTGGTGCACAGTCATGTTGGAACAGGAAGGGGCCATCCCTAAACTGTTCCCACAAAGTTGGGAGCATGGAATTGTCCAAAATCTCTTTGTATGCTGGAGCATTCAGAGTTCCTTTCACTGGAACTAAGGGGCCAAGCCCAGCTCCTGAAAAACCATAATCCCCCTCCACCAAACTTTAAACTTGGCACAATGCAGTCAGACAAGTACCGTTCTCCTGGCAACCGCCAAACCCAGACTCCTCCATCAGATTGCCAGATGGAGAAGTGCAATTCGTCACTCCCAAGAACACATCTCCACTGCTCTAGAGTCCAGTGGCGGCATGCTTTACACCACTGCATTCAATGCTTTGCATTACACTTGGTGATGTATGGCTTGGATGCAGCTGCTCAGCCACGGAAACCCATTCCATGAAGTTCTCTACGCGCTGTTCTTGAGCTAATCTGAAGGCCACATGAAGTTTGGAGGTCGGTGGTGATTGACTCTGCAGAAAGTTGGTGACCTCTGCGCTCTATGCGCCTCGGCAGCCGCTGACCCCGCTCCGTTATTTTACGTGGCCTACCACTTTGTGGCTGAGTGGCTGTCATTCCCAATCGCTTCTGCTTTGTTGTAATACCACTGACAGTTGACTGTGGAATATTTAGATGTGAGGAGATTTCACGACTGGACTTGTTGCACAGATGGCATCCTATCACAGTAACACGCTGGAAATCACTGAGCTCCTGAGAGCGACCCATTATTTCACAAATGTTTGTAGAAACAGTCTGCATGCCTAGGTGCTTGATTTTACACACCTGTGGCCATGGAAGTGATTGGACCACCTGATTTCAATGATTGGGATGGATGAGTGAATACTTTTGGCAATATGTATGTTGTTTTACAATAGCCAGTCTTCTCTCACAAATCTTGCCCCTTCAAATGCAGCTTTGAGTATACAAGCTAAATGTGGCTAGCTGTTAGCTACCAGCATCCATTGTGGTCGCAATTTTGTCTGGTCCTTTCCCCTTTAATTTGATTGAGGTATGTTTATTCTACTTCACATTTACTCTTGTCACCATTGCTGTGTTTGTTGTGCTTCGTCCTTTTGTCAGCTTGCTTCCTTATTGGCCATCATTCCGCTCCATATAATAGTTTTTTCACCACCTCCAACTGCTTCAAAAACATGAATTTCAGCATCCATCCATCCAGTTTCTATGCCGCTTATCCCACTGGGGGTCATGGGGGACTGGAGCCTATCCCAGCTGTCATTAGGTGAGAGGCGGTGTACACCCTGGACTGGTTACTAGTGAATCTCAGGGCTTGAATTTCATCATGCATTTGTTTAAATCACTATTTCCAAATAGTATAGATATAAATTTGGGAATTTAAATAATCATGTATTATTACTACAATACATTGACTTAAGATACTGTAAGACATGTTGAAGAGGTGATTTTGTGTGGATATGAAGATGGTGTGCCTGTGGCAAAAAATTTAAAATTAAAAAACTGCTCTAAACACACCTTGAACCACAGAAAAATTTGTAGATAATCCATAGAACTCTCACATAACTGAGACTTCACTGACTTTGGTCAAAAGGGGGAATCAGGCCAAAAATCATCACGGCTATCCTGTAGTGAGTACCCCGCTTTAGGTTAATTTTCTCCTCTAGGCCAAAGTAAACTCCTTTTCCCCTATTTTGATCTGTCTAAACAGCATTGACTAACTGATTCAAAGGTTCAAAAGTGAAAATCTGTCAATTACATGTATTTTTCAACAGACTCGGTTTACCACATACAGAGTTTTAACCATACACTGTCTTTCCTTTCATTCAGCTCAACGCTGTGCTGATACATGCGGGTCTTTTCAATTTCCCGTGCCACTATCTTGGCCTCGACAAGCAATTTGTAACGACTGAAGGGTCAGAGCCACAGGGTGTACTTTAATTGACTGATCTTCCTCATCATCTTCAGTCTTGCCAAGGGTAACCTCAGGTCTCGATCTGTTGAAGTGAGGACTGGAGTTCGACAGCAGTTTGAAATGAAGTCAGGCCGCTGTGCATTCGTTCCTCGTCCTCCTCCTGTAATGACTCTAAATCTTACACCAATTTCTGCTTTACAATAAGAACAACACTAAAGCCCCAAACACAGCTCTGCCAAACTCTTTACAAACAGCTTCTTCAGTCCCATAGGTTTTATGAAATTGCCCAGTGTATTGAAAACTTTGAACTTGGCAACATGAGAGACAGCCTGTGATGTGATCAGAGTTAACAAGGCAGTACTGCTCTCCCCTCTGGACTCACTTGTCATGCTAGCTTTATGAGCCTCAAAACCAGATTTTCAGTGTGTGACTTTAAACTCAACCCAAAATGAAAGCAAGGACTTTATTTGATAAAAACAGCCAAAAACCATTTGGACAGAATTCCTTATATGAAGTCTCTTTCAAAGTTTGAAACACAAAAGTTGGACTTCCGATGAACTGTGTCTGTTTTCCTCTTACCCTGCTTCCATTACATATCAGATATCAATCTCTCACTTTTTCACCTCTTATCTCTCTGTGCCCTTGTTTACAACACCCCTTCAGTTGATGGTTGTCGGAGATTGACACCACTGGCCGGATTAAAACATCCTCGACAGAATCTTGATGCAATTTTTGTTTGTCTCAAAGTCTTGGCTGAACCCAAACACCCTCAGCTGAATGTAAACTCTCTGTAACCCTGACAGACTTTGCCAAAAGCATATAGGTTAAATCTATTTGCTGGCATACATATAAAAAACTGACAGTGTTGGCTGACTTAATGGACTTGTAACTAAACAAACTTTTCGAAAGTTAAAACTTAAAAAACCAATCTTTGAAGAGAATATTTTGATAAATCACAGCCTTTTATAAAGCTCTGCATGCTCTTCAGTACTCACTAGGAAAATGTATAATTATAAGCTTCACTTTTCAATTCAACCACACTTTTTAAACTTCTACTGTACCCTTAAATGGGGGAGGTAGTGTGAAGAGAAGCAGGGATGTCACTCTACTCCTCTGTATAGAATGAAAAACAGAGAGCGCTTTCCCCTACTGCAACCCAAAGGCATCACCAACAGATCATGGCACAATCATCCTGCAATACAAAGATCTAAATAAATGGCCTCTTTTCTTCTCATCTTCTTATATGCATGTACAACAATATATGCAAGCTGCCTAAGCTGCTACCATTCACAGCAGCAGCGTTTCGACAGGGGAACCTTTTTGGAGGAGTCTAGCCACAGCTCAAGCTTCTTGTACAACTATGACAGCATGATTAGAATAACCATAAGTTGCTGAGATTTGAATCAGTTTTTAAGCTGATTGCTTTCTCACAAACATCAGACTTTTTTTTATCGATAAGAACCAAAGTTATCATACATAAAGAGCATTTTAGTACGAAAACCAGCTTTTTGCTATTTGGCTAAGTGCCTTGGATCATAAATATATACACAATATTTGTGACAAAACAATTCGATTGAAAACAAATTCATATATATTAGTGTATAAGGTGTTTTTTTTTTTTCATAGTAGACCTTCTGCTGTTGTTGACTTACATTATGTACTGTGATGACCCCTCTCCAAGATGGCGCCCATTTAAGCATGTCTCAGAAGATGTCTTCTCTTCTATTTTCCCTCATCTATGGATGAGTGGGTGGAGGTAGTAAAACCAGCCTTACCCAGCAGTAATGACTTCTAGGACAAGTCGGTCTCCTACCCCATCCTTGTCATTTTTCTTTTATCTTCACCCTCCACGATAAAACTGGGCAGTAGAGTACATGGCAGAGTCCTATGGAGTCTTCTTGGGTCTTCTTGCCCCAGCTTCTTGCCATCTTTTGTCATCTTTCTAATATCTATCCTACCTCATAAAAAACTAGGGAATAGGGAAAGGTAGAGCATACGGACCAACCCGGCAGGGTTTAAGTTTAGCCTAAACAGGCTTGCCATGCTGACTTGTAACCATGCCTTTCATCTTTCAGTTTCTGTTCTCCGTAATTAAAATGGGGAAGCAAGTGGAGGTAGAACATATGGCCAGGTCCTGCAGAGCTGAACTTTGGCCCAAACAGGTTTCTTGCCCTATCTTCTTGCCATCCTTGTAACCTTTCTAATATCTGTTAACCCCATGAAAATGGGGGAGTAAGGGGAGGCTAAGCATATGACCCAACCAAGATGGGTTAAACTTTGGCCCAAACAGGCTTCTTTCCCTGGCTGCTTGTCATCCTTTTCAATATCTATGCTAGGAGGGTAGAAGGGATAAGGGGAAGGCAGAGCATATGGACCAACCCAGTAGGGTTTATCTTTAGCCCAAACAGGCTTCTTGCCCCATCGTATAACCATACCTGTCATCTTGTGATATCAGTCCCCCTTCATCAAAGTAGGGGAGTAAGGGGAGGTAGAACATAATGCCAGTCAAGAGGGGTTGATTTTAAGCCCAAATAGCTTTCTTACATTGGCGTATTATCCTAGCTCTTGCCCAAACTGGCTTACCATCCTGTCTCTTCCTTTCCCCATCTTCTGCATGGCCCGCTAGGTTATGGGGTCCATTGGGGGCTATGTGGTAGAGAGGCTGGTATCAGTGGTTTCATAAAGGAAGGACAAAGTTAGCCAGGTTCTTCTAAAGGTAGCAGTTTGGGTTGTGAGTGCAACATTGGAGGGCAGGGTTTCCTCACTGAGCACTTATCCTAAAAGCTGTGCAGTAAACTTTATCTAACACTATAAGAATCAGACACTACATCTAAGATTGTCATGTTAATAAAAGTTAGATTTAAATTATTGTCTGGAGGGTTTGTTTTCTTCCCCTGCCACTGTTTAGAGCTGCATTATAGACCTTGCAAATGTATGAAAGTCATATCCTCTACCTGCAAGTCTTGAGAGGGAGAAATACGGTTTGTGTGCATGTATTTGGCTAGTTTTCAGAAATATGACTGCTGCAGGCTTTCTTCTCTGACTTCTAGCTTCAGGAGAGTCGTTCACAATGATAGATAATAGAATCTTGTAACATCGTAAAATGAATGCTTGTACATTTAGTTTTCAGGTGGGTTGTTAGCTTTACGTCGGCCCATCTCCCCCTCCCTCAGAAACCACTTAGAACATCTATAATAATGATGCATTAAGGTGTCAGCAGAGCAGGCTGCCTGATTCATCACTGCAGCCTGTTCACGGAGAGAGTCTGTCTCCTGTGCTTACCTTCCCACATATTAATGTTTCATTGAGTACATTACACTACATCACGTCAGTGTTTGATGATGAACACACACTTGCACGTACACACACCAAAATGTAGAAACAGACTTGGTAAATTTTACTTGTTTCAGTCAGAAGAGTTACATTCTCCCCTGAACAGCTCAACTCTTGCACATACACATGAAATGTTTCAGTGGTCTAACTTTGACAGTTACATGTCTTCCCAGCATACAACCTATATCAGAGCCATAGGAAAATGTTTTTGCAGTTACATACCAACATCTACATTTTAGTCTCGTTTTAGAAATCTTCAGGGAAACTAAACTTATTTTTTTGTCACTTTTAGTCATCAAAGATCTATTTTTGGCTAGTCTTGATGTAGTCTTTCTCAGGGAAAAAAAGCAGTCAATGAACATTTTTAGTCATAAGTTCAGTCGATAAAATTAACGCTGGCCAGACTGCATCGAAACTTGCTGCATCACTGACCCTGCTACTTGGATTAAACATCACAGATCAAACAAGTTTGTATGCTGGCCAACTGCTAACCTTGCTAACATTGTTGGCTTGCATTGGCATCCAAAGAAATACTAAACATACCAATACACTTCCTCCATGGGTTGATTTGCCACAGGCAGTTGATACGACCTGTCCATTTAAAGGGATATTTCGGGATTTTTGAAGTTGGGTCGTATGAGGTACTTGGCTGTAGTAGGGGCATTAGCCTTCAGTGATTTCAGTGAAATTTGTTCCTGTGGTTATTACGAGCTCAGAGAGAGGCATAGTAGCTTTAGATGGGAGATCACTGGAGGCTAATGCCACTACTACAGCCAAGTACCTCAAACGACCCAATTTCAAAAATCCTGAAATTTCCCTTTAAAGGAGGAGTTTGACAGCCTGTCTGGCATTGGTCTGTCTAAAGTTAATAAAGGGCTAAAAGTGTTTTTTGGATACTAACAACTGTTTTTCTACTGTGGACAGCACATTTCCATGGCAAATAAAGTTCAGCCACTTCACTCTTCAGTCCTCTGAGGATGCGGCCCACTAAAAGCTTCCAAGCAGCACTGTGACAAGTCTTTGTGTGCCACCCTCATCGTCACTGAGAAGCTTTTTTTGAACTGAGGAGTCTCTTCTAAAAAACCGAGCTCTGTATGGTATATCTACTGACAATTAACCAACATTTCATTTTTGTGTATGAGTTTCACATACTAGGGGAGAAAAGATGTTTAAAAATGTCAATGCCTTCTGGCCTGGTTGCTCCAGGCTCTCAAAATACCTTGCCCATATTGCACCAGCTTGAGGCACAAGCCGGAAGGTGTCAGGTCAGGTCAGGTAGGGGATCATATGCTGGTTCGGCACTTTGCCGCAGCACTCTTGGACCTGTACTGCTCTGGCCTCCTAGTGGCATCATCAGGCCTGTGCCAGGCCCATGCCCCATCTCTCCAACTTCGTAGCTGACCCCTCCATAATGCATGCAGTCAACCCAGACGTCTAGTCCAACCTGGCACCCAGTATGCAGTGAGCAAGATCAGGCCCAGGAAAGCATGCCAGGTGCCCCATTCCCATCCAGGCTGTTCTCAAAAATGTGCCAAAAAGATGTATTCAACAAGGGGTCAAGCAGGGGCCTGATTCATTAATACTTTTATATGGTTAAAAAATGTACAGAACTGGGAATGATTTCTCATTAGGGGGGTGGTGGAAGGGTCCTGAGGCTGGACCAGTTGGAACCACTGCTTTTGTGGTGTCTATTTGCAAGAAGAACAATGGTAGACCTTTGAGTTTAATTTATAATCTATGGGTGAAGATATCAGGTGAAGGGTGTGTATTGTTAGAATCTCTCAATGTGGCATCAGAAGGAGAGCAGATCCAGAATCCACAGTAAGATGTGTTTTCAGACACATGGGCGACCATGATAAAGGATTGGGTGGGCTTATTTCACATTTTGTGGGCTGGTACAGTGGATACCCAAAAATATGACAAAATAAATCATTATTTTTAAAATAATAAAAAGTTCCCTTTAAGGTTTTCTTTTTACTAAAGATGTGACTGTGTTGATCTCATGCACTACTCTTGTTGACTTTTTTTGTGGGGGGCTTTTCTAAATTTTAAAAGATTGTTTGGTGACCCGATGCTTTGCTGATTAAAGCCTTTAAATCCTCAGCAATTATTCAACTTCACTAAAAATTATCACAAAGAAGAGAAAAAGGTTACTGAGGTTAATTCATCCTGCAGAATAATAATCAAAGCTGAATTTTGTTTGTACCAAAGTACCAGTCAGTTAGTTTATTATTTATTCTGAAAGAAGAAAAACAGCTATGTCAGCACTGATGCTGACGGAGATTTGTGATGATGTGTTACAGTCCTTTTCTCTCTTTTATCCAACACAAGAACGTGGCCACTGGCCCAGTGCTTCAAGTATGTCGACCTAAACACCCCTCTAGTATGATTATTGGCATGTACAAGGCTCTGTCATTTAGTTAGAAATAAAAGGAATACGTCATCATGGTAGACTTCAGTTATAAAGCTTGGTTAGATGTGATTCTCTTTTTATGAGTCATGATCAGCAACAGCAGTTATCTTGTGGTTAAGACTGAAAGGTTGCAGGTTGGCAATGTTAGAAAGCTTAAAAACAACATCTTTAGTGATTCTCTGAGGAGCTGACAGCAGACGATCATTAGCAGCAAGATCAAATATTTATGTATTTCTTTTATTCTTTAGCTACATATGACTGTTGCAGAGGAGAGTTAGATTTTTTTGTTTGAAATTACAGCCTACTCCTGTGTAGGAGAATCAGCAAAGAGATGTGAGCACAGACTGTATTAAACATGGATGTATCTCAGTGATACTAGTTGCTGAATGAAACTTTGAAGCTCACAAATGTTTGCGGGCATATTGGAACACTATCTCAATGTTTGGTTGATCTAGAATAAGGCAAGGAGATGGAGCTGAGACGAGCCTCAGCTAACTACAACTGTATGCTGCATACATTTTGGCCTCCATATCAAACAATGCAATTTTTTAGCAAAAAAATCAGAGCCTAAGTTGTTTTTTTCAGCTTTGCTGTAATTATGTTTATTTCTACCTCAAGTTGGAACTCAAGAAACTGCAGTTTTTTGCGTCATTGGCATAGTTTTTCATCATCAGATGTTACAGCTTAGGTAAGATGTACTGCTTTGTCACTGGAGAGTGCTAACCATCCATCCATCCATTTTCTACACCGTTTATCCCGTTGGGGTTGTGGGGGGGCTGGAGCCTATCCCAGCTGGCATTGGGCGGGGTACACCCTGGACTGGTCGCCAGTCAATCACAGGGCTGAAATATTGAGACAGACAACCAGGCACGCTCACACTCACACTCACACCTACAGACAATTTAGAGTGCTCAATTAACCTAAATAGCATGTTTTTGGTGGTGGGACAAAGCCTAACCCCCTTTGCAGCCTGTGAGTGCTAACCTTTATGCAAAAGAAGTCAAACCCCAATTTCTTAGATGGAAGCTTCTTGTTAGTACACAAAAGTAATAATCTAGCTCTTTGCTCTTCTTAAAATAAAGAAATGTCCAGTTTGACAAAAGTACCGGTCAAAATGACCGGCAGTCCTCAAGAATTCCGGCCATGTAGAACAACTAGCGGACATTTGCTTTAACGTTATTTTGCTGCATTAACAGCAGCAAAACGCATAAATCTCTCTCTTATTTTTTTGTGTAAGTGGTTTAAAGTATCAAAATGAAAGCTGCGCATTTTTCCTTACACACACAGTCAGTTACACAATATACGCCCACGTTAAACACATAAACAACAACAGTTAGCTTCACATCAGCACCGTTAGCCTGTTAGCACATTGGCCACTATCATAACTTTGCAGCTTTTAACAGCCAAATACCATCCTCCACTGACAACAACAAAGCATCCAAACACATAACAAAAGTGCTCTCTTAACTGGACACTATGTTAGAACTCTACATTTCAGATGAAAAATGAGTCTTACCGTCAGCTGCTAATATCAGTCCTCATGATGATATAACTGTAACCTCTCTGAAGAGAGACAGAGCCTTCGTTATAAGCTCCAAGTGGTCAGTGCGATTCGTGTGATTCTGTGTTGACTAAAATCCAACTTTATCTGAGGATTGGTCATAGGTTGTTTATCAAAGTCCACTACAACTCTGTTCGGTGTAGGCCTCTCTCTCTCTACTGCTGCATCGGTGTTTACAACGCTCAGCTATACAGCTCCCTTTGTTTCAGCTTCTCCATTACTTGCAGCAATGACACAAAGTCCCTCCATACTGCTGTTATTAAGCCTTTGGTTAACCAGGAGAACCTCCCTTAGATTAAAATTCTGCTTTACGAGAATGTTCTGGTCAAACTTTCCCACTTTTCCTGCATAGTCCCCAGCAGTACTGAGCACGCCGCAGAGAGATAGATTTGCTTTGACGTCATTGTGCATACATAATTAGCCATGTGCTTGCCATCTCAGGAGATAAATAACCCCAGCACCGCAGGACAGTAGGTGTAGTAAGATTAGGCAACTTTTAGTTTATATTAACGTATTCTTGCAGCTTATCTTCTAGGTTACACAAAATATAATATGCAAGTATTCAGTATTTACTTATCCGGTCATTTGCATGTTTTTTGCCGGACATTTTGACTGGTTATATTTTCATCTGCCGGACTTCCGCTCTTTTTACGGCCAATGACCAGCAAATGTCGGCTACCGGAAACTCAGAGCTACATCCATGTTAATCTTTTCCCCATTCATCATGCTTTCACACTTGCAGTACAGCGAAATTACAACCATGACAACTGCCTTGTTTTCCTGAAATTGCACTGATTGGTCCATCGTTCTCTGACCAGAAACATGCATTTTAGCTTGGAGCTTTGCAAGATCGATCCATCTGGTAACAGAAATAGAATACGGCCAATCCATTGCTTTGCAAGATAAATGCTTGGTCGCGGTATTCAGGCTTGTCAATATCCTATCTATGCCTGGTTGACCTTGCCAAATCAAATAAAAAATAAGCAAACAGCAAGTTAGTTGTATCCCAAATGGTGAAAACGGGACAAAATTTACACCTCTATTTATTCCGAATGTGCTACGCTATGGGACAAATGTTATACACACGTTTCTTCTTGCTTGTAGTGATATCTGAAGGCAGACAAACTTTTGCTATGGCATTGTCATATGCATGTCAAGCCTTTTGGGGAGCATGTATAGAAAAAATTTGCAGTATCCTACCTACTTTCAGTAACTTTTCTAACAAATTAATTAGCAACTGGTTGTATTTCAAATAGTGAAAAAAATTACAGCTGTATATATTTTACTGTTACTTCATACTTCTGCTCAATTGTAATGCAAGCCATCTCTCTTGCTCATAGTAATATACAAAAACAGACAATAACACGTTTGCTATGCTACTATGCTTGTTGCCATTCAAGAGCATGCACAGAGGAAAACTGCTGAGTTTGGGGCTTATTTAGCAGTCTAATTGCAAGATTACAGCTGCATTATGTAGGTGTATTAGACCAGCTTCAAGAAATTGAACTGGGGACAATTTCAAAAGAATTAACAGGTTTACATGCATCTCAAAAGTCCAGTATTAGTCTAACACAATGATTTGTCTTTTCTAAATGCATGTAAACATACTGACTATGAAGGTTATTAAAGGCGTTATACGTTGACGCTTTGTGCTACCTTTCGATTGACAGGTTTGATAAGATGGGAGATAAGAAAGGTCGGTAAAGCCTTCACTGTTTTCCTATGCTTTGCTTTGTAACCTCTCATAATGGACTTGCTGTTTCAAACCATCGTCGTGACAAAGGGAGGCTGAGATAAGTTCTCATGAGCTGGCAAGGTCAAATTCCTTTTCCACTCTTTTCTTTGTTTCCTCCGTTTATTGAGGTATTATCAGAGTGTTCCTGTTCTTTGTGGGCAGACTACAAAGGAGGCATTTTTAACTAAGACCTTGGCCACCAGCCTTCCTCCAGCTTAAATAACGGTTCACAGCTTACTTTGTGGTGTGATCTCTTTTTGGACTTATGTGAAGATGTAATAGTAGAAAAGTGGACCCTCAAAGCGACAGGGGCTTCCCCTCCACTCTGCAAAGTGTTTTTTCTGAGCAGAAAATAAATAAGTTGTTTGGTGTTTCTTGCCCCCGGGCTCAACAGCATCTCTGCCTCCCACTCAGGCTTTTAAACTCTGGGAAGGGCGAGGTGCTGTTACAGGCCCCCTAAGGCTCATCGCCCAGAGGGAGGCAGCCTTTCTCTCCCTCCATACTCCTCCCAGAGCACCATTTACCTAACTCGTTTTCCTTCTCTTCTTGTTTCCTTTCCCTCACTCCATTGCTACAAATTATAGCCTCCCCTGCCTCCTGTTATTGATGAGGGCTTTTTCAATATGCTGCCAGATCATAGGACTCACATGAAGGTTAGAAAAGACAAATGTTTGACAGACTTATGATTGTGTCAGTGGGGGATATTGATATGCAAGGAGACGAGGTTCAAAGACATCCCAAAGACAGACAGGAGCAAAACTAGTGACACCCACCGCTACAACATGATATAGAAAGACTACAGAAGGAGTCAATTACGGACCTGAGCCGCATAAATGTCTGCCTGTGGTTGGATTAATGAGCAGCACAGCAGAGTGATTGAAGACTGTTACATTTTTGATGACACATTTATCCAGAGCAACTGATGATACAAGTCCTTCCTCTTTAGCTCCTGCTGAGGCTCTGTGAACACTGCTGAGTTATGAAGATTACTTTTAGTGCTTTTGAAACGTCCTCGTCACGTTGTATTTTCAAGATATTAAGCAGATGGGACTGATGGAGACGCGTTATACAAGTGGTCTTACAGTGCACCCTTCACTTTTTTTAGATTTGTTATCATGCAGTCTGATGGTACGATAGTTTTTTCTCATTAATCTACTCTCAGTACCTCCTGACAGGCAGTTCACAGAGCCGACTGGGCCCCTGAAACATTGAGAGAATGGGCACTCCACGGTTGTGATTTATTGATATCAATGCATGTGTGTTGGATCAGTAGCATTGGTGCTAGCATCCTGGTGAAAAGTGGGTTAACCATTATTGTGTTCTGATGTTTTCCATCCACTTTTTCCATCCATTATTGACAATCGTTTTGAACCAATTTTTGCCACTTTATTTGGAACTTTTTGTCATTTTTATCCCCTTTTTTTTACCCTTTTTCACCCATTTTGCCCTTTCTAACCACGTTTACTGCTTCTTGACCACCTTTTTTCCAACTTTGTGACACCTTTTCTGCAACATCTTTTAGCAACTTTTTGTATACTTTAGCTACCTTTTGTTATTTTTGCTTATTTGTGCCACAGTTTTTGTTGCTTTTGGCATTTTTTTACCCATTTTGTGCCATTTTGTTTTTTGTTTAACTGTTTTTATTTCAGTTTTATTCCATTTTTGTGCTTTTTCACCACTTTCTGCACCTTCTGTTTTTTCTTTTACCTCACATTTTTCTGCTTTTTACTGCCCATTTTTTCAGTTTTTGACCTACGTTTGCCACTTTTGGCCACTTAAAGGGGCTGTATGAAAGTTTTCTGCTTTCCCACTTCCCATTGTTGAGTATATATTGGTGTGCACTTTATCCCGATGTGAAGAACGAGGCTCTTTATTTCTTCCCTGTTTGCCTGTATAAGCCTGTTGAGTCATTTATCTCTAAAGAACTCTGGTCGAATTTTCCGCGAAATCTCAACGGACGTGACGTAAGGTGCTACACAGTGCGCACCCCCCCCCCCCCTGCTCTGTTTATACCTGGCTACAGTGTGTAGAATGGAAAGAAACGGTAATGGAGAAGGCTTCTTCCGCAAGCAAACCACCGGCTAGGGCAACCCAAACATCCACACAAACTCAGCGTAAACATAGAAAACCAAGATAGTTTTATCTGCTGAAGCCTGTCAAGCTAAACGGGAGCTTGACCGACGCAGGGGGAAATCGAGGGTAAATGTCAGTGGAGCATTTGAAAAACAGGGGAAGCTTCACTCTGTGCCTGTGTTAAATACTGATCCACGGATGGCCGTCTTTTTGTAGAAAAGGTAGGGCATGACTTCAGACCATGAAATACAATGTAATGTTTTATGTTTTATAAAACATATGCTGAATTAAGTTAGCTTGCTTATGAAGATGCTATCTAAACAATCACTGACATTTAGTGTTTTATTTTGTTGCTTCACTTACCTCCTCAGTATACATGGTGCCAGTAAATCACCTTTGTCTGTGTGTATCAGCTGATAAACTGGAGGCTCATTCGCAAGGAGTTTGCTGTCTAGGACAAGTAACGCAATACTGTTGTAGTTTGCCTAATGACCAGCAGTGTTGCTACATTGATTTTTTTTCTAAAAGTTGCATATAACCTCTGTAACACATTTTTTGCCACCTTAAGCCTATTTGTGTCCATTTTTGCCCCATTTTTTTCTTGCTTATTTTAACACTTTGGATCCACTCATGCCACTTTTCACCCATTGTTGCCACTTTTTGCCCCTTGTTGCCATTTTCAACCCATTTATGCCTTTTTTTTTTTTTTTTACCTCCACCAAGGAGGTTATGTGATCGGCAGGATTTGTTAGTTTGTTAGCAACATAACTAAAAAATTTGTGGACAGATTTTGATGAAATTTTCAGGAAATGTCAGAAATGGCATAAGGAAGAACTGATTAGATTTTGGGAGTGATCCGGATCACCATCTGGATCGAGGAATTTTTTTAAGGATTCTTTACTATTGGGAGATAGGGCTAATGGTGAAGGTCTGCGCTCTCTGAATGTTTTTCTAGTTTTTACTATTCTACATTTATTTTTATATTTATTTCTTTTGTTTTAGGATGAATGTATAATTGCTCTTAATCTCCACCTTAATTTTTTTGCATCCATTCGGACCGTTGTCACAAAATTGAACACCAAGTGGTTTCAGGATGCAGGATATGCATAACTGGTTGGCGCAACATTGTTGCTGCCATTTTTGCAGGGGCAAAAATGGCAGGTTGTATATCAAGGAAGTTTTGAAGACAAATTAAGTCAACCTGACAGCCTAGAAAGACTGCCTCTTATAACTAAGGCATGAGATATCTTTCTCATTTGTCCGGGCATCTCCCCATTTTCATTAGCCATACATTACAGGCTAATCAGAGCAACAAAAGGTATGAATTTGTGTGGAGTCAAAGACGACCTGTTAGACATAACAGCCAAGTGGTTTGTGTACCAAATATTATAACACTGTTTTCTTAATGATTTTTGATATAATGAGGGAGAAAAGCTGTTAAAAACTTGAGCTTCCAGCCTGGTCTGCAAGCAGCAGGAGGGAAATGAGAGAGTGGGAGTACAGCATGCAAATCCACACAGGTGGAGGAAAAAGGAACAAAACATTTGATCATCTGTTTTAATGCAACCCTTCTTATCAAGAAGTAAGCGAAGAGTCCTTAAAGCTCCTCACGTTCAGTGCACAGCGATGTCTGTGCGTCAGCTCCTCATCCTCACCGCTCTGGCTATCTTAGACCATAAATAGGCCATGTCTGTAATTCATGCTTCCATGTTGCACTCATTTAGATCTCCTTCTACAGATTTCTCTCATTAAAACAACTCAGAATTGTAGTTTGAACTTTAGTAGTTAGGGTTGGACCGGACCTTTTGGGTCTGATCTACAGGAAGCTCTAGGAGCGCTGCATTAGGCCGTAAGACTATGGTAAGATTTGGTCTCACTTTGAACAGAATCTCGCATCCCTGCATCCATAGAGGTGGCAATGAATAGATTAATTTTTAAATGATTAATGAAACATTGTTAGATAGTAGATGGGTGTCAACCTATATCTGACATGATCAATATTTTTTCAGGAAACCTAAATTCCTGTACTGATCCGGACACACAGAGAAGGGTCTTGAATATTTCAGGCAATACAGGAATGGTTTATATATCAAAAACTCTGAGGTCATATCAGATTACACAGCAAACTTCCTGAAGTTGTTTGAGGTTCGTGTCTACCTCTGTAGATCTGTAAAGACCTCTGAGCAGCAGTATCTCAAATCTAGCACACTTGGCTCCCAGCTAAAGGTGGAGTCACATACTATGATTTTAAACTCATTATGATTATGATTTTGGCTTCATGACTAATTGGACCAGATGGGATTTGTTCATTTGAGTGGGCCAGTTGTTGTTTAATGATGCTAATCAGGCCCTTGGACATCACATCACAGGAGGAAAAGAATAAAGAAGATAAGGAGTAGCTTGGGTTGCCATGACAGAGAATGATTTTTATAAGAGTTCAGAGTTCAACTCTAAAATGCTCTCCAGCAACATATTTTCCTCTTTCACCAACTCTCTCACTCCACTTTCTTGATCTACTTTTCTTTTCAGAGTTGTTTTGTTTCACATCTGTACAGCCTGACTTAAAGGAAAAAGAAAAACTCTAGTGGGCATTAAGCCTCTGCTACAAAAGTATGCTTCTTTACAGCAGATTTTCTAAATCCTCCAGCAGAGATTTGTTCCCACCATAAGAATTCCCACAGGAGTAGTGTGATCCAGCACTGGTGTTCGGCTAAAGGCTGACACCCACTGAAGTTAACATTTCATCCTCATGTAACTTAATGAGGTTTAGGTCAGGTGGGCAACTTTTCCTATCAAATAAGAAACAAGTGATTCTCTATTTGCAATTAATTTGGCAATAAAATGGTCAGTATGGGACTCTTTGTATTGAATGCCACATAAAACATGGACATAGTCTCAGTGACATCACTCTTTGGTTTCTGCAGTGACGACTGAAGTCCAGCGATGGCATTTGCTGTATTAGAAATGCTAATAACTGGCCTGCAACCTTCAACCAGGCCTACCCACTGAAGAGGCTGGGCCCCTGATAGACCTAGAGAATGGGCCCTCCCCAGCTGTGATCTACTGATGATGTCAGTGCATGTGGAATGGATCAGTAGCATTGGTGCTAGCATCCTGGCTAGCTGTTCCCTCATTTTGGACCTGAAAAGTGTGTGAAGCTATTATTATGATGTTAAAATTATTCATTAATGCTACTTTATAACCTGTTTCAACATTTTTCCCAACCATTATTGTCAAACTTTTTCGACACTTTTAACCAATTTTAGCCACTTTTTAAAAACTTTTTGTGACTTTAATCCCAATTTTTTACACTTTTCACCCAATTTTGCACATTTTAACCACACACATAATTTTTGACACCGTTTTCTGAAATGTCTTTTTTCCCTGTTTTAGCCTACTTTTGCCAATTCCCCCTATTTTTGCCCCTTATTCCAATTTTACCCCTGTTTTCGGTGTTTTTATCCCATTTTGCAACTATTTGTCAATTCTTTCCACATTTGCTTCTTATTGCCTCTTTTTTTACCATCTTTTGCCTACTCTTTTGCCACTTTTTGCACATTTCTGCAATTTCTTTTTGCAAATTTTTGTCTATCTTAGCCTCCTTTTGTGATTTTTGGTCCATTTTTATCCCTTGTTCCATTTTTACCCCTCTTTTTAGCCTGTTTGTCAATTTCTGTTACTTCTGTTGCTCCTTTTTGCCCATTTTCCCCACTTTTAGCACATTTATGCCACATTTTTTTGCCTTTTTTAGCAATATTTTGCCCCTTTTAGTCTTTTTCTGCAATATCTTTTTGAAACTTGCCTGTTTTAGCCCCTTTTTGCCATTGTTGCCCAGAACTGATGTATGCTCCTACACCTGACCTGATGTAGCACCCTGTTTTTTTAGTTACAGCAACAAGAAACATATTTGTGTCCATCAAAGCAGACAAGACACATCCCATTACAGTGATAAAAATAAATGATTTTTCTGACGCCACTTGTGATCTACCAGAAGCTTCTTTTCTAAAAAGAATAAGAGCAGATTTAATCCAAACAGGAATTAAATTATTCCCAGTTACTACAGTATGAATAACAAAGTAAAAGCATTACAAATCGTAATTTCCTTAAAGGGAGAGAGCAACAATACATGAACTCCTGCTGTGACATTAGGCACACTGAATGTCAGTGAGTCATTTTGTACATGCACTCCAGCATATTTCTTAATGTCTAACACTGTTAAAGATTGTCTTTTGGCAGAATAAACTCATGCTGTCTGCTACCTCTAAGTTGTGGTGTCAGACCACACCATTGTAGCAGTGCAGCAGTCATTTGAATAATTTATCTTAAAGTCATCATACTTAAAAATATCTCTTTTTATCTGGTTGATTTTCATATCGAGGCATTGTGAAGAATTGCTTTACATTACCAAAATGGGCATTTAAAGTGTTTTAAAAGATTTTTAAAAATAATGTATTTTAAACATTAGTCAACACATTTCAGCCATGACTTTAAAATGTAATCCTAATATAAATTGTAGACATTTAAATGACAGATAATATGTTATTACAGTCAGCCTCAGGAACCTCAATGGCCACTCTGCACTCAGCTGCTCTGTGTCCATCATATTCTTCTTTCACAGATGGCTGAATGCAACATCCACACCATCAGCAGCACATAATACAGGGTTTTTTTTATTTTTTTGTCCATCCCTGTCCCATTTTCCATGTGAAAAACCCACCCCGCCATCATTAGACAAATCTAGCTGGGCTTAAACTGATTTTAATTGTTGAGCTGCTGTTTCGCTGCCACGTTCACAAGCACAATCCCCCACATTGATTTTAATTAATATCCGTTTGGGAGAATGTGTTGTTCCAGTTGAGCTGTCTCTGCTCTAAATTGAGCACACTGACTCCGTATCAGGCTGCATGTCAAATGTTTACTTCGCAACTAGATCAAAAGCAATGCACAGGGCTCTTTATGTGAGGATTAGCAGGCTGGAGAAAATGCTACACAAGTGATATTGGCAGTGTTGATCTTGGCACAGAAAAAGCCTCTAGAATTGCTTTTGGCACGCAGGATTGTGTTCCCCGACACCACAAATTATGTAAACACATATGCATATGAACACAGTGTCTATGTACCTGCACACACACACACATAATAATGTGCTCCCCTCTCACTCTCTCTTTGCACACATCTGCTGTGTGCCTTAATGCGTCATGCCTCCAAATCACCATGACAACGAATAGCGCCTCACTGTTGAGCAATTTTCTGTGTTTGTGTGTTCTCATTGGTTTTCACTGAGCACCAGCACATCATCCAAGTCCATTTCACAGCATTATTGACTTCAGCCTTCAACCTGTTTAACTCGTCAATGCAAACAACACCGACAGTATTCTTCATGTTCATTGCTGTCAAAGACCAACACCTGTCTGTTTTAATCTGTGTTTGTTAAATCCCTAGATAAGGAGGCCGTTTTACAGCCACATTTCCAAAAAAGTTGGGGCATTCTGTAAATTGTATTTCAAACAGAATGCAATGATTTGCATTTCTTATGAGTCCATATTTCATTCACAATAAAATATTAACAACATATCAAATGTTAAAAATGAGACATTTGACCCTTTCATGAAAAATATTAGTTAGTATTAGTTAGTTGTGGAACAATTTCAGAAAAAATGTTTGTCAATGTAAAATTGCAAAGACTTTAAATATCCCACCATCTACAGTCCATAATATCATAAGATTCAGAGAATCAAGGGACAAGCCCAAAGGTCAGTATTGGAGGTCATCTTCAGGCCCTCAGGCAGCACAGCATTAAAAACAGACATGATTCTGTACTGAAAATCACTGTATGGGCTCAGGATAACTTGCAGAAATCACTGTCTGTCAACACAGTTGGCTGTGCCATCCACAAATGCACGTTAATCCCACATCATTCAAACAAGAAGCCATATGGGGCGACTATGGGTAAAGTCAGTTTTCATGGTTTCGATCTCCAGCTCCTGCAGTCAGTCACATGTTGATGTGTCTTTAGGCAACACACTTGACCCCAGTGGGCTCCCGATGCTTCAAAAGTGGTATGTAAATGTTTATGGATGTGTTTCAGTGGGATTGGCTAATACTGAGTGTGTGTGAATGTGGAGTGAATAGGAATGATGGTTAAGTGTGAAAGCACTTAGAGTGGTCAAATAACTAGAAAAGCTCTTTATTCTATATGTGAACACCATCTAGAAACGCCACCACTTTCTTGTGGCCAAAGCTCATTTAAACAGGACTGAGGCAAAATGGAAAACTGTTCTGTGGTCAGATGATTCGAAATTCTTTTTGGAGACCACAGATGCCGTTTCCTGCAGACTAAAGAGGAGAGGGGCCATCAAGCTTATTATCGGCACACTGTTCTAAAGCCTGCATCTCTGATGGTGTGGGGTTGCATTGGTGTCTATGGCGTGGGCAGCAAACACATCTGGATAGGCACTATCAACAGGGCTGCACATAAGGGGGAATAGGAGGGAGGGCTTTCTTGGGCCCAGCCATATGAGGGGCCCATGGAGATCAGTAAAATCATGATCTATTGTAAAGTTGATCCGTGGTAACCATATTTAATATTTAAGTAGGATAACAACATTTATCAAAGCAAAAACATAAAAAGATTTTTTTGTTAATGCAGTAGTACAACATGGCCTTTTTCAAAATGTTAACCCTCTTTCCTAATTTAGAGTTACCTTTTTTGTTACTAATGTGAATGGGCACATTGACCAAACCTCTTGGAAAGAGCTAAGGAATGGTCTAAATGTAAAGATGCTAAAAAATAAAGTAGAAGGAGGGAGACAACTTTAAGGGGAAAAAAATCAAATAATTGGGAAAATGGGCTAAAAAAGGATTACATCTGTTAGATGTGGCAAAAACTGATGGTAAAGTGGTGAAAGGGTGTTATAGAAGGGTAAAAAATGGGTTGAAAACAGTGAAAGGGTCAAAAATGGTTAAAACTGACAAAAAGCCCAGATGAAGTAGAGAAAAGTGGATAAAATTGGGGCAAAAGTGCAGGCAAAAAGGAGCAAAAGCATCATAAGGTTTACATTGCCAAAAATAGATGCATTAAGTAGTGAAATTGGTCAAAGGGTGTCAAGAATGGGTTAACAGGGGTGTAAATGGGTAAAAAGGGACAATAAGTATCAAACATACGTTAAGAGTAGCCAAATGTATCAAAAGTGGTTTAAGAGTGGCAAGAAATATTTGGAAAATGGGTTAAATGGTTCATAAAGTTTTAAGAATGGGTTAAGATGGGCAAAACATGTTGCAAAAATAGCTGTATAAAGTAGTGAAATGGGTCAGAAGGGGGTGAATGGGTTGAAAGGGGCATGACTGGATTAAATGGGGTGAAAAGTATTAAAAATGGGTTAAGAGTTGCCAAAATGTTGCAAAAGGGCCAGATAAGGTAATGAAAATTGGTTAAAAGAGGCACAAAGGGGCAAAATTAATGGGTTAAAAATGGCACAAGTTTTGCAAAACCGGCTAGATAAAGTGGTGAAAAGTGGTTAAAAAGTGGTATAAATAAATTATTTCAACATCAGAACCCAATAACAGTTTGACACTGAGCTCCAAAATGAAGTAACATTTCATTTTAATTTCATTTCATTCATTTTATTGTCATTGTACAATAAACAATGAAATTGTTTTTGCAGTTCCATTTAGTGTTCGAGCAGTTTCTCATTTAATATTGAAACTGCTCTGGGATATGTGCTGTTTTTCAGTCTGTTAGTTTTGGTTCTTACTGTCCTGAACCGAGTTGGAACAGGTGATGTGCTGGGTGGGATGAGTCCTTAAGGATGCCCAGGGCCTTCCTATGGCAGCAAGACCTAAACAGCTCCTCTAAGGAGAGGAGAGCACAGCCTGTGATTTTCTGTGCTGAGTTGATGACCCTCTGGAGAGCCGTCTTCTCCTGAGCAGTGCAGCTGGAAAACCACACTGGGGTGCAGTATGCCAGTACACTTTCAATGGAGCATCTGTAAAAAGACACCAGCAGCTCTGTGGCCAGGGCGTTGCTCCTTAGGACTGTCAGGAAGTGGAGTCGCTGCTGTGCCTTTTTGATCGGCGCTGTGGTGTTGGTTTTCCCAGCAGGCCCAGGAACTAACAGCTAGCCAAGATCCAAGCATCAATGCTGATCCAACACACAGATATATACATCATTGAATACAACTGGGGAGCGCCTGTTCTCTGGGTTTTTCAGGGGCCGGGGAAATTCTGTGGGCATGCCTGACTATCAATGCTAAAAAGTACATAGAGGTTTTAGAGAAGCGCATGCTCCCATCCAGACAAGATCTGTTTCAGGGGAAGGCTTTGCATATTTTAGCAACACAATGCTAAACAACATACCACATAGATCCCAACAGCATGGCTTCAGAAGAGTCCAGGTGCTGACCTGTCTGCAGTCCAGACCTTTCTCCAACAGAAAACATTTGGAGCATTATAAAAGGAAAAATCCAGAAAATTTGACTGGTAAACTTTTTATGCACAGTGGAGGAAGAAATAGACAGTCCAACAGTCCAGTACTCTTGTTTTAGTCTCGTTAAGTCTTGGTTGAGCCCCTGAGTAGTACTGACTGAAGGCCATTATTAACTACTCTATTATTTGCCATGCATCATTTTATAAGTAACAGATTTCTCTGTCCTGACACTGAAATGCTCATTGCATCCTGGTAAATTGCAGATGTTCGGCTGAGTCACTCCTCCTCTAAATAAGACACTCAGCTGTTGTTTGCAGATGTTTCAGGCTTTTGTAATCCTCATGACTACAAAGAATTCAGAGATAAAGGTTTTAATGTGTTCCTTTTTATCTTCTGTTTAGTTTATTAGCTGATGTTAATCTAAAGTTGTCTGCTCATAAATGCTTTGAATGTGGTCTAGTTTCCGTTGGACTATTTGCTAAATGGCTCAGCAGATTCACTTTGACTCACACTTGAAAGTAATACTAGCTGTATATTTTCTTCAAAGGGTCTTATTAAACAGAGCGGCTCGTCCTCACATGAAGGTGCTGCTTCTGGCTGTGGAATATTTGAATTAAGCCCGTCCCTAGGCAGCACTGTGCAAATTCAAACAGCAGAGGAAAAAGGTCATGAGGAGCCTAATGTGCATGTCTCAGTGACAAGTGAGAAGCATATAAAGAGATTCTAACTTTATGTAAAAGCTGGACAGCAAGGATTACCGGACCAATTCACACCTGAGGCTGTATTCACAACACATCCCTTTTTAACTCCTGCCTTCTTTTTCTCCCTCCTCTCTGCTGTCTTTTTGAGTTTTTTCTCACAAACTGTGCCGTGAATGTGGACTCAAATGTTGTGCACTGCTGCAGAACCAGGACAGCCTGGGGTTAGAGGGGCTGTTGGCCCAGAACTGTACCCAGAGCTTCACAGTGTAAATACTGAGGTCGAGATGTAACACCGAACAAAACATCCTTCATCTTTAACAGTCTCTAGTACCGCCTTATGGTGCAACTTTAAAAAATCAGGATGTTATGGACTCAAAAAGAGGAACTTTTCAGCCTGTGACCCCAAATTTACAGTATCAGAGACTGGCGGACCCCCACTGTTCCTGGGGGTTATTACAACATATCATGTTGTGTATGTGGGGCTGCATGGCGGCGCAGGGGTTAGCACTGCTGCCTCACAGCAAGAAGGTTCTCACTTCCCAGTCAGGATAGGCGGTATAGAAAATGGATGGATGTTGTGTATGCCACATACTCGCACTGTAAGGCCTTTCCCAACATTAGCATAAGAACGACACAAGAGAACACAACAACCTTAAACTATAAGACTTTCTTACATTGTGTTTTAAGAAGGGCTGGAAGCAGAATAAAAGTAATCTCCATAGAAAGACTGTAGCACTAAAAGTCATTCTACATAAGATGCATGGATTTTTTTATACATTAAATTATGATTAATCTCACCTAATCACCATGGTTTAATGGTAAAGTTAACTCATTTTAAAGTTATATTTTTTTACAATTATAAGTCAAATATACCAATTGCAGTTATTTTAAAGTTTTCTTTGTTTTTTGAAGGCATCTTGCAACCCTCTTTTCAGTGTCTCGAGACCTCAAGGGGCCCTGACCCCCTTTGGAATCACTGATCTAGATTTATTACACATAAACTGAACCTAAGCCAAAGCCTTTTGTTGTTTGTTTCTTTTAATCTTGAAGATTGCAGCTTATATCTCATGAAAATCAACACACAGCAGCTCAAATATGAGAATATTTCATAATGAAATATGATTTGCAGATACGTATTTATAATACAGAATTGTTAGCCCTTTAAAAAGGGTGTTTATTTAAGTGTTTAGTATAGGTGGAGCTCCTTTTTGCATGAATTCGGCATCAATGCAGTGTTGGAGACAATCAGCCTGTGGCACTGCTGTGTTATGAAGGCCCTGGTTGCTTTTTGGTTGGCCAATTTTGCCAAAAGACTGAAAATTACGGTAACACTTTCTATGCCCCCTCTCTATAATGCATTAAAACATATTATAAGTGTACCTATAATGTGTTACAATGCACCTTACAATAAATATATGCACTCATGACTATTCATAATGTCTTACAAGAGTAATCATAACTAATTATAATGCCAGTGTCTATAATGACTCATAACTAAATGCATTATAACACACTGGCATTAAATTAGTTATGATTACTCTTATAAGGCAACATAAATATTCATGAGTGCTTATAATGTGTAATTGCACACCTATAATGCTGTGTAACCACTGTTATAAGTATACTTATAATATGTTATAACTAATTATAGAGAGGGGGTGCATAGAAAGTGTTACAAATGTTTTTAAGAAATCAGATTTCTGTCACGATACCAGATTTATGCGTTTAATTGATTTTCTTTAAATGAATCTTTAATCTTTAAATGAAAAATAAATGACTCAAAAACAAGTTTTCCTCGTATTTTATCAACACTATCTGAAGTTCCTGTAACAAAAAGCAGACATTTGCCTTTAAATCCACTTAATATGTTTGAATAAAACTGATGTAAAGGTGATAAATGTTGGAGAAATATGTGAATGAAAATATTGTTTCAAAAGATCTTCTTTTGGGTGTTTTGCCTTTGTTTGGTCTGGACATCTGAAGAAAGCCAGGAAATATGGGGAGAGAGAATGAGGAAAGACACTCACCATTGATCTCCTTACTCTAAAGTCAGCTAGACTTCTTTAAGTACATGTCTTGATTTATAAAGCCATTCTAGGGTAATTTCAGAGTACCTTTCATCTCTTCTTCTTGAAGGATGGATTGCACAACTTGTGTACATTTGACTTTTTGCAGTTTGTTGTTCCCAAAGTCTGAACAGTGCTGGGGAACCAGGCTTTAAGGTCTTAAGGCCATTTTTCTTGAAACAACCCGAAGATTGATTTTAAACTGCAAAACTTGGTGACTCTGAAGGGTTTAGTGAAAACTCTTAAGTTAAAACACTGAATGCCACTGTTTTTTGTGGTTGAAAATAACCTGACACACCAGATGGATTTGTTTCACACATCCATCTGGAAAACCTTCAATATTAAGTGTTTGGGAAAGGGCAGACGATTTGTAAAATACTCTGTGTGATTGGATGAAAGTTTTGTCTGTCAAAACACATGAAGTAGCCGCGACTGAGGTGGGCGTGCACAGCTACCGAGGCATTACGCGAACCATGGCGACTATAGACATGTTAGTACACAACTTTTTTTTTTTTTTTTAAAGATTTATTTTTGGGCCTTTTCATGCCTTTATTTGATAGAGGAAGGACAGTGGATAGACTTGGAAACAGGGAAGAGAGTGGGAGAGACATGCGGTAAAGGGCCACAGGCTGGATTCGAACCCAGGCTGCCCGCGTACATGGGTAGCGCCTTAAACCACTCGACCATCTGCGCTCCCGAGTACACGACTTTTGTCGTTTTTGAAAAGAAAACAACTCACTGCTGTTCTTTGTTCTTCTTTTCACGAAGAAATGTCGTCAAGTTCTGATAAAACTGGCGCTTTAGCAGCATCCACGCTAATCTCTTCCACCATAATTACAATGGCCTCTAGTTTCTGCTTGCTTACGTCACGACTCCAATGCACGTGAAAGTACTGCCCCTGGTCGCTGATTGGTCCTGTCACTTTCTAACCAGGCCCAAACGGTTCAGACAGGAGCTTTGTAAGCTGGATTTGCCAGTGAGAAACAAGGTTAGGTTGAAACTGTGTGTTACTGCCATTGTTGGTCAGGTCTCCCCTGAAAAGAAGATCTCTGATCTCAATGGGACTAATCTGGCTATAAAGATAAAATAAAAATAATTAAAATGCACCAAATAGCCTCTGTCTATGGGCACCTGCTCTGCCAAACTAGCCCCCAAAAATACAATTTATCTTTAAAATCAATTTATTGTCTTACTCTGCTGTCTTTAATCTTATCTTGATAATACAGTACTTCCCAAACATATATGATGCTCATGTAAATACACAGCTACCCAGATTTGCCAACCATTTTCTCATTCTTATCTTTATTCTGTAAAATCCACATCCACTAAATAGAGTATTAAAGAACATGAAAGTGGAATATCCTGGTAATTCCCTCAAATAAATGCATCAGTTGAGGTGCAACATCTCCAGTTAAAGCTGAAGCTTCTTGTTCTGTTGTCTTATTAATTTTTCTGCAAGTATCTGCTGCTGATGCCGTCCTGAGCTCACAGTTTAGAATTATTATTGTTGATATCATCAACAATCAGCCTCAACACATGCAGATCACCTGTTGTGGCACATTCATGTGACATTATTTGAGTGTTATTTTAAAACAAACTGCTAATGAATTTTGTCAAAACCGCAGAGACAGACAATGAAAGTGTTTTGGGA